>NC_134315.1:26151036-27607286 GCF_964195595.1 Calonectris borealis
TGCTCCTCTTCCCCTGCCTCCTGGGGCTTGGTGCAGCCAGGCTGCCATAGCCAGATAAAGTGCGAACCGCGGTGTACGTGCAGCGGAGGCCGCGGGCAGGCCCTGCAGACAGTGACAGCCTTGCTCGCAGGTCTCTGCCGGCTCTGTGCAGAGCTGGGGTGCAGTGCTGGTGGTGCTGGGTGGTGGGTACTGGAGAGCATCGCTGCTGTGTGGCTTCTAGTAATATTAGTCCACTGCAGTAAAAATCAGAGCAGGGAACAAGCACCTTACTGTTCACAGTGACTGTGAGCTGCAGAGTTGGGACCAAAAGGTGGCCTTCATCACAGAAACATAATTTACCTTTATTTGCATTCAGCAAAACACAACCACTATGAAATGAAAAAAGGCCAACATGCCCCTCAAGGAGAAATACAGTTCCTTTATGTGCTACAAGCAAACAGCTGCAGGCCTGCTCCTAAGCGATAGCTCAGGCCGGTGCAGGTCTGGAAAACGTTTTAATAAGTCTTTAAATAGCACGCAGCATTAAAGCTAAATATGGTTTCCACCTTAGATCTTGCCCTAAGGCTTCCAGCTTCTGTACTAAGGTTTAGCATGAAATTCAGTGGACTCTCTTATATTAACTTTTACCTTAGTGTGCTGACAGATCTAAACTGCAGTTTTGCAAACACCACCCTAAAATTAGCTCAGTTTCTTAGAGGTGATCCACTGATGTTACAAATTAAAAGCAGAATTATGCTATTTGCAAGCAATAACATGCTCTCCACCAGCAGTGGTTCAGAACATCATCACTTAACTTATATCAAGTAAGAGACTCCCTGTCAACACTAGATCCTCTGATCACAGAGACTCAATTACGTATACTTTAAAGTTCATCTATGCTAGTTTTATTTTTAGTAATAAAGCAAGTTCCATTTTGCACTTGGAACAAGAGAGTAAGAAAGATACCACCAGGAAAAACTCGATAGAGGTTTGATTTAAAGTAATTATTCCTGATTTTGGTAGTTCTGCAATGCGATTCCATTAGTTGTTGTTAAAGGATTATTCAAGCCTTGGCTACAGAGATGGTTATGGCTATAGATACAGTTATGGAAAGGAACAATTTGGATTGAGAGAGGCAAATGTAACGCTTCTGCTTCAAGTTTGCATTATTTTCCTTATTCTGTACTCCTTGCGCACTTCAGCCCGATGGAAACATGGATAACTGTCACTTTTGGTTTAAATCAGAGAAACACAGGTTTATCCCACTCTCAAGAGATGTGAGACGAATCTCACATCCAGGTCTTTGCAGACCCTTTTGAGGCCACTTGCCCATTGCCCTTTGCTGCACCCCTGCCTTATCGAGAGAGGCAAAATTTACAATGAGAGGTAATAGTTTTAATCAGAGCTAACACATTTGATGACCTTTCAGGCTCAGATTGTATTCAGCTGTCCAGATAGGAAGCTGCAAAATCAGAACTGGATGAAGGTTAGACACACTCGCTCTCATCACATGCATACTACACTGGTTACCCGGGTGCTTTTGCTGACCTACCCACCAAAGACACCTTCTCGTGGCTCTATCTATTTCAATCCCCAACTGACTAGCAAGCACGCCAGCCAGAAGAACCTTAGTTAAAAAAGACAAATGTGTTGCTAATTCTAAAGATGCTAAATGGTGCTGTCTCAGCCAAAACTGCACTGGTTTCCACTGGAGTATGGTCTCAGGAAGGAGTAAGTGCAGGACTGAAGGCTAAAGACCAGCTTTACCTGAGAAGGATGAGTTCATCCTGGTTATCCAGTCTTCTGTTACCACACTAAGACTTGGAGACCACAGCATATATTTTGATTTTAGCACAGTCTTCTGTCACAAACAGCTGCTCTGATATTTAATAATATAATTAAGATTAACATTATGTTATTATGACCTTTAAGACCATCGTGAGCCCCCAGCTATGTGGAGAGTTAGTTTCTTCATGTTGCAGAACACAGAAAGAGAGCAGCCTTTCTGACACTCTTTGCAGAACAAACTTTTAGAAAAACCTCTGGGCAACCCATCTTCTACCCACAAAACAGATTTCTGTCCATGCTCAGTGACAGCCCAGTAACCCGTGAGGCCCACTCAACGTTACACGACGCAAGTGGCTGCCAGCCTGGCTGTCGGCAGAGCAACCTCAATGTGCTTTTCACAGAGAAAACACGCAAGAGACCTGGAAACCCTCTTTTTTCTTGCTCTTTTTCCTAATTTGCACCTGCTAGTTCTGAGACATAAGAACGTGTCAGATGTCCTCACCAGATTGTCGGATTTTCCTCCCAGAGGTGAGGACTATACTTGACCCCACAATTTTGTTCTGAGCCAGGTTTGAGGGGCAGAACCAGTTTCACGTTGCTGACAAGTGGCACTGCTGTTGGGTCACCAGTGAGTTCGTAGATGCACGCAGTGCCTCCCTAGGTAGCTCGCCATTGCCCAGACCGCATAGCCAGCTAAGAAAAGGATGGATGTATAAGAATTGTGTTAGAGCTGATTTTTACTGAAAAATTAATTCATGACTTAATCAATGTAGTGAACAGAAAAAGTCTGTTTTGGTGATATTTTTCCTTTTATTGAGAAAAAGATCTGAACAATGTAGATGTTTTTGTTTGAGTTGAAATGTATCAGATGTTTGTGTTGTATTGCACTCTTATTATTCTCATAATCTCACAATATTATGAAATCTAATTTAATATTGGGTGTTGTAATTTGGCAATCTAAAAAAATCTTATCCAGAAAAAATTTCACTATTTCCACTTATCTTCACAAGTGAAAATCCCGGCAATTTTACAGCTCTCTGTTAGAAAAGAGATAGTTAGAAAGCATTATTCCATTTCTCTGCTCCTCTAAGAGCTTTTCATCTTCAGATTTCAAGTGCTTTAGAGAGGACATCCCATTTTCTCCCTCTTTATAAGCACAGTAGTGGAAACATAATGAGTTTAAATGGCCCTGTTTGGGCTCACCCTGGTCTGCAAAAGCAGGGGCACAAGGGAGACGTGTGGTGGAGAGCCCTTAGCCCCTCTCCGCCGCTCTAACCCCTAAATAGCCCTGCCTTCCCCGGCTACAAACTCCTTGTCAAAGTGCAGAGCACAGTGGCACTGAGCCAGGAGAGAGAAGCGGAGCTGTGACAGCAGAAAATATAGAAAGATATTACTGGGTTGGGGGTGGTGGTGCTAAGACATATGAATAAGCAGCAATCGAGGTCTTTAAAAAGTACGTTTTGCTTTTGACTATACATTAGATGTCTAAACTCTATGCTTTAAATGGAGCACGATTAAACATGTATCTTAACCTTTAGAAAGCTGAAATATCTAGCTGTTCTTCCAAGAGCGAGCCCTAAAATTAAATGACCCCAGATCTATATTGCTGGTAGATCTGCACTGCAGTCATCGCTTACTTTTAGCAAAAGGTGATTAACGTCCTTTGTCCAAATTAACATATTTCTAAAAACAACCAACCAAGGACCCTGAGGCTAATGCTTTTTCCCATGCCACAAGAGAAATACATGCAGCACCAGTGAGCGGAGAGAGGCAGGGCAGGGCACCCCTTGACAGCAAACGCCCCTCGCCTGGCACAGGGGCCGCTGCGCCCTGATGTGTGAGAAGGGCAGGGCCAGGGCGAGGGGCGGCGGGAGCCCGGCTTCGCCGAGCAGTGCCAGGCAAAGTTCTCCAGCTTCACCCTTGGCGTGAGCAGGGGTGGCAGACCCAAAGGAGAGTAACACTGTTAATGCCAGAGGGGGGCCTTGGGAAAAGCATCAACATGTGAGAGCTCTGGGCACCACTAAGACGTGACTTAAATTGATTCAAGCAGTCCACTCTCCTAGATTGTTCTCCTGTGTCACTGCCTGTGCGTCCTGGAGGGACACCACCTTGGAGCACAGCACGCACAGGCTGAATGGGTGACAGGATTCACCCTGTCCATAACTTTCTGTGCAGAGCAAAGTGCGTGGTGGGGTTGGAGCAGAAAACACCTCTGGAAAAGGCAAACCACTAGAGCTGAACTTGCTCTGCTGAGGACACGTGTGGCGAGATCCAGCGCTGCATCTGTACAAGGGACCACACAGAGTCCAGGGAGAGGATGACATGAACAAAATTTCTTGGGCTGTTCATGGGACTGGAAAAGGAACCGTGGTCTAAAATAACCTTGTGGCTTGGTTTCCCACAGGCTAACCGCCTGTTTCTGGAGGACTTTGCAGCTGGAGCAGAGCTCTGTGCTCCTGCTCTGCATTGCTATCCATACCTAAACGAGCATGGGGGTGTCTGCTTGAGCTCCCATCATTGGTGTGTGAGATTGATGGAGAGATATATCCCAAGCCTCTACGGCTCACTGGAGCAGCAGGGCTGGCCAGCTGCAAGCTGCACCCCAGTGGAACCCATTTCTACAAAAGATGCTAAAAAACCACTCCCTCAGTTCCTATCCCCAGGGCATCCTTGCTTCACCTGGTTTGAGCCTCTTCAGCAAGCTGACCCCTCTGCACTAGGTAAAAGAGATGAAGATGAGCTGAATACCTCACCTGTAGCATCTGTGTGCTGTGAAATGTGAGCAGGACTGAGGGAAGAAAGCTTGTACAGGTAAAATGTGGGCTAATGAAGCAGGACAGCACTACTGAAATTGGTATAGGCAGTTGGGGCAAACCTCCTGCAGAAGATCTGGAAGGGGCTAACCCATGAGTGTGATGTGCTGCAAGTTGACTTTTTGATGTCATTAGATACCAGCCAGTAAGGCTATGAGTAAATACCAATGCCGATTAGGAAAATAAATGCGTAAATTTGAATTCCAGAGATTTTAAGTAAAAAGACGCTTATGATGGAACAGGTACTCTCTCTCTGATCTTTTTAAACCTAATATCCAGAACAGCCAGGAAGCATTAGAGCAAAAGCAGGATTTCCTCCTAGTAAATTCAGTTTCCCTCTTTTAGTCTAATTATATTGTACTAAGTGATGTCATCCTTTTTTAAAGTTACAGACTGAGAAGTTAAATAAAAGAAAGAACAAACAGAAAAACAAAAAAGAGAGAAACAAAAGCAAAAGCACGTGCAATTGCATTGCCTTTGGCAAGTGAAAAAGTGCAGCCAGAAGTGGCTCGTGGATAGACTGTGTCTTAGGGCTGTGTACAACTTGTACCAGGGCCTGAGCTGTCCTTACTGCACTCCCTCATATCAGCTGGTGCACAATGAGTTCGGATTACTTTCCATGCATACTTGTTTGTAGCTACTGATGAAAATCAAGCCTAAAATACTGTGTTTCAGCTATGTCTTCTTTATTTAGCCACTGCCAACCACCTGATCCCACTGTGGATTTCACCTCACTCTAATTGTCTGATTGCACTGCACTCTAATTTCCTCTTTTTTCTCTGCAGAGCTTCCTGTTCATCTAGATAAATCTCATTTGCCGATGATCTTTCTCTAATATTTTAGTTGCAGGATCTAAAAAGTTTTCGTCACCAAAAATCTACAAATTAAGTAGAATGGAGGTTTTTTTGCTCTGCTCTCACCTTTACGTTTAAAGCAGTGATCAACATAGCCTTTAAAATTACTATTCCAGATGTTTTTTTTCTAGAAATGCTGGCTTGTGCAAGGTGCCACGGGGAGAGGGGAAAAGGGAACAGGGGGCTGAAGCAGAAAAGGCTCAATTCTTAGGGAAAGCACCACGCAGGACACCCCAAGCCAGCTGTAGAAGGTGCAGTAGGGCAGGCTGAAGTTTCGGGAGGTTTGCGCTGTGAATCAGGCTGCTGTGACCCACCGGCAGGTGTGGCTGGTGTTTATGGGAGCAGTGCCTTTTTTATCGGGAGCACCAGCAGAATTCAAATGCGGAGAAATTGGCAGGAAGGGTGCGCTGGGGGCAAAGCCAAGAAATCACAAACGCCCCAGAGCTGCGCGCCACGGGCCAAGCGTCAGAAATTGTCCCAGAGGGTCAGGCAGTCCCCGCAGCTCTGCATTGCTTCATGCAATAGGCAGTCCCTTGGCAACAGCCCTCATCCCGCTCACAACGGCGGCGCGTTCCCGTGTCCTCTCCTATGGCCAGGGCGAGGATCGGGGGGAGGGAGGCAGCCTTCGAGGGGAGGGAGGCTGCGGCTCGCCCCGGGCTGCGGCAGGTACTGAAATCGGACTGTAAAGGTCACCGTGCAGCTTCCTGAATGTCATAGAAACCAGGCTGGCAAAGGGCACACGCACAGCAGCAGAAGACCTTGAACCCTTGTGCAAATTTACCAGGGGATATGGAAAAGCAAATATGGGGGAGCCCAGCGAGAGCTGTGGTGTTAGAGCTACTTCTGAATAGCAGTTCTTAACTAGAGTTGGTCATGAATTCTGCAACCAAATGCTTTTCATCAGATATTGCCTGCTCTGATCAGACTCGAGAATTTTGCACTAGGTTGTGTACATATTGAACAAATCTTTTTCCCTTTCCTTTTTTTACCTTCTTTTTCTTTTCTCTTTGTTTTTCTTCCTTTTTCTTTTAAGACAGAGAGAGAGAAAGAGGAGTGCTCGTAAGGACAAAACAGGCTATTTGGTCATAACATCCATTTAGTCCCTTTCCCACAAGCAGCCAGCAGTGGGGTGATTAGATCCCTCCTCTGGGATGAGGAAAGAGCCCAAGTCTGGATACAATCCCTGCCAGCTCCAGGCCAAAGAAACAGCATTCACTGTTTTCTCTCCCAAGAGTTTTCTCTGTTGGGGAGTGATAGGGAATGTGTTTTTCGGTGGTTTCTGTGAAAGCGCCTATCCTTGTTATAGAAAATTGTTCATTTTACAGAAATAATTGTTTCTTTTTTTTACTAATGGTTCCCCTCACCTTGGGGCAGGTTGAACGAATGGCTGACTTGCTAGCCCAGGGAGAAGGGCAATCAGTGCTGAAGCCTCAGACCAGGCTCTTGGCTGGTGGGGACATCTCTTGATTTTTGCCTTCAAAAGGTCTTGGTCTCCTTTCCAACTCAGGATAGGAAAGACTTTGAAATTTTGCAGTTTTGTGGGATGAGGAAAGTATTTTCCACCAGACACTATTCCTCAGAAAATATGTTAGGAAGCAGCCAAGGAAATTGGGACAACAGCTAAGTCTTCATGTGTCAAGCTTACTTTTAGGGGGGTAAAGGAATGGTTGGGTTTACTTCACTTCAGGGCTTTTAATGCTATGCCTGCCTTACCGCGTGCGTTTATAAGAAAGAGAAAGTTCCCTGAAGCATTTTCAGCCAAAAACTGTGATTCCAAAAATTGAGCTGAAGGATATTTCTCTTTGAGACTGGGCTGGGAGTCATTGGGACCTTGAGCTTGGAACGGAAGGAGATAGACAGCCTAACTATCCTTATGCAACTCTGAGGTAAGATAACTGTTGATCTTACGGAAACATGTTTTAATGATGGTGTGTTTAAAGGCAAAAAAGTTTGCATGAACAAATATTTGTGTCACTGCTACTCTGCTGCAACTAATTTACTGGCAAAGCTTCTTGAGGCAGGAACTGTCAATAAGTCATGAGTGAAGTAACTGGCAATTAAAGATGACTGAATATTAGGATAACTAAGAGTTGCATTTGGAGACAACATTGAGGAATTTGTGGTTTTATCCATGTATGTTAAGAACTTTGTGAAGTATTTTGATACATCTTTACTCTGGAGATACCATCTTTTTCGTTGGTGTTTTGGTGGTTCCAGTCTCCGGTGAACCCAGAGGTTGGAAGTTTAGCAAAAATGTTCTTTAAATATTTTTACTTCTCTGTTTTCAATATCTAGAATAATTTTCACTTCAGTTTAGCTGGTGTTGACTGTTACTCTTATTCAGATGAGTTTACACTTTTTGAAAGGGTAGGCAGTAAAAGTTTGTTTATGACACCATTAATTAATTAATAATTCAGTGTGTGCATTATTTATTTTGTTCATTACAATTGTCTCTTTGGCTTGGATGTTCCCCATTTATTGGCTGATGCCTGTCTCTGAAAATGAGTTTCTAAATGTCAATAATTCCAAAACTGTCTAGTTCCAATAGCCTGCATGATAAAAGATTGTGTTTTGGTTAGATGGATAATTTATTCCTGGACTGATAAGCATTAGGCATGGTGCAATCACTCTACAAGGTTCTTGACATGAAAGCTCCGTGTATGCTTTATAAAGTTTCTTTTGATGGTTTGGTTAGCTCACCCCAACATTACTAGCTAACTTTACTAGCTGGAATACAAAATATTTCTCTGGCTTCTCCTCTGAGAGCAATTTCTGCTGTAGGTTGCTAAGAGGGAAACTTGGTCCCTCTATAAAGGACCTTGACTTCTATTTTCCACATCCTTTTCATAAAGCATGTGTGAAGATACAGCTCTTTGCGTCTGTTCCCCTCTTGGGTCTGTTCCTCTCCTCTACATAATTTCAAGTCAACCTTGTGGTCCCTGCTTCTTCGTCACAAAAAAATTTATGTAAAGGCAATGGGGGAAGCCGGTGGCTAGGGTGGAGGGAAAACAAGTGGCTGAGAAAAAGAAATGTTTTGGGTGGTGTGGAACAAAGTGAGAAATGGGAATGATCTGCAGTCAGGGAAAGGAGAGAAGGGAGGAGAGCAGAGTGAGGTCACTGCCGTGGCAGGGTAAGAAAAAGCTGAAATGTGTCTTTGTCCCAACGATTGCTTTGGACATCAGCAGCCATCAACAGAGTAGTAGTACAGAGCAAAAAATGAAAGTGCTCTTTTTTTTAATGGCATATATTACAGCTGCCATATATTACAACCAGATAACAGTTAAGTAGCCAGTGTATCGTTAATGCACAATTAAGCGTCACCCTTGCAAGAATGCACAAAAACCTTCTATTTAACAGAGCTCCATTTCCCAGTGTAATTCACAGAGACTTATCTATGTAAAGACATACTGGAGCAAGTCTCCTGCTAATATTACTTATCTAGGAGACACTTAGGGCCTCTGAGATGATCTTTAACTCATCTTTGTCTTAGAGTGCTGTTTGATGTCTTTCCAAGCCAGATGTATCTTCTTTAGCACAAACCCTTATGGTCTTCCTTTTTGCGCTGTTCCTTGTAGGCTCCACTCCAGGGCTTACCTGCTAGCTCTGATATCCGATTTCCTCAGACAGTGGCTAATCCATTTCCACTTTCTTTAATAGTTGCTTTGATGCATCTCTCCTGTACTATACCGTGCTCTCATTTGTTATCCATCCAACCATTCATTAACGTCTAAAACATGGCGGGATAACAATGTTTGGAAGTGTCCTCATCAGTTCCTTTGTGGTCCCCAGTGTCTCTGACCTGATCAGTAAAATTCCCTTTACATTTGTGTTCAGAATTGAAGTTTATTTCTCCGTTAATCTTCATTTCCACACCACTTTGAAACAGTAAAAGCTACTGGTTCTCCTCCAGTCCCAGTACAATTATCTCCTTTTATGTCATAAGACTAACTCACAAAGTTTCCAGCCTGAATGACTCTACTTTTGCAGTCTGTGTGTTTTGCTGCAGTATCCTTTTTATCTTCACCACCTTTATCAGCTTCCTGCTTTGTAGATTTGCCTGTTTCAGTTTCCTCCAGTTGTCAGTCTTTGCAGTTATGCACCGTCACGTCTGCTCAATGATTCAGATATCATCTGTGAAATCTAGGTTTTCCAGGATTTTGACTGATGATCACCATATCCCTGTCAATGGCATACCTTAGTCAATAAATGGAAGAAGTAGCAAGAGTGTTCAAAAACCTCTTATCTCACGCTAGTCTTTGTTTTGAATGACTGCAAAAAAGCTGCTTTCTCAATTGCAGCAAAAAAAAGTCTGGGCTATTTACAAACTTTTAAATGGCCCAACTCTCCACAGATCAAATGTGTTCTCAAGGTTTGTAAAATGTATGTGTTGATTTGAGTGTCACGGGATGGTCTGTACAGTAGATGGCCCTAACACAATCTTACCATCTTATTACTATTTCTGTATTCTGAGTTTGACATGATAATTTCAAAATTAGGAACCCATTGATTGCCTCAGATTGCCCAGAAATACTCTTGACAAGAGCATGCATGATATAGAAATAAGCTTTCTCCTCCAGGCATTTAATCAAGATACCTCCTTCTACTCGTGGGACACATTTTTTGTCTTGTCCGATTTATGCCAAAAAGTTCATTTGTGGCAGCAGTAGAGGTTGCATGCCCTGTGTTTAACAGCTCAGCCATAGACTGCATTTTCATTATGCAGGGCTGAAATGGCTTTCCACAATCCAGCATGTTTTTAAAACCCAGATCAGGAGGCAAGAAAATTAGGAGATTTACATATTGGTACACAGAGCTGTTGATTTTTTTCAAGTCTTTTAATTCTGGATATTTTTTTTAATGTGTAAATGTTTAACATGATCTATGAGGAACATTTTGGCCCTCAAAGCCTCTCATCCTGCCAAAGCTTCTTGTCATGCAGATATGACTTTCCTTGTCTTCAGCTGAAGGGGACAGAAGATGGGAATGCTCAGCAGCTGGCAGGAGCGAGCTCTTAATTATTAGGGAAACTGAATGTCTCGCAGTGTTCCTTGCCAGGCAGCCAGTACCAGCTGCTGTAATGACAGCTTCTGGGGTGATGCTGGTTGGCGCAGATCGTATACCTTGTTGAAATTTCTTTGTAATGTTGTGTGAAAGGATGCCTTCTCATGTTCCAGTGTCATACAATTATGCTAACTTCTTTATATCCCATCAACTTGCTAATACTGTCCTTATTTTTGCTCTTTACTCCTGGTGCAATTTCAGGTGAAATTGCTTTGACTATTTTCCACTGACAGACTGGACACGTAGGCATTTGCAGGGACCATCAGCAGAGTTAATCTATGCCAGTAACTTATGTGACTACTCTTATTTGTGTGAAGCCTGAAAGGTTTAAGTGTATGGCTTTTTTCCATTAAGTGCTCCTCTCAGGACCTGGTTTCACATCTGGCCACAGTCTGAACCCACATGAGAAAGTCTTGCTGGGGGAGCCACCATATTCGCCTCCCTGAGCCGTGTCTCAGCCTGGGTACGGGCAGCCAGCTCTTCTCTGCACAAACACCTGGGCAGGCGTTTCTCAGAAACGCAGGGCTACCTTTACAGAGGTGACCATCGCATGTGAAGGTCAGATTTCACAGAAGATACTGCTACAGCATTCGGCTCAATCTAAGCTTGCCTTGCAGAGAGACTTCCAGCCTGGGATGTCGGCAGCCAGACCACAGCTCCTCCCTCGCCTTGTGTAAGGGAGCGGGAGGACATTTGCGCTGGGTGTGGGGTCTGATGTAACGTCAAGGGAGAAAGGCGAGGATTCGGGCAGGTGTGGGAGCAGAGAAGGCAGCCAGAGAGGCTTCTCCAGGGCATGAGAAAGGCGAGGGGTGGAGGGACAGGAGAGCCTGTCCTGCCCTGAGACGAATGCAGGGTGGAGCTGGAGTATATCTTTATCCCAACAACTATTTCCATCCCGAACAGCCCGAGGTAGCTCTAGTGAAGAGATACTACTTGGCTTTTTATCTGTGCACTGTGAGAAAACACATGGAAACTCACTGCTGGATCCAACTATCCTCTCAATACTTTTATTTAAAGGAGGTGGATTGGCCCGCTGCGGAGAAAATGTAAGGGGATGCTACACAGGAAAAAGGCTCCGCTCACTGTTTATATTTAGTTAGGAAATATATCAAAATGGATTTCAAGTACTGGTAAAAATGGAATTCCCTGATATGAAGTAAGACAGATGAACCTTCACCTTATTTTTCTAAGTGGCTAGGTCTTCTCCTGAGGAGTTTCTCCCTCAGGAATCTCCCAGGAAGAGTCTCCTCCCATCGGAGGAAGTGTGGCCAGGCTGTTAGGACCTTGTAGGAGGTCGCCTTCCCCCAGTACCAAGCTCTGCAGATCCCTGACTGGTTTGTTCCTCAGCTTCGTGTTTGGTTTGGAGGCGAACCAAGAGCTGCTAAAGCCGAGGGCTGATGCTGATCGCTGCGTTGCTGTCTCCACACCGGTGCCAGCACCTGACGGATGCATACCTGCCGGGGTGTCCTGCTTCGCCACCTGCAAGGACGGGTGAATGAGTCTTAAAAGCGCTAAGTACTGACCTAAGCCTGCGTCTGCTGACGTCAGCAGGGATTTTCGTGTTGACTTAGAGAGCAGATTGTCTGAAAATCCCACGTTTGTGTTTACTTTGCTGCCTCGCGTGAAATGGAGCGTGTGCCTGTGTCAGAGGGCCGACCAGCGGCCTTCCTCCAGCTTACCTCAACCTTGTGCCGCGGGGAGCCCGGAGGAAGAGTGCCCCGCTTACGGACGAGCCAGGTGGGACGCAGGGTGGGGTGGGAACCGGGATCGTTTTGACCTGATGAACCAGATCATCTGGATGCATTTCGGCAGGGCAGATCTATGCAGGTTGCTGCTCAATCCCGAGGCGAGTGCCTGGAGCCATGCAGTTCATCATTCAGCTTCTGACCCGGGGTCAGACAACTTGAGTGAACTAATCCCTCTCAAGCACACCCCTGCCTGATTTATTTGAATGTCGGACTGGGTGAGCGTGGTGAAGGAAGGTAGCGTTACAGTGTCATCATGTGTTCATTTGGTGGATCCAGTTTGCTTTATTCGCATGCCTTTTTCTGCCATTGTAATTATATTGTTTGTTTTGCGAGGGGTTGTTTTCTTAATCTTTGTCATCTTCCAGAAACCAGTACAGTTTTATTTCTGTTATGAGCATTTCAAAATTGAACTTAAAGCATGGGACGAGATTCTTACTTGTTTACCCAGGAAACCTTTCTACTCAACCTAAAGTCACAGTCCTGGTCTTAAGGAGTGGCAAAGAAAACAGGATCAAGCTCAGGCTTCCATTTCTACACATATTTGAAGAGTCAAGTCTTATTGCCGCAGAAACCAATGGCTAAACTTGCCCATGGTCTTCAAAATGGCAAAGACTAAAAGTATCAGTCAAATATATATCAAATATATAGAATTTGATGTTAAAAGTTAGCAGTTAGTTGGTGTTCTCGTGAAGTGTCCCCATAGCTTTGAGAAACTCAACCCAGCCTGCCCATCTATGCCGACCTGGAGATTGAAGGTCTCAGAAACCTCCTCCGTAGCTGTACTTCAGCAGTAATCCCAAGGAACATGTTTTCCTTTATTCAGACTATTAGTTTTCTATCAGAGTGCCTACCTTTTTAGAGGTTAGCTTCCTTTTTTGCTAGATGCTGTATAAACACAGCGCTTGATCTTCTGCCATCCAGTGACAGACTGACAGCAATGACAACACCGTCTGATATTTCCTTTTGTAAGTAAGTAAAGTGATATGTTTCTTCTTGGGTTAAGTTAATCGTGTTCCATCATCCATACTTCTGACCTGTCATGGAATGGCTTCTTATTACAGAGCAGTAAAATGCCTGATTTTTTTCATAGGTTTTAAGGTCAAAATGGACCATGTTGACACCTTCTGCAAAACACAGACCACAAAATTTCTCCCAGCGATTCTGTATGAAGACCAATAATCTTGAGAGGAAATAACAAAATAGTTTCTGAGAGACATTCAGTCTTGATATAAAGACTTCAAGTGGTGGACAATCCATCACAGCCCTCACTGAGGTCTTCCAGCTGTTGATCAACTTCACAATTAAAATTTTGTACCTCATTTCCAATAGCAATTTTTCTAGCTTCAGTCTTGCATCACTGGATCTTATTGTTAGATTCAGTAGCTACTACTGTGAAAAACATTCTCTCACCATAGAGATGGGGTTGCCCATATTATCTTTGATAATCTCAACTGACTTAACTCCTCGTGTTTATCAGACTTCAAAAGGATGTTATGGTTCTTTTTTGGGGTCCTTTCTAATACCCTTTAAATAGAAAACTACTGGCTTTTGTTGCTTGGCAAACATAAATAAGATTATTTGGAGCCTCTCCAGTTATCCTCTTTAGAGAATTTTCATACCAAAGATCCTCCTTAAGGCAGCTAATTCCTATATGTGGAAGCTTAAATAATAGCTCTGTCTATTTATAGCTATGTTAAGTTTTCCATTTACTTCCATCTTGGTCTTGTGTGTGAGCCTTTGCCATGCCTGCCATTTCTGAGCAATGAGCACACTGGGAATTCATGTGACTGTGCACGGAGAGAGGAACGCTAGCACCCCTCCCACCACCTTCCAGGTTTTGTATGGGCAAAGAAAAAGAGTTAATGATACCGCTAGGAATAAAGAAGAGAAAAGACAGATTTAAAAAAACCCAAACAAACAATTCTTCAGCTAAACAGCAATGTTTATTTTGAAATTCTGATCCTGACTTAATATTTAGCAAACCTTTATGCAAATTGCTTTATATAATAATGACCACTGGGATGCAAGCCATGAGCTGACACATGTCAACTAGAAAAAAAACTCAGTAACGTGCTTCGTTATAGACATAGAAGTCTCAGTTCAGCTGCTTCTGTACAGTTGTCTAGTACTACCTGAGAATACTATAGGGTACCCACCTCTTCTCCAGCTACAGATTTCTCATATAATCATATCTCATGACAGATTTCCCATGTGTCATATCTGTGAGCTGCCTGTGGGTGTCTCATGTACCCTGGGACCTCTTAAATGGCACTACATGCCCAGATGTGGACAAAGGGGCAAGCCATGCATTTGTTTACTATTGAGTTTAAAAGATGTACAGGTTACAAATTACTGTCTTGTTTGGGTTTCTTTCATCCAACAAGTCTGAATTGCTTGCCGCATTCCTACAGAGCCACTATCATGGTTTTCTGGAGTATGTATGGTTTACAGTGTGTGATTATTTGCAAACTATTATATCATCAGTGAGTTGAATTGTGTGACTAGTTACAGCAAAGCTGCCTTTAAGTAAATTACCATTTCTTCTGAAGAAAAGACTGTAAAGAAAATGGAAAATCCATTTCCATTTTAGCTATGAGGGAGCATAGTATAAAATTAAGTGGCAGCACATATGAAAAAAAAGCCGCATAGAAGGAGTCACTGAAGAGCAGGCTGGTTCTCTGAGCAGATAGGAATTAGACATGATCTTCGTCATCTTAGTGTCTCCGGTCATGGTAAGGTACTGCGTAATACAGATGATGAATTGATTGTTAAATGTTGATTTATAAAATCACACGCCTGACAAAAGTTATGTGGCATTGGACAGGGCATGAGAAGCTCTTCATGTGCATACATGAGCTGCCACGGACAGTGGATTCAAGGGGCTTTGGGGCTCCTGTGTAACCCATGAGCGTTTTGTGAGAGAAGAAAAGGGAGAAAAAATGAGAGACTCTTGACCCAGCAATCCATTCTTTGCGTTTCAACTACATTTACATTTTGTCGCTTACAGTCTTACAGAGATTGTTATGGCTGTAGCCAAGGACAAACTGACCCTTCTGAAAATGTACCTGATCACCCAGCTGCTGCCTGTGGTGTTTAGGCATGCCAGCTCAAGTACAGGAGGTATGCATATTCCTGAGCCCTCTGAGGTGCCCAGGAGTGGAGAGCTCCAGAGTTTGGCTCTAACATCAACTGAATTTCTGAAGACCTTGAATTTCAATCAGGAACAGCAATAACAGAGCTCATAAGGACTGCGGAAACAAACAGGGCCAGTTTGCCAAGGGCTTCAAGCCTACCTGTAGAAATTACATCATTGGTTTAGACAGAGTGATGAAGAACTTGCCAATGTCTTGATATCTGATTAACATCAAAGTAAAATAGGAGGAGGTATCTTCATTCTGCTGTATCTGAAACAGCCACCCCTATGCCAGAGGCTTTGAGTTTTTAATTTGCTGCCCTATCAATAGCCAGAAGGGTGGGACTGGGAAAGGTTTTCCTCAGATAGAGCATCAGGAGATATGGCTGAGCTTGTTCTTGGAGGAGCCCTGCAAGGCAGGCATAAAGAAGGGGCAGATTCCTTTGCAAGTCAAATGTGTGATATATTACCACTTCAAATGATAAGGAATGGCTTTCAGAAATATGTGTAGAATAAATGGTGGGGATGAAACACAACAGTCTTTACAAATCTGGAGCCAAGCCTGGAAGGGAGGAGGCCCATAGCTCTTACCCATTGAGCTAACATTGCCCAACTGAATCTTTCTACACCCTGACAGTTCCCCTCCATCAGCATCCACAAATTGACCCCTATCTCTCTTGGTCTCAACGCAGTCAAGCTAACTCATGGTCTTCCTTGTTCAAACCTCATCACAAACCCTTCCTTCCCTTCAATTCAGTCCACACTTGTTCAGCCCATATCCACATGGTCCAGTAGTACAGTGACAAGTAACATTACTCATTTACTTCTATTCTGACCCAGTCAAAAGTGAGAAAAAAATATTTACAAGATGCATCTGAAGCTATTAGCTTCAGAAAAAATGTGTCAGAATGACAGGGCTTTGGGGGAAAATATCAGAATACCAACATTATTTTCAATAAAAATCTCAAATTCTTAAAGGCAGTACATGCCTGCACAATGCAACAGGATCAGCTACCTGGTCTATTATCAACATTTTGGTCAGTCATCCCTAGTGCAGGCTACTGGACAACTGAAAATAAACTGGCTAAGGACCAAAGCTGAGAAATAAATGTCTACTGCCAATATCTTACCTACCATGAAATTGTTTATACAGGCAAACATATCATTATTTACCTGCAGGTCATTTAAGGATACGACAACAAAGAATTACATTAAGAAGAAAGACTAGGTTTCATTTGGGATTATGAAAAATTTCTGCATTACCACAAATAAATCAGGACTTTGTCTACACACTTACTTGATTTAGGCTGAGATTCATAGCACTGATAGCTGACATATTTATTCATTGCTGTTTTTCTTACAGGAAGTCTAAAATAGGAAAATTTAAGAAGGTCATTAGAGACAAGACGTAGGTAGGGCTGATGTTTTACTTCAAAAAAAAAGCAACAAGAAATGGAGTAATTTCACTTCCTGGAATATTGCAAATAGTAATCTAGAACATGGTAATTTCAATTATGGGGATATATTATAAGAAAATCTGCCACAAGTCAATAAAAGATCAAATTAATTACTGAATTGAGATCAAATAGTGTATACGTCACTTTGCCACTAGAGGGTTTGGAAATGTATAGATAAATTTATAGAGTGTATATCAGGAAAGTTTTCATTTTACGTTGTAAAGAAGATGGGTCACAGCACTTGCCTGAATGACTTCTTTTCCAAATGGCTACATATTTTTTAGGAGAGAATTTTATTTAGAAATTAGAGCTGGAGAGCTCACAGCATCTAAAGTCCTTCCATGATTAATTGCTGTTACTGCTTGGAAGTTAATTTCTAGCCTGTATTTGCTCTGCTACAACTCACAGCCTTTGAACTTTATCTTACTTTTGCCATATTGAACTCACTTTCATTTTTGAAATAGAGAGTACTCTCTTTGGGACAGCTAGAAGGTCACAGTGGCCTAGCGGCAGCTCGACATGCAGGGTTCCAGGAGGCCTCTGGTCTTTTTCAGCTCTGCCACCGGCTGGTTCACTCAAGTAACCCCTCTATGACTTATTTAAGGATACAAATCTCAGTGAAATGCAACCAAAGAAGTGTTTAAATAAAACACCACTACTCCTGCCATTTTTTTTCATCTATGTAGATTGACACATTGAGTAAATTCCTTTAACACACGTACTTTTAAGATAAGCACATAAATAGAGCTGCTTTCTGTGATCTTGGATGTACAGGACCTGGCACTGGCAGGTTTTTTCCCAGCTCACCAAGGGCCCCAGGGAGCAAAAGGTTGATATCCCATCCTCTTCCTTGCTCGCCTCCCCTGGTCTCTCTCACGCTTCGCCCAGCCAGACATGCTCCAGCACTGGGGACTCCAGTGCTCCCCAGTGTCAGCAAGGAACTGCTCTGCGGCAGGAATAGGTGTAGTGTCATCGCAGAAATGGCCTCTTAATTGATTGGCAATCTTGCTGGATGAAGTTGAATTAGAAAGGTACGCCAGCAATGTCTTGCCCAGGCTCTTATTTCTCCATTTTGCTCAATTAAAATAATATTATAACAATAATATCTGATTCTAGCAGTACTCAGACTACAGGAGAGTAGTGTGCAATGAAGCTGCTTAGAGAAAGTTGATTTTAAAAGTTGAAATAAATTATTTTAAAATTATGACTATTCAGTAGAATCCATTTTTGAGAGTGCTATTCATGTAGCTAGCTTTGGGATGTTTGAGGGTTTTATTTTATTTCATTGAGAAATTAAAGCCCATTAACTCTGGCTTCCTTTACTGTATGGCACCTGTTCTGGTTTTGGCTGGGATTTACTTATACAGCAGTGTGCTTCCTCTCTGCCCATGAACAATATTTTGAGTGTAACAGACTCACTAGTTCACCTACTTACTAATTGCTTAAGGCCTTCAAAGGAATTCCTGAATCGCTGAAGATTTCCTTACTGTATAGTGTCAGCAAAAGGCTTATGAATCACTTAAAAGCTTCAAAATCTTAAAAAAAAAATTAAATATTAGATCTTGTGCTTGCTTCTTCTGATTGCAGTGAACGCCACCATGAGCGAGAAATCCAGAAAATGAAGGGGTTTTTTTGTTTTGCTTTCAGTCTTTACTTATTTGATAAATACTTCTATTCCTGAATAGAAATTGATTAAACACAGCAAAAGAAAGGCATTGCAAATCCTCTGTCCATATTTACCGCAGGTGAACTCAAACCTCCAGGGGAGCGTTAATTACCCTTATTTGCTGTTGAAGTGGGGGTGGGGGTCAGGAGTGCTCTGCGCAAGTGCCGTCAGTCCGTAAAGTGGCCCCCAAGAGCCAGATCAGCTTGTCAGGTTTTGGGACGGGAAACAGAAGCAGAGAGGTGACCCAAAGTAACACACAGTAAGGCAGCGGCAGCGCTTGACAGCAAGGCAGAGGGTACGAGATCCAGGCCTCCTGACTTCACGCCTAATGCCCTTTTCGCTGGATGACAACACATCCCTCCCAAACCAAAGCTAGCGCTTCATCTGGGCCTGCTACACCTCTCTGGGTTGTGTAGGCCATCCTTCCCGGTCCCCCCCTCCGCCTTCCCCTGCACCCCAGCACCTGAGACTTCCCCTCCTCATGGCTTTCTCTGTTGTTCAGAGTTGAACGTGCTTTGGCAACATCATAGCACCAGGGAGATTATTTCTTCCCTTATGGAGTCACTTGACAGCACAAAATAAGCTCCAAATGAATACAGAGCCCTTCTGCAGGGACTCTACAAAGTCCCTGCTCGTCGTTACCCCTCAGTAACTGCCGCATGTATCTCAGCATCTCTCGGCTCAGGATGCCACCAGGAGGATGCTCTTCTGGCAGTATTGTACTGAGGCGTTCATTTTATATTATTTGTGTTATTCTGTAATACTTCTACATATCCAGAATGGCGAACATCACATTCACAGTGACAGCGCTGACAGGACTCCTGCCCTGAGGAGTCTGGGGTATTAGGAGGATGTGACAACAGCACTTGTGACATCTGGCCACAGATAGGATTAAATGCATAATTACAACGTTGCTTTCGCTTTATGATAGACAGCGTGTGTGGGTTTTGGTTGGCTTCAGTGAGGTTTGCTATCAGATTAATATAATGAGATTAAACAACGGTAAAAGGCCATTAAGGCTGGAAGATCAGAGCTCTAAAACTTTGCTTAGGAGATGCCTAATAAGTTAGCAAAATGCCTAAATGTCTTCAGTTCAGCCCCTCTGGCATACCTCCTGTGATAACGCTTTCATTACCTGACCGTATACTATTTTTTCAAGAGGCTTTCTGCTTCATTCAAAGCACAGCTGATTCTTTTCAACATTGATATTGCACGATATTAGCAGGGAAGAGGGCTGCAAAAGGCAGGATGTGCGGGAGGATGTCATGGGACGTATAGGCAAGGGGTGCTTATTTCAGGTATATAAAATAAGACTAATGACAAATGAGTTTTAGGCCTATAAGGTTCAAGAGAGGTGAATTTTTAAATTGGCAGACAAGCATTCATTTTGCTAGATTCAAATTCATGTAATTAGCTATTGCTGGAACTCAGCATTCATTCTCCCTCTTGACTACAAACAAATAAATTAATCCAAATCTTGTTCTGGCCTTCATCAATGTCCTTTGGCCTGATTTTGGTTTAGTGAATGAAGGGACCTACAAAAAACAAACCTTTTTGCACTAAAGTCATAAGAAAATGCAACTAGCTAAAAGGAGCATCCAAGTGCAGACAAACTGAGATACCTCAAGTTATCTTACTTCCAGTTGTGAAATCCCTGTATAACTAGTCCAGGTTTTTTATAATTTGGTATTATGAAGTTCTTTGTGTAATGATAGAGAAACATTATGTGCAGCAACCACTTGTTATGGTTATTTGCTTTCTGGAATTTTGTTTTGGGGGGAGGTTGACCCGGTTAGCAGCAAAACCAGGCAACTTACTACATTTGATTTATAGCACCTCACTTTGCAGATGTGGGAGACTTGGAGGCAGTCACTTGTAGCTTCATTACGCAGCAGTGTAAAGTAGCTAGACTTTGTGAATTAAAGAAAAAGCCTAGTTTTCAAAACAGCCTTTTCAATTTTTTTTTTTTGGCTGAAATGTAAGAAGTTGAGAAGGCCTGTACACAACTGCACAAGGACTACATGAGTTGCACTGATTATGTGTCCCTGGAGAGGCCAAGAAAACAGGAAAGGGAGCGAGCCAAGAGGCGTATTTAAGAGAAGGTTCACAAACTTCCCTATTACCTTTGGGATTGTTTCCAAACTCTAAAGCTAAGACAGAAAAACCTGGACTTGGCAAAATAAATAATCTGCACTGTACAATACGTGATGTCTCAGGATGATTTGTGACATTTAGTAATACCGTATGTCATGAACAGCACTGAGGGAATAATCCACAGAAATACAGCTGGTTGAAAATTGCTTCCAAGACCATTTCTAAATGAACAATTAAATCAAAATTTTGCCCATTTTATAAGCACTGCAACACAAAAAAACCTGTTTTCCGTTCACAAAAGAGCTATTGCAAAAGGGAAATCTTCTCAAAAATATTCTTACTGGAAATACTTGGCAGAGATAATTTTGTTATTTTTCATAATTTGTTATTTTAATTTTGAGGTGGTTGTGATTAGAAGAAATCAATCCTATGATACTGTTCTTTATCAGTAATTAAAATTAGTGTGGTCTTGCTGTCACAAATATGCAAGAAAAGCAAGTTTAGTATTTTACTTCCTCCAAATGGCCATACATAGATGGTACTTATGGTTCATTTCTCACAGATAACCTGATTGTACCCAGTTTAAACTTGATCTGCAAGGAAAGGAAAGGCATGTACATTAATCAAGAGAGTTCAGGTATATTTACTTTTTTTTCTGCTCAGTGCTAGTCATGTGTGTGGGACATTATCCATAAACAGTAACAAGGAAAAAACTACTTTTATCACACATTCTTCACTGTTTGTAAGTTTTTAAAGAGACCTAGTGGAAAAAATATTTTTCTCTGTATTGGAAATTTCCTTTGCTGAAGAGTTACTTTTCAAAATTCTTTCTTTAACCATCTCAGGAGGTTTATAATGTCTAGCAAAAGTAAAATTAATATTTATTGACTGTAAATCTGTAGCTCTATCATGT
This sequence comes from Calonectris borealis, assembly GCF_964195595.1. Classification (NCBI taxonomy): domain Eukaryota; kingdom Metazoa; phylum Chordata; class Aves; order Procellariiformes; family Procellariidae; genus Calonectris; species Calonectris borealis. The sequence continues at coordinate 26,172,543 of NC_134315.1, forward strand.
ATGCTTTTATTGGTGACACTTGCCAGGAAAAAATCTCTGTGATACCTGAGCCATGCATAGCCTTTAAAGTAACTGTAGTTAATGTCATATCATGAAAGGGGATGTAATTAAAAGCATTTATGGACTATGGTTAAAGGAGAAGTGGACTTTTACAATGCTATTTTTTTCACTAGAATGAAAGAGAAAGCAGAAATTTGCTTCCAATGAAGATTTTATGTCTTCATAATAGACTTGCGCTACAGCACATTTCAGCCAAATTTGAGAGACTGTTACTATGTGGGAAGGACAATGTCCATAGTGAACTGAGGAACTACCTGCTGCTTTCTGGTTCTTTTCATGCCATCATTTACTTTCTACCATTGGTTACGTGCTTGCTGCTACTATGCGCTACTTTTACCATCATTTATGCAATCTGATAAACACGCCAGCAGTGCAATGGCAATAAACTCTGCTAATTCTTGCCTTCAAACCTGTAAGTTCATTGTGGATAATGCCCATTCCAGCATTATCTCAGACCTAGATTTTAATGAATTTTCATCCTACCTCTCAGCAATGCTATCACTGCTACAGACCAAATAGTGTCTTCTGCATATGTATAATTCCCGGGAAAATATGCAGGAGAAAAAATGACTCAGAGCCTAGTCAGGGGATCTCATGAGTCTGTGTTTGTGCAAAAAAGATGCCTGGTCTATCATGGGAGCTCTTAAACACTACCTAAATAAATTGCAGTGCAGCAAGTGAAAGCTGCAGTGCATGAAATCAGAATAAGATTTATTTGAGAAGTATCATCTGGTTTCCTGTTACATGTTTTCCCATTCTAACACAGATTACATCTTTATTAACGTAGATATTTATGCATGGTTTTCATAGAACTATAATATCATCATTTGACCACATAGACATCTACCTGGCCAAGGGGAAAACAATGTAATTCCCAAAATCCCATCTTCATCTGTATTCTCACCAGAGCACCATTGCACACATTTGCATTGACTTAAATCTGGATTCTCCTCTCCCCAGGCCACTTTCTTGATAGTGTGCCCCAAGGGCCAGCACTGGGACTTCACTGCTGGTACCTGGGTGCTTTCTAGGGCACATGTCCAAATGCAGTATGTATTATCCGCTGTATGCATAGGACCCACCACCCTGTGTCTGCTGATGAAAGACATTTCAAGGGCAGTAGGGATGCCAAGCAATCAGCCTTTCAAGAAACTACATTCACTTCCATTGCTGCCAGTGCAGTTAAATGGAGAAACTAATGCTGGTAGAATGGTGATAGACCATGGTCCACATGCTGTCCTGGCTCAGTGGAGTAATGAACTCCTCCACAGTTGGAGATGTATATGTGCATATGTGTGTATGGCAGAATAACATTTTGCACACAAAAGTAGGATTTTCCCAACCTTACTTTAAGCAGCCTCCCTACCCTGACTATAAAATTTGCCAGTGTATTTGAAAAAATGAAAATCTCCTCTCCAGATTGTACCCCACAAAGTCTCTGGCTGAGATGAATCCTGCCATGGTGTGTCCAGAAAATCAGCACCTCAGGGGAACTCTGAGGAGGCGGGTTTCATGCCGTTCGCTTTGCAAAAAAATATTTAGAGCCCACTTCTGATGATACATCTGCAATTTTTGCCTTGTAACGAAAGGCTTTACACTTCCATTTTGAAATAAAATATTTAAACACCCATTCCTCCAGTACTTATGTGGCAAGATCTGAACTCTTGCAAACACAAGGGAGGACTTCAGGACAGTGGAGTGTTTCCTCTTAGCACATTGTGTGCCAGGTGCTATGCAGAAGGCTATTTTGGCAATATCTCTAGGGTTGATGAAGAAAGACTTATGCCTCCCTCTTTGCACATGTTCGGGGGAGACCCAGCCACCAGCATCACTGTGAAATGGAAAAACAGGAGGAAGTATTCTTTGTTAAAGATTAACTTGGCTTATGGTGGCTCTTTACCATTGGGGTGAGAGGAGTGGCAGAAGAGAGCCTTTGCTCTTTGCCCTTGAACTAATGAATAGTAGTAATAGCCTCTGGGAAGGCCATGCCCAACTCTTTTCCACAGATGCCCTGAGGTGTCCCCACATCTTCTCGGCATAACTTGTACCCTCTGGAATTTCCCTGCCTCTCCCATTTCGGGGCCCCTCCTCACGGCGCTGGCTGCAGCCTCCTTCCCAGGCAGCCCCGGGCTCCGGCACGGGTGTCTTGGCAAGGTGCTGCTCCCACCCCACTGCTCCCTGCTCCTGCCCACAGCAGGCACTTGCCCGGGGACAGCGATTCCTGTTTGTGAGGCACATGCCTGCTTGGGGGCCAGGAGGGTGAGAAAGTCACTCTCAGCACCTTAAGGCATGAAGCACCGCGTGTCTGCTCTTCACCCTCACCCAGACCTGCTTACAGAGAGGACTTCTGTTGAGGTGGCTCTTGGCCCCTTTGTAAAGGAACTTCATGCTGACCTCTGAAGATGGTGGTGGTAGCTCCTCCACAATCAGCTCCTCTCTAGGCCGCTTCTGAGAAATTTCTTTTTGTTACATGGAGAAGTGCTGATTTATGGATGTAGAGTCAGAACTGTACATGTTTATTATTTGCAAAGATTTTTACTCCTTCTTAAACCATCTAAAGGAGGTTAGAAGTTTATAACTGAGGTTTAAAAGGGACAGGAGAGATCCACATGGTCACAAAAGTCTTTTATCAGAACTTTATACAGAAGGTTGTTTAAAAAAATCCTATGAAATAAATTTATGAAATAAATGAGCATTTTCCCCCTCAGAGTTCCCCATCTTGATTCATACCTGAAAGTCTATGTTAAAAAATATTCTACAAACATTACTTCATAATGGTTTCAGCTTTAGTGTAGAGTTTGTGTTATAGTAGAATAAACACCTGAGCAAAGTAAACATGCATTACCTGGCTCTAAGAGAAGGAAAAAAAAAGTGGTGTTTTTCTCTCTTGCGATGTTTTTCCTCCAGGGTATTTTTTTTCTCCTAGTACGTAATCAAAAAGACTTCTTAATACTTTGGTGTTAAGTTATGGCTCCTCCATCAGAGGATTGTTAGGCAGAAGACAACAAAGGTGTTTCCTTTCTCTCCTAGCCTTTTTGTTTTTTCAAGCAAACCATAATTTGGCCGGCTACATGATTTGTGTGTCAAAAGGAGGCGTTTGCAAGGTCCATAGTGGCGATGGGTTAGTGGGATGGGTTGTTGTGGTGGCCTCACTTCTGCAACCTAGACAGCACCGTGAAAGCTGGGGGAACCGTGCCACAGCCTTGCCATGGGCTTGTCAGAGGAGTCTGCCAGGCCACGTCATCCCACCTCCCAGCTAACTTAGAAATAGTCCAGTCTTGCCTTATGCAAGCCCACAACATTTCCAGCACTATAACTTGCTGCACTATTCAGTGGGAGTCTTAATTTAGCTCTCAGAAGTGAGGAATACTTGTGCTCTCAACCCAGTGATATTCAGGCATGTCTCCAGAAATAGAATATTCTTCTTAAGAAGGATATTCTCTAATATTGGGCTTTGAGATTTGCACAGTGATAGCAGTATAACCCAAATGAACAATTAAAATTTGGCAGACTACTTTTCACTTCCCATTTGGAATAACAAGAACTATGTCAGAGTTTTATTTGATTAACATTTCACTATCTGTAGTGATCAAAGGACTATGTCTAAAAAATTAGCATTTTAGGAGAAGGTCTTTGATAGCCATCAATAAAATTCTCATACTTATCCTTAAATCATTCCCATTTGCATTCTTTATTGGCTTATAATTTATGAAGTCTCATTAATGAAATCAAACAGATAGTAACCACACGAAAAGCTTCATCCTAACACAAAATAGAGACTCCACATAATTAGGGTAACAGCTATTATTCAACTTCTTTGCTCTGCCCCTCCTGCAATTAGTATGATTCGTAGTTCAAGAGGGAAAGAGTCAAAGACTTTTCACAAGATATTGCTTTAATCTCACCTTAAGTTTTGTAGGTGCCTTCTGACCAAACTAGGTTCTGACTCTCCCTTCATTGGGAGTCTACTGATTAATGGCTTGATTACGTGGATCATGTCCAGGAAAAAAAAATCGGTCACTTCAGCTAGAGTTTTGCCTGCTAAAGGACTTAAACAGTGTTTTTCCTATGGTATCAACAGAATTCAAAGAGCATGACGTGTACAGCAGGTACTTTTGCAATATGTAGAGTGCCACTGGCCACACTACTTTAGGTAACGTGACCATTGACAGTCAGTATACTGCAGAAGCACAAAGGGTAAGGAAGGATTATTGCAGTAGGAGTTGGCTTGGGCTATTTTCCAACACTGAGACTATGCAGTATAGAACATCCTTTTATAAATATGACCTTTATAATATATTGCATTAGCCTACTAATGCCACAAGGAATGTTTTATTTGGGTTTATGCAGTTTTAACAAAGTCTGGTAAGGAAGTATCCATCATTTATTACTTCTGATGGAAAATTGTGTTTCAACCAATCAAAATTTTAATAGAAAAATGTCTACAGAAAATGGTAGGCATTTCACAAAAAAAAAGACGTAAAAAAAAAAGTGCAAAGTTCATCACTTTCGGGTGGGGAGTGAATGTTTTCTATTTGGAATTACAGATCATCTTGCATCTGGGAATGATAACGTGTTTCCCTCTGGTCCCCACCTCTTCTGTGATCCTGGCTCCCTCGGCATAAACACACCTCATTGCACCTGCAGGGATTGTGCTGAAGTTGCCGCCTCACCGAGCAGCCAGTTTGGCTGTCGTTTGGTGCGACAGGGAGCCTGCTTCCCATCACCCATGGAAATGCAGCAGGAACTGAGAGCTGAGCTCATGGGACGCCATGTCGGGAGTAGGTGATCGACTATCTTTTGTCCTATTTGTCCTTCAAGCTGCAGCGAAGCTTCACCCGTGACCATGGGAAGAGCTTATGGTGCCTGGTGCACACATGGCTCACCAAAACCCAGGGCTGCTCCCTCGCCTGGGACCATCAGACTGCACTTGCAGTCTGGGGGAAGTGGTGGCCCCTTCAAGAGTGCCTGAAGATGCTCACTGGAAGAGAAAAGTCTCTCCATCCCCAGGAGCAAGGTACTGCCCATCCTCATGTGTTTGCCTCAGCCATTTCAAAGCTGGAAAGGCCACCATTTCATCATCGTGATCTCTTGTCCTCCTCGGTGCTCGGTCAAAGTAACTGGTTTACAAAGCAGCTGAGAACTAAAGATGGTGATAACAGAGCACTTACACTGAGCAGCATTTGCCTGGGATGTGACAACAGGTGATCACCTTGATGGGTCTAACAGGGTCCTGTTTCCTATCTAATCAGTAATTAGCTGGCCAACGTGATTAGGGTGTGTGGCATTAGAAACTAATGGTACTGTTTCCTCTTACCGGATTTTGGAGCCGGGAGGTGAAAAGCAGAATGACTCTGAATGCTTCATTGGGTTAAACTGTCTGAACTCGGCTGCATGTTTGTGGAGGTTTTGCTGCATGGGTGTATCAGAAATGTATTCTGTACATTCACCGCACAACTGAAAGACTGTGCAACAGCACCTGTTGGAGACTCAAGCGTCCCACAGCAGTAGTCACAAGGAAAGAAATGTGCCCACAGCCTCAATCATGTATGAGAGATGGATGGAAAAATTTAAAAACCTGACATCAAAGTCAAGATTCCAAAATACTGTGGCAACCTAAGAAAAACATGTTTTCAGAAGTCAAATTTTCAAAGCAGTTTCTAGAAAGCATGAAAGCTGACAATCACTCAATGATTTGCCGGAACTTAATAGTATCAGAGGAGACCATATCTTACAACTGTACATTCTTGCACTGGCAGAGGTGGCCATATTTCTCTTCTGATCTTAATAAATTATAATGTGGAGAGCATTATTTAAAATAAATTTTAAGCAATATTTAAATAAATTTAACGATTGACAAATTGCTTATGAGCAGAAAGAAGGCAAAATAGTCCCACCATCACCTGATGCAGTAGTAGTTTGGAAGACAGTAGCTGATACTAAAGTTGCAAAGTAGTGTTTTTAGATTTAGATTAACTGCAAAAGCCTTCTGCAAGCATTCTGGAGGTTCTCTGCAACATATTGAGACCCTGAACTTTTAACAGAAATTAATAACATACCTGCATGTCAGCTACCTAAAATAGTACATAGAATATGGAAAGAGTGCAAAAGGTGTCTAGGAAAACATATCTGAATCTGACTTTGTGGGATTGCACCTGTCTCAGGCACACTTTGTCCATGAGTGATACCGTACACGAGATGACAGGGGGTTGTCTCATGCACTGAAATTTTTACAAGTTATATATCTGCCCTGTGCAGTTTCACAGAAATAGTGGGAACTTACTGCAATGTTATGGACAAGTTTGAACCTTCTTGGCAACAGCTGTGCAGTCACTTCTGCTAAGGAACAATTGCCTTAGCACTTAATCAAACAATATGTTGTTTATGACCAATATAACATTAGTATGTGATACCAGATGTGGTGTGACAGAGTTGTCCCTTGAACTGCGAAACTGGCTTGCATTAACAGAAGTATTGAGTATTGTAGTTTATGATAAACACCCCTGATTTTTTCTTGAAACAGCCCAAGAGGCTTTGAAAGTATTAGCATTTTAGGGTGTTTGACTTACAGAGCAAGAGGGAAAATTATAGCTGAGGAACTATTTTGGATGCTTCATGAAAAGTTTAAGGAAGGCAGACTTCCCATTAAATCAAAGTTGTAGGTAACAATGTGCATTGGAAATGAGAAAGCTGAGAATTGTTTCACTGCTAAGGAAGTATTAGCTCCTGCAAAGTGTGTACCACTAGTCCTCAGGAACCTGTTTCAAAGAAGAATTCAAATTTAATGACAATAATTTTTGAATAGTCACAACATTCCCACACAGAATTCCCAAAATTAGGCAGATGAATCATCAAGGGCGGACTGTACTGTTTTAACTCAAACCTTTAAAGCCTGTTGCCAAAACCGTCATTACCTCAGCATCTGAGTGTGCTGTGGGTGATGCTATTACACCAAGTAGATACTCACCATCATTTAGAAGCTTATTGATCCACTTTTCGGAGTATATAAAATCAGGCTATTGAAGATCCAGTGCAAATAGCACAGTCCATACATCATAAGGCAGGAGCACTGTAATTCCACTGGTCTCCAGTACAAAAGAGGAAATTCAATCAATTTTGTAGTCATGAGAGGCCATTTGGCCCATGTGTTTGTTAGCCTTACACATCAAATCCTTTTTTTTCCTGGCTGAGGGCGTGCACCCTGACCGGTACTACCTGTGCTGCTGTGAGCTGCTGGCCCTGGTAAGCAGCTGTATCCCTCTGGAGGTGGCTGTGAATGCAAGTCTGAAGAGCACCGTGTACAGTGACTGGCAAGAAACTGTGAGAGTAAATCATCATCTGCTGGTTAAGCCCGCTACAGTCAATAGCTATACGAGGACGATATGTACTAACTGGGTATGTATTAAGTGAAGCGCAGGATCTCTTCCAGCCTTTGTAGAAAATCCTTCTGATGAAAAAGAAAAGCCTTTTATGTCACCAGCTCGCCAAATAGCCATCTCATTCAAACCATCAGCACTGCTCTCCTAAATTCCTGCATTATTTTCCATGCTTAAAGAGCACATGTGTTGACTGGCAGCAGCTGAGACGTGCTAAAAGCCATCCAAGAAGCATAAAAAGTAGCATCAGATTGTGTGAGCCTGCAATAATCCACTAATCTTTTTGAACACATTCTTTTATTTAGGCAGACTTCGGTTATTAGATTTGACACACATTTCACATATTACAAAACTGATCATTATTGTGTAGCTGGCTAATCCTCAGTTTGAGGAAGGATTGATTTTTGCACTTGTGTAGAAAGGCTGTCAACATAAGCACTAAAGCTCTTTGTTTCCAAGTGTACGATATACTTTGTTTTAACAGCATTATCAGAGACTTGATATAAATGATAGGTAGATTTACATAGAGACGAAAATGTATATACTGTGAGCACAAAACTGCAGCATAGCCAATGATCAGTAGAAAAGGGCTTGGTTCTCTATGAAACATTCACTCGTGTGCTTGGAGTTAGATGACAGGTCTGTTCTAGCAGGCATTTAAGCATTTCTGTAAAGACAAACGTAGAATCATAGACTCATAGAATTGTTTAAGTTGGAAAAGACCCTTAAGACCATCAAGTCCAACGGTTAACCTAACAATGCCAAGTTCACCATTAAACCATGTCCCTAAGTACCACACCTACATAACTTAATAAAGTCAGGAATAAAACTACAGGAGAAATATTAATTTAGGTCTATTTTGGTGCATTAATGCCTAAACAATAAAATGAAAAAATGTTAAAATCAGAAGTAAGGATGCATTTTTAATGGAAGTATTCACAGAACAGCCTACTTTTGCCCAACTATGTAGTATATTCCTTAAAATATTTTTCACTAACTTGAAAAAACAATGCCCACTAGATCTTGCAGAAGTAATCAACATTTTTTACAGGTTTCCAGAAAAGTGGGTTATAATGAGGTCACTGAAAGTTAGTTATTAACACTGGCTTTTTGGTGAGCATCTCTTAACTAGGTCTTTAAGTATATTTTTCTTTTTAAGTTCTCAGAATGCAGTTTCACTACTTCTTTCTAATGTCTGTGTTTTAATCACTGTTCAAGTCACTGAAAGACTTCCAATTTCCATTAACAGAACTGAACGCATTACCAGGGAACAATGATGCTTCAGCTCAGACCACATGGTAGGATCCCATTCCTTTTGCGATGTTCCTTTTTCAGCTATGAATGAATGCTGAAAGTCCAGGAGGTAAGAATTTCCCATCTGAACAGCGATCTGGGAGAGGTTTTGAGGGGCCCATTCCACATCAGTTGTTTCAGAAATATGTTTATACAGCATCTGATCAGGACTTTTTAATCTGCTTATTTAAATATGCACTTGGATATTTAATTCTAAGTTGCACACATTCATTCTTGCTAACTGGATGCACAGAAATCACTGATAAATTCAAATGATGCTAGTTTAAAAATGTGCACGCATCTTTTCATTTTGTGACAAGCTTCTAGTGGCCATGGCTGCAGGCCTTATACAAAAGTAAAATAAGTCTAAATAAGTTATTATCCAAGTAATGAGCTTGAATAACATTTTTACTGCTTCATTGATGTTCCCACTTTATAATCAGATTTGCTTTGCTCTTGCATACTATATATTAAAATAGTCATTTCTACAGCTTTTGAATGAATGTGATCATGAATGCAGTCCAATTCCTAGGATATGATCACACTTTTTCTCAGTAAATCAGACCTAGATAAGAACCAAGGCAAACCCTGAGACTTGCTGTACTTCCAGATGATGAGATTTCAGTACAGGGCACTTAAATGAGTGTTCTTTGTCCTGAAAGTGATGTGAATTTTCCAATTCTCATGATGATAACAGTTCACAAAAACCTCTGTGTGGTTGGTCAGCACAAAGTTTATACCACACTTAGATCATATTTTAAAACTTGGTGAAAGATTCTACTTATGTGCAAAGCTGGGGTTCTGCTTTACACTATAATGATTTCACCCAGTGGGAATGTTAATTTGCACACATTATCCTATTATCATACCTCTCTCCAGGCTTTATTAGCTTGAGTGCAATACTGCATGATCGTAGCTAGACTGCCTTCAGACAGGAGTTGGTTCATGCACAGCCAGTGCAAAAATCGTTGCTTTTTGGAGCTTTGTATGTTGTTTCCATGTATATTTTTCCATGTTGGCCCTTGTAGTTTTTATTACAGTCTATGCCCACTAATACTATATTTAGCCCTTTACTCCAGGAGATTCTCATCAATGTATTATATATACTAGAATTATTAATCAGTAACTTGTCCTGCATCAGTACATGCCAGCATTTGTAAATGTAAAAATGAAAATTATTTTATTCACTCCAGATGGGAAGATGGATTATAAGGATAATAAAAACTGAGCAAAGTAGTAGAAGTGAAAAGCTGGGCTAGTGTTTCTTCTTTCATTTAAGCAAAATTGGTCAGTGTTTTATACTGACTGAGGGGAGAGGTGAGAGAATGTGAAAGTTGTTTGATGACAAAAAGTGGAAATTTCTCTTCCAAAATACTGCTTGGGTAAGGGCTAGCACAAGTTTCTCATGAACTGACTATTTTCAGAGGTATCAGACTAACTTAATCTCACCCCTTTAGTCCCAGGCTTGTCTGACAGTTAAGATGCCAGTAATATCAAATACGGTGGTGTGGGTAGTTGCTTGCTGGAAGCCATACTGATATATCTTTTGCATCCCCTCTGAAGTGGGTTCCTGAACTGTACCCCAGAGATATGGTGACAGTGTGAAAGATGCCAGTCCCTGGTCAGCCAGTCCAACGGGAGCTGCTGTGCAGAGGCGGCAAGGCACCACTAGTGCCTCTGTCAGGAGGGAAACAGTTCCTTACCAACATTTTTGTGACTCTGAGACAGAGTGCCTGAAGACCTAGAAACGCTGATTCTGGTTGCAAGAAGGTGAAGTCCATAAGAATGATTAGTTTGTTGTTTGTTGTTTTATTGCAATCTATTAGTGCAACACAGAGCACCCTACAGGCACAAATTACAGTCCTCGCCATGGTCATAAAACATTGCAATCAAAATTTCAAAAGATATTGGGCAGGTATCCAGCGTTTAGATCCACCTTTCTCCAGGAAGAGTCTCTTTCTACCAACTTGCCCTACCCCAATTCACTGTGAGCTAAGCTCTCCCCACCCTGAATAACAGCACTAATTAAGAAAGTTTTTGGCTAATTACATTTCATACTGCCGCTTAGGTTGACCTAATTTGTGCTTGGCAGGCTCTGTAAGGAAAGTTAGTCAGTGAAGAATAAGACTCTGTGTTGCAGTAAACAACTCAATGCAGGCAATATCTGGGCAATCTAAAATAGACATTTGTATCTCTTCAAAGGTAAAAACACAAAATGGTGTTTCTTTGCTGTTAATTTTATAAGCACTTTCCAGGGCAAAATTAAATGGTGTCTTTTTGTAGCACAAATATTGCCTGAGATGAGTGCAGAAAACTGGTGAATCATTTCCTGTTTGCTGCATTGTCGCTTCAAAGCTTTTCCCCAGCAAGGGGATGATGTTGCCCAAAACAACCCACAAAGCACATCTGGGCACCAAGTTTCATTTGATCTCCCAGATCCCTCTCGGCCGTGGAGGGCTGTACGCAGCGGCGTGTGCTGCGTGCTGCGTGCTAGTGCAGGCACAGTGGCCAGGGAGAGGAGTGGAAGGAGCCGGGCAGGGATCGACGCTCCACCCAGCCTTGCCCTTTCCTGCAAACCTGCACAATGGGAGATGGCACTGACTCGATGATGCAAATGACTTGATGAAGCCCACCCTCCCTTCGATGCTGCAGATAATAAAACGTTAGAGGGAAGAGGGAGCGTTAAGCTCCTTTCATGGCGTACTTGGCATGTGGATTCCCATTGCAGTCCAACGCAGGGATCTTCAGCAGTTCTTACACCCACACAAAGTGCTACTGAAGTCGAGCCAGGAATAACACAATTGCATTAGCAGGGCCTAAGTCTGAACAAGAGTCATGACATATGTGGCTCTACTATGTCACATGAAGGAATAAAGGTACCATGCTTGGAGTAGCTCACTGCTCGCTTTGCTGAAGCACTGCTTGAAGGTCAGTGGCAAATACATAGCCACAGAAACATTGGTCAAAAGAGGCTGGTGAAGGTCATTGACTCCAACCCCTCTCTGGAAGCAGGACTGCTGCCAATGCTGGTTGATCAGGTCAGCTGTGACTTTGGTCGAGTCCTGGAAACATTCAAGGACTGAGACTCCACAGCCTCCCCAGGCAACCTCTTCCAGTGCTGCACTACCCTCCCACTGGAAACATTTTTTGTAATGTCCAACCTGAACCTCCAATGTGTGGCTATAGCCGCATGTTATGTCATCTGCCACCTCTGAGAGGAGTTTGGTTTTGTCACCTGCTTCTGACATGTCAGAATCCTCACTAAAGTCAATATAAACTCTGTCCAGCACTCTACTCCCATCAGTATAAGCAGTCATTTCATCACAGACTGCAGTCAGGTTTGTCAAGGTGGATTTGCCCTTGGTTTACCTTTCCATCCATACGTGACTGGAAATGATTTCCAAGAAGACATGCTCCATGATCTTTCCAGGGACTGAGGTGAGCCTTACTTGTCTACAGTTCCTCCTCCCAGGTCCTCCTTCTTGCCTTGCTTAAAGATGGATGTAACATTAGCCTTTTTCTAGCAAGAATCAGAGATCCCACTCCCGCAGTTTCACCACCGTTTTCAGCTCAGCAGTTGTTCTAAAAGCCCCTCACATGGACCTGCTATTCAAGACACCAGTTTTCCCTTGTAGACCATATCACCCATGTCCTTTATTTCCCCCATTTAGACACGGTTGCCTGGTTGGAACATGAGTAGAGAGCCATTGAGACGTTGGATAGTTATGCAGACAGAAAATTAACATAGGCTGATGATAAGCACTGGCTATTGCCTTTTCACTGAATAAAGCTTGACATTTTCAGCCTTTAAGATATGTTTCAAAACTTGGCTATTTGTTCCTGTTATTTTACTACAGGAGTCCTGCACTTTTTCTTCTTTTGGGGGGGAATATAGACTGTTCAGTGCTTTTGCAACCAACTTGCCATAATGTAATTTACACTTCTTTTTTGGGTACTAGCAACAGAGTTTTATGGTAGGAGCATTTTCTAAATTATAGGAAATGAACTTAATGGCTATTATGCTTTACTCAAGTTAAATTCTCCCTCCCAAAATATAGAGTTTACTTAATATAATTTAATTAATGTTTGGACATGCAGAATGCATACATACATTATATTGTTGAGTGTGAAAAACCAGGAAACACTCCTTATATGACTTCACCTTGTCATTCATATATCACATAATAATAAGGATGTTAAATAACAGTTGGCATATAGGAATTTACATCATAGAAGGATTTTTTAATATAACAAGTGTTTCCTTAGTCTCTTAAGTCCCAAATGTGGTTCTTAAATTTTCTACATGCTATACATCTGTTGTAAATCTTAGTCAAATGGTCGCTTTCTTCCTGTATTCCTTCTATCCCTTCTGATATCTGAAATTCGTATCTGAAATGACAACATTAAAAAATGAAATTGCAGAAGCTGACAAGGGCAATCAATCATATTTACCTAGGTTGTTTTAGTAAATAGACTTCCCTCTGACAAATCAACCATGAAATCAGTTAATGGAATTAAATGAATTGTATGTGGAAAGTCTGTGCTTTGTATATGACCTTGGCTTTTGCCTGTTGAATCACTTTGGTAACATGCAGACATAGGTTCTGTGGAGGTGTGTGCTATGCCAGTCACCAAAAATTAACTGCCAGCTTTCCACTGTTCATCCTTCGGAGCCAGTTTAATCCAATTTTGTAGTGTTGTCTCTGAGCTCCCAGTGAGCTGTCCTGCCCTATGCACGCTCTTTTTCCAAGTCACGATATCATGTCAGCAGAAGTAAAGCTGCATGTCAAACATATTACGAGGAGAGCAAAATATTTCTGCAGTGCTGTAAAAGTCGCACATGCAGTATGTGTTGCATGGACATAGGCGGATTAGGCATGTGGAACTTACTGGAACTGAAATGTTCTCCTGGTTTATCCCTGTTCAGCATCTCTACCACATATACAACCAAAAGCTTGTGCTCTGACCTACAGCTCACTAGACATAAAACCAGTAATTGTACAAGAAAAAAAGAGAAGCCAGAGAGGCTGAACAGTGAATAGGAATTTCTGACAGTCAGTACTGAGTGTGTGAGAGGGAAAGAGAGGGTGAGCAAGACAGAGCCTCTCAAAGTCTGAACGTACTAGCCCAGTTTTTCAAAGAGGCATAGCTCATCAGCTGCACCCATGCATCAACCCTACTCTTCCCTGTAATTCTGTCAGCTGTAATAAAAGGAGAAATGAAACATTTCGCTATCCCCAGCCACTGTGTTCAGATAGCCCTTGTTAGGTTTCTACCCTGATGGCTTCTTGCAGGGTTCACAATTTTCTTTTTTGTTTTCCCTAAAGGAATAATGCCCTATTGTTATCCTGCTCCTGAACACTTTCCAAGATGATGTCAGGTGAGTGCACAGCGTTCCCCATGCCAGAAGTCCTCCTTCCCTGCATTATGTAGGGTTCATTGTCAAGTCACAGACAATTACTTTATCTGATACTTGTCAACATGCAGTCAGACAGGAATTCTTTACCTCCAAAACTGCCTACTCGGCACCATGCTCTGCTGACTTTGTCCTCCTTTCAGCCTGTCTGGAAGGAATGAATGGGGTGGAAAGGAGACAACAGGCTCAGTTTCAAGCCGTTGCTCTCAGGGCTGAGCTGGGAAGCTCTCTGGAAGGATAACTTGTACAGCTGGAGCTCTGGACTCCCTCAGACCAACTCCGAGATCCCAGCACCGAGGAAGGCAGGTGGCCGGAGAAAAGGTACTTGAGAGCTTTGTATTTCCTTATCAGCAGTGCAAGGAGTAAAGTCCCCTGTGAAACCCACCAAGCAGTAGACAGGGTACAGCTAGCAGCTTGCAGGACATGCTCCACAGCCCATTTTAGGCAGCCACTCTGACAGCGCCGTGACAAGTCCACCACGTGTGTCACCAGTCACCCCCAGGAAACAGCAGAAAGGCCAAAGTCCAGAATCTACATCCCCCCAGAACGTGAATATCCATTGTACTAAACATTCTAAGTCATCCCTACATCTGGGCAAACAAATGGGAAAAACTTGGTGCTTTGCTTTTTTATTCTCATTCTTGCATTTTTTTTCTATCACCTAAAACAAGTCAGCTGATTTGTGTTAATTCCAGCTTAGATAAAATAAATTTACAGGTAATGTCCTGCCTTTTGTATAGCAGCATGTGAATTAGCTAGGCATCCAATGCCTACCTGACACATCCGTAATGGTTGCATGAAGTCAGTGGATCTATTTGCAGAGTGGTATATTACTCAATTTAAGGGCAGAAGGGCAGGGAACGAGGCCATGCAAAATCTGACTCATTTACCTATAAATCAGCTTATGGTCGGGAAGATATTTATTTATTGATATTTGGCCACAATCAGTAAGAGAAACAACAAGAACAAGTGATTACAAGACTGCTGTAGTCTCAGGAAAGGTTAAGGTTTGATGTTGATACTTTGCCACGCAGGAACGAGCAAATTTGTTTTCAACAGCTTTTACTCCAGGTGATTAGATGAGGTGAGACAGGTTTGTTACTAGTAAACCATTTATCTCTCTTTTCAAAAACAGTACACAACATCTATGAAACATAACTGATCAGACACACCCTATAGGAGATACACCCTTCCTACCCTTGTAAGCCAGCAAAATCTACATTTTCATCTCAGACCAATAGCGTGAGGCACGCTGGATGCTCAGAGCCAGCATCTCACCACATGTAAACCAAAGTAGCTCTTCTCAAGGCAGGGGAGTAGTGCCAGCTATGCTGTTTCAGATCAGATCTACAAACCTCCATACATGTGTCGGTCTGCCTATAGGAGCAATCTGAAGTTATCTGCTTATAGAAGTAGGCCTTCAAAACATGTGTAGAAAACATATTGTGTAAAAAATTTGCCTTTGTCAGGAATCATGAATCCAGGGGTCTTTACACCAAGAGCAACTTTTAGTCAGTCCTTTTGCCTTAACACAGGCCAGAAAATGTCATCAGCCCTTCCTCGGTTAAGTGCAATGCATTGTACTTGAACCTAGGTTTGCTTATCTAGATTTCAGATATCTACACCAATATCTACAATTACTATTTTATGTATTACAATGTCTTACAAGCAGGTACAAATAGAAGTGCCGTGAAACAGACTATGCTGTCTGTAAAACAGCATCCCATTCAAAAAATTGCCTTGTAGGCACTCTAAGCCTTTTAAAACATGAAATAATATTATTTTATTGAAATTTAAATTGTTTTAGCACATTGACCTGCCCTTCCAATCAAATATAACCAACAAATACATAGTTCAAAAGAGCTGTCCTTCTTATTTGTTAATAATTAGGGGTTTCCCAACACAGTGGCACAGTTTATCGGCGACTCCCCAGCTCTGCGTTCCTTGAGTACAGATCAGGAGGAAGGGAGAAGTAAACCTGGTATTACTTCCCCACGAGTAAAATCCGTTTTCTCAGAAGGGACATGGCCTGTGGGATAGCACATTAGGGAAGAGTTCAGCCCCACTTCTGGACGTAGTTTAATGCTGGAGTTGCATCCACCAACCCATAAAAATTCTTCAGAGGATGAGATGCTCATCTGCTATAAACCGCCAGGGTTTGCTGATCTAGCATCAGAAAGCAACATGCATTGACTAAGAATCTTGACAGCATTGTGCTTAGTGTCTAAAAACTTTGAACAGAGACAAGCATACGTGCCTACACACATCTTAATACACAGTCATTGTTTAAATAGTATCGCCCCAAAACAAGCAAAGTAAAATAAGGCTGAAATTCTCGGGTTTAACTATTATACTTTCTGATCTGTCTTTAGCTTGTTTTCTGTTATCATTGGTCTTTTAACAACTCAGGTGACCAGCACAGGTCAGCAACAGAGTATTGTGATGGTAAATGCAGACAGCTTGATATTAGAAATGCTGTGCATATATTTTTTCAGAGGCTGGCCTTGATTTCTTTGCTGCCCCTGGTTTACTGCAGACCATCAAGGACTGGCACTTTCCAAAGTGCTGTCATCACAAGAAAACGTGGCTGCCTCTTCCTCCAGTTTCACTCATGTATCTGATATTTGGAAAGGTCTATGATGGAAGGAGGAAGTGATGGAAATCGGATTATTTTGTTTTCACTACTCTGACATATCTGGTAATCAGGCTTTTTATCAGTCCCCCCTGCCAAAACTTAACTATGTACTTAAAGTTTGAAAGTATATGTTATATAACAAACCATCATGGTTTATTGGGCACATATGTGTTGCGATACACCACACAGGCCATATATCATTTACCTGGCAGACCATAAGGACTGGAACATTAATCCTGCTAAGCGGTTGATGCAACTTGTGTGAGGTTGACAGCTGTGCATGGGCACAAAACCTCAGTTCTCCCACTCTAGCTGTGCACAGGAAACCTCCTGCCCCGAGACGCAGGGTCCGGGCAGCACGGACCTTCCTGCCTGCACCTCCCCCTGAGGCTTTGCCCCCGCCGGGCAGCGGTGAAACACAGTGCAGTGCAGCCTGCCACTTCTTGTAAATCTCAGAGATCTCACAAGGGATGCAAAAGCAAGTTTCTAGTCATAAAGAGACATAGTACTGGTAGCTTTACACGGTGAACCGAACTTTCTTTGAAACAGTAGTGACTAAAAGGCTGTAAAGTAATGACTGATAGAGCTGTGATCCTTTTACAGCCGGGAGGCTGCTAACAGTCCTTAAAACAGTTCTCAAGAAGTGAACTTCAGTAAGTAAGGGAAAACGTTCCATAAGATCTTATAAAATCAATTCTTTTATTGGTTTAAAGTTTTACGATCATGTGAAACAAAAACCTGAAGTCAGTGGCAGGTTTATACTTAGAAAGTACTCTACATAAACACTATGACCTTTCTTTGTGGTGGATATATCAGACAGCCACCTTCACGAGGACTATGGTGACAAAGCATGAAGACAGCTTAGCTTCTCACAAAAAATCTTAGAAGCACGCAGCTCTTAACAAACGCATGTTTGTGAGATGAAGGCATTCTGAATATTTTCATAACCCGTACACGAGGAGGGAACACACAGTAAGAACGTCATGCCAGGACTGCTCAGGGTACGAATCTCATTTCAACGCTTCCTTTTGGGACCAGCCCAATACTGGTACGCTCCCCACCTCCCACTGCGGCATGCAAGAGCAAGAGATGCAGCTCGGGGTTGAGGCTTGCCGAGCTGGTAAAGGACAAAAGGCACATCATCACCCGCGCAAGCAGCTCTGCGAAAAAGCTAGAATATGGCCAAAGATAAGTAGGGTAAATGAAGAGAACACCATTAGACCTGGTTAGAGCATATGATCCTTAATTACTATTTCCAGAACACTTTGATGTCCTTAGGGAGAGAGTATACCAAGTTCAAAATGACTAGTTAATAAGTGAGATTTTCAAAAGCATTTAAATAGTGAAGGAGTTCCAGAGACCGCTAAGTTACATAGGTAGCTTTGAAAATTCCCTCTAAAGGTAATAAATCTATGTCCCACTATTTGTTAAAAAGCCTTTCTTCTCCAGTGGCGCGGTATTACCTCCACATATTTTGTAGTCATGTTTTTGTTCTCTGATTAACTGAAAGCATAGCCTCAGTGTATCTCTATGTATGTTGTGCAATAGCAGATTTGGAATTTGCATTTTTTAGATTACCAGACAATAAAAAAAAATAGAGATTGCACAGATATGCACCACCCTTCATTAGAGGCAGTGATATTCTCTCCCACCCAGTCCTGCCCAACCAAGACAATATTGCACATACGCCTCCAGACAATGAGACTACCACACCTTTTGCCTCTAATTAAAATTATTAAGTCGAGAAGGAAAGAAATGCATTTCAGTCTGTGCTTGTTAGCCAAATGTCTTGATAAAACTGAACATGTTCTGCTGCTGCCCACCATCTGTTCTTATAAATACTTCTTAAAAACACTGAACAGGAAAATAGATTTGTCATCACTGACTTTCACCATTTTATACCAACTCTGCCCTCAGGTTCTTCTTTATGCAGACTAATAAACATCTATAGAACAGGATAAATATTTCTCCCATTAAAACAATTTTGCATTTGACACATTTTGGTAGAAAAGATTCAAACCTAATGCATGTAGAAAGCTGACTGCTTAGAGCAATGAGGATGTCTTTATTGAGGACAGTATTTTAATGGGGCAATCTTGCTTTTCCTCTCTCGACCCATTCCTTACATATTCTCAGTCCTTTCACTGTTAGATAAATGATCATAGAAGCACTGTGGCTCCCTGTCTTTGAGGAAGAGGTAACTTTTCATAGCACTGCAGTCTTTGAGGCATCAAAACAGCATGCATCTTCTCAGCTTCCCTTTTCTGCTGGAAATTCGAACACCTGCAAGAAAATATGCCTTTTCCATTAGTGAGTTAAAAAAAAAAACATCCAGACTTAACCATAGCATCCAGTCCTGTCATGATTCCCAGTATATTGCACCTGATACAATGAAGAAATCCCAACTGATGCAATACAGCACCCCAGTCGCTGATAAATACGGGTTGACAAGAATGTCAGTGTTATTTCTCATGCAGACTCCCCACTGAAGTTTAGGTCCAGTCATCCTTCCCAGGCTTACAGTGGGCTATTTTAATTAACTTGCCTTCAGTGCCTTCCTTAGAAGCTTCACCTCAGATACAACGTTATAGTCAATGGTGTTTGTAAGACAAAGGAAAATGGACTTTTCCTGAGGCCAGTGCTCATCTCTAGAGCAATTGTTCTTCATTGCTTGAAAAACAGGTATATCTCTTATTGCGTGCAGGACCAAATGTGAGGTCTCTTTCCACAGAGAGCCGCAATTAATTCTTATTTTTTCTAACTACTTTTCTTCCTTCTCACCAAAACTCCTCCCAGCCAAGACTCAGTTCCCAATAGAAAAGTGGGAATCAGGTATTTATAGGTATTTATAAAATTCAACTTCACAAGAGGGGTGAATAAACGGTAGCAGATATCAACCTTATCCCATCACAAGAAGGTCAGAAGTGGCTTACACAGGTGCAGGCAGTAAATTCCTTTGGGATTGACTTCAGGCAGAACAGAGGCCGCTCTTTGTTTGGCAATTTTTGGTGAGATAAAGGCTGAGTGTGAAGATTTTCAGAATACCAGGGCTGTTTAAGAAAAAGCTGCTCAGCTGATATTAAATCAGTTGCGGAAGTGTTGGTACTAATCCCGCCAAAGACCCGTGGCATTCCAGGTCGTGTGAGGCCAGGGCTGCTTGGTAATGAGCAGTTGTACCTCCTCCTCAGGCCAGTGCAAAGCTCTCCTCACTGCCAGAAAGGACAAGAAGAACAAGAATAGGACAGAAAAATCTCTAATACCAACTACAAGAAGTATATGTTTGTTTTGAACTGCAGAAGTACAAGGAGGTCAAAAGGAACAGCAGCATCATGTCTTGAAATGATAACAAGCATATCTAAGTGGGTTTTCGCATAGAGCATGCACAAAAAAGTGCCTTTTCCAGTCTTCTACGAATTAAACTCCACCATCTGCAAATTCTCCCTAGAAATTCCTTAGGAGTAGGCTTTTCTCTGCAATTTCTGGTACCATCCATTTCAGGTTAGACTGGAAATATTGTGAAAGAGGCTCCTGACTCGCTAACATCCCCGGTTCTCTCAGGTTCTTGACTCGCTCATATTCAAATCCACAAACTTCTCAGGAAGTACAGATATATAGGAGACTGAGGATGTTATCTTGTAAGACTGAGGACGTTAGACTGGCTTCAAAAGTCAGAAACTAACTTTGCATCATTGCCAAGGCTGTTTCTATGCCAGCCAAGGTGAGAACAAAGAAGAAAGGTGAGGATGAAAATAGGCACTTGATTGCAACTGGGATTTGTTTCTGGTTTTTCTCTACGCGTTGAAGTTTTGGGTTTTTTTCCCCTCCCTTCCTTATGAATGCATGCAAATTACATAGTAAAGTGAATATTTTAACCTATCCAAAGCTTTCTGAAGGCAACGGGAAGGACTAACTGCAAATACGCACTGGGTTAATCCATGGGTTAATCTGACCTTTTTGGAAATGCAGGTGCATGAGATGTTCCAAATACAACTTCATATACTCCAGTTACTTCACACTATACCTTGCTATTGCAGCATATGGGCATCTCAGATGTTGTTTAGAGTTCACAGTTTCCCCCTAAAAATCTCAATAAGTACACACAGAACTTCGTTTCAAAATTCTGGGGGGAAAAAAAACCACAACAAAAACCAAAAACCAAAGCACCCCTCACGTTCTGAAAACTCTGAAGTTCTGGACTTCTCCCAGATTTGCATTGTAGAACCACAAAACAAGAAGCTGAAAGTGCAGAAAAAGCACATAGAAAGAGATTGACGCCTGTTTTCCCTTTACTTGCCTGAAACAGGTGGTAATTTCTGACATTAATTTCTAATTTAGAGAGGAATTCGTATTCTTTTATACATACGCATACACAAGCACGAGCATCCATATAAATATACAAATATGTGTATGAAGATATGTATATGTGTGTGTGTATATATATCTGTACATAGGAACTGGAATCAAATAAAATATAAACAGTACCTTTTGGGCCCAAAGAGCTGCCCATTATTGTCAATGGCATCTGGAAAATATCTTAGAGATACACCAGTGCCTTCCAGCACGGCTATGTAAGCTTCTAACAGAACTTTAAAAAACTTGGATAGGCATGAGCAGAACAAGAATGATTCTGATCCATGTTTATTATTAGGACCACAAATTGTCGGTTGGGGTCACAGAAATTTTTCTATTTCAGATTTTCCAAGTATCATGAGGCCATTCTTTCCTCAACACCTATCAGACTATGAGAGAAGGAAAACTAGTGTTAAAAGAAGCTTTTTCTTGTTTGGTTTTTTTTTTATTTATTTTTCACTTTTCTTTCTCCCTCTTCTCACTCTGCTTTGTTATTCTGCAACCTCTCAAAGCTTCCACGTCTTTGGAAGCATTACTGTAGGAACCGGAGGAGTTTTGAGTAATGACAGAGTGACTTCTGTTAATTTCATTTTCCTTTCTGCCAACTTAGATTTTAACAAACCCGAGAAGGTTTAGAAAAGTTACAGAAGAATGAAAGAAAAATATGCATCTGCTTGTTGCCACAGGGAAGAAAAAGCTTAACCTGCCTGCAATTACCTTCTTGTACTTACTGGAAAAAGAAGAAATTAAAAGAAGGGAAAAAAGAAAATTTAAATCTAGTATTTTGAGTTTGCAAAATTTTTCACAAGTTTCAGAAGTTAAATACCCAAAATGGTTCCTTTTTCGGTCTTACAAAACAATTAAAAAACCACTTTTCATCCATTTCTAGCTGGAGGTGTGGTTCTAGCTTCCACACGAGCAGTCATGTAACTCTTTCCTCAACTTCTGCACAATTTTTAAAAACTTTTCATCCTTATTGCCTCTGAACATCCAGCTTTTTTTTTTTTTTTTAAATGAGCATCATTAAACATGTGACTCATTAGTGATGATGGCTTAGCTTGGGACAACGTTGGTGGTTTCCACTCCTAGCTTTCTGTCCTGGCTTTCTCTTGGCAGTTCTTCCTCTTGCTCCAGGGGTAGCTCAGCAGCACATGAAACTCCTTCACCACTCAAGTTTGGAGGAAACCAGGATCCATTTCAATTTCCCTTAATACACCTGCCTCTAATTTATGGCAGCTCAGCAACTGCTCCTGAGCAGCCACGGCACCTCTCCAATAGAGGCAAGAGCCTTTGAGAGAAGAGCAGGGCAGATTTCCTGGCTGAAATCAAGGGCACAGGCTAGGTACATTAGCTCATGCCACGTGTCGCATTAAGGAAATTTGAGGAGTAATGCACTCAGTGAAAACAAAATAGAGCTTGGCAGCAATCTAAATATTTGAGGGGTGAAGGAGGGGGGGAAGCGAAGGTGCTACAGAGCCATTAAAATAGTCAGATGACCATTCAGATCTGGAAAAAAATGCTTAGGAGGAGGCCCAGGGAGATACAAAATTAACCCTTGACAATATATTCAGAATTTGCCACTGTTTTTAATAAAGTCGAGGTAAAAGAGCACACATTGCTGCTTTGATGGGTACCCCAGCCCTTTGGCTCAAGGTATACTATTTTTGAAACGGCAGGGGTCAGTACACAGAGAAAGTATTTGGGGATGTTTCACCACAACTTTCAACACAAATGACTTGAAATCGATCCTCTGTCTTAAAGATCATGCCCACAAAAGTTCTCCTTGTCCTGTACCAAAGTATAAAACAAAGCCATGGTCCCGTGGTTTTGTGACTTAAAAAATGAAGTGAAAGAAATAAGATTGCTTAGCTGGTCTTCTAGATTTAAAGAATTAAATCCTGTATTTACATGTAGGCCCCAAAAAATTAAATGCAGAAGAAGGGAACATTCTTTGGAGATGTGGCTGATTATTTTTCTAACCCGATGTGTCATCAGCAGCCTAGATGCTGCCCTTAGAAAGAATGTGGCCTTACAACACGTATCTTTGTACATCCAGTTTCTTTTTTAAGAGTTTTTGTTTTCTCAAACTGATATTTGAATTGTATTCAGCACCCGACATATTTCCCGAGAAAAAAACTGTATGTTGGTACAGGAAGCTGTACAGGTGACAGTTTAATTTAGAAAAGAATAGCAGAAGAACCCATGCAAATACCACATTAAAAATTGATTCTCTGAAACAAAGCAGTCATAGCTTTGCTCTTATTGCCAAAAAGGCATTTGCCTATCCTATATTTTATTCTCATTTTCCTGAGATAGTTTTCCTAGGAGGTTCTCCAGGTCAGCAAGCGAGTGTGCTTAGCCAGTCTTGTGGGGTTCCAAAGAATGTTTGGCAACAGGCTTCTGGTTCATCAGCACAAGTTTAAGCAGTAGGGGAGGGGGATGAGAGTAAAAGAGGGTACTAGGTTCTGTTGTCAGATCTTGTACCAGGGCATCATCATCTCTAGCAGCGGGGCTGATGTCTCTAGGGAACCACACAGGTCCAAGCAACAGCTCAAAGCACCACAAAGGCTAATTTAACATTACGAATGCATTCAGCACGGTACGTCAGGTAAGACCATTTGTAATTGTGTGTTATATTAATATGGGGTTGGGTTTCTTTGAGGAGTTATAAAGTTCTGGCTCAAGAAGAAAAATGCAGTATTAAAGACCGCATCTTTCAGTGCTGAATCATCTCAGACAGAGAGTCTGAAGAAAAGATTGCTGTCGAGTGCTTGTATATATTGTTAGTGAGACCTGGTCTTACAAACACCCTAAGTATAGAGCAGCCACTGGATACCACAAGAAGCAAACCAATGCTGCATGCCCTATAATCTTGTCTTTAATCCACTGTTGATAAATCCTGCAGAAAGCTATTAAAGCAAACATTAGCAAGTTAACCCATGTAAGAGAGAGGAAGAAACAAACAGGCAGAAGCACTTTATGTTATTGATGGATTTGCTGTCATGAAAACTGTATTGTCTTGCTTTCACCACCAGTTTGTAACTCTCAGCCATGCGTATACAAGAGGTTTTTGGCCCAATCATTTTTACATTCCTGGTAATCTCTGGTCCTTTGTGATTTTCACTTTGTTTTTGATATCATACCAAATACATCTTATTCTTCAAAGTATCAGAAACTGGCGGTAAAAATCATTTGGGAGTGAGCATTGGCAGACTCACCTGGCAGAGAAACTGGCTTTTAACCTTGCAGTGAAGAGGAGGAGCACTCTGCAGTAGGTGAGGCGCTGCCGAGATGTGGGACAGCCGGAAAACTCCATGGTAGCAGAGAAGTGAGATATGCCATCTTCTGTTTGGGGCTCCGTGGTGTGTGTTTGGTAGGATAGACGACGTCCATTATCTTGTTAGGCTCCCATTCTGAAATTCTTCCTCTCATGAGCAGCTCCACTATCTCTAAGGGAAAGATTTGCAGCTACTTTCACCAAGCCCCAGCCCCCCATTTAATAGAGGCACATTCCCTGAGATTTTCTTTTGTCTTCCAGCTTCTTTTAAGGGATAAAGCTTAGGAGACAACAAGCAAAAGCCCATGCAGTCAACTTTCCACTATTCTGGAAACGGGGTGGATAATCATTAATTATTTTAAATGGGAAGTTTAATGGAAAAGGACTAAATTAGTTTAATGGAAAGGGATTTTTAGCTCAAACGTAGCAGTATGTAAACGCCTGAGCTGACAGGTTCAGTAGCAGCCAAACTGCAGGTCTCCAGCCCAGGAGCAACGAGGCTGAGGCACCCTAACATGGCTGGTCCTGGGTGGTACAGTCAGCCCTCGACAGACCTAAGCTGCCCCTGCATAACACCACTTTCGTGTCCACGAAGAGCAGATATGAGTTTACTGGGACTCATGAGCTCAGGCTCAGTCAAGACCTTTCTGGACCTGCTCCAGCCCTACTCGCAGCCAGCTCAGGCACTCGTGAAACCACCATCCATTCACCAAATGAACAGGTAACTCATTCAGCGGCAAAGGAGCTGACTGGTCCTATTTACACCACATTTGGTGAGGAATGTCTGCATGGATCATAGAAGGACAACGTCCAGCACATCTTTTACATCTTTACTCAGTAGGAGAAACCCTTTTTCCACACTGCAGCCTGTGTGTTCCCTCTATAATCTTTATAAAGGGAACTACACACACAGCTGGTGTACAGCTGCTACCTACAAAGGACCCATATTTCAGTGCAAACAAAGCAGTAAATGGTTTAGCTGTATAAAGTGACAACATAATAAACAGATTCTCTTTTCCTGT
Source organism: Calonectris borealis (assembly GCF_964195595.1). Classification (NCBI taxonomy): domain Eukaryota; kingdom Metazoa; phylum Chordata; class Aves; order Procellariiformes; family Procellariidae; genus Calonectris; species Calonectris borealis. Next base: position 26,197,972 of record NC_134315.1, read on the forward strand.
ACATTCATTCCTGAGTATCTGCTTATATTTGGAAACATTTACGGTGTTGAGGATGATTTATAATTGTTCAACACTACCTGCTTTAAAGCATCTACTTCTTTCAATAAAAAATAGTAGCCGGCCATTCTCCGTATGATTCTTTACTCAGGCGATGCTGCGGACTTAAACAGGAATTGGGGAAACTGCAAGGGAACGGAGACCATAGATGAAAATTCAGTGGGATATGATGATTAGCCCACCACAGTGCCGAATCCAACACCGACTTACGGGGTTGTCCCCCCAGACCAACAGCAGGATGCTGGGCTAGCTGCCTAAGTGCGGTGTGTGGGGAGGGTTAGGCACCTCTGAATGGCAATGCTGAGCAGGGAGCTGTGCCAGTGCAAAACCCTGGCAACGGGGCACCTAATTCCTGCCATCAGCTACCTAAGGTGGGGTGGTGCCAGGCTTTCCTCAGAGGTGCACAGTGAAAGGACAACAGCAGTTATCACAAGTTGCAGCAAAGGAAATTCTGACTAGATACAAGGACAAAAACGTTCACCGTGAGGCTAATCAAACACTGGAAGAGGTGTCCCAGAAAGGCCGTGGAGTCTCAATTCTTGCAGATATTCAAAGCTCAGCTTGACATGGCCCTGAGCAACCTGGTTGACCATACTTTGAACAAAAGGTTGAAGTGGATGACAGCCAGCAGTCTCTTCTGTCCTACATTATCCTGTGTTTCTGTGAACCCTTCTCCAGAGTCTGGGATGCTCACAGAGAAATGCAGTTAGGAATATTCATGTGTTTGGAACCCATCTCTAACAAGTCTCTCCCGAAGAAAAGTCCTGTAACCATTTCCTCAAAAAGGAAAAAGCAAGGATTGCAGTTTCTTTTAAAACTCAGGACAGTGGTGATGCCAGTACCCGAGTCCTATATGATATCCTGGCTAAAGCATTTGCCCAAGAAATAGCTATCCTTAGTGCCATCCCTAACCTGAGCAGGTTCAAACACATATATTGTAGCCACCGAGAAATAAAGATTCTGAAGAAAGGCTGAGGGACATGAAGGAGCACAGCCCTATGGTGAAAGGTTAATGTCTTCTTCTAAGAAAGGCAATCTTCACATCTGGTGCTGGACTGTCTTTTGCATGGGCTCAGACGGAGAAAAAGCCATGGAGCTGGGGATATGCCAGCTGGGGATTATTCCCTTCCCAGCTCTGCTGTAGCCCCTGGGCTGCAGTCATGCTGCCCCTGGTTGCTCCCTTTCTGGCCCTTTAAATCACGTATAATTTATTCTGCCAAGACCCAGCTTCAACAACAAGCTCCGAGTTTTTTCCCCTCCCACAGCTGGCCTGCTTATTAGGCTGCTCTCTTGGGAAATGTACACTTGAGCTTCTCCAGGCTGTGGAAGACCTAATATTGAGGTTTCCCTGGGCAGGCACCCTAACCACCGTGCCATTAAATAAAAAAAACCCACACGGTACCGCCATCCCCATTACCTCCTCCATCATAACCGAGGCATGTTTTCAAAGAGCTTGGCCCCTGCTGAGCTCTGCAGGCAGCCGAACGCCGTCCGTGGGCGTTAGGTGTGCTCTGGGAACAGGCAGTGGGATGGGTCCCGAGGGAGCGGGGCTGGGAGCTGCCAGCTTCCCACATCCCGCCCTTCCCGGCACGGAGCCATGCGGGCTGCAGCGCTTCTGGCCGAGCAGCGAAGCAAAGCTGGAGGTGCCCAGGGCACGCCAGGACCTCCCTTGTGAGCGCAGGCAGCCTCGAGCTTTGGGAGCAGCTGCACAGAGTCTTCTTGGACTGCTGCTTCCGAGACAGGCACCCGCCCAACGTGCCTTTCTGAACCTTAAGCCCTGTGACATAGCCGGTTTACACACCTACAGCTTCTTTGGGCTTTCTTGCTCACATCCAGTGCTCTGCTTGAAACACATTTTGGGCATCGTACTGCTGTCTCAAACTCTCTATACCCCGTTTCTTCTCTCTCCTGCTGAACTGTCTCTCCTATTGTCCTTTCTATCCTGCCATGGTGCCTTTCTGCCTAGGCTGTTCATGCACTTTTTTCAGCCGACATTTTCTCTCCATATGTTCCCCCCAGCAGAGCTGATGGACATGTGTGTGGTGGGACTGGTACTTCCCAGACACACTCTGGTTGTGTGACTGGAGGCAGTCCTGGCACCCCAATTGCTAAAGCAGCCGATGAGATCCACAGCCTGCTTCAGAGGGACCCCAAGGACAGATCCCTCAAACAGACAGAAATAGCCTCAGGTGTAGGCTGAGCAAAAACCTAATCTCCTCTAACTCCACCAGCTTCTGACCCCAGACTTACTCTACCAGCTTAGCCTTTGCCTTCTGCCATACGCATCATGTGCTATCACTTCTTTTTCACTGTCTCCAGACTTGTTCCAATAGAGCATTACTGCAATCCCATGACAAGACTATCATGGACCAAAAGTGCCACCTAAGTTGTTTATGGCCATGTTTAAGTATTGAAATTTGATTTTTGCTTTTGTTCTTTAGAGATGAAAATAATGCCTTTCAAATAACTCTTCTGTCAAAAGTGTACTAAGACATCTATTTGCAGACTAAGCCTCTTGTTTTTCCACTTTGGAAGGCACATGTGGGTTAGGAGTAGAGCATTGGTCTTCCAATATCCCCATACAAGTTTCTTTTGTGCTGCTCACTTACAAATCCTTTCATCCTTGAACACTTGGCTTACAGCAAAGTAGGGAATGAGTCACGATCTTAGACCAGGAAATTACCTAATTACCTCGTCACAGAGCATGATGTGTGCCTACTTCTTCAATTACTTTGTCTGCCACTCTTCTTGACAAAACTGATATGGCTTTGGAAATATTTTTACTTTAAAAAAATTCAGAAAAATTTCATTTAAATGAAAATCAGCTGTAGTTTTTCTCATATCCAGACTCCTACTTCGCAGTTTCCTCCTTTAATGTCCCACTTTTAAAAATATCCTGAATCTCCATGTGCTTCTCCTGTTGTTTCTTAGTGATGAACTCTTAATCATAGAATCATAGAATCATACAGGTTGGAAAAGACCTCTAAGATCATCGTGTCCAACTGTCAACCCAACACCACCATGCCCACTACACCATGTCCCTAAGGGCCTCATCTACACATCTTTTAAATACTTCCAGGGATGGTGACTCAACCACTTCCCTGGGCAGCCTGTTCCAAGGCCTGACCACTCTTTCAGTAAAGAAATTTCTCCTAATGTTCAATCTAAACCTCCCTTGGTGCAACTTGAGGTCATTTCCTCTTGTCCTATCGCTAGTTACTTGGCAGAAGAGACCAACACCCACCTCGCTACAACCTCCTTTCAGGTAGTTGTAGAGCGCGATGAGGTCTCCCCTCAGCCTCCTCTTCTCCAGGCTAAACAGCCCCAGTTCCCTCAGCCGCTCCTCATAAGGCTTGTGCTCCAGGCCCTTCACCAGCTTCATTGCCCTCCTCTGGACACGCTCCAGCACCTCAATGTCCTTCTTGTAGTGAGGGGCCCAAAACTGAACACAGTATTCGAGGTGCGGCCTCACCAGTGCTGAGTACAGGGGTACAAAAAGTACCATGAATAGTTTTCTATTGAAGGCCAGGAGATGACAATCTACTGTACTCTACCGTACCCTGTGAGACTACAACAAGAGGTTACAAGGACAGAGTAAAAACTTATTTTTCCTCCTTTGAAATGGCACAGTATACATTAAGGAGAAGTGGCACAATTCAAAGAAATTGCGGGATGAAACAGAAGGGCTGGAACACCCCAGACAATGGCAGAAACCATACAATACAAGTACCGGAGAGGGTGACACAGGGACATCAAGATAGTGTTACCCAGAGACAACACAGCACTAACAACACTGGCAGGTGGCCAGAGATAACAAGCCTACTTATCCCACTACTGAGCACGCTCTTCTCTTCAGCGCTCAGCAATCTGGCTGGGTTTACCATCTTGCGCTTAACGCCAGCGATGCCAGACGTGAGTGTGCCTGCTCTGCAGTCCTGGTACTGGGAAAGCAACAGAGGGGACCTGACGTGGCTCTGCATATAGTCAGCTGGAGCCCAGCACAGCTCCTTAAGGTAAAGGCTTTATTATTACCAGGGTGAAAACAAAGAGCAGGGGGGTGGACGACTGGGAGGGTGAGGGGTGAGGAAGGAGGAGGAGCAGGACTGCCCCATTTAAAGTCAGTGAGTTCAGTTTAGTTGTGCTGTTTAATTTCGTCCTCGGGCTCTGCAACACAACTGCAGTGAAACCGCTACCAGACCGGAGTTGGCTCTGCAAGCAGTGGAGCTGTGCCTGGGTGACATTCCTCCCAAACCAGCAAGTGCGGCTGGCTCTGCCATCCAGTAAAATAGTCCCCCAAAACACCAGCAGGTAAATGAATGTTAACTGGCCTGGCAATTTATGTGGCACAGTTGGTGGTGTAAGCATCTAGCAATGTCAGGGTCAACTATCTATGGGAACCTTTTAAAAACCTCAAAAAGCACAGGTTCAGGTGCCTTCCTATAGACCCAGGAATTCATATTATGTTTTCTGGGTGCTTGTGATGGGCGCTATTCTCCACTCATTCGACTTCCTCTGGCTGTCATACAGCTCACAGACACATTGGTGTAATGTGTGTGTTGGTACTCGTACCTGGCCTTGATCACTGGCGGATTAGCGGGGGGCTTCCCTCTAGGCTTCATAAGGGATCCGGACTCCTCTTTTCCTTGGCACAAACAGTGTGGTCTCTCTCCAGAGTCAGGCCACGGAGCTTAGCCTTGAAAAGTGCCCCTGAGACTGCAGGTGCCTGCAAACCTTCCTGCAACACAACCCATCCCGCAGGCATAATTCAAGAAACACCCCTGCGCAAGCTTGGTCTCAGTCTTAATTGTGCTACATGGTAAGGCATCTTCCTGCCTCAAAACAATTCCACTCAAGTGGCCTGAACAACACAGGGATTTGGAGCAACTACAATGTTTTTCTCAAAGTACAATTGTCCTGTTCCTCTTCTGATACAGCCTATCGGTCCTTAAACTGCACACAAAGCAGGAGACTGGGCAAGCCAGCACAGAGAATCCCACAGAAGAGAGGCTATCTGATAAAAGAGCCACTAAAATCTGGCTCATGCACTACTAAAATATTCATAGCTTCTTAGAACAAATGTCAAAGGACAGACTAAGATGGATCTTTTTTACTGTAACATGCTTAGCAAAATCCATTGGAAGAGCATATGCTTGAGCTAGAACTCAACCTGGCCACTGTCATGAGAGACAACAAAAAATGCTTTTACAAGTATATTAATGACAAAAGGAGAGCCAAAGAGAATCTCCATCCTCTATTGGATGCGGGGGGGGAACGTTGCCACTGAGGACGAGGATAAGGCTGAGGTACTTAACGCCTTCTTTGCCACAGTCTTTAATAGTCAGAGCAGTTATCCTCAGGGTACTCAGCCTCCTGAGCTGGAAGACAGGGACGGAGAGCAGGATAAACCCCCCATAATCCAAGAGGAAGAAGTTAATGACCTGCTACGCCACCTGGACGCTCACAAGTCTATGGGGCCGGATGGGATCCACCCGAGGGTACTGAGGGAGCTGGCGGGGGAGCTGGCGGAGGAGCTTGCCAAGCCACTCTCCATCATTTACCAGCAGTCCTGGTTAGCCAGGGAGGTCCCAGACGACTGGAGGCTTGCCAATGTGACGCCCATCTACAAGAAGGGCCGGGAGGAGGATCTGGGGAACTACAGGCCGGTCAGCCTGACCTCGGTGCCAGGGAAGATTATGGAGCAGTTTGTCTTAAGGGTGTGTCCCGGTTTCGGCTGGGATAGGGTTAAATTTCTTCTTAGTGCTGTGTTTTGGATTTAGGATGAGGAGAATGTTGATAACACACTGATGTTTTCAGTTGTTGCTAAGTACCCTCCTAGTCCCAGGACAGCTCCCGTGCCTACTGACTGAGCTAGGTACACAAGATGGGAGGGAACATAATCAGGACAGCCAGCCCAGCTGGCCAATGGGATATTCCATACCATGTGACGTCATGCTCAGTATATGAATGGTAGGCGTGATCCAGGAAGTAGCGATCGCTACTTGGTTATCGGTAAGCGCGGGTGGTGAGCAATTGCATTGTGCATCACTCATTTTGTATATTTTATCATTATCATTATTATTTTCCCTTTTTTTTCTGTTCTATTAAACTGTCTTTATCTCAACCCATGAGTTTTTCTCACTCTTACCCTTCCGATTCTCTCCCCGTCCCACTGGGGGTGGGGGGAGTGAGTGAGCGGCTGCGTGGTATTTGGCTGCCTGCCAGGTTAAACCACAACAGGGTGCTCACAAGGCATGTGCAGGACAACCAGGGGATCAGGCCCAGCCAGCACGGGTTCATGGAAGGCAGGTCCTGCTTGACCAACCTGATCTCCTTCTATGACCAGGTGACCCGCCTAGTGGATGAGGGAAAGGCTGTGGATGTGGTCTGCATGGACTTCAGGAAAGCCTTTGACACTGTCTGCCATGGCATTCTCCTAGAGAAGCTGGCGGCCCACAGCTTAGACAGGTGCACTCTTCGCTGGGTAAAAACTGGCTGGACGGCCGGGCCCAGAGAGTTGTGGTGAACGGAGTTAAATCCAGTTGGCGGCCGGTCACGAGCGGTGTTCCCCAGGGCTCAGTACTGGGGCCGGTCCTGTTCAATATATTCATCAATGATCTGGATGAGGGGATCGAGTGCTCCCTCAGTAAGTTTGCAGACGACACCAAGTTGGGCAGGAGTGTTGATCTGCTCGAGGGTAGGAAGGCTCTGCAGAGGGACCTGGACAGGCTGGATCGATGGGCTGAGGCCAACTCTATGAGGTTCATCAAGGCCAAGTGCCGGGTCCTGCACTTCGGCCATAACAACCCCAGGCAACGCTACAGGCTTGGGGAAGAGTGGCTGGAAAGCTGCCCAGAGGAAAAGGACCTGGGGGTGCTGATTGACAGCCGGCTGAACATGAGCTGGCAGTGTGCCCAGGTGGCCAAGAAGGCCAACGGCATCCTGGCCTGTATCAGAAATGGTGTGGCCAGCAGGAGCAGGGAGGTGATCGTGCCCCTGTACTCGGCACTGGTGAGGCCGCACCTCGAACACTGTGTTCAGTTTTGGGCCCCTCACTACAAGAAGGACATTGAGGTGCTGGAGCGTGTCCAGAGGAGGGCAACGAAGCTGGTGAAGGGCCTGGAGCACAAGTCTTATGAGGAGCGGCTGAGGGAACTGGGGTTGTTTAGCCTGGAGAAGAGGAGGCTGAGGGGAGACCTCATCGCGCTCTACAACTACCTGAAAGAAGGTTGTAGCGAGGTGGGTGTTGGTCTCTTCTCCCAACTAGCGATAGGACAAGAGGAAATGGCCTCAAGTTGCACCAAGGGAGGTTCAGATTGGACATTAGGAGAAATTTCTTTACTGAAAGAGTGGTCAGGCCTTGGAACAGGCTGCCCAGGGAAGTGGTTGAGTCACCAACCCTGGAAGTATTTAAAAGACGTGTAGATGTGGTGCTTAGGGACATGGTGTAGTGGGCATGGTGGTGTTGGGTTGACGGTTGGACTCGATGATCTTAGAGGTCTTTTCCAAACTTAATGATTCTATGATTCTATGATTCTATGATTCTAATTCCAGTCGTACGATACCGTTAAGTCTCTGCTGTGCCTACCACTTACTTTTGAAACTAAGTTATGTCAAAATACACTAATAGTCTCCCTTTAATCCTGAAGCATTTTCCATTAAAGCCAATGGAAGCTTTTCCAATGCTTTAACTCTATAAAATACCTTCTGAAAAAAAACCCACACATAGCTATTATAGCTACTTAATAGGTAACAAGAGTATACGGTTTTATAACTATATTTTATATAATTATAAAGTAATAACTAGATACTTGTATAGTGTAGTTAACTACAACACAGTTAAATAGCTGTTATAGCTCATTTTAGCAGGAAAAGGAATATTGAAATTTTACTGGAATGATTTAATATTTGCTTGTGAATTTGCTAGAATGATTTAAGTGCACTGCCTGTCTCCTCTCCTAGCTATGCTCAGAAATCAAATGCAGGCTGAGAAACTTTGGCTGAATAACACGGAGGTTAACACACGGGACTGAACAGATTTGCAAATCTTCTGGCCTGTCTTGAGCAGGAAGCAAGGAGCCAAAGGTGTTTTGCTAATCCCACAACTGTTTCAACACTGAGGTCCATTTCTCCATGCTGTACAAGCACTGAAGAGATCTCCAGAGCACATCCAGTTCAGCCCCTCCGCCAGAGCAGAATCATCCATGTGTGGCAGATGTTGGTCTAATCAGTTCTTACAACCCTGCAGTGAAGGAGGTTTGCAACATAGCCTGTCTGGTGCTCAGCCACTAGATTTTTTTTTCATATATAATTTAAATCTTCTTTTCTGCAAATTAGATTCCTGTTTTATACTCTTCCCAGTGGGCACGTTAAACATTTTGTTACTCGCTGATTTCTTTAAAACAGCCTTTAAGTAGTACCAATGTTTTTCCACTTCACAACATCCTATGCTGATTTACACTAGCTGAGCAGCTGGTCTACAGTTTTAAAAGAGCTGTTCTGCCAGCACCAGGCACTTCAGGGGACTGATGATGGCAAATCAAGATTTATGTTTTTGTGTTCAAGTGTTTCATGATCCTAATTCACTTAGTTTGATAGTGACGGTAAGTCATTGTGAGTTTACAGCTCTGATGGTGACCTGTAGAAACCAGCTGTTTGAGGATGGATTGTGCCCGCCAACGATAGACAGCAAGGTGGGTTTTAAACTCTCAGAAAAAGCACCAGGTCATTCTCTCATCATGCTCTCAGTTTTGTTCCCTCTAACACAGTTAAATTCACATTAAAAAAGAGGAAGGGAGGAAGAGAACTAGAACTTTGTTTTCTCCTAAACAACTTTTAGTAGAAGGTTGTTGAAGTTTTTCAGCATCAAACAACAGGATTTTTAATTCCAGCCAAGATGACAACTGAGAGTTTTTGATTTCAGGAATGGTCTACTCTGTTTCTTACAGATGCCTGATGCATTTATTTTATGTGAATGGTCCTTCTGTAGAAAATTCTTGCAACCATTCCTGGTTTGGCATTGAAAGTGACTGTCTAGCCTATGAGACAATGAAAAAAAAAAAAAAACCAGTCGTATCAGCTTGGAAATCAATGCTCCTAGGAATTTTATTCACAGAGAAAACAACACAGCAGCAACAGATACTGTCTTCTTAATGGCCTGGAGATTTATCTTTCACTCATTACCTGAAATAACTCAGGACTGGATGGCCTAGATACATGACTGAAAGTTGTGTGACCCAGATTAGACTCCACCACACCTCTTGGCTATTGGCATGATTTGGCCCATATGGGATGCAATGATTATGCCTCTGGACCTCTGGACCATAGGGAAGGGGAAGACGGGAAAAACTATGGGGAGAGCAGAAATACAAATAAACAGAAAATAGCATCAGATTAAGATCCTTTTGATATACTAAGAATTTCAAAGGACAAAACAAACTGTGCTGCTCTCTTCTGGCCTGGCATGGCTTGTCCTGAAAAGAATAAGCGTCCCTGCCTTTCCAGGCACTGGTACATGAGACTGCTTTTGAGACAACAGCAACAAAGGGGGAAGCACAAGGAGTAATTTGTAAGAGAGCAGTTTTATAAACTTTAACAGGGAGCTTGCCACTGTTTGCAGCGTGGGAGATGATAGCATGAAGCTGGTTGACAAAGAAGCCAACAGGGGAAGAGTGCAACGAAGTGACATCTAAGAAGCTGGTCCCTGGGTCAGTGCTAACCTAGGAGGGTTAAATGGGGGGATTTCTCTTGGGCTATTTGGGCAGATTGTTTGCCCTAGGAATTAAAGAGTGAGCAGAAGAATCAATGTAATAGGTGCACTTGCTAAGTACTGTAGGGAAAAGAGCAGGGATATTTTGCTCAGGGATAGACCTGAAATAAGGTATAGAAAAAAGATTTTAAAGTAAACAACTGGTACTTGATTTTTTTCTGAACCAGATGTGCCAGCAGGGGACTGGAAATTGTCCCTAAAATCAGGGTGAACTTCTATGAACATTCAATGCTTCTTCATGTGGCAACACTGTTCCTCAGACCATGATCGGGGTTATAGCGAGCACTCAGGGTGTCAGTGCAACACAGAAGCTCAAAGAAGTGTTGAAGAGGTAGACCAAGAGCAAAGAAGGGTTTGAGGAAACTCATGGCCTGGGAGCAATGGAGGAACCAAATAATAAAGCAAAGGATAAGGGCAGTGCTGAGGGAGACTTAAACAAGAAGGGAAATGTGCTTCATGAATATTAGGTTGATTACCAGGGATTTTGTTAAAAGTGTTCAGCCAGAGTAGAAGGCCACATCAGGAGAGAGGGGAGGGAGAGGGAAGCCTGATTAATGAGATAGAGTCTGAGGATGAAAATACAAGTCACTGAGAATAAGAGTGGGAGAAGAGGGGAGCCAGAAGACGAGGCAGGGGACTGCTAAGGCTGGGTGGTATCAGGTGTGATGTACATCACAGTAACATGCAGTAGGAAGAAAAGTCAGAGGGAGGATATGATATGAACTGACAAAGAAGGGACAAGAGGGCAGCTAGAAGGAGAGGAACCACCGGTTCTCATTCAGCTTCCCTCCCGTGTAGAGGCTATCACAGGAATTTACTCTCCGTGTTTCAAGTATTTGTGGCTCAATTTGTGATATTTCTTCACAAACAAGTTTAAATGCTCCCTAACGTTACTCTCTGTGCTGCCATTGCTGCAGACCTTCACAACATGAAGTAGAGTGGTAAAAGCCATGCATGCAGGGTGGAGGCACCAAGCAGTGTTGTTATTGAGTGGACAAAGCACAGACAGTGTAGGAGCTGCTGAAAATTAGTCATATTTTACTAGTGTAACTGTGCTATTTTTCCTGATATTAAATGCCCTCTGACATGCCAAATTTACCATGGACTATAAACAGAGGTTTGTGGCCAATTCCTGAACTGACACAGAAAAGAAGAATTTAAAAATGCAAGTTCATAAATTTTGTCATTATACTTGTGTAAATTACATTCCTGATCTCATCAGATGCCCCCTCTCCCGGTGCCAGGCCCCCAGCTTCCACATCTCCTGCTGCAGAGCCCCATGACTCTTCCAGGCTCCAGTTCCCTGTGGTCAGCCAGGATGACCTCATGGTCCTGACTCATCGTCAGTTCTTCTGCCTCCAGGAGCAGAGTGGTGTCCATCATCAAACAGCATTGCTAAAGCAGAGTCTGATCTACTTAGAACAAATGCAAGGCAGAGAAAAAGGACCCACAACAAAAGAGCTATCTATATGAGTCTGTCTGTGTGCCTCCCACTAAGGCTGACTGTGATGGCTGCTTCTCCGGACTCCAGAGCCTCTCCCTGCATCGTCCTGTGCCCAGTGGCAGTTCCTGACAGCTGAGTGCTCCCTCTTGGGAACAACTTCTTAACTGCTTGCTGATCTCTGGATTTTCGAGCATCTAAACCAGCAAAGTAGAGCCTGAAGATTTTCACTGAACAGAATATAGGATGCTCAAAGGGATCAGCTTTTCAGTGCCTGCCGGGATATTGTTGTCTGGAAAGTCACTGTACAGACTGACATGTTTTGTTCTTCTCACAGTCCCACTTAATTAGAGCAATGCTGGCTAGCCAGGAAGCATTCTCCTACCCCTCTAGAAGTCAAACAGATTAGCTTAATTTCCAAGGGTACATTTATATTGCAGAGAACATGATGTAGATATCCCCAAGCTAGCACTGAGCTGATTTGGCAAGTCCACACAGCACAGCAAAGTACCATGCAGATATGCCAAGTGGGACTGAGAGGCAGAATAATCATGTTCAGCTGGCACAGCACTCAGGGCTATATTGCTTCTGGTTCAGTGCTGGCTTCCATGGAGCCTCTGCACTGTGTTTCCCAGCCTTTCAAGCTGTAGGAATAAATTGTACCACACCAGCTTAGATGTCTTTGTGCACACCCTAAGTTGCTGATCAGATTTTTAGATTATTACATGGCAACTCCACTCTACCACAACCTCTCTCTTTTAATCAGTGAGAAAAAGTCCTTTAGTATGACCCATTTTACCTTTATTTTGTTACGCTTCTAGTGTGACACTTAAAATCTCTTAACCTCTACTTTCATGCATTTATTTTTTTAAGCCTATCCTTGAGAAAGTCATATAACACAAGTCCTCAGATGTCTGCACTTATCCTGATCCCTTCCTTCCCTCCAATATCTCCCAAAGTCTTTGTAAGAAATAGTTAAAAAAAAAAAAAAAGATATTTTACCCAGTTAAAATTATGATATGGTACTAGATATGATATGATTAACAGTTTTGGCATCAACCTAGATTAGTTACTTTAAACTCAAGAAACCATTCCTTCTAGCAGGTCCCAGCAGAGCAAGGAACAGGCAGCATAAGAAAAATTGCCATCTTGCAAAGTTTTTGTAGCACTGACTCTGTGTTCTTGAAAAGCAGCCAGCACTCCATCCCATCCACTTGTAAATGTTCTGCAGTTATTCTCTTAATAACTCAAGGTTGATGGATGAGTGTAAGGTTGGGCAGCTTTGTTTGATAGCCTAGGGGAGAGAGAGGGAGGGAAAGAAACAAGTATCAGCAAATAGATTGTGCAACAGACAAATAAAAAGAATTACACAATACACTCTTTATTTTAAATAAGCCTTCTGGAATGTTGTCATTGCCACCAATTGATGTTGCTTAGAAGAATTCACCAGCTAATGCTGTCACAATCCTACCAGTAATTTCATTTGGAGAGAGACAAATGGGTCCAAATCATTGCCCCCTGCTAGTGCTTAAAAGAGTGTCAACAATGCAGAGCAGTAATTTCAACAAGTTGCATTTTCTAAAGAAAGATATTCCCTTCATTTCAGTCTCCTTTTCCCTTCTGAGCTTGAGCAGCAACTCAGGAGAATGGAAGATCTCAAGCAGGAGGTGGAGGGGAGACTTGAGATTTTTCCACACCTCAGAGTCACTTTGCTAGTCACTTTTGTTAATTGTTTAATTCAGCCATTTTTCAAACCCCTAGGAGGCACAGAGCAAAAAGTTTTATGCCCAAAATTTTCACAATGGGTAAGTAAGAAAAGCAGTCACTTCTGTCAGTAGGCTTAAATTTGGTAGAAATGGGCACTGCCCCTCCACTTGGTAAATACTGCTGTTGTCAATATTGTCAAAGTTCATTTTAAATCTGTTATGAATTCTTCTACTAAATATCAATGTAATACCTTCTGCTTGAAGAAAAAGACATATAATTCCTTTCTTTTCCTTCACCCCTTGCCACCTCTCATCCATCCTTCTTTCCATTCCTTCTCCTTGCAGGTTCAACAACTTCCTCATTCTATGATCACCAGAGCAAAACATAAAATAATGAAAACATCTCTAGTATGAATTTAGGGTTTTTAACTGAAGCATGAATTTTGCAATTAGGAATGTGTGGAAGAATTATGGGAAACATAATGATTTCAGATCTATTACATATGCAAACCAACAGAAGTTAAGGACAACGAATGTGGTCATGCATAGTATAGCACAGATCACTGGGTTCATCAAGCAAACCTCCAGTGAGAAGGTGAGCACCTACAAGTCCTTTTGATGTTTGGGCTGGGCTCAGTGTTTCACATAATTAATACACTTTTTTCAAAACCAGCAAGCATTGTGTTCATGCCTTGATGAAGAAAAGGCACAATAGCATATGCAATGGGTACTCAAACATACACTTATGAAAATCAACATCAAAATGCCTCTTGACCTCAGCTGTGATCAGCAGTCTCTGTATGTATGAGAACAGATGTCTGAAGCTACTTGCAGTAAAAGAGAAGTTTCTGACAAATAGAGGAAAACATTTTTTTAGGAGTTCGTAGCCACTGTGCAGCTAACCGTACAGTCCCACTATTGGCTAAGTCAAGTCTGTAACTGGGTAGCAGCTCTGAACTCCTGACTGACAATAATCGCACAGAGCAGCTTCTGCAGGGAGCATTTGCCAGGCTCCCTCCCTGGTGAGGAGACTCCACCTGATACCTTCCATGACTGGGGCCTGGGGAGGTAAAGGTGATCTTCCTCACCCTGCATGTCGTGATACTGAACTCCAGATATTACAGAAGATTGTAGCCAAACACTGGCTACATTCATGGGCTGCCATGAATGAATCTAACCTGTCTGCTGCTCTCTGCCCTGGCCATTCATGGCATTTCAAGCATAGTTCAGGCTTTTCATCTCTGAGACCCTTCATGGCCACTACAAAGGGCCACAGAGAGTTGCAGAGTGAAAACTGCGATCAGCCTCAGCACTCTCAACCACAATCCTCTGAGGTACAGAAGTCCCTATGGTAAGAAAAAAATCTTTTGGGCAGAAGTTAGAACTATTTTTTAGAGCTCTGAATCTGCAGAATGAACTTTCCAAGGAGCTAAAGGCCACCACAAACCACAGAACTTCCTGCTCCAACTGTATTTGGCCTTGTCTTTCTGACAATAATAAAAAGAAATGTGTCGACGGGTATCCCACCAAAAGAGACTGCTGCAGAAGGTCCAACCCTGAGGGGTGGCTGGCAGAGCACATCACGGCACGCGTGCCCACCTCCGCTGCAAAGCACAGTTACCATACCCACGACGGTGGAGGCTACGTAGAACAGAATACACTGCCCACATCAACTATGGGAAGATCAGGGTGCGTGTGCAAACAGCAAATACTCTGAACAGGCCAATGAGTAGCAAATGTCCTTTAAAGGGATAAAGCTTTGAAAGAGAAAAGCGCAGTGCTGCCCCTGCTAGAGACTTCCAGCTAGCATGCTATTTCTGCTGTTCACCATCTCCAGCTATCCATCAGAGAAATCAATTTTGTCTGAGGAAGGACTGAAAAAGTTATCTCCCCATTTGTCCTGCTTGAAGCACTGTTTTTATGCTGTAATACTGACAGATCAAAACAATTTATGTTGTAGTGCATTAATCACACCAAAATGACAACTGGTTTTACGCTTCTTTTTTCCATCTATGCAGTTCAGGAGTAGAGGGCAAGACTCACCTCTACTTTTGGGGTAGAAGCAGAAAGGATTAGATAAAATGTTGTCAGAGTACTAATGTTGTCAGTGCCCTAATACGTATCCAACTGCCTTCTGCTAAATACCCAATTAAAGCCTCTGTGAAGTTGAGTCTGGAAGGCAGGGGTTCCTCAATCCAATACCATGTTTAATTCATCCCTCATTACCATAATATTGAATATTATAGCACCAAGTAATCCAGTAATTACAGTTTTCCTTTTCAAATCTACTGGAGTTCATTGACGCAGTTGGCATTAAAACAATCATGAGATTTCTCAAAAGCAAACCAACTTGCCTTTATGTCTTTATTTGCAAATGCATTTACTCATATAAACAAGTTAAAGCTAATTTCTGAAAAACATCATGTGAATTGTATTTTGTATGATCCTGAAAGAGCTTTGACACCTTGGCATTAAACACACAGAATCCTACTTGGGCAATAATAATATCATCTCTTTCTTTCTAAGGAAGCCTGTTTGACTTGACAAAACATGTATTGTCAAATACATGACAGGCACAGGTGATTCGGGAGATAACACGGTGCAAACAGTCATAAGGTCTGAAACTCGGGTAACTACCAGAAATTCCCATACAACTTTTATTTTTATGCTGTATTTATTGTGAATTTGTCCTTTCAATATATGTGTAGTTATAGAAGTAGTTTAATGACAAAATCATGAGAATAACCTGACACTTGCAAACTCTCAATGTTTTTTCTGGTTGTACATCATATCCTTCCATGCAGATTTCTTTGACAGTTGTAGCTAGTGTGGGACAAACATGGCTGTATGTATATGAGTGTTCGGTGACGGCTGTTGATCTTGTTGGAGACTTTTAATGTCATCAAAATACAAATAATAATAATAATTAATATCTACATGTCAGATATGGCCTCTTCAGTGAAGAACTAAAACCAAAATTATAAGTCTTGTGAGAGTTTGCCAAAACTGAAGGAAAAGCTAGATATACACTATTCTGTAATCAGGTCAGCTTACCTCATAGCACTTGTTGTACAAGCATGAATCACATTATGTTCCCTTGGCATTTCTGTGGTTGCCAACTTTTTATATGCAAACCTTGTAAAGAGCCTTACAAACAATTAGATTGAATTCATAGCTCCCAGTAAGATTGGCTATACCCCACTGAGGCAGGTCTGCATCTGGCAAACCCCTCCATGTCAGTCCTGTGGGGACACCTGGCTGCATCCTGACGGTGCGCTGGGGCAAGCCCTGGGGGTCACCATCTCCCTCGGTGCCTGGTTTCCTGGTGCAAACCCACAAGACAGTCAGAAAGGGAGATGCAGCAGGTCACTGCGGAGCACAGCCAGCCTGCAGTGAACTACACATGGCTACACAGCAGTTAATCCCACAGGAACAGGAGTAACCAAATCAGCAGTTCTCAGGACAATGCTACGCTTTGGGTTGAGGAAGGAAAGTGCCGGTGACAGAGATACAATGGAGGCATCCATCATAGTCCAAATAAAGGAGAACTACATGGGTTTTTTCTTTTTTTTAATACATCAGTATGTATAAGGAAAGGCTGGATTGTTTGGAAATGGTCTGATTTCTCTAAAGGGATGGAGACCCTGGAAGTTTTTATTCCTTCAGCTGATGCTGATACACAACTTTGGATGCTCAGTACCTTTGAAAATCAGGTCACACACATAAGATAGGTATGTTAGGGCCTAATTTTCAGTTATGTTTTCAAAAAGGACTGCGTTATAGTCTTGAGAAGTAGAATAATTTTCTGTAGGTGCACATATTTGCTTTGTAGCTAATCTGAAACCAATGTGTTCAGATGCATACAATGCTCAAGGATGTTGCTGTCCTCTTTGAATGGGTTTAGGGAGTATGCCCAGGCCTATGGGTGTATTTAGGTGCCTGATGACCAATGTAATCCATAGAAGCCAAGTGTTTAAATATCTTCACACACTCGGGACCTGCACCCATCCCTGGGCAGAATGGTGGAAAAGAGACAACTCAGCTTTCTACATCTATCAAGGGCAATGCCAAAACCAGTGACTGCTGTGAACAGCAAGTCTGGGACCCTACTTAGCACTGCTGCGAGGCACAGGGTGG
Source organism: Calonectris borealis (assembly GCF_964195595.1). Taxonomy (NCBI): domain Eukaryota; kingdom Metazoa; phylum Chordata; class Aves; order Procellariiformes; family Procellariidae; genus Calonectris; species Calonectris borealis. Next base: position 26,215,079 of record NC_134315.1, read on the forward strand.
ATACAGCTAGGACGAAAGGGCACCCAACACCAGCTGGGATTTCCTCCTACAAGCCAGCGCAGCCACGGCTCTCAGCCTCCACAGGACATGGACAAAAGAAAACCTGCACCAGCATATTCCCAGAGGAGCCCCACCGCACCCAAACACGCAGGAGCGGCTGCACACACCGCCCAGGTGTAGCACAGAGCCCGTCCTTCTCCATTACTACATGGTACCAGGCCCTGCTTCTGCTTGAAGCTGCCCACGTGCTTGTATGGACCTGTACTTCACCAATGCTCAGAGACAAACATGTGCATGTTCTTGATGCTTCACCTGTGAGCACTCAGGTCTCCAGGCAGCACTTCTGCCACCTCCCTGGGCTACAGAAGGGCAGACCAGCCAAGAGGGGCAGCCCTCGGTTATTGCCCATGATACAGTCAACAGAGCTGCCCTCTGGCATCGGTATTTGGATCAGCCTGTGTGCATTTCTCATTTGGGGCCCAGTTCGGCCGCCGCCGAGTTAACAAGAGTTTGTAATGGGGCATGTTCAGGCTTCCAATGCATTAGTAATAACGTTAACAATATTATATGTTTTGCCTGCATTACGGTCTGGTGCTTAGAAAATAAACATCTTGGCTTTGCCTCAGTGTTTATCTTCAATAAATACCTCAGCTTTGCCTCAACAATTATCTCTCCACAGCAGACCATTATCCAGTAGCAACATATAATTCCATTAACAGTACCGTTTAAAATATATCTTCTTTGTGCTGCAGAGAAAGGAGTTGTGTGTGAGAACGGTCAGGGGCCTCATGTATTTTTGGAATTAAAACAGAAATTAAATCATTCAGGCTATTTTTTATCCTCTTGGTTTTTGGGTTTTCTATTTCTTGTTTTGCACAATACAAGCGCTCTCTGGCTCATGAGGAGATTGCAGTTGGGGAAATCTGGAAGGCACCCAGGGAAAGTATATTTTAGGGCAATCCTGTGCCAGGGGCTACTGCAGGTGATAATACCTGATAAAGGTCCAACATATCACCCGAATCTGCTTCAAACTGACGATAGGGCTTTAGGAACATGTAGGCATTGGGCTTTTTTGTATCTTCTAAGGAAGAGGTGTGAGAAGCTCCTGGTGATAATTGTTAAATATTAACATCGTGTTGACATTTAAATCTGACTGCACGCAAGTCAGCAAGACACCTAGAGGTTAGCAGCGTGTTTAAATGAAAAATGATCCCAGTAATTTCAGAGCTGGTGTAGGAATTCTGTTGGAGGAGCCACTGCCGTGACTACAGCGCTCTCTGCAAACAGGCCAGGCAGCAGCATCTGAGAGGTAACAGCTCTCTATTATGCATCAGTCTTTTTGTCCTCTGTGTTCTGTACTGAGCCAACTATGCAGTTAGCACTTAGCAAATATGCAGTAGGGCAAATTAAATGGGAGAGGATCTGTTCTCATGTGCATCAGTACAAGTCCAGAGGAACTCTATTAAGGTCACAGAAGTAAATCAGATCAGAACCTGGCTCATTGTGTTTATGACCAGTTAAACTTTGGCAAAGATCTCAAAGAGTAGAACCTCTCAGAGAAAAGGTTGCAGTGATGGAAAGTGGCTGAAGAGAATGGACAGTGGCAGGACTGAGCAAATAGAACCCAAGTGTGGATGGAAACAATGCATGGGGTCTGCAGTTAAAATCACCACGGCTAAATCCAGTAAAGGATACAGGTGTCGGGGGGGGAGGGAAAGGAAGGGGGTGCTCAAGCTGTTTGAGACACTTGCAACCAAGAATGCCATTTTCCAAACTCATGTGGTACCTCACTATTGGACCTCAGCATTCCTGGGCTTCTGCACAGCCCAGACTCACCACCATCTCGCACATGCTGAGCTCTTAGTACCTACTTCATGCCCACAGCTGTGTGGCATCCCAGACTAGGCATCCCGGCACCAAGGTCTCCTGAAGGGCTCAGTGTAGTGGGTGCACTCTGAATACACCTCAGGACTGAGTTTCATGACACAGAGAGAGTCCTGTGTCTTGTGGAGGAGCCCAATATTTTCTAACATAACCAGCAGTCAGCTTTGGGACCCAATACTGTTGGCACAACCCACAGGAGCAGGCAGCATCCCCTGAAGCAAACAGCTATCTCTACCCTCATCCATCAGCAGCCACCAAAAGAGGCTTCTGCACTGCTGTGGTGAGGGGCTGGGGAGATGGGGGTGGTGGCTGCTCTGTACAGCACGATGAGGAGGTTCCATGTGGTAATTTAGAAAGGCTCCCTACAGGAGCAGCTCTAGTAATACTCCCCATCTCCTCCAGGAACTGTGAGACAGATGACCATGTCACCTGGGCTGATATTAGCCTACAGGCCACTGGTGTGGCTGAGCAGGCCTGGCAAATTTGGCACATGCTCATTAACTAGACAAGATGAGCTAGAGGTCCTCCTCCACAGCCTTGTTTTCTCTACTAGGCAGCCACAATTAAAGTAAGTTTAAGAAATGTGATTCAGTCTTGTGGTTCAGGAGCTCAGGTGGAACAGAGGGTCTTTGTTCCTACTCCTTTTATGTATTTTATCTGATGTGAAATGCATGGATAGCCCTGTGAGCAGGGACAGACCCAAAGTCACATGAAATGATGGAGTGGTCAATAATGAAGAAATCAGAACCTTGATAAGGAGCAATACGACATACTTGGCAAGCTGCACAGAAGTAACCAATTTTTGATATGAACTTCAGCACAGCCAAATGTCAAGTCATTCATCAGAGGACAAATCTTGCAGGGGACTCTCACAGGTTAATGGAGCCCTTAGAAGCAGTGACTCCGCAAGGGCACCAAGGCAGATAACCCAACAGGAGGAAATATTTGCTTCAACAAAAGGGCTAGAGGAATCCTTGTGCGTATGAACGTGGGAACTCTGGATGCTATGGACAAAGTCTATAACTGGTCTCAGTTTAAAAGTGTCCTGGCCTCATGTGTACAATTCAAGAAGAATGTTAATAGATTAAAAGGTTTCAGAAAGGAGTCGACTGGATGACTGAGGACTGGAAAACATGTCTCACAGCAAGAGTTTCCAAAAGCTGAAGCTCTTCACTAGAGCAAAGGGAAGGGCTCATACAGGTGTAATTTAGGAGTACCCGTATTTGGAGCAAAAGTTTGGAAGTGGGCTCTCACACACATCTGTCTAGACAATCTGCCTTAGAAACAAGGCATGTGGTTTCAGCAGAGAGGAGAAATTAACTGCTGGAACAATTTACACAGAGCAGAGGATAGGTTCTTTGTCACGGGGCATAGTTTAATTAAACTTGGCTGTTTTACTCAAAGAAAAGCAACAGTTCAAACAGGAACAAATGCAGAGAAGCCCTTTAGTCCATGTACACCATGGCCATGCGAGGGCCATGCGAGACGGTTCGTTCTGGATATCAGTCAATGAAAAGTGGCTCATCCTGTGCTCTGTTTCCCCCTTCCCCCTCCATCCCTCAGCACCAGGTCTGTGAGCAGTGGGAGGGAAGTTGCCTTTCTCCACCCTGGGATGGAGAACCCAGGAACTGTGGGAGGGGGAGAAAGAGATGAGCAAGAAGTCTTAAGCGCGAGAACTGAGCTTGGAAATTCAGGAATTAATAGCATTTTTTCCTCAGGTTGCGTAACTAATTGTTGAGCAAGAGAAGAGAGCAGATGTGGGCTGGTAGGATCTAGAATAAATTCATTAGAAATTAAGAGTCTGATGGCCAGCTGGAAACTTCCTACTGTCGGGAGGCCAGAGGGAGCTCTTACAGAAGAGGGTATCGCTCTCCGTCCATCTAAAAGAACTGGCAACACTCACTGTCTGCCTTTCTCTTTTACACACATAAGAAAAGAAAGGAAAAAAAAAAGAAGAAACGTAGCCTTTTTTTAAATACCTCATGGTATTAAGGTCATTCCCATGATTAGGGGAGTGCTGACTTTTCTTCACATCTGGGGTTAAGAGTCCCACGCGAGATCCAAACCCTACAAGGCAGGCGGCGGCCCCCTCAGACTACCCTTGTGAGTGTGTTGTCTCATGCCTTTGTGAACGCATCCACTGAGGATGCCACAGTGACCTCTCTTGGCAAGCTACGCATGTGTCAAATTGCAGGCATGTCTTTCTTCTCAGGCTACCTTTTGCATGATGTCTGCCAGGAGATGCAAAAGTGAAATCAGCTCAAAAACAGTGCTAATTGCCTGGAAGTTAGTCAGAATATCACCTATTCCTTACAAATTCAAAAAAGATCCTCTGCCCATTTTTATAGTGTTAACACAGCACTAGCACAACAGTTCAGCCAACAAAATTTGTCAAAGAGCCAATCCAGATTAAACATAAAATATTTGAACCCTGAGCACTCGAATCTCCTGTTCCTTTAAAGAATAGCACTTCATTAGAGTCATCTTCAGTGCATTAGCCTCCCTTGACAATGATTTTACAAATCCCAGCACAAAATCAAGCTACAATCCTACGATGCTTACACAAGCTGTGAAAGCTCATGCCTGCATTTACTTACTTCTCTGACCTCTCTGTTGTTCATCCTGGGCAGAAGACATATTTCAGCCATCTGAATCTGCACTCCAGGCTTTATCGCAGTATTCCTCTCACCATCCCCACCCTGACCCGAAGGAAGTACTGTCTTTTGGACACTCTGCAGGTCACCAGTAGCGTTGCAACATGCCGCTCCGCCTTTATGTGGCTGGACAGGGAGATAAGGAACCTAGCCCGTGGTCCCACCTGGATAAAGAGAGGCTTTCCAATGGGAAGGGTAAGGAAGCACTGGAACAGTGCCTGGGGCACTGGTGGAGTCTCCATCCAGTCTTTAAGATCTGGTTAGACAAGTACCTGTCAGGAGTGATATAGGCACAGTTTGTTTTGCCTTCCAACCCTATTTTTCTGGATCTAGGGTGAAATTCTGCTCCTGAAGAACTGTATGAATATTTGCCTCTTCCCTGCACCCTGGGAAAACGAGGAGACACAGTTTGGCAGCTGGCATTGAGGTAAGTGGATTGCAAGTCACGTTAATCATTTTAGAAGACCGTTTGGCCCTTATCTACTATTGTACAGCTACTAGAGTCACTGGTATTGACTGACATTTGAATCTTCAAATCCCAAAATGAGCAACAGCTTCCAGACTTTTATAACTGGCATTATTTTTAGCCTATTACACAGTCCTCATGATTGATCTGCCTGGCGTGGCTTTGCTGTAAGCCCCGAGGGAGGGGAGAGGAAGGGGTTCACGGAGACATAAATTTCCATGGGTGATAAGCTCGCATCTGTTTTGAACTGTAAAATGGCAGCTCGTTGTGAAATCCTCTCAGAGCATACCTTTTAAATGCCAAACAAGCACAGCACCAACAGCACATAAAGAAATAATTGAAAGGCTCTGGAGGGAAGCCAAGAGGACGTGGCTAATGTTTCACCTAATCTCACCCCCTCGCTCGCTCTCCCCCGGCAGTCCTGCCTGCGTGACGTGAACCTCAGAGCTCCAGCAGGCAGCTGCTCCTTGACTGCCTGCACTGTCTGCCCTGCTGGCAGCAGGACAAGGAAAACAAAGAAGCTAAAAACATAAAGCAGTGAGAGATTAGGAACGGCGCGGCCGGGAGGATAGCAGACTCTCCCTTCACGGTGGGGCTGGGGTTAAAGTCCCTCCCGAGGTCCGGCCTGAGCGGGGCTTGGGAGGCCCAGCCTGGCCCTCCCCTGGCCGGCATCCACCCGCAGAGCCACCCCGCGCACAGCCCCGGCTCGGCTGTGCCTCGCTTCTCCCTGCAGGAGAGGCCCGGCACCGAGGAGACCTGAAACGGTGGTTCTCTAAGATCAGGCTGGCGTTAACGGGGGGAGCGGTGTGGGAAACCTTGTCGGGCTGTACCTTTCCTTTCAATAAATCCACTTCGATTCCCCAGCCTCCAGTCACTTGTCCTTTACACGCACGCAGTCATTTACCTCCTCTTTCATGCCCCCAAATACCTTTCCTTTGGCACGGAACAGCTTATTTTTCAATAATCTGTATTAAAAGTAATTATCCAGAGGCCCTTCCCAGCAGTCCTGCTCTGAAACTCCTGCTTTCTCTGAGTTACTTCCCATTGTGTGCTTTACTTTGTAAAATTAGTACCACAAACAAACGATACCCAGGACACAAAAAACTGCAGAATGTCTGCTATCATTTTGTTGCTATCACTTGCTGGCAGGTAAAATTGAAAATGAAGCTGACAAGTCTGATGTGCCAAGAGAAGCATTCTGTATGGAGGAATTTGGACTCATCGGAGGTGAACAGTGTTAATTATTGATTGATCGTATTTGCCTCAGTTCAAGTGAAGTTTTTAGGACTGACCTTTTACCTGCCTTAAAATATAAACTGTGTTTAATGGGGCAATACAGCCACAAAGCTTTTCAGTGGATTTAGAAAAAAACCTCTTCGTGCTAGCATCGACCTAAGTGACAAAAGTATTCCAGATCCTAAAAGAAAAGAAACAAGTCATAATTTTTTACTAGGTGCAGACCAAAAACTTGGAGTTTAAGTCATAAATCACCAGTGATGTGGTCTCACAACATAAGCAGTAGCACAGCAGCAAAGCAATTGCCAAATGGCAGCGAAGCAGAAGTAAAGACCGGAGACTGGTAGGGGACTGAAAGCAAATGTGATGATTCTTCCAAAGAACGTACGAACCGACAGGGAAGAAAAGAACTAAAAGTGAATGCACAGTTTGGCCAAAACCAGATACAGAATTAAAATCAACTGAGTTTCTGAAGGTTTGGGTTTGTTTGTTTATTTGTTTACTAGATTTATTTTTGATCGGCTGTTTTTCATTTTGGTTAGTTTCATTTTGAGGCCAAAGTGATGAAACACTACAAAAAAGGAAGTTCTTGTGGTTTTTCACGGCCATCCAGAAGCAGAGTAATGGAAAACCAACAATAGGAAGGAAGGACTGGAAAGCGTGTGAGAGCTTTCCTACCCGCACTCTGCTGAGTTCTGCAGACTGACGGTATATCGTGACATACAGACTCTTTCCTGGGGATGTGCAGCTGTGTACGGACCTAGTGTAGGCACAGGGAGATGTCACGATAAACTCCTAAAGAGTACCAAACCTGGATTGCCTTTGGAGGCACAGTGATCCATCCCTTTCCAACCACCCCCTTTGCGCTCCTTCCAAGGTCTCTAGTCTTTGTGCTCCATCGGCCATAGGACTCACCCTGTGTTCGACCAGCGAGGGCTGGAGACATGTTTCTGTGCTCTGTTCCCTGCTTGAGCACCCGTATCAGGTCAGGAACTTCCTGGCCTTAACATAGGTCAGAGATTGCATTAGCATTGTGCAAGCTGTAGAACTACCATTTTTTTAAATTCCTTTTCTCAATAAAAACTTGTGAGTGCCAGAGAAAGTGCATGGCATTGCTCTAGACGGTGTCTTACTTAAGCTGTCTCTCTTTGCATAGTTAACAAGTACTTCCTGTAGCAAAAATATGCATGTCTGAGTCTATCTATCGGTCTACCTAGTGATGATAGGTTAAGTTTGTTTCAGAGGCTAGTCAACACAGACTTTTGAACACAGTCAAAATTGTTCTCATCCAACCGCTCTGCACAAGCAAAAAGAAAACAGAATGAGCTCTGAGTATTGGACTGGCCATGCCCAATCAGGTCCACTCAGTGCACCAGTCATCAGTATCAGAAAAGGTGAAAAATGTTCAGGAACTCACATCTGTCCCATCTGCAGGCAGGTACAGAACAGGCAGGACATCATGGAAAGGCAATGGCTCGAGATTGGCTTATAGCCTGAGAAGGAAGTTTCATATATTTGCCCATGTAATTTGTGGAAGTTTTTTGAGTAAAGAAAGAAAATGACTTTTTTTATCCCCCCAAATGCAGCTGAACGCTCTGTTTCATTGAGCATGCATATTTCTTCTGCCTGCGATGCACATACAGCTGCCACCACTCAGGTATGCCAGTGCTTTGTGATCCATAACACATGCCTCTTCACCACCTCCTGAGAGCAGAGGCGCAGGAAAAACTCCTGCCTTCACTTCACAGGGGACTGATTTGGCTGAGGTCCTAAGTCTCAGACAGAGCTCAACCTATAACGTAATGGCTAAAAGTTTAACCATCTCTTTTTCTATTGTTTAATATTCATTAAGTAGCTACAGTCCAGATCTTCAGCTGGCTAAATTCACCTTACCTTCAAATCTTTGAGGGGATGTTTGCCTTTTTGCTCCATTTGGGTTTAACCCTATAAATGTCAAAAGGGTTAGCTTCTGGAGTCATACAGAGAAGTTTTTAATGACCCTCCATCCTTGCTTGTTCCCCAGCAAGCAGCAGAGGACACATGGGTACGTGTCCACTACAGGAAGGATGTGCACGGGGTGAGTGCCGGCTGGAGTAGATGCAGGGGGCTGAGGGATGCTACGGGGGGGGCCAGCAGATCCCTTGGGGACGCTAGGGAGCTCTCGGGTCCCACCACCTACACAGCACTACGAAATACAGCAGCGACATGCTTTCAGTGGGTCACACACTGAAAAAAAGAAGAAAGCTTCTTTTTTATACCACTCTTATATGAATAAAACAATAGCACAGGATAAATCCTGCTTTCCTGTATAGCAAAATAAATCTGAGATGACACTGTTGGTTTCAGGAGGGGAGCTTACATTTCTGCATCTTCCCACTCCCAGAAGAAAGTAGGGAGCAGAGAATCCCAGATGTGACTGGAGTTACGTGATGAATCAGTAGCTGACGTGCAATACTATGAGAGGAAAATCTGGGGAGGGGCTAAAAAGTAAAAAATCATTGGGGGGGGGCAGTCAAATATGATATTTTATTTAATTTCATTAATAAATTGAAAAATAAATGTAACTAAATGCAACTTTCAATGGCTTCCTTTAAAAAGGTCCAAAATATATAATTTTGAAAAATAAGAGTTATTTTAACAATTTTAAAAATATTTCTTAAGGCTGTTCACTGAATTCTGTACAACTTTCCCAATATTTTCAGCCAAATCAGGACAACATTTTAGTCTCACTACATAAACCGTTAATCTGAAAAAAAAATATCATTTTTGTATTGGGCTCAAAAAGCAGAAGGGTTTTACTTCTGTGAATATCCTCAGGTTTTATACGCCATTATTATTCTTACATTGAAGGACTGAAAGATTTAATTTTGTTCCCTTTTTGTAGACCTTCTGTGTTCCTAATTTACTTTCCACCTTATAAATTGAACCCTCAATCATCTATGAGTGATTTCAGGTTATTTCTCAAAGATGTAACAATGAAATTACTGGCGATTTTTAATCAATGCAACTGAATATTGTTTGCCTTTTAATCAGTCATTTGTTTCTTAGAGTGCTTGTTCAACTCAAATATTCAGCAAGCATTTTTAAGGGAAACAATTGTTTCTTAAAGATTCAACACCCTGTTCCATCTGTTATGGGTGGAAAAACTCAAGAACATAATTTCTGAGACCACCCAAAAAGGCATGGAGAAAAAGAAAAGGAAGACTAGACTTGCGAACCTTCTTGTGATTTTTGTATTGTGAGTTTTATTTGTAAAGCTCAGAATCCGGCCATCTGAGGATTTTACTGTGCTCTCTCGGACAAAAAAAAAATTGTACTACAGAGCAGTATGTTTCCAGCTTTCTAAGCAAAGTTTAAGCCTATATTTCTTCCTATTCTATGGATTTAATAGTCTGCCAGAAGTGTAAGGGAACACCTTCCCCCCACCACCTAATTATTTTATGTATTTAGTCCATTTTTTAGCTTTCGGTACACATAGGGATTTGTTTAAACTATTTTTCATTCCACGTCAATGTATTAAAAGTCTTCTGCACAGAATACAAATTAACAGCTGGTTAAAAGACATATTTAAGTATCTTCAGTAGAGTTGTCATCTTTTCTATCATGTGGTACCAAGCGACACTGGACATTTTATTCTATTGAAGAATTTCCTGTCTTTATCAAGTCAAACTCCAGTCACATTTTTCAGCAGAAAAGATAAATAGGAATTAAAGAGAGAGGACTCTGTGCAAAGGAACCACAATTTATCAGTGTAAAATCTACAATAAATTTAAACAGTTTTCTCTGAGGCATTGCAGCTATCAGTGTAGCTTCCACACCATTTTGTCGTGCTAAGATGTGTTCCTCATTAATCACTACATGCACATGGCTCTGCGCTTGGTCAAATGAACAGTTCTGGACAGCTACGTCCTCATCCACCCTTTGGTCCCCGAGCTTACAAGCCTTTCACGGGACAGGAGGAAGGAGTGCAGGACGCCAGCATGCTTACAAAAGTCTGGGGGTTTCCAAAAGGGTGGATTTTTCTCATTATCATATCCACAGGTTTGCACCGAAGTTGTGACAGAAAAGGAGAAAGCCTAGACAAAGAGAAGGAAACAAGAGAATGGGCTCTCTGCAAAGTAGTCCCAAGTAGTCAAAAAACCCATGGTGAGAGCTGCATCCCATTCTTCTCCAGGGAAAGGAGGCAGTATGGAGTGACCCTGCCCTTTTGGAGACTTTGTCCTTTCTGTAACTTTACAGATGCTGGAGGAAACGTAGATGAGTAGAAATGCTTCCAGCTCCAGTCCCAGCTTCACTTCATTAAATTAGAGGCTGTCAGGTTGTTTGGACAGTGGAGATTTTAGGTGGGTGGAAGAGCAAGAGACACACTGAGGACAGATATGACCAGGACAAGAGCTGCACATGTTGCACCGATTTTGGATTATATTATTTTACAACAAATCCATAGGAAACTCTTATGTCGCGAATGAGTGGTTTAGAGGCCGCTTAAAGACCTTGAACCACAAAGGTACACAGCCCTGCTGTTTAGTTGGGTGGTGCCTCCTCCCTGGTGCAGAAATGAAACGCTGGATGGCTGGGCAGTCACCCCCAAAAAAGAGCTGCTTTGCCTTGCAACATGCAGACTGAAATTGAGCCCTAGGTGTGCCTGCAGTTCTCCCTTACATCTACAGATTGCTCAGAGATACACTGCAAAATGCACTCAGATCCACAGTTGCTGCTTCTAAGGCTAAGTACCCCAGAGTGCCATAAAACCTATGCGTTTTGAAATGTGTCTGTGGCCTGATCTGGATCATTTACCATATGAAAGATCAGCTGTACTATAACCGAAGGGCGTTAATGGCATGGTGAGCCACTGTACCTTTCCTATTGATTTTGTCTCACTTCCTACCTGCAGCTACAAAACTAATATGCCATGCACTTTATGTGTCCTGATGGCTGCAGTGCTGACATCTTGAGTGGGGACCAGGAGGCCAGGACGAACAGGCGCGTGAGAAGCATCCTGGCCAAGTGATACAGATGTGGGAAATGTAGCCAGTAGTTATGGAATGGGAATAAAATATTAAAATTATGTTTAATTCTGTCTCTACACATAGCAGTGTGCAGGGGTGATGTCTCCCTTATTCTAAGGTTCGGTATGGGTACGTAGCACCTGCAGAAATGAGCTGCAGGGGACGGGGGGGCGCAGGTTGGGCAGGAGGCAGGAGCATTGCCAGAGCTGTGGTTCTGGTCCCTGCCATCTGGGATGCCTTCACCTGGTCTTGGTGCTGAGTGCAAGAGTGCACCCCCACCTCTCCACCTACATTGGTACCCCACCACCAGCTGGGTCCCAAGGTGCACCTCCCCAAGCCTCAGGAACTTCAGTGAAACCAAACATCAGCATCAGCTTGAACAGTAAATTTCACAAGTCCCAAAATCATGGGCATCTCACTACCAAAGCCATTCGCAGGAACCCATCAGTTCACATAACTTTTAATATAAACATCCCTCTGTAGAACTGAATCAAGCAAAGAAATTTTTTTTCTCTCATTTGTGATTTCTAAAAGATTGTGTAAGTTTGAAAAAGCTATTTTAAAGTTCTGGCAACTTAAGAATACAATCAACCACTGAAAGTCAGTCAGGATACTTGTTATGACAAAATGCTTTTGGCTAATGAAAATATTTCAGCTTGAGTCTGACTACCTCAAACATTTCGAATGGTTTAAATACCATTAAAGGAAATTCTGAAATAAAATACTGATGAACCAAAAGTACTGAAAAAAAACAAAAGTGACAACTTGGTATTTAACAAACGGCTTTATTAAACACTTCTATATTACACAAACAATTCTGCAAAATTTCCGTGGGTTTGTGAACTGTCTCAGAGTCGTTACAGCAGTTTCTCCATTTAAACAGAATTTGTTTCTTCGGTTTCATGAAGCCCTCCCTTATCTCGTTCAGCTACATAGAGTTGAAACTACACAGAGTGAAACAGGAAAGTTTGAGAACATAATCATTGAAAGATTGAAAAAATAGTTTTGGATGACCTTGTGTTTTCTCTCTCTCCTTCCATTTTGCTCCATGGGAAAAGACTTTTGTGAGAGCCACTCTTAGATGGTTCTGGTTTGGGGGAGTTCAGTGATCGTTTTTGTTTGCAGTTTGCTGAGCATTACAACTCCTGTATTATTATTCTAGCCTGAAATGAATTGAACAACTCAAAGTGATTCTCATAACACTGAATTCGGGGCTGACTCGTAATAATGTCAACCTTTTCTTAAAATAAAGCTGTCTTTCACAGCCATAATGGAAATAGGCAGTTTCTTGAAAGGGTGAATCAATCCCCATGGACCTGATTCTGATTTCACAGATAACAATGTAAATCAAAGGCAGGAAAAACATTGGAGATGTTAGTGTTAAACTACTGTAAGTAAGAGCAGGACTAATTCCTACATTTTCAGATAAACAAATATGCACATTAAGAACTGTATTCAGTTAGGAGTATTATACTGTCATAAGTAGTCATCTTACTTTAAACATAGTAAGATTAATTACAGAATAAGTACAGGAACTGAAATATTACAGTTGTTCTTGTACTTTCTGCAACCTTTCTTTCTAGCAGGTGCTGTTTGGTATCTAATTGCCTTGACCATAAATGCAGAAGAAAGATAAAAGCAGAGAAAAATAATTAAATACATAGTAATGATTCAGGAGTTGAATAAAAATAAAGTTCAAATTTGTTAAAACTGACCAGGAGGAAAAAAAGCATATTAATGTGTCCACACAACACCAAGATGGAAAGAGCCATTCTGAGCTATGATGTTGCCTCCATAAAGAATCTCTGGAGACTTTACCCTTCATCTGGAGGAAAAAAACCCTGAACAAAGAAATTACAACTTAAAGTGTACCTTCCTAAATGCACCAGGTGCGTGCTTTTGCACAAAGTATGCAAAAATATTCTATCTCCTGGGCTTCATGCCAATACTTCTCGTCTTCTAGGAACCAGTCCCTCCACTGAATGAGGACGACTGTCTGTTTTGTACACCTTCATCAAGTAAATCCAATAGGAATCACCACGCTTGAAGAAGGTAAATGTCATTTGAGATAATGGGAGTGCTAGCAAAAAGTAGAAGAAATCATCCCCACAACACAGTTCCAACTTTCCATCTTTTCCAGCAGTGTTTCCCCAGATCAATGTTATTAGCACATAACAGTGAAGTCATTTTTTAACAGTTTTATATCATATGGCTTTTTTCAGGAATTGTTTAATATGTCCTTGGTTTGGCTTGGTTTGACCTGCTTTGGTTCAAGTTTTGTAGGTGTTGGTTTTTTTTTTTTTTTTGAAAGTGAGCATTTTGTGATAAAAGGAATAAATCTGATCATCTTGATTTTCTGTTGTCCCACTGGGCTTGATTCCCTACTGTGTTACTGGAGATTTATGCCACTGAGCAGTCTGCATTTAAAAGTGGTAGTTTTTGAGCATGCAGCCATGAAAAATGAGCCCAGGAAAGCATGGTTATTATATGTATACATTGAGAAAATTATTTGAAAATGTTTTAGAAAATCTGATATACCAAGACCAACTACCACTTTCTCTCAGTTGCCTCACGTTAGTACATCAGGAAAGTAGACGCTAAGAATGAAGAAAACTTACTTAAATCAGTGACCAGTGGTGCGTGTGGTTCTCACAGACCTGACCCGCGTACAGGTGTACATGGGTCAGGATGTCACTTGGTAAGAGTCAAGGAGGAAAAATTTTGGAAATGTTATAGCACATTATAATGGTATAATGGAAGGTGTCAGAGTTGCTGTTTGTGATATTTTCACAGATATGCCTCACTGCTTTTGTCCTTGCTGTTGCTTACATGTAAGTGTGTGTCGGCTGGGTAGTAAAAGCACGCCTTCAAATTCCATACTAGAAGCAGGTTATTTATTCCTCGTTTTTCACTATTCCATTTTTGGACTTGGAGGTTTTTTGTGAATGTGATTCTCGTCTGAAAATTTCATTCTCAGTAGAAAGCACAACATCTTATCACGGATCAAACATCCCAACCCTTAGATAAACAATACATGCTTCCGATAAACAAGCAGCACGAGTGACTATACAGTGAATAACCCCTACTGCGAAGCTTGTTCTTACGTGTCTCTCTCTGTTCACATCATGAATAACAAATGGGAGGACTAGGTCAGAAAAGAAAGTTAACCTACCCAAAAATACTAGTTTTCCAGAGGTAGTACTTCAACAAGCTCTACCCATGACAACACAGATATGGGGAAAAGGGAAAGATAAGTGTTCCCTCAAACATTATTTGGCTCTTAGGAGGGTGGAAAAGGAGATGAAACACATTTTACCAGCAGCAGGGACAGAGAGGCACTAAGCAGACAATTCCTAGTAGCCAGCACTCGCAGGGAGGAATAGATTAGAGCCCCTTCCTGCCGGACTCGGGCAGGGGGGAGTGCTTCTGCCCTTTTATCTGAAAGGCGAGGATATGCTTGGCACAAAGTTTTGGCAGGCAGACCTGGGCTGGTTTAGCCAGACACCGAGGCAACAATCACAGGATGAGGAAAAATAGCTCGACTGGAAGTAAATGAATGTCTGTAATGCAGAGCAGTCGTAAGGGAAGATCCAGGTTATTGGGAGGTGGGAGTGTGTGAGCAAAGGAAATTAGGACGTTATTGGAGATGGTGAGGGAGAAGGGCAGGCCTGGGAGGTATATCTTGGAAGCTATAGTCTGGATTTTAAGGTTATTAGAAAAACATGGTGAATAGGTGAAATAATGGGAATGGGGATATGGAAAGAGTAATGCTACTCTGTCAATCATATTCAATTTTGAAGCCTGGTTAAATAGGCATTTACTTATACCAAATAGCAGTAGATGGCTGCAGCAGGCATTCCGATAACCCCCGAAGCATCTTCTATCTATAGAAATGCACAATGAAGTCTATTTAATATGGCCTTTATTTCAAATTGAGCAGAAGAATTTAATAGACTGCAGCCTTTTGTCTATGGACAAAGGCAGGGAACTGTGTAAAGCTGAGTAATATGAAATACTCAGGAGTCTGCTTCTGGCTAGTACTTAAGGCTCTGTTTCACTGTCCTGGAATTTAGGAGAAATGCTGTACATAAAAAAAAAGAGCAGGAGGTGCTTTTCCCATATAGTCTATTACTTCCTGCAATTCATGAGAACTCTTCCCTTGTGCATAAAGGTCACCTTTCATTTATGTACCATATCGGTTTGGTTTGCTGAAAAAGAGTGTCCTGAAAAGGTATCAAAAAAAAACATGGAAGGAAATGTAAAAAGTAGGGGTGAAAGAATGATTCTCATGGCAGGACTTCTATAAATAATGACTATTAAAGGGAGTTGTCCATTGAAACTGCTCCATACAGAAATATCCTCATGGCACTACAGATCACAGACTGAAAAAAATGACATTTACTGACTACTGTTACCACACAGAGACTTTAAAACCGCAGGCCAACACTGCTCACTGCTCTTATGAATGGCCAAAAGAAAAATATGTGAGGATGTGAAGAGAGATGTGAAATGTTGCAGAGTAATGCTATAACAGAGAGAGAACCAAAAAGAAAACCGGCAACCTAGAAAACAGGGGAGCAAAGAGGCTCATTTAAATGACTGGATGCATTCATGAGCAAGTGTTATAGTATGTTTGCCCTTGTCCCCATCACTGCTCTGTGCAGAACTACTTCCATCTTAAACAGACCCAAGATCCCAAATGTCCCCAGCAGGTCCCAGCAGATCTCCGGGCAGGAGGGCAGTGGTGTCACCATAACACAAACACAAGCGAACAGGGGGAGAGGGCATGAGATAGGATCAAAAATGCTCATCTCATGCTCAGCACGGGGGATTTGGTGTGTCTGCCTGGAGTGCATAGCAGCAGTAAGCCTGCATCAGCCAGCGGTGGGATACCCACCTCGAGCAGCAGCAGCCGGCTGCAGAACCACAGCCTGCCTTTGCGGGGCCATGGGCAGAAGTGCTTTTCTTTGCACTGAAAACAAGTGATGATGTTTTCACTTTGATGGTGTCTCTTTAGGAAACTCCCCCCACACCCTTGCTCAGTGAGGGAAAAATCTGATTGTAAGCAACGGTTAGTGCAATTCATAAGGCCTTCCAACAGCCAAAGGCAAAGAATTATATTTGCAACCACTTCTTAGAAACCCTGAACAAAATATGGCTTAAAACTAAAACTACATCAGCTCATTTCCATCAGTGTTACCATATGCTCCCATGACTTGTGCACAAAAATGTGCTTCAAGTTGATCAGCAGTGAGATGCCACCACTGGAGCTGCAGAGTCCTGACCCTGGCTGTCTTCTCATGCACAACTCACCCCTAGGTGGGGGGTTCTCTCCTTGCCTTGAGCTGTACACAAAACCAAAATGTCTTTCAGGGCCTCCCCAGCTTGCAACCTCTGCCCAGAAGACCCTGAATGCTCAGAAATAATTTACGTAGAAGTGAACATCTTGGTGAACACGAGGAATTGGAGCAGGGCTGGAGTGATGCCGGTGAGGGACCTGGCGGAGCAGGGAGGACTGCGAAGGAGAGCAGATGCTGTGGTCGGTCAGGATTGTGCAGGGCATGGCCTGGCTCCTGGAGATGGAAGGAGGGAGAAAGCACAAGTGGGCAGTGGGTGAGCAGCTCTCCAGCACCTGCAATGGCAAAACCTGTCAGGAGGTTGTGGCAGTGCGCAATGTGGATGTGCAAAGGTGAGAGCACCCAAGGAAAGCAAGTTAGGAAAAAGTTTAAACCAGGGAGATGCTCAAAATCAAGATGAATATCAAGTCCATATGTTTTAGAAAGCACTGCAAACATGAGATTTCTTCAGTTGCAATGGTAGGAAGGGGACTGCCGGGGCGCTACATGGGGAAGCATTCAGCCCTTCCTATAGCCAAAGGTGCTAAGACCGGGCAGCTGAAAGGGATCTGCACAGCGGAAGGGTATCGGGGTGTGTCAGCAATGCAAGCAGCGAAGGACAATGCAGAGCTGCAACTCCCTTCCGCCCCTGCCCCCTCTGCCAGACATCCGGATTCCAGGCACAAAAGGGCAAAGTCTTTTTTTTTCCCGTTAAAGAGTTTTTTGGGACTCTGGGAGGCTGCCCTTGAGACTGCCAAAGCCTTGCTGCCGCCTGTATGAGCTGCTAGCGCTAGGTTCAATTAATCATCCTCTCGGTGGTAACTGTAGTAGCACTGGCACCAGACGTCGTAGTAAAATATCTTGAGCCTGTTTCCTTTCTCCCTGCCTGTTATTTCTGTAACACAGCTGATGGGGTTTGTCACTTGCAGGTAAAGGAGCCGTGGCTCTGCTGTCGGGGGGGTTATTTCTAGTGTAATGATGCATTACAGACTGTTACGTATATCCTAGCTGCATTTTTTCCTCCTCTTGCTTTTCCTTAGCGCTTTTTTGACTGAAGTTTTGTTTCTACATTTTAAAAAAAAAGTGGATTTTTTTTTTCCATGTAGTGAAATTTAAACAAACAAAAAAATCCCTGATAACTCAGAGTTTACCGTTCAGGAGATTCCTCAGACAAGCGAACACTCAGCACTGCCCTGTGCGATATGTGTATGTCTGGGACTTCCACCTTCCTGGAGACTGGACCACTGCATGGTATGCAACATCTTCACCTGGAAAGCATAAAATATTATTAATCAAAGTCTTATGAAGAACATCAGGTCCTGACCTGGTAGCATGGGAATAAAATCAAGCAGTAGTATCATGCAGACTTTTTTTTTTTTACTTAATGAAGCATTGGGCTAATAAAAAATATGTATGCCTCTCTATTTGCTGCATTTTTAATAATCATTCAGCACTCCTTTTATTTTTCATTTCATTTGAATGAGTTTGATGAGTTACTGTTGCAATGTGAATTTTTTATTGCTGACATCACATATGGTATTGTCTTCAGGGTGCAGAATTCCATAAGAAAAAACTCTTTTGAAAGTAGGTTTTGGCTGGCTGAGTTCTGACAGGTACTTAGAGCCGGTAGGCAGGTACTTAGACTGCCATAGTCCAGTGTTTTCCCTGGGCTTTCTCTGAGGTCTACACCCCCATGATCAGTCCACCTTCTCCTTGGCTGCACAGTCCTGGCTGGAGGAAGCTGCAGCCCAGCGTCCTCAGGAGATGAGTGTATGCCTGCGTATGCCTCGGCGAAGGGGGCACCTCGCAGAGATCCCAAGGAGCCCGTTCAGTCCCTTGCTGTGAGAAAAGGCAGTTTTCACCCAGTGTCCCAACACAGAACAAACGGAAGCCAAAAAAAGTCACATTTTGGAGTAACCATGACTTCACAGTTACTAGCAACACAGAGCTCTAAGAGAAACCAGAGAAGGCATGGAAGGAAAGCTAGAGAATAGTAATAATAAAAAACCTTTAAAAAAAAAACCTCCCAAGAGCTTGGGACTAGATGGCAAGTCCCAATTTCCACTTAAATTATAAAGCACTGGATGCAGAGGCAGCTAAGCAGCCTGTTATGTTGGAAGAAAGCATTTTCTTAAGAGAAATCTATTTTTTTTCATTCCCATTTGTACTGGGCTGTGGCCTGAATCCAAGTCAGGGACCAGTTCACAGAAAGGAATTAGAAGGCAGAGCCAATAACTGAGGACCAGATTAATTCTCCCAGCTCTGTAAGCGTGCTGCCAGCTACAGCCGGGTGAAAACCGCCAGCACGCTGGGAGGACCTTGCAGTGTGCAAGTCAGTGGAGATATCAGGCCCAGGGAATCAAATGCAATAAATCAGAGGTTATTATTAAACAAGACTTAGAATTAGATTGAGCTCAATTGGACAGTGGAGATGAGGGCCGTGGTGAGATGATATGGTCGAGGCAGCTGTGTGCCCTCTGAAAGTGCTTCAGTTTGACCATGCCATTTTTGCAGGATGCTTGAACTCCAGTAAGACCAGCGAAGCCAGTGGAGATAAAGAGAAAAACAAGTCTCCCTAGCTCAGAATCAGGACAGTCTCTGCAATTGTCCATTTTTGGTTTTATGTTTATAGACCCACATCAGACAAAACACTAAGGTCCCTAATTCTGATTTTAGGCTCCTAATTTATGCCTATTTCCTCAAAATTACAGGTCTAAATGCTCTGTTCATTTTGACTCATGGTGCCCAAAATTGCTCAAAAAATTTCTGGAAAATTAGCTTTGGCTAACAATCCTTTTTTTTTTTTTCTTTTTTTTTTTTCTTTTTTTTTTTCCCCCTAAATCCTAGTTGCCTCTGATGGAAGATTTTGTTCCTCCATCAAGACATTCTCACTCAGAACCAAAATATCCCACATTCTGCTACCATGAACAAAAGCAAAGCTGAGCACTGCAGCTCCCGACGCCCGGGTCCCACATTACATACAGCCATGAGGGAAGCCTGGAGAAGAGGAGGTCTCAAGTTTGGCTGCTCTTCATGATGCACTTCATTTTGCCTTTCCTATCTTCACATGTGGCCAATTCTGAAATGACCAAAGGGGTCACACAAAGGAAACTGAGTACTAACATAAGTTTCCCATCTAACATAGCTCTGCACCTTGTGAAAAACGCATTCCACATGCGTTAGGTGGAATAGATAGGTTAGTCACAGCAAAGACAATATCTTGTTAAATGTTTTAAAAGCATATCATCTTTTAAAACCATATCATCTTCCAAACTTCCCAGTGGGAAACTGTGTCTATAACTTCCATATTATTCCCTGCATTGGCATCATCCACTGCTGATTTTTGTCTGCAAAACCTTTCAGAAAATGTCAAGGGGCATGAACAATATCTGTAAATTATTTTTAAATACGAGATGTGCCTGGGTTGATCCTAGCTGAGGGGTTTCTCAGCAGTGGCCTAGACAGGCAGAGCCAGGAGGGGCTGCTGGGAGAAGGCAGCGAGGTAAGCCCAAAGTGCAGTTCAACCCGGGGAATTTCAAAGAAAGATGGGGTCTTCTCCCCGAGAGAAGGAGATGGACATTCACTCCCTTCGATCCATGTGCGACAGCTGGTGAGCGAAGGAATAAATAATGCACCCAGTGGAAGACGCTCGTCTTCTGAGATACCTAATCAGCCGTGGCCACATGGGCTCAGTGTGCTTGGAGCTGCTGAGACCAGCCAGGCCCGTCACACTCCTGGGCATGCCTTGAAATCGAGTAGAAATGAGCTAAAGAGCAGATCCTGCAGGACTGATCCACCCACCCCTGTAGTCCATCCCCTGTACTCTGTCACGTTGACTCTACCTCTGCCAACACTCTCCATCTGCATCTTTATCTCCACTCAACTTTCCTACCAAAATTCCCTTCCTAAATCAAAAAAGTCTGTGTTCCTGGGTACGCGTGTGAATACCCCTCTTCACAGGCACAGTGAAGTTCTGCTGCCCGTCGCAGCATACTGCCTCTCTTCAGCCCAGGATCCCATTCAAAAAGGGCTTCTTGTCTGTCTCACTCCACAAGTTACCTTCCCTCTCAGGCTTTACTATTTCTCCTCCTGCTCTCTGCGGCCTCAGCTGGGACCCCTTCTCTCCTGGCCATTTCTGAGTGCAGGCTTAAAGAAAAAGACACATACTTTTTCTTCATTTCAACTGCAGACACAAGGAAAAACATTAATGTCTCTGCTTGTCACGGGGATATTCAGTGTTGTAATTCACAAGCTTAAATTTATTTTTATTTTTAATTGTAGCTTAATATTCTGCCTAGTCCTTATATTTAGAAGCCAGTTAGCAACCATTGGACAGGGGAATATGCAACCTGTTTGAACAAAAAAGCTATTAGCTTTACAGCTCTGGCATAAATGGGTAACATTTAGGAAATAAATGACCTGCTGTAGTTACTAAGATTGATTTCCTTTTTGTTCCTTTCTCTCTTGGTTTCCCCATCCACATTTATTTCCTTCTATATCTTCCTCTTAATTCCCCTTCTCATCTTTTTTTCTAAATTAATTTTTCTGAAGCTTAAAAGAAAAATCAGAGACTTGCAACTATTTTCCTTTGTAAAGGTCACACAGTCATTGACTGTTCCTTTAAAAAGAGACAACTTGTGTTCATCTGACACTGGCAGCAGAAAGTAACAGATAAGACCATGCACAATTGGGGCCTGGGCACCCTCCCAGACGGGCTGCGCACACCCGTCCCTGGCCATGAGCTGCGATCTCTCCCGCCTAGGGCATCTGCACCGTTTAATGTAGGGTTTTGTGATAAACTGAAGTCCCCCAAAAGACCAAGGTATGGAGCCTAACCCACAGCTTATTTTTATTTTACCCATCTTTCCAGGCAGTCTTTTCTTGTCCCAGACCAGTTCAGTGATATCATCTGCATCCTCTAAGGTTGTCATTTCAGCTGCATGGGCTCTCTTTTCCGTGCCGAGTTTCCACTTAAAACTCCGCTCCTGACTACCGTCAAGGCTTCCATTCGCTTCCACAAGAAGCTGGTCAGTGATCTAAGCTCCCACTCACAGAAATCACATTTTTAAATCTATTTAGCATGATGCAATGCCTGTAACTCTCCAAAGATTCAAAGACAGTAAGAACACCATTTTTACAGGAACAAGGCATACTGGGTAGCTCAAGGAATCTGTTTATCAGTCCCATTCACGAGTAATGGGGGGAATATTAACAGCAGAGGTTTCAGGGACATTTTATGGTTGAATGCTGGCAAAAGAGTAACTCCTCTCTCTTTCTGGCCTAATGAATATTTAATTCAAAATGGAACTGCTTCTACAGGAGAGACTTAATAGCTTGGTACATTGAATATTCACCTGAGGTGCGTATATTGTTGGTTTTAGTTCCTTCGCTGGACAAGGAAAAGACCATGTATTTGGTAAAGCCAGAAGTTCAGACTGGACCTCTTCTGTCCCAAAAGAGGACTGTGATCACTAGCATAGCTTTTTACAAGGACTTCATGACCTCTGCAAAACAAGCAAAGCAAAAATCCCCAGGCCGTTCTGTATTCCATTAGTCTTTGGCGGTTAGGAAATGAGGGGAATTGCAGAAAGAGGACATAAATATAAAGTTATATACAACAATTGTTTTACAAACTCATAATTTTACTGTTATAGCTACAAACATTTTAATTAAAAATACTGGCAATTCCTGCCAGCTCCCAGTTATGTCTGCAGTCAGGCATAAGCAACAGCTGGAGCCACTAAGCGTTTCACAGGCCATTTTCGGATGTCCTCTGCCTCACCGGTCATCCATGGAGCATGAGAGTGTACCAGCCTACCTGGCCATCAGAGACTGCTACCTTTGTGCATTTCCCCAAAAGCGTTTGAAAGGTGCAAGTCTCATTCTGCATCAGACCAAAGCCAAACGTCAAAAGCCTGAAAAATGCTGGCAAAGAGTAATGTTCTCCGCTGCACAATTGCAGCTGTAATACCTCTCCTACATAGCAATGCTGAATTTCATTCGGGGAGGTCAAAAAATATTGATAAGTTAAAACATAAAATGGACAGAGAAAGCTATAAAAGAAACCACTGAACAAAGCAGAGCCATAAGGAATCAATCACTATTATTCTTTCCACAATTAGGATCACAATAATAAGCAACGATGAAGTACTGGAGCCATTAAATATATCAGCAAAATTTGTGAGGTCCAATTTTACTGACACACTTAATTTCCTTGTAACTTTTCTATACTAATGTCAAAAACACAGGGAAAAAATGCTTAGCAATTCTGAATACAACGCTGATGTCTTTTCCCGCCAGCTTACAGGAGAAAAAATGGGATAGACTGATCTCCGCTCTGCTTGACTGTGAAATGTTAATGATTACATACCTGTATGTAAATGCCTGTGTGGGCAAAGCTGCAGCCCCTGCCCTGCCAAACCTACCAAGAGCTCCACGTCCCACAAGTAACAACTGCACACAGGGTCTGGAAGAGCAAGAGCACTTGTGCTTCACCACCCGCTACGGGCTGTTTCTGTGCATTTGCATTGTTCTAGGCTTAAAGAGTTTTAGCCGACCAGTCCAGACCAGTAGAACAGCTTTTAGCTGCCCAGTCTGGCGTGACAAATAATCAATAGTGAATTCTCAGTATGAAAAGTCTGTGACTGGTTTTTGGGTTAAAACTCTCTCCTCTGAGATGTCTCAAAATACTGCTAATTAAAACATTGGTAGAAATCCAGAGTATTTCACGAGTGATCTGGAAGCAGAGAAAAAAAACAGAGCAAGTGACTAGTGTGCTATGTGATTTCAAACACACTTTTAAAAATCTTTTTAAAAACTCACTGTAGCAGAAGACCTAAAATCTGCAGCAGGGGACTTGTGGCCTACAGAAAAGGGATAAAACCCCCCTGCGTAAACAACATCCAGCAGAAATCCACATTTACAAACTGACTTGCAGGCAGTTGCACAAGGGAGCTGGGGTTTGCATCTCCCAGCACATTTTTGTTCAGCCGAGGCTTTCTCACAGACATAAGCTCCACTGCAACCGGCTTTGAAGTCCTGTGCACACCTGCATAGATTACAAAGAAGGGAAGGCAGGTCCCTCCACACCCAAACTGTAAATTAACAATGCAACATGTCAAGTTAAGATATGCCCTCCAGCACCCTGTTTTAAAGTCAGACCAATGGCTGACAATCTCCTGATACACTTAACTCTTTCCCTGAAATTCACACCCAGCTTCCAGCCTCCCCAAAGAAGAAACAAACTTATAGGGGTGACTCTGTGATTTTTTTTTAAGTAATATATCAGTTCAAACCTGGGCCATCTGCTTTAATCCAAGACAGGAGCAGAATTGTACCGTGTTTTTTTTCTGCACAAAACAGAAAATTGTACTAATTTGATTTTTGCAGAGTGCCTTGTACAGCTGTATGGAGCAATAGTTTTGGCCTGTGTATTCACAGGTTGAAAAGAGCCAGCCCTTACCCTTCCATTTCACCTATTACACCTGGAACAACCCCCTGCTATGGGTAGGTCATGGCAATCACTCTGTTTTCTCCAAACCCGTTCAGGAGGCTCTGTTCTTCCACCAGAAAATTTCATCACCAGTAACTACAGCTTCGAAACGGACTTCTAACTGAGCCAAGAACAAGTATTCTCACCCAAACTGCTAGACTTCCTAGTCTTATGACTGTAATCCCTTTCCTTTCTTCCTCCACTTTGTCATGGTGGGCCACTAATTGCACTCATCATGTCCCATCATTTCATACCTAATGGTAGGTGACAACTAATTCCTGTACCATCTGTAATGCTAGCTTTCCCCTGACCTAACCTCCTCTTGACCCTATCTCATCTCCTGGCTCCTATAGCTGTAGGGAACAAGCATGTGAGAATAGAGGACCCTGCTGACCTTCTTAGCACGATTTCTGCAGGGGAGAGCTCGGTGCCTGCTACAACTCTGCGCTCCGGCACTACCTTTATTCGACACATGCAGCACAAACCCAGGCCTATGCTCAGATTCAAGCTTGTAAATACCCTCACGGTGCGGACACAAGCAGACATTCAGGCATGGGGTGGAGGTACTGAGAGGCCTGCTGGGGATGGGCAAGTGGTGCATCTGACCTTGCTTTAGCCAGCAGCACAAGGCCAAGTGTGCACCTACTTACAGAAGGGCTCGGGGCACCATGGGCTCGATGTGGCCCCCTCCATGTCTCCTGCCCGCTCTTCCAAGGAGCTTATGCAGCCCGCTCTGGTCTGTGGTGCTCCCTGGTGCCATCCCAACACCCTCCACCCCAAAGGTGAGAGGCTGGAGGTATTTAGATTGGGCTGCTATGTTATAGTATGGACCTGGTGGTCCAAGCCACCATGGTCCCAGAGGTGGTAACACTGAAGTAGAGCTGAGCCAGCGAGGGACCAGACTGCAGTTCATCCCCTGGTCCAAGCACCAGAAATCAATGATTTCTGTGCCCAGATGCTGGTTCTTACAGTAAGACCTGACATACTTTTGACCAGTGATAAGAAAGATCATCCAAGTATCCATGTACTACTGGAAAAGTGTCCTCATCTGCCTCCTGTCAAGGATTCCACTGCCAGGTGCTAGAAGGCTCTTCATTTGAGGTAAGTTCAGATAAAAGCCAGGAGCTGCAGCCTATGTATGGCTATATATGCTTTTCAAATCGTAACTGAACTTTTCACATTTGTATATTCTTGGACTGTTTGTTTTTGGGGAAAAAAAAGAAAAGAAGAGAAAAGATGAGAAGAAAAGAGAAGAGAAAGGAAAAGGAAAAGAAAAGAAAAGAGAAAAGAAAAGAAAAGAGAAAAAAAGAAAAGAGAAAAGAAAAGAAAGGAAAAGGAAAAGAAAAGAAAAGAGAAGAAAAGAAAAGAGAAAAAAAGAAAAGAAAAGAGAAAAGAAAAGAAAAGAAAAGAAAAGAAAAGAAAAGAAAAGAAAAGAAAAGAAAAGAAAAGAAAAGAAAAAAGAAAAGAAAAGAAAAGAAAAGAAAAGAAAAGAAAAGAAAAGAAAAGAAAAGAAAAGAAAAGAAAAGAAAAGAAAAGAAAAGAAAAGAAAAGAAAAGAAAAGAAAAGAAAAGAAAAGAAAAGAAAAGAAAAGAAAAGAAAAGAAAAGAAAAGAAAAAAGAGGAAGGAAAAGGAAAGGAAAGGCAAGGCGGTAAGGAAGAGAAGAGAAGAGAAGAGAAGAGAAGAGAAGAGAAGAGAAGAGAAGAGAAGAGAAGAGAAGAGAAGAGAAGAGAAGAGAAGAGAAGAGAAGAAGAGAAGAGAAGCGAAGCGAAGCGAAGCGAAGCGAAGCGAAGCGAAGCGAAGAGAAGAGAAGAGAAGAGAAGAGAAGAGAAGAGAAGAGAAGAGAAGAGAAGAGAAGAGAAGAGAAGAATGGGCTTTACTTTATCTCCCTCTTCTCCCTTTCTGTCTCAGACAGATCTCCTTCCTTGTTGCAAGCCCTTAAGGAAAAGATCCAACCATGTTTTCCAGAAAGTAGGAATGTTCTATTAAAATTAAAAACGCTGCTTTTCAGAACTTTCTTCTCTCGATTGAAAACAAATGTACCTCTGATAAACATTACTTCTTCACGTGTCTGTATTAAGTGATTTACCTTAAGTAGCTAAATCCAAGCACTTTGGTGCATATTCTTAGCTGCATCAAAAGGAACTAAATATCCTAGCAGACAAGCAAAAAAGGAAGAAAAAGGATTAAGGAATGGCAACCACCAGGGAGTACTGAAGGATGTGAAGAGAAAAAAGAGACAGAAATAGGACCTGGCATCTTCAGATGAAAGCTGAACTGTGCCTTCCATTCAAAGAGCACCAGATAACAAGAGCAAAGCATCAGATTGCCCAATGAGCGTATGAAAAGGAATAAGGAAAAGACAGAGCTGATTAATAGGAGGGATGTAAAGAAGGAGCACTGCAATGCATGGTGGTGTCTTTATTGCTTTTACAAGAATCTTGAATTCCAGGCTGCTTTTCCACCCAAGGAACTCTGAATTCAGGTGTAGATTTTTTGTTTGGTTGGGTTTTTTCTCTTACAATTACGCAGCAAAGCTAACCGGAATAGTCAATGCTGTATGTCATTCTGCAGCACCCCAAAATGTTATCACTGTTGGGGAGCAGATAATGTAGGGAAATGTGAACACATGTTTTTCAAAAAAGGAGACAAGTGGGCAGCCCCCTGGGTCAAGCTGGGACTCACCCTATGTCTAGGGTGACATTCCAGGCACTCTCTGTCTCCTGTCTCCTATAAAAAAATACTTTATTTCAGTTTGCATTCATAAAATGTACACAAAGAATCCAAAGCAGGAGACACAACGCACACACCCCACCACCCCTGGGGAAATCACAAGTAACAAGAGAGTAACAAGGTCCCACGCCCAGGGCGTGAGATCAAAAGGAAAAGGGCCCAGACAGGGAACATTTGGTATCTACATGAAAAGTTAGTAAGCCAATGACTTGTTGCCTGATAAATTTCTACAGACTAGGACAACAAAGCATCCCAAAAGCTTTCCCTGAGGTGCCAGGATAGGGAATGGGATTCCAGATGGTTCCAGTGGATCGAAGATATCAGTTGTCCTTCATGGAGCGTTAAGTGGATTTTTAGGTTTTTTAATGAGCACATCTTCAACCTGACAACAGATCAAAAAGGACCTGCACATAGATTCAAAACAAAATTTAAGATGGATGCATGGATGTGTGTATGTATGAGGAATAAAATAGAATGAATGCAATCAGCAGTGCTCAAGTGCTCTGCTTGATCAAAAACTTACTTTTAGAAAATACATCAAATAATGCCAGTGTCTAACTTTAACCAGCTTATTTTCCCTCTTTCTGCTCCTTTGCTTTTCACCTTTTATCTCAAGAGCCCTCTGTCATCAGCATCTCAAGAATCCACATCTCCGAACTCCCTCAATGAGAGAATATAGTGCATTAGCCATAATAAGCACAACACTGAAATGACTGACTGCCCTGATATTGATTTTCTCATGTTAGTAACGTAGAGACTGCAACAAACACAAAAAAATGGATTACTTTCATTTCAAAGGAAAGGGCAACTTGAACTAATCTGAAAAGTGACTGAAAATAGCACTAGGGAGTGTCTCGCTTATTGTAATTCACTGAATTCATACCACTTTGGCTTAGCTGGAAAAGAAATAAAGACCCTCTGACAGTATTGGGGAATTTGAACTTTTGGGAGGAGAGCAATCAGTCCTCCCCTGAGCTAATCTTAAAGGGCAGAGTACCTATACACTCAGTAGAGAGGTATCTCATTAATTCCATGAAATATTGACACATAAACTGAGCGAAGTGTAATTACTTGCCCTTGAAGGCCATTGCAAGTAAGGGCTTGGAGTTCCTCCTACCAAGAGTTCACACTCCCTTCAAGTATATCATGAATCTAATTGACCTGGTGTCTCAGAGGTACGAAACCAACCAATTTTTACAGAACCGTGGCTCGGAGGAGGAGATGCTACCCTGACTGTGTCGGGGCAACCAGGCTCATAAACCTCCTTACTTCCACTTTCACTCCTCAGCCAAATTTCCACCCCCTCTCACGCTTCCAGACATAAACTCTCTGTGTCCTATTACACAGACCCTTAGAAACCAATTCGCATATGCCCCCCTTGCCCTACAAACATCTCCATACTGTGCTTTAGTCACTGGTCAAATCTCATTCAGCTGCCTCCGGGAAACTCATTTCTGCCACCATTCCTGCACACAGTGGCTGAGCAGCGGGCGCTCGCATCCCTTCCTTCGTATCCGAACAGAATTACCCTCCGGCTTGCCTTGTTCTTCTTCTGTCAGCCTGCCGGGGGGTTGCTGTAGAGAGCACGGAAAGAGTTAATATTGCGGGGTCTTTTACTGCTCATTAGTACTGCAGAGGTGCCTGGGTGCCCTGGCAAAGATCAGGACTTACTGGGCCAAGGACTGTACAAACAGTAAGGGACAGTGCCTGCCTGCGAAGCCTGAAATCTAAACACACAGCGCAAATGAAGGCCGAGCTCCCATTTCCATTTGACGGGTGGGAGGAGGTGCCACCTCTCCCCTGACCACCACCTCCCCTTCCTGCCCACAGTGACGGTGAGGTGCTGCTCTGTGGGGCTCTCCAGCAGTAACCCTCATCTCCTCTGGTAAGGAGAAATCCCACTTTTCTCTAGGGACCTCCTGTGATGCACCCAGGAGTTTCTCGCTGCACAGCTCCCATACCCACCAAGGGCCAACCCCTGCCCACATCACAC
The DNA here is from genome assembly GCF_964195595.1 of Calonectris borealis. Classification (NCBI taxonomy): domain Eukaryota; kingdom Metazoa; phylum Chordata; class Aves; order Procellariiformes; family Procellariidae; genus Calonectris; species Calonectris borealis. Next base: position 26,243,879 of record NC_134315.1, read on the forward strand.
ACACGGTGCCTGCCAAATCACTGCAGCCCATGTACACCTATGAACCCACGTACACATGCTCAGACATGCAGGCACGGCACTCTGCCTCGCCCAACACGCCTAGGAAGACCCAGGACTGACCACTTTGCCCTTGGGCCACCTAATTTCCTTGCACACTGCACCCGCACCCAGGTCCCCCGGGAGCCACTTCTCAAGGGCACCCACAGGGGCTCCTCCTCCCTCTGCTACATGACCTGATTCATGCTCTGTGTTGCATGACATGACGCACACCCTTGAATTCACCATGTTATATGTAACACTGGAAACAGTCCAGTTTCCCCAGGCCCACATGTGTGATGAGGCGGTGAGCGTCCCTGTGTTGTTGTTCATGGTGGCACCACACCACTTGAGGTCACCACCCAAGCTTGGCCTCACATGTGACTCCCCTCCTGTCCTTCCCCACCTGTTCAGGGTAGGACCAAGTGTCCACTTCTAGCAGGATCCCACCTAACTCTGTCCACTGCTAGACCTTCAGCCAGCCTGTAAATGATGAGTCCAGAAAATTAAAGAAAAAAAGGAACTGTAGTGGTAGATATGACGTGAATGAGGAACAGAACCAGACTGAAAGCATTTACCTCTGGGTGCTTGGTGGTACTCCTGAGTCCCGAGAGCAGGCTTGTGTCAGTTGCTCTGAAGATGGGTCACAAGGAAATGCAAACTTTAAATTGCCAAATAATTAAGGTTAGTCAAGCATAACTTCAGAATTTCTTTTCAGAGGATAAAACCGTGACTGCTGGCAAGTTGAGATGCCCTTAAGGATAGAAAATTAAATTAATTTAACAGTCAGGCTGCCATAACACTTTCTCTGGGATTTCCCAGGTGGAAATATGTGTGAATGAGCTCTATAGACCATGTGTTACAAACCCAACATTTCAGGAAGCATCCAGACTGACTGCACATAATTTGCACAAAAGATCTGTGGATGTTCAGTAGATCTGAGAGCTCGAGAACATGTTTGACTCATTGAATAATGTGAGTGAGCACAGCAAATACACAATCCTGGACTCTTCAGACTTACCATCCTATCAATTCACACAAGCAGAGCAACACTGTCTGAAATCCCCCGGACTTTCAGGCTGGCTGTGCACATGCTGGGTAGCTAATATGTGCATGCACTGTAGAAACATTGCAGATTTCCAGATTTATGGCAGCTCAGGCAAGGATCTATCACGCAGTCACTCAGCGGGGCTGCCCACTGGCTAGAAACCCTGGGCCAGTGTAAAAACCTCAAGGCTCTGCCTACGCAACACACCTGCAAGGAAAACAGGGCATCCCCAGGAGCACTCAGACGTGTGGGGGCTCTCTGTTAACCGCGATGGTGACAAGGGCTTGCTTCTGTCCCCTTCGTCTCCAACAGACAAACGCTGTCTTTTTCAGACAGAGCCTGTGCCTGGTGCCATTATTCAGAAGGTTGCGCTTGTTTGTACTAGCCCATCAACAAACAGTTGAGGAGCCCATGCAATGCTAATTATACGCTATAGGTACCTGTTAAGCCATTTTATAGACAGTTGTGTGCCTTTATAATTTGAAGGGACAAGTGCAATGAGTTACACATAAATGAGGTCTGGCTTAGTGTCACAGCATCTTTAAAGGACACAAGAGAGGCAAATAAACCAGGGAGCCCTTTTCTTCTCTGCATCACTGCAAAGGAGGCAGGCAAAGCGCCGAGGCTGGTGTTGCCTGCTGAGGGGGAAGCGGTGGTTTGTTAGCACAGCCAGGGGCACTGCAGGCCCTAAGGGAGAGCGTACCCGCCAGGAACGGGGTGTAGCAGAGGCCTCTCCCCTCCAAACCCCAGCCGGCAGGCTGGGATCGGCACCAGAGGGAGCGCCCGCAGCAGCCCTGGAGGGAGGGAAAGGCTGCACCAAAGCCGTCCCCTCCCAAATCCCCGGGGCCAGCTTCCCGCCCAGCGCCAGTGCCTGCCGCTCAGAGGACAAACCCAAAAAGAAATGCGTGTGAAGGGAAAACCAAGAAAAGGAGGGAAATGGCTAGAGAAGTAAAGCTCACTGTACCCACGGCCAAGTTCCCAGAGCTATGCAATTTCCTAGGAGGTATCACAGGTGATACCACAGCATCAATCCATAAACAAATAAATAAACAGGCAGTGTTTATTACCTACTGCAGTGCAACTTCAGTTATGATGTTCAATGAAGGCAAAAGCCTGGCAGGATTTTTAAAAGGACTCGAACCTGTCTTGAACAGTGAGGGATCCAGAATTGCATTAGATAAGAGCCTTCCTAAGAGACTGGAAGGTTGTACACTCACCTCATGTCACAAGACAACCCACTGCTCATGGAGACAAGGAAGGACTTTTTCCAAGAGGCTGGTTTTCTCATGAGTCCTCTCTTCCAAATTCTCCCACCTTTCTACATTCATATTAGTCATATCTCAAAACAAGAGAGATACTACGTTTCTTCTCCATTAGTTCGGATGCTGATCTGGGGGGGGGGCAGGGGTGGAGGGAGTGACGCGACTCAACAGAGGCCTAAGATTTTTAACTTTGCTGACTTTCATGGAGGTATTCCTGATTTGTACAAACAATGTGCTTGGTCACCTCTTGGCAAAGTTTTCCTTCCACAGACACCACCTTGCCACAGCTGGCAGTAACTGGTGATGCTGAGGACAATTCCTACAGCGGCGTAGCTGCCTGCTGGAGCAAGTTACCAGTTCCCCCTTCAGATGTTCATTCCTGATCAGCAGTGAACAAATTAGCAGAGCATCAGGAAAAAGCTATCTTTGGGGAAGATAAAATTTCAGCTTCTAAGCTGGCCCGTCCATAAACTGAATGAAATTCTGTAAAAGGAAGAGATCTCTGGAAATCCAGGAAGAGCAGCATCAGATTGAGGAGTCGTATCCACTGCGTGTTACCACTGCAGGCAGGCATGGTACAAGAGGTCTTTCACAAACCAGACAAGGCTGTCAAAAGGCCCACACTTCTCCCAGTCCTTTGCTGGATGAGCAAGTCCTAAGTTAAGGGCCACAGAGCGTGGCTCAGCCACTGGAGAAGCCACCCTTCCCTCCCTGCTTTCCTCCAGGCCAGAGATACCTCCCGGGATTAGATCATCCCTCCGTGTCAGGCTGCGGCGCTCGCTTGCGAGCCATGGGTGGGTGTGTTATTAGTCAGATTTACATGTCTAAAACACCATTTGTGCAAACACCCCAGGGCATGGCTATAAATGCGCACAGAACACAAATCTGAAAAAGAAGTTCAATAAGTAGAAAAAGCAGCGTCCGAGTTGAAGCACCCCTACAAGTAGGTCAAATCTACTCGCAGCAAGTTGGCTAATGTGATTTCTCACCGGATTTACGGCAGAATGTGTTTTGTTATTGAACGCTGCTTTCAGTTGTATTCACGTTGCTCTGCTGGATGCAATATGTGCTTAGTATTTGTCTCTAAAAGTAAAAAACTAAGTTGAAGAGTCCCACAACAAGGGGCACATCTCCGGAGGACGTACTCTAAGCACCCGCAATAGCCATTAAATCAAAGGGACTTCATAGGCCGTGACCATACAGCATAGTTATTCAGCTCCCTAACTTGGGGCCTGCAGGCTGTCACTCTGACTTGGTTCAAAGCACCTCTCTCTGCGGCGCTAGGATGCTGCTGTCCCCAGAGAGTAGTAAAAACCACAGGGAACTCCAGACAGAGACGGTAAAATATGAAGTGAACCTCAGAGGAATGTAACAGATTACAAGCAGCTGACAAGGTATAAAAACATACTGTAAACCTGTTTTAAACATTTTTACAGCAAAAAAAGGCATCTATTTTAAAGGATCCTACTCACACTTTTCATTACCAAGACAAAATTAATGGCCACCGTCAAATGTTGTTGGGGAAACCACGCAAGGGAGGACAGGACTGGTGGAAAGCAATTTTGAGTTGTATCAATACCACGCTATCGGAAGTGCGGGAGTAAAACAGTTGAACTGAAATGGTGCCCACAGTCTATCCTTCTGACCGGCTGGCTCCAGATCAGTTGTCAAGGGAGGAGCTGTGCTTTCCTCCTCCCGCAGCACTGGGGAGGAATAAAGTGCCGGGGCTGCAGCCCTCAAGGGGAGAAGGGGAAATGTTGTGGAATCCAGAAAAAAGTCCAGAATAAAGAAACTTTCAGAAGGCTTTTGGGGTGCTGAGCTGGAAATGTCACTTCAGATCTCTGGCCGTTTTGCTGCACCCATTGGCACACAAACGCTTCTCCTCAACCTCCGCGCACTCTACAGCCCCGGTCCCCACAAGAAAGAGGAGTAACCGAGCTGCTCGCACGCTGCCCATGGAACCACGCCATCACGGTCCTGTAATCCTAGACCTGGTGCAGCCCAATTTACCTGATTACATCGTTTTTGTTCACATGAAGTGTTCATTGTGAAACCCTCTCAAGACACGAAAAACTTGATAACAGGGGAAGAGCTCCTCAGTGGAGATTGCCACAGATGACACCTGTGAGGCATGTCCCTTCGGTGATGTATCTTTCATCATTCAAGAAATCAGCATGACATCCAAAATGACCAAAAGTTTCCCTGAGATGTCCTAAGCATGCCATCATTTTTCACAGCTAAGCTGTGCGAGGAATAATAAAAACAAAATTTATCTCAGTTTGCATTCATAAAATGTACGCAAAGAATCCAAAGCAGGACACATAACACACACGCCCCACCACCCCTGGGGAAATCACAAGTAACAAGAGCCAGATTTTTAAAATCTCTTTTGGAATAAATTGATCGTATAAGAAAAAAAGATTTAAAACAATTCACAGGAGTGGTGGGCACACCTGCTAAATTATTCAGATATGGTCAAAATCAGCAACCCCAAAGATAAATGAATATCATGTTAAAACTCCTCCAGTTGCTGCCAGGAAAACAAACAGTCTCAGCCCACTCTTCATGTTGCTTCTCAACAACTCTGATCGTAACCTGGGGCCATCCCCTTAGGTAATTTCTGTCCTAGACATCACCCATTATCCCTCCACACAACAGTGCAGTTCCGGCCCTGACTTCTCTCTTCTTTATTTCATCCATCCAAATACCCTCCCCTCCTTCCTCCCTGGGTTGCATTGGCAGGTATAGAGGGGAGGGTGGCAAGGTGCCTTCCCGCCTGCAGGGAGAGAATATTAATCCCTTCCTGCTCCGTGGAAACGTGGGAGCTGCCTGCCACGCTGCAAGCCAAATCTAAGTTTATTTTTAAATAGTACTGTCTTGATTTTTGGTATTACGATTTTAGGAAAGGGCTCAATCTGATCTTATCTTGCGCTGTTTTCCTTAACGACCTCAAATTATGAAGCTGCGATCCAGAAAGAGCATAGCGGTTGGTATCACCATATAGAATAATACGTGCCAAAATGCTCTCAGACCTACATCCACGCACATCCCTAAGATTAATTAATGAATTAATTAATTAGACCAAATTGAAACTTCCTGGTAGCAAATATTTGTTGTTAATTGAATAAAAATAAACTACTGAAAATATAGTTATAACCTTTGCATTTTGCTAATGTTTTAAAAGCCTACATGTAGTACTAAATACAGAACTATTTGCCTGACAATTTTTCTATGAAATATGCTAAGCTATTTTATTCACCTTGCTTCTGTTGGTTTAAAAAAAAACAAACTTAATTTCTAAAAGTCCCTTTACGGACTCACTATATGGACCATATATTACAGTTTTTTCTCTGTTTTAGTAGTGTAAAATTTCTAGATTTACACAGCTAAATTAATGAGAATGTATAATTCAGGACTCTGATGGTCCACAGATGATTTGCAATTCTAAATTGTAATTAGCCTCACCAATTCAGTGCAATAACTTATTGTTAAGCACATGCATACAGGCTCTGACTTGTAAACTTGCACATGGATGATGGACATTTTATTAAATCACTAAGGATTGACAGTATGTGATGGAGAGTTTTTATATGATTTGTATTAAATGGCTTTTCTGATAGGAGACAGTATTTTTATACAAGTAGAGTATTTGCCTTGTATCTATGTACAGTACTAATACAAAACATAACAAACCAACAAAGCTATGCCAGCAGAAGGGACATTGTTGAAACACATTTCTAACTCCTTGAAGAGTCATGTTTTATTGTTATTTAAGAGGATATATTGGTAGAATTAGAACTGTTTTGAAACCACACCTAGCAACAGTAAGGAATGAATTTGTTGAGCAAAATCTTCACTTACAGTAAGTGCACAATTTCTCTAAAATTTTCAAGATGAAGAGGTTTTGAAGTAAAATGTAGTTAAGTTTGCTATTTAGGTAGTTGAAGTTTGCTGCTCTTTATCCTTAGTTACGGCACTGACCTCAGGCAGCCCCAGAAAATGTCAGCGGAGAATTGCAGCCAACAAACCACTAAAGCTCCATCCTGTCCTGTGAATGTCCCATTGATTTCAGTGGTGCGGGACCCATGTGAAAAGCTTTGCTGAAAATGGTCATGTGCAGTTCCACTCTAGGATTCCTCTTTTAAGAACACCATCCTCAAAAATTGTTAGTGCCAGCAGCAGTGTACACTGGCCTAGGGTTTGCCCCAAGTCTCTTTTTTCTCCAGCAAAACTAAGGAAAGCCTTCTGCACTGTTTCATGTGCTTTCCATGCAGAAAGTTTAGCCTATAAAGAGTACCTTCCTCTGCGGGGTCCTAATGCTTCAAAAATTATAAGCTGCTGCATACCTCAACCTAACAGAAGAGCTGCTATTGACTTTAATAGGAATCAGACTGGTACCTCATTAATGCAGTGCAGATGATTTTTAATACTTTTCCAGGAAAGGAGAGAGCTCTATCAGCATATATGGGATATTATTGTCATTTCTGTGTGTGAAGAGGCAAGTGGGTCTGTTGCAGAGTCCTTTGATGATTTATGATCCAGATGGATTTCAGAAATATCATTTCCTTTACAAGGACTGAGCCACCTCTTTGATTTGTTTTCTCCTGCTAATGACAAGTCTCCCATGAAGTTCATCATTCTCCAGTAATGTTTCTCAAAGTGTGGATTGTGACTCCTTTGAAGACCTGAAAGCGTTCAAAAGAGGTCATGTAACATTAGCAAAAGCAGAGTTAGTCAGCTCAGTTCTTCCAGGCAAAGAGTTGTGTTTACTGGCTACCAGCGTTTGCACCAGCCCAGGAACTATGATCTTCCTCTCATTGCTTTTAATTGGCTGGCATTAGTTAGGTGCCTTCAGCACATGGGCATGATTGTTTACACTTGCAAGCAGTAATTACCAGCAATTCTCATTATCCCATCCCAAAGGGACTGACCTGCTGTGAATTCAGGAGATTGTACAAAAGACGAATCAACCAGAGGAGGCTGCATTTTCAGAAATCCTTGATGTCTCATGCCCAAAGGAGAATAGATGGCAAACATTTCCCTAATTTTTTAAGAGGTAAATAATACGTGGGCTTGAAACTGTGGAACAGAGAGAGAAGGGGCTGGGCATTCAGCTGGCCTCCGTACCCGCAGAAAAACTTACTTTTTAGGAGACAAGTTCACTATATGAGTTAGGAAAGTGGCAAACTAATAAAAAAGGAGTGATTGAAAAGGGAGACTCATCAAAAGAACACTCATCAAAATCAAGATGTTGAGAACAAAATTAGTCATGCAGCCAAAGGACACAAAAAGAAGAAAAATATAATTGCCTAATCATCAGCACCAAGAGGTGGATAATAGATGAGAGGGAATGGAGTTATACAACTACGAGCAACGTGACAGTGTTACAGAGCCCGGCATGATGAGTATGTTAAAGCGAATTGCTACGATCTGCATAGGCATGGGGAACCGGAGAGATGGCCTTGCATGTCATGTAAGGTACATCATTACACGTGTGCAGCTCAGAAATCACTCACAGCTAAAAAGCTTGGCAAAGATCTGCCCATTCGGTTTGTGTGTTCAGCCCAGCCACCACAGGCTCTTTGCAACCAAGCTGCTCCCTTTGCAGACCTGTTAAAGGTGTACCCCCTACAACTAATCTCCAAGTTGCTGGCACTAAGGAAGAAAATTATCTTGAACGCTTATGAATTAATATTGTCACTTATGAAGTTCAAGATGAGCGAGCAGGTGGTCTACTTTGCAGACTATCAAATCAAATCAATTAGCTAGATGACTAGATCCATAATCAGCTATCTGTGGTGCCAGAGTAGAAAACCACATTATCACCCAGATCTTCAATCTGAATGAAGCGTGCTGGATGTCTTCTGTTGCCACTAAACAAATGCAAAAGTACAAGTAATAATTTCCTAATTTGAAAATTAATTGCATCTGATATAAGGTAAATCTTTACTAGAACTTGATTGAAGATAGTTTGATCACAGAACTGTATTTTGGGATTATATACCACATGTCAAGACAGTAAAGTGCAAACCAGTAACATATTCAGCTTGTGATTTAAAAGGACAAATGTCACTAAGTAGAAAATAGTTATGAGCTAAACCAAATGAGATAAAGAATTTAAAGAAAAATGTATGAATGATAACTGGAAATTCTTGAGAAACTGTAGTAGATGTACAACAAGCCACAGTTCCAAAATGCCAAGGGCAATCATCCCTTCCCTTAGGAAGGGAATCATTAACTTGTATGAAGGAAAAAGAAAGCTGATAATAATTATTACCAGCCAGAAGATAGGGACTGATAGAGAAATAAAAGCACAATGACCAAAAAAATAGTATGTTACGAAGAAGAAAAATCTTCTATAATGAATAGATTCTACAGTGCCTCAATAACATATAATGAGATGAGAACGGTAAAATTATCAGTAGCAGTATACAAAAGGCAAAGTGTTAACCAAATCTTTCTATTCTGTGCTGGGAATCATCCCAGTCAGTATATAGTCATATAAGGTAGTGATGAAAGGTGAAGCCTTGAAGCTCTATCAGTCCCCATTTGGCAGAACAACAGAATCCAAGTGCCAAACTTTCATTCATATCTCAAAATCTCATTAATTAATTCAAAGATTCAAAGATTATGAATCTGTTGTGATCATCTAACCTGCCCTCCTACATAGCACAGGCCATAGGACTTGCATGAATCCCATCTTAAACTACAGAAAGTCTATTAGGAAAACGCCTACTCCTAAGACTAGAACTATGAAACTGAGAGCTTCCTTCTTGTCAAAGCTTGTTTTGATTCAACTTCTGGCCATCGGAGCCTCCTATCTATCTGCTACTCTGAGGAATTCGTTACAATACTCTCAAAGCACTGTTCACAGACTACAACCAGGTCCCTCCTTTACCTTCTCTCCAGTAAAATATGAACGTTATGAGGCACATTTTGCCATTCCTCAGGACTTCATTTGCACCCTTGTTATCATGATAGCGTTCTTCTCACCCTGTGAATATCCGGACCAGACACTGAATGCCAGTAATTGTTAAACCAGTGCTAAACACAAAACCAGCAGCGGTGTCTGCATGAGAAAACTAAACACAGGTCAAGTGTGGGCACACATTTGTTCACACTATGTCATGTTTAGTTCCATTGCACATTTTGGGAATATGTGAACCAGACCCATGCCAGACAATGCCTGAGCATGGTTTGAGGGATAGCATGGGAGTTGCTCAAGCAAGTAGTACGAATGAGGCCACTGTGTTTGGGGGAGTCTAGGTATATGGAGGCAAGCTGTGCTATCCCACTTGCCCTCACAGACAGAGAACTGAACCTGGCCCACTTTACTGATTAGTATAGATACAGACTCCATAAGCTTCTCTAACCGATTTCCTCATATTTTTAACTTCAAGGGTCACAGAAGTTTGTTTTTCGCTGACCCACACCAGCAACTCATGCTCAGACAGTTATTCACCCTGTTTACCATGTCCCTCTGAACATCAATCTTCCCCAGCACAGATTTGTCCATTCCATCTGTATGACCTAAGATTTTTGTTCTCTCTCCAATGACTTTATATTCGACCATGTTAAAACAAGCAATCCAAGGTCACTTGAATTATAATACTGACACTACCCCTTTGACATTTGCTAGTTTCTTCAACATTAATGTCCTCTGCAAACTTCATTTGCACTAGTTCTGTGCTTTCTCCCATACATTTGGAAAAAGTACTGAATATCATAGATAGAAGAACCATTTCTCAAAGAACTTTGCTAAAACAAATCTGTTTAAGGAAGAGGAATTTTCACACTAAATAAGAGATTGTGCAATCTCCACCTGTGGAGACATCCCAAACTCAGCTTGACAAGGCCCTGAGCAACTTGATCTGCCTTTGAAGCTGGTACTGCTTTGAGCAAGGGGCTGGACGACGTGACCTGCAGAGGTGCCTTCCAACCTAAATGATTCTGTGATGATTCTCCATTTGTACTCCAAGACCTGTCAGCTGGCCAGCTTTCAATCAATGTAACACGTGCCGTGCTAATTTTATATTGTTTGCTTTTCTTAATTACAGTCTCATGTGATGTTGGGACAAATTTCGTCATTTCCATCATCCTTACCAAACTTACTTTCCATCTCATCAAAAAAGGTGGCAAATAAGATTTACAGTATCTATTTCACATACAGTAATGTTGACTGGCATTAATTATATTTTTCTCCTTTAATTTTTCTTTAATCTAGTCCTAATCAGCTGTTCATTCTTCTGCCCATGATTCCTAATAAGCCTTACTGTATCTACCATAAGTTGTTCCCAGCTCTTCCAGAGTATCAGGAGTCACCGAACATCAGCCCTGAGTAATTAGACACTCGTCAGAACGACTCTGCTAAAACGTTTGGATGCAAGTTATCTGGATAGTTTGTTTTTAATGTTTAACTTCTCCTCCCGTTCCTGACGGAAGGGAAGTTGTTTCATCCCAACCCGCAGATAGGCATGCCGCTCTTGACATCCTTCCAAATAAAATGTTCATTGAACCCCACCGTCTCCTCTGTGCCACCGGCAGCTTTGGGGCCGACCCCGGGCGTGGCCAGCTGGCAGCCACCGGGGCAGCAGGCACAGCAGATGTAGTCCTCCTGCCTGCTTTGCCCGCGGCGGGGGCCTGGAAAGCCGGCCTAAACGCTGCCTTCTGCCGCCGCCGCCGCGGGCAGGCCCAGGGTGGAGCCCAGCACGGAGGTTGCTGGCTCGGGCTGGCGGGGACCCCACCCCGCCGCAGGAGGCACTGCCCGCGCCCTTCCCGCCCTCTCCTCCTCCTCGGGGAGCAGCTCTGGCCCTGCTCGCCAGGCCTCCCCCGGGGCTTTCGGTCCCTGCTCCTCCCTCTCTCCTGCCTCGGCCTCCCAGGGCTGCCACAGCCCGGCCCTGGCCCCGCTCGGCACTGGCTCCTCCACCTCGGGCGGCAAAGGCGTTTTAGCTTCCTCTTCTGAAGAGCTTCAGGGGGGAAAAACAGCATAACTGGGATAATTCTTGCTCTTCGTATAACTAAAAAAACCTCGTTAATTAATTGCATGCATTTCAGAACGGCCACTACTTGGTGTTAAGATGCGTATCAAAAAGTCCCATTTGTCACGCATAGCCCCAGTCTTATCTACTTTGCTGGCCAATCCAACACCAACAAATTCCAGGAGATTCTCACTTCTTTTTTTGCCTGCCTACCTTGTTTTTGAGTCAACAAGACATTGGCATCTGTTCACTGCCTCCATACGCTTCCGCACACTTTATATTTGTCAGTACCTGTGGCACATCCAGAGCCAAATGCCTACACCCCTCTTTCCACTTACATCATCTGCCAGTATAGGCAGTGGACTAACATTCCCAAAATATCACAAACTGACACACTGACTACTGAAAAAGGACAACTGATATTTCTGTATTTAGCATTGCAGTAAAGAGAAGACAAATCCTTTTTGTCCTTTTTTTTTCCCTGCCAAAATGCTGGTTAGTTTTGAAAGAAAGTTTAGTAGCCAGCATTGCATTTTGGTAACTGACCTTTAAAATTACATTCATCATACCCATTTCAAGCTTGTGAGAAAACTTTTAAATATGTCTCACTACTAGTTGCAAAATCTGCTTTAATTTCTGACCGTCAACCCTATGGGCTTTCCTGTGGCAAACTGTTCTGCCTTTTGGTCTGCAGCCAGCTAGTGTGTTTCGAATCCCAGTTATCACACGCAAAAATAAAGTGATTTTGCATATCAGCACTCATCATCTGTCGCTTCCTGAAAAAGAAAATCTGCCCAAACCAATCTTTCCACTCTGATTTTAGTTAGCGTTCGGAGCACAAGGCCACCCTCCAAAACACTGGTGGAGTTCACAGTAGATGTTAAGGAGGAAGCCACGGGGAGTTTTCTCTCTCCCCTGCTCTACATACCGCCAGAAGTTAGGTGTCTTTAATATTAAGTTCCTTTCGCCTGAGATGTCTTTCACAAACAGTACTTAAAAACGTATGATGAATATGAGGAGGATGCGCACCATTCGCAGACCCTGCAGCCATGGCTCACTTAATAAATCATTGCTTTTGGCACTGGGACATTAATCTTTCCCTCCCTAAGTGACAGTGAGGCACCCTACCCTATACACCTTATCTCCCATCTCATTAGGTTTCTCTCCCACAGCAGAAATCTTCGGGCTGAAGTGTAGCCCTTTCATTTCTGAAGGATTGTCTTCAGGAGCAGAAATGCCGAAGTTTCATGAAAAATCTCGTATTTATGACATTGTGCGGAGCAATATTGACAGGTTAACAACAGCTCTGCTTCTGACAAATAAATGTATGTGGGACAATCAAGAGATTACAGGATGGGCCTGGTAATCAGCCAGCTTCAAGTGAGTAAGTGGCCACATACACTTATTATCCAAGGCCCTATCCTGCAAGAACTTCAACATATCCCAGAAGAGTCCATCAGGTCCTGTTGAAATCAGGACTATTGGTTGATAGTACCATAAATGTGCAACAAAAAGGAAGACACAAACCCTGCCCAAAGGCTTACAAAGACAAATTGAAACAGAGTCACAATCCAGGCATGGGGATCTGCTTATATCACCCAGGAAGGCATCAAAGATAGAAATGGATCTCCAGAGAGAAGAGAGACTGATGGTCCCGGTTCAGACATGAGCATGGGATCTGTAAGAACTTCTGGCAGTTCCCTCCACTTTCAGAGACATCCTGTGTGGCTCAGGCAAATCACTAAGGGATAAATACGTAATATGTAGGTTTCATTCTCATCCTTTGGCATGCAGGCACCCACTGCCTTTCACAAGCTCTTCATTCACTGCATGAGAATGAGATGCTCATGCAGCACAGGTGCAAAGATGCTGAACGTGACCAAGGAAATGCCAGGAGAGGTATGAGTACTAAGCCAGGCTTCTCCTAAAGTGCCGATGCCTGAGTCCAGGCTGCAAGGAGATGCCTTCTTCCAATCAGCGGCAAGCTAAACCAGGTCAGCGATTGTACGTGGAAAGAGGAGGAGGAGGATGTGGTGGCAGAGATGACGCCCAGTAGCCCAGGGGCAAGGGAACTCACCCGGGAGGTGCAAGACTCAGGTTTGGATGCCTTCTCTTCTGCCTGACTTGGAACAGGGATTTAATCTCAGGTCTTCCGTCTCCTAAACAAGTGCTCTGAATACAAGCCATCTGTCACCCAGGCTTCTCACTTAGTGTCAACTGCACTGCTTTGCATAGTATTTTTAAACACTGCTTTGGCCAGAGAGAAAAAAAACGAGCTCTCATGCCCTGGTGTTAGTGATCTGGGATGAACGCTCCAGCCCTCATCGAGTGAACGTTTAAGTACTTTATACAAACTGGAAGAGCTGAGACCCACTGCAGAATATCCTCTAGTCTATTGAATTGGGCTGGGTTTAGACCCAGCAAAAGAGGGATCAGGACTTGAATTCTACCATGTCTGTGCAAGGTTTTGGTGGTTTGGGTTGGAGGTTTTTTTTAGGTTTTGGGGAATGCAGAAGCAGGGACTCCTGCTTTCATGCTTCGGGATAGGTGCAATGCAGAAGGCGTGCTCTCTCAGATTGCACATTTCAGGTGAGGTAGAGAGACTTGGAGCTGTGAATGCCCGCAGAAAGCAGCTCAGAGGCATTGGGGAGGGGAGGGAGGATTGTGTGCATGCCCACAGCAAAAATGTAGGTGCATTATGGCGTTAACTTTTGTTATCATCAACACCAAGGGACATCAAGTGCCTCCCAGGCTAAGCAGACCTTGCGCAGGGGGTTCTGATGATCTCAGTAACACACAAGCATCAGGTTAGCCAGATACCAGCCTAAATGTTAATCTAGCCCTTAATCTCCAGAGTGCATCTCCATTGTGGTGTGGCAGCATCACAAAGACGAGGCTCCAGGTCAGACTAACCTCCTATCCACCTTACTCACTTGCAGAAGCACCTTCAGGGCAGGTTCTGGGGCAGCCCAGCTGGTACTCACAGGGATGACCTCTGTGTGCACCCAAGGCATTGAAGTGCACTCAAGGGCATGCTTACTCCGATGCAGTGCAAACAGGTCTCAGGACTCTGTGAAGCCTCTGCCTAGCCCATTTGCCCTTGCCCTATGGCCTTTACCAGGTGGACAAGAACGCCTGCAGTGAGACAGAAATGTCTCTTGCCACAGGTGCAGGTGGGATTTGTGGGCTACCTGAGCTCAGGCCAACTACAAATGTGAGTGGGAGCATGAATGTGAGATGCTTTGCTGCTGGAGGACTTGCTCCAGGCGATGAAAGGAGGTTGTAGCGAGGTGGGTGTTGGTCTCTTCTCCCAACTAACTAGCGATAGGACAAGAGGAAATGGCCTCAAGTTGCACCAAGGGAGGTTTAGATTGAACATTAGGAGAAATTTCTTTACTGAAAGAGTGGTCAGGCCTTGGAACAGGCTGCCCAGGGAAGTGGTTGAGTCACCGACCCTGGAAGTATTTAAAAGACGTGTAGATGAGGCGCTTAGGGACATGGTGTAGTGGGCATGGTGTGTTGGGTTGACGGTTGGACACGATGGTCTTAGAAGTCTTTTCCAACCTTAATGATTCTATGATTCTATGTGGAAGCCCACGTTGTGGGGGTAGAGTACTCACAGCCCCTCTGCCTCCACTCCGCTTGCAGTAGCTGTGATCATTCCCCTACCAGAAGCGCTATGAGGATGAACACAGTAATGCGTGCTCTCTCACACAGCGGGGGCCACTGTGACCACCAAAGACAGGTAGGAAAGCTGTTCTGACAAAGAAAAAGTGGAAAGGTAGAAGCTCTTTCCTAGAAATACTCCTGAGGAGCACAGCATAGAGAATAGAAGGGAGAAATGAACGTTGCCAAATCCCAGCACAGCAGAGTCATGAGTCAGGCCCCAAGGAATCACAAGATTTCAAAGCAAAATGACATTTTTGTTCTTTCTATTCGCCATCTAATTTTTGAATCCCTAGGGTTCATATGCAAACTTGTCCTTCATTAGAAAAATAAAGATGAGATTTTGCCCTAATCGCTTATCTCCAAGAATATGTGGTTTACACCAAACAGAACAAAGCTCCCAATGAAAGTCCCTGAGCTGACAAGCCTCCTATTAATCAAACGGTTGGAGAGAGAAGCAAGATTGGAAGAAACATGCAGCAGAAAAATGGATGTGTAAGAGAAAAAGGCTGCAAACGCCTCTTTAAGCCTTTCCTTAAGTCATTGAGAGACTGGAAGACAGGATATAGATTAGGGAGGGTGGTAACAGTCATACCTCTTGGGACAAAATTAAATTCTCCTTAGTTTGCCTTCTACCCCAAAGAGACTGCAGCAAGTATTGAGTTTAGCTAAGAAATGTAAATGCTAGATTTTAGCTAAGAAACTTAAAACTCAGATATATAGTATGGATAATTAGTGACATGGCTAATTGGTGACTTCCACAATCTGTTCTCCTACTGTGAAACATAAGATGTTTCGTATTTGTGTACACTGCAAGTCTGAAAGGAATGGGAAAAAAAACATTTGAATATTTGCAAACATTGCGTTACTTTTTTTATCGATCAGGATGCTATTAAGAGAAATGTATTTGAATGAATTCGCTGAGTCTTTTATTAATGCATGATGCACACAGATGAGGATGTTGTGGGAAAATGCACTTGGACATTCATCTTGTCTTCCCAGGAACATCTGCCACATCCGTGCTGTTGTCCTGTCCCTGCATGTTAAAGCTCTCCGCTCCTGTCTGGGAGAAGGCCCCACAGATCATGTAGCTGAAGTACAGATCTGAGAATTTTTATGAATGTGGGCAATCCAGATGTAATTGGCAGCTTACAGGAAGCAAAATAAAGAGGGTTTTGTGTCCGTGTTTACTGTGTAGCGAACAGGTGAGTTTAATATCAGGCATTAAATATATCCAGGTAATAAATCACACCACAATAAATCAAAGTCTTATTGTACTGTGAACAGCCTTTTTTCTAACTCATTCTTTGTTGACATGGAATCTTTGTTCTCATTATGAAACTTCGTATTTCTCAATGACTTGCTTTATCAATTTGCCAATCAAGTTCCACAGCAATACAAAAGCATCAGAATTTTAATCCAGTTTAAAAATTCTAATGTTAAAAGCACAGATATTTAATAATATATTACTGAAATGTCAGCTCAAGTCCCTGTCTTTTCAACCAAGATTCTTCATTCAGATCCAAACCTTTCTTTCTTCCTTTTTGTATGGTATCCAATACAGACATACTACAATAGTCCCAAGGAAACATAAAAGCCTCTGTTGTATCTACAAGTAAAATCTTTGTGACTTCCTAATTAGAGGACTGTGCAGGGGAATGTTTTGGTTCCCTTAAACATATCAAAATAGACAGCCTCTCAGAGAGGCAGAAATTTTACTTTAAGGCATTGCTACAAGTCTTGTCCAGCATGACTGCTGGGGAGTCTTCCCCTGTAGGGACTGGAGAGAGAGAGCGCGCGCTAACAAAGAGGGTTTTATGGATGAAGTGCATAAAACCCCTGTGCATTTTGTGCACTGCAGTAAAGCTGAGGGCACGCTGCTGGCAGCACGGCTTAGCGTGCCCACGTGCATTTGCAGGGAAATGCGGATGCCTGCCTGGGGAGCCGGTGAGGAGCCGTGCAGCAGGACAGTGAGCCTGAGGCGCTGGTGCCCCCCAGCCTCCCTCACGTCAGGGATCGCTACCACCTTCATGCCCGTGTCGCCCTGCGAGCAGCTCCCCGGCTCTGCTCGGCTTGGGGCAAGGCAGAGCTCACGCACGCCTGCCACAGAGGCGCGTATGGCTGATACCAACAGCCACTCACCTCAACAATCCACCAGTGCATCTAGTGCCCCTTCTCCTCCTCCACAGCTGTTTCACCCACGAGGGACTTCAACATCTGAAATTGTTATGCATCTGAAGCACAAGTTTCTTGCAGCATCCTCTCCTGAGGGACGGTCTCTGCTAGGAGGTGACATGCTGATGGTGCCATCAGTCAGGCCAGAAAAGCAAGGATCTAAAAGCTCATCTACATTCACACCAGCTCAAGTTCACTTCCCAACACCCACGTCTCCCCTCTGCCTGTGAGAAGTCTTTCAGCTGTAGGGAACCTTTCTGGCTTGCATTTGCCTCGGCTCTTTCTCAGCTAGTGCCCTTCCTGAGTGAACACAAACATGACTCAGCTTTTCCTTTGAAACAGAAAAAATTTGGTTTTCTTCACAGTTCCACTTTGGTGTGCTACGACAGAACACAGATCTGTCTTTCACTTTGTTTAGAAGATGTGACGCCAGTAGCAGTTGTGGATTTAATTATATTTCAGATGCAAGAGAATCTCAGTTATATTTTTTATGTCTCTTCTGACCTCAAAAAGCCCATTTTAAACAGGCAGAGCATTCTTTAATATCACTGATTGTGGCTAGGTCTGACTCAGGTCCTCATAAAAGAAATTACTCCTTTTTGTTTTAAATGTTCACTTCGGCAATATAAAAAATGTCTCTTTCGTATATATATGTGTGTGTGTGTATATGTATATTGAATAAATCTCATTGTATAAGTGCATAATGAATTATATAATTAATATTTGAATTTCCTAATGAAAGTGCAGAATGAATGTCTTGGCATATAAATATATGTCAATATTCAAAATGTCTTTCATACATGTACACCAATAGTAAAACTTCTCAGTAATCCTTAGTCAGCACAACCACAACAACCTCAAAAGAAAGAAAATATGTTTGTAAGGCTGAACCCTCCTGTCAAACGCCTCTCAGAAAAAAACAACTTGTGATAGTCTTCATTTTGTTACATATTTAATAATGTTCATTATACCTCATACATATTTCCTATAAATTATTGCTTAAGGATTCATATCTGTGCAATATCACTGTCACCTTATCTTAGATAGTTCCTCTGCCCTAGCTCCCTAGAAATGTATTAGAGATGTTTTGTTCTCTTAGTTCAAAACCCGCACCCCCCACTGCTTTGATAAAGTCTCCTCCTCTGGTGGGATTGATTTTTTCATTGCCAATTGGTGATAGACCTTAAAAAGCACCTTGGAGCATGAGTGGCAAGGAGGAGCTGGTATTGCGTATAGCAATGGAATAAGCGGCGCATTAGGATAATGAAGAGGGACATGTAGCTATTAGAAAAAGAGGGTGGATCTGGATGAGTCCAGCTCCCTGCCACAGCGACGCCTCACCTACGGTGGGTGTGGGTGAGCGGGGGCGGCTGCGTGCCCCCGGCCCCGCTGCATGAGGCCGTTCGGCACCTGCGCCGGCTTCTGACCTAGCACACCTTGGGGTTCCTGGTCCTCTCTCAACCTCTCCAGCCACCCTGACGAACCAATTTGGGGTCACAGGTACCACTTCACCACAGAGAGGCTGAACTTGAAATGAAGTCCAGGGGGCGAAAACAGCTTCTGCTCAAACCATTGCAGAAAACCCAGTCCCAGCTTTCACTCGGGACAGGCTAACTCATCCATCACTCCTCTCCTTTCCTCTTCCGCCTCTCTCCTGCTTGGCCCGTTCCCATTCCTGTGTCAGTAGCGTGTCTTTTGTGTGTCACTTGGCTGAACACCAGCAGAATATAATTTACATGAAACAGATATAAGACGTAGGGCCACTTTGGAGAATCAACAGCCTCAGGGGGGATTTGTTTTATTTTCCTCCTTTGTTGTGCTGGGAGTGGTACGGCGGAAAGAGCTGAAAAAATGATATTTAGAAGATGGAGTCCCACTTAATAAAAATTGAATAAAAACAATAAAAATAAGCAAAGAGAAAAGCTGCTTCTTTCCACATTCTCTGTGATACTTCACTCGCAGCATCCAGCAATTGCGTTGCTGCTGGCATATTTTCCACGCAGGGCTGGGCTGGCGGGTGGCTTGTTTTTGTACAACATTGCCATGGCAGAACCAGGCAATGCATCTGCCCTCATCCTGAAACCAGGGAGCTGAGAAATAGAGCCTCTGCACTTACAGCAGCTACTGCTGGTATGGTAAAAGCTATGTAAATCCGGATTTGAAGCTTCCCAATTGGGATCAAAAATACCACAACCCCATAGGCAAAGCACCGATCTAGTATAAACTCACTCTGAAAATTGCGATTGTACAAAAAATCCCTGTTGGGTTCACTTTGACTGGTACCTGCAGGCTTTATGTCTGACCCATTACCATGCCCGCCTGACCCCCTCTCGATTTTCACCAGCCAGGCCAGCACACAGAGGCCACCAGAGTTTGCTTTGGATGATTACACAGAAATGCGATCCTGTGCCACACCTGATCTGAATCAAACATGTACTTCTGGGAGATCCAGTCATACACAGATCCAGCATTAATAGTCATGGATTTACAGCCTGAGAAGTTTCCAGAGAAAACTACAGGGCCAGGAAACAGTCAGGGATTCATGGAAATTGAAGGCAAAAGAAACCATTATTGCAAATTGCTTCTTTGCATAACAAAGCCTGTAAAATCTTGTTCTTTGAGAGCTATCAATTAAGCAATTTTTAATTCACTTAATGCAGTGGGATTGTACTGCTTTCCTGTCAGGCACTTTTTCAATCAATGTCACGGGGACAAATGCTTTTCAGAAGTCTAACGGGTAGCAGTAGGGGTATTGTTAGTCCAATTTCTAATTTGGAACTGGGGGGGAGAAATTGCGATCAAATTGAAATCTAGCTACCACAAACTACACGGCCGAGCATTAATTATGCAACTATCCTTTCTGTTCACCATTTGTGCGCCACAATAGCCCCTGTAAGATTTCACCTGAGATCGAAGCAGTTTCCCTGTTCACTCTGCTACAATTTTTAAGCACTAGCACAGGCAGATCTTTGCAGATCTCTGCAAGACGCCTCTGCGTGCTAAGCTTCAACACTGGCGGTTCAAGTCACTCTGCCAACTTCGGCAATGCTCTGGGGAGAGATTTTAAAAATGTTTAACTTCAACAGTTACTGCTTCGTGTCCTCGTCGGTTGGTAGGAGCTTGTTTCTGCCCACACCAGGCAGAGCCGGCGCAGCCGGGTGTGTGCGCCGCAGCCACCCCAGGGTGTTGCACATCCCTCCCCTCCCTCTGCAACAGCCCCGCCGGCCCGGGCGAGATAACTCCTCCCTGACCTTCTCCACAGGCAGTGGGCAAAAGGCAGCATACTTAGCCCTGGGGTGTTCGGCTGTTGGTCTCCAGTCCCCACGGCAAGGCAGGACCGACAGAAAATGCGCAGTATTGTGCAGCCTGATCTGCTAATCCTCTCTAGGCTGCTGGAAATACTCTTGTCTAAGTGCAACACCCTGGCTGTAGGCTTTGGGGAGACTGCTTGCAGTAATTACAGTCTGTCATAACATGAGTTTATTACAATAGTCGTGTTCATGTAATAGGCAGAAATGTTTGTTCCCTTATGAAATACACAGATGCTGGAAGATTTATGTGGGTAATGCAAACAATAACGCCATCACAGATTACGAACCACAGTTGATCTGCATATACTGTACTGAAGAAATAACGACAGCAGTTTATAAACTTATCTGCCTAAAGCCAAGATTTCAGTAAATTATTTACCTTCAAGGAAGCGATATACTGTCTCTCAGTGATGCTTCTGTTTACTGACAATCACAAGTTATTTGCTGCCACTTAAAAATAAAACATGAGGGGGTTGAGGGGATTTGTCTGCTCGGGGGGGAGGATTTCTGTTGGCTTTTTAAGCATGAACAGGCCCCTCCAGGAACCAGGTACAGTATTAGCATGTTCAGGTAACACTAGCACAAGCAGGTTTTAATTCCGGAACTCTACTATTTTGGCTGCCGTGGCAGTCACCCTCTAAACACAGCAGTGGAGACCTTGTCTGCTGCAGAACAGGCAGCCAGACCCCTGCACCACAGCTTGCTCACGGCGGTTACAGGAGCTGAAGGTCCTTAACACTAAAACAATATTTCCCTACCCTTTTTGATCAAAGAACCACTTAATTTCAGGGTGAAAAAAAAAATCCTTGAATCATCTTCAACAGTACAGCCACAAGACCTATATACAACTACCAAAAATGAGGTTAAGCTCTCAGTGCTCATTTAGAGCGTTTTCTTTTGCGTAGCTTGTTTCCCCAGGCTCGCCCTCCTGGCACTGTATGAGTATGGTTTATGTGTGTTTCATTTCTTTGTGACTGTTTCAAGAAGCCTTTCTGAGGAGGTGTAGCTCATCCGCCACTCGTTGACAGTGTTTTAAAGGACAGGGCCTGAAGATGGCTGGGGCAGGCAGACGGCTGCCACAGCAGAGGGCTTGTGCAGCTTCTCAGGCTACTTATTTGTGTCATGTCATAGAAGAGATGCTCTGTGTCTTCCACCCAAACCGCCACAGGCACCTCAGCAGCAATAATTTGCACCTAGCCTTGAGAAAGTTTCTGTGGCACGGGTGGAAGTTTAATTTGTGTAAAACTGATACTTTTCTGTTGAAAGTTACATTTGCATGACAAGGTTTGTAGCTCTACCCTCTTTCTTTCATTAGAGCAAAATTTGCAAAGATACTTACTTGCATTCGGCATAATGGTTCATCTGTTTGTACAAGCCACAGTAACATCTCTTACTTTAAGGTGGCTCTCTGCACACCGAGATGTCACCAGGACACGCAAAGATGACGAGCGTAGCAGTGACACAACTGGTCCTTTGGATCTGCTCTTGACTCTACTCAAGGTATTTTTACTTAAGGTATTTTCCTCCTGAAAAGTAGCTAGGTACACACCAGTCAGGCACAAGTGGGGAGACTAATCAGTATTCAGTATTACTTATCGTTTAGAAAGCACCACAGAAATACCTGTCACTTTACAGAATATAAATTCAGAAGTGTTTAACAAACATGCAGCATAGTCCCTGCTCTGACTAACTCAATTTAAAAACACAGGGTGATAAAATTAATGATAAAAAAAAAAGAGAAAACAGAATAAACATGCTATTGAAAATGATGTTAAAATTTTCTCTACTGAATAAATTTAATTGCTTAAATATTGCTTTGACTTATTCCATCCTTTCAGAGCTTTCACTGTGCTTGATGCTTAACTTCCTACTTAAATTTAATTACTTTTTGAAACCATAGAAGCCCCAAGTATCCACAATACTCAGTGCCAATGAATTCTGCTTTAACAACATGTTGCGTGAAGTATCATCTCCTTTTATTTGTTTGAACTTCCCACCTGATGATTTTATTCGATGCCCCCTAATTCTTGTACCGCAAGAAACGGTAAGCAGTTCATCCCCACACAGGTTCTCCTTTCCGTTCCGTTTATCAATTGCTAGTTTATCCTCCCTCAGTTATCTCTTCTCAGGCTCAGGGATCTTGGCCTATTTAAGTATTCCTGATATAAAACCTATTTCATATCCTCAGTGATATTTGTTGACCTTCTCTATACCTTGTATAATGTTACTGTACCCTTTTTGAGAACAGCACACGGTATTCAGAGTGGGGGTGTATCATGGATTTACACAGTGGGATAGTTTTCCCCTTATGGGCAATTTAGTATCTTCCATTGCCAATTCAATTAAATTTTGGAAAGATGCAAAATGTTTGTAACTTTGGTGACCTCACACTGATTCTGGGACTCGATATTCAAGCTTAAGTTTCTCAAGTCCAGTTACTGATTTGGGGAAGCTAATTGCCTTACTTGGCCATATAGTTCTAAATATTTTGAGGCTGTAAACAGAGACTTAGGTGCCTAAATTTTTTTTGATAACTCATCCCTGGTTGAAAAAAAAATGTAATACTTTTCTTTTCTTCTCCAGGTTGCTATTTGAGAATGGGGTGGGAATAAAAACTCCTCATCTTACAAGTTAAAACACTACAAATCACAAATCTCCCCCCCACCTCTTTTTTCCTACTGGTATTCTCTGTTTGCTCCTAGAAGTTAAAGACACAACCTGTTGCTGTTATTGGCCAGAAACAGAATCTTAAACAACTCTGTTGAGCAAATATATATGTATGTATTTGAATGGTCACACAGTAAAGAAAGCTTTTCACTTTATGAAACCGGTTATAACATATATAGCCTATATACAAGGGTATATTGCATAGCTATAGCACTTCTTATCACAGAGCATTCAGGTAGTTTGAACTAGACCTAAATCAGCACAGAGTTCTCTGAAGCTAATGGAGACGTGCTGGTTTAAATGAGTTGAAATAGGATGAAGCAACCTTCTGACCACGGCAGAATCATAACTCTCCTGTCCCTTTCCAAAGGACGTCCAAGGGCTCAAACAGCATGATTTACCTTGCTATAGGAGGTCCAGGCAATCCTTACACTGCGTTCGCAAAGCTTTTTGGTCACAGCCATACTGCTGACAAAGGCATGATTTACACTGACTGGTCTGATAAGAGAATGTAAACACCTTAAAAGTGCCATTCCTCTTGCACAATTAGCGCCTGGCTGCTGAATCAGCGCTCTGAGGACAGCGCTTCCTGCCAGCCGTGGCGGGTGTTGCTCAGCCCGCACCTATCTGTGCTGCCATCGCACCATCTCTCTTCTTCGGGGCTCCACATGAGCCTCCGAGAGCCTAGCAAAGCCTTTTGCCAGTCAGCACAAAATTGTCGCGCTCCTTTTCTAATCCCAGTATTTCACAAACTAACAAATCAGAAGATTAGCCAGCTGTGTAATGCTCCTTTTCATCAGGGCAGGAATAACTGGTGAGAATCCTTACCGTGCACGCATTTTCTTTCAGGTCAAGTGCACTGTTCTTGAATTACCAAACCAATGCCCCTCGATCAAAAATATGAAGAATCCTAGTAATAACCACTGACTGTTTTAAAATATTTTTTGCTTAGGTTTGTAGCTTCTTCAAAAAGCCCAGTGACTCCAAATAGTAAACCACTGTACTGTCTGGATAGGGACAGACACACTGCATCTGCAAAACACACAGCACCACCTGAAAACCTTCATCCAGACTGGGTAAAAATCAATAGATTTGAACCACAGATAAAGGTTTATCTTTGATTATCTTGTAAGAGAGAACAGCAGAGCTGATGATATGATCCGACAAGTGTTTGCGATCATATTATTGTATTTCATAAGCTGCCACTCCACGCCCGTCAGCACATCCCTGAACCGTAGCTACTGTGCAGGCTGCAAGGCAGTAACGTACAGTCTGGGTGCTGCTAGCCGGTTGGGATGCCCGGTAAAAGCAGATGCACCTAAACCATTTGGTGAGTGCTCACTGCAGCTGTGTCGTGGGAGGGTGCAGAGAGGACAGAGTCAGGCTCCCCTTGGAGGTGCACGGGGACACACGCTGGAACGTGGGAAACTCCAATTAGGTGTAAGGAAAACATGAGGGGGACCTAGCACTGGCACAGGTTTCCCAGAGAGGCTGTGAAGTCTCCATCCTTGGAGATATTTAACACCTGACAGGTCATGAGCAACCTGCTCCAGCTGACCTGCTTTGAGCAGGGGGCTTGGACTAGACGATCTCCAGAGGTCCAAGCTCAATTATTCTGTGATGCTGTGCATTCATGGCCACTTACCATATTTTAGTTAAGAGAGTGGTTATGAGGATTAACCTCATGTTATGAGGAT
The DNA here is from genome assembly GCF_964195595.1 of Calonectris borealis. Classification (NCBI taxonomy): domain Eukaryota; kingdom Metazoa; phylum Chordata; class Aves; order Procellariiformes; family Procellariidae; genus Calonectris; species Calonectris borealis. The sequence continues at coordinate 26,268,719 of NC_134315.1, forward strand.
TTTCATATCACTGTAACTATCAAGGGGAAGTAGCAATAAAGAATTAAAGAAAATTCAGTGACGAGAAAATAACTATTATCTACAGAAAAGGAAACCAGAAATGTAGAGGTTGGTGAGGTACTCCCCAACCAACAGCACAGCTCCTCAGGAAATGGAGTTCATTTAGACCAGGGAAAATTCCAGCATGCCAGAGTCTGTTTTCAACCAGATTTGAGATGAAAAAATACAGAAGATATATTTTGCAGAAAAAATCCAAATTATTTCAATTAATAAAAAATGTGAATAATGTTAAAAGATTATCATATAATACACAGATGCACGTACATCCATGCACAAAAATTTAAAAAAAAAATTAAATGGAACAAGAATACCAACACTGAAAATTCAGTAAGTGATACAGGAGAATCAAAATAAAACAAGATAGGAATATCCAAATAGGATCTCCCGTTTCAATTTTGAACTTCTTTGAAATTTTCCCATTTAAAAAGCCACTTGTTTTCAACATCCTACTTCGTGAAGTACATTTTGCACCTGGTGGAGCAGCATTTTTCAAAGGGAAATTTCCATTTCAAAACTTTATATCAGTTCAGCTATTCATCCAAGAGCCAGAAACTTTGAGGAATATAGGCTTTCTTCATTGATACATCTTCATTTTCCTGAGCCAGGATTTTCCTTTCCTTACAATAAAGCAGTGAATTCTTCATGTTTGTTACACATTCCTCTAGTGTTTTTTAAAAAGACATCTACAAATTTCACTGCCCCGTTTCTTTCCGGACCACCCTAGCAAACAACTTCTGCTTTATTTTAGAATTAGCCTTTCTTGCTAGCTTTTATTTTCCTGTGCAGCCCTAAGATGATTTACTGCAATTCAAATTTAGTTTGCTGCACCATACACCTGATGCTATGCACAAATAATACCTACCTATTTCTCTCTCTGTCCAGATACCTCATGTCCCTCATCATATTTGATATTTGAGTACCCCAAATATTGACAAATAGAAAGAACATAAATAATATAACTTTCTTACTTCAAAGTGCAGAGCAGAGAGGTAATAAGATTAGCTTCCCAGCGATCCTAGCAATCAGTCCTCACTGTATTAAAAGCTGTGACACTGTGCATTACGTTCTTGGGTGTAACCGTGTAACATTTACGGAGGTGAGTTATGGCCAAGAAAGGAGGTTTGTACTTCTAGTAGTATAATGCCACTAAAGGTCACGTTGGAAGAACCGAAGAACTCTGCATTACAAAGTTATAAAGAACCCCGACGTTTCAAACCAACGGCAGTGAAAAATGAGACCGCTCGGGGCTGGCACACAGCTCGTGCGTGAGGCAGCGGCTGCTCCGCACTCGGTCAGGAAAAGGTTAAGATTTTCTGGAAGTGGTGTCTCCACAGATGGCAAATTCCTCTTTCTGTTCAAATGAGACTGTCAAAAACAAAACAACCTCTTTCCCAGGGAAAGAAAACTAATTTTCCACGAATTCAACCCTTCCTTCTTCCACCATTTCCTCAGCTGTTGGTTCACTGCCAGCTCACTGCATCCTCAGCTCCCTGTGGTTCTCAAAAAAGATCGTGTTTGCTGCTTGCTGTTGTTTCCCAGCCCCAGTTACCCTACTCTTGCCACGGACGTTACGTCCCCCTTTCCCCTGCTCTCATTCCTACTTTTCCCTCTTGCCTTCATGGTTCCATCCCCAGTTTGCAATATCACGCGCTGCTCAAGCAAAAGACTCTACCTCTCCCTATAAAACCTGACTCATTCACACCTCTGAACTCACAAAGTTAATTGCCTCAGGGGGTTTTTTCATCTCGACAGCATCAAGCTAAGCCCATTCTCCCGATGATTCAGTTTCAGATCTATGTATTACCAGCTGCTTTTTCAGATCTTCTCTTGTTTTTCTGTGACAATCTTCATTTGCTTCACTGGGATCTTCTTTAAGCTTATTTGACCTCAATAGATGTCAAGAACTGAAGTTGGTAGGCTTTTTTTTTTTCCTTCAGCCTTCCTCCAAAGCTGAAAGGTTTCTCTTACATTCTACCTATTTTTTTTCCTTACCATGTGAGAATAATTAACTGTACGTCACAACTAGTAGGAGCTCAACCATCAGAGTTAAATGTCTTAACTAACCCCTGTATCCTTTTCTGAATGCCTGAACACTCATCCAGAGAATGTGGATGTACAAATTTGCCGTTTATATGTACTTGAAACTTTCTCAGTAGCAGGTCTATTTCTCCAGCAGGTATTCTAATTGTGTGCATATTCTCTGGCTCTGGGGCATCAAGATGGTCGCTAACTTAAACATAACTGCACTTCCAGGCAAAGTTTCATACTTTCACACAGTTATGGGAATGGGTTTTTTTAATATTCTAATGAATTATATAAAAATCTGCCCAAGAATATAAATAGCCTTTATGAGCAAGCCAGCAGGAAAACAAACTTGCTTATCATAACTTGATGTGGAATAGCACATTCATATGAGAAGGCCAAATGTTCTAGGAATTTCCATGAAATTCCTGAATCTCAGACCTTTCTGTAGGTCTTGGCTGCATGTGCATGCAGATGGGCATTTAGTTCTTGTCTACATACATGAATGAGATGGCAAAACTGGAGCTGCATGCTGGTATAGCAAGGAGTGACTGCTAGTGGCATGGCTGGCTATATTTTCATCATTTTCAAGCAATACCACCTTATATAATTGCTTTGTTTTGAACACACACAAAAAATGCAGCAGAGCTGAGGAGGAACATCCCCAGCCTCTGAACAGCCAAACTATTTGTGCAGCTGGATCCCTCCAGCTCCTGCAAAGGAGACACAGCAGACAGCCACCTACGCAGCCTTTCAAGCCACCTAATTTCAGTGCTGTGCTAACCCATTGGATATGCCACTTTCAAGCATTTATTCTGCCTGTAATTCCCATGCACAACACTCACAGGGGCTCCTTTTCTAGTCTCTCTCTCTCTCTCTCTCCAGCGTATTACAGTCAAATAACAGTCAAGGCAACCATACTATATGCACTATGCAATGGATATGCACACAAACGCTTATTATTTGTTTTAGCTCTACGTTGTACTTGTTCAGCTGATGAGTAACTTGGGGAGGACATTTAGAGAGGCTATGCGTGCTTCAGAGGTCAATTAAACAGGAGGACCTCTCCAAAAAGTTGTGCTTACAGTACCAGGGGGCCAGGGCCAGCTTTGGTCTTAGAGCACCTAAGGCACTTGTAACAGAAAGCCCGACTTCTCTGAGAAGATCCTGCACAAGACACCTACATCCAGGAAAAGATAAATACTTTCCATAGGAAAATTGTGAAATCCTTTTGTGATGAAATATTATCACATATTTTCTAAGTACATGGCACATGAAAGTTATTACTTCATCTTTTCCTACTGCCTCTCTATGCTTTTAACTCCACTTTCACTCCCCTCCTAATTCCAACCCTCCCTAATCAGCACCTCTCCCAAAATCAGTGATCTCTGCCAGAGCCCGACCACCCAAAGTGCTCTGTGTACCGTGCCTTAGCTGACTGATTCACTGATGCCTGTGCCAATTCCCGACGAGAAGGGGCTTCATAGGCAAAAGAATGGAAAGTGATCTCTCGTTTTGCTAATCAATCATAATTCCAATTATGCAAACAGGATCCCACATCGTTTCTCTTACGCCTGTTTTCATGGTAGCAGCCGTGAATTTTCACATAGCCTTTGAGCAAGCCGTGCCGGCTGGTTAAATTCTTTCCTCATCAATACTATCTAGAGCGGTTGGTACCCGGGCTTTCCCAACTCAATCATCAAGGGTGAAATCTAGCACGCTCAGCCTCAGCTGAGGAGCAACCTGTTTCCCTGGCACTCCAATGAAGTCAAGCCGGTCAGTTTTTACATCAGGAAATCCTTACAAAATATGCCTCTAGTAATTCCAGGGAGTTTTCTTGATTTTAAATCGAACTATGCCATGACAAATTGGCACTTTTAAACAAAATGCAGCCTCATAATTCTCGCATTTCTGTAGATAAATGTCAAATGAGAACAATATGGCGAAATTCCAGGTAGCTTTCTGGAAAGCAGAAAGGTTAATTAATCCTCAGTGTAGTTTCAATCTTGAAAAAATAAAAATGTTTAAAGAGCTCCAGGATTTAAGCTTCAGCAGAGGCTGCTATAAGTACAGCAAGGCTACAATGTTCTTCATCAGTGTCTGGCACTCCCCAGAGATTTTTCTGTATAAATCCCAAAATTTAGGATTTGAGTTTTATTCACGTTATGGGGCTCTGGCTGAATGGCTGAGCCAAGCTTAGCAGGATGTCAGGGCATCCTTATAGCTTCAGCTCCTCATTTCCCCCCTCTTTCCCATCTCTCCAAGGTCCGATCTCTTTTCTTTTCCCTTCAGAGATCACTGCTGTCAGCCCCACACCAGAGACAGGCCGTGACCCCCAACCTGGCACTTCTTCCCATTGCAGACACGCAGTTGTGCTCCAGGGTAGGAATTTGCCAGTTAAGCATTGTGTCCAAAGAGACCTGTGACATGAAAAAGCCTTACTCACTCTTCTGCCATCGTTTCCATTCTAGGCACCATATTTTCCCAAAAATCTGACTTGTTCATTTATAGAAAAAATAATGAGGCATTTTGCTCCTTATTATAATTGCATAAACATTTAGTGAGAGATCATCATTTTAAGGAGACCCCCGTATTGATAGTTCCAATCCTACATCAATCAGAGGAGCTTTTTCCCTTGACTTTGGTGGGAATCAAATCGGACCCAAAACCACTTAAAAGATGCGTACAGGCAAGTCTGTATTTACTGCTGGCTGTTCAGGAGTGTGACATATGAAAAATCAGACCTGCAGCTCTGGTACCAGGGAGCTCAACACCGAGTACGTGATTCAATGACTCGTGCAGAGAGCGTGACAAGCACAATGACTTAAGAACGAGGTGGCACACCCAGTATCAATGTTTAAAGAGCTGAAACCTGATCTGATACCTTTGCAGAAGGACAGAGAGGTAAAGGACTATTAATATGTATTAGGAAAGGGATGTAAATTCAAGCTGTGAAACATTCCTTACGGAATAAAACTGTGAGACAGGCCACAGCCAAAACTGTAGTTTCCTATTTCTCTGCTATGGGAAATTAGAACCTCGGATACAACTGCACCTAAATCCAGGATTAGGACTTTGGACCTGGATCTAATCTTTCCATCTTTGTAGGTTTTTCAAAAAGATGTTCAGATTTGATTTAACATAAACTCAGACCCAGGCCCAAAATCTTGATTCAGTCTCAACTCCACTGAAAATGAGTTATCCAATTTATGCCGTTCAAATCCAAATTTGTCCAAATTCCTGGGAAGCTCAACCCTCAGCTAAGCTGATTCTGAAGTCTACAGTGAAGTTCAGACTGAGATGCCTGAAAAGTCTGAAGAAATTAGGATACCTAGCGTAAGAGGAAAACACAAGGATGGAAATCAGAAGCAAGATAGTGAAAGGACCAGCTGACTGCCGAGAGAGGAAAGAAATACTGAGAAAGGGGAAAGGAGACACTGTTGCATAGCTCTGTTCACATTTCTATCAGGTAGGACATAAAAAGCCAGTTCTGGTGTGGAAGCCATGGAGATACGTCAACATGCAATGTGTCTATTCCAATAAATCTTGTTTTTCAGGTAGACTTGCTGGAATGGGAACACTCCCATCCTAACCAGCGATGCAGCTCTGGGACTGGAGCTGACTTGCACTTCTCTCGGAAGCGATGGCACCTGACTGCTTCCACCTGTGATCAGGTGCCTAGAATTTTAGATAGTTGACACATTGACATGACTGTGTAGACATGACAGGTGTCTGGGGTAACAGGCCCAAGCAGAAGTAACTTAAATCAGTACCAGTGACATCTCTTCAGCTGTTAAAAACCCTCATATCAAAACTAAACTCTTGGTTTAAATGTGGTACTTCTGAACTGTAATGGTAAAATTCTTATTCCAGCCTTCAGAAGGTCATTTCCATAAATGGAGCCACATGTGGAATATTACCGTTTCAACTTTGCTATTCTTGATAAAGAAGGAAACCACAAATCCTTGCTTGCTCTGTACTACAGAAAGACAGAAGGAAAAACAAGTGGCAATGCTAAGTGACCACTTGCTGTGCACACCTGTGCACAGCCTGAGATGAATGTAAAAGCTGGTAAGGAATAAACCTGAAACAACCTTGTTTCATTGTTAGCGAGACCAAAGGTATAAACCTCCTCACGTATGGTGTCCCCTTGATCAGCAAAATCCACATGGACTATTGAACTCAACAGAAACTACTCTGTGTCACTGCCCTCTCTCCCTCATCTCTCGTGTACTTACCACTCAAAGTAACTCCTCTAGGTGCCGCACAGAACCATAAAGGTCATTATTCAAACAAGAGAGGTACACTCAGACACCTGCAAAAAGGTGCCTTGCTACTGACTTTACAAAGGCAGTGACATTGCAGAAATTCTGCAAAATTATCATGCCCGACCCAACGAGATTTTGTATTTTTGTCCTTTTCTATTATCCACATCTTTATTTACCTACTTATCACGTGCACGTGTGAAAAGTGCACATACAGCCACAGGTGCAGGTGTTGCTGTACTGTTTTGCACATAGCTCTGCGCAAAGCTTCGACACACAGGGGCCAAGGACAGATTCCAGGGAGACCCAGACAGAGCGCCGATGGTTGTGCTGCAGAAACGCTCGGGGGTAAGATCAGGGCCATGCGAGGAAAGGGAGCTCAGACTACGTGCCAGAGAGGCCTGTTAGGGTAAAGAGGCTGGAAATCGCAGGGTGGATTTGAAATTCAGCTACGACTTGCATGGGGCTGCAGTGAACATAAAACTGGACTGAACGGGGTCTCTCACAAAACAGAAAGGAAATCCCAGTAGTGCTTCAAAACCTCATGAAAAGAAGAAAGCAGGAGTAGTAGCTACAGAAGCAATCGAGATCAAAGGTGGAGATTTTTTTAAGGTGGGAGAGACTAAAGCTTGCTTGTAGTACGGGGCAAAAAATGGCAGAGCAAAAAGAAATGAAAGCGGACAGCAAAGGAGAGCAGGGATGGGAGGCTCCAGCCAGAGACCAGCCTCCAGCAGGGGTATATTGCCTGCCTCTCGCCCCACAAACCCCTATACCACCCAAAGGGTGCCTGTGGCTCGTACAGCACGACCACGTTCCCTTGACAGCAGCTTGACTGCTGCCTGATCGTATTCCTCATTAACCATCCTGGGATGTGCCTTTAGGACCTTTAGGCCGTCCAGATCTACTGACATGACATCGCTGCAGTCGGCCAAGGAGCTACAATGACAAACCTGAGCTGGGCTCTTGCATCTAAGAGTATGGACACAGACTTTGGGCATGACAGCAGGCCCAGGCCTGTGCTCAAAATATGCTAAATTTCTTGAAGGATTTTCTCCCAAAATTGATGGCATAGCCCAGGAAATGAAAGCTGGTCCCCAGGGCATTACGTTGGCATCTACAGTGCATTTTTTCTTCCATGCCCCAGACACGGCGATTTGTGGATCTATGCATGACTGCTCACATAGTGAACCACATGGCGACTTGACATTACCCACACAGCAAATGCTGGGAAGTATCTTCAGAGTTAAAACATTAACCAAATTCTTTGGTAGGCCTGGAAGAAGTTAAGGTGAAGCTTTTTTTTTTCTTTTTCTTTTTGTGAGACATTCAGCACTTGGCTCAGACCCAACATTATGTTAAATGTACTCGGTGCTCACTTGGGTATACATGAGTTTGAGGATGTTGAGCATCCCAGAGGACTGGGGACACAAGTCCAAGGATAGACTTTTCTTAGGAAATCATTTCAGGTTACCTTTAAAATTATAGGGCAAATGGCAACAATAAAACAGGTAATAAATTACTATCACAACCAGAGCCCCATATCTCCTTGTAAGCAAACATCTGAAAGAGATCAAACTACCGGCAGTGCAGTAAAACACAAAGGGTGTGGAGTTTGTGTAACATGAAGACGTAGTTTCTGCTTCATTAATCTACTTATAGAAAGAGGAATGAATTTCTGGGAAGTAAGCAAGTTCGTTTAAACGGCAAATAAACTTCAAAGAAAATCATAAAAACGGGAGGGTAAATGCAGAGATGACTTTGTTTTGAACTCTTTACAATTGCTCAAAAAAAATGTCTGCTATTCAAACTTCATTTTTGGTTTAAACATTATAGTTTCTCTTGCTACTCTTGACAAAATGCTGTCCTTATCCTGGAGGCACTTCTGTCATTACTCTTTTCCTTAGGCTCTAACCTTGAGGGTCCACAGGGACACCAGAGTTTATCCCCACAGATTAGCTTCCAGGATTGGGGGTTGCTTATAGCTTATCGGAAGGTGTAGAGTGATGTTTTTCAGATATGGACACCAAAGCTTTCCTGCAAAACCAGTACAGGTTAGCTCAAAGTTGGAGAAACTGGATGTGTCACTGTAGAAAAAAAACAAAATCACATTCTTCATTATTTCTTTTCAAACTACAGTATAAATTTCAACTATAAGGAACCTACTTCTGATTTTTAAGTTAAAACTGCACACTTTTAGAGCAGCGGGGGCTAGCTGGCAAGTCAGCTTGATCCCAATTCCTCTTTTAAAAGACTCTTCATGATCCTCTTCAGCATGGCATATCAGACATTCACCAATCAAAGAAAGAGACTCAAAGGCGAAAGATGCAGTTTCTATTTACTCACATGTTGTCTTTGAGAAGGAGAAGATGAGATTTTCTGAAGGGAGATAGATATGCTTTAGCAATATGTACTTATAAGTCCTTCTTTTTTAAACGGATAGGACTTCAATTTTTATCAAATGACGTAGCCATATTTTACCCACAATTTCCTTATTCTCCTGCGAGCTGAACCAGCTGACATTTATGGCTTTAACAGTTAGCATGCTATATGTGACATACCTTAATTCACATATGCACTCTGTACACAGTGGCAAGGATTGCCAGAAGAAAAAGCAATTTTTAACAGTTAAATTTCCTACGGCTTTTAGTGGACCTAGCTTCCTTTGGGGACCTACCCTTTTTCCCTGCCTTTGAAAATCCAAACCAATATTAATAATTAACAGTTTTTATAGCAACCCTTATACCAGTCTTTTAATGTTCTTTAAATACATTAACGAATCAAACCTTCTAATACCCATGAGAGACAAGTGGTATTTGCATACAACAGATCCCAAAGATCCCAAGAAGATAAAAATAAAACCCAAAGCCCACTGGAGCCAGAGGAAAGACATGGGCTGACACCAGGGACGTCAGGATCACGGCTTCAGCTAGCTGCTGTGCTGAGAGCTGGAAAAAAAAGAAAGTTCCCTATTTCACCACAGGCCTGTCCTTCCCTTGTGAACATCAAACTCACTTGGAGCATGAAATGTTTCTGGAGACTGTGGCATTGCTTTGGTCTGGGTAACATTTCTTTTTATAAAGCTTTTTATCATGCTTTTCAAACAGCATTAGCAGCAAAATGACCTGTCACCTTTTATTTTTAAAGAAGTATGACTGGTCAGATTCCTAGGAATAACTATTAAAGCCAGAGGGCATGTAGTAGCCAAAGATCTTCTAGACTTACAACCAAGTACTTCTATAAAACATTGCTTCAAGCAGAGAAAATGTGGCAGATAAGGCACTGCTGGATGACAGTTACATTTTCCTCAAAGCAGGAAAAACAATGTCGTAGTTCCCAAAGGCCCCATCTCTGTAGGCTTGAAATAGAGCAAAATAAAGAAAGAAAAAAAAAAATGTAAGCACTGTTTTCCATTTCTTAAGAACTGGCAGTAATGAAAAGACAATGGATAAGCCTTTCTTGCACTGTACGTAATATTTTTGCATCTTCATGAACGTTATGTATACAAAGTATACATGCACACAAATACACAGAGATGTCAAGAAAAAGAATGCCATTAATGCAACCACAGAGTTGAGAAATCCAACATTGCAAAGGCAGAAAAACGCACTCTTAAAATAAAATGCTCTCCCTGAACTTCACCCTTCTGTATTTATTCTAAGATACGGGATTTGTTATAGAAATGAACAGGAGAAATATTGGTGATTCCAACAGCACAAACAACATAAACCCACTTTTTGTACCACTCAGCACAATATCCCCTACCAAAAGCAATGTTTGGCCCTTCCAGATCTATGAGCTGGAGAACTTCAGCTTAGCCAGTTTTTTGCAACCTGGTCATACTTGAATTGCAAAGGTCTATTACTTAAGCTAACTTTGGTTAAACTGTCCTATTGCTGAGCTATCCTTGCACAAAAAATGTGTGGTTTTATCTGGGGAAAAGTTATTTAACGCATTTGGAACGAAAATGCAGTAAATGCATTCTCCTTGCTGCAATGAGACAAACTACGAAACCCAATGCACAGTTGGGACAAGGAGTTAGAAATCTAAACTGAAGATCTCCCTTTAGTACTCAATATTATTATTAATATCTTTTTTACCCACCAAATGCTAATGCTTGCATAAATTAGGCAACATACACTCTGAGTACATCCAATTTTCTCTTAATGTGAAATAAAAATAATAATAATGAATTAATGAAATCTCTACATTGATATCAAACACTGACATTTCATGAAATGCTTTATAAATTCACCATTGAACAAAGTGTTACTGTAGGTTAAAATTAAATTAAATGTAATATTAATTCCTGTATCAAGGGATTAGAAACAAGAATTTCTACAGTGTGGTGGACGTTATCAACTGGAAACACAGAAGAGAAGACTGAGGATACCCGGATCACAGGATGCCATTAGGTCCAAATGTAATTATGAATTAAGTATGTGGTCCTGGGATATTTCAAATGTTTCCATTAGAAATGGAATAATATTCATGGCAATGTGCAAAGCACTGATGCACCTTCATCTGAAATATTTTGTATACAATTCTGATCACCCATTGTTCAGGAGGGATGAATTCAGGATGCAAAGACAATGCAGATGACTGGCGTGAGCCAACGAACGAATAGGCTACCATACATAAGGATACAATAGCCTCATTTGTCTAACCTAGTGAAATGAAGGTCAAATAGGGATACCGCATAAACACCAGAAAGCTAAAATAACTTTTTCAGCTACTGGATAATGCTGATACTTGATGGAAATTGGAATTAGTAAATTTACACCATAAATTAGATTTTTAACCAGCAAAGAAATAGGGTTCTGAAACGGACAATAGGAAAAGTGGAAATAGAAACCTAACCAGCTTTACAGAGAAACTCAATTAACTTGTGAAAGGTATTGTATGACACAATTGCCTGCAACAGGAGAGACACAGACTTGACGATCTAAAAGGTCCTTTTGAATTGTATCATCCTGCCTGATAGGTATTAATCCTATAGGGATGGTATACCCCACAGGTTTCCTGAGGTTCAGCCACTTGTAGAAGACCAGGCATCACCAATGTTTCAAGGATTTCGACAGATGACAGGAGCTAGCACCTCAAAATCACTTTTTAATTTAAATTGAGAGCTCTCAGGCAATGCCTACTCATGTTTACTTCTTTCCTGAAAACACTCTGGGCTGCTACAGCTACAGATGTACAGCCAGTGGTAGTCACTGCCGAAAGCACCTTCAGGTTCATAGGTTATCCAAGCCCGTGCTGTGTGGCGTCTTGCCCTCATCCCTGCCCAAGCTCCTCTGCCAAGCGCTGCCTGGCGACACATCCCTGCTGCAAACAGCCATGCGTTGGGCACAAGCACTCAGAGAGCTGCAAACCCTGCACGAAACATGCAGTAAACCCAGAGGACTGCATGAGGGACTAGCAGAGTTCAAACAGCCAGGATTTGGAAATTTTGGCTCTCAGCAAGAGGACAGTTAACATGAGCTGTGGATCCTGGAGCGTTCCAAGCCTGGCTCTTTGACTTCAGCCTGTTTTCATCAAAGACCATCTTTTCGGATGGATGGGGTGGTCCCACCCAGGCGTTGCTTTCTGGTCCATCTGCAACCTTGTGACCGCCCATGATCTGGAAAACTGCAGCTATTGCATACTGAAAAGAAGCCTTGCCCATCTACAGCCATCGCCTGCCATTCCTCCTGCAATCTCATTAAGCCGTGTTTTGCTTTGCTGACACCAATGCTGCCAAAGAGATCAGCTGGCGAAGGAGGCTGTATTGGTAATGTGGCTGGCACTTTGCCTCCTGCAGTTGAGGTCACTTCTGAGCACAGACTCCCTACTGGTCCACTCGGATGGATGGCCTAAAACTCTCTCCCTCTGTTCAGCTTCCCAATAATGTAGTGTGCTTGCAATTGGGCTATTGCACTGGCCTTGCTCCATAGCAATGATAATATCTATAATTACTATTTGTCTTGCCTTGTATCTTCTCTTCCCTAGCCAGCCACCTGAGTTGTTGAAATACTTGGTGAGCCTGTGTCCCTGTTCCGTTCGTAAAGCTCCAAGCAGCCCTGTAGCCCATTCACCTTAACTCATGGCAACGATTCCACTTCACTGGAAGATTTTACTTAAATTGTTTCTAATTTGGGTTAGAATCTTTCTTTTCCAGGCATTCCCTTGTGAAACACTCATCCCTCTCGTTCACGCAGATCTTTTCATTTCAGAGGTCAGAGATGTGAAGTGCAAACTCTGTCTTCTTCGCACAGTGTATAAACAACCCTAAATGTAGCGTCCAGGGTGAGGTTCATTTCACTTCACCTTAGCCATCTAAAAGACAACCTCACTCAATCATCTAGGTTCCCTCTATAATGACTGGAAAGGGGAAATCTCTTCCAGAAGGAAAACTTCTCTCATGCTGACACATAGGGAGATCTCACCCTCTGGAGAGGTCTCTCTCCACCGAATGCAGAGCAAGTCTAGGACACCTAATACTCAGAAAACTAAAGGTAGATGAGACTGATGATTGATGTTTTATGTCTTGACAGTATTTTGTAAACAGAAACTAATTATTTCTGGCTCTTAAAAGCTAAGTAAAACTTTCTAGTCCATTTCAGAGAAGGTAAATAGAAGCACATAGAGAATATATGACCTTTCCAAAGACAGACTGGCAATCATTGTCAAAGTCACAGGAAGAACACAGGAGATCCTCAGTCACAGTCCTGTGCTAAGACCATTAAACCATGCCTCTTTCAAACAAACGTCTTTCTACTTGTTGCCAGCAAACATCTCAATAGCATTTTTACACGGGTTATTAATTGCTTGCAGTGCCTTGCCTTTGAATAGCAATAAAAAGTGGTCACACACAAAGGATTCTCTGGAACTGGGTGGCCGGTTCATGTCCCCTAACCCCTTCGAGCTGGCTTGAAGAAAGGAGCCAAGTGAGGCATCCAGAGCGGTTCCAAGTAATCCTTCGCTGCTCTGGATTCAGTAAAATTCCAGTGGAGACACAGTTGTACCAGAAAAGGTTTTTTTCCACAGGAAAGAAGGGGTATGAGCAAAAGCAATCTTTCCTCCGTTTATAACTGTGGAAGGCTTGCCAGCTCTAAACATATTTTCTAGTGTAAAGCAGATTTCCAGCCTTCACAGGTACTGTATTATCTCCCATCCATAAAAGTGAGGCCAATGAACCTTCAAGTTCATACATTATCCAAGACACTATAAATATCTATCTGTGTGCATATCTGTATTTATATATGTACGTATGCATATTTGGGTGTACCCAGGAGTGTTTGCATGTGCACGCACACAATTTTATAATTTTTAGGAACTAATCCCTGATATTTAAATATTTGGTCTTACTAATAAGGTATTCAGCTCACTAGAAATTCATATGCACCTATAGGGGAACCCTAGGGGGATTTTTTTCACTTTATCGAGCCAGATCCAGCCTTCAGAGCACTGAGGAGGAGCCTTCAGAGCACAAGACCAGGAAGGGAGAGGTATGGCTATAAAACCAGGGTGAATAATTAGTGGTGCGATGTAGTTGTAAAATCACTGGGCAAATACCCGCTGTGTCTTTAGCGCGTCGAGCTGCTGAACTCCCCGTGGGCTGGGGAGGGCATGCCGCGGAGCCGCTCAGCTGTGTTGTACAAGAGGCTGCATGGGAGTCCTGAATTCTTACTGCCAGTTTGTCAGAAACAGTTGTTAAGACGAAGAGAAGGATTTGCTCTTTTTCAGAGAGTTCAGTAACTAAGAGCAGAAACTAGTGGGTTTGTTTGTGGTAAAGGTAGCAGTATATCCTGCTCTCACTTCACTACTGTGCAGTAAGAGAAAACGTAAGAATGCAAAGCAATGGCACTTTAATTTCAGGTTGTAAATGCTATACCCTGCTCTTCACGCCCCATGCTTCATGCAGAGGAGAAGCTGCAGCATGCCAGAAAGGAGCTCTTTTCAACGAGCAGAAACAAAACTGAGGAAACTGGAAATCTACATTATTTACTGCATCTAAACCTCTTTCTTATGGTAAGCAACAGCCCTGGCCAGCAAGCTGCAAACCAAAAGACACCTTAGTGGTCCAGGAAGTTCAGAGATCTTTGAGTTAAATATTGAGCAATGCAGGTGCAGGCTGCAGATGGGAGGTTTGGGTGTGAAAGCATGCCAAGTACATAACAAAACTCGATTCAAGGAAGCCAATTTTAAGATCTCAGTCTGAATTCGTTGCACATAGATGGCAGGAATTCCACAGATACCCTGTCTGAGAAACAAGAGTTTTCAAGGTTCCTCAGTGTGCGAACCACTGGCATAAAAGGGACCTGCTTTGCTTTGCTTTGCTTTCTCCCAAGTACAGTTATCACTAGACACACCCAAGTGTATCTTCTGTTAAATATGCGGGGGTAAATAACTTCTTGGTGCAACTCAGCTGAAGTTAGCAGGGAATTTAGTCTGTATTCACTGAATCAATGTTTTTTTCAAGATTTGTGTCTAATTATTTGAGAATTAAGAACTGAAAATTTTGCAGAAAGCAAGGAGGCAGACCATCCGTATTTCAATTATTTCCATCTTACTTCTTCCACTCATCTTCCGTGCACTTTGTGTTCCCCTATCCACTAGGATATGCGAACCATTTTTAAGATTGAAAGAAATCCTGTTTTGGTGTGTTCTTATTATCTATCTATACTGAAACAGTAGCTCTAGTCTGTAAAATTGACAGAAGTTCAGGCGATAAATGAAATTATAAAGAAAAAAACAGCAAAGAAATGTTGGGAGGGGGGCATTTGGAAAGAAATCGGCTTAGCCTGAAAAGTCTGGGTGCTGATGGGCAGGCAGACTTTACCATGCTTTCAAACCTTGAATTCTCCCCATTTCTGCAAAACAGCCCAATTAACAGTCCACCATTTAGGGAAGGAAGATGTCACAAAGCAAATACAAAGTCAATGTAGCATCTTCTTAAGGCAAATGATCCTTGCATGGCTACACAGCAATGTTCAAGCAATGCCTACCGCAAGTCAAAACAGTGACAACCACCCAAGAGAAATCCACCTTGCATAATGCATGCCACTGAAGGCTCAATAGCCTTTTGGTGAATCTGCTCGCTTGAGAGTTTCCTTGAATGGGATCTTTAAAGAAATAAAGAAAATCTGGACATCTGCTTCTTCATTAAGCTCTCCAACTGCATGACGTATCCCTATTTAACGTGAATTTCAAAGTGAGAAAGCTACAACACCAGCTTGCCTTACTAATGCCTGCCTACATGGCTACATAATGACTTGTTTGGTTCCTTATCGTATTTTCTCTTGGCTTTGTGGAGCTGTTTACTCATGTAAAAAAGAAGCAAATACCTGATTCTTACTCCATCATGCTACTTCATCTGTAAACTATAGGTGATAATAACATAGGTGTCTCTAATGCATGTAAAGCTTAGTGAAGGGATTCTATTCTGCAGCTCTACCAAAGTAGCCCCTTCCATTTCCTTGGAACTATTGACAAGAATATTGGTATTTTGGATCTGGAGCATTGTCCATATGGTGCTTCTAATATATAAGGCCCTATGCATATGCTAACTACTCTGTTACTGTTAACACATACTTAAAAGATAGATCTTACAATTTATTCTTCATGTCTTACATTTCTTTGCTTAGGTCCCAATTCTACCTAGCCTTTACAGCAAGCATTTTAAATTTACACATTCTAAGTTATCATACCAGAAGTATTTGCAGTATATTAAGTTAGGCACCTAAGTCTTTGCAGAATCCAGGACACTTATTAATTCACAAAGACTAAAATTCTCCCTTCTTGAGTATGCCTTTGAAATTACCCCTAAACATTCACTCCAACTTAAAGATGTAAATGGGATTTATGCAGGAAGTGGGCGGTTGCTGGCTGTTTACACATGGGTGAATTTTGTCCAGTGGGTGTGTATGTTGATTTTCCACTGTAGAATTTCTGATCCTCCCAATTCTTCATTACTACCTACCAAAAGCACTGTTGTTAGTTTTGGGTTTTTGTACACTTGAAGTCAGATTTATGACCTTTGTGGTCAAAATATTCCACATTTGATCCTTTTTCCATTCACCTTTTACTCTCTTCCCCAGCCCTGATGATAACTGCTTAAAAAAGTTTAAATGGATTGGTGACCTTTTTATTAATTACTCTTGTAGCTAAAAGCTAGTTTGTTAACAGAGTAAGTCTTGGTTTCTGGAGTACTGTGGAAAAAGCACATCACTGAGGACTTCTCGAAGTCGATGGTACCTGTATAAGAAACGCTAACTTTCTCAAATGCTTATTTCTGAGAACTTTCAGCCCCAAAGGACTGATGTTTAGCTTTGCAACAATTTTCTTTGGGAAGATTTGAGAGCTGAAAGACTTCAGACTTAGTGGCAAATTTTGCAGGAAGTACATAACCCTTTTTGAGAGAAACATTCATTTGCATTTTTGATTCTATAATTATTTTCCCCAAAGCAATAAAATTCAACTGCTTTTGAATAAGAACACTATTTCACCCATCGTAATTTTTAAAATAATATTTCCTTAAAGCTTCACCCTTAAGTTTAACCATCTCTTTTATTTTCATTTTACATCTTAAATAACCGACACATTTTATTATCTCATTTATTATCTCTGAAACCCAGTAAGTAAAAAATCTGATTTGAGACTTCTGTATTCTGAATTTATACTTCTTACCTGCCATAAGCACACTCCAAAAAGAGATGTAATTTTGCACCAGAATAGAATCCTACAATTATATCACATTTCCTTTTCAAAAGTCAAGAGTTCAAACATGGTAGAATAAAAAAGAATGCTGTAAATTGCATTAGAAGTGAAAGCCATTAGAGTTATCCAAGAAAAACATCCATTTTCTGTACAACACTGGAGGCTTCACAAGCCCCAAACTCTACATTTCCAACTACTCCTGGAATACGTGGCTGACCAGTAGCAGTTTGTCCAGGCCTTTTATTAGAGGTATGCGCAATATATTGTCCTCTCCTGAAGCTCTCTGCAAAGGCTTCTTAAAGAGGAGAGATGGCAACAGCCACAATGGGAACGGGCCAAAGGAAGATTTTGGATATACCCCAAAGAGATGATGGAGCAGACAGGATGCCTACAGAAATAAATACAGCACACGTGCCCCTCAAAAGTATATGCACTGAGTAAGCATGAAGAAATGTGAACGGACACCTTTTTGTGCTCAAGAATGAATATTGAGCATTTACAAGTACTTTAAATCAAGCTTCAGAATTGCTGATTTTTATGATGGTATCTCTAAATAACTGTTCAACAAAGGTGGAATTTCTCCATTGACGTGAACCTGCTTTGGCCATGTCTCACCAGAAAGTCTTGCTGAGGAAGTTCTTTCGAGAAGTGATCACCACAGGAGTAGCTTTGCTGTTCACAAGGGATCCAAAGGAGCCTGAAGAGAGCATGCCTTCAGTGTAGACAGAGGAGAGTAAACTTGACTGAAAAGCCATCTTCATGCTCTCCTGATCTTGGTCTTCTCAGTCCTCTGTAATCCAGACATCTCAGGCAGACTCTGCAGCTGGCACGTGAGCTGCAGTGCTCCCAGCACCAACACACTTTAAAGTGAAGCCATTATTAACGTCCCCACAGCTCTTCCCACTCCCATCCCTAGTAAAACCCTGTTACCAAGTTTCCAAAAGCATCTTTGGAAAGCAGCCATGTGGCTGTCCTCCCCCGTTCCCGTTCCAGGTCAATTGTCTCCCCTCTGAAGAACTTTTCCTCTCTTCCGTCTCTCTTGCATATCATGAAAGGAGACAATAGGGATAAGGATCTCATCTATGGCTTATATAGATCCAGCAACCCATGTTTTGCTGCCTGTGTGACCCAGGAGAGGTAAGATCTCATTTCTGGATAGTTTTCAGTAACTTTTTCCTGTTTTGGGAACTGTTTTACTTCTGTTTAAATGTTGCTATAGATACTGGAATTCGGCCTCACGAAGTTACACAACCAGCCCCTGCAGAGGCGAGGGCGTTGGGAGGGACGCAGCATCCTCCTGTGCAAACCCTACGCAGAGGAGAGCGCTCGGTGCGAGAGCGCTGGGAGGGAAAGGTACCCCTCACACCTCTCTCCAGGTCTGCCTGCCCTCAGACCCGTAAGGGACCGAACGCGGCTGAAGCATCTGGGAACGATTGGGTGAAACTAGTCATAGGACAGTCATTAAAAAATATTGAAAGGGTAACAGCAGATTTTGTTCAGACATCGAGAGATGGCAACACATACAAGCAGACATTCCACAGCTTGGAAACAGGAATGAAAGTACGTTGCATTTGTCTGGACTATTGAGGACAGGGATGATGTGCACAGAAACCAACCCACCTCGGAAGAAGCTAAGTCCAGGCCCAAAGTGCCGGTGTGGCCACGCACCCCGGCGAACTAGCCCAAAAAGCAGAGCTAGTCAGTTGTCGTGTCAGCTCTGTCTCCGTGCCCGAGGCCTGCGGTGGTGGCTGGCTAAGCACAGTTCAAAAGTCACCAGCTTGCTCAGAGCAAGCTCTGAGCAAAGTTAGCTAACCACGGTGGTATGCTCATGGCCTCAGGCATTTTTCTATTACTCATGAATATTGCTTTATCATATGGTAGGGAAAAAGGATTTTCTAAACCAACTTGTAAATGCTTAAAGGCATTTGGCTTTTTCACCATCATGTTCATAATTTTGGAAATTACTTAGAAAAAGTCTACTATCCTCAAAACCTATCAGTTCTCTATTGCTCCACCCCATACAACTGAATTCCAAGTGGACGCCTGCATGTAAGAAGGGGAAGGATAGTTCACTTCCCAATGTTCCCCAGTTTCCCAGTGTTTTCAGGAAAGCCGGGTTCAGCTCTTGACCCCTTGAAACATCAAAGCCTAAGTCCATATATCCAAACTGAGATAGCCGTTTGAACATTTCACAGAGAATCTGATTCAGACACTGTAATTTTCACCCTTCCCTGCTAATACTACCTCCATTTGCCATGAGTGAAATGGTGATTGTGCTTCCCTATTTCACAAAAGTGCAGCAAAGAGAAATTTCCTTAGCAAGTATGTGATGCTTATCATCAAAGTTTGAAGAAAAAGACAGTTGAAATGGAGATTCCCTGCACTGGAGGAATATAAAATGCCCAACTGTTTTTTATTTAAACTAGTGTCAGTTGTAATCATGCCTTTCTTGACAACCACTACAAATGCTCGTTTTACAACCGGTACAGATGCTGCTGCTGCTTCTTCAGTGAAACAAGGAGAGAGCTCAACAAGACAGAGACATCAGGCACAGCCATTTAGGACAAGAAGTGAGTAAGAATTAATTAACATCACACTGCAATATAGGTAGGCAGATTTTGTGAACAGAAGCCCTGTTTTCCCTTCCCTGTTTTTTTGCATATACCTGCCACCCCAGTTTTATATCTCACAGCTCGTCAAATGCTCCTCAGTTATACTGATATTAGAGCTTTTAACTCATGTGCAGTTTTTAACTAAAGGCCATTTAGATACTCTTCAATGATTCAAATATTCGCAAGCTACGTCTGCAGTACTGTACTTGAAATAGTCTCTGACACCATTCTAAGTGTACAGTTAGTCCACTTAAGTTAGTAGAGTTTTCCCAAATCATGTAAAACAGGGCAGATACAGGTCCCTTGCATTTGCACATTTAAAAGACAGGGTTTATGTAAAAATAAAGACGGATATTAAATGATCCAGCGCTGAGAAGGCAAGTAGGTAGTCATGACTCCAGTGCTTGTAATGCATCGATATAGATACAGACATTTCAATTCTATTTCCTCCTTCAGTCACCAGCAACAACATTAAAAAAAAAAAAAACAAACAAAAAGCCCAGTTTGCCTTGACAAATGCCAGCAGAGAACGATTTCTAGGATGTATTGACTCCTCCACTTTTTGACAATCTGATTCCTTCAAAAGTGTCTCGAGGTGCACATCGAAGAGCTGAAGACTTATAAAGGACCTGGTCATTTTTGAAAATATAATACTAACACGAAGTGTCGTAGATTAAGGAACAGAAATGGTGAGTCTTCCCTTAAAGCTTAGACTGGAAAATGTTTTTCTGGTGCTAGTTTTATCTGATTCATGAAAAATTACAAAGGTGTTTGGCGAAACACACTGTACAAATGCTTTTCCTATTGTATTGAAAAAACTATGAGCACAACTGGAAGACTGCACATATTGTGAAATAGTTTCTTTGCTTTCACATCATTTTAATGTCACTCAATATTTCTTAATGAAATCCTGAACAATAAACTGAGCTGTAGGCAGGATACCTATGCAGTACCTCACCATGCCTTGGGATGCTCTGAATGCCACATCGCCTTCTCTCCCAATACCTTTTCTTTTAAAATCCCATAGACTTTGCTTGAATTCTAACTACTATCAGAGTATTTCAAAGAAATTCAGGCCACTTTAACCAATCAGTTCCGCGTGGTTCTTTGCTCAGAAATGCCAGTGTGACCTTACCATTTGCTGAATCTGTAAATAAGTAATTATTTGGCTTACTTATTAAGGTAACACACCCTAGCTAGGATGAAAAACCAGACCTACAAGATAATCCTCATCTCAAGTTTCTGCTGGCTGTACCGTCTCAAAGTATTTGCCCATATTGTATTAGTGAAATTTCATCTACGCTTCATACTGCAGTTGGAACTGTGAGGCACGGGTGGTCACAGCAATAGTCATCTAACAGGTGTTTTCTCGCATTAATTTATGAGCTTAGAATCCTGTTCTGCAGATAGAAATAGATTTTCCTTACTACAGAAACTGTATTGCTAAGTATGTAATTAAAATTTTCTGTCAAATCACTTTTCATTAAAATAGGTGGATCAATAATGATATTACTAGGCGTCTGTGTAAAAGACAAAGAATTACATTTCATATAAGGGGACTATATTTCACACTATAGCTGGTATCACCCAGAACATTAATCTTTTCGCTTATACATTGAAATGTATTTTCCCAGATGCTTTTTTGCTTTTAATACCTAGACTATGCAGTAAAGGAGAAGATAATAAAAATTTATGATATTGCTGGTAAAAATAGAGAACAGCACTTGTTCTATGTTTTTAACCAACAGATACCATTCTTGCTGGAGTATAGTACTACATACAGGTATGGAAGATGGTAGCCACTGGCCATTCCTTTACTTTGTTGTTAGTGTCTGCATTATGGTAATTTTAACTTGCAATTTGTTTTCATTCAGGTTTTCTATTTAACAAGTACAACATTTTGTAGGTAGTGGCTGCCATGAACAGCCCGATTTTAAAGCACATAATGATCCTTATCTTCCCCTAAAAGTGGTTCTTAATGCAGAATCGCAGAACCACAGTGTCGGTCAGGTTGGAAGGGACCTCAGGAGGTCATTTAGTCCAATCTCCTGTTCAGAGTAGGTTTAGCTCTGAATTCAGAATAGATTTGTCTAGGCTTTGTCCAGTCAGATCCCAAAAATCTTCTGAAAAGATTTAAAAGCCTCTCTGGGCAACCTGTTCCAAAACTTCCTGGCAAAAGACTGTTTTTTCTTGTTTTGGCTGGACCGCCCCACCCCCATTCCCTCGTTTTTATGACCACTGTCTCCCACTCTCACACTGTGCTCCTCAGCTTCTGCTTCACCTTCTCAGTAACCTCCCCATAGGTGCTGGGGGGGCTGCTGTCAGGTCACCCTGAAGCCATTTCTTCTCCAGGCTGTCACAGCCTTTACTGAAATACTTTTTTTATATAGTGATATTTTTAGTATACTGATAGATATTTTTAATATACAAAAAATAAGCTGAAGATGGCAGCTAGTCCAAACTGGTCAGATTCTGCAAAGGGAAGGAAGCAATATCACACCAACTTCAGGACATATCTTTAGACAAAGGAATGAAATTCTATGCTCTGTCTGATAAGTCATTTCAGGACCTCACAATTCAGCAAAGAAACATGCTAACTTTTCAGTAAGTATTTAATGACATTAGAGTAAAAGAGATACCACATTTTTCAGTCCTATATTAACGTTTCAAATTCTGCTAGTATACATTTTTCATGCAATACCAGTCTCGCAAGAAAAAAAACCAAAAAAACATTGTTTCCCAAAATGGCATGCTTTTGGAGGCTGTTTTTGAATATTGAGCATTATGAGTCATTTGTGACTGTGGAAATTCCAGTAAGTCAATGGAGTTATGTCAGACCTGAATTGGAGTCTTTAATTTCTGACAGCACATCCTAAACTACACAAGCAAACAAACTCCCCAAATGTGAAAGGAGAAAAAAAATGCAAAAATGGGTGTTAGCATCTTCCATATTTTAAGACAACTCTTAGTCACTCAAATTAGACGCAAAGTTGTTCCTCCATTCCAGCAGGACACCTAAAAACCTGTGATCTCTGGATATATGAGACCTCCAAAGGTCAATCTGTGTCCTACTCAAGTTATATAAAGCTGAAGCCACAGATAATAAAACATGACAAAATGGGTTTAATTAAACCAAAAAAAACCCCATAATATCTTAAAATTTATCTATTTTCCCATCAGTCAAGCAAATAAATAATAACTGGAGGTATAGCAGCCTTGCTACTATAGTTAGATAGCCTCAACTATCTCTTGGAAGATCCAAGATCTATTTTTCTCCTAGGAGGAATCTGGCTTTGCATCCATTGAGTTGCCTGACTGAGCAAAATCAAAGTTACTTTTACATGATACGGACCCTCAGTAGACATAAATAGATACATCTAAATTACTTTTTGCACAGCAAAGTCAACTTTCATCTGTTAACTCTTTGAGTTTCTGTCTAACTGGCACGTAACAAGATTTTCTGAGAACAGCAGAGAGCAGAATTACTTCTCTGGACTTCCCATCGATTCAAGACTTTCACAGCGTATTTTGGAACACGGAGCAAATCTTTATACATTGAAAGCCAACAGCTATGTAAGCAGACTAGATTACATTTTATAGCTGAACAGAGTAACTCACTTCTTATCTACGTGCTTCCCATTGCTTTCTGTTGGGAAAGAACAGTGGACAGAGACTAACAGCAACAGAACTTTTATAACCAAACCACTGACTGCATATATCTTTTGTTTGAGCAAATCACATCATCTTTCTGTTTCCTGTTCTACACTCTGAGGAGAAATTCCAGCCCCAGTACTGAGGAAAATGTCATTATAGTAATAAAGCTCAAGAACAGTAGTATGAGACCGAGCATCTACACAGATGGCAAGACTGTGTTCTCAATTACATCACACCTCCTTTTGAGTTCACCTCAGCATAAGTTTGATGAGAATTTGGTCTCCAGACCCAACAATCTTTACACATACATATCTGCTATTACTTCCAAAATTGCTGCTATTCTTTCTGCTATGGAAATGTCAAGTGTCCCTCAACTACATCTTGGACATCAATACTTAATACAACAATCTTTCTACACTTCAAATAACGAAATACAAGCCCAGCAGCCTTCAGTAGCAGTTAACACCCGCAACAAAAACATGCTTGTTCTCAAAAATATCAACAAGAAATTCAGCACACACACCCCTCAGTCCCCAAATGTTGTCTCTCTAATTTTGATTGCTGCAGTGGACTTGAGGGCTGACCCTCAGCGGGCTGGTTTTTTATTAAAAGCAGTCATGTGCAACTCGGTGGTTTTAAGTAGAAAGAACAGCCATCCATCCTTTCCTTATGTGAGGCGGTGAACACAAAAGAGCCTTGTGTTGTGGTGTTTGAAATTTGTTTCTGCACAAAATGAGAATTCATTTCAGGGGTGAGGAACTACAGCAATTGTCTTGGTCCTCAGGCCATGGGAAGGGGCAGGCGGGGAGGAGGGACCTGGGCCAGGTCAGGCAGCAGGACTCGTCATCCAGCGTGTGGGCAGGAGGGAGGCAGGGAGGGGTTCACGTGTTTGCCTCTGCCCTAGGCCCCATGCACCTCAACACCAGCTCTGCCCAAGCTCCTCCGGTGGTTTCCTCTTGCCCGCACCTGCGCGACAGAGCCGGGGAGCCTGGCGGCTCGCCGCCGCCTTGCCCTTCCTCCGAGCAAACAATAAGGTCCCAATTATGCAAACACACGGGTTGACTCACGGGTTGTTCACGTGCCCGAGTGGCTACAAGATGAGAGCCCACTGCTTCAATATGGGAAGTTTCAACGCAATAAAAGCACATCTTATGTTATAGTGTGAGGTTTTTAATACCTGCAAAAGCCTTTCCCGGGGACCAGTGACTACCCACACAGCTCCCAGAATGGCACGGGAATCGCCTGCCGGGGCTGAGTCACAGAATTCACAGGAGGGTATGTCTATGCTATGGTCACAACTGATGTGACTGCAATACAGTGTAAACATAGCCGGGCAAGCTTTAAATTAGCTAGCTTGGGCACCAGCAGCCTAATCATTGAGTTCAGGCCAGCCTAACCACTCAAGTATTTACCCAGCTTTTTGGGCATGTTTTCCAACCGGCTCCAAGTTCCATGCTGCCACAGCTGGATTGCTACCAGATTCCCAGCTGACTAGTTTAAAACCAGTTCAGGTATGTCTGTGACTGCAGCGTAGACATACCTAAGCTTCTAAATCATTTAAACTCCTATTTAAACTCCTACCGTCTCAACTTCCACATTTCTAAAAACTTGGAATTACAACACTGGCCTCTGTCATTGCTGTACTGCTGAGATTAAACATTTGGGGTGCAATAAATAAATACCATTTTAAGTGTGAAATTTATGGTTCTTCCAAGGCGTGAACCACGTTTAACAAAAATAATGAATATTGCTGGCTATGTGACGACCTCTCTCATTCATTCCAGAAGCAATTCAGTGAGTACCAGATGTACAAGGTGACTATCTGACCTGAAACTCTGCAGAACACAGTAAGTTTATACACAGATATCCAAATACCTCAAACATGTCTATGCCTTACCCTGTATCTGTGGACTAAGTCCACTGATTCCAGTGGACATTTTCCCTGCATAAATACCACTCACTGACTATATAGTACATTTTGTAACACAGAGCAACTTGGAAGAAATGCCAGCTTAACATACCTGCATTGCTTGGGACCAGCAAGCACTTGGGACCACTCCACTTCACCCCATAACATGAAGTTGAATTAAGGACTGAAAAAGTACACAAAATTCTTAACTACTTCTTTTATTTTTAACTGATTTTTGGGAAGCAGAACATGGCTTTTACCTTTAAAAGCCATAAATTTGTGTACAATTTAAGTCACATTCATCAAAGTGGTAATTTAGCTGATTGTAGCAAGGGTTCATTTCACCACGGCTGGATTTGGCCCTTTAACAGACATCTGAATATATTATACCTTTTCATTTAAGATTTTAATACCAACTTGTTCATGCCAAAGATCCATACGTTCCCCTCCACCCACTCTACGTACCACCTCCTGTCTGCTTACACCAGAAATTTTTATGTGCCAACAATCTCCCTAATGCTTGGGAGTATGGATCCTCAAGGCCTCGTCATGTCAAATGCTCCATCTCATGGCAAGGGCTCATGCCATGTGCTGCAAACCAAAGGACACCCAAGCAATATTCTTTATTCGTTCAATACCAAGGACTTGCACGCCACTTCTCTTCCTTCTGTTTTGAGAGAGAAGTCATTCAGCACGTCAACATTTGAAATGCTGCGGGGATGATGGGCAGAACAGGGATGGAGGAGGTGTTGTGCTGGAAGATGTTAAGGGCTGCCATCAGCCAGTCCTTTGATCTAGAAACACTTCTAGGCCTGGTTAAAACTGCTGGGTCTGCTAACCAGATGGCAAGGACCCTCTGTCTTCCCAGCTTCTCCCTCCTGGTTTTTCAATTCCCATTAAAACCAATGAGATTCTGCTCCCTTCAGAATTTGAACATCCTTTCAAATTTTTGAATTGTTAAAGTATGAAAACCAAACCCAGTCAGGCAATGAAATGCTGACAGGTGTACAATCTTGCTTGGCACCGCAAAAGCATCATTCACAACACTCCTCTCCTCTCGTTTGCCAATATAAATCCAAAGTGACTTCACAAGAAGACAGTAAAATTACACTGGATTAAAACAGGTTCATCTGAGACCAGAACCAGGTAATAGTTAGCAGGAAAAGCCGGTGACTTTACCAGAAGCAGCATGCTACCTACTACTAAATATTTTGGCATTTCTCATGATTTGACATCAAAACAGCTCTGCCTCTGACCTAAGGGTTCTAGTTAGCTGTGTAACCTCTGCTAGTTCCCAGAATAAAAGAATGCAAAACTGGGACGTAACTACTTTATCTCGAGCATGTTCATGCAAGAAAACTATAGCAGCTCCTTTTCACAGCCCTAATGAAATGTTTTGTGTCCGTGTGTATGTTCCAACAGAGCAATTCTGTTTATTTTATAGGCTTATAATAAAAAAATGACACTTTATGAGCTACATGATAGTATTTCAACAATACCTTGTTGTGACATGATACGGTGTAATTACTTAGCAGGAGATACACAATTTATTGTTATGTCATTGAGTCATATCCTTCAGGGCTTCAGACTGGTGTCTTAGTTTGCTTTTTAAAGCCATACAGACTAGCAAGCTAAGGGATGCATTAAAACATCCTAGAAATAAAGACACAGACCGAACATGCGCCTGCACACAGCAGCGTGTTTGAAAACACTTCCCCGATCCTTTCCCCTTCCCTCTTTGTTTTGCTTTTACAGCATTATTGACTGGGTTAATAATAATCAAAGAGAACAGAAACTTCAACCCAAACATGCAAAAAACGGCTATGTTACATTAGGGTCCTATTCAGGCAGTTAAATGCACAGGCTGATCCTATGGAGCCGGAGATGCTCAGCACCGATCACTGACTTTACCCACGGGACAAAGCATGTAATCGGAGTCCCACAGGGTGACCTCTCCACCCACAAGAAGCATCGCTGGCTTTTCATCCGTCCACGCAGTTTGCACAGCAGGACAGGGCCTTGCCAAGCACAGCATCTGCCTCTTCCTTGGCATCATTTTTAGGTACCATGTATCAATCAGGAGAGGACATGATTTTATATGGCACACTATAACAACTGTAAGCACCATACAGTCAATTAGTGGCAGCACCTTTCCCTACCCAATGGAGTTGAGACAGCAGGCCAGGATATATTTGTTTAAAAAGCACTGCTCCGAGTGAAGTCCCTCGGTCTACCCCTGGGTACGGAGATAAGCGGCTCCCGTTTCACAGGCGGTACGTGCAGTGCACCCCGCTGAAAACTCTGTCTCAGGTAGCAACCGCAGACTTGGGACAAGTTCGGCCTCCCCGCCGCCGCGGCCTGCCCCGGTGCCTCTGCGCCCCGGGAGCCGCACGTCGCCGCGGGGCCGGGCCGCGCCTCGCCAGCGCAGCCACCCACCGGGCAGGGCGGCAGCCGCCGCCGCTCCCCCGCTCCTGCCCCTCCAGCTGCGAAAGGAGCCCGGGGAAGGGGAGGACTGGGGGACACACACACACCTGCCGCGGGGCTGGGCGGCCAGGCATGGGCGGCGCGGGGGGTCCGGCCCGCCCCGGGGCCGCCGCCTCCGCCTCGGGGAGCTGGCAGCCCGGGCTCTGCCCGTCTGCCCCTTTCCCTCCCGCGCCGAGCCTCTCCCCGGCGGGAGGCGGGAGCGCTCCCGCGGACGACGGGCTGATCGCAGCCATAAAAAAACACCCCGGCAGGGGCCTCAGGCAGCCGGCAGTCCCGGCGGCCGGGGCGGGCGAGCCGCCAAGCCGGGGCGGAGGCGGGCCGACACCTCTGCCCCACGCCCGCCGCGCTCCGGCCGCCGGCCCGCGCCTCAGCCCGCCTCGCCTCGCCCGGCCGCGGCCCGGCCCCGCCACCTCCCCGGCGCGACGGGGCGCGGCGCGGGCAGCCCCGCGGCTGCAGGGCCGGGGGAACCGCCGCCCGGCTCCGCGCCGCCCCGCTCCCTTTCCCAGCCCCCGCCGGCGAAGCCAGCTCGGCGGCAGCGCCCCAGAGCGAGCACCTCCCTTCCTTCCCCCCGGGCGCTGGGTGTTGCTGTTGTTTTGCTGCCGCCGCCGCAGGTCGGCCGGGGTGGGCGCGGAGGGAGGGGAAGGGGTGCGCGGCGGAGCCGGGTGCCAGGCGCACGCCTCTGCCTGACACACGGGCGGGGAGGAGGAGCTGGACGGGCAGGTTTGTCAGCGGGGCGGCGGCGGCCCCGCTCCCCTCCCCTCCCCGGGCTGCTGGGGATAATTAGTGTCTGTGCGAGTCTGTCTGCCCCCGGGAGGCAGGGCGGGCGGCGCGGAGTCAGTGCGTGCCCGGCTGTTTGTGCGCGGTGACTCGCCCCGGCCCCTCGGCCGAGCCTCCACCCCGCGGGCGGGGAACCGCCCGGCCCGCCCGGCCGCGCTCCCCGCCGTGACCCTCCCACCGCCACTCACCCCGCCGGCCCGGGGAGCCTGGCAGGGCGAGCGGCGCCGGCGTCATGTGACAGCGCGGCCCGGTGCCAGGAGCCCGGGGGGAAGGCGAGCGGGCGGGCGGAGGGCGGGAGGCAGGGCGGCGGGCGGGCAGCTCCTCCTCGCACACAGACCCGGAGCCACCGCGGAGGCGCCTCAGCCGCGGGGACGCGGGACACGCCGGCCTCGCGCCTCGGTGCCGCCGCAGCGCCCCCAGCCCCCGCCACCTAGCGCGACCCCCGGCACTGTGGGAGCCGACGGAGGCCCGGCGCCCTCCGCACCGCCCGCCGAGCGTAAGTGTGAGGGCGGGGGAGCGGCGGGCCGGGCTGTGCCGGCTGCGGGATGGAGGTGCCGGAGGAGGAAAGTTTCCAGGCGCTGCGAGCGGCGCGGAGCCCGGGGTGGCAGGGAGTGGGACGCCGCCGGCAACGCGGGGGGCGGGAGCCGGGGGGCGGCGAGGACGGGGTCTCCGTCCGGCCGCCGCTGCGGGGGGAGGGGGGAGCGGGGGCTCACAGCAGGGCTCTCTCCGCGGGCCTGTAAAACTTCTTGCGTGGCCGCCGGCGCGGTGAGGCGGCGGGAGCGAAGCGGGGGGGCTGCCGCGGTCCGTCGCGCCCGCCCGGGCGGGCAGCGCACCTGTGTGGCCGACGGCGCCGCTCGGGGCCGGGGCCGCCTCCCCCGCGGCGGCCTCCCCCGCCGGCGGCGCTCCTTGGCGGGGCGGCCTGGGGCCTCCCGCCCCTGGCGGGGGGGGCGTGCGGACCGCCCGCCCCTCAAGCCGCCCTCCCGCCGAGCGGG
Organism: Calonectris borealis; assembly: GCF_964195595.1. NCBI lineage: Eukaryota > Metazoa > Chordata > Aves > Procellariiformes > Procellariidae > Calonectris > Calonectris borealis. Next base: position 26,298,192 of record NC_134315.1, read on the forward strand.
GCCGCTGCCCCCGGCCTCCCGCCGGGGTGTGACAAGCTCGTCTTCTGCAGTTAGAGACTGCAGTGTCATCGGATCCCGCACGGGACACCGTGCCCGACGAAACCGAGGTGAAAAGTATAGCGGGTGCCCTCGGTTCTGAGGGCGGTGGGGGAAATACCAGGGCAGGAGCTCGCCTCTTGGCAGCGTCCCGCCAGTAGCGCGAAGCTGATCGGCAGCGCCGTGTCCCCGGTTTAACTCCCGGTGAAATAAAGAATGAAACAGGCTCTCAAAAATTTATCCCTCGTATTGTCATCTAACCTTAGCACCACTTAGCGATGATGTAGGCGAAGTTAAAACGCGTAGTGTCTAGGACAGCACGGCAGTGAAGTGTGGAGTTACAAATAACGACCGTAATTAGCTTCCCTCTTCTGGATGCCGGTTTTGTTTTGTTTTGTTTTGTTTTTTTAAAGCCGAAGTAGGAATAGGAGTTACTTGCTTTGGACCTTTGTCAGGTGAGCACCTGGCACGGCTTTCCAGGGGAGCCCTGGAAAAGGAAGGTTCAGCGACAGTAGCCCGTGCTGGGAGATCACAGCACCTAACCAGAGGTTGGGAAAAAGACCTATTTCAGAATAGCTCAAGTGGTCATTCAAGAGTTATATGAAAAAAATACATTAAAGTTGCTTTGTGTACTCCTCTGATGATTTGGGTACTATACCTGCACTGTCTGCTGTTTTATTTGCTTCCTCACCTTTGAAAATTCAGGAAGTGTCGCTATTCGTGGAGCTGAACTCTGAAGGTTTTGTTGTTGGAAAAAGCTGAATTCGGGTGGCTGACAGGAGAGCTTTGAAGACTTCACTTTATTTAAACTAATATCCATAAATGTTCATTACCTGTATTGAAAACAAAGGATTACATGGCTGACCACTAATGATTTTTCCATAGAATACTTTTAAGATACGCTGTCTTGATAATCACGAGGACCTGCTTCTTGTGTGAGAGGAATTACATCTGGATTTGATAATCCTGCCTGACCCAGAAGAGATTTATTTCAAACTAACTTTCCTCTTGTATTTTTAAGAATATTTTGTCTAGTATCAAAATACAAAAAGCCTGAAGCTGACTTGAGTGGCCTTTTTTATTTTTTCCCAAGCAGGCAAATACTTATTTTTTACCTTGCACACCCTGTTACAGATACGTTATAGACCACAAGGGAGACTGAGGGTAAGGGGGGGGGGGGGGGGGGGGTTTAAAAGATACTAAATGGTCTCTCCCTTCCCTGAGAAACCAAGAAAAATTTCTCCTAAGTAGGAGAGCTGCGAGGGAGCCCTTAGGTGCTGTGAGGATTTGACCTAGGCAACACCTGTTTAGCCAAAAGCAAAAGTCTTCAGATAAATAATGATGTAAATGTGAGTGAGATTAGTCGAAGGCTCTGAGATAATAGAGATGGGAGTTATACAACCACCAAATTACTTACATTTCCAGATTCAGGATGAAGAAAGTAAGGAACTGATACTATCGGCATAAAACCTACACCTACACATTGCTGTGTAGATGCTGTACTAACCAGTTGTCACCTCATGTGCGTTGTTAAACTTGAGCCATGAAACCCCACAGCAATTATTAGTGTTATTGTGGTACTCGTCCACATAATTTGCCGTAACACATTCTCACGTTGGATAATATTAGATGTCCCACCCGTGGTATATAAATAACTGATGCAAACTATGTAAAAGAAGAGAGAGTATTTGAAACCATGGCTTTGAAGGAAAACAAATGTTCAAGTTGCATGCATTTTATTGCATGACATCTAGACAAGATGTGCCTTTCCTCTGCCTCGTGTTGTCAGCTTATTTCATTTATTCAGCTGTATATTTGGGTGCTTCAAAAATAAAAGCATTATATCCATGGAAAATTAGGTCCTGAAGTCTGAGTGCATGTGAAACAGGGATGTAAAAGGCTAAGCATGTGCTGGCTTAGAAAAATATTCTTGGGTGCTCTGAGTGATATTGGTCCTCAGCTATTGAGCAGTACTGAGCAAAAGTGAGACACTGTCCAGGAGCAACCCCTAGCTTTACAAATCACTCCTGCAGTGGTCTGATCCCCCTAGCTCACTCTACAAAGAAGGTGCTTACTGTCAGGCTGCGCGCTGCCTGTTTGATGTCATGAAGCTTGAGCTCTGTTTAGCTACGGGCATTCTGTAAATACAGTAATAAACCAACTGGTCCTAAGGAAGGTTTCAGCTAATCGTCATGACCTGTGGTGTCTAAAAATCTCCTGCTCCCTTATGTTAAGGGAGCCTGTTTGTAAATAGGGCAGGTCCCCTGCATAAGGACAGTGTTTTTATTCACACCCAATGAACAAACACCTCCACCCACTGTTGTTGTTTTAAAAGACTCCAGCTGCTCATGAATATAGGGTCAGGGAGGGCCGCCTAAATGTTTCTCTGTGCTTTCTCCCCAGCGCAGCCAGCAGAGCTGTTTCCTGTTCTTTGTTTCAAGGCTGGGGTTTGCGTCACACATTCCAAGTGGCATATGTGGTGCTCTTTCCTGTTTCAGGCTGTTTTCTGGCAGATCGGTAGCCTCGTCCAGGCCCCTTGTCACTGCCCCTCAACTCCCAGTCCCCACCCAATGAGTTATCATGTCTCTACACACTCACGATTGCTTAAGATGCCTGTGTTATGTCATAATGAGGTTTCCAAGTTAACCTTTAATGCACGCCCTCGACTCCAATATATTTATGGGGATGAACTGGAGAGCTTCACTCCCGTCGCTGAAAACTTGTATTCGAGTCTCCAGAAAGTTGTGAGCCAGTTTCCTGCACTCACTTGCTCATCAGCCGATCTGGAGTAGCTCCATTAAAGTCACGGTGTTACACTGGTGTAGTAAGAGTGTCAGTGAGAAGAGAATCTGCATCTGTAGGCTCATACTTGTAAGAGGGTTTTGGCTTCTGCCCTTACCCAACCTGAATGGCCCACCGTAAGCACTTTGTATTTCCACATCTCAAAAGGAATAGATATTTTCTCCTTATACAAGATAGAAGATTCACTGTCTTCCAGATGTAATACAGAAAATGAGGCACTGGTGGCTAACTTTTCTTTAGAATAAATAGGTATGGCTGTCCCACATTTCTGAAGGCATAAAAATAAATTTTTTTCTCCTGTTTTTATATTTGTATTGTCCCCCCACCCTGTTGCAGACAGACATAGATAAACATCGAGAGGAAATTCAGAAAGAGAACATAAATCTTTCTGTTGCTTTGGATCTGACAGAAGAAAAGCTAAAGGACCCAAGCCAAAGCTCATTGAAATCAAGAGAAAGACTTGCATTAACTTCAGTGGGCTTTGAATCAGGCCCTGGATGAAAATGCAAGATGGAGTGTTTATTCTTCTCTGTCACTTAACGGGCCAGAATATGCATGGTTTCTGTACACACAGAAATACTTCCACCCTTTCATTTTACCCCTTTTTTATTTCACTCATTTTTTAAGTATTCTTTTAGTTCCTGCTATTGCTCTTTTGAATGCTAAAAGCTAGCTGTTTGTGATCATTGCAGGTATCTTTTAAGAAGTATCCAAAATACATGCTTTAAACTTCCTCTTTCAGGGCTTAATTATATGTGAAAAATAATTTTTACTGAATTACTTGCACATCCTTACATCAACTTGTTTTTTGTTCAGAAATCCAGATAACAAGAAGCATTTGGCCACACAGTTTTGGTAAGTTGTTTATTGATTATTTTCATTTGTTACTCTCAGTTGATTTTACTTCATTGTTTTTCTGTTAATTTCAGAATACCAGGGATGAGTTTATCCATTGCAACCCAATTAAATATCTTAATTCTGGTACTGTTAATTTGCACAGGATTTCAAACATTCTTAATCTTTTTTCCCATGACAGAGGAAAAGTGTTGCATTTAACTGCGTTTAATATTGGAAATTGGTGTATAATAAATGCAGTAAATTTTGTGGTTCACAGCTTTTTGTAGCCAGAAGTTCTACAAAATCAGGGACTGAGATTAAAATTATAATAGTTTTGTAAACCAACTTTTTAATATTAATTAACACCACTAACAGGAGGTCTTTTAGAGTTCTTTTATGCTGTCAGGATTGAAGCTTTGTGTTTTCATTCCGAGGCTAGTTGCTACCAATCCAGAATATGAAGTTTGGCAGAGCTGGTTTTAGGAGAGATTTAACCCTTCCCTGTTAAGGATTCACTTGATGCCAAGACTTCCTTTGAGGGTTTTGTAGCCGTAGTAGATATCTCCCAGGGGAAGGAAGTGTAAGCGTAGATCAGCCAAATGGAAAGATAAAGTTCTAACAGGTTTTTAATAGTAAACTAAGTCAGAATGGAAAAAAAACGCGCGTGGTCTGTCTATCATGCAGTCAGTGTGTGTTACCAACAAACTAACTTGATCCATGAAGGAATGACAGACTTTCCACTTTTAAAGAATCTAAACTGCTTTGATCACTGTCTCATTTGTACCCTCTACACTATCCAGCTCTTCTCCCTGTTTTTTTTTTCCCCACTTCCGTAGGTACACAGAAGTTCATCGACATTTGCCCTGTATTCAAATCCTCATTCAAATTAATTGCTTAGGCTATTATTCCTAAATGTACACTTCCTTTCTTTAGGATTAGATTTTTTTTCTTCTCCCCCATAGTATCAAAAATGTTGAATCTCTTGTTTCATATGTTTCATGAAATAACAGAACATAAGAGAACAGCATTTTGTGTCATTCTTCCCTCGTAATAAAAAGATAGGATTTCTATTTCTTTTCAATTATCTTCAAAATTAATCTCTTAAGAAAAACACAACAAAAAAACAAAGTTCAGTTTGGAAAGGAAAGATTATCATACCATTCCACATACTTCACTTGTTTTCGAAAGTCTGATCTTTTATCCTTACTAGACTGTTTCTCCTTCTAAGAAGTAGCTTGAGACAGGAAACCAGACAGCAGTCTGCCCTGATAAGGGAGAATATTGTCTAATGGAGGTGCCTCGAGAGCTTTTCTTTCTCTCTCTCTTAGGTTCAGTAAATGTAGAACTGAAGGTTGACCAGGGTTTACGTGGGCTCCATTTTTCCTTGGTAGAGAAGACATTTTCTTAGTGAGCACTGCAAGAACTTTTTTGCCCAAAATTTTTACATACAAGAAAGCCATTTCCAGGCATGTGGCTTCAAAAAGCCTGCAACAGTATTATCGTAAATTTAATGGAAATACTGATTAGTCTGCTACACAGCTGATAAATTATGTCAAAGGAGTTGTAAGTCAAACAAAGTGACGTCAGCAAAGTTAGGATGCACAAGTTGTGCAAAAACCCGGATTTTTCAGCCTGCTTGCAGTTCTGAAAGGAGAAAGGCAAGAGATTTTCAAGTCAATAAAAAGCAAAAATAGTCTGAAATACTAAATAACAGAATCCTACAGAAATATTCTTTTTCTTTGGGCCTATCAAGTAAAACTTTCAGCAGAAAATTTTTGCCCAGGTAGTATTTTCTTTTTACACGATATCCTACCTTTTTCAACAGTTATTACCGTTTCCCAGTGTCAATCCAGCAAATAAACAAACCTAGAAGGCTGTAAATCAGTAAAACGTTTTCTTGGTGTACTAGTTCTTCACGATTCTCCCCCTGCTCTGTTCTTCAGGGACTGGCTGCTCCAGTCCCTTCCCCCAGCACCGTGTCTGGGCCTTGCTCCTTCCCCTGCTCTTGCTTGCTTTGACTGAGTCTGACTGCTGTGCTGAGCTGGAGAGTTTCTTTGCCTGCTGCTATTTTGGGGCCCAGTGCAGTTAAGCGCTTGCTTACTTCCCATTAAAGTTAATGGAACTTTAGAAATGCTTTTTTGCTGACTCAGGTCTTGATGAGCAACTGGTACAGTTCAGTGCAAACACATCTTGTTACTAGCCCTGGAAAACTCTTTTTCTACCCTTTCCAGGGAATCCTGCTCTCAGAAACTGGTTTTTCTCTGTCAAGCTCTCTTTCAAGGTTCCACTGAAGAGGACTTCTCACCCACGTTCAGAAAACCTCCCCACCCTTTGGATTTTGTCAGTGGAGAGTCTTCTGACGTTACCACTTCTCCTTAGTATCAGGGGAAGTTTGACTCGAGGCTCACAGAAGTAATAGTTTCAGAGCAACAGCGTAAGTCCCAAAGGGCTTGGACTGAAGAGCTTTGGCCCCATGACTTACGTTGGCTGCTAGATACCAACAGTGCTGCAAGAACTGCAGTGTCTTTGCAGAGGGCACTCATGCAGTGCTAATTTAGCTGATATCATCACGTTATTCTGTAATTATACCAACAATAACAATCATACCTTGAAGCTTCTAGACAAAGCCTCATGTACCAGAGGGCAGCATTCCTTGCTTCCCCCAGGCACAAAGATGGAGAAAGCAAACCCCGTGCATGCTTTCATGCAGGGTGAAGAGAGGCAGAATTTATGGGCACCACCCCCCTGTCCACAACAAGAATATCTATCAGGTCACTGACTGTTCTTCCAGGTATTTAATGAGAGCAAAGGCTCTATGTTAGAGGGAGGCTTTGTAGTTGTTGGATGTGCACAGTCAAAACTGGCCCTGCACCCCACCCTTTCCTTTCATAACAGGTCTGCAGAGTTGGTGGACCTTGAAGGTAGATGTACAGAGCTGCTGGGAGTAGCTGCAATGTGGTTGCTCTTCTCCAGCTGCTTTGCAGTGCAGATGTGTAGTCTGGGTGCATTCTTTAACCGCTTTGCTCATTTCATCCAGGGTAAATAATCTGTACAAGTCCTTGTTGTCAGAATACACATTAAGTACCTTTAAGCTTTCATTCACACTTAATTACGTCTCTGAAACAGTAAACCATGCCCGTCAGGAAGTTAATATCAAGAAGTCTTCAATCCTGACAAGGCGGTGAGCTCTACCAATGATGAACTTCCTTTCTGAAAGGGATACTTCACTGCATAAGGGCAGAGTTTGTGTTTTTTCTGGCTTGCTGTCTTCACTGGACTTCAGATAGGAAAATACTGAGGGACTTTGTCTGGACTTTACCTTACACCTGTCCTTATTTGCATACAAAACCCAGTTGCTTCATTTGTCTTTCTGGAGTACAGGGTGTGAGCAAAATCTTATCAAAAGCCATGTCCTGTTTGGACAAGTTGGACTGACTTGGCAGAGATCCAAGGGTGGAGTGAATGGGAGGAGGCAAGAAAGTAAAACTGGGTGGCTTGTTAGCAGAAAAAGAGAGGGAGGGCAAAAAAAAGAGAGGGTGGAATGTTTGCCTACCGGATTGTAGTTAATTATTTAGTTTCAGATTACATGCATTTTAAATTCTTTTAACCCACATGAAAAAAACCCTTTAATGCAAAACAGTTTATCTAATAATGTGAAAGACAAAGGCCCTTATTTTTTAATACACTTAATATGAATATATTGTTGTCTCCTCACTGTTTCTTGCAGGGTACCTCAGGAATGAGAGACGGTATTTTGATTTTCCAGAAATTAGTTTATTTACTAAACAATTTGTGGGCTTTCAAACAAGTACATTATGAAATCTGAGTGTAAAGTAGAATCCAACTGTTTTTTCATTCTTCTGTTATAGAAACAGATAAGGCTGTTTACCTTCCCTATTGCCCCCTTCTCAAATGTTTAGGACAAAGATCAGGAGGTTTTGAGTTAGTAGGCATGATTTTACAAATAGACCGGGAAAAACTACTGACTTTTACTAGAAGTAGCATGCTTTATTTGTGTGTGAGTGTGCATGCATGTATTTTGTGTGTGAATGTGGTCCAAGCAATCAATTTGGAGCATTATTTTTCAATACAAAGAGAATTGTTTTGTGAATTTATTTGCAGCCGTAGGAGAGTGTCCTTCTGAGCTAACTCTTAAATGCCAGACCCAAAGCTGGTTTATATTGACTCTAGAGCAGCTCTATCAGTTTCCACCAAATAAGAATTGGACCTTCTGATCTGGACCGACAGGACCAAGTGTTATATATTAATTAATTTTCTGTTCTTGAAAATTGGTTTCCAGTCACTATCAAATCGGGAAAAGAAACCTACCGCTTAAGAGTAATGTGATAAAGTGCTCCATTTCTGTATATGATGCAGCAATAAAAGTAACGTTTTCCTCTGCTGTTCTTAGATGATTGCATCTGAGAAAGATTGAGAATTACTTTTCACTTTTATTCAGGGCATTACACTTTCTGTTATCTATGTCATTCTAATTCCTGCACAGTAATTTAGAGCCCTCTCAGGATACACTCAAATGTATAGCATGACATGTGAAATGTGTATCAAGTGTCTTTCACACACTTTCTTGAAGTAAAAAGTGAAAAGGAGTAACTCTTAAACTAGAAGAAAAAAGCCAATTTTAAAACAACAAAAATGACCAGAGTAGCCTGGGAGCGTGACTGCTTAGAACAAATTCATTCTTTCCTTCTCTCTCCTTCCCTCTCTCTCTTTCCTTCCCTTCCTCCCTCTTCCCTCTTTCCTTCTTCTCTTTCCTTCCTTCTTCTATTTCCTTCCTTCTTCTCTTCCCTTCTTTCTTTTTCTTTCTTTCTTTCTTTCTTTCTTCTCTTTCTTTTCCTTCCTTCCTTCCTCCACTAAAGTACAAATTGCTGTGTCATCTATGCACACTAAAACTAAAAACTGAAAGTTTCTGGAAACCTGAAAGCAAGTAGTTCCAAATTCTTATATATGAGGTCTGAGATGCTACATTTTACTGTAAACATTTTTATGTATAGAAGTATAACTTTTTTTCTGTTTTCACAATGCATATATATGTGTGGGAACATGTGTGAGTGATGCATAGATACCATATATATATTTAATGCATAGATATGTGGATATATTTGTGGGAAGACAGTCTTCTGAAACGCTAGTTCTAGCTATGTGAAATGTTAAAAACCTGAAAAAGATAACCGTTCAAAGAAAAATAGTATAGTTAATAACCTTCTCACAAACATACTTAAAGTATTTACAAAATTATCACAACTTTTAGCAAACAGTGTCATCTTACACAGCTGCTTCTAAAATAAAACTACATGTTAAGTTTAAACTGGAAATTGCGTTGAGCTGCTATATTTGTTTGGTTTGGGTTTTTTGTTTGTTTTGTCAGGCCTTTGACTTTTGTAAGAAGAATTATGAAGATACTTTAATTTACTTTTGATACTTGTTTGTTTCCATTATTCAAAATGTACACTGTTGTAATGTATTTCCAGAAGTCTTTAAACGTTATTCATATACCTGAATAATTAATGATAGACTTGTAACAACTTATGCCATCTTTCTCTGGAAGCTCTTAACAAATTTTTATCTATAAACACACATGATAGTTAATTGCAAGATTGTTCATTAATGTAGGCTTATTAGAATTGTTTTAATTTGAGTAGGTACATCGTAAAATTTTCATTTAAATTTCTGGGAGAATTTTCCAGCCCCAACTACAAATCTGTTGTTGAGCCTTTAGCCTACTTCCGCAGGGTGAAATTGTCTGGATGGTGTAGTCTGCCTGTATTCGTTTCTTTCCAGTGCCATCTACTGGTCAAAATTGAATTTGTGTAATTCTGTTTTCATCACATCTTAATAGAGGTCCTACCGCTTCCAAGCAGGGCTGTGCGCTGTACAGCGTATGGTCAGAACTTGCTCCTTTAACATCAGTTGTATAATGTATAACCTCAAGTGAGGTCATTGAGAACAACTTTCCTTTGCTTCTCTTGGTTTTTACTCTGTACCCTTATGGCTTACCCCAGAAGAGGTGTCTCCTCCTTTCCTTCACAGCATCTTTCCAAGTTGACCATGGCAAATGTATAGTATGATAGTTAAGTTATGGCATCTTTTATTTCAGGCAGTTTGAGATAAGCTAGAATTGGACAAGTGAGGTCAAACACTCTGTAGAAAAAAACCCTGAAGCTGCACAGAATACAGCCGGATTTTTTGAAGTGCTTTTCTTTTGCACAGTTTGCACAAATTGTGGTGGAATTGTCGCTAAATCTGTTATCTCAGGGAAATAACTGATGTATTTTTTTATGTTAAGTCATTGCAGCACATTGAATGTTACCTCTCCAAATTAGTCCTGGATTTTAATCTTTCTTTTGTATTGATTTCAATATCACTGTACATGAAAGTTTCAACTTTTCTCTTGGGACAAGAGATAATCCTCTTCAGAATCAGTTCACTGTATTATCAGCTAAACAAGATTATTCTGAAGTTATAGTGCTGATGAGAAATGCATGGTCTGAACTGTGATGTGTTTACACGCTAATGACAGCTAATGAAAGTGACAGTTCTGTGATCTTGGTATGCTGACATGCACAATAACAATTCTAACTAACTTCCGTTAAAGTGAGTAGATGTCCCTTTGTTTCAATAGCAATTAGGAAAGAATAAACTTAGAATAACTGAGATATTTAAACGAAGCCCAGTCAAATATTTAAGAAGCTATGTTAGAGATGGATAAATATTCCCATTAATCTGACAAAATAGTAAGTTTTTTACAGTTCAGAAAGTTGATTACGGGGTTTCCTGCTGCTTTCTAACACCTTGTCTTTCCCCTGCAGGCCAGGACATCAGAGGCATCAGAACAGGTGAATAAAAAAGATGCTAATGTTTGACCCAGTCCCTATCAAGCAAGAAGCCATGGAGCCTGTTTCAGTGGTAAGACTTTTAAAATATTTCAGCCTTTGTGATGACTCTATAGTTTTTCCATCTTTAAATTCATACCAGGTTTTCTCTAAGCTTTGGACTAGCCTAGGAAAGGCTGTGAAGTTATATTTTGGTTTTAAGGCAATCGAATTTACATTCTAGGAAAACTTTTTGTGTAGTTTATGAATTTATTGCCCCTAAATGACCTGCCCCATTACCTCTGCTGGTGCTCCCATCCCCAGAGCAGAGGAGAGAACATCCAAGTACTCTTCAGCCACTGCAGTGCAAATATGATCTCTGTAGCTCATGCTGCTGGTGGAGGTGGGTTGAAATTAAGTTGCCAGACTTCACAGTGAAGCGTCAAGAGCCTGTGGTTTTGATGTTACACCTTTGAAGTAAATGAACAGCTGCTCACCGTCCCCTTTTCTGCTTCTCTCTTGGTCTTGAAAACATGTGCCTGGGGCTAACTCTGCGCTCTAAACAGCAGAAAATCAATCCTGACAAAAAAAGTAATGTCTTTTTGCTGGGTAAGCCGGGTGCATTGTCTTGCCATGTGAACAGATGAGAACCAGGGCAGTGGAGGAGGAATGGGGAAAAATGGGGGAGGGGAGACTTTTCTTTTCGATTGGGTTAATTTTCTGTCAACTTGGTGATCTCAGAGAAGAGTCTGATAAGCAAGAGCAGCAGGAACGTGTAGCTGGGAGAGGGATAATGGGAATTGTGATGATTTAGGCTGCCGGGAAAATATGGCCTTAAGAAGCAGCTTCATGTATACTTCACCTATTCATCTGCAGGCTGCTGCTGAAAGGGAAGGTCCAGGCTTTTCTCCCCTCTTTCCAGCTTTGTGTCTCCTTTGTATGACATGAAGCAATTGTGTGGCCACAGAATGATTTGGATCCTTTGGATCAGCTCATGGAATGGTCAGAATTGCTAACCAACCAAAAATACCCTTATTTTTTGGTCAGATCAGGAAGCTGATCTGACTCATTCTGCAGCTGCTCAATGCTAAGCAAGGGGAGGGGGGAGGACGAGGGAACGGGACCTGCAATAGGATCAGATTAAGTGTAACATGAAACCACACCCTTAGAAAGGCTGATCAATTAAAAGGGTGAAGTCAGTGTGTATAAATTAGAGTGCATTAAACTCATGCTCTGAATGGCATCTTTCAGTGAAAAGTTTGCTTCCTGTTTTATTTAAAATGTAGAATAATTGTCATTAATTTAAACGCATCTGTAAGCAGTCTGATTTCTTCAGTGTATTAGTAACACTTTTTGACAGTTAAGTTTACATGCATTTTAAAATTACAGTTTGACTTTCATGGGGTTTAAAATAACTCATCTGTCACTGAGGGTGTAAGTATGACAAATTCCAGTATTTGGGTCAAGAAAGAACCTTAGTATTGTCCAGTCTGTCTGTCACTTCAATCACAATTATTGCATAACCTTATTAAGATTAGTGGTGATTATCTACGATTATCTAAGGATATCTAATGGTGTCCATCAAAGGCGGAAAATGGGCCACTTTTACAATAAAAGTGTTACTACACGAATAACAGAAAATCAGTATAGAGACACTGTGGGCTGTCTTTTGTACACATCTGCTTTCATCTCCCAAGGAAGGTTCTGCAGTGGTGTGGGATGATGCACATGAGAGACACAGGATCCTGCCCCAGACACCTGTGTGCTTCTGCAGCATGGACAGGGTCGGTCCCTCAGCAGGCTGACGAGGAGAGGAGTGAGCAGTCTTCCTCAGATCGGCAGATGAAAGAACAAGGGAGCATTTCTGAGCCAAGTGCATTTCAAGACTGTAGTTCCAGATGTTGCTTAGTCTATACCACATGCTCCTTGCAGAGGTGTGGCACCTTCCATGCATTGGACCTCTGGAGTCATCTTGGGTGTTCTTATAACTCAGTGTCATCACTCTGACCAGCTGTCAGAGCATTTTACCAAATCTGTATGCTTTCCTTTTCGTTACTGAATAATGCAAAAAAAAAAAAGCAGGAAAGGAAAAGCAGAAAGTCCGGAGGAAAGGACATTTTTTGAGTGAGATTCCCCTCACGGGCATTACTCTGGTTTCCCTCGGGCTGAGGAGTGTATGTGTTTCAGCTTCTGTACACACACACACTGTTTAGCCCCAAGCCCTCGAGGTCCTGGCTTCCCCAGAGCTTCTTGGTCTTGTGGCTTCCTTGGAGACCTGCCGCCACAGCTCCCAGCAAAAACTGCTCTGGAGACACCTCTAAAGGGAGGAATCGTGGTATGGAGAGAACATAGGAAAGGATAGCAGCCACTGAGTGTGTTAGTTTTCCTGACCTTCTTTTGAGAAGGTGGAAGGAAAGAGAAACCGTTAGTGTGATGTTTTGGAGGTGCTGAGTATAGCATTCAGATCACTGTGGGCTGACTTAACTCAAAATTCTTAAATCAGGATTTATTTGTATTGTATCTGTCATTCTGATAGTATCATTGGAGGCCATACTAAATGAAGCCCCTTGGGAATTATCCGTTATTTTACCTGGATATACACTGTCCTAGGTATAAAGTCTGTCTTTAAAAAATCCCATCAGTTGGGGTGAGAGAAGGAAACAAATTATGGTTTTGACACCACTGTATTTCAGGGGGTGTGGCTGAAAGGATTAACTATACTCACATGGCTGAAGCTCACATCCACAGTATTTCATCACTCTACCAACAGCTCATGCTATTTATTGAACTGAATTATTGAACACGTTATGATAGTTCTTAATGAACTAGCGACAGTCATCTGAGTCCTACCTAAATATTTGCTGTGAAAACTTTTTATACATTTGGACAAATACCAGTGACTGTTTAGTGAAAGAAGTTGCTTTTTTATGTGTTACCATCTTTCTTTGAATTGAAATAAACAGTTTTTCTCTGCCCTTCCATCTGTCCCAAAACTACTTGTTTCACCCGTTTTTAGAGATAGCTATGTGCTACATGAGGGGTTGAGGTCTTAAGCAGTGTATTGGAATACAAATTTCATGTGGTGAGAATGCTTTTTCATGTATTAGCTACTATTTGGATTCAATCCAGTTCGTCGTCTTACATGATACTGATTTGACAAATAATATAAGTAGGTTCTTCACCAGTTTCTGTTTTTCCAAGAGGCTGGCTAAATTTTTAAGTTAAATTCATAGGGTTATGTAGTTTATAAAAGACTTGGTGAATTGCTTCAAAATCTGCTCGCCTGTAAAACAAAAAAGATGTTTCACTGTGGCAGTGTAACAGACTTTAGCAAATTATATCAGATTAGTGCTTGATAATGTTCCCTTTGGAAGCAGCACTCTTCTGGGTGGTGATAGGTGTGCTTGTGACAGATTTGGCCAGTCTTTATTCGTGATAGATTGTCAAGAGGAAAAGCATGGTGATTCTCCTTTTGGATTTATTGATTTAATTGTATGAGCCACATGGATATGACTCAAAAATATTAGAAGTTCCTCTGATTTATTTCCCAATTTCTTTGTGGCTTCAGCGCTCTGGACTTTATTATGGACAAACAGCAAGGAAGGGTAAATTAATTGCTTTGTAAGGCCCAAAGAGGGAAGGTGATGATATCAAGCAAATAAGAGCTAGATGGAGACTGTAAAGGAATATATGTTGAAATACAATCCTGCATCTTTATAGTGATCTGCTGTAGTGACATACCATTCTGCACAGGGATGTTTAGGAAAGCAGAATTTACAGGAAAGTGGGAATTTGTTGGGGTTCTTTCAATCCAAGTCAGACCAAATTCCTACATACATTGTTAATTCCCACAGTAGGAATCCAAGGAAGATGTATCAGCTTAAATATTTTAGGCAAACAGAGCAATGATACGTAATTTTCCATTGTTCCACCAGAGTACTTCGCATAAGTTCTGGGACAGGTGAGAGAAGACTGCTCTTGGAGGCTATGAAGTACACTCCTGCTTCCTGCAGTTGGTGGCATTTAGAAAGCCAAACAGTGGTAGCTGGGCTTTTTTTTTGTTTGCTATTGCTAATGCTCCCTATTTACAGAGAGAGACTGTGAAGTCTTCCTTACTCTCCCATGCCGTATCTCCCAAGGGGTGCTGTCCGCTTCCCCGGCAAAGAAAGGGAAAGTGACTTACCAAATTTGAAAGCAGTGGTTCATATCAGCCTGATGGCAATTGCGGTGTCCCAGGGAGCTAGAAACTGAAACTTTGCTATGCTGAAAGATACAGGAGACTTCAGAACCAGGAGATAGATCTGAGTGTGACTTACTCCAAACGAAGAGGGTTTCAACCACACTTCCTTGATAGTGAAGCAAAACTGTTTCCCACCAAACAGTGTCTGATTGACAGCAGATACTCTCCTTTGCATTGTTCTAGCATCCTTCTCAATTTTTTCACCCTTTTTCTTCCCAGTACAGATAATTTGTTACGCCACACTTTTCTGTCACAACTTTATCTGCAGTTCAGATAGAAACATAGCAATTAAAATCGCAGAAGGAAGAAAAGTTTAGAAAAATGATTCAGCTTCCCCGAACTGCCAGAAAAAATAGCGGATGTTAAATCCGTGCCAGCTTAATTACAACAATGAAAACCTTCTATGCAAAATAATGCAAGGCATATGGGGTAAAATACCAAGTCCCTAAAATAATCACTTCTTAAAGACATCATTATTTTCTTCCTAATTCTTGGAAAGTATTTCTTGCTTGTCTAAATATATTTTACTTAACTTTTCAAGTTAACAGTTCTCTGTTTTTTACCGAATTTTAATTGTTCGGTATTTTTTTAACACACACCTGGTGTTACTTGAGGAGTTGAAAGAGGGTAACTGTTTATATAGAAGGGTTACAGCTTGGAGATGCTTCGTTCTTTAATAGGCTCGTTGACCGAAAACATTCCCTAAGATTTAAATTGCATAGTCTTTTTCCTTTCTAGTATTCTTGCAATGGAAGAAATGCTCGTAGGTAGTGACTTTGTGATCATCCCTGACAATCTTGCAGCACTGTAAATGCACTGATGCTTAGTGGTGGAACATTCACAGTTTGTTGAAGCTGAGTAGACTTTGTCCTGTAAACCAATAACAGCAATTTTAACAGAAGTACTTAATCTCTCTTATGTGTTTAAATTTTGAATTTTTGCCCATAACTTGATCAGATTTAGTAGATATTAAATACTAAACTCTATCAATATTCAGTGGCCTTCATCACTTAGGATGCTAATAATTTTGTCACTTGGCTCAGTGGTGGCAAATCTGCAGAACTTGTTTTAGCCAGCACTGCTTGCAATAATGGCATTTTAATACAATTCTGAGGAACCAATTACCATGGAAGATTAACGTTTTTATAGATTGAATTTGTAAGAATAGTCATAAAGAGAATAAATAACATTTGAGAGGTTTTAATGTAATATTTACTGTTTGAAGATTAAATCACTATTGTGTATGCTGCTTTATTTGAGTATTTTATGGAATAGGTGACTCAGCTTTGTTGTTTTGTCACAGTGCTATGAATGCAGCAGGAAAATTTAGTATTTTCTAAACTCACTGTTTCAAACAGTAACTGAAAAGAAGAAAAATACATTTGTGTCATTTTGCAAAAATACTTTTAGTTAACGTTGACATTTAAAATCAACTAACTGTCCCTCACAGGGAAGACAGAGATAAGAAACTGGGAAGATGTATTGCTAGAAGTTTTCACCCCAGAAAAAAATAATTGAAATGTCATGGAAATTATTGTATAAAAATACGATAGTTTTATACTTCTAATCTGTTTCACTTTCTACCATTTTGAACATTTTTTTAATCCCACTCATCAAAGTCTTTTTGGTGCCAAAGCATTCAGCAGTTTTTTAATATTAGTGTGAAACTGCTTAGCCTTAATGTGAAGCTTTACTTCCTAGAATCCAAAGTTAGCATTTGATTTCAAAAAACTTACAATATCTAAGGGCTAAACAACAGTGTGGATAGCATTTCCTATGTCTATCTGCTATGTTAGAACACCACATCGGTTTCCATTTTAAGTCATCTGTTAGTAAACAACCTCAGCTTTCAACACTTTTTAAATGCAAAATTGATCTGGATAGTTGTTTAATAATACTATACTCTATGTTAATACTTCTTCTGTTACAAAAATTAGTTCCACTAAAATGTGGAGATCGTCATGTAGGTCAAGATTAGCTTTGGGGTTTATTTTTTATTGCTTGTAGGGTTCAGATACATAATTTCTTGCTTTAGTGATGATCGTTTTCCAGTTACTTAAGCTGTTGATTGGGACCCATTACTTGCAATTCTAAGTCCAGTTTAACTCCCCTCTTGCTTGACTTCATGTTCCTCAGTATATAGTTATATGCTGAGCATAGCACCATGTATCTCCCAGGTCAGTTAACTAATGTGCAGCTTAGTATATGAAAAGCAGTTTTTAAGGGAGAAAAAGAGTTGAATAAGCCCTGAGGATTTGTTTTCGTCATCTGTTTTACATTGCTTCTGAAACAGTTAGTGAATCAGTACTTCCTTTGTGTGAAATCTTAGGCTTTATTTAATTCACTTTTATTTAGAAAGTACATTAAAGTGCTTTCTTGAACTTTTTTCATTTTGCTTCAGTTTTTCATTTTGCCTCAGCCTTTCTTTTTCAGCAGTAATTGTGTGTGTGTTGATTTATTATTTGATTTTCTTTATTTTTTTTCCACTCCTTCTGACAGTCATACCCGTCCAATTACATGGACCAAATGAAGCCAAACAAATACAGCGTCATTTATTCTACACCGAGTATGTTGCACAATAAATTCTACTCAAACCCCGAAGGACTATCAAATGGAATCCAGATGGAGCCAGTAGACCTTACGGTGAACAAACGGAGCTCACCACCTTCAACTGGAAGTTCTCCTTCCCCCCTAAAATTTCAGACTGTGCATAGGAGAACTTCACCCGGATTGACTCTGTCCTCACCCAGCTCACCTCTCAGTAAATTCACACCGTCACCCCCAGGAGTACAGCCTATCTCCATGCCAATAACAATACCACCTGTAATGGCCGCTGCTCTTTCACGCCACGGACTGAGAAGCCCTGGAATACTCCCAGTTATACAGCCTGTTGTGGTCCAGCCAGTTCCTTTTATGTATGCTCCCCATCTTCAGCAGCCCATCATGGTCTCCACAGTTCTTGCAGATGAGATGGAAACACCAAGCAGCATGCAAGGTTGGTGTTGTCAGAGGTTCTTTATGCCGTCTCATCCTGGGAAAATAACTGTATATCCAAACACTTTTTTGTGTGTGTTTTGCATTTTAGGAAATGGAATATAATTCCTGTTCTTCTAAAATACGCAGGCATAGAATTTACTGTGTAAATATTTTACCAAACACACCAAGGTTGTATTCTGTTCTGATTTATACCTGCATGAAGCTGTTCATCTACTGAAATTTGGACTGATAAAATTGTTGGACTGATGAAAATGAATAGACTAAAACTGGAAGATTTTGTGTTTTAGCATAAATTGTTGCACTAAATAGAGAGTTGGGGGGTTTCTTTTGTTTTAACTGTAGATTTTTACATACATTTTTTATTTCCATAACTCTCCATATTTTTGATGTGTTGCCTTCCCTCTCCTACCCTCCCCCATACAGTGCCTGTCATTGAGTCTTACGAGAAGCCTACACTGAAGAAAACAATCAAAGTAGAGCCAGGAAGTGAACCATCGAAGACTGACTTCTATCCTGAACAAATGTCACCTCCAGTGATGACCTCATTGTCTCCCCAGCAAGTAATGTTGCAAGAGTAAGTAGCTAACAGTAGTCCCAAGATCAGCAGAAGAATGAAAAGCAGTTCATTGCAGCAGTTACCAATTTTGAGGAGTGGGAGGTAGTGTTGCTGTGCTTTAGAACGTGATAAAATACAGAAAAACATCCTTCCCGCCCACTTCCACTGTGAACTGTGATTTCAACTTTTTTTTTTCCCTCTTTAGCAATATAGGAGTTGATACGTATTTATACATCGCAACCACATAGATCTGCCATTTATATAATGCATTTCTATGGTAATGCTAGTCCCAATCCTACAACTCACTGAAAGTAGGACTCTCAATAAGCCAGTGATACCTGTTTATGTAAAACCAGCAGCAAACTGGAAAGATGCTGTAAAGACATTCCGTACTGATCTCTGTATTTATGTTACCTAAAATACCTTTCTTTAAAAAGATTCTTGTGACTTTCTTTTCTTGGAGGACCTCTTTGTCTTTTAAAAACTTTTGGCTGCTTGATGGAAAGAATCCCCTCAAGCCTACAAGTTCTGTATATATCCAGGGAAATTCCATGTTTGCCTGAGGCCATTGTTCCGTGGGTGGTTTTTTTGGCAGCTCAAGTAGTTCCTGAAGCTCGCTGTCCTCCCAGCCACTTGTTTCCACCCCAGTACCAACTCATTGTGCTGGTACAACTGTTACTGGGGCCACTGCATGAACTGGATCACAGATCTAATTGGGTTTAAAACAGTCCTGTTTGCAGAAGGCAGAGCAAGGGCTAGAAAGAAGTGAGGTCTGGGGCAGAAACTTTTTAATCGGAAATATTAAAAATTTCTCAGGAAGTACCTGAGGAGCCCTTCCATTTCCCTTTTTCCTAGGGAAAATTCTGTCAACTTACCAAAATCATGGAATGACCCAGAGCCGGGCTCATCCTTCAGCAGGCAGTGCTCTGGGCAGGCATGAGGCTGCCGGCGTGGCTCTGGCAGGAGCTGAAGTTGGGAACTGAGCAGGGCTCACAGTACATGACCTCAGAATCCATTTCTGCCCTTTCTTCCTGCTCACCTCACCTTCTGAGCAGTTGTACGAGACCTCACCTCCTGGGGTGGCAAAGAAGGGCTCCAAGCCAGACTCCCAAAACCAGTATGTGAGTGCGGCGTGATTCAGAAAGAGAGAGAAAGCGTGGTACAGACGGTCGTCTGCATTTCCTTCGGAAGGCAGCCTCTTCCTCCTGCTCACAACCGTTCCCGGGTTAGGGTTAGAAGGCATACCGCGGCTCCAGGGCTAACTACGTTTTGCACAGCCTTCTTGTGGGCACTCCTCCTCATTTTCAAGTCTCTAACCAGCTTAGATGCCGCTTCTAGACTGCAGGCTCTTTGCAATTAACTAGTTGTCAGCTTTTATAAACTATATGCTGTTTATTTAGAAATAACCTTACACGTTTTATTATAATAAACATATAAAAAATAGTAAACATCCGTGTTTACTAGGTGGTTACTTATCTTCCATAGTGGACCTGCCACACAAGGGAGTCAGGTCTGTATGTACTCGGAACTAACTTCTGCTAGGTCAGGACTGTCGAATGGTTCAGTTTACTTTTGGTCTTTGTTAGGACTCTTTAACAAGGGCAAACCAGTAAGTGCTGTTCCTGGCTGATACCACACCCTTCCTCCAGGGCTGAGGCTTCTGCAGACTTGTCACCTGCATTAGTGATTTGCATTAATTATTTCCCAATAAGTCCAGTTTCCACAGGAAACCCATCTGCTGAGCAAAGAATATAAAATTTGGTATAACCTGTAGGTAGCACTGTTACAAAAAACATTTGAATAGTCCCTGTTTCCAAAGCATCTCCTCTGCTTGCCCTTGCAGAGCATTGTATTTATGGAGAGCCTGTCCTCACATTGTAATGGCTTAAATTGCTTCCCAGCTTTCCTGTAGAGCTGCAGTTCTTGCTCGTTCCTAAAGCCAGCCCTTTCAAGTTCACATTCTGCTGTATCCACAACAAGAAGTTTGTGAATGGTAGTTTTTATCTTTTTATCATTTAAAAAAATACATAGACAAATCACACAAATTACAAGATGAGAGACCTAGACCTTTATAACATACTCTGTTGTCTCACAGCTTCATCAGCTTCTCTCTCTGCATTATGAGCTATAGTTAGGCAATGATTTTTTATCATTTTTCATAGGTTCCAACTCCCCAAAGTGCACTGTTTAGACACATAAGCTACATTAAAGGGGCATAGGAAACCTTCAGTCTCACTTTTAACTGACTGATTTTGCTTTAGTGTTAGTTTTTGGCATACACGTTATATATATATGTAATGTTGGTGGCATTTCTGTAGGAATTGCTGGACTTTCTAGTATGTCTGATAATTGACATAACTATGCAGTTATTTCTAAAATCAAACTTGAAGTAATAATCTCTGACCAAATATAAGAAGCCGCATTAACATTGTATTTTCTTGCGAGTGCAAGTGTCAGAGTCTAACTCACGCTGTCAACATAGTGTGGTCTGTTGGTAAAGAAGGAGAAAAAACTGTTGAAATTGTAGCATGATTTTTGGAAGATGCTCTTATCTATTAAAGAATGATACTTAAATGATTAGACTTAATGTGAATTTGTATCTGGTTGTGTAAGAGGGAATGAAAGAATTTGGGCTGTGCTTTTATTATTGGCACTTACTTAATATTTACCTCTGATTTTTGACACCGCCTTAACCATTTTTTAAAACTGCCACACCCTATGTGATTATTGATAACATGCTATAGTCTTGCCGGCCTTCTTTCCTCTAAAGGGAAAATGAGACAGAGACGAATTCTCAGCGCTTTATTTACATGATCTTAGATTGAAAGCCATCACAAATGGTGATGGTACAGCCAATATCCTTTTTCTCCCTTTTTCCAGATGTTACCATGTCCAGGACTAGCCTCCACTCATAGGGATTTAAACCAAGTTTGCTTGGTGTCCTAAGCCAGAGCTTCTCCAAAAAGACTAGTATGCAACAGCGTTAAAACTGAGCATTGCTTTAGAGAAGCATTTCTTTGGAAGCTAAAAGCCTGCCTTTCTTATTTGAGAGTGTGTACATCTGTGTCTAACGTCACCATCTGAGGCTTCCTGCCATTACAACGTTTTCAGCTAGGTTTAATGTGTACTTGAAGAGTACATCACTCAACAGCCACAGAAACACCCAAGAAAGAGAATTTGGTTCCCAATTTCAAGCTTGTAACTCTAATAAAAGAATTAATAACAGAATTAAACTTTACCCACTTGGGTAATTCCCATCCTGCTGCTGTGGAGAGTAGTAGAAAATTTTTTTCTTGTTAAACCACGCACAAGATTTTCTTTGCTGTGCCTGGTAAGTCTTTTTTTATTTGGTGTTAACCAAAGGACCTTTAGCACATGCCCTTTATTTTGCTGAGAGAAGTAGGTATTCAGTGTTTCTGAAAATGAGGCCCTAAAGGAACTTGGGTTAAGTAACTAATATAACCTAGTGTTATAAAATGTAATTTGATCAGTAAAGAAATGTGAAATACAGTAACTGAGAAAAGACAGGAGTTCTAGAAAGCTTCTGTCACACGGAGGAGCTGGTTTTGCAACAAGGAATGCTAATATCTGCACATTATATACTAAGTTTTAGTTAAAAGCTAAAAAATACATTAAAAGCACTGATAATCAGAGATCTGGTAACGGTTGAAAAATGCAGCTTCGTGAGGTTGCAAGATTGATGAACATACTTGGACATTGACATGGAAGAAAGAGTCAAGGTTGTCCCCGATTCTACAGTAGGGGTGTTGTTCAAACATAAATATCCACAGTCAATGACACCTTTCAAGAAGTTTGATGTGTTTTCACACGCGTGAGTGTTTGTGGTTTTGTTTGTTACAGAAGTCCATATGTAGTTAGTACATGTCTCACCTGCACTGTACCTGTGGGCTTCAAACGCAAAAAATGATGTTTATGAAGGTGGAGGGACAACTTCAGACATCCTGTGGGTGTGCTACACAGGCTAAACTCTGCTTTTAGGAACTGACGTCAGTGGTGTAGGGAGGCCGCACCCTCCTGCCAGCACCAAACAGGAAATTCTTAATTACTCTCTAAAGGAGTGGCTGGAACAATACAGATTGAGTTCTGCTTTGAAACCCTAAAGATACAATTTCTTTAATAATATGGAATAGCTGTTTCCCATTACAAGCAAATTAGTTACATTTGAAGGAAGAAGAAAAATTGTGAACAAATACAAGAGAAGTTCACTATGAGCTCAGAGTTTGAGAGTTTCTGGGTTTGACTGAAAAACAGGAATTTGAAGGGGGCTTTTCCTTTGTAAGTTTAAAAAAAGCTAGGGAGTAGTAAAAATGGCTACATCATGTCACAAAGTGAGTAAACATTGAAAAATATTACTGCTAGAATACACGAAATTTGCTAAACCCTCTTGAATTTTTCGACATGCATGTAATGTTGTTCTTTCTGCCAAGAGACAGAGTGGTAGTGAATAAAGGGCTCTGTCGTGAATCATGTTAGCTGAGGTTTGCTATGCTAAATGTTTCTCATTTTTAACATTCAGTTTGACTTTGCAGGAATCACCCTTCAGTTATAGTTCAGCCAGGAAAGAGACCTTTACCTGTGGAATCTCCGGACACGCAAAGAAAACGCAGAATACATCGTTGTGATTATGAAGGCTGCAACAAAGTCTACACTAAAAGCTCCCATCTGAAAGCTCACAGAAGAACCCATACAGGTTTGAGCACTGCTATGCTTTTCTTTCATCAAGTCTATGGCAAAATAGTAGACTGCGCTTTTAGTTTGTGCTAATGGCCAGGTGGCCACAGGTGTAAATAACAAAATGACAGAAGTTAGATCTGGCATTGTTCTGAACATAATTATAGGCTGAGCAAAAGACAGAGGATGTAGCAGGAAAAACTCACAACAAGAGACTGTAAGCCAAAGCAGGATCATGGTGTATTCACTGGCTCTTTGCTCATTTTCTGTCCAGTTGCTTGCAGATTACTCATTCTGCACACCCTGTAAACACCAAATCAGTTCAAATTGCACTACCTCACCTCTTACATCACTGTTAAATTTGACTGAGACTTCTATGGGAGTAGCCCATTTGCAAAAGTCTGGACTGTGTGCCAAATACAAACACATCTGCTTCGTGTGGACGTGCTAACTACTGGTCCGATAGTGCTCTTTTCTGAGTGAATGTTCCAATAAACATACCCCCATCTCTGTTCTCCGCAGAAATGTTCATCTTGGCACGCGGAATGAATATATGTACCTCCAAGGTTTTTACAAAGATATGGGATGCTTTAGGTAAAATGGAGCCCAGTTCATGTCTGTCTTGCATCTCCACGCAAGCCAGCCCTTTACCTGATGGGCAGCACAATGGGGTTAAGGAGAAGGAGGATCACACATGAGAAAAAAATGATTGAGAGAGATTTTAAGTTGAGCTACTTGTGACAGTGGTGCCAGTTATTTATACTACAGTAACTTTAAGAGGTCACAACAAGATTTCTACCTGCTGTACCGAATGGTAACACCAGTCCTTCCCCCCAACTAATCCAGAATATGAGGTCCTGATTTTTAAAAATGAACAAATACTTCAACAAATGCTTAAACCTTTACACTTCTGGGCTTGATAAGACAAAACAAGTGCTGATATGGCAGAGGGAGGAACAGAGAGACAATAAAAAATAAGTTGTGGCAGGAAACAATTTTTTTATCTGTTAACTTCGACTACACAGTTTCTAGCGCAGGGTACTCTGCAGCCCAGTGCTGTTTGGAGGCTTTTTGAGTAAGCATTAAAGTACTTGCTGAAATTTGACAAGGCAAGAGGATCTGTCAAATATTTAACTGACGTGTTTGTGTCTTAAATCCGCGCTTCTATGTTTCTTTTTCCAGGTGAAAAACCATACAAATGCACTTGGGAGGGATGCACGTGGAAGTTTGCTCGTTCTGATGAACTAACGCGGCATTTCCGCAAGCATACAGGAATCAAACCTTTTCAGTGCCCAGACTGTGACCGTAGCTTTTCACGTTCGGACCATCTTGCTCTTCACAGAAAACGCCACATGCTAGTCTGAGTGTCTTCTGTCCCTGACTCCTGTCACACTTCTTTTTTTTTTTTTCCACACATGCATTTTAATTTGGATTCAGCTGGTCTGAATCTCTGAGTTTATATCATTAAAAGCTTACGTATGGTCAGTAACAGATGTTATCTAACCCTTCTATGTCCTTGCCACGGGTCAGACCTAAAGAATGTGAACACTTTGTTTTTTTTCTCCTGGGGATGCTAAGCAAACCCTTTCTGCAGACAGTATGTTTAAGGTATTCCATTGTGAATAAGGGAATTTGTAAACTAACAGCTTCTGTTGGTTTCTTCATATAATCAACCCAGCATATACTGATAAAGTAGTAAATGTTATTTGAATATCCAAAATGCTAGTCCTTGCCAGAGACTTTTATTTATGTGCCCTGTAAGGGATACGCTCATTTTATGCTCAACAATGCAATGAATGGACTCTCCCAACCGTGTTGATTTCTGCAATATGGTTAATACAACATTTTTAGAAAGGCACCTGATTCAGAAATCCCCTCTGCCCGAACAGTGAATAACACTGTAGAAATAAATCTAAGCAATATAATTATGTTACAGAAAGATTGAGACATTTACCCCAGTCAAGAAGAAAAATTGGCAGGAATTGGTCTATACATAATATTGTGCATCTAAACCAATGTCATCTGTCCTCTGTATTATAGTGTAGTATATATACTTGTTTTTATTGCATAAAGCCCTGGTGGATTTGTTAAATGAAGACCTTATGTGACACATTATATGTCTGGTTTCTGTGCAAGTGTATGGATGGAACACACATGGTACGCTGTGTGCCACGCTATGACATGGCATTAAATGATATTAATAGAAACCTACCACACCTCATTTCAGGGATATAGAGTATCCCTCTACAGTCACTCCCCTACATTTCCTCTACTCTAAGTATTTTTTCTCTTTGCTGTGCCTCAGAAAATAGCAATCATTATGTTAAAAATGCTCCGAACTGTATTGTTGCGAGTGAGTGCCACTTTAATACACTACAGTATTTAAAATTATTAATCCACAATGTTTTCATGAGAAGATGGCGTCAGATATGAAGCACTGCTGACGATAAATTGAGTCATATCTCTGTTTTGGATAAAAAGATATACTAAATCATCCATTTGATAACTCTGATTTGTGACTGGTAGTCTCTCAATGCTAGGTAGACTAAGCTTTCCTGGGGATGTGTCTATTGCATTAAAATACCACATCAGCAAGTCGTAACTCTCATGTCAGTTAGCAAACACAACTCAACAGATAAACTGAATTCAAGCAACCTGCAGTTGACCCTAGAAATGCTCCTGTCTCTGGAAGCCCGCTGAAGGGAAGGTTTCTGTCTTTATTAGCTGGCAGACTTTGTGGCACTGCAAGGAAACAGGATGTGTTTCTCTAGGCTCTCCTGCACCACTGCGTTTTTGTTTTTTCCCCTACGTAAGGTAAACACCATTCCCTGCAAATTAAACATACTGAAGTCAGATTTTCTTTTCTCTTGGAAAAACGCACTGGAAAATGGAGGGGGGAGGGGAGGAGGAGTTTCATAAAACTCTCCAGGAGGAGGCAGGTGGAGCGTCCATCTGCAGGTGGGTATATTTGAGTTTATGGGGTGGGTAGGCTGCGGTTCTACATCCCATGGAGTCTAACGGGAAACAATCTTGCAGATGCAGGAGTTGAGTGCAAAGAGCCTTCCCTTGGTGATGGAGTTTGCCAGCTGTTCTGCTGACATCCACATACCCATAGAATTAGAGAAGGAGAGGATATCTACTACTTGGAGAAAAATGCTCCTACAGCGATTGCTGAGAAATGCAAAGTACTGCTCCAGTTGTGTAACAAATCTTGCATGTGGGAATACAGAACTGGCAATTTTATTTAAAGAGTAGAGCCCTGAACGTGTGCTCTACAAAGGGGAGAACGGGGATTTGCAAAGCGTGGCTGGGAACCTTGCTGTGACGCTTTTGTGAGGAAGATCTGTATGGTCTGTCACAGCACCATACATCCTCGCCGCTTCGCCAGGACTGAGGTTACACCAGATCTATCTTCTTGTAACTGACCCTCCTCTGCTTGTCTGTGGAGCTGAAAAACTGGGGGGATGAATCAGTCTTTTTTCAATTGGCCGGGTTGTCACTAACATTGAGGAACTTGCAGGGAAGAGAATGATATTAACGAGCAGCTGTTCTAGAACGGGGATTTTTGTTGGGTTTTTTTATTTTCAGCAGTAGCAATATGTGGAGTCAGAATTGGCCTCCGTCATTGGGCTCTAGGTTTTAATGGCAGTTCCATAAATGCAGACGCGTCACCGACTGAGAGGCTGTGTGGAGCCCCTGTAGCATCGGTCACAACTCTACTTAGTATCCTGGGATGAAAACAATTCTCCATTATATTCTATGGAAAAAAGCAGATGAGATCCTATAAAAATAAGCAGCTTAATGGCAACTGATCCCATTTTAGCTTAACAAATGCAAATGCATAGAATTTGGGATGTTTAAGGAACATTTCTTTCCAATGCTCTGTTTCTCTTTCAAGGCTTTCACAAAATGTTTTCTTTAATATTTTCTTTTTTTTTAAACTAGAAATCTAAAATCAAATACCCTAAAGGCAGAACTTCTTTGTAACTAAGCGTTACTTTGGAGAATTTAAGTTATCTACCATGTTCATTCATTAGCCTATGTACATTTTTCCTGAAAATACTCATGCTAATAGTGAGGACAAATACAGTGAAGATGCAATAGAACTTTTAAATATCTTTATCCACATGCCTTGTGATTTAGGACAACAAAAGTTTAAATATTAAATATTTGAGATTATTTCATGCAAATGCCTTGTTTGTAGGATTTTTCACTTGAGTCTGTGGTGTCTTTTTTGTGGAATGTCAAAAAAGTCACAAATACGCTTACATCTTTCAGCTGAAAATGTGAACTTACATCTTAACTGGCTCATTGACTCATTTTAGCAAACTTTGATTTGAGGGGTATCTTTAACTTTTAAATATACACAACGAAATACTTTTAAAAAGTCAGTCCTTCCATCTTTGCCCTAAAGAGAAGCCAGTTTAGATCTAAAGATACCAAACCCTAATCCTGCAGTATGTGTATATTTTAAAAAAACCCTTTTTCACTAGCAGTATTGCACTGTGCAGTGTGTAACAGGTAATACTGTTTTACTAAAATGTGCCCGTTTAAGCCATTCAATTATAATGAATTAGTAGTTTCTAAGACAATTGCAAAAAGCTAAGCAGGTATTGCTGTGTGTGGTTTTGCTTAAATATACACCGCCATTCTGCAGTGACATTTCCAATGCCACATCTTGTCCAAATCTGTTGTTGTCTCTGTCAAGGTTAGCAACACGTAGATGAATACAAATCCTTTCTATAAAAAATTACAAAGCATTTTACATCTCTTAAGAGGGCTACACGAGTTTTCATTATATTTTACAGATATTAGCACTTTTTTTTTAATGTACTTTAAATATTAGAGGGTCAAAATAATCTTTCTGCTTAGCATCTCTCACCTGCAAATACAGCAGGGATATTATATTTACTTTAATACTTGTATAAACTATGCAGAAATTTTTTAATAAAATGTAATATATTTTATAAGCTAATAAGACTGAATGGGTAATTAAAGGTTTCTAGCGTGCATTACTATAACTTGCAAATATGGAGACATTTTGGTAATCTTTTCTTAATAAAGGTGTGAATGTTTAATGTACTTTCACTGTTTCTACTTTGGTAGTCCAATGGGAATTCAGTAATGACATTTTGTCATGTCAAACTGTGAACATAAATTTGTACTGTACAGTCCTCATACTATATTTAGTATACAATGCATATGTATTATACTTGTTAATAAAACCCTCAGAATATTGTTTGTGGTCATGTCATCATACGCTGTATGACAAAGAGCAATGACACCGGTGGAAGGGTCAGGGGCATGCCCGGGGATCCCTGCTGGCTCCAGGCAGCCCGCGGAAGCCCCTGGGTTTTCGGATGGCCCTTCTGCAGCGCCCGTGCACACACCTCCCGTCTGTACCTGCCCCACGCACGACCGCGGGCAGGAGCGGGCAGGGCAGGAGCGCGAGGCACTGCAGGCGCTGCCTGTAAGCACCGGCACCGCTTCCAGCTCCCGTGCTGTGGAGGAGCTGTGCCCCGCCCTGCACTTAGTGGCAAATTCACAAAAATCGTTTACTCGCTACTAATTAGGGGATTCTAATTAGTCCATTGGCGGGTCTGGAGCACCAAACATGCGAGTTTGCATTTTTTATCACTCGCAGAACGGCTGTCTGGGCCTGCTCCTTTAGCCATGCTCTTCCCCGCAGCCCTTTCCCAGGCCAGGGTGCCAGAGCAGGCAGCGCAGAGGCAGACTGCCAACACGTCGGTGCGCACGAGTCCTGCTCACCTCTGGGCACACCCGCAGGCTTTGCTGAGCGATGATGATGTGCACAGCTGACAAAGAATGCTTTTTATTTCTTCACACCTTTTCGGATGCCTAAAAAGAGTGAGCCCGGTTGAATTCACTATGCATCTCTTATCACTTTCCATTCCTGCTGAGGTAATTGCATCGGGGTGTTGGTCTATTGGTGCCTGGGATCCAGCAATCAGCCTGCCGAGCTGTGGGGCTTGGTGACCCAGCTACGCCGTGGTGACGTACAGAAGGGAAAGCAGGTACAGCAGAAAGGAGGCATAAAAATAAACCCCTGCAAACAGCAAACAAAATGTGAGAAAATGACCGGCTTGCATATCCTGGCGTCCTGCTTGAAAATCAGGATTGCTCATTGTAAAGCAAGAGTCGGCGCTCACATCCTGCTGTTGATTTATAAGATCCATTTGTTAGCGAACCAGTCGGTATCTGTGCTCCACAGCCTGCTGGGCAGGAGAGACTGGTGGCGTAGGGGAGCGGGTCACAGCCACGGACCCCGCGCGGGAGCTGCCACCAGGAAGGGCTTACCCTGACACACGCACCTGCGCGAGGTCCCGCATTTGCTGGGCCGATGGGATTATTTATTTCCGTTTTCCTCCGAGGCAAAATGCGTTGCACGTATTCTAGCATGAGCCATCATTTTGAGGAAATAGTCAATGATAATTTAACCGGCCACTGGGTGTCACCCTTAGTCTGAGAAAATGGCAAAATTTAAGTTTACAAGATTGTAATTTAAGAAAATATTTCTTTTCTCACAGTTAAGAAATGAAGCTGTTCCCTCTGTCTTGCCTTCTATCACTGAGTCAGGTCCTGTCATGCACAGAAATCTGCTCAGATTCAAGACTGATCTTTGTTTCTCTACTGCAATTTTTAGCCATAAAAACACATTTAACATATCCTCTATGATTAAAACTGTGGTCTGGCCAAACACTGACAAAGTTGATACACAATGTTGCTTTCACGCGTGCTTCCAGGCCTGTGAGCTCAGTGAGAGCAGCACCTGACATCATTTTTGTAAATATGGACATTAGCATGACAGTATTTCAGGAGTTCAACCAGATACTTGCGTCCTGTAAGCCTTGAAAACTTCCCATCAAGAAACACCTCTACGAACACAGTTAAAAAAAAATCTTCAATAGCACATTGCCTCATAAAAACCTGTGAAGAAAAGAGTTTGCTACATTGGGCCAAAACAAAAAATAATCAATACTTTATGTATCCTCTGAACAGAAACAGTTTCAGGGAAGCAGAAAATGGAAGTTCCAACAGAGAAGTGGCGAGAAACACTGTCAAATGCTAACTTAAAAAAAAAAAAACAAAAAAAAAACCCACAAACAACAAAATGAATCTGCTTTATCAAAGGCACTCAGAAGTGTATTCTAAGCAGCTATAGGGTATGGTACGGTATGTAAATTACTGAAATACTTGGCATGTGCATGAAAGATTTGTGAGGTAGGAAGGACAGAGTATAAAGAGGTTAACATCCAAAACCAATATACTTGGCAGACTTCAGAAACCAAATTATTCCTTTCACACCTACCTACAACTTAGGTTTCAGAACAGTCTTAAAGGTGAGGCACTCTCCCACGGACCAGAGCCCGTACATTATGTAGGACATAAAACCCAGTTTGCTGATGCATTACATTTACAGAGACCGGAAAGCCTGATTTGAGAAATTTTACTTCCTCTTTTCTCATCTAGTAAACAGGACAGAATATGGGCCCATTAAAACGTTACCACTGAGCGTGAATGCTAATCATGTCCTTAGACTGTAACACCTGGGAGGGGGAACGTCTTTCAGGAAGGAGGGGCACAGGTTTTCTGGTAGCGTTCTCCGCTGTAAAGCGCCGAGGAGCCCTAGAGAGGTAAAGGCTACAAAACTCCTGGCCAGCTGAATGCGCACTGGCCCCTGCGACTGAACAGTTCCTCAGGTACCCGAGAGCTGTACAGCACACAAGCCTTAAACTACAGACAGATGTAACTCTGGCTGTAGCTGAAATAAAGAAGCCACTAAAGCTTAGCCAGGCAACTGCCTGAGAGCAGACAGCGATGTTCCGGAGGAAGTGAAGAACGTGCACCCAGAGGGGTGCTGTACAGTTGGGAAAAACCTGTTCAGAAGGAAACATCGCAGCTCCAGAGGTGCATTCAGACTGGAGCCCCAGGTTTAACTGGGGGCCACTTCTGTGGAAAGCGCCTCACAACCGGCCGTAACTGGCTGGCCAGCACACGAGGTTTGTGATGCACTTCTGGCAGCAGCCCGCTGTGCCCGATGCCCGTGTTGGGTTGCCATGAAGCACGAGTGACTCTCAGGGTAGGGTAAAGCCTCCTGACTGAACTCCTGCAGAGCACTAAGCTTCTCTGTGTCCTTGGACATCTCCCCTCATCATAAATAACCTGCTTTTCAAGCATGCTGCATCCATCAGCTCCCACTGGAAGTACTGAGAGTTTAGCAGCCATTTTTAAGATGCACAAAGAAAGCTCGGTCCCGGCTTTGGGAAGGGGGAGATCTCAGTTACGTGTTACCAAACAAGTCAGGAGCCAGCTTCTCTTTACCCGAAATTAAGACTTAATAGAGATTTTCAGCCCTTCTTTCCAAAGGTCTGCATTTAAAGCCAGGCACCTAGCATCCTACTGCGATACCCAGTTAACCCGAGCGGGCAGGTGGGTGCACAGCAGCGTCTCAGCACCTCTGGACACCAGGAAGCTGTCCTGGAGCTGCCCATCCACTGCTTCATCTGGCTGCCACCACAGACGCCTGCAGGCGCTCGGTCAGCCGCCTTGGCGAGTGTCAGGGATCACATCCTCTTACTGGCTTGCTCACCTCACGTGCCGCTCACGGCTGTGAGCAGAGGGCTCTGCATTTCCCTTAAACGGTAAGTTTAACACAACTCCTCATCACCAGTGAAATGACACAGGAAATATAATAACAGATAAAAAATGTGAGGCTTATTACGTTGTCAAATTAAATCCAAGCACAGCAAAAGATTAGATGTCTCCTATCGACTAATACCATTAGTTTCATCACTTTGATTTTAGCAGAGAAGTTATTTCCAAATGAAAATTACTGCTTTTTCACCTGCATGATGACCCTCAGCACCTGCTAATAAAAGGGCAATGCAACAGAGTCCAGTGAAAGTCTGGAGATAAAAGGGGATTTCCCTCCAGACATCAAGCTTCTGAGTTTAAATACTTAATAAATGACCTAATTCAGTGACAGTTCTGGTAATACCACTCTTTCTCAATGGTTGTGCAAGTTCTGTTTCCTACTGTTCATTTGCAGCATTGCCAATTTTCTATAAATATGAGGGGGTTTCCCGTTATTGTCACGTAAAAAGTATTCTAAACAGCTATAAAACTACATTATAATGTAGGTTACTTATTAACTGTTGCAGAGAGATAGCAATAAAATACATTTTATAATTTAACAGAAGAATTACAGTTGCACAACTGAGGGAAATTTTTGTAATGAAATGGTAATATATTGAGGCATCTTGTTTTTGTTTGCCTTCTTACAGCTGAAAGAGTTCGTAACAAGAAAAATATTTTATTGAAATATATAACTACATTTTAGAAAACAGGAAAAGCAAGCAACCCAATACAGCTTGATATGATCATAGCAGAAAGCAGCAATATTATAATACTACAAAAATTTCATAAGCAGATATTAACTATTATTTTGAAGATAACGAATAGCAAATTCTATGAAATCATGACTTAGTAGGTAAATCTAGGTAAATGGGAATGTTTAGTACAGCAAAAGAAGAAGAATATTAAACAGGGATTAATGGCTCCAATTATCCAGAAAAGTCTCTGTCTGTGATGAAGGGAAAGACTTCCAGAAAGAGAAAACAGACTCATAACAAGGCCCAGTGAGGTCTGAAGGTGTAGGGATACTGTACCCTTGACATCTACTATACCAATGTACATGAAAGGATTTAAACAAGAGTTTTCTTCTTCTTTGTGTTATTTAATTAAACCCAAGGAAGCAGATCCCTTCCACCTTAACAACACAACATCCATGTCAGAACAAAGATTAAATGCGTGCTTTGACAATCCCGATGACACTGAACAAACCACTATTTTTGTTACTTTCAAATACGGCCAGAATCAACAAGAAAAGTCCAAATTAAAGGCAATCCCAACTCTACAAAAATCAGTGTAATCACTATGAAAATTTCTCTCTCCATCCCTTTGTTGGTGATGGGCAAATACAGAGGACTTCTGACTACTTTCATGACTAGAATAAGCAATAGCAATTTCTGTATGTATCACAAATACATTTTGCTATAAACAAGGAACACTGTAAAAAAGGATAAAAATTTGGTTAACACAATTTAAGGCAAGACACTCAAGTCAGTTATTCACATACTGACTTACACTACTAGTAGAAGTAACATCACTATACTCCTCATTTACTTCAAAGGATATTGGCAGGTTAATGCTAATAGCTGCCCTCAGGTTAGCCCAGAAAAGGGCACGCTTGCTCCTCTCCTTTGGCCACTCCAGGTAGGTTCGCTTTGCCATGAGAGCCTTCAGCTTGTGATACCTCGCAGGGATAATATACGGAGGGATCGGCTCCAGTAAAATGAGGATTAAGCTGTTGGAATTCTCACTGAAAAATTTGTGATGGGCAAAGTACAGCTCATAGTGACACCACTCGCTCTGCACAAAGTTGGGGGACAACACAAAGATCGACTTGTAGCTCTTCTCAATGCAGTTGATGATGTTCTCCATGATGCTCTTGCCAGGGATGAAGTTTCTCTCATGCTGGCACAGTTGTACACAGCCCTCCCCCTTCTCCAGGTTCGGGATCAGCTCGTTCTTCACCCACAGCGAATCGCGCTCGCTGTAGGAAATGAACGCGTGAAACTGCAGAACGGTCTCCTGCTCTTCGGGGTGGTTGTGCCAAGCTCTCCGCTTCGTCTGCGTCCACTGCCACATCATCCGCGCGTACCACGGCACGTCCAGGTAGATGCACAGAAAGGCCACGACAGCCACCAGCACCAGCGTCAGCAGCAGAGCTGTCACAAGCAAGAGCGTTGTGTTGCAAGCCAGTTCAGTCAGGTGGAAGTCCTTCAGCTGCGTTCCTCGCAAGTCTTCCGGGTACTCGCACATGTACGCCGCCGGCCAGCCAAACAGCTTCCCCCCAGACTGCCTCTCCAGACGGATGAAGTCTTGCAGTTCACAGGAACACTTGAACGGGTTGTGCCCGGCTTGTAGCTCCCTGACCCTTGGGCAGCTCTGGAAGAAGTCAGCAGATGGGGTGAGGATCGAATTCATCTCTATGTTCAGGAACTCCAGGGACGTAAAGCCGCTGCAACCCGGCAGGTCAGCCAGCCTGTTCGATGCCAGGTTCAGCTCTTTCAAGGATTTCAGCTCAGCCATCCCCTTGGCGACACTGGTGATCTGGTTGTTTTGTAGGTCGAGTTTTTCGATGTTGACTGGCAAGCACTCAAACACAGAATCCGTCAACTGATTTGAGGACAGGTCCAACTCTGTCAGAGACTCAGCCCACCGGCATTGCACATCAGCTGCATCGTGACTCAGCAAGTTGTTGCTCATGTCCAAATATTTCAGCAATTTCATACGGCTGGTCATGAAGCTTACCTTGGAAAGGCTCTCAAATTTATTCCTCTCCAAAATAAGTAATTTCAGATCTGTCAGAGTGCCACAATTCTGGAACAATTCATCCGTCAGGGCATTGTGAGAAAAATTTAAATACTGAAATGAGCTTGTTCTGTTGGGGCAAAGCATGTGTGGCATATATGCATCATATATTGTCAAACTGGCAATATTCATCTCTGAAAACTGTCTGTATAGAATCTCCTGGTTGAAATAATATAGTTTGTTACGAACGTGCTCCAAAGTTAGTGTTTTCATGGAGCCACCCAAAGATACTAATTGTTCCAGAGAGCTTAATAAGGATAGAAATTCATACTCAGTCAGCTCCACCAGTGGTCCACGAAAAGTCAAATTTCTCACAGTCAGATGCTCCACAGGTGAATACCAAATAAACAGGAAAATTTCCAAAATGATAGCCCATTGTAAATCCACAGTGTCAAGCATCAGAGCTCTTGTCTTGATTTTCTTCAGAAGCGTTAAAGAAGGAGAGGGGAAATCTTCGTAGCTCAAGGTATATCTTAAGTTAACTATTTTTAAGTTTTCTGAAGTGCTCATTCCATCATACAAGAGGGAAAAACTGAAGTTTTGGGTTGCTGCAAAAACAATATGGAGGCTCCTTGTATTCAAGGCTGTCAGACTCTGAGGCTCATACAGAGAAAAGTCTTCTAAGGTTAGGAAGACAGTGTGCAGCTGCAAATGTATGATATACCTGAAGTCTGACCTTCTTATCATTGTGGCACTTAATCCTAGGTACTCCAAACGAAACATGTACCTGAATTCCTGACAGATGGGCAGGGCAGTAAACTTATTGAAAGAAAGATCTAAATGTCTAAGATATTCAAGAGTTTGACAGTAAACTTTAAAAATGTTATTATGAGATAGATCTAAGTATTGTAAATCTTGATTAAAAATGAAGACACTGAAGTCAAGCTCCGTAATTAGATTATGAGAAAGATTTAATACTTGAAGGTCAGAAAGATAAATAAATTCTGAGATACTTAGTCCAGAGATCCTATTATGTGATAAATCTAACACATGAGTATGGACTGGAATGTTTTTTGGAACATTAGTTAGCAAATTGCTTGAATAATTTGCAATAAATTCATTTTCCACAGTTGGCTGGATATTATTCCACAGTGTGAATGTAAAGACACAAGCAAAGACGTAGATATTTGTAAGGGGTCCCATTATGCCTTCCAGGT
This sequence comes from Calonectris borealis, assembly GCF_964195595.1. Taxonomy (NCBI): domain Eukaryota; kingdom Metazoa; phylum Chordata; class Aves; order Procellariiformes; family Procellariidae; genus Calonectris; species Calonectris borealis. The sequence goes on from NC_134315.1 coordinate 26,333,796, forward strand.
TTATTTTGGTTCCTTACAGAAACACAGAAGCATATCTTTGTTTGCTGTTCAATATGTCTCAGTGATGAGTCCAGCCCTATGAAAAGAAAACACATGGAATTTCCTGAAATTGTTGAACTGCTGAATTTGCTTTTTATTGCTAAAATAAAATTCAATACAAAATTTATGTAGTAAAGATTTTATTTTTACATACTCTTGTTCTAAGTTCCTATCAATCCTCCTTACCCTTATTCTTTAATTCGAATTACTGATTTTCTCAGCTAAGTAGAAATTAATTCCTTTTTAATTGGAGGAATACAATCAGTGGCAAGTTAAAAAAACCACAAAGATGTTAAGAAATAAAAATTTCTCAAGAATTTTCAAAAATTCAAAACTGGTACACTCAGACATCAATGCATTTAGGAGTAAAGGACAACACAACAAGCCTCCCATCTGCTCTTTCCCTACACCCCATGTCCACACACATTTGGGGACAGCACTCCAAAAGCCCCATGGGCCCTAATGGGAATGCCAAAAGATATTCCTCTTCACATCCCAAAGGCCCAGGACACAGCCATGCACCCCCTCAGCATCAGCTGATCAGAAAAGCTGATCAGCTTAGGTTTGCTATAGCACAAAGACATAGAGGTCCATTTTTCCAGAAAGCCAGGAAGCTTGAGGAGGAATGATACTGTCTCATGAATATTGTAATGCCAGTCTGCCCAAAAGCATACTAACAGGAAAACCACAGCATAACCAGACAGTACGTATGAAGCACTGGTACCCAAAATCTGAAAGAAAACACACGATGCCTCCAAAGACTCCAGGATTTCCTGGGTGTCCTAGGAAACATCCTACATTTTCCAAATTATCCCACAGTTGCAACTTGGCAAAGAACCTCTCTAGAAACAGTGAGGGACAATGAGTCTATTTCTAAGGATCAAAAAGCCCAGGGAGAGAAAGATTTTCTGGATATGGAAAATGGTCCAGTAGAATTTATATATGGTCATATCTACCAATAGCCTACATAGATTTGGAGAGGCATCAGTCCTATCATGATTATCCTGGGCATTACTCTCTTGTCATCAAGCATTTAACATAACACATAGACAACCTGAAGTATGAGCAACTCATAAACTGTTTCAGGAGACAAACAGCCCCAATTTTTTTTCCTGTGCTGATTTTGTTTGAAAAAAAACCAAAGTTTTGAAATTCTGCCCCTGTGTAATCTTTTGTTAAATAAAAACCAAAAGCCTATTTTTTCAGTTCTAGGTTATAAAGTGTGTTAGTCCCCAATAATTTGATTGACTGATGTCAAAACTCATCCCTTCCCCTCCAAGTCTCCTACCAAGCTTAATCAAGTTTTCTTTCAAATAAGTAGAGCAAAAATACGTGTAATTAACATCACCAAAAGCAATAAAAGAATAATCAGTAAAGTGTAAATTTCTACCTCAATAGAATCCAATTGAGAGGTCAAATTCTGTCTTCAGAAAGTTGTGCTAGGGTATCCGAGTACAGAATAGAAATGAAGCTGGGATGGTTGGTCAAAGTACAATATCACTCACAAGAAGAACCAAGACAAGGAAATGTGACGCAGCTTTCTTCAAAGAGCAGCTGACCCTGTTCTTCAGAGTCCAGGCTGGTAAAGAACCTCTTGAATCGCATAAACTTTGATCTGGAACTATCTGGAGGAACTTCCCCCTGGGCAAAAGGGATGTCAGGAACAAAGCAAGAAATGTTCTGAAGGGAGAAAAAAACAATGGTCCATGCTCCATTGCCAGATGAGTTTTAATTTACTGTTCATGCTACGCTAAACACTGCAAGAAAGGACGATCCATGCTGTATAGCATTGAAGAGTGCCACAGTCAAAGAAAAAAAGCAGACATGTGTAGCAAAGCAATATTAAGGATCAATGGTTACCCCTCCAACACCATTTTATGATGGTATTAAATTAGAGTTGGCTGAGAATGAAAATTGCCATACCAAACATTTTTTCCTTTCTTCTTTGTTGAAATTCAACATACAGATGATCATTTTCACTGAAATTTCAAAATGCAAGAATATCTTCCAACAGTGAAGAAACACCAGCACCTGAGATTTGATAGAGTCCAAAATACACACAACAAAAAGAAAAAAAATGTAAATAATGGAGCAAATATAACCCACCTTTTGTGCATGGAATTACTCTCCGATCGAAGAACCAGCAAAAGACCTCTGCATACTTGGTTAACATCCTCAAAACAGAATTTCAAACATACATAATCTTCAAGCTGGGGAATCTCACATGAGATGCTAATTCCTTATTAATTACTACATCAGGATGTAGAAAGAACAGGGTTTTCTTATATAGGCAATATGATTCTAAGAGTTAATCAAATTTCCCTACAATGCAGGTATTAAGAGCACAATGAAAGTAAACTTTTAACAGTCCAGACTCAAAATATATTTACTTCTGTAATATTTACAGATGTGTATGGTTTAGGATGAAATGAACCTATCTACGGTACAGAATATTCACCAAGGCAAGTTTATGTAAATAATTCTGCTAATTTCATGTCTGCTTCTGATGGTTACACAGATGATGTAGAAATTCGTCAACCGCATCTCCTCTTCTGCACACACAGAAAAGAGGAAGCAGAACTCCCACCACCAACTTCTCTTCATATCAAAATCTCTTGCAGAGCTCTACCCTGCTGAGTTATTTTCCTCAGCAAGCAGACTAATTAATGTAGCACATTGACAGATGACAAAAGCTTAGATCTCAAAAGCTAGTAACAGGGGCAAACTGGCACAGTTCAAAACCTTTACAGGTCAGTCATCTCTACACTAGAGATGCCTCGGAGTTTTTCAGGGATGCCCCGCATTGTAGCTTTCTTCAAAAAATTATAAAAAATGAACTACAGAGAATATTCACTATGATACGAAAGCTGTAAAGAAGCCATGAAGAACACAGCAACATAGGGCAATCTGGGAATGGAGGAATCCAATAAAGAAGCCATTCAATTAACGTCTTGAATAGGGACATGAGCCTAGTGAGCAAATCAACAGAGTAGAGAGTGCATGCATCACAAAGGCAGATGTAAATAACCAAAACCAATGCCTCGCTCCCATAAGTCTCCAAACTAATACAACATGCTTCAGTAAGATTAATTAGCAAGGAAGAAAGAAGCAGAGATGAATGAAGATTTATTTAATCTTAATGAATTTTAAGATTAAATTAATGAAGTATGTAATGAATTCTTCAGGTATTAGCAAACTAGGGGGAGAGGGGGCACCTTGGCCTATTCTGGACTCAGTCTAGAGCTTACTCCACCCCATAAAACAGCACCTTGGAGGAGAGCTGAAGGCAAGAAGGGATTCAGCTAACAAAAGCTGGGAAGTATGAAAATTTATTCTAGATAGCGATGCCAGCTATATTTCAAGATTGCATTAGATTCCTTTTTAAACTTTTCTTTTGCAATTACCTTTTTAATTTTGTAAAGAAGAATTTAACCATTTGCTTTGCTGATAGAAAATGTCTGGTTTTCATTTTGAGACTGATGAGTAAGATAGTCTGAACTGAAACTGAACTGAAACCATTCTGCTTTCCTTGGTGCAGCGAATCTGAGCAATACATTACAGAAAACTCTGAGACACCTTTGACCCAAGACAAGACCGGGGATGATGAATGTTTCTCAATAAGCAGCAAGAGTCTGCTTGTCAGCTGATACTGTCTTGTCTTCAAGTTAAAGGAGAAGTTCCCGTTGCTGGGCATTAATCCATGAAAGTGAATAGATTAAGGCAGTTGTTGACAGAACAATAATATCACAATTAAATTGAGAACTAAATTATGCAAACCAGTGGCAGTTTTACTTCCAATATAACCCATGAAAATGGATTTTGTTGCATGGACAAAATCAAATACACCATCAGCTTTCATCAGAACTGACTCCAGTGCACACAGAACTGTAAAAAGCAAAAGTATCTACACCTTTAGTTGCAGTACGTTTAATTTCCTTACCACCCTTCTTTATGAGACTTTAAAATACATTCAAATAAGCAGTTTGCCATAAAGAAAAATTTGCAACTAGTTAAAATAAAACTGATACTCCTGAATACCTCTGTTAAATCATTCAGAACATTGCATAATGTTGCTTTTACTAACAAGTTCAGCAAAGCTGTGTTTGGGGCTGGTTTCAGTTTACTGATTAAGTCATTTTGCATGGTACACAAAAACTAAAAAGCAGTGTATTTCTGTTCACGCATCCTGAAATGTACCAGCTAAATACCATCCTTTCCAGAGTCAGCATGTGTGTACACTCATGCAGATACCTTGTCCCATTTCTGAAGTTTATATTGCTGGGGTTTTTTGTAGCTGATTCTATCAATGAGCACCTATCTTCACGAACAGCCTTTCCTCAAGGTACATTTCACACTTCTGCCTGTATGCTGTGATTACTTACCCAGAGAGGAACCGCAGCTACACTGGGCTGGGTACCAGCAGCTATTCAGGACCAGCAGTACGCCCAAAGGCGTGAAAAATCTCTCCAACTGGAACTGCAGAAGGAAACTTAAATGTGCGAAACACCGAGTTAAAACATAGCCAGAGCAGATGGACTCATCCAAGCACTCATGAAGAGTTAGTACAATTATTAAAGATTGCAAAGCCAGTGTTTAGTCATATTGAGTACCTTATCTTCAACTGCAACTCTCATTGTCACAACTTAACCCTGTGTGTCAAGTAGGTGAAACAAGGGTTAAATGCCACCACAAGTCAAAATGAGCAGAGATTGTATCACATTTATGCCCAAGCCTATTTTGCTTGGGCATAAACAGACACAAAGATCACAGCTGTGGAAATCAAACTGGTAACACAGAGCCACCTTGCAGAATACAGAACTTTCTCATTTATTGGTTTATCAATATTGCTTCCTCTTGACCAAACAGTGACTACAAATGAGCATTATAGTCAATCTCAGTAAACGCTTCTGAAAGAAAAAACAGCCAAACTGAAGCCCTGAGTAAAAACACGCCTTTCATAAAGGTTTTGAACCTTCCCCTCAGCAGAATGCCTCATTCCCGCAGAGTCCCATTCTTTTCGCTCGAGCGCCTTTCCCTGCTCTAACCCTCTGCAGTTGAGCTTCAGTGCTGATGCTTTGTAACATTTCTAAAGCTAAAAAAGAGCTGAGCTTTCAGCAGGGCAACCCACATTGCATCAGAACTCCCAGTCTGTCGCAGTTCAGTTTCCTTTATACTATATACTACTTAAATACACATAAAAACATTTACACTTCCACTTCATTCTGCACATGTTCTAGGTTTTGGAGGGTGTTTAACCCCCATGTTATCAGTGTTGTATGTGGATATTATTATGTCTGTCAAAATAGCATTCCTGCTAGTCACCAGGATGACTAGTCAAGTGCCAAGAATCTGCTCTGATACGGTATCTGACATCAGAATATATTTATATACTCCCTTTTCCTGATACCTGGAGTGCATTAGCAGTTACAGCTTTCAGTGCAGAACCAGTTGCAGACTCACATCACCAGGGTGCACAGAAAAGAGTAGCTATTTTCCAAAATGTGAAGCTGAAGTGGCTGACATGGGCTGGGAGACTAACACATGGGCCCACATCCAGGAAAAATTTCTTCTTGGACTAAAACTGCTTTTATAGAAAGTGTTCAGAGTATGGTGGAGGCTAAAACAATTGTTTTAAATATTCTGATACATATTGCTTGAGAAACTCATTCTCTCCTGTGGAATCAGAGAAACTAGATGCAGTAATTCACTGCACGTGTACCTGTCAATTATCTGGCACATAGCATGGACAAAAATCTAACAGTATGTGGGCTTCTGGTTTCAAAGTACACGTTTTAATTGCTCCCCATGCTCATTACAAGCTTCCCTTTCCAACGTTATTCACAAAAGGATTTTGGACATATACCAGAAACCTGTAATTATATATTTCTGCTCATGATAGCATCAGTTACCTTGCCAGAGGTCATGTTCCCAAGTTCTTTCCAAAGTGGCAAACAAACTCCTGCTAAAACCTTCCACTCCTGAAAGAAATAATTAATTTCTGGCAACAGCTGTGTGCTCCCACCTGAGTAACAGGAAGGATTCCTGGTGCATTCTTTGACTTTTAGAGGATTTCTCTGCCCTCCGGCCAACAGAAGAAGCGATATGAATTCATAAAGCTTCACACACAAGAGGGGATGTTAACTGTATTACAGAAGTTTCGAGGGCTGCTGACCTAAAACTCTGAGGCTTTCAAAGAAAATTTTCAAGCCAGCCACTGTGTAACAATCCAGCTGTCCCTGGTTGTGTGAAAGGGATAGGCAAACCAAGTTAAGTCTGTTCATCTTCAGTTTTCTAAGGGTTAAATGAGTCATACACTGAAGCGTTATTTGGAGGGGAAGAGGAAGCACAGAAAACATTTCTTTCCTCAGTCCTGAATGAAATGCCTGGAATTTGGTAATAGGTGTGTTATATTAATTTTGAGGCTAGATGGGATGAGAGAGCTAAAGGTGTTAAATTTGACCTTTCCCTTACAAATCATTAAACAGTTGCTCACAGTTCAGGACTTCAAGTCAAGAGACCTCAGCCTGCTTAGACCTCAGGCAAAAAAAAAGCAAAATCAAAAACTTTTGTTAACAATAATGGAAGACAAGAATGAGATAAAATGCAAACATTCTATATTAAATGAGGATTTCATCTTAACATCCCTTCTTCTCTCGTCTTCATGTTGAAATGCATTTTTGAAAGGAAAACTTCTTGCTTGCTGGTCATTTAAGTCTCATGTTCCAGACGGCAAACACCTGCTCTCCTGGGGGCAAAGAGGAAGTTTGCTGTGATCATCTTCAGCTGTTGTGAATGTTTGTCAGAGCCCAGCCATGTTTTCTTGAAGGTAAAACAGCACAAGCACAGGTAACGGGGCCTGCTGTATTTCTATAAAGGACAGCAAATATTGTAAATGTAGTTTATCTTTCTGACTCCGTGACTAGAGGGTCTTACCTGCTGTCCTAAGGCCTGGCAAATTTTTTCAGCCTCTGACTGGTTATTGCCTTTCTGATCAGAACTCATAGCTGTGCTGCAAAAGACACTATTCTGGCTGAAAATGACAGATTTTTTTAACAAAAAGCATAAAGTAAGATACATGGGTGAGAAGAAAAAAGTAGAAAGCTAAAAAAAAAGCAGGATGTAGAGAAGTCAAGAGTTTCTCAAGATATAGCCAATGATGATGAAGGCAGTTATGTTACTGCTGATACCCTCTCAGTTCCTTTGGTCAGGGATCTCTCTGGCCCTAGTATCTGGTATCATTTTCATTTCATACCAGAGGATGGGAATTAGAGCTCCGATTGTCAATTCACTTCTCTCTCACAGCAGTGCCAAAATATGAGCCCCAAAAGGTGAAGTAGCTTATCCTTCCTTTTTCTTTTTCTTTTCTTTTTTTTTTTTAAGAAAAACAACTGAAACCTTTCTTTCTCACTCAGTCCTCTTTTGTGGCATGGCCATTTTTGTCCACCTGTGCTGGATGTTCACAGAATCCTGTATCTGGGTCCTATCCTTTTAAGCTTCACTGAATCTGAGAAAACACTGCCCAGGAACCATCTCAAGCTCTGGACTTCTAGATATCTTCTCAGGATGCGTAATTTTCTTTCTTGAAATGAATTTTAGCAAAAGAGGTCCAAAAGTGACCAAGCTGCCTAAGCCTTGTGATTACTGCAGCTCTGCAAACTCTCCAGCAACTCAAGCACTCTTCCACCTGACTATACCAACTGCTCCAGATTTTATTCTGCTGAGAAAAATTCACTACAGTATCTCAACCTGTACTTCAAAATCCACATCCAAACTCATTTGTGATTTGCTATTTCTGTATCAACCTCAAGAGACTTCCAATAGGTGAGTTCAATTTTGCCTATAGTTAGAAGGCAGCATAGACAACTATGTAGAAACAAGGTTCTGTAACAAAAAGTTAAATACATTGACAACCAATGGAAATCATAAAGTATTTATTGCTTCACCAAGAAAAAACAGAAAAAACTCCATTAGAAAGATTCTTAATCTGTTTCCCCACACCAGTTTCCATCAGCCATTGGCAGATTAATGCTAATAGCTGCCCTCAGGTTAGCCCAGAAAAGGGCACGCTTGCTCCTCTCCTTTGGCCACTCCAGGTAGGTTCGCTTTGCCATGAGAGCCTTCAGCTTGTGATACCTCGCAGGGATAATATACGGAGGGATCGGCTCCAGTAAAATGAGGATTAAGCTGTTGGAATTCTCACTGAAAAATTTGTGATGGGCAAAGTACAGCTCATAGTGACACCACTCGCTCTGCACAAAGTTGGGGGACAACACAAAGATCGACTTGTAGCTCTTCTCAATGCAGTTGATGATGTTCTCCATGATGCTCTTGCCAGGGATGAAGTTTCTCTCATGCTGGCACAGTTGTACACAGCCCTCCCCCTTCTCCAGGTTCGGGATCAGCTCGTTCTTCACCCACAGCGAATCGCGCTCGCTGTAGGAAATGAACGCGTGAAACTGCAGAACGGTCTCCTGCTCTTCGGGGTGGTTGTGCCAAGCTCTCCGCTTCGTCTGCGTCCACTGCCACATCATCCGCGCGTACCACGGCACGTCCAGGTAGATGCACAGAAAGGCCACGACAGCCACCAGCACCAGCGTCAGCAGCAGAGCTGTCACAAGCAAGAGCGTTGTGTTGCAAGCCAGTTCAGTCAGGTGGAAGTCCTTCAGCTGCGTTCCTCGCAAGTCTTCCGGGTACTCGCACATGTACGCCACCGGCCAGCCAAACAGCTTCCCCCCAGACTGCCTCTCCAGATGGATGAAGTCTTGCAGTTCACAGGAACACTTGAACGGGTTGTGCCCGGCTTGTAGCTCCCTGACCCTTGGGCAGCTCTGGAAGAAGTCAGCAGATGGGGTGAGGATCGAATTCATCTCTATGTTCAGGAACTCCAGGGACGTAAAGCCGCTGCAACCCGGCAGGTCAGCCAGCCTGTTCGATGCCAGGTTCAGCTCTTTCAAGGATTTCAGCTCAGCCATCCCCTTGGCGACACTGGTGATCTGGTTGTTTTGTAGGTCGAGTTTTTCGATGTTGACTGGCAAGCACTCAAACACAGAATCCGTCAACTGATTTGAGGACAGGTCCAACTCTGTCAGAGACTCAGCCCACCGGCATTGCACATCAGCTGCATCGTGACTCAGCAAGTTGTGGCTCATGTCCAAATATTTCAGCAATTTCATACGGCTGGTCATGAAGCTTACCTTGGAAAGGCTCTCAAATTTATTCTTCTGCAAGATTAATGTCTCCAGTTGAATTAATTTGTCACATTTTTGAAAAAGAAGATCTGTTAAATCATTCTTTAAAAAATTTAAGTATCTAAAGGGACTGTCAGATGAAGGACACAGCATATGTATCATGTCTGATTCTGCTATTGTCAAGGCTTCAATATTCATGTCTGCAAATATTTTGTATAGGTCATCCTGTGAGAAGTACAGATCTGTGATTAAAACTTTCTTCAATGTCAATGCTTTTATAGAGGTACCTGAATAGTCAAAGTCATAGCTTTCGATGTGCGACAATTGTGTTACACTGTTAATATCGAAGTATTCAATAGATGAGTTCCATACAGTCTGAAAAATTTCAATAAGAGCATTCCAGTCCACTGACACATTTGTCAGTGTCAGATTTTGTAACCTGGAGCCTTGTTTGAAATTAGATAATAAAGCGACTAATTTTTTTACATTGTCATTCGTGATTTCTGACAATGACAGGCTTTCTGTAGTATTTTGTATCACAACCCAGTCAAAATTAGCTTTGGACTGATGACTGTTTGTATACAGGAGTGGCAGGCTCTTGATTTTTTTTGTCAGAACCATCTTCTGGAAAATCGTTAGAAACAGATGTGGTTCATTTTCCACAGACAGGCTGATATGGTTCCAAAAAGTTAATGCAAACAGACACTTGTAAAGAAAAAAGTTCCTGTGAGATCTCATATTTTTTGTCATATTGGTTTCTGTTTCCTTGGAGATGCTCAATACTTTTCTTATCTGTCAATCTTTGTTCTAATCCTGTAGCAAAACAAGCAAATAAAAACAAAAACCAGATTGTATCATTAAGAGGCTGTGAAAGACTGAATTATAGAACTTTTGTCTCAAAGACTGCTTATCTGGGCGAGGGTTCCTTTGGCTGCTGAATATGATAAGATCAGCTGCAAGGCGTGAAAGATCTGGGCGAGGGTTCCTTTGGCTGCTGGATATGATAAGAATGGCTGCAAGGCCACAGAGATCTCCGGCTAGTAAGGTGTGAAAGATCTCCGGCTGGCACGTGCTTGGACAGTCAAGACTCAGGAATGCGGAGACATGTCGTTGCCATGGAAACTGCAGCCCTCGAACGAGAATAAAAGGGACTGCCAAGAGGACCCCAGTGCGATCGCCGACCCCGCCGAAACACCGCGGACCCCGGAGCGACCGCCCACCGCCGGAACACCGAGAGACTTGGACCCCCGGGATGCCACGGATCCATGGTGGGGACTATTCTTGCAAATCTATCCTGAATACCTGCTTGACTTCTGTCTTTTTACTCTATTCTATCCTATCGCTACTAATTTTCTACTTTTGATATTAAAAGTTGCTGTTTTGGGTATACGGCATTTGATCTCGTTTTGTGTCTTAATCTCGCTCTTGGGATCATATCGAAACCTCCCCCGACTTCGGATCGGGACATTCCCGACATCGGATGGGGACAATAATATACTTTGATCAGAAAGTACAATATTTGAGGTCAGTATGGTCATCCTTTCGTCAGATACTCTCTTGAAGGATATGAACTAGACTCAAGACATTTTTTTAAATGGACTTGTGACTACGAAACCTGGACCGAAACATGATTTCTAGTGACTCTGCAATGAGACAGTAATAGCTGTCACTTATTGGACTAAAGCTACAACCTCAAGGACTACATCCTCTGTATCATTAACCATTCCACAAGCTTTCTTAGAATTACATTATTTGGTCTAAAACGTACATTCTCCTTGATCTAACACAACCTATATTATGAAATCTCAACAGTACAACAAAAAACACACAGTCCACTGAGTTCTTCTTTTGTAAAGAATGCATGAAACTAGGCTTGGAAATCATCTAGAAATAGTGAGGCAACATGGCAAAACTTTTCCAGCCTTTTTCCAGATTTGCATTTGGAAAAATTATATGCAGTTTTACCATCATAGCCCTCAAACTCATTTGGGCATGTGCAGAGGACAAAAGTTAATCAGCATCCTCTATCCTGTTCTTCCGATTGTTTGGGAAACACTACTAATGTGTATATAATCAAACAAAATATGTAGCTTCAAGAGAAACATGAAAAACAACTCTACCTTCAAATCATTATTTCTTCTTAGGACAAAATTTCAGCAATATCCAGGGACTACGTGAAAGAAGGATATGATTCTTCCACATGTGCTTAATTTTCTCTCTCATTCATATATGCTGGCATTCAGTCAAATTATTTACAAGTACCTTCAAACTTTCTTTAGAATATCCTATGAAGCAACAAAATTAACAACTGTTATAACACATGACCCGTGATTTAGGGGCTAACACTGGAGAAATTACCCTTTATAGTCATATCCCTTTTAATTCAGAAGTATCGTCAAGTCTTCAAACTTGACAAATAGAGCATTATCAAGATATAAGCAAAGAAGCAACCAGTAGGGTAAGCAAATCAACATCATAGAGAGAAATTGTCCTGTTGTTCAAAGAGCGAGAGAAGAGATCAAAATTGAGGTTTTAAGAGTTTTTCCAATATAAACTCGGTATAAACTGACTAAGCTTTCATATAAGAAATGTACAGAATGCATTGAGCTATGATGGTTCAGTATTAAGGCACGCGCTTCGCAACTTACCAGCATGGTACAAAACTCGAATGTTAAAAATATGTCTTTCACATGGATGGAACATATCATCAGGTTAGACCCATTCCTGAACTGTAGAAAAACTGTTTCCATTAAATCACTGTGACCCCCTTAACTATGGGTGTAGTGCTAATACAAAGAGACTGCTATTTGGCCAGCTTGTTTGGACAAATTTACTGAACATAAGCAACTTTACTCTCATTTCTTACCCATACACTTGAAAGTACATCATACACTTGCTAATAATGCTCTATGGAAAACATGGCTCATTTTCAAGTAAGATGCAGAATATAAAACGGTTTTAGCTAACTAGCAACCATATAAAATCAATAAAATGAAAAGTTTCTCACCAGAAATCCCTGCTCTCCGAAAAATGTACTCAGGAAAAGACAAAAAGAAAACTTCCTGTAACTCTATCCTACTGTGTAACAATACTTAGGAACGCCCAAACTTTTTGTATAAATGTTTGTGCCATCTACCGACAGCTTATGAAATGGCATTTGCTTTCCTCCAGATGTATTTTTCACATACAACATTACTGTAATTTCCCCATTATTTATTATTGAACTATGTGTTTTCGTACTTTGCAATAGATTAAGCAGGGGAAAAAAGTTAATCTTTTTACCAACTTTCTGTCTTCATCAAATTAATATGAAAATAAGTACTTCTTTTGAGCAAGTTTTACACTGAAATTCAAACATCTTCCTCTCTGAACTTAATAATGATCTGTCTATATGCATTATTCTGATTAATTTTTTTCCATTTAGCTATACCAATTTAGTCGTCAAGTTCTTATCGAGTACTTTATAAAAGTACTGTTTGTCTTAGTTTAATTTCCATTTAATGGGAATGGAAAAATAATCTCTCTCTTCTGCTCAAGCAGCGTTTGATTGGGTTAAATAGTGGACATGGAAACAGTGGGTAGGATCTTTTTTTTTTTTTTTAATTAAAACAGAGCAGCAACTTTGGTACTGAATGCCCAAACACTTGGGTTATTGTCCTGGCAAAGACATAAAACAGTCTCTCTTTATTTCTGTATAATGTTGGTCAGAAATTCCATCTTAGCTGAATCTAAATACAGAACTGCCACAGCACAACCTGCCTTTCTGGGTTAGCATACCATAACACATTCATGATTTAACATTTCAGTGATTCAGGAAGCAAAGGAAATAAGCTGAAAAATTTTTTTTACACTTTCAAGATTATTCTGTACCTTGTATTTAATTTCTCAGCTTCAAGTGAAAAAAGGTCATCCAAAAAAGGAAGGGAAAGATAGGACAGGTAGTAAGCAACAGAATATGGACAATTCATATTCTCTGTTGTTATGCTGATGAGCCTTATGGTGGTACTCTATGTTCCATTTCTGTCAATACAGACAAAAGTAGTCACATCTGGTTTCCAAACGACACCTTATAACGTTGTTGCATACAAACCTCACCATTGTCTGCCCTTAGCTGGAAAGATTTTGCTATCCATCCTTAGGATGCACTAAAATCCTAAGGTAAGACCTTGCTTCTACCAAACATTCATTCCTGTTTTGGAATACAACAGTTTAACTGCTTGAATATAACCTACCTGTTACCCTAATGAATGCAGAACCGGACGTACGTTTGGTTAACATGTAATAACTGCCGAAAATTAGAGACTCTTATTTGAGACTAATCTCTTCAATTAAGCGACAGTATGAGCTGGCCACTGGCATAGTTTGAGTTCTCCAGTTCTGCCTATATACTATAAAGATAGATAAAGCACATGTTAAACAGCAAAATAAGCAATTACCATTAATTGCATGCCATTAGCCCTCATATTTACCACTCAGATTTACCAGTGCAATCACTGGAAGAAAATGAGTATGTTCCTCAAACGTTATGCATACTTCTGTGTTTTGTTAAATGTAGTTAAATGTAGTTGTTTCCTTCCATCTTTTCTTTATATTTATATTTATCTGTTTATTAAAAGGCAAGTATCTTTTCTGAAACCCATTAGGAAGATAATGACACTCAGAGTAATAACAAACTTCAGTGAAATCTGAGATGAGTAGAAGTGTTCAATCTCTATTGCTCATTTATTCCAAAACCATTTGCAATATTACCATAGTGAGAAAATAAAAGTGAAATTAATTACTGAAAACTGAAAGAGAGAGAAAATTAGAAAATTCAAGTGCTAAATTCAAGAAAATAATTCAGGAACCTAGGAAACTAATATCTCCTTTTATCCCAATAGACAGACATACACATTTACGCACTTACAACGTTAATTTCATTCTGAAGTAATAACTTTATATTACAATAGTGATTAATACTGTCTTGCCATTCTAAAAGATGCATGCCCTTGTACAGAATCTGCAAAACTGACAGTGTAAGATCCACTTTACAGTCAAAATTACCACCTATGATGGGGAAAAACAATCTCCAGGTATTGAGCTTCACCTGTTGTGATTCCTCCTAAGATACTGCCCTTACTCTTCCACAAGTTCCACTGAAAAGCAGAGAGAAATCCTTAGGGCCACCCTAGATTTCATTTTCAATAAATACATCTAAACATTAATAAATTAACCTAAGAGATGCTAGAACTACCAGTATGCCCTGATACTTAAATTCTGATTGAAACACCTTCAAAATAAACTTCTTATTTAGTGATACAAACATTTGTACCTTAATGGGAAACTTCAGAGACTTTTGCCTGGTAAGCGTGTAAGTCACGTAGCGTGATCCATATTTGTGAAGCACGCTTCTGAAAACTGGGGCTTTATGTTGTGACCTCCTACAGCAGCTCTCCTCAGTGATTCATGTATTATGTAACGTGTTATTTTGCTTCCTATGGCAACAGTAAGTATTTCTTTCTTCGGCAAAAGAAGACTAGTGATAGAAAGGATGCTGTGGTGAATTGCGGAACTGCCTTTTATACAATAAAAGGGCATGCTTCGCCTTAAAATGAAGTGGCAAAAAGAGGAAAGGGTATGAGGAATTAGAGACAAGAACCACAGGTTGTTGGGCAAGAGCCTGCAATCCCCTTGTTCAACCAAGTCTTTCTTGCGTGGCTGCGGGCACCCAGTGCTGACATTAACTTACTGGAAATGTGTGTATGCACCTCCCAGTTTCTTTTAGCGGCATTTCCTGTAAACACAGATATAACGACGGTGCAAAGTGGCATCTGAAAAGCTGAATCTCAGTTAATTCCGCAGCCACACATTTCAGTAGGCGGTTGCTCGCAACTTGCTTTGACGAAGAATTAAACTTTCTCCAAAAAAAAAAAAATGACGTCAGCTCAGTGACTAGACTCATTTGTACTTAAAATGCCTCAATATAAACGTTATAACACCAGCGTTGTCCAATTTACCCCTTTTGCCTCCTCAGCTAGGACGCGAGGGGCGGCCGGCCCTGCTCCACCCGCGCCCCTGTCTTGGCTGGCGCTTCCGGCGGGGTCCCCAGCGCGGGGTCCGCCCACCCCGCCAGGAGACCACCGTGTCCCACAGGCGTTTGTCAGCCCGCGCCCCGTCGCCCCCTCCGCCGACCGGGGCCGCAGAGAGCTCGAAGCCGTGAGGGGCGATAATGGCGACCGGGGCGGCTCTCCGCGGCGGGTCAGCGCTGCCGCCTCGGCCCGCAGCCTGGAGCCTGGTGCAGCCTGGAGTCCTGGGGCGACTCAGCAGGGGCGCGGAGCAGCCCCTTCGCAACAGGCGGCCGCCTCAGAGAGACGGAGGGAGAGCGAGGGAAGACGAGCCAGCCCTCCCTCCTCCCTGCGGCCCAGCCGGCCCGCAGCTGCCCAGCCTGCTCTGCCTCCTCCCCCCGCTGCTGCCGACGTGGCGGGGCGGGGAAGGGGAAGGAGCAGGGGGCGCGCTGGCAAAGGGGACTGCTGAGCGGTAAGGAGCACAGCGATTTCTTCCTTTTCTCCCGCTTTTGAAACTGGCTGCCGGCTCCTCACTAATATCTCTACCCCAGAGGGGATTTCGAAAAGAAAAAAAAAACAACACAAAAGAAAAAGAAGGGGGAAGCTGTGGCCGCTGCGGGTTTGAGGGAGCGGCGCTCCGACTGCTCCCGCTTTGCCCTGGGCGCGGGGGCAGGTGGCCGCGGGGTAGGGGGAGCTGGCGGCGGCAGCGCGGGGCGCCCGAGGGGGCGTCGCCTCAGCTCGCCGTGCCCGCAGCGTCCCGCGGAGGGAGAAGCGACAGCAGACGTCGAGCGAAAGGGGAGCGCGGTGCCGCCGGCCAAAAAAGTTATCGCTCACGGAGGCGTGATCCGCGTCTGAAGGCGCCTGTCGGCGGCTGGGCTTTGCTTTCGAGGCGGGATTAAACTCCGCAGGCGGCGGGTCGGCAAGTGCCACCGAGCCGCGGCGGGAGCTGCCGCCACCGCCGGCCCCTGAGGGGCGGCCGGTCCCGCCGCCCGTTGGCCGCTGCCCGCCTCAGGGCGTCTGGTCGCTGCGAGCGGGGTGCTCGCCTGCCGCCCGGTCCGGAGCTGGCCTTGGCATCTCCCTCATGAACTGTCTGTAGAGAGTAATGCCCTTTGGGCGGAGTTGTCCGAGTGATTTAGATCAGTATAGTCTCACGGATGACACATTGAATGACGCCTTACCCCGGGGTCAAGCACGGCTTATGGTTTCTGACCGACGTGGTAGTTCGCTGTTACGTGCTTTACTCCCATGAGGAAGGTTTAGCAGACAACTGCAGGGACCTTGGCCTGAGTGGGCCCCAAAGATGACCCAGTCCTGCAAAAATTCATGTGCATGTCTATGGGTGATGCTTTACAAATTGTACTGGTGTTGGGCATTTTTTTATTCAGATCTAATCCCCATGCAAAATTATGATGCACGTATGTATAGATATTACGGGTTTTAGAAGAGGATCCTCATATCTGATGGTGGAATTTGGTTTACAAATACAAAAATTTTCTTAAGGTGATGTAGCCCATCACACAGTGATGTTAAATCAATGGCGATATTTACCTACACTAAAGCATTTTATAGTATTTGCTATATTTGTAATGGCAAACTGCAAATACTTGTGGCAGATGTCAAGATTCTGACTGGTAAATGCATGTTTTCTAATTAAGTTATAGTGTAAAGTATATATACTTAGTATACTGAAGTAATTTAAGTGCTTATTTATTTATGTTTCTTGTTCACTGATCCCAATACTACTCTTGGAACTGTTCAAACAGCTGATCTACATTCAAGTGAGGTAAACAGGCTGCTAAAGCCACAAATGTACATGATTCTATAGACTTTAATAAAATATACTAATTTAAATACATGTTTCTTAGGCAGGCTTCTTCTAAATCCCAGTTACATTTTGCTTTTTGCCTTTTTTTTCTTCTGCTCTTCAGTCTTTTTAGAACCTCGATCCTTCCTAACACATACAAAGCTTTGAACCATATTTAATTAATATGGGAGTCAATGAAAAGGTGACATCTACAGAGAGGACTCTGTGAGTTTATTTTATGCCATGCAACTCTGCATATAGTCAAGAGCTTGCAATTACAACTCTCTGTCAAGGGTTGTCTTCTGAGTAGAGTGCCAGGCATACTGTTGTTGCCAACGAGTAAGTGGTAGTAACCACTCTACAGTAGTCCTTTTGGACTCTGCTAAGTGCCACTCCTTAATCATCTGCAGAGCTCGCTCAATAGCCATTTCTTTCTCTTCCTGGATCCTCAGCCTGATGACTGCGCAGTGGTGGAAAATACTTAGAAAAATAAAGTTGCATTGGAAGATAAGGAGTAAATAAGAGAAAAAGCATTCGTAACTTACAAAAAAAAATCAGTAACTGTACCGCATGCAAGCTTACCTTGGCTTCAGAATTAAAGTTTAATCACACAGTTTAATTCCAGAACTGATATCTGGACTTCTAGGAACAGGTGAGAGATGTGGCACTCCCCAAACAGTAAGCCTTTGAGAAAAGTGGTGCAGAAACGGTGTGAGCAGTGAATGCTTCCTGTCTATGAAATGGCTGCAGGGACCATGGTCTGTCATGTTCTCAAATTATCCCCCTTCTCCAACACATAAATGTCACCACAGTTTTAGTCGCACTGTGTTTGTCATCCTCCTCTCCATCAGTCAGCAGGCTATCGGAGCCTGCATGTGTGGAAATGATGAGAAGGAGAGCAAGAGCTGCTTGGCTATTGCAGCTCAGATTATCCTGTTCTTCGGTGGTCTTTCATACACATCTAATAGGGAACATAGGAATTAAGCTGTTATATTTGACTTCCCTAGACAAATGAACATTCTTTCTCCCTCACCAAACTGTATTTTGGAAAACAGTAATGCTGCTCTTCGTACTTGAGTGCTATCCTGCAAGGTGAATAGAGTATTCAGAGTATCATCATGATATCAGTGCTGGCATGATGCATGTGCCACAGGGCTCCATGCTTCAGGAGGCCTTACATCAAGGTTGTCTTGTTTTTCAGCAATAGCTTATGGTAAACACTGCATGTTTTATAGTCATTCAAATGTTTCTGGAACCTAAAAGCCTTAATTTATTTTCTATATTCAGAATTGAAAATGTCTGAAGACATACGTGATGGCATCCCATCTGAAGAAAAACTTGAAGTAATGGAAGTGCCCAGCAATGAGGTATTGCCTCACAAGTCAGTATCACACCCCGTGGAAGCTGAGATCTTGCATGAGTCCTCACATGATGGACATGGACAGGCCACTCAGAGTGCCAGTAAAGGACAGGAAGGAGACATATTTATTAACGAAAACCCTTTGACTGAAAAAATAATTGAAAGCCTGCCTTCCAATGGAGAGGCGACTGAAGACATGCCCACTGAGTGCAATGAGACCGTAAGCCTTGATGCAGAACCTGAATCTGAAGAAATACTGCATGAACAAAGCAGTCCGGTAAGTAATACTTTCTTTTCCATAAAAGCCCTCCCCTCCCTGCTTTGTAAAGACAGAATTTTGTACAATGTACATACTGTTTTTCACAAAAGCCTAGGGAGTTATATACAGAGAACCTGCATGGGAATAAAATAAGCTAAATTGTAACACCAAGCTTTTGGAAACCAGGAACAGCTGAATTTCTCTTTGCCAGTATGATATTAATTTGGTCTTTCTAGCCTTGTTGCAATAAAACTATACCAGAGCCTAAATCTTATTAAGAATCTAGTCCATTTTGAATAGATATAAAACTACCATGGTTTTGTTATCTGGCTTTCTGTACAAATCTGCTCCATTCAGTTCACAGAATGAACCTAGAAGAGGACAGAATTGAAGCTGCATATGCAGCACACTGAATCTTGGACTTGCTAATTTTCAAGTCATTGACTTTACAAAAACAGTGTATGTTTCACAAGGCTTGGTGAAACAGCCAGTAGTTTTGATTTATTCTAGGCCAGTAGTGTTTGATTTGTGATCCACAGACCTTTGGGAGTCCTATGAGTAATTGCAAGAAGTTAATAAAAGAAAACTAAGAAAAACAGGGCTTTTTTACGGTCTACACAGCATCCAAATCCAATACATGTGACATAGCTGAAGATGTTCTCACCTCCACTGAAAAATTTTCAGGCATCCACAAATTGGAAAAGGTTAAAACACATTGTTTCTTCCCTCCACCAGTGAGAAGGACCTACCTAGAAGAGGTGACAGGGGATCTGTACACTGCACAATGCAGAACTATCTTGGGATACTTCAGTTTTTGGTTTTGAGTTGATTGTGTAGGGATGATATGCTACTGGAAATTTTCTTGACAACAGTTTCTTAATATGATTTAAATACGGAATACTGATCATCACTTAATAAACACATTAATGTAAAAGGTGGGCAGCACCTCCTCTGGCTGTGTTTTTATTGAACTCAGTTGTTAGGAGTTCCCTGTGCACATCTACTGGGTTACACCTCTGAGGAGACTCAGGCAGAGAAGTCTAACTCTGGCTCCCAGTAGAATTCAGGAAGGAGATGGGTTCCTGCCTCTCCCTAACAGTAGCCGTAATAAACTTGTATGGCTTTATAGGATCGGGTGCCTGAAGAAGTATTAGGACACCTGTAAAGACATCTCTGGAGTTTTAGGTGCCTTCAGGAATAGGTGATCTGAACTAAGCTTCCCATTCTGCTTTCTTGTGTACAGAAGCTTGAACTCCACATAATCTAGCACTGGTTGTGAGTGTTTAGGATCCCATTAAGAATCTGTTGCACTTTTAGGAATGAAAAGACCATTAAAAATCTGGCCTTAGTGACCAAACTGTGAACATAAAGGCAATATAAATCAGTCATTATAATAAAACTAGAGAAGGGCATGTCTGCCCAGGGATACTTTATGTGAAATTTAGTTTAGTATGACACCAATCCATATGGAGCTCTTGTTTCACATTGGAGAGGTGGTCCTGTGTTCACTGCACAAATGTGTGCACCGGTATTAGCACCTTCCCAACCAGATGTTGCAATTCTTCAGCTAGAAGTTACATTCTGCAGTAGAGCCTGCAGAAGCCATTATGGAGCCTTTCAGTCAAAGTCTGCAAGGTTAATTTAACCCACTACAGAAGACTGTTCGAATTAGCCTTCTGACTTGGTATTGAAACAGCCAAATGATGAGTTTCACAGACATAGAGTGAGGTTGATGACCTTGATTTCCTCCTGGGGGAGAAAAGGTGAGAACAGTAACAACCCTGCAGTGCCATAAGAATGCGACCTTTCATGCGAGGACTACTTTTCGTGCAAAAGTTTAAGCATCTGCCAGAGGAGCTGGTGGTAAAGCTTTTGTCAGTCACCATTCTGGGCTATTTCTCTGTATGTTCTGTCTCTTGAAAATCATTCTTCAGAAGGCATCACAATGATTAGTAAAGCCAAGTATTATATTACAAAGTGCCTATTTTCAGATTGTATACCCTTGTAAGTAGTGGCACAACCATTTTTACTCGTATCATCATGTATTACATGCTGGGTGTTGTTGCCTGACATGTTCTTTGTGTTTCTTCCTGCCTTTGGATAACATAAATTTCAGACAGTGGAGTAATACTTTTGTTCTTATAGGCCACAGACTCCTCATCTAAAGCAAGTAGGTGGGGAGCTTGGGGTACCTGGGGGAAGTCTCTCCTGTCATCAGCTTCTGCCACAGTGGGTAAGTGTTCAATCAGTAAAGTACGTGGAAATAAATCATAATTTTAATGTGTCATTAGATACAGTAATGTTGTATCTTAAAGATTCATAGTCAGTTTTGTCCTAATATGCTTGGCAAGCACAATTTTTTTTTAATAATAAGAAGGACCTTCCTAAACTGTCAAAGCATATAAGTATTTTTTCAGGTCAGATTATGGGCAAGGTAGTAGGCTTTTTTGTAACATTAGTGAATTACCTCATTGGGCTTCTTCACAGAAGGGATACATAATCTGATACAATTACTATCAGCCAAAGGCTGATGGTTTTTGAAGTCAAAGCACTCCAACCCAGATTCATGCACATGCATGTTTGTGGTTTATACAGCATGACTTCTGTCTATACAATATGAATTCACTTCTTGTAAATCATTCCAGCTTTCATTGATACCCAGTGAAACTGTTAAGCTACCACACCAGACTTCAGAGAGTAGAACAACATATTGAAACATGGACCCTGTATTCCCTCTCCCTATACTCTTATTTCTGATAGTATGTCAATACAAAACGTCCTTGTGAAGACTTTAGGTAAAACTTAATCGAAACACATCGAAAACTCACAGACAAAAAGCGAAGCATGCAAATACCTAGTTATCAGTGGAAAATCATTTCCCACAAAACAGCTACTAAGCTGTTAACTAATCAGTTCTCATAAAGGATCCACAAAATACCTTCAAAAGATGAACCTAGGAGTTAAAATTAATTGCTAGTTACTAAAAATAACAGACTCAACAGAGATGTTGGTTTTATGATCCCATATAAGGCTAAATAATTCTCCTCCTTATCTTCCTCTGTTCCGTGGGCAATAAATTATTTCTGTCTGTTTCCCAGAGAAGGAGGGAACTTCTCCTATCCTCTCTTTTTTTTCAGTAACACCCACACTCAAGAGTTCGTAACCACCTTTTCTTTCAGACAGTCCAACCAATTAACATACCTAATTAAACTCAGAATGGATTTCTAAATTGACATAAGTGAAGGTTGCTGCTGAAAGGAGCAGGCCTGCCCTGCCCCAGCAATGTATTTCTTCCTCCTCTTATGCTAACAGTAGCCTTCACGTAGTGATGTGGAGAGCTGGTTTATGGGACTGATTTTGAAAAGTACAAATGAAGTAAGAGCTGGATCTTCAGCTGGATCAGTAAATTCCATAATCTGTCTCACCATTTGATCACCCAAATGCTACTGAATGGGAAGTGATGGGAACACGCAGAACATGCCGATGGGCACGAGGGCAGCTTAACTAGCTGTGGAAATGCGTAAGTGTTCTCAACTTGTATTTAACTTTAAAGTTTAACGCTTCTCTTTCAGACTTGAAGAAGGGCCTCTGTGCGAAAACTTTTTTCCCAACACTATTAGTAGGTCTAATAAAGGGTACTGCTTTCACAGACTTCCACGAGCCTTGCCTCTCTTACATTCTCAGACCATCATAACAACAGCATTCTGAAAAGAATTTGGCTTAGCGTAAATAACTAAAGAAGAAAATTTATATGCATAAAAGTAATTTGATCAGTTGATCAGTTGGAATTGTAATGCATTCTGTAATGCAAAATGAATTCTTCAGTTCATTTTTGTAGTTGCAGCTGTGGGTTTCTTGGAACAGAGCTCTTTCAGGTCAGTTTTTGCCTGTAAGATAGCTGTATTTATATTCTGTTTAGCTCCTGCAATAAACAGTATTCTATCAGATGACATTCTAATGTTGTTTGTGGGTAACAAGATTATTTGTTACCAGTTACTGTTCTTGCAGGCTTGCAGTGGCAATCTCACTCACAGTCTTCTATTGCTTAGAAATCTCGGCATCATTGAGCAATCAGTTTAGTGTCACAAAGCGTATACATTTTCTGTGGGGCAGTATGGCCATAGATATTTTCTTGCCCAACTGACGTAACCTTGCCTGAGAATGATTGGAAAAAGTTTGGGAGAGAAACAAGAATGTGTGTTGTATCCCTTCTTACTGTCTAATAAGTAAACAAGACATACGTTTTTACAGCTGTTTGTTGCTTTTGTCTATAAAACCTGCTGCTAGCATTGTATCTCTGTGAATTTCCATGGACTTTTAAATTATGTGATCTCATTTTTATATAGGCCATATAACATCTTGGTTCATATACATTAAAAATTCATGCTTAATTGATACTGGCTTCTTAACATACCATCTGACTGTATCAGCATCATAACTATCTTCACAGAGTGTAAATAGGCGAACAAGTTTGTTGTCTAGGCAGCCTGACTTGATAAGTTTGTGTGATGTTGTCTATTTTCAATAGGCATATCATCACCATGTATATATATTTTTAGAATTATTATTATTTAAAAATGAGCACAGTTGGAACAGGTCAAGTTGCTTAGGCAAAGGAGCATCCACATGCAGAAAAGGAAAAAACATTTTAAAATAACTTTAATTTTACATGAGAATGGTTGCACTGTGTCAAACTGAAGACCCATCTACTATCTACTTTCTGGCAGTGACCAAGAGCAACTGGGAAAGAGCTTAAAACCAGATGTATGTAAAGTAGCACTTTCCCTGTTTTCTCTTCCCATTTCCTGGAATCTACAACTTAGACTTTCTGACCCTGGAGTCAGGATAGGGTTGAGTCCCCGTATTACTATCTATTAATTTTGGATCTAACTTTTCTCTGTGAATTATTAAGTAAAATAGACTTTGAATTAAGCAGAAATCAAATGTACATTCTTCCATGTTCACTGAACCCAAGGTAACTTGGAAGACCACATAGATAATCTTAGATTTGTTCCAGGAAATCAATGCAGCAGGTAATAGTTTATATTCCTGATATACAGGGCTTATTTCCTAGTTGTTTGTTATGGAAATTCATGCTTGATCCTGTGAAGTATTTACTGTCTGTCAGTGTCATAGACAGGATGTGGAACTGTGTATACCATATATCTGTTTCAGTATGATAATTCCTAGCAAGAGATAGAGAGAGGAAAAAAAAATTAAAGCTATTGGGAGTTTCTATAAGCTTTCTTCTTATTATTAAATATTTATTATTCCCTTTCAAGTTACTCCATGTAATATCTGAGCAGTCCAACTAACACTTCATCTCCTATTCTACATCAGAAAATAAGTTTGCCATGATCCAGTCCATTTTAATGTTGCTTATTCTTTCAGTGCAGCAAATGGTATAAGTAAAACTGCTCTCTTGGAATTAGACTTATCAGCAACACCTTCGGTATGTGATTTTTCTATTGCTGTGTCATTACCTTTGTATGACACAGCTGCTTGTCTGGCTTTTAACAGATAGTATCATAGAACAGCCCAGGTTGGAAGGGACCTCGAAAGATCATCTAGTGGGAAAGGGCGCCTAGATGAGATTATCTAGCACCTTGTCCAGTCACATCTTGAAAACCTCCAGCAATGGGGACTTTTCTACATCCCTGGGAAGGTTGTTCCAGTGAATGATCGTTCTTCCTGTAAAAAATTTCTTTCTTACATTCCTTTCTCTTTAAGACTGAGCTGAAATGGTTGTTCCAAGGATCTCAGTTTCATTATCCTTCAAATCCTGATTTAGAGCTCCCAAACAGATTAGCATTTTTACTGCATGGCTATAATTTGTTTAGCATAGCTGATTTTAGTTTCTAATAATAAGGTAGTTTCCATACAATTTGCATCTTATCTCTCTTTAACTAACTGTGCACATATAGCCAGTGATTGTTTTGGCAACGGTTTTTTGTATTCTAAAGAAAACGTGTGTTGTCTTTGAACTGAATCTGACATTATTTGGATCAAGGTCCGCGCCACAAGGCAGATGTGATACTCTACACCACAGAATCTGTAATGCGTTTGGATTAGTAGCAGTCACTGCCTGAACCATGCTTAGTGTCTGACACTAGATGTCACAGTAAGAAAGTTATTGAATCTGCCTCATTAATGAGGTGAAGAGTTTTCCTTTTTTTCTGAAAGGTGCAAGAAGTTTGGTTTCCCCCCCTTGTGGAACCACAGTGGAGTAGATCCACTGAAATAGTTGCTGGGATGATGAGATGGGAGAAGTACGCTCACGGTGATCTGGAGACACAACTTACTGTACTTATTGTCACCATTTTACCCTCTTTCTTTTAAATTGTATTTTTTAGTAAATCAATAATTACACCATCCAGTGTTTTAGTAACAGTGTTGGTAAAACTCTGCTCTAACAATGACATTGCAGCGAAGCCAATCTAATGGCTATCAGCCACTGAAATGTGCAGTCCTGCACCTCTCTTTTCCTTGCATATTTCTTCCTCCTCCCTGTGCCAGCACTCATGCTCCTCTGAGCTCCCGGTAATCCAGTTCAGGAAGCTAAACTGACATAAGAATAATTCTAGAGGAAAGAAGAATCCATTTTCTGCCTCTTCAGTTTCTTGAACCAACTCACTGAGATAAGTGCCAGGGCAAGGAGTAGGGACAAATATGGAACATGGAAGGAGCAGAACCTCCCATACCAGCACAGAGAAGCCATTAGGTCAGCTTAACTGTAACAGCAAACCTTTTTTCCGAAGGGCGTAAGTGAGGCAAAATATATTCTCAGTCTGTACTTGAAGCTTGTGACTTCCGTTTTTAAAAACAGCTTGTATGCTTGAAAGCTTGCCTGTTCGTTTTTTGTTTTTTTTTTTTTTTTCCCAACGAAGCTATCTGCTAGCTTAATGAAAGTTACTACCTTCTCCTACAAGTCTTGCCTTTCATACGCTGTATTGTTTTGTATGGATGAGTTATGGCATTCATAAGGTGCTTAAGTGCAGCTCAACAAGCTGCATTTCCAAGCAAAGTCTGTTCTCTGCCATGCTGTATGCATGCGCTTCCCTCCATGTAAGTTTGGGGGTTTTTACCTCTAGTGCCATTGGTAAGACTAACATCTGTCAAAACTTCTTACAAAACAAAAGTAATAAAAAATAGAACCCAGCTATTTAATTTACATGGTCTCTGAAATTCATACTATAAGGCTGCTTAATGCATTTCTCTCATGCATTGCTTGTAATTAATATTCTGCTATCTTGATTATTTTGCGCTTGTGTGTATTCCTCATCTAGTTCTTCATCTAGTAGAATGGCACACGGAAATATCAGATGCCCATAATAATGAAATATGCTGAAATATGCCCATAATGCTGAAGTATGCGGCAAACCTTTTCTTATCACTCAGTATGACAGAATGAAATGTCACTTGTGATGTCACTGTGTTTGTGAGCTTGGATATTATTACACATAGGTATGTGTAATAATTTGCATTGCATAGCTTAAATTGAAGTCTGTGTGGAACAGAAATGCAAATGCTCCAGATAATGTGAAACTGAAGTATTGAAATGATGTGAATATCTTTTCTATTCTCTACAGATATTATTTCCCTGTTGTGAAATAAAGAATGACATTAAAAAAAAACAAAGGCTGGATGTTATGTTTATACCTTATGTAGTCATGAAAAGGACAGTTAATCTCTTCAGAAGACCTTTTTTTTTTCCACTGCATAAATTCAGCTGATGAAGGGAAAACAGTTGCAAGACGAACAATATTCTGCTGAAATTGCCAGCCAATAAAAAAAAAGAAATCACGTAGGCAAGAAAAACAAAAGCAACAACACAGGGGGAAAAAGCATACTTTCTTCAAAAAGTAAGCCATTAACAATACCCATTGCATAGCTCTTCTGTCTGCTGTTACAGATGAGTAAATGGAAAACATGTCGGAGGTGTTCCTAAGTTTACAGTATCAGCTCAGTTGCATTACCACACCCAGCGTAACAAAACCAGTGCACCTTTATCTCTAAAATGTAGGCTCATCTCCCATAACCTCCTTTATTTTTGTGCCTTTTGAAATTACAAGTAATCATTTTCATTTCCAAAGCAACATGTGCTTCTGCCATATTTGTGCATGTGGTGTGTGTATTTAACAGTGCTGACTTGCTTCAGCTGTGGTTTTGTTGTTGTAGTCAAACATACATGCCATACAGCTTAGTTCAGCAAAACCACTCCTAGCTGACCTGAAATACTTTCTTATCATTCTAGTGCATGTAACCACAGCCCTGAAAATGCTGCCTTTTGTAAGTCTGTAAATATCAGTACAGGAACTGTGTGCCTCCTTTTCTTGGAAGTATAAGCTTGTCTGCAAAACTATGAGAACCAAATTATAAAACATATAAAAAAAAAATGTTTAGATACAGAAAAAAACTGGAAAATTAACCTGAAAATCCATAACCCTTTCACACATGGTTAAAGGGAAATTTTTGCTTGATGTTCGTAGTTAATTTTTTATAGAATTATAGGACAATAATATTTTGTTAGCAAGTCAAGTCCTTAAGAAAAATTAAGTCAATGGGAAGAATAAAACTCTTTTGCTCATTTTAAAAGTTGTGAGCAGGAGAAATGGAAAGGAATGTGACATGGAGTATCTATTCCATTAGTTTAAAAGAACAATTAATAGTTATTTAAGTGAGTCCCGGGAATTTAGAGAGTAAATAAATGTCTCCAGAATTTATTCATGCTAATATTTTCATTGAACCAATCAAAATATGCAAGAGATTGGGATTAGACAAAGTAGTACACCACTCTCCAGTATCTGCATTGGAACAGATTTTGCAAAGGGCAAGAAGTTATCCAGCAATGACTTAAATCATTGTGGTGCATAACTTAGTATGTCCTGTACAGTTGGACGTACTGCTACATTTTGTAAGACATGAGATAGGTCATACTTTCTTTAGACAGGTAAAAGCATTTACCTGCCTAGTCTCGCTGTTTCAGGGTAAAACATCAGGACCCCATGCAGCTTATGCTCTCATATAGAAAATTACTTGTTTCTGATCACCTGTCCCTTAGGGGACATCTGTTCTTTTTATTTAACTCCAGATACTCCAGTTCTCTTGTATGTGATCTTTCGGTAGTGCTGCTTCACATATGTTGTCTAGAGTATATTTATTATTGAATTCATAGAGCACCTGATGTGCAACCATCTGGAAATCATAGAATCATAAATTTAAGCTTTCCTTCTTCCTACTCCATTTCAAATTGTTTTGCTGTATCTTTCTTTAATCAGATATTCAAAAGCATATTTGTATGACTACACACACACATATATATGTACACGTATATATATATATTTATATTCAGAACACGGCAGAGCATTGGTAAATGATAGGCTATTTTGCTGTAATTAACATAACTCAGAAGGAATGCTTTGAACTTTTCTAATAGAAAGTGCACACAATTGTGGGAAAGTATGGACAACATTTAATGAATCATTATGCTTGACTTTATGCCTTAGATGTTTAGGTATCTGCCTGTATTAATGGCTTCTCTGAAATAATTTATGTATTTACAGTTCAGTGTAAGGTAACAAAGCAAAGTAGTATGAAATTGTCATTAATACTTCTCATAAGTAGTTAGGCAGATAGTTAAAGCACTCTGTATTGTCCTACTGCTAGAAGTGATCAGCTTTATGTGAGATGCAGTAACAGTACTGTGCAAGAAAAAATAAAATAGGGTCACTGAAGCCATTTCATTTTGTGTTGGAAAGAAATATTGCTCGCCTGGTTGGTTGTTTACTTACTGCGTCTCAGCTGATGTGCAGAAACTTCCAGCTAAGGAAGATGTGCTAGCTGGATCATTTGTAAGGAGAGAAGCATATAACAAACATACTTATGGATACATCCAGAAGCAGAACAGGCAGACAATTTGAGGGTAGTCTTTTTTAAGGACAGTGTTTTTCAACTACAGCTCATGCAGATTAGGAAGCTACTGCTGCTTCTTGCTGACTATCAGGCAATCCCACCCTATCCTATAGCAGGATGTTACCAGTCCATGTGATCTGCTGGTGTAAATAAACTTGGTGTAGAAAAGCAGCCACGCAATCCCGTTCTGTCAAAATTATTCAGATAAAAAGACTAATAGCATACATTCTTTACATTAGACCATTTTAATAGAACAGAGAGTTAGGGAGTCACTACGTATGCATCAGATAAAGGTGGTAAAATCTTTGTAGGAGATCAGCTACCGCTGGAACAATAATTCTGTCTGTGTCATCTGACACCAACAGACTTTACAAAGTATATTTAAACAGCAGCTTTGAGGAGAGACACTTTAGAATTTGACTTCAAATGAGCAACTGAGGAGCTTAAATCCTGAAATAACTTTGAGGAGCTGGGTCACTATTCCTAAAATACTTACCTAACATAGCACTTATGCAGCAGAAAGACAAACAGATTCCTTACCTCAGCCCTGCAGTCACCCAGTCCATTAATTGTACGTTAATTGTTCTAGACTTCTGAAAACTAGATGACACCAAACCCTATGGTATTAGGAGGACCATCAGTTTCTGTTTAAACTAATTGTAATGGAATATTTAGCATTTTGAGAAGCAGGGAACTAAACTTATGTATGCCACTGAAACAAGTTTTACATTTCAGATCCAGTGTCATTTGTATTCTATTTCAGCTTTATAATTTCTAGTCAGTTAATATACTGGATATAGCAGAACAAGTGAATTATTAACCTAGAAGAAAATTAAGCAATTGAGGTAAGTTTAATAGCTATTCTGATTGTTATCATTTGTGGAGTATGAGAATACTATGCACTGTTTGTAATAAGTTTTCAAATCATATAATTTAGAATATGATTCCGCTGCAGGTCATGGGATAACAGCAGTGAAGGAAAAAGCAGGAACTACCCTAGGAATTCATAACGCAAGTTCAGCATCTTCAGAAACAGCAGAGCCTCCTGCAGCTGAAATACCAATCATACGTAAGTTCGAGTTTACTGAAATTGGACAAAACTTTGACACTGCCAAATTAGTCCAATTTACAAAATTTTAAGATTTTGATCACAGAATCCAGTTTACTGTGATTTGTGACTTGTAGAGGTGACAGTATGCTGTAACTTGCTTTTTTTCTTTTGTTAGAAGCAGAAGATTCTCTGGACCAAAGCTCTTCTGAGAATATTCCCTCTTCTCCTTCATCTGGATCTCGTGGCATGTTGTCAGCTATCACGAATGCTGTACAGAACACAGTGAGTCATTTTAGTGGGCCTTTCTGCTCTGGTTATTCTTGATCATTTTTAGGTGCAACTTCACTGTAGGTCGCATTTAACAGGTGGAGTTTGTTAAGTTGTAGGTATTTGTAAAAACAGTTCTGTTGTAAGTCTGTTTAGAGTCTCTTCAATGGAAAAATAACGTATCAAATTAAAAAAAAAAGTCAAACACAACTAAGTCCGTTACTACTTTGGCACCAATTTCAGTGAAAAATATGGTCTTCTCCTAAACTATATAGAATTCTGCAAATTCTTGGGAAATCTTTTTTATAGTTGTGGTACCATGATCTAATTTTTTTATAGTTAAGTCCTTCCAGAGAAAGTATGATAAGATTTGTTATCATTTTTGAAGGCAGATAAAATAAGAAAATACTCCATTTGCTTATTTTAAGGCTTTTGCTAAACTCTGTATTGCTAGTCCCTGGCCCTTACCTTCACCTCTCTTGTCTAGTCTCTCATTTCATATTAGCCTTCCCAGAAAGTGGTCTGATTGCAGACTCAGTGAGGCAAATTCTTTTGTCCATGGTTCTCTTATACTGTCCATATATTTTCTTGTGTCCTTTTCTGTTTTTCTGTGTTTCAGCTTTTGCAAAATCCTGTTCCATACTGTTTCCAAATCAATTTTTGTGTCATCTTCTTCCCCAACATTTTTTACACATTTATTACCATAGCAAATGTTTTTCTCTGAGCTTTTCAGTATGGTGTTTCCCTTGAAATTATGGAAGACTTTAAGCATCGGCTAAAAAAGCATGGAAGACTAACTCCCCATTGAGCATGTTTTATGAAGTGGCAATTCTTTTTTAGTGCATATCCTGTTCACTCTGAGTGCCTCATCACTCTAATATCAAAGATTTTGGGAGCAGAGGGAGATTCCTGTAGACTATTCCTAAGACTGTTGTACAGAATCTGGAGCATCGTAAGGCTTGTGAGAGCTGGACACCAGTAAGACCATCTGAGCATCGTATAAGATTTTCAAATAAGAGAAATGCAAACCTAGAGAGGCTACTATACCACAGTGATGAATGTCACTAAACAAAAAGAATAACTTAAGGTCTCAGTAAGTTGCCTGTAATGCTATTTGAGGCTTTGGTAGGGTTTTCCATTATATATCAGGTTACATCATGTGAGTATCTGACAGATGCATAAGCCAGATTGAAATGGAAATCTTTAGCCAGTGAAAATTCTTCTTGAGAGTACGTGAAAAATTGTGAATGAGGGCTAATGCTAATACGAAGACACAGGAATAACAACTGTATTTCGATAGACAGTTCCAGAGTTATCACAAGTGTCAAAATTTTAGAAATCAGTTAGGTAAAGCAGGGTCATCCTGTTCATGATGGACTTTGGCTCCATATTATTCATATCTAAAATATGTTCTCATGGACTAGAAGCCACCTTGGATAAAATTAAATTTATAGATTAAAAATAGATTAAAAATCTATTCATAGATTTTTTATTGGCAACAGGTGTTACATTTCCTTCAGTGTGGGTCTTTTAACTAACTAGAAACATTTGTATAGCTCATTTTTTTCTTTTTGAAAATGTATTCAGAACAAAGTAACATAATTTTATAAATGTATCAATCCTATTGTTAGTTAAAGCATAGAAAATCTAGGGACCTGAATGTTCAAAGACAGTCTTGGCAAAAGCAATACTCTTTACAGTTCATATTAGCATAAAGTGGAAAGAAAATAACCACATTGCATTATTTTTATACAGGGGAAAAGTGTATTATCTGGAGGCTTAGATGCTTTGGAATTTATTGGGAAGACAACCATGAATGTCCTTGCAGAAAGTGATCCTGGATTTAAGAGAACTAAAACACTGATGGCAAGAACAGTTTCTCTATCTCAGGTTGGATTTATTTAAATACAGCTCTGCCAATGCAGTTTCAGATTCTTTTTCCAGAATTTCAGATGCCTCAGGGAGAGGCTTTATTTATTGCAGTAGATATTGGCTAGGCTTATGGGAATACATATTATGCTTTATATTTGCTCCACTTTCTTTTTCTTCACAGAACCACAAAAGATAATGTAGAATCATCTTTTCCACATAACCACATGTACAACAGCTGATTTTAATAAGATAGTATATGTGGTGATATATTATTACATTCTGGAGACAGAAACAAATTGTTGGTGTTTTTGTAACAGCCGTAGATGGGTATCTTCCAGCATAAATATCACTATACTACTTTCCTTGGAAATGAATAATACTGGAATATGACATATGTTTCATTAGGAATTAAAGCTGTGAAAAGTTCTATCTTAACGTCCATCTAACCTAATGGTACCCTTACACAGTCGTGACTCATGTATTTAAAAGTTCAGAGACATGATAAAAACAGAACAGAAGTATAAGTGCTGTCAGTACAAAATTACTTTAGCTCTCCAGACACTGAGAGGAGGGAGGCTGTGGAAATCAACAGACATTGAAAAAAACAGTAATTTTACTACATGTTTACTTCCTTGTAGAGAGGAGTAAGGTATTTTTCTTTTAATGAGATGTTTCATCTTTGGTGGTGGTCATTGTAAATGTGAACAGAGTGATACTGTTGTAGTAGGCCATAGAGCAAGTAACTCTTGTTAAGACCCTCAGGGTTAAAATGAGCTTTTGAGAATACCTTCCTAAACAATATGCATGAATTCACACATAAAATCTGAGGCAGAAAGTGACATAAATCAGTTCTCCTGGGTCACATAACACAGTGCTTCCTTTTCAGTGATTTGTACATAAAACTGTGTGAGTGATTTTTGAACGGTGGAGATGATTGAAAAAGCTGCCATCATAAGTCTTTTGTAACAAATGAATAACTGAAGACAATATCATAGAAATTTTGAATGATGGAATAGTGTAAGTGGCGAGAGTTCACCTGTATTCAGAGGCTTATATGTGACTTAAGACGGAGTTCAGATATATTTACCAGCTTTACTGTAGCAAATTCATACGAGAGGCCATTCCTTCCTGGAAACAGGAGGAAGGAATAGAAGATCCTATTCTATACACTATTCTATTCTTCTTATACGCTAATGGAAGTGTATAAGAAGATCACTCCAAAATATCCCCAAGTATATGGAGTATAGTTCTGCCCCACCTTTGGTAAAAGTCATACCTTATTAGGCCAATCTCTTTTGTCAGTCCTGCTGTCACATAAAACTGACTTTAGTATCTGCTAAAAATATTTATGTAGGTGCATTGTTTATGCAAGTAAGTAGGCAGGTCCTGAAAATAATATTCTTCCCATTTTGTGGCCTGTAGAATGGATTGCATGACTCTTTAAGGCTGTGTATGAAATAGTCCTTTTTACTTTTCTTTCATTCTAGTTGGTGGCTAAATTTCTTATACGGTATCTGTAGTTGACATTGCTTTTGAGAACATAAGCAAGATTATTTGTTTGTTCATTGTTTTTTAAAAAAGATGGTTAGCAAATGCCATTGGGAAAACCACGCTTAGAATACTACTTAAATATTTTATTAGAGAAGTTTATCAAAAAAAGAATTTAGATATTTCAGCTCTAAAATTTCAGCTCTGCAGGTGTGATATAGTCCCAGATTTTTACTACTTCCTAGACAAGCAGAAGCAGAAAGTAATAAAATCTGTCATACCTACAGCACTACCTATAAAACAACAGGAATAATGTATATTTTTGCAGCTGTTGCGAGAAGCTAAAGAAAAAGAGAAACAGAGGCGGGCCCAGCAAGTTACAGTTGAAAGAACAGCACATTATGGACTACTTTTTGATGAGTTTCAGGGTTTGTCTCATCTTGAAGCTCTGGAAATCCTGTCGAATGAAAGTGAAGCCCAGGTACAGTATGCAGACAGTATAAACCAAACTGGTTGGTAAAAAAACTTCACTCTGCAGGTGCATGTGAAATGAACAGTAAGTTTTTCATCAACTTCAGAGAAAGCTGGATTGGTCCCATGGGCCAGTCCTTGGCTTCAGGAAATCAATCTCAGGTAAATCAATACAGGTAAAATTTAACTCCCAAGCTTAACTCAAATCAAACAACTTCACAACTGAAAGTTATTTTTGTTAGGACCATATATAGTGTGTATTTTTCAGCTTGTGACACTATGCAGATGTCTTTTCAGAATTTGCAAGGAGGTTGATGTCTTTTGGTTTTGTATCAGGCACTGATACTTACACTCAGGAATTCCAGACCTACTACACCTAGAGGCTAGTGAATTAAAATGAATTCCGGATTACTTATTCAATTCCTAAGTCTTCTTTGTTGTATTAGTTTTTACACTTACATAAAACTACCTGAAGATATCATTATTGGAAGTATACAAATGCTATATGTCTCTGAAGAACATGCTAAAGTTACTAAGGCCTATATGATAAATATGTTTTTGAATTTCAGCTGTCAGTAGATCTCTGACAGTAGATTAATAGAACTTTTGTAGATTCCCAGCAGTGGCATTTTGTACTGAAACAGTTTTCTGAATAAATTTCTTAAAATACATGTTTTCTTCTTTTTTTTTTTTAGTAGTTAGCACTCCTTGCCCTCTGGGCTATTTTTAATAAAAAATAACCAACTTTTTTTTTTAATGTTTTATTTGCTGTCACAAATAAAAGAAGCTTGTTTTAATGACAACTAGGTACATAATGTCCATGTTTGGGGTTTTGCAATTATGTCTAAATGCAAAATTATAAATTCAAATCCTACATGTGAGGTTCAAGGGCCTGCTTTTGCAAAAAAAAAAAAATAAAAAAAAAAGAAACCCACAAAACAGGAAAGAGATAAATAGAAAACAAGTTCAGGTTAATTGCATGCATCAAGACTATTTTTCTTTTACTGTTAAATACCAGAGGGTAAGGAAGACTTGTGCAGGTTTTTACCATGAGGTTTCTGATGTACTTCATGTTATGTCCTAGATAACCCCTGGTTCATCTCTCCAACAGGATTGAATGCAACTGTCTGGGTCAACAAGACCAGTTCCCTGATACGTATTCCAAAAGACTCATAGGACATATTCCGATTACCATACACACAGGCACAAAATACTCACTTACAGTGCTGTAAGCTTGAGACCTCTACTAACAGCCCAAAAGCCACACTCTGATGGGCCACAGGAGGAGCGCAAGGGAGACTGAAGGCATTGCTAATGTCCTATGTCATTCTAACAGCAGGGATTTAAAAATATTTTAAAGCTTTTATTTTAATGTTTCCATTAAAAAAAGGTCCCAGTTAATCCTATGAAATGGACAACGCTATAGAGAGGGCCAAAAAGCCTTAGGTGGTCCTTCATAGCCTGAGTTGGGTCTCCCAACTTTATCTTGCGCTTAACCCTGAGCATATGAGCTGGACACATCACGGGGGAACATCAGAAAATAATGTCTTTCTCCAGTCTCTCATGGAGCCAGTCTGCACGGCTGTCTAGCAAGCTTAAAAGAAAAAAAAAACTTGAAACAAACTTAAAAGTGAAATTTTGTATCAAAGGAGGAGAAGGCATTTCTCTTGGTTTCCATAGGCAGAGAGTGCAATCGTGGGATTAACACCGTCTAACTGTAGTGCAAACAAACAGTGATCCAAAGAATCTGTTTCCATCCCTCTTAGGCATGCCACCCTATTAGATATGCAGGGACTTGCAGATACCTGCAACATGCAAAGACCTGTCAATACATTCTTCAGAACAGGTAGACTGGTAGACTGTCAATAATTTTGGTTGCATTTTGAAGGAGGGGAAACAGGCTTCTTTTTCCAACTCTTCCCATGCGTGCTCAGACTAAGCATGAATTCTGCCTGTGCTCTTTTTGTCTTCATCCAGGCAATCCCAAAATGCTTATTACAGTTTGCAATTAAACTATAGATTTATAATTCAAAACTGATGTTCTGGGAGAAAGTAGACACCTGATGATCTTGCAAGGCTGATTTTTGTGATACTCAAAAAATTTTGTTCATGAGAAATAAAAATGTGTCTATGTAGGAAGGTTAGAGACAAGATTTGAGCATAATGGAAGTTGCCATTTCTTAGCCTAATTTGGTATCAGGCTCCAAATTAGCAATCTAAGAAATGCTGTGTTTTGGTTAGGAATGCTTACTGTCCTTTCTTTTACAGATTCAGTCCTATTTAGCAACACTTGATGGAGAGCAGTTGGAGACTGTGAAAAATGATTTAATTGCTATAAAAGAGATTTTTGTTCCAAAGGAATCGGGTGATGAACTGGTGCAGGCACAGAAAGGTAATTAGAAATACAGAGACTTAACCATATGAATAATTGTTACTTCTGTATACAGTAATTTAAAAATTACAATCCAAACTATAATTTCTGATATCCTAATACTCTTCATAAGGTGGTCACTAAAATTGATACTCTAAAAGTTCTGGAAGCTGATCAATGCTTAATTTTGAATTTATATTGTAATTGAAGTGTGAGATATAGAGAATATAATGTAAGGAAGTTTTATATTACTTTGCTATATCATCAGTGAAAGCAAAACAAAAATAAGAAGGGATATTAATAACCTTTTGGATAACTGAGGTTTTCTTACAGAATCTGTTTATGAAATTGTGTAATCTGAAAGTTTTGGAGTGTTTAGCAATGCTTTTCTGTTTAGCAACTTCATCCTCGCTTTGCACCCTCCCTTGCTAGATAGGGAAAAGATTAGAGTGCTATAAAGAGACTTAAGAACCCTGAACTTTTGGAAGGAAAGTCACTTTGAAACATAGTGGCAAAGCTGCTTTCTAGGTATTGCTTGGCAAGAAGTGGCACGTGGAGTGTGAGAAAGGCGTTAAAGTGGCAGAAGCATGTCGTAACTATGACATAGTGCACAGCATTGAAGAGAATGGGACCAGCATGACAGTCCATAGATCAGCTCACAAAAGTTAAAATAAAATGGGTGGGTGCTTTGGTTAGGGGCAAAATAGGTGTCTTAAACAGGTCAGGAATTTTGGCATTTCCCAGAACAGGCTGAGAACAGAAGGATAAGAAGTTAGCTTAAAGCCACTATAGCTCATGTCTCCAGGCCTATGAGATTCATATCAAACCTCTTCTAGCTAATAGAAATAATCCCCTTGACCTGACTGAAGACTGGCTTATGCCATTGAACACCATATTGTTGTGTTTCAGAAACACAGAAACATAAAAAGGTATTTCTCCCACATTCTTGATCTTCTCAGGGGTGCTTTGCCCGTAAGACCTACATTTTGCAAGATGGTGAGGTATGATTTCTCTCACCTTCAGAAAAGTTAGAAAAACTCTGTTAACATCCACATGTTCTACCTGGAAAGTCTTTTCCATTCAGACTGCTCTTTCTAGCAGTGCTTACTCAGTATGCCTGATGTCTCTCACAGGGAGTTTATTGTTTCTTCTCAGGGGGGACAGCGAGTGTTCAGTGTGAAGTCTTAGTATGGTAGAGTTTTGTGCTGTTTTTTTTTCCCTTTTTACTCTTTAAAACCCCACATTCCTCTGTGGGGTTGTAAGAAATAGAAGTCAAGAAAGTGCATTACCTGCTTAAGAGTGAGGATTCATGAGATGTCTGTTGTTCCTTAATTTCTGTGGGAAATAGTTTCTTGCTTTGAAACCAGCCCCCAGGAAGAGCTCTGTTTCTGCACGAAGTGGTGTTTTCTCTGCTGGTCAGAAGTTCTGTTTTTTCAGTGAAGCACAGCTGCTGATTATGCCCCTTGAAACATTAACTGGCCTTTTAAATAGGCTGGGACCAAGGCAATGAGCACCTTAAAAAAAAAAAGACCAAATCAGAGTGTGCTGCAGGCTTTCCCCTGCAAAAGCAAACCAGTCAGCAGTGAAACATATCCTCCTCTCTGTGACAGCGGAAATAATAAGCACACACATGTTCTCTCCACCTAACAGCTGAATGGGCGTTACTTCAGGCTGCAGTTCAAAATGACTCACATCCTTTAGTACGATCAGGCTCAAGATTTATTAGTATTTGAACTACAGATAAACTTCATTTATTAGTACTAAGTTGGATAAATTTTAGTTCCACTGGAGGACACCAAAAGAATGGAAAGGTTAATCACTTCTCGAAGTAGCTTTCTGTTAGGGCTGAGCCTACAATTCTGCGGTCAGGCTCCTAACCTGGGACATGTGGCCTTTACTTCTTTCTTCAGCTTCTCACCCATAATCCGTAATACATGCAACACTGCATTGATAGTGCTCTTAACACTGTATAGTGCTTTGATAGTGCGTAACACTGTATAGACACGTCCCTTCTAGACAGTGTCCTAAGCTAGGTACCTTTCCCAGTCACAAAAATGTGTTATCTTCATTAAAGTCTTGTCAGAATGCACGAAGGCTCCTTATGATCCTCCTTATGAGTCAGAGAAAACAGACCTTTTCCTGAATTTCTTAATGCACAGGATGTTAAGTGTTTTTATTAAGTGCATTTATGCAGCAAAGGCATAAAACCTTGTAAAACTTAAAGAATTCCATTAATAGGCCTTTACATGACAATTGTCTGCCATTTTTAGATAAAAACAATATCCAGCACCTTTCCATGTAATGTTGTATGTGATTTGCATGTCCATTTCCCCTCATGGAGCACAGTTCTATTGAACAGTTTAATGTTTCATTGATACTTTTGGCAATCTTTACATAATTTAAGTTGGATTCCAGTGACTCGCTATTGACTACGCTTAGTATTCATATTTTACAAATAAGTTTAGCTTTCTGGGGGGCATCAATATGTATGCTTCTGGGAGCACACTTGATCTTTTAGGGTCTAGGTTTGAATTGTATGGGCTT
Organism: Calonectris borealis; assembly: GCF_964195595.1. Lineage (NCBI taxonomy): Eukaryota > Metazoa > Chordata > Aves > Procellariiformes > Procellariidae > Calonectris > Calonectris borealis. Next base: position 26,372,466 of record NC_134315.1, read on the forward strand.
CGGTTTTTTTTAGACTGGAATTGTTTATCTGAAATGACTTGTTGCAACCTGAAGCATATTTCTGTGGCATAATTAATATTTATGCTAAGAAAATGGTCTGTGTTTAACGTTACCAGAAATTTTAAACATCATTTGGCATCCAGCATAGATAAAAGACAGTAAAGTTTAACAACAGGTTGGCTGATGAGGATTAAATGCAGCTCATGTCTTGCTGTGAAGAGAAGGCTTCATTCTAGTTTGTATTCTTAGCTCAAGCTAGTTAATACAATTAAGGTCCTGTTAAGCACATTAATAGGTTTTACACTTATAAAGTCAAGTTAGTAAGCCATATGCTCCTTTAATAGCATATTTTTTATACAGAATTATATATTTTCACTTAAGCTAGTTAATCTAGCAACAGGTAGCAGCTATGTTAAATTCTGTGGAGGAATTTTGAGTTTTAATCCTGCTTGCTAAACAGTTCAAAACTACAACTAACTTGCCTTCAGCAGGATTTTGATTTATACTTCCTAAATGAGTAAAACTTTTTTCCTTTATGTAAGGAAGACACCCCGCTGCAAAAGACAGAGATTAACTAATGGTGTTTGAAAATGTTAAATCTTTTCTAGCCACTGAACAGTATTTGAAAACAAGTTAATCACCACTTACTGCTAATTTACCACTTTCTTGTCATCAAAATCATGTTATTTATATGGTGTCATTTGTCAGTGCTATATATATTCAGCAAAAAAAAAAAGGCTAGCTGGGAGGAAAACCAGTACTTTGCATTCAAGTGTTTGAAAAGGGTGGCCATTTGTTTTATGTAAACTCTCAGGATACCTTCTTATCCTAGACTCTCAGGATCTCATTCAGAGATGTTAGTGCTGCTTTTAGTTTCTGCTGTAAACATTTTCAGTCCTACGCAAGGAGAAATTGCTGCAGTGATCTTTGGAGGACTGTTTTAGGAAAGGCTTTGTTCTTGGCAACTTTGAAACTGGAATCGTAGCTTTTTTGTGTCTTTGCTTAACAGTCAGATAGATAGGTGCAAAATCAATATGAAAAGAAAGAAAAGGAAAAGATATTTTCTGACACAAGTAGGAGAAGGCCAAATGCATACCCTTCTCTCTAATGTTTCCTCTCACTTTGATTATGCAACTCTTTCATGTATTTTTCACTGGAGCTTCTTTTCCTTTCAGTTCTTTATGAAATAATGAGAGGACAATATCTGAAAAAGTAGCTTTACCTACATTTTGAAAGCCATTAACACCAAAAATTTCGTATGTGAGGTTAAGGGAGACGGTAACCAAAGTGAGTATTGTATTGAATATGCCAGTTGTCAACAATTTTGGTAATTTTGCATTGATCCAGTGAACTGCTTATCAGTTTTCAGCATGCTGCAGTTTATAAAACAATTTGGCATTGTTTTAAGAACAAGTAAATTCAGTGTATCCAAGAGGTGCTCTATTGCAAAACTTGAAAATCCTATTGCCAAAATTTACTGATAAGGGCAGCAATGAAATGAACTCTGTGCATCTCTTTGGCCTGCCAGAATAAAATCTTCTTGACCTGCTCCCCTGCTGTTAAGAGGAAAGGTCAATCTCTTGGTCATTGCAGGTGAAGAGTTCTTCTTGCTAAATACTAATTTATTTTATAGCACCAAAGATGGGCACTCTCTTTACAAGCAAGGATGAGATGTCCTTTGTTCTAGGAGAGTATAATTTGAGTGTCAGATTCCACCACCTTTCCACACGCTGCAAGGTACTGTGGACTGTAAACAGTTCTACCAAAATCCCCAAACTCATTGGGGAGTATTGGCCCTCCACTTTTAAGTCCAGCACTGAAGATTTGTATAAAAATGAAAAAACTGGCCCTACCTAATAAATGAACAAAAAAAGTGGTAATACAGCAAGACATGAAATTCACTTTTGAAGTAGCTGGACTTTTTCAGGGTCAGTATGGGGACTTTGACCTTTTAGCATCATCAGGCTAAAAAAACTGGATTTTGTGTATTCCACCAGGAAATGTTAATGAAGATTCCAAACTCAGTAAGTGCAGACGAACAGAACCAACCAAAATACCAACTTTTAGGAACTTAGAGCATGTTAGAATATGGCAACTGCAAGTAGTCAAAAGAATATATATAATAAAGATGAAGTTCGAAGACTAGTGATATTTATCTTTGCTCGTAAATCTTGTGAAATAAAAGTGCAGATTCTTTAAGGCTCATTAACTCCAAAGCATAACAGAAAACATTCTCAGCAAAGCTCAATCTTAAAATAGAACGAAAATACACCTCTTAGCTGTGGTTTGCAGACAGAGCAAAAGAGAACATGTTTTCCAGTATGTTTCCTCTGAAACTTATTTGTATCTGGTCTTGCTGCAGTTTTCATTCCTTGATTTGAAAGAATAGGTTAGTACCTCTTCTTTGGTTATTTTGTTGGTCATGTATTTTTGTCAGATAATAAGGGATCATGCAGCTTCTTCTCCTCTTACCTGCTTTTGTGAAACTTAGTGGAATTTAGATTGGGGTGGGAAGAGTAGTCAAAATGTCAAGCTAGCATATCTGGTTGTACAGGTATCACTGTTGCTTGTTCTCTTCTTTATTTGAGCATATACACGCACACACCCACACACCCCTTTCTTGTATCACTGTCACTGTTTTTCAAGTGGTAGAGTCGTTGGGGAAACTATTTGACCGGATGTATTTGATCGTGTAAAATACTATCGTGATAATACCCTAACAAAAATTGTCTTGTTTTTTCTTGCAGCAGATATGGGAGAAGAGTTTGTCAGCATGCTCACTGAACTGCTATTTGAATTGCATGTTGCTGCTACTCCTGACAAACTTAATAAGGTTAGCACCTGTTAGCGAGCTGCCCTCTGTTTCTCGGATGAAGACAAAGAGGGAGGGCTTTGTTCTGAAATCTGACACAGAGCAGTACCTAGCTCAGTTCAGACAGTTCAGAAAGCAAAGTATAGAAGAGTGGGACTAAAATGATGAATATAGAAAAGCTTTCGTAGAAGAAGTGAGATTAGTAAGGCAATACAGCTGCAATGACTAGCTAGCACAATGGGCCATGTTAGAAAGGCTTGAACCAGGGATGTCTCAGCAGAACAGAGTTCATGAGCACAGCAGATTTGGTCTTACATACCGGGAATAAAGGTCAGGTTCAGAATTATTTTTCTTGCTCATGATGTTTATTCTTCTAAGGAACTTCTCCAGACCTTTTTAGCTAGAAGCGAAGTCTTGGATTTATCTCATCTAGCTTCAATCGTCTAAAAGTTAGATGGCTAGAAACTAGTCACATCACTAGTCACATTTGTGCTATCAGGCCCCTTTTAATGTGATTCACCTGTTGATCCTAGGCTAGATGAATGTTTATCTCTCTAGCTACATAGATAGACTATGGATAACTAGCTTAGGCTTAGGTCTTAACATATTTTAATTTGACTTCATGTTAAAAAAGAGACATCATAAATTTCCTACTAACCATAACAGTAGTCTGAAGTTGTATGAAACTTCAAGGCTTTTCCACTTTGATCTACTTTCATGCCTGGAAAGGCAACTGAAGATACAGTGGTTTTCTATTTATTTTTCCTTTAAGAATTTATTACATCTCTCTTACCTCTCCAATATTTTTTTTCCTTTTTTATACCAGCTTCTTATTTTTTTATTTGGGAAAATTACCTCTGTGAAAATTCCTTTGAAAGATACCTCATAAAGCTAAAATATTAGTAACTTTGGTGTTAATGCCAATTCTATGTGTTGGTTAGGAATAGCAAACCTGTAGATATTATCCCTGGCTGATCCATTTTTATGCAGTCAGAAATGCTTCTCCCTACAGTTTCTTACATATACACTTAACTAAATGCCACACAGAGGCTTGATATGTTTAAACTTCTGAATGTAAAAATGAAGTAATTAAATGTATTGTTCAGGAACATCATTTGATATTCCCTATTTGAACTGAACTTTGTTGTTGGGTTCTTCGTTTGGCAGGCTAGGAAAAAAGCTTATGAATGGCTGGAAGAAGCCAGTTTTTCCACTCCAGTAGGCATAGAAGAGAAGCTAAAAGAAAAACCTGGAGAACCTGGTGAAGAAAAGACTGAAAAAGAAGATAAAATTGACAGTGATAAAACTGAAGTAGATAAAAACAAAACTGTGGAGGTAAAATAGCTTTTGGAGGATAAGTTTCATTAAGCAAATTGTCATACTTTGATAAGATTACTTCCTTATCTTTGTGTGTTAGTTTTACATGTTGTCCTTATTTTTTAAACTCATGGAAGTGTTAAGGAATATTAATATATAACTACTCACTGTAGACCCAATAGGAAACTAACTTGCATAAATATTTTTACTGTTAGCCTGTTCCCATAAGTAAATATCAAAGTAGCAGGTCCTCTGCCTATCGCATTTTTTTTTATATGTATGTTTTTGTGTGTATACATGTGTATACACAACATACAGTGAGCTGAAGGATTCTGTGGTGTAATGTCGACAGCATATTGAAAGTCATATCTCAACATTCGTTGGCATCTCTTTCTCCCACTGTCAATACATGGAAAAAATTCTCAAACTTTATTTAAACTCTTAAACAGTTTAAATCACAAACAGACGAACCAAGAATATTATTTAGGCAACTCACAAGTGTTCATTCTCTTTATGAAAGATAGCTCTTAAGGCTAAAAGTATTGTGTCTGTTTAGACAACCTCTCTTGTTGACAAGGTTAATTGTGATTGAATATTTTACACCAAGTTATAGCAATATCAAATGTGGTTGGTATCTTTGTCAAGATTTTTTGAGTGAATTCTAGTAAAGAAATTATCTGTCGTGTTTCCTTACCAAAAAGGTCCAAAGAAGGAGGCAGAGTTACACTGTATATATTATAAATTTTTATGCGATTGCAGATTTCCAGCTGGCATCAGCTTGTGAAAGCTGTAACGCCATAGTGCTAGGTAGAGTTTTTTATCATTGCTGATCAAAGCCACTATTTTATTGGGAGTATTATCCATTTCTACTCTCGAGATTCATCTGAGAGATGACTTAATACTTTTGGCTCCATACGAAAGTAATTATGACTTAATGTAGAGTTAAGGGATCTTTGTATTTGTTAGGACTAGGTTTAAAAATGCTGTGTTAGAAAATCCAAGAGCCTGACCTAGTCCCCATCCAAATAAATGGTAGACTTGTTCTTACTAATTTTTCAGGATGAGTATAAGGCCTGTATTTTATAATCTGTGGATATTTCATTTTCCAGTATTGTTTGTGAGGATGACATTATGGCTGATACTACTTCACTACGCATGTGGTGGTATTTCCAATTGGGGCAGGGAGGGCTCCTATGTTTCAAATTTTTTTATATGTATATATGTATATTTATCAGTGTTGTTATTATTGATTACATTATTTCCTGTTTTTAATTTAAGGAAATCTATATGCTGTCCATTGAAAGTCTGGCTGAAGTAACTGCTCGTTGTATTGAACAGCTTCATAAAGTAGCAGAATTAATTCTACATGGGCAGGAAGTAGAAAAAACAGCTCAAGATCAAGCAAAAGTACTGACAAAGTGAGTATTATGTACTTCATATACGGACATTTGACATTTGCTTAAAACTCGTGAAGTTCCGTTCAGCTTTTGGCACTTGAAGGCACAGTGAGTTCATGGATCAACAAACAGCATTGGCTTTAGGGGTCCTGGTGCTATATTTTCTCATGTAATCAAGTTATTAGGCTACATGTCATTTTTTGACATGGCTAACGTATGTATGTTTACAAAAAATTGACCTATTCACAGGCTGAAAGTTGTTTCTACTCCAGCAGGTGAATGTACATGCTAATCTGGGTTGCATTTCCTGTTCCCTCTGCAAAAGATACTGTGCTAGCATATATGGAATTTACTTTTAGAGTGCATAATGCAGTCTTATTATCTGCCAATAAAGTTTCATTATCTGGTGTTTATCTGCCAAAAACATACAAAAATCTATCTGTAGGTCTAAACACTAAGATCACATTTGTCAGCAACTTTGTAGTAAACCACATCAAAACAAACATAAATTCAAGAAGCCAGTTTATCTAGTGGGACTCAAAATTCTGATCTCAAGCTCTCTGTAGTAATTGATTCTGCTGATTTCGGTGGGTTTTGACATTAAGATGTTGTAAGCGCTTGAGTCCTAAGTAAGTAAAGTATTTAAGCAAGTGTTTATCCTTAGGAATGCTAGTAACAATAGCAAAGTCCATAGGAACACTTCAGTCTAAACCAAAATACTTGAACAAGTGTTTTTCAGAATTAGAGCTAAGGTATGGTGCACCTTGCAGGATGAGGTTCTATATGATGCACTTGTGAATGTTTAGCAAAACAGTGAAAGATCTATGAATAGAACTAGGTCTCCTTGTCCTCTCATATTTTAACCACAAGGGTACTTCCTCCTCTAGTACAGAGTAGATGTTTCATTGCTTAGACAGGAAACTTCTCACTGTTCTCATTAAAGTCTGATTTATTTCCAACAGTATTTCTAGGAGTTGTGTTGCTGCAATCATCAGAAAAACAATAGTTAAACTGGAAATTTAGAATTTAAAAAATTGAAACATTGCCCTATCAAAAAAGACTAGTGTTTGAGCCAACATGACATCTTTTTGCTGCTGTAGTCAGAAATGGATTTTTCAGTGGAGGAATATAAAAACTATATCTGAACAAAGTTTACCCCAAAATATTTTAAAAATTACTAGAAGCAAAATTGCCTCAAGAACATTCTTGGCTTCTAAGATAAAGTTTGTACCTGCGACAGTCATAGGGTTTTTATCCATTGACAGGACAAGGATGTAGTTTTATATTTCTTTCTTTTTTTTTAAACCAGTTTAACAAGTGCCATGTGCAATGAAGTTTCATCTTTATCAAAGAAGTTTTCTGATTCTTTAACAGGAGCTGGGGTAAGATAACAGCATTTTCTGTAGCATTTGGGCTTTTTTTAACATAGTTCACTTCTTAAAACAGAAATTATTACCCGAATCCGGTGGTTTTACATGAGGTACTAGCAAAGAGGGCACTTCTTTCCTCAGATCAAGAACACAGAGCATTTTTACAGCAGATTCCCTGTTGTAGAGAAAGTTTATAAGCCTTTATAAGATAGACTGCAGTGCTCTGCCTCATAAAATCTCTCTTTCTAGACACCATTTCCCATTTTTCCTGATCACCACTCAGCACTTCTTACCTTCTCGTACTGAAAGGACCCCACATTTGAAGTCCCACAACTTGATATTTTCTTCTCCTACTCAGCCCATCCCTTTTGAGTGCATTTGTGTAAAAGTCATTAACAGATAACACTTCCAGTACCTTAAGATGGTTTCACGAGCTGTCTTCTTAGCCTTTGCTAAATCCGCTGGCCTAGGGCCACTGTGTTTTCAAAAGGTTTAGGAGATTAGAAAATATGTTTGGTTGTCCATCTTAAAAAAAATCACTCTGTCTTGTGTCTCAAGATATTCCATTTAGGAACATCCATTTATCTGTGAACATCTTTGCTAGAAATAGTATCCTGCCTTTCAAGATGTTTCAAAGATGACTGACATCTGAGTATTCTAGCAGGATCGAGAGGCAAAAATTGTGCTGTTGCTGAAATTGTTCTGTAAACATCAGAGAAGAATGAACTCTGGCTCTCCTGATTACTACATGAAAGTGTGAATATACATCAAAGGAAATTTTCCCAGTTATCCCATGAGCTCTTCCAGCACGTCTCTGAGCAAGTTTTTTCAGAGTTATTTGTAAAGAACATGATTTATTTGGTTGCTTTTATTCTGAATAATTTACATTCCTTCCCATTACTCTGGGAGAAACTGCTTATTTTGCATTTTGGGATTGTATTTTAGCACATCCTCATGTGACACTTGCAATAAATACATGCACAGATGTATAAAAATAAATTGCATATGAAATATTAAGCTGGCCCAGCTCAGAAAATTGGAAACTAAAGCTTTCATAAGCATTGCACTAGGTTTTATTCTTATCAACTCTGTACTCAGTTTTTAGGACCAGATTGTTTTTGTGGACATTTGTGTGGACACATAAGAAATTGAGCACAAAGACCCTTCTCACTGCCAAAATACTCTCTAGAAGAGAGTTTTCGTAGGGCAGATGGTGATCTGTATGTGCTGTCCCATCCTGTAAGCTTTTGGAGGAAGATGTGGGCCTTCTGCTCACCATGATCGGCCGGAAAGTAAGAAGCACCTGTCACACAGGATTGTAGAAAATCTACTGACAGTAAAATTGCTCTTCTTTTCTCTAACCATCTTCCCTTTGTTCTGCCATCTTTCTCCAAATTAAAATTAAGGTGTTTCATGTTTCTTTAAATCTGTAATATGAAACCTACAAGGTTGTAATTGGAAATCCTTCCGTTAAATTAATCAGTATTGTGTTTCCTTTGTTCTAATAAAGTCCACCGTTTGGTACTGAAAGAAAGCAACTCTTGCTGGAGGTTATTGTTGTTCTAAAAAAACACAATGGAAAAAACAGAATAAAAAAAGGGAAGAACTTTTGCCATCTTAAAAAGCAGAGGAGCTGACGAATCTTGGTTTTCTAGCCTCTAGTAGTGTCACTACTCATTGTATCCATCTTTATTCTTATCTGGTGGTTGAGAAAAATGCTATGCATGCTGAGCTATGTTCAGCTCAACATATACTGCCTCCAGTTTGGGGATCTGAGTTTCACCTGTTTTTCCTTCTGTAGGGGAGGTAATCTGGGCCTTTCATTTCCTCCTAACCACAGATACTTGTGAAACTTCTAAGAATTTCATTTTCCTTCTGACCCATATTTTTGCTTCTTTTTTCCTTGAAAATGAGCGAGGGGTTAAAAAATTTTGGGGGAGATGAAAAGGGCACTGACAAACAGATGGACAGACAATGTCATCACATAAATCTCACATCCATAGGAAACCAGGCAATTTGAAACTTTGTGGTACCTGAATTAATGAAAAAGTAAAACCCTGGGCCCATCTTAGTTCATTGTACTCAGTGATAGAAATACGTAGGGTCTACTGAAGTGTGTATGAAATGTAGACACAGTTATCAGGAATATTGTGATAAACAGTCTGAATAAGAATCAAGGTAAAGCAAGACCTTTATAGAATTCATAAAACCACTTCTCAGATACCAGTATATTTCTGTTAAATGTATTTCCTGTCGTGGCATTTCATTCTATTTTCCGGTTTACAGAGCAGTATGAAGGCAGAGGTTCTTAACCCCATCATAGACAGTGTGCTGCTAGAGGTAAGCCTTCACTTTTTTCACATTAGGAAATGTTCTAGTAAAATGATTTTGAAATGAAACAGTCGCATTTATGTCTGAAGAAAGAACTATATAAAAAGTAATGACAATATCATTCTGGCTGTCCAGTGCCAGCTCATAAACCTTTCATTTTTGTGTTCAGCCTCTCCCACAAATATTATAGCAGTAATATTGCATTTACTGAGAATTCTTAAGAACTGTATGACTGAAGTGAGACTGGCCAGCTCTGAAGTTCCGCAGCTGTATTGGTCAGAGCACAGCAGACAATTTGCACTGTGCTGTTTAGCCCTTTTGTAACCTATTCACAAGTTGCCTGGGATAAGTCTATTCTTACTGTTCCATTACCTACTTAAAATATTGCAAAGTATTTCTGATTCGCAGATAGTTTCAGACCATTCTTTTCTTTAAAATTTGAGTTGCAGGTACGCTACAGTGCTTCCCATCCATGGGCATTTAGACTTCTACAAAGATTCACAGTCTAGCAGCAGGCTTGGTCAGCACATGGATAACCATGTGTCAGACATCACCAAAAAGTTCATGAGTGATTTCTTCTATTAGACACTATGATCTATTAGTGCCTCTTCTATTAGACACCATGAGCTATTTTTCATCAGAAAAGCACAGTGAGTAAAATGTGCCTCAGAGGACAAGAGGGAGTAATATGCTTATAAAGTACTAAAATGTGTACAATCTGCAGTACAAATTCTTTTAACTCTGCTAATTAGATCACACTTCTCTTTAAACATAAATAAACATATAGTGGTGATTAAAAATTGTCATTCTGTATCTAATAGCTGTGATCCCTTAAAAATGAGGAAAAGATTGTTTTACAATAAGCAATTTTGCACTGAATTAACAATAACTTTAAGGAAAATCATGGGAAGTTGATCAGAGCTGTAGTAAAGATTACTATACGGTTCCTTTTGTTATAGGACAAATTTTCTGTTGCAGCTGATGTATCTTTCTGTGCTCCAGGAATTGCAAAATTTGGGAATGTTCAGAATTGTGGAATACGATGTTTTGTACTTCTTAAATCCCATATTTGTATGGGAGCCTAGGTTCATGGAGAATTACAAGCTGCTATACTGTTCAGTATTAGAAATTCCAAAAATAGTACTACGTGTTAAAACCATTGTAATAATTCAAAGTGTTAATTTCAGTGACACTTCTTCCACCTACAGCAAATGCAGAATAGTTCTGTTGATGGAAAGACTAGCTGGTTTGTATTTAAAAAGTCAAATCTGCTTCTGAACACTGTATTTTATTCTACTCACATTACAAACAAAACTGTCCACGAGTTCAAACTGAGGGGAAATCAGATTTTTATATAGTGATTCAGGCTATCCTTGTTAGCTGTAAACTGTTGTAACTTATCATTTTTGTTATCTATAGATTCTAAAATCTTGTGTGAATATATATGCTAATATAGCATTATGCAGATGTTAGAAAAAACACTTTGTTTAAAAAGTACAATGTAATTCCTGAAATACATGACAGCTATACTGATGAACCACATGTTTTCTCTCCCCATTAGGGTTGCAACAGTACTACTTATATTCAGGATGCTTTCCAGCTATTGCTTCCAGTTCTGCAAATTTCACATATCCAGACCAGTTGTTTGAAAGCACAAGAGTGACAGTTTCCTAGCAGTTGTCACCATGGGGCTTAACAGAAACCACAGACCTAATGTCTTTAATGTATGCAGGTAGAAGAAACGGTATGAGAGATGTCTGGCCACTTAGAGTCCTTTGAAGACACTAAACGCGGTTTTGCACATACAATATTGAACAACATTTTGAAACTCTCTCAGACTTTTAGACTTTAGAAGTAGTTAGTAAAGTGAGTAATTTCTTTTCCATTAGAGTATATCCTTTGCATTAATTTAAACTGAAGTTTATTGATATTAGCATTGACTTAAATACGGATTCTAAATGTTGACCCTTTCAGTTGTAGGTGATGTATGAAGCAAATTGGAATGTAAAGTTTTTTAAAACATTTCAGCCCAAATGACCATTTCCATTGTTTGCATCCGAACTGTCAGTTAAAAATGTGTATTTCAAAAGTTGGTTTCAATATTTAATTTTAGCCAACATGAACAAATTATCATAGTGTTCTGCTTGTTAAATATTTTTTACAGTAGCAAATAATAACATCATAATACTCTGTACCACTTACATAACACTTCATGTTGAAAGAGTTGTACAGTAATAGGCATTAACTTTACTAAATTAAAATTATGGAGGATACACCTACAGAATTATACTGAAAAGAAATTTTCTGAGCCAGTTAAGAGTACGGGTAAAGCTCTATATTTGCTGACCCATAGTGTTATATTCATTTATGTCTATTTCTTAATTCCAACGGCTGAACAACATTGCAGGCCAAAGTAATCTTTTTAATATGCAAGGAATAGAAAATTTCCCTTTTGTTTGGCAATTGAAACACCCCCAAATTAATCTGCTCTCAGATGTGTTACCAGGTTAGCACTTTGGGGTTTAATTTGGGCTTTAAACATTGTGAACCTTTTTATCAAATGGAGTTACTGATACTGATAATTCAGAAACACAGTATTTGGGCATAAAAAGGAAGTTGTGAAAAGAAGTTATGAGAGAATTGCTTTGGGTAGGGAGGTCGTATGTCCGAGCAATCACCTTTTCTCTGAGGCAGTAGCTAGACAGAGCATAACTGAGCAGCAGGAATGACGTTTCATAAGAACACTACCAACCGTGATAATTTGTCCATATCCTTAGCTTAAAATCCTGAGCTGTGAACGTTAGAATTTGTTTAGGCTAGCTTACCTCGTAGACAGGAAGAACCTTCCAATATTTTATGTAGCCTGTTCTCCTGGATTTTCATTGTTTATTACGTTTCTTTTAGCTATTTTGTATTTTTTTCCTCTCAATACACTCATGAATTGTATTTAAATGCTTTTTAATTGTAGTTAACACCTGGGTAAGTTTAATCATAGAAGCATAGTTCTTACATCATAAAATTAATGAAATAGAGCATGAGGAAATACTATCCTGTTTGTCAGAAATGAGAAACCATGTATCTGCTTTGCATATGGTAACTTTCGTGAGTGCAAATAAGAGAAAACAGAAAGGTCTGTTTGTGTCTTACACTGTTGTGGTCCCTGTTCTGCTGTCACACACATTGTGACTTTTCCATCTTTTGTTATTTAGAGATGAAATTTTCACTATCCCTGAAATAAGGTTTATTACGCAAAATTTATTTTCTGCCACCCTTAATTTAACAGATTTGAGATATCTTTCTGGGTAAGTAAAGGGATAGAGTCTTCAAATCCACTTGCGCAAATGTAAAAAAAAAAAACTTACAGCAATGTGAAAAAAAATAAGAAAGCCCCTTGGCAGCTAAAAAGGCAAACAAAGCTTGACATTCATTGGTATTTATGCCATATTGAACACCTAACATTACTACGGGAAATAGAGGGATATGGGAAAATGCAACTGGTAAGCAGACTCCCTAGCCCAAAGGTAGGATACAGCTCCCACCAACCGATATATCCATGACACTTCATCTGGCATTGCTTTATTTCTGAAAGCATCTTTTCGAAAGCGTATTACAAAATAATGTTTAGTTGATGCAAAACACTGCATCATATCCAGTGCTTCTCTGGCTTCTACACTTTGCAGGGAATGAACGTACTCTTCTCTAGTAGTCTCCTCTGGCTGCTGGAAGAGACACACACCTGTACTTAATTGACTAGGGGTCATTCTTGTATACACACTTTAACCCAGAAGAACAATTCCTCAGTGCGGATTACTGAGGACCATGTACTTGCTCCATACACTTCATCATGAGCAGTTTTCAGTTTTAAAGATCTGGACATCAGTGAAAGCATTCAGTAGCTTGTAAAAAGGCCTATTTGTTTAAAGTGGGGTTTTGTGTTGTTCTATGCTGGCAAGCAGAATATAATATCTGGTTGAAAGCTTGTTTATTTTCCAAATGAAGACTGTCCAGAAAAGTCTAGTGTTTTCACCTATCAATCATTACATCCTGGATTTATTTTTACTTTAATTTCATCATTATTTTTCATCAAGAAGCCTTTCTGTCCACGTTGGAGTAGAGCTCTGCGTCAGGTATCTGTAAACGTGGTGTTACTGCCAAGTGAGTCATAGAACATAGTAATAGTTGTTTCATATTGTTCCTATGCCGAGTTAATGTTTTCAGACATAAATGATTTGTTACTTTTTCATATGGATCTTTTTTTTTTTCTCTGAAATGCAGTGCAGAATATATAGTGTTAAACCTGTCAGAAAAATGTGTTGACTAATAGTGGTGCCTTTTAGCAGAGGCTGAACAATATAGAATTAGAAGCCTCAGGGGATAATGTTTGAAACCGTTGAGGGGCATTCTTAAGACAAAGATTGCTTGTCTGAGATATTGCTTACTAGAAGTTTCACTGTCTTGCTTAAATTATGTATGTACTGAATAAAGTACCTTACCCTAAAGTAAAAGAAGCTATAAAAAATAATGTGTGGACTTAAAGCATCCATAAAATGTAGGAAGGGAAATAGGGCAGAATATGAGCACAGGGATACTCCATCTGATCTCAGATGCAGTCATCTTGTCCTAGGAAATGAATGTTGTATCTTTAAATCAATTTTAGGTAAATAATATTTCAGTAGAAAAGTACTATGTGGATGTAACCACAATATTTTGTTTACACTGGTTTGTATTTTTCCATCAGTCAAATAAATCATTTGAAATACTGAACTGAGACAGTATACTAAAAAAGACTGTTTTGAAGAATAATGTGATGGGAGGATGTACTCAGTGAAGTCTTTCACTTTCTGATTTTGTGATTTACCTTTGGAATGATGAGTGTGATTCTACTGAGAGTCTGACAAAAACAGACGCTGCCTTAAACTTTTAAGGGAGACTGTTCTTTCTTTCACCACCACCTTTTCCCAGGTCAGTATGCTGACTGTGCCTTGGCACTTGTCAAACTACTAGGTTTTCAATACTTATTTAAAAAATAACCTAGATTGTGAAAATTACCCGTTCTCTTGAGCAGATCTGTTTTTCAAGTAGTAACCCAGCTCATAGGATTATCTTTGAGACATTCCACTTCTATTTCAAATGACAGCCATGGCCTTTCTGTTAGTCTCAAAACAATGTAAAGAGTGGAAAAGGATTTTCCTGAGTTCTTTTTAAAACCATCTCAGAGCAAGGCTTAACGTGACATCATCAGCCAGTCTGACCTACTTTGAAGTTCCTACAGTCTGACTGGAAAGCCCTCTGGACTTTAAACACTTTTTTTCTGTCTCAGGTCAACCTTTGTCGCTGAGAGTATGAGGACATAACCAGTTGCTTTTAGTGTGCAACCTGTGCATTTTCCACGCTCTGACTCCCACTTCAGCATTCATATTGACGATGGTGTGCAGCTTTTAGAATTAAAAAATTGAAAATAAAATGTCAAAAATTGAGCTGCATTAAAAAGATGAGAGAGGGAAAATGATTTTCAAAGGAAAAAAAAAGAACGTGCTCTCTGGAAATTGCAACAATTTTCAAGCTTGGATTAGAGAAAAGACTCTGAAAGAATTTTTCAGCATTGCTCAGAATAAACAAGAGATGACATCTGATTAGTTCCAGCAGAACTGGAATAACGGCACTTCTAAAGTAAAACGAAAGTCTGCATGAACTTGAAGGAAGTAAGTCAAAGATAAGAACATTCAAAGCAGAAGAGCTCCAAGGAAAGAAGACAGCTAATGTGATCACTCTAGATTTGCTCATTCTCCCTTTATTGCCTGCACCCCAAAAGTCCCTGAGCACAGATCTGCTAAGAACTTATTAGTCTCCCCACTTTGATCTCCTTTTCACAGCTTCTTTTTACAGTCTTTTGAGGAGGTGCTCTC
This sequence comes from Calonectris borealis, assembly GCF_964195595.1. Taxonomy (NCBI): domain Eukaryota; kingdom Metazoa; phylum Chordata; class Aves; order Procellariiformes; family Procellariidae; genus Calonectris; species Calonectris borealis. Next base: position 26,387,599 of record NC_134315.1, read on the forward strand.
ATGGACTCAAAGCAGAGCACTAGCTATTCATTCTGCCTTTCAAACATTTTACCCAAGGAGTGGAAGAATATTTCTTATACAACACTACAATAATGTGCGAAAGGAGTCTAAAGAAACTGCGGCAAGGACTAATCATAATTCTTAGTGAACTGAATTTGCTGCTGCTGTAAGGAGGAAGGCGTGAAGACATTACTCAAACAAATGTGTGCTATTTCTCTTCCACACTACAGGGTTGAGGCTGAAAGGCATTCGACAGCAGATGCCAGTTCTGGAGTCGGACAGTGTCACCTAAATGAAAGCCAGAACAAATCCAAACAACTTTTAAACACCTTCAGAAGCCTCTCAACCCATTTACTAGACTTGTAAAAATGCAGTCCTACTCCTCCTGCCCTTGCTTATCTCAGACACTGTATCAGCAGCTTATGTGATGCTGGTATTTAAGGTGGTCTGTGCCTTTCCTCCAGTTCCCTTACCCATTCTGCCCCATGTCCATTCTGCACGTTTCTGTATGCCATCAGTTCTGCCTTCCCCACCAGTTTTGTTCACCCCCCTCCCCTCCACCTTCCCGCCACTGGTTTCTGAGGTTCTTCCCTCCTGTCCATCATCTTGTGCTTGAGAGGCTGCACCAGGACATCCTTTTTCTCCTCACATTTTCAGTTTTGAAAAAGCCAGAGATGAGGACAAGGAGTTAAGAGGACATGGGAGGAGAGAAGCCAAGAGGATCTCAGGAGAAAATGGGAAGATACTAAACCTCTTGCTTTTTAGTCCCCTCCTTCCTCCTCCAGTGTAAGGAGGTTGGACTAGAGACTGCCTGAGGTCCCTTTCAACCCAAATTACCTTAGGATCACATTTTTTTCTTACCATTCTTACCAATGTCTCCCCACTCTCCCACTGTTCCCTATAGTTTGGATCATACTTGCAAGACAAGGTAAGCTCTACTCAGCAGAGATTAAAATCTTGTAAGAGCCTCTTAGGTTTACTTGTTCTTGGTGTTTTGTAAAGGTAACTCGAAAGATGGAACCTTCAGGGTAGTAAAACCAAACACTTGGAGAGCTGTGGGATAACTATGGGCAATAAAATAGTAAGTCACAGTTTAGCCATCCAAGGAAAAGAAAAGAGGGAGGTTACAGGCAGCAAGAACAATAGAAGAAAGGAAATTAAACGGGGGTCACAAGGAGCAGGGCTGTCCCTATCAACAAGATCTCTGGATTACTGAAGGGGAAGAGTGATAGATAGTGCCATCATTTGAAGCATTTAAACACTGACTACAATGGCCTTAGCAATTCTGCAGTGATTTGAGATAGATATGTCTCTTCATCTGTAGGTTGCTGTTCTATAGTAAGGGAAAAAAAAAACCAACCAGAAGCAAATTGTGAGAGGTTTATTTTATAGACTGTATTAAAAAATCCATTTCTGAAAAGCTTTATTACTACAGATAAGCAACAAAGCCTCAAAAGCCCCCAAATCAAGAAAGTCAGTATTTTTCTCTGATTTTTTTATAAGATGGTAACAAACAATAAAAGCAAATGCTTCAGACTTATCCAACTAAATATAAAAAACTCCACATGGCCTCAAATCATTCAGAAGCTCACGTTCACAACTATTCCTATTAGATCTGAACTGCTTGGTGCAGTATAATGACTGGAGAAGCAATTTCAGACAGCTTCAGGAGGGAAAAGCTATATAAATGTAAGAGATGGAGGTTATGAAGTATTAACATGATGCTAAATTGCCGCATACCATATTTGCAATGGGCAGTTTACAATCTGTTCATCCTGATGGATCTAGCACAGGGGAGTCTGAAGTCCTGGCTCTGCAATTTCTGTCTCTGCCCAGTAATCGATGGTTAAACTGTACCCACAAATAATGTGTTAGCACCGAATGAGTTTGGGACCCTGCTCAGCCCAAACAGCTCCATTACGCTCAGAGGAGCAGTAATAAATGGAAAGTAAGGAAAAGTTGCAGGAGATAATGAGTCTGAATACTAATGACCTAAGCTAGTACAAAAGATAGAAATGCAATTTATCAAAAAGTACGAAACCCATCTGGTGCCTTAATGAGTTATTAAAAAACAATAATAACGATTTTGTGGTTTGAAGCCAAATTACTACTTTTCCACATTTTTGTCTTTATCCACTCAGATGTTGCAGAATTTATGAAGGTCTTCCTGGTTTACTGCAGTAATTAAAATGTACTGCACAATTCTCTCCTTCTATGATCCTTCGGCCACCTTCCTCAAGAGCCAGAAGCTGTATCTTTTAAGCATCTTAGTCACCTAGAGCATTAAATAGGCTGAAAACTGTGCTTGTTTCATGAAAGCAGAAGATCGCTTCTATCTTTAAACAGTCTTTCTTATCCTATGGAGAATACAAAATAAATTTCTTCTCAGATAGAAAACGAAATTATTGCAAGGATTATCTCACATCCACATGCTTAAGTATAAATCCTGAATGGACTGAAAATAGATGTGAAATCTATACTCTCTTAGTGAAGTTGACTCTACAGCAAAACTTGTTTGTCCATTATTCATATTTTCTTAATACCAAATAATTCTGATGATAGATAAAATGGAGCTTCTCCAGTAAAATGCACAGTTGGCATTCTCATGAAAAGATGGGTAACGTAGCTCCACAGACCAGAAATGGAGATGCTTTCTTCTGTGGTGTATGATGTGTCTTGTGTCATCCAATAGCAATCACATTTCATATGGCGACATCTGAAACTAAAGAAAACAGTATCAGAAAAAAGAGGTTGAAAAAGCAGTCTTTTCCAATTTATCTTAAATGTCATTCGACTTTCTCAGTAATGAATTCTCCTCTTTATTGCAAAAGAAAACAACAGTGTACCCAAGAAGCAGACAAAATAGAAGATACACCTCAGACTGGAGCATAAGACCTAAGAATGGTACCTGCCAACAGGATGGTGGTTTAGGTGCCTGCCCCACAGGAGTATGCCATAGGAACCTGAGTGAGAAGCACTGGACCTTACTCACGTTCAGGGAAGCTTGGCAACCTAAGAGTGGGCAGCGCCAGAAGCTGCCCTAGAGAGCATTCACCACATCCACCAGGCTGAAGGGCCCCAGTAAGGATGTCCTTGAAGTGTCTCAAACTGGGTTTCTGCAGAGTGTCTCCATCTACACAGGGTTCCATCTGGAACTCTCTTTTAAAGGTATGTGGTGACTGATCTCTTTCCTTCAAATAACCGAGCTGGCTTCACTCTCTTCTTCCCTCCTGGCAGCTAGATGAGGGGAGAAGAATTTTGTGTGGTATCTGCCTCCACCCCGGAATCTCTTGCTCTGTGCTAGCTCCTGGGCATCTCTTCATGAACTACTCCACCTGCAGCAGAGTGTTCAGAAGTAAATTTGGGGTATTAACAAGGTCTTACTGCAGCTGAGCCAAAATAAATGAAATTATCCTAGTGGGAAAAAATAAAAATAGACCAATCCGAACCACCAGCTGGATGGAAGAATTTGCAAACCTGTGCCCAACTGCATTTTCCATACTATACTCATATACAGTAGGACAAATTTGGAAATAATGAAATAAGAGCAGCTTCTTCCACATTGCCAAGTGAAAAATACTCCTCAGTAATCATCAATGAGACTTCTGAAATTTGAACTGCGGCTCCCAAAGTAGCACGTGATGAGGAACCTTGAAGCATGAAAATGCCCAGATCCCAGTCAAGCTCATCTTTAGTTTTTAGGGAACTATATAATGCCAGGGGTAAAAGCGCAGGATTTCTGTACTTCTTATTCTCACACTGAGTGAAAAAGCAAATGTAGCTTGTCGCCCATTCTGGTAGTTCATGTAGCTGCAGGTCCAATAACAACATCTGTCTCCCTTTTCCTCTACATCATACGAACTGGGATAAGAAGTGTTTCTTTGGCTGTGAAATCATACTGGAGGCAGCAGCTGCTGAATGAGCTAGAAAATGACAAGTGTAGGCAGGATACAATGCATCAAAAATTGATGCCAGCTAATGGAACAGGGGGGTTAAACAGTCCAGTTCTGCAAGCGAGCAGGAGTGCTTCCCTTCAAAAACCTCCAAGTGTCCATTTTGGAGAGAGACACGTCCTGGCATGCATTTTATGCAGAGCCGAATAATTGTGCCAAATACCCTGGAATGGGCCCAGCAATCTGATCCTGTGAGCTCTTTCGTACTGAGAGGAGTTTTCGTTTTAATGTATAATTAAGACTTGAATCTATTACGGAAGCAGAAACAAAGGAGGAATTATCTTTCATGATATTTAAAAAATAAATATGTAATTGAGTGACTGCATGCAGTCCTGAAAACAATTTAAAGCTGCATGTGGGCATAAATCTTTTTTTATAGTTATCTACAGGAATTCATGAAAGCACAAAAAATGATGTCTTATAAAAATGGCCAATTGGCAAACCCAGTATGTCAGTGCTAGTAGGAATTTACACCTTCAGCAGCATCACACCCAGTTTTTAACCACAGTACTATCACATCTGAGCACTGAAATGAGGCTTTTCAGAAAAAGTGTCAAAAGGATAATTGGAAGGATCCCAGCAATTTAAAATCACACCTACCATTCTTTACAAATACATGCATGATTTATAAAAACAGCTTAACCGTAATCTTCCTCTGGCTCCTCAGTACGCTTGGTACGTGCCTTTGCTAGAATGTTTTTGAACTACAAGTTTCCCTGTTTCCCCTGCATAATTTGTATCTTCTGTTGTTTGTGTGGGTGTCTTGCTCGAAGACAGAGGGATTCTTTTAAATATGAAAACATTTTTGTAAAGCCACAATCACAAAAGGAAAAGCAGGCAAAGAAGATTTTTAGTTGCCCTTTCTGTTTGTGCTACTAAGTTCTGCAATGATGGCATTTAAAGACCTCTTCAGGAAGGCAGGAAGGGCCTGAGCCAAAGCCCAGGTAATACCCTAAGTGGACCTGCATTGAATTTTCCTGGTATTAGACTGAACTCTGCACAATTAAATTTCTAAATTGCTAGGGGAGGGTATCCTTAGAAAATGACAGCAGTAATGATACTCTGAATGTAGCTGGATAGGAATCAGCTCTCATACATTTAGTTACTTACTGATCTCTTATGCCAACTACCCCACATGGGAGGTTTCATGTCCACGTGCTGTTAGATTGTAAGAGAGGAAAGGGACCCATCAACTGCTTTTGTTTTACAATTTCTGTGAAAGAGGTTTTCACCTTTTTAGCCATATACATGCTTCCCCTGTGCGTCCTCCCTGTCAGTTACCTGTCATCTACCTCATGTTCCAGTTTTATAATCCATTTCACCTGAAGATAAGATTGTGCCTTAAATTCTATATTCACTGGGAGACCAACTTGTCTTATCTAACTATACAGCTACACTATCACTCAGAAAGAAATACAGAGATGTGAAGCACCTTACGTGTTCAAGGATCTCAAAGCTCCTTACAAAGAGAGATGGAAGTGCTGATGGCGACAGGCGGTGTCCTAAAAATCATTGGCAGTTGCTGATGTGGAACTTCCATCACCTTTTATGCAGCCTTTGACACGTCCACCAGTTTTATTAAGAGAATTAATGGGAGGCAGGACACTAAGATTGTTTCATCTTGTCCTTGGAGCATTGACTGTCAAAGAGACTGATGCAGTAAATAAAGTGTTTGGGCTAATAGTGACCAATTTGTGTGAACTGATCTAACAACAGCTCAGAGCATGACACTGGACACTTTTTACCAAAAAAAAAAAAATTCCACAACGGTTGGCTTTAAGACACTGAGTTTCCCTTCTTTCTCTCCTCATAAAACGGCGGCACTTCATCCAGGAACTGTCAGGTCTGCATCTGTCTCTAATTTCCCCAAATAAGCGAGAACACTGTTCCGTCCCTAGTCATTCATTAAATCCATTAACACTCCCTTTGATTCAGAGAATACAATGCTGCTTCCCCTTAAACAGGCAGCGGACAGACGTACTGCAGGAGAGGGTTCACAATTACTCTTCATGCTATACACATGTGGTTTTTATTCTGCCCTGATCACTGCAAGATTGAAATGCACCTTTGGTGTGGAAGAGGCCAGCGAGACCTGCACAGCCAGTCTGCCCGGACTCCACGTGGCCCTACCGCTGGGGAAAGACAGACTGCCACAAGGGCAGGACACAGACACAGAGAGAAGTCACTCCTTGGGACAGGCTTTCTTAAACCTCCAAGGGCAAGCTTAGCCAAAACCTTCCCTACGTAACAATGATTTCAGAGCTAACCATCAGCAAAATCATCTTGCTGAACGCTCTAATACCTTCACATAGGATGTTCATCATATATGCAGGTGTTTTAATGGGCATGGTGATTTGACTCTTATTTGGCCACCTTTATTTCTTACCCTCATAATTCTTTGCCCCCACTGTTTTTAGAGAACGGCCATTGAATCAAGTACATTCAGAAATGTTAGTCCTCTTATGGTTTCATATGCTGCATTTTTTTAAGTAAAAGGAGCTAGTAGCCTCGCTTCAATACATAAATTCTGTATTTATCCTTCTGGTCTGCTCTTTCAGATTTCTTGCTATCAGTCCAGCTTCTTGTTTCTGTCTTTTTATCTGTCACAGAAGAGAGTATTCACTTAAAAAAAAAAAAAAAGCAGACCCAGATATACATCCCACCGCATTTTAGAGTTGCTAAAAATAATAGTTGTGCAAGTAGTGCTTTTAAAGTTAAAAGTAGCAGTTGATGCAAGTAGTGCTTTGTATGTTAAAACCACTACACAATCTCTGCTTTAGCTGAGGATAAACAGTTATTACCATGGTGCAAATTAGTAATGAGGTGTCATCAGCAGAGACAGAAAAAGTTGGGTCTCCAGAGCCTTATTCTAGCCTGCTGTCCCCTGAACAGCATTGCCTCTGAATGCAAATATTTGCCCTGAATAAAATGTTCATGCTTCCTACCTAAATAAACAGCAGCCTTGAAATGTACAGTAATTAATGTCACCTTTTGACAGCACTAAGGAAATACATCTACCGCTGTCACATGTAAAGAGAGGACTGTCTTAAAGCACTTGAGAGACTTGGCTTTTTTTTTTTCCAGGACAGTTGCTAATATGGTGGCTTAATGAAAGATGGCAGAAACAGAGGAGGATTCTTAACTTCAGCACTCAAATGTAATAATAATAGTTACCGTGAAAATACACAGAGACATTAAGTGACCTATGCTGAAAAGATTCCCCTTTGGCAAAGGTACGAGTGCAGAAGTTGGGACATTTTTTTATTAGCTGAATTAGCTGTCAGTGTGATGGTAACCATTGAACAGTAAGTAATGGAGCATGTGCACGCATCTCTGTGCACACACGCGCAAATACACACACATATAGATATACAGACATACACACACATAGGATAGAAGTATATTGATAAACATGACCACGCACATGTGTGTGGTCATATGTTTATCAATAAACTTACATTCTATGATCAATAGTATTGTTTTAAATATAAAGACATTAAAAAGACATTTTAAATAACATAAGAAGAAACATGTCTTTTTCTGACATAAAAAGAAAAATTCAGCAGAAAGTAGCAATGTGTCATTGATTATTGATCCCTTTCCATCTATTAATAAGACAAATACTTCCCTGTCGCAGATTGGAACAATGAGCAAATAATATGCCTTATACTTTGCTCCTGTCCAATCTGGATTTTAACTTACTAAATTCCTGTGGCTAAAAACAATGTCGTTGAGCCTTTCAGCTTTCAATGTGTTGGGTTAAGGGCCATTGCTGAGGCCATCAGCAGGTTCTCTAGCCCAGTAGCAATAATGATGGTGGTAAGAGTGAGCGTCCATTTCCTCCTCCTTACAGCTGCTGTCATACCTACCCCACCCACTGCGTAGCTCCTCCTTACAGAAGAATCAAATAAACACTCTGTGCTGTGGTTAATGCTTTCTCTGAGTGCAGCTTCAGCTAGCTGGAAATGAGGAAAAGCATAACTCAAAAGTGGTTTGCGTGTCCTCACCTTGCCTGTTGGATCCAGGGCAGGCATTGACGTAACTTATCAACCAGACTGAAGCTGGATTTAAGCAGAGGAGGGCAGATGTAAGCACTATCCCCAGTGGAGCTCTCTCAGGTTTCTAGCTCACGCTAGAATCCTTCCTTGTTTGAGGCTTTCGTATCCATGTTCTGAAATGCATGTGCCTCAGGGGAGCAACTGGTAGTGTGATACAAAGATGATGCTTTTTGATCAAGAAGCTCCTGGTACACACTTATCTCCACCCCACCTCCTTCTTGGGAAAAAACAGGTTTTGTCAAGTTGATGGAGTCTATAACTGTCTTTGTCAATTCTGGGAATTTAATCATCCTAGTGTTTTTCAGCCTCAGTACTCAGCTGTTCATGAGCAGCACTTCTAACGCAGCCAGCTCCTCCCTCTTGAGCAAACTAGTATTTAGTAGCATTCTAGAGACTTTAGAGACAGCCCTAGCACTCATGAGAAAAGTCGACCGCAATCTCCTTCCACAGCCTAAGTAACCAAAAGGACTTCTAGCTAGCAAGCTTTCCTGTCACCGCAGTGTCGTTAGCCACGGAGCCACCCACGAACACAAGTAGTAAGGAGTTGAATCTGACCTTATCAGATGAAGGGGGAAATGTTTCTTTGCAGGAAGTGAAGCAAAACTAAAGCATAAAGTGCTTTTATTATTTTCACAGAGCATTTAGGTTTGAGACAGTATTCCTTCGAGAAATGTTACTCAAAACCTAATGTGATGAAAGGCAAGACCTAGATCTAAGTTCTTGCCACTCCAGCCACACCCTTTAATAATCTTTCCACACAGTGTCATGTAACATTACAATTTCATGTATTCGGCATTAATCCCATGTATCACATCCAGTTTGCACCTCACTGCCAGCAGTCCTTCCGACAGAAAGACTGCGTTATGACCTGGAAAGCAGCACTGGAACAAGATACCTAATCTTTTTCTTTCAGTCACTGACCCAGAGATTATGCAAAGGGATAACTTCATTCCAAAGTGTCCTGGATCTCATATATTGTCTCACAGAGCAATCAAAGATCTGCAAAGTTGTTCCATCTCTTCTTTCTACCCTTTAATATGTAACACTTAACATAATGAAAGCAAAAGCAGTGCTAGCAGTTCGATCCCAACGGTTACTCCCACTTCGAGGAACACAAAAGTTAAATTTGCACGGGAATGGGCCGTGACTGGTTTTTTTGCCTGCTTCTAAAAGATGAGTTTTGGTGAACGCAACATCCTGGAAGAACAAAGCATGCTACTGATCAGCCATAATACTGTATAAATGAAGGCACTGAATACTAGTGAGCAACCCCTTAGCAACACATCCTATTAAAACCTTAGAAATGTTTTATTTTTAACCTGAGAGTAAATGCTCTCACAGGAAACAATTACGGTTGGCAGGAACGTGGCAGACAGGGATATGGGAAGATAAAGCTTTACCTGAGAGACAGTTGACAGGTATCAGAAAAAGAAATGGTCTAGTACTGAAGTGGTTGGGAGGAGTCCCTGGAGAAAGGAAGAAGCTGCCCTACGGAAAGGCTGATGGGGCTCTGGGAAAGGGCCTGCTCACTCAGCAAAAGCTCGTGATGTCCAAATGGCAAACAGCTGAACTCAGATGATCTGAGAGCTGCTCTCATCTATGTCACAGACTTCCCAAGTCATGTTATCTTTTTCTGCCTCCTGATATCCTCATTTTAGAATAGCAATAATGACAACTTTCCACCTTTGTAAGTCCTCCTAAGATCTATGGATGGGAATCACTTAAAAAGTGGTCAGTATTTTTAATTACTGTAACACGCTGTCCTGTAACCCAGCTAGTCTCTTTCAAAAGCCAAACAATAATCTAGCTCAATTATGAATTTATTATGGTAGTACCTCATCTTTTGTCAGCAATGCTGTTCAAAATGTCTTCTTTAGCTCTGCTCTCAACATACAACTTCATTTTTTATGGTTCCACATGAAGCACAAAAATCAAACCGCTCTTCAGTACCTCAATTTTTTTAACACATTAAAAAGATAGCATGACATGATATGGAGTTTTCAATAAAATTCTATCCAATCTAAATAGATGTAAAGAAGGACCTTTGTAAGCTTTTAACCTAAAAAATTCACCATAAACAGTAATACAATCTGTGCAAGTAGCCATAACCTTGTCTATGCAATTGATATATTAGTCTGTATTACTTATTCAAGCAGCATCTGTTCCATTTCTAGGCATTACAAGTATTGCCAGGAAGAGGTATCTCTTGCTGCACATTTCTTTTCAGACTTGTTTCCTTACATCTGGACTTCTGAAACAATTACTGGAGTACAAGGGATGGAGAAAGTTAGAAGTGGGAGACTAGTTTTAGTTCCAAGCTGAAACCAACTTCTTGTCACGGCTTCTGACTGGTGTAATAACAACAGAGCAATCAATTTCTTTTGTTTGGGGAATTTGATCAGCAAACTATTTATTTCAAACGTGATTCTCTTCAGAGATCATTTGCAAATTGCTTCTTTCCTCTGCCCTTGTCAGAAACAAATGTCAACATAAAGCTGAAGTCCAGGACACAATATTCTACACCAGAAAAATAGTGTCAGAATTTGCACTGGGGCCTTCAGAGACACACAGGGTTTAAAAGCTAATACATTAGTTTATAGATGACTCTTGGTAGCAGAAGGAAAATTGATTTTGTTTCTCTGCCACCTAGCTCTCACAAAACACATTTTCCAGTTTGTCATCTCATATACTTGGTTAAAAGAAATAGTAATTTATTTTGAGCAGATATTGCATACTATTAACTCTAAAATATGAGGCAAAACAGAATAATCGGAGTCGTAAGATATTTACTTACCTTCTACAATTGATGCACCCACATGACAATGCTCTTGTTCAGGAATTATGGGCAGTATCTCTGTGGTCTGTGCAGTAGGTGGAATCTGTTGTTTGCTGGTTTTCACTACTGAAAGTTAAAATCATTTTTATCAATATTATTAAACAGCAAATACATCTGCAGAGTGTTAAACATTGAATCTGCAAGTTTGAAAATAATTGAGACCTATCTGAACACAAGGCAGAAGTAGGTGGACAGCCAGTTTTTCAGTGGGATTTCAGTGCCTAGAGATGCAGATACATGCCAGGAACTCCTGAAAGTACTAACCATGTTTTGTATTTAACTTGCTCTTGATACTGGTGGGACTACAACATGCTGATCCTAAGAATCCCTGGGAAGTAGCTCAAAGGTAGGCAACTAAATTGCTCTTGGAAATTTTACTAGTAGTGAAAATACAAAAGCATGCAAATTTGGAGTTAACTAAGAGTCTCCTAAAATTCAAAAACCTACAGTTGGCCAGTTAAGCAGAAACAACTGAAATTTAGAGTGTGAACTTTCTGATCCATTTTCACATAAGGGCAGCCCAGATTGCCACTCAGGAACATGTGATGTGGCCTCAGCTAACTTGTCATACACTCAGGGAGAGCTACTGGGTATCATCCAGGCAACAAAGATGACGCATGCACCTCAGAAGCAGGGAAAGGTGTGGCGATGCCTTTAGCCCACTGGCAACACAGATACTGATACGATATCTTACTGGGACGCAGATAAAGAAATGCAGAAATAGCATTGTCAGGCTAATGAAGTCAGAGTTGTTGATATAATGCATTTTTCAAAGAACTACCGTAAAACACAAATAATATCTTAACTCCAGGTCCATCCTGTCCCTGACCATAACTTCTGTAAACCTACAAATGGGTTTTCTACCGAGTTCGTAACAAGAGCAAGTTTGCAGATGACACCAAGTTGGGTGGGAGTGTTGATCTGCTGGAGGGTAGGAAGGCTCTGCAGAGGGACCTGGACAGGCTGGATCGATGGGTTGAGGCCAACTGTATAAGGTTCAACAAGGCCAAGTGCCGGGTCCTGCACTTCGGCCACAACAACCCCAGGCAACGCTACAGGCTTGGGGAAGAGTGGCTGGAAAGCTGCCCGGAGGAAAAGGACCTGGGGGTGCTGATTGACAGCCGGCTGAACATGAGCCGGCAGTGTGCTCAGGTGGCCAAGAAGGCCAACGGCATCCTGGCCTGTATCAGAAATAGTGTGGCCAGCAGGAGCAGGGAGGTGATCGTGCCCCTGTACTCGGCACTGGTGAGGCCGCACCTCGAATACTGTGTTCAGTTTTGGGCCCCTCACTACAAGAAGGACATTGAGGTGTTGGAGCGTGTCCAGAGAAGGGCAACGAAGCTGGTGAAGGGTCTGGAGCACAAGTCTTATGAGGAGCGGCTGAGGGAACTGGGACTGTTTAGCCTGGAGAAGAGGAGGCTGAGGGGAGACCTCATCGCGCTCTACAACTACCTGAAAGGAGGTTGTAGCGAGGTGGGTGTTGGTCTCTTCTGCCAAGTAACTAGCGATAGGACGAGAGGAAATGGCCTCAAGTTGCGCCAAGGGAGGTTTAGACTGGGCATTAGGAAAAATTTCTTTATTGAAAGAGTGGTCAAGCCTTGGAACAGGCTGCCCAGAGAAGTGGTTGAGTCATCTACATGTATTTAAAAGACGTGTAGATGAGGCGCTTAGGGACATGGTTGGTGTTGGGTTGACGGTTGGACTCGATGATCTTAGAGGTCTTTTCCAACCTTAATGATTCTATGATCCTATGATTCAATAAGAGGATGAACCGTGGCTCATGTAGCTTAAATGTAGCTTCATCCCTTCTCCACTTACTATATCATTTGGGCTTCTCTCTTTACAAATGCAATTAAAAAGTGGAGTTTCAATCTTGGTAATTAAGCAACTGAATATGGAAAGCAAAGTTAAAATAAAACTGGGGTAGTTTTAAAAATAGCAATGGATCTTGTTTCACACTCAGGATGAACCTGGAGAGAATGGGAATGTGGCTGATTATCCCTTCAGGGCCTGGGTGTAAGACTGTTCTGCATGCACGCAACTGAGCAGAGAAATGGCCCCTTGTGCATCAGTGCTCTACTGAAAGCATACAGGGGCTATGAAAAGCTCACTAAAATTGCCTGCATGCTATAGATTTTATCCTCCTTTCTGAAAAAGAAAAAAGACCCCAAGCGGTAATAAGGCTTCACATTCTTCTCTGGAAATGTTGCGTCTCAGAAACATGTAAGTCTGTGTTAAATATTGAATAGTGTGACAAGCTTTGCTTTTCCCAGCATTATTCATCTAAGTTGCAGAGGAAAAGACAACTATTCAGCTATGTCAGGAACTGAGAAGGATCAGAATCAAATAGGTGATGCTTCACTTGGCCAAGATTAAACAAATTTCTCCTTTCTTGGCTTTGCATCTATTTGCTGCTGTAGAAGATGTCTTTTGCCTGTCCTCTTTGCTAAAAAGAAAATTTATTGCAGAATACAAGGAGGAATGAGTCTGAATTCACTGCGATGCCAGCCCTGACACTACTGAGCCAGTGTTTGCTTCTATTTCCAATCTGTCAACTAACCTGAAGCTGTAGCAATACATCAGAGAGATGGCAGAATTTCGCCTATTTCCTCTAATCTTGTAGGAGAGGAACTATTATTTTAATAGGATAGCACAGAAAACAATACAGGAATTCAAATGACTGAGAGGAAATTTGTCTTGTTGTGCAAATTACAGCTGTCAAGCCCACTTATATCAAATACTTTCGATGTCACAAAATCTAAACAGTCTGGAAAAGAACTGCAGGCCAGAAACCCTGAGGTTTTATTCTCTGAGTCCTGGTTGTCACCATGATCCTACAATGTCATCCTTCTTTCAGAATGAGTTATAAAATTATCATCTATCAGAATTAAGTTTGCATTACTGTGAGCCAGGCAAGTGAGTCAGGGAATCCTGTATTTGTATTCTAAAATGTAATGAACCAAACTGTGACTCCGTGAGCCAATGCAGTATCACTGAAAATGAGAGAAGTACACCGTCTGAGCAATGTAGAACAAGGCATTATGTTTGAACTAAGGTTGCCCACCCAGATTGTAGAGTAATAACATGATGATATTAACAATATGATTTCCTGTCTGCACGGTCCCATTCTAGCATAGGAATGGGAGCAGGCCTTTTTTCCAATAGACCTTATGCTGCTTTCAAAATGGGATAAAAATAAACAAGGAATGTCATTCTTATGCTAGGAAAAGAAGGTCTAAATGGGAACTTATTAGTGGTAGACTTCTAGTAATATAAATTTACACTTAAGTATAACCCATGTAATAATATTAATGAAACTTCCAGTAGGAAAAGACCCTGCTAGGCAAATTCAGTCTAGGTATTAAACTCCCTGATTTATGCAATCTGTTTCCCATGCAACTTCTTTTTTTTTTTTAATAATGTAGTGTACCGTTCACACACACTGGCCTGCTCCCAACAAGTAATTGTGCCATGTCCCCAGGCTTATTTTTTTTTAGGATACAGCTATATGAGGATAGCTATACTTAATCAGTTACTAGGAGTGGAAAAGATACTAAAGTGGTTTAGGGAAAGTGGGCTAAGGAAAAGGTATAAGAGCAGGGTAAGTATAGCCGCCTTCTCTGTCTCTGTGACTGAGGCTGATTTAAGCAGTAAGCTGCGCATGACAGATTAGCAGTTTCTATCTGAGTTCTTTTAAAACACCGTAGGGAATACTGTCTAGTCCTTCTAATTGCTATTATTAATTTATTAAGTTGTTCCAAAACCTCTTCTACTGCCTTTTCAATTTGAGAAAGCTCTTCAAAGAAATTCTTGCAATAAAAGTCTCTTATGTGGGAATTTCCCTAAGATTCTCTGTCATGAACACAAAGCAAGGAATTGACTTTTCTTCTATGGATTATTTTCCATGTGCTACTACTATCAAGTCCTATTTGATACAAAAATGCTCTGTGTCTGGAAATACAGATCAGCCACTTAACACTTACTTCTTGCACTGAAGAAAAAGCACCCTGTACCCTTTCCCTTCTCTTGTGGCTGCATTTAAGGGCAACTGTGTTTTGTCGATTCATACCATTAAAGGGACTGTTTCACATAAATGCAATGGCAGGAACAGATCCAAAGTCTACAAAACACGCTCTGTAGAGCCCACGCTCTAGTGCGTACTTTTTTGGCTTAACAGCACAGACAACATTTAGTCAACATTTATGACCAGAATGCTTATCCTCACTATATGTGCTTAATCCTTTGTAGTACCATGAATTTGGAAGGCTGTTATTTTAATCTTACCCTAGAGAACATACTATACATTTTTCCTCCTTTCCTCTGGCCACCAGACTTAATGGTAATGATTCATGGACATAGAACCACTAACAGTTTCACAAAACCAGCATCCCTGTTGTAAATTCTCTTTTTGTAGGACCACAGTGATACTAAGACAGTAATTTCCTGAGTCTACCTAGGAAATCATTCTCATTCTCGAAGTATAGGTTTCCTTCTCTTTCTTCCCTTATCCTTTCTGAACTTTGAATAACCTTTTAGTAGTACCTATACATCTTTTTGTCTGTATGAGATACTGTCACATCCTCTCAGATATATAGTTATTTAGTCTCATTACAGTGTTTCCAGGCTGGTTGTATTGTCTTCAGTTGATCTCAATGTTTTGTTTCAAGATTCCAAGCTATGCACTAATGATAGTGAAAATATTATCAAGGACTGTCGAAGAAGTCATCTATAGCTATCTATAATCCATTATCACAGTAGCAAATCTTAAACTTAGCAACTGTGGAAAAAGAATGCTTCATATGGTCTTGATTCTACTTTGAATTATATTGGTATAAATCGGGAAATTGACTGGATTGATTGGAATTATGGTGTGTGAAATCAAGGAATTTCATATTAAAATAAAACCCATTATAGCAGTTCATACAACTAAGCATCTTTCTGCGTTAAATGGATAGATTGAAGTGGGAGGAACACAGAAATAAGCATGACAGACCAATACCGGATTCCTATTCTCTTCAGTAAAATCTAATAAAACTACATTTGAATTTCCACAAAACCCCATTATCAAAAATGCCTTTGGATATACAACACTAAAAATGCCATTGTGAACATGCTGATAAAACAGGTATGGTATTAGTGAAGCTACTCAAGACAAAAGATGTTAGAAAGAGAATTCCTTTCCTGCGGGACGAAAATAATGAGGTCATAAATACATCTTAGACGTAGCCAGTGCTTTAAAAGCAAGGAGCATAAATTGTACTCCCAGGAGAGTTCAGACAGACAGGGAGCTATTCACTCTTCGCTAGGTAAAATTGAAATGTCATGAGTTACTGAGTTGTAGAGAGAAATTATTGAGTCTCCTCTTACTTCTGAAGAACCAACAAAATAAACAGGGAGATACCCAAGCCTAGCCAAATTTAAAACCATTTTTTTCATTTGCTGGCTTTGTAGTTGTTCTTGTTTTGGAGGGAGGTTGGTTTGCCATTCAGAGCTATTATTCTATATGTCCATGTTAATCTTTTTAAAGATAGAGCTCCCTTTGTGCAACCAGAATCCATGGAATTTATTAAAGCATAGGACTCTTCCAGCAATATCAGTAACACTCAGAGCTATAGCTGCTAATTTCCCCTCACACAGAGATTTGTTACCAAATCATAATTTCTGGAACCAAAACTTTGACTTCAGCTATGCCATTTAATTTATCTGTACTAAACATACTACACTCTCAGAAGACCACATTTTAATTCCTATCTGAGACTAGAAAATTGTACTTTGTGGAAATTTTTCCCTAGAAATAGGGTACAAAGTGCCAGCAGAGTCATTCTCTGAGTCCTGCTACAGCCATCCATTCCATCCTTTGGTAGCAGATTTGTCAAGAGTCATAAACACATAGAGCATACATACACGAGTGTACTTCGTATACTTTTCATACATGCTCAAAGCACTCAGCTGCCAAACCTCAAATGTGGCACACAACATGATCAAAAATTAAAAGGAGGTAAAAAACCCAAGTCATTAATGCAACACATTTGGAAGACTGGGAGAAGCATTCCCACATGATATATGTAAGTCTTCTTATAGTTTCATCATCAGAATTATTTATTTATGATATAAAAATATTTCCATAACATAAGCCAGATCAAATTTGTGTAGGATCAAGGTAACTCTGAAACAAACCTGAAGCATCCTCTGACAGGAAAGACTTAAGAGGTCTTTCTTGACCTCCTCAAGATTTATTAGGTTTTTATTTTACTTTTATATTACTTACCAGGAAAGGGATGAATTTTAGTAGCACATACAGTTCTTCTTGCATGTCTAGAACTCCTTCTTCTTAGAATAGTAGAAACTGCTGCTACTCTGTGTTTATAATCTGTTTTAAACAAAATGCATTATCCTCAACTACAGAATTACATATGGCACTGATTAGACGGAGAGCTGGTAAACACCTTGTTCTTAAACTGTTAAACACTTCCCATGAAAAAACAGGAAGGTTTTGAAATAAGGTGATGAGGAAAACCTAGGGCCAGATGTTTTATATTTTCTAGAAATTCCATTCAGGTTTGCCCCTTTCAAATTATTTCTTCCCTCCTCTATACTGTGTACCTTGAACAAATTTTGGAAGGTTATCAAAGAAGAACACGTTCCAATACAGGTTCAGATTCACACTGTTGACAGTGGAATAGCAAGGATGGAGTGTACTGGCAACCTAAGCAGCTGACAGATTCTTTGCAAGTGTGGGGTGTTCATCTTTGGAAGCAGAGTTTGAGAGCAAGCTCTACACCACTCAGAGAGAGAAAAATAGAGCTGGGTTGAACACCCCTGACTGTCCTCAGCACCCAGTTCATGAACTCTTCAGGCCTTCCATCCTTCTGCTGCTCGCTTAATCCTGTGCTCTTGGTGCGGTTATTGCAGTTGATTGTGCAGCTGTTATGGTTAGCCCTGTTCCACAATGACAGCAGTTCAGGGCTCAGCCAGCTTCTGATGACAGGCTTGCTCCAATTCTACAGAACAGAATTGATTTTTATCTTTTTCTTTTGAGAACACTAGAAAACTTCATCTTTAAGAAATTCATTAAATTAGCATTATTTAGGTCATGATTTTTTTATGAATAGCCTGCAGAGATCTAATGCGCTGAAGCCCTAAGCATGCACTGCAACAGTTAATGTCAAAGGAAGCTTGCAAAGTGTTTGTAAGACAAGAGTGGAAGGGAAAAGGCAAAAGAACTAATTTCTAATTTAGCTCCTTTGTCATGGATCAATTGTAACCTCCACGAAGTTTATTTGGATATTTTATTTTATGCACTCATGGAAATAACCTCATTAATGTTTCAGAGAGTCTCACAGTCTGCCTAGCAGAATGTCTTGGAAGGTCTCAAGAGGAAAAGAATAATTCCATATTTCTTAACAGCTTTCAGTAATGCTCAGAAATTAAGAGAAAAACTACTACCTGAATTATGACTGTAAAAATTCTTAGCAGCTGTTTTAGGCACATAGTAATATTCTGCTGTGTTCCTTGGGCAGCACTGAAAAAAGCAGTATATAGACTTGCAATTAAAGGTGGCATTGTAATATATATACATAAGGAATACAACCCTTAAATCTGATTTTTATGTGCTTGTCTTTTTGTCAGTAACATATTGATGTTGTTTATAATGTTATATATTGTAAATTTAACTAATAAAAACAGTATTCCTCTATTAACAGAAAATGTATTCTAGAAGCAGATGAGTAATTAGAAGCCTCAAAAGGGCATGTTTTCCTCCCTGCTTGTGTCCATGACAATTCTGAAAAACCTACATTTAATCAAAAACTGATATTTAAGAATAGAGGCAGTAAATCATTAGTCATCACTACTTATAGTTCTGCATTAAAAACGGGATATTATTACTCAAAGCACAGAAAATCATACTCATGACATTTATAGGTAGCTTTGAAATTACGAATAAAGTCCTTTAAATTAGAGCATTTACTAGCCCACTTATAAAGACCTAATTTACACTTTGTGGTATTTTTATATACATAAAGTAGGTCTCAGAATTCGGGTCTAGCAATAAGTAAAAGATCATGTATTTTAACCGAGACAATCTTGCAAGGAGTTTCTCTAATCACTTGGTGGGGCGGCACAGATTTGCCATTTTAAGCAACTATTTTGCTTATTCATTAAAAATATATGCATAAAATATTTACATTATGCAAAAAAATCACAGCAACATTTTGTGTGTGGGCACTCTTCTTCCTTCTGTTCAGTTATGATTAAAGCTAGACTCCTATTGCTCTTTCATTACAAAACCACCTGTGGATACAGTAAGGATGATCAGGGGAATGGATATAGCTCATCGTTTTTTTTATTACCTCTGTGACCCAAAGTCTCCATTCGGCAGCTCTGGACTACAAGGGGAATGGACATCTGCCTGGTAATAGTAACAAAATGCTGGTTGTCCAGAGGCATTCTGCCCACTCAGGGCTGACACGGGTAGAAAGTCTCAGGAAATGGCTGTGAAAAGCATCTAAAAGCTATTATCTCAGATAACAGGTTAACTAACACTCTTTTCACACTGATGAAAGGAAGCCTGTTCCCTGAACCACCTACCTCTGACTTGGGATGAAAAACAAGGACCAGCAGCTGACAAGCAGTCAATTTTCTGCATTGTTTTTGTGCAGAGGACTTTATCTTGACTGCTCAAAAGTCTCAAGCTCAGGGTACTCCTACACTTTTATTCTTGCTTTCTTCACTGTATATTGCTAGAAGAAATACTGTAAATCCCAATTTCAGCCTGTATCCTAAGTGAATTGCATAGGAAGAGCCTGTGTTGGCTGGTGAAGGCATTCTTTAGAAACAATTGTTTCTGTCTCTGAACTAAGGACAAGTTCTTTCATAGCTAAGTTTTAATCACTTGGAATAGTCAATAGTGCCGATTCAAAAATCACAGCAATATTTGCTTTGCTGAAATAACAGCAAAGAGAAGAAATGTTATCTGGGCTTAATTCATCTCTGGGGTTAAGAAGGCACAGCTTGGTTGACCTGTACGGGATTACACCACCGCTGAATTTAGGTAACCAGTTTTTAGGACAGACAGCTGAGTGCATATCTCCTCATATCTGTCATGTAATTTTTCTTGACCAAGACCTAGATGAATCATCTTCAGCAAGGAAAGGGTATTTCAATCTGCTTATATTGGTCATTGGCATTTCTGCTTAAGACCTTCAACAAGGTTCAACTGCAATTGCTTTATCTGCTGGAATCAGTCTGAAACTAGAAGTTCATATCACTAAGGATCATAGGCCACCAAGCATCTGTCAAAAAAACCATATTTCATTCACCATCCACAAGCTTGGATTTGCATCTGCAATTCAGAGGTGAGAGGTGATAGTATCAATCATCTGAGTATTTCAGTCCCTCTATAAGAAGCTTTTACTATATTACAATTAAAATATTGGTGTCTGAACCACACTAATAATCACAGCTTTGTTATTGTAAATTAATACATTTTTCATTGCATAGAAATTTAAATTCATGCAGATTAACTTTTTGTTACTTACAGTTTTGTTCATTTTCTTGGACTATTTTGTAGATGACGATTGAAATAGTAAGCACAAAAACTACTGGGATCATAGTGAGCCAAATGATCTTCGTCATACACATTGGATCTGTCATAAAATGTAGAAGAGATAAAATGAAGCAGGAAATCACTGGCAGAGAAAAACAGAACATTCGATCTTGGTAGGTTTTTAGACCATGCCTATCCCCACAGATGAAAATTTAAAACAAAATAGAAGATTATGCCTTTTTCTTTCAGCCTTCTTTGTTGTTTGAAATTAAGTTTCCTATCTAGAATTTAGCTTCATTTTCACCTGTATTTATCTCCCCATGTCTGAAATAGTTACACATAGATAAGTGAATGAAAACTTCTCCTATTTGTATAAACTGTTACATGCAACTCAGCCAGGAAGAAAATGCTTCAAAGTCAACATTTATATTTAAGGTAGAACAAGGGTAATATATATCCCCTCTTTGTTTGGATGGAGCACAGAAGGAATTGGTCCACTGTCCAACACTGGCCTGTACTGGCATTCTCAACCTCCTGGTCCATCTTCATATACGGGAGAAAGTAAGATTCTACATATAGAACATTTTGATAAGTAATCTACATTCTTATCAAAATGTGAGGAAATGCCATCAACAAGACCTCTCTGCAGAGTTCTTTTAACCAAAGACGCCTTGGGGGAGAATCAGTGTGGGACTGGGTGTAGGAGGTAGGCTGCTCTTTCGGACAACAGCTGCTGCAGAAATACACCCACATTCCGCAGGGAATTAGTTCAGTAACTAGTACAAGCCAGGACTATATACCACAGAGAAAGGATGTGGGGAACTTTCCTCTCTGGTTGTTCGAAAAACCTTTCAAACTTCTTTGGCAGCTGCATGTTAATGCATACCTTAGCATTGTCAAATAACTATTTTAAAAACCAACTACGTTACTATGACTCATATAAAAACAAATTACAGACTATAGCCAAACCACTGTTTTCCTTTCCTTGACTTAGAATAGTATAATTAGACCTACATCAACTTCCCTTGCGTATCTCCCTCACTGAGAATTCATGAGGCAACTGCCAACAACCCCATGGCTCTTTGAGGTAAGCACAGCTCATCTCTCCTAATTCAGAACTAAAAATATCTTTTATACAGTCATTTAGGCTCCTTTCAAACAGAGTACTCTAGCCATCTTGTAGTGACTTGTAGTGACTTGTATATCAACCTTGCCTAGTCAAAGCCCTGAGCACCTCTCTAGCTTTGTTTTGAAGCAAATAGAAAAAAAGATGCATTGTTAATTTTTGTTGTTAATTTGAGATAACTTACTTCCCAGGTAAATACCATTAGCAAAGGGTGGTTCGCTCATAGTTTTGACATAAGGTAGCAGGGCAAGTTACAAACTCTACTCCTCTCATAGCTAGACCTACTTATTTAAAAAAAAACCTAAGCTGCCCTCTCTTCTCTAGGATTTTACCTGGACTTACTTGACCTAGGTTTAGCCAACTCCAAAACACGTATTTTCTTCCAGCAAATGTACAGCATAAAATGCATTTGCCATACAAAACTAAATGAATGTAATAATTCAGCAATTTCCAGATGGCAAGCGTTGCATATAGACGAGCTGGAAGCCCTGACCATGGTCAGGCAATCAGCCAAAAAACTGCTGCAGCACAAAGATAAATTTAAAAAGCTGACAGGCTGTCCTCTGGGAAAACTAGGCCTAGTTCAGTTGAAGATTTCTCTTTTAAGTGTTCTGTAGTAAGGCTGTATAGTAGGATATTGCAGTACGACATCAAGAAAAGTCAAACCTGTCTCTTGGTTCTTCTGCCAGTGAAGTTAAAAGGAATTTTTTAATTTACCTCCAAGACAACAGGGTTATGCCATTATCAGGGAGGGGAGAGGAAAAAACATAATTCCAGGTTTTGTCATACATGCAATTTGTGAGTCTCTCACCGCTAAACAAAAAAATGTACAGACACTTACTTTGCTGTGCTGCTTCTAGGAAAGAATAAGCTGCAGCTAAACCTGCTTTAAATCACTATAAAAGCTGTCAGTTGCCTATTAAAGATGGTCTTTTACTAAGCGATGATCAAAATTGTATTCTTTTCTTGTGAAATACTTAAATACTTTCAAATGGTTGCTGAAAGCAGAGAAGTGGAGATTTTTTGCAAGATTCATGTTGTTTCTGGTTTGATTTCCATTCTGACTCTCCTTTGTAACTTACATTCCACGTAAGACTTCAGTTGCAGTGAAATATTTATACAGTCATTTTGGTCTTCCAGCATTGCCACTAGACAGGAATGATTTAGGTATTCTGCATTTCTTCCTCCGACTATAGAGTTGTTGATGTGGATTTCCAGCAGGTAGTATGTATTATGCTCTACTTCTTCTTTCTCGGAAACCGTAGTGAAATTAAAGTATTTATAAAAATAAATAACATCTTTTGTTTTCACTTCAAGTGAGCCTTTTGCTTTTGGAACTAAAAATTAAAACAAAACTGTTATATAACATATGGTAGACAAAGAGACAACTCTCAGAAAGAATAATAAAATAAGTTCTCTGTTTCATTTGCAAAAACATACAGTAGGCTTTTACATTGACTATGATAAAATGGACAAAAGGATACCATGTAAATTTATTCTTAACAGATCTGAAGAGTAGTGATTATCCATACAAAATATATTTCCCCTGCAAATTATAGCTCCTTTTTTGCTTTACTACCAGCTTCAGAGTTTTCAGTTTTTTGTTGTTTTGTCGTCTGTTATCAAAGGTAACAGAGACAAAAATCAGGCTATGAAAAAAATAAAAACCAAGTAAAAGCCATATGATGATAGAGATTTGAAGTGTACATCTAGTCTATCTGCTATCAATTGCAGAAGGTCCTTGTTTCACTTCAAACCACACAAGCTGTGAGACTTGCACAATGTTAACAAGAAACATCAGTAGGTGAGAAAGTGTTAAATTTGTATAGGTATAACTGAAAACAGAGTTTGTCCACATATTTTTTGTTTTGTTATTTTCCATACTTGGTAAGACAGCTATTTTGTAATAAGAAAATGATGCATTTGGAAAAGAACTGCATTTCTTACATTCAGGACTTGGCCTGTTGCCCCTGTTGCTGACTATGTTAGTAACGCAAAATTCAGAGGCATCCTCTTCCCCAAAAGTTTCCAGATACTTTGCAAGTGTATATGGCACAGAAGGAATATGCTGCTACTGCTCTGAAAAGATGTGGATGTTGCTGAACTCTTCTCTGTATTGCTGTGCCAGTCTTTACTCAGTACTGCCTTCTATGAAACATGCAAGGCCATTTCTGATACTACACAGTTGTGGATATCATAGACTACAAGCACAAAAATTGTTATTTCTTGTATAGCTGCCATCTGAATAGTTACCATCTTTGAATTAGTTCTTCAGATACTTGCTCACCTATCTTCATATAATATCAGCAATCAACAGGTAGAGTTCCGCAATGACATTTAAAAGCAAATTCAGCGTGAAAACTGATCAGAAACTACAACTCCCTAAAAATAAATGAAATATTTTAGAAAATTTAGCAAGATTAAAAGAATAAAGATGGGGATATAAGAGTGTTCATAAAAGCCAGGTGGCAGAGGTCAAATTTGCAACAGAAATATTCCAGATGGCTGCTGGATCAGGCATTCTTTTCTCACAGCAACCTCCTTCTGGACCAATACAAAGCCCCCTGAAGATAATGACATCCCCTGCACCCATTATTTTATACAAGATCCTCAAAGAAAAGAAATCAGCATTTTGCTACCGACATGTTTCACTGACAGCCATAAATGAATGCCACTGAGAATGTGCATTTTCTAGCCATGCAAAGACAAGTTAAAAAAAGCCATTGTTCATAGATTTTCAAAGACCATAGAGAACCAGCAGCATATCGTAATTTTCTTTTAACTACCAAATGAAAACATGTCTTTTATGTTGTAATTAACTACTTCAAAATTCAGTATTTCTCTTCCCCTACTTACTCTTTTTAGCTACTGATCCTGATCCTTGATGATCAACATTCACATCTGTCTTGAATTCACACTCTTTGTGTTTAGTAGGGGACTGTTGTTCCCTCCTGGATGACTGGCAAATACATGGAATATTTTGGAAATCGGAATGGCTTACAATGGCCTTCAGTAAAATAGTCTGGTTTTCTCTTCTTTGTTTCAGTGATCTTTTGCAAGAATTGTTAAAAGTACAAAGTGGAAAAGTGGTGTTATTTGATGAACAGGTATCCACGCATGACACAATTACAGTGTTAGCTGTAAAAAAAAAAAAAAAAGAGTACTAGCAAGACAGTCATATAGACACACGGGCAAATACGTACATGGAAGCATCATGTAACAAATACTTCAACCATCTTACAATGAAATGCACTTTCTTTCTTGAGCGTTACAGCAGGGTATTGAATGCATCAACAAGTGAGAGAAAGCAAGCACAGAGCCTTCGCACAACCTCGATGCTGGATGTTATTGCTGAATTGTATGAAATCTCTTGCAATACTAACTTGAATTTGTGGTGGTATCTAGTCACATTCCTGTTTCAAAGCTGCTCCGATTTGATTGTACTTGAAAAGACGATGAAAGCACTCACGTTTGGAGGGGGAACTTAGCCCTGGAACTGTGCAGTTGCAACGCACGAGTGAAGTATGTTGTAAAATAGCTATAATCAGAGTGAAAACTTTCTTTCCAATGACATTGAAACCACACAGTTAAAACACACAGAAACGCTGCTGAATCCTCTCATCACCCCCTTCATGTTCTCTTATGTTCAATCAACAAACACAAATCTTAATTATGAACATCAGTTTTGGTATTCATAGTCAAATTTCAGTATAAAATTACCATAGTTAGAGTACATTAATGCAGTTCCGGCAAGTAGCAAAACCCACATAAAATTAATTATTAATGAGTGTTATTTTAGCTGTCTTCCACAATAAAATAGGGCTTTATTGTACAATTCATGCATTTTTACTTGAGTTAGCTTTGAACTATTTTTTCAACATGAAAAAAAAGTTAAGAATAAAAACTTCTGGAACCCCAACATGAAATATTCATTTATGAATACAAATAACCACTTCCTGGAGTTGATGCAGCACTAACCTATAGTTAGTGAGCTTCCAATTCTAGTCATACCCTTGCATCTCTATGAAGACGAAATTTTGCATCTAACTCCCATTATGAGTAATTGGAGCAATATGTTCATAAATCCTTGTCTATAGAGAGAAAAACATAGCCTTTAATTGCTCCAGTGCTCAGCCACAATCTGACAGCTTCAACAGGCCACCTGTGCTCACATTGCAGCAGGCTGACTTCAGAAACAGTTCAGTAAAGGATTTCAGACAGGATACAGAAATAAAATCCAAAATCCAACGCCAAAGTCAATTATCTTCACTTTACTAACACTGCATCAGAGAGTCATAAACTCCTTATAAAACATAATAAATTGAAATGTAGAATACACATCCTATGCAGTATGCAAATAATTCATTTTAATACAAAAAGGAAAAATGTCAGACAAAATTTAAGGCTTGATCTTTCCCTAAGGCAAGTCAAAACATTTTCCTCGAAACGTTTACGATCTGACCCACGCAACCTGGAGTGGAGCAGGTCTTGAGGTCAAATTCTTCCAGCTGAAGGAGGCGTTTTGTGCAGAGCCTCTCTATGGAGATGAGCCAGGAGCAGAAATTGAATGCTTATTTTGCTTTCACAGCAAGGCGTGTGTGCATCTGAGCAACCAGTCTAAAACCACTGCTACAGCTCTCAAGGTCAACTGATGGTAATTCCCTACTGTACCCCTTTCACCAAGAAATTTGTACACGGGCTTGGGAATCCACTGACTGTGCTGTGACCAGCAGTCTACATAGAGCACTATGAAGTCCATTTTGGACTTCACATGCAGCTAAACAGGCTCCAGAGCTGCCTGTGAGCCAGGTTATAGATATGTAAAAGGCCTGTTTTCTGAGCCGAAAAAGTTTGAATGCTGTCCTGTTAGGGAGGGTGCTTACCATCCTCTTGAAAGATCTCTACTGAGAAAGCCATTCAAATTACCATCTAGCATCTGTAACTTTATTTTCTTCCAACTCGCAGGACTGTGGACTTTCTAGGGAAGGATATATGTTGAACACTGTAAGTAGGGCTGCAAAAAGACTAGACTTTCCCAGTGGATTACATGGCAGACAGAGAGCCCTACCTACAAGAGGCTTGCTCCTTACTGCCAGACTGGGAAACACCCTCCCAAATGTAAACACCACTAGAATTGTGGAAAGGGTTTTATGAAATCTGAACACAGACAGCTTGAAGAGTTAAGAGGATCACTGAGATGAAACCATGCGAAGTACCTCTAGGAAACTGCTGTACATTCAAAGATCTGTAATCTGTATGCTTAATGTTAGGAAGTTCTGTGATTATGAAATTCCTTTATTAAGCCTCTATTTACAGGGTGTTTTTCCGTAGAAAATCCAATTCTATTAAAATGAAACTATTCACTCTTTGATGTTTGACAGTAAGGTCAATGTTTTCTTCTGATAACTGTCACATCATTGTTTATTTGTATAGTCTGTGATAGCAAATACTTTGATTACTTCTGCATGGAGGTAAAACATTATTCCAACATCTTAAACTGACTCATCAATTTTATGATATTCGAAACTTATGACAGCTTACCAAGTTTGTTTGTTTATAAACTATAAAAATCTATAAAAATCTATAAATTATATTCTAGTTACTGTCATGTTTATTCTTTGTGGTTAATGAAAATAGAAATGTAAATATAAGTAACCTAATCTGGATATACTTTGATACTAATTTTTTTTTTTTTTCAGAAAATTATGCTTCATAAATAATTTATTTCATTATGCCTGGGAATACACATCATTTATCAAAGGGATGCTTTTTATTGTAATGTTTATCTACTCAAAAGCTTACTTAGGAATGGATGTGACAAAACTATTTTAATATTAATTTATTTATGGATTTTTAAGAAAGCACTGAATGCGTAACTTCCACACATATATTTTGCATTCATCCTAAATCCAGTATTGACCTTTAGGATCACCAAGATGCACTTGGGATTTATGTTAAAAGATTTCCTTCACTCAGTTACACCTATTCCACTCTACTTTTTGTCAGGTTACCACTGCATATCTCTTTCACAGACAGTATCTCATACCAAATAATAATTGTACAAAGTTTTATAGGCACTTAAGTGTAGAAACTTTAAAAAAGTTATTTTTTAAGACATGAGTATCTGCTATAAAAGAACATACATATTTTAACTACTCTCTTCATGATGAAGATAGTAAAAGTACAGTTGCATGGAAGTAAGTTACCAAAAATTTTGCAGTATATGTAAATGAATGACAAACTCCCTTCAAATTACCACATATAATTAACTCTGTTGGTTAAAAATCTAACAAAAGAAATCTATATGTTTTGCAAAGTCCATATGAGTACAGCATCCTAACCATCGCTTTTAGGAAAGCACGTGCCAACTTTTGAATTGCAATCAAACTTTAGAATTAATAAAAGGCTATTTTAAAAGCTGATCACTCACCTTCATGGATTTTGAAAAATTCAGGTAAACATAAAATAAACATGGTAATTATTCCTAGTACTAATCTGAAGAGTTCTGATTTTCTCAAAAGCAAGCACATGTCACTGAAGCACTCCCATCTAGCACAGTGGTGGTAACTTCCTTCCCGGTTTAGCTTTTAACTCAGACTTTATGCAAAATAGCGTCTATTCATTTCCTTTTTCTAATATGACTTTTTTTTTTCTTTCTCATTACGTGAAGTTGTAGAGAGACGAGTTCTGTTCTTACACTGGCATAGATGAGGATGATTCAAATTAATACGCTGAAGATGAAACTCACGTACCACGATGAAAATAAGAGAAAACTCATGCATAGGAACTATTTTATTCATTTGGGGTAGTTTTGTTTTAGGAGCATCACCCCCTAACGGCCACTTCCATATACCTTCCAAACAGTAAATGAATCATCTTTGTGGAGGAATTTTGTTCTCATTTGGCCAAGAAGATTTTTAAAAAATGAGTCAGATCCTCATTATAAAAATGAGTCAGAACCACATAAGTCAGATACGGAGATTTTATTGTTTTATTTATACACACATGCATTGGGGCCAGGAGGAACATAATTTAATGTAATACAGAATCTTTAAGACTTTAATAGGCTATTACTTTGATCATTACAACTTAAAGTTTCTGATCTGGCAAATAAGTGATGTACTAAGTGCAATGAATTCAGTGTGAGATGTTCATATTATCATTGCTGCTGTATTCTTAAAAGACAACTGATGTGTTGCCAATCTGTAGAGTGCCTTCAGTGTGTATGTTACTGTCCTTTACACCACAAGAAGACTGGGTAGATCCATTACTATTCCTATACATTGTAGTCACAATTTTTCAGCTACACTTTCCGGTTAAAAAAGTGAAGCCTTTCATTCTGACAACCACCATGATATTCCATAAATTCTTCTTACAGATGAGACTGCAAAGAACATTTCTGAGAAGTTCCGACTAAAAGTACTCTGAATAATGTATATGTAAAAACAAACAATTTGACTCAAATATAGAGTATATACAGTATGAAGGATTTAATTAATTCAGAAAGCTCTCTTCTGATATAGTATTTTTTCCACAACCCATTAAATATTGAGTACTACCAAAATGAAGCGATGCTGGTGAAGTTAAAAAAAGAAATGTCCTACAAACCTGAAATGCCCTTCTTGTCATCGAGTTAGCTCAAAAGATGAGTAAGCCAGGTGGAAGCAAATACAGTATTCATTCTATAGAAAGACTCTTAATGGAGCTGTAGTGAATATAAATTTAATGTGATATTTTAAATGTAGCACTTTTATGCAATGAAAGCAATGAAACCAAAGCAAAATGAACTGATTTTTTTGACAGTATGGTACAGCAGAAGTAATAAGGATACAAAAAATCATAGGTATGAATTTAAAAAGTAAAATACACCCACAGCGCAATTTATATTTGTCATCTGTTAGCAAATTAGCTCTGCTTTGTGAGAGACTGCATAGCCCCTTAAGTATCTTCCATATCAGTTATTTATATTTTCCTGTTTTCAAGGTTGCACGGTGTTCACCCATCCTTTCTGCCCAGAAGGAATGGAGAAAATACTGGAAAATAACAGGAGGACTTTGTCAAGTAATATGTGTATCTATCGCTTTCTGATACATATCCCTGGAAGTATCTAAAAGACGTGTAGATGAGGCGCTTAGGGACATGGTGTAGTGGGCATGGTGGTGTTGGGTTGACGGTTGGACTCAATGATCTCAGAGGTCTTTTCCAACCTTAATGATTCTATGACTCTGTGATTCAGACTTTCATCATTGTTGGTAGTGCTCAAGGTCAGAACAGAAATTGCCCTACAGGATCACACCCAAATTCAGCCTGATATAATAATAGCCTGTGGAATATGTTGAGTTTCAGATTCTACAGAAGGAGGTTTCCAAGAACTCTGCAGTAAGCAGATGGGGAATATCTATTTCAGGGCTACTGTGATGGCACACTTAGTTTAGTTTCTGAGTTCAGGAGGCCCACGTATGATGTGTCCACACATTCCAGGGACACCCTAAGCTTTAGACACTATTACCCTGAGCAGTCGTGCGTGTGTGTAAACTAGCTGGATCACGTTCATGTGGCCTGACCCACCAACTAAAGTGAAAAACATGAGTTTTCCTTCTTGGGGGCGTGCTTCCCTCCACCAAGCTAATAATTTTTATACAGCCAGAACAACTGGTACCTTGGAAAACCCTATCTTTCAGTCAAATTTAGTTAAAATTGGCTAAATTGTTTAAAGTCAGCTGGGATCAGAACTGGCAGACAGACGAAG
This sequence comes from Calonectris borealis, assembly GCF_964195595.1. NCBI lineage: Eukaryota > Metazoa > Chordata > Aves > Procellariiformes > Procellariidae > Calonectris > Calonectris borealis. Next base: position 26,417,868 of record NC_134315.1, read on the forward strand.
CACACAGCCACGTAGGCCACACTTCCTTACAGAATTAGGCAAAGAAAGCACTATATACCTCATTACTGCAGCAAACTTGTACAACCACACCTCAGCAATGATCTTGCACACCCTTAAATCAGTTTTATCAGTCGGAGGCACATCTGACTGTCACACAGTCAATTAATTTGGAAAATTATTCTGCCTGTGGATGGCAGAAGTCACCGCTAAGGCATTGCATAACAAGGCCAGCAAAGGCTGGAGCATGTTCGCCCATTAGAGGGAGAGTACAGGCTGCCTCAGCACCACACGGCGCCAGGGTTCTGGGAGGTTAACGGTTGCCTTGTGTGTCACTGCAGATTTATTTCACTTACATGGGGCAGTGGGAAGTTACGGAAACGCTTAGCTTTGTAGTTTTAGAAGACAGGCAAGGGTACGCAGGGTCAGGATGAGACCTTTTATAGGGGTAATCAAAAGAAACCCCACAAAAGGGGAAACCGCCTCCCCCTCCCTTTCCCCTGCCCCGCCGGGAAGGGGATCAGCCCCGGCCCCGCCCCGCCCCGCCACACGCAGCCACGCGCTCCCCCGGCCCTTGGGCTCGCGGAAGCCGGCGGTTGGCTGGCGGCGGCGCGCGCCTCCCGCCCTGGGGCAGGAGGCGGTGCCGGCGGCTCGGCGGGGTGGGGGCGTGGCGCGGCGCCCCGCCCCGCCTCTGGGTCCTCTTCCCCCGCCCCGCCCCTCCCCCCGCGTGCGCGGCCGGTCCTGGGGCCGGAGGCGCCCGAGCGCGCAGGGGAGGGGCCGGGAGCGGGGCCCGTGGGGAGCCGTTAGCGGCGGGGAGGGATCGCGCAGTGCCCGCGGCCTCCCCCGGCAGAGCGGGAGCGCTGGCTGCCGTTGGGGCGGAGGGGGAGGGGAGGGGAGGGCAGGGGAAGGGGGTGCCGGGGCCTCCCCTGCGGTTCTTTTCTTTCCCCGCCCCCTCCCAACCTCGCCCCCTTCCCGGACCTTGAGAGGTGAGGAGGGCGGTCGGGGCTGGGCAGCGAGAGGAGGGGGTCTGGGGCTGCCGGGAGGGGAGGAGAAAGCGAGGAGGAGGAGGAGGAGGGCGAGGGCTAGCGAGGGGCGGGCTCCCGCCCTCCCCTCCGCCGAGCTCTCGCCTGACTGCCGGCTGCGGATAGCGGCTGGCGGCTGCCGCCCCGGGGAGCGTCCTCGGGCAGGGGGAGGAGGGGTAACGGTCCCGGGCTGGGGCGGGAGCCCGCGTCCCGCCGCGGTGGCAGCACCGCCAGGCGGAGGCCCGGGGCGCTCGCCTGGGGAACGCGCTGGCACCCCAGCGGGGAGGCGACGGCCTGATGCAGGACGGGGGGGCTGTTGTACCGGGCAGGACGCCGACGCGCATGGAGACGCGGGGGTCTGTGTCCCGCCGGGCGGGGTAGCCCCCGTGGCTGCCTCCATTCAAAGCGTTCAGAGCGAAGACCCTGTAAAAGTGCACTTAACACACTAGGCTTTCAGGTATTTGCCCATTTGTTTGTCTCTTAACCTTCACGATCGGAGTATGAAATAATGAAAAACGAAATTTTTTTTTTTTTTTTTTTGAGACTGGTCGAACAGAGTAGAGCAGCGACTGCCAAATATCAAAATGGGGAGTGATGTTATTACACGGGAAAAAAAGAAGTATAAGTGTTGAACATCAAACGACTGCTTTTTATATATATTATTGGTTCATGTTTTTACTTAAAGCCTGTTTGTGGGTTTGGGCTTTGAACTCGCACTCGTTTAGCTGTGTAGACAGTGATGTAGCTTAGCAGTCCAGCTGAAGTCAAGCCATCTATGGCTCGTTATCAGGGTGTTCTAGCACTAATGTCAGGTTTTAGCCAGTAATGTCAGAACCAGCCAGTAAAAAGGGAAGGCATGGGTTTGTTGGTTTCTTTTACTTAGAAGTTGATTATGAAATTGTATAAGCTAAACTCCAAATACAGTCTTATTTTCAAGTAAAAATTATCGCTCAAGTCTTCTTACTAGCATGAATAGGAGTAAAAATTTGAACTCATGGTTATGTCGGTGTAGCTTTTGTATCTAGACAAACTCTATGTATTGTGGGGATGGATTCTATTCAAAAACAGATCACAAGATATGTTTTCATAAGCAGTTCATTAATTTTGCCAGAAAAGATCTCGATCATTTTTCATGAAGGTATTTTTGCATGAGAATTTCCAGAAGCCTATGTGGATGAATATTAAAACAAAAACCCCCAAAAAACCCAACAACACCCCCTCCCCCTCTTTCTTGAACTTCATAAGTGCGCTCCTGGTAGAGGAGATTGCATTCTCATCTTATGTTTTTCCTGTTTTCCACTTGTTGAACAATACTAAGGAGCATAAATCAGGATAGAATCAAAATAATAATAATAACCCTAATCTGAGTCAGATAGTGTTTTCCTCTGCCATGCGTCAGCTTCATTGAACTGTCCCTCAAGTATGTCCTCTGGATGGGCAGGTCCACTACCAAAGCCAGCATGTTTACTCCATGGCAGTAGATTTTAACACATTGTGTTTCACAGAAATGCAATGACTGCAAATTTAAAAATTGAAAAGAATTTGAGTAAAGATGAAAAAATCTTCCATTGGACTATTATCGTCAAACAGTAATTGCAAACTGTTGCTAACAATGACAGTTCATATTGATGAGCTTGTTCCAACTCTCTGGACTTTTGTATCACCAGTGCTTTTAAAAAGATTGTTCTTTGGTTGTGTTGATGTCTTGTGTTTTTGTTGATGTAATTCAGTATTTCATGATGTGGTAAAGAAGATTACCTAATCAGACATAACATGACCCAATAATGAAAGTTTCTGCAGCTCTTAAGAAATTACAATGTGATTTTACATTTCTCTTACAAAACTCTTACAATGGGAAAGTTTGCCTCCTCCCCTATCAATTAAATTGCCTTTTATTATAGCAATCTTACCAAGTAGAAGAATGTGTTAATTACAACCCTAACTATCCACTGTTTGCTTTTTTTCATAAGAACAAGATCTTTCATTCAAAATTACCAACAAAGCAACTGCTGACCATAAATACATGTATTAATTGGCTGTTTGGCCTTAAAAAACAATCATATAGGAGAGATGAGGTTACATGCTCCAGGTGCAAGAAGGAGGTGATGTTACTATTCAGACAGCTAGAAGGTTCTTGCAGCTAGTAAAAAAGATCAGACCATGAGAGGTCAAATATTAGGTATCACATGCATGCAGGTGTCCTATGGGGGCTATGTTTTCTTTCACTTTAAAGTGCACATAGTCAATTTGTTTGTTGCCGAGCCACAAGTAGACACATGCTATTTCAGCAGGCTAGGTTTTTGAGTAGAGGTCTTACTTTGGAAAATTTTTAGTGGCCTGTGAATAGGAAAGGATTGAGAACCACTGTAACAGTGTGAATTTCCATACAGCTGCTCCATTTACTGAAGCATGTTTAGTGGTGATACTTGGCTTTAATCACCAATACAGTTACTGTTGGCAATACACCAATACAATGTTACTCTTTGGCAACAGTAACTGCTTCATGTGGCAGAGCAATTCTTCACTGCTCTTCCCTTCATGAAAGTACAGCTAGCCAAAGATAGGGGTGAAAATGCACTAAGGTTTTTGTTTGTTTTTTTTTTTTAAAAAAAAAAAGATACTGTCTCCAATCTTTCTTGAGAGTTTATCTATTCAAATTTCATATTAATATATCCCCTCTTTCTTTGGAGTCTTTGTTGATGTGTATCTAACTTGAAGTTGTGGAAGGAAGTAAGGTGGCAGTTGTGCAGTGGCATGCGTTTATTGCCTTCCTCTCAGAAAGTTTAGGAATCACAGGACAAATAGAAGGAAGTTCTATCTGAATAGAGTAGGCAATCTGCTTTCAAGATCCCCACCCACCCCCACCCCCCCACCCCCCACCCCCCCCCCCCCAATGGCTGGTTCTTATTTGTTTGCACTGTTATTTTTCTGCCTCTAGATTTTTTTCTGCTACCTCAAATTTTTGGAAAGAGGAAGACAAATGGAACTACATGATTCTTTGGACACATAGAGATCATTCCGGTGTTATAGGTAATTATTGTATTTACTCAATTCTAACAGTAAGTTATGCTACAAGGAAAGTGATTTTAACCCACAAAGGTACTGGGTCTTCCTTACACCTGAAATTTCATCTTTTTTTGTGTTAAACATCTCGTGAGGGCTTCCTTCTGGTGAGCGTACACAAGCAGGAATTGACTTTGCTTTTGTGGACTTCACATCCTAGTGTTTGGAACATTTTTATGTGATTTCATCACTTCAGCTGTTTATCAAAGCATGCTTTATAGAAGACTATCAGTATTACTATAAAGTTCAAGTTTAATCTTTTCAAAATGCATGGGAAAACTCTAACTTTGAATCTTTTAATCATTATAGGAAAACCAGGAAAAGTTGATACTGAATCTGTAAGAGAAAACACTGCTTTAGAGAAATGCTTATGAATAGAGGCCCACCAGCTGCACAGTCAAATCTCATTACTCCAATAATACTGACTGGCTTTCACTTTCTTTCATTTTTTTAGCACGGAAGTAGTAAGACTGTTCTAAGCTAAAGTAATTTTCAAAGGGAATAGGTTTGACATTTACACAAAGCAAAGAGATAAAAGAATGTTGAAAACATGAATACAGGCAAGAATCTAGCTTTATCTGAAGTCTGTAAAGTAAAATGCACTTTTACTGCATAGTGAAAAAAATAGTGGTGAGGATGAGAAAAGCAGTCCCAATTAATTTAGGAATACTAGGTTTTACTAAAATAAAAAAATCCCCTTTCTTGACTGTGAGATCTCTGCTTTGGGAATAAAGAAACATACTCCTTTATTGTCTAGAATTTATTCATGTCATTATACAAATACAGAAGAGAGATGGTCTTTCTCACTGTTCGTGTCATCATCTGTCACATTGCTGGCAATTTACCTTATACATAACATTTTTAACAGTAGATGCTTTAATTTATTCTGTTTTTTTCTACCTCTCTGGTTCTTGATAAACTTTTTGGCATAGTATATTGTATTATTAATTGTATTTTGGGGGGCTGTAACCTTTGACTAACTTTCCCGGAGCAATAAATCTAGACAAATGTTGCAGTTCTACATGCTGGAATGGCAGGAAGTCTGTTTCAAATAAATTTAGCCCAGAGTGATAGCTGAGCACCAGCTGCAGCGTCCTTCGTGGCTATCTGCTGAGACAGTTCTAGCCTAGAAGTACATAACTCGTGAGACATAATTTTTATTAAGGGTGATGACAAAGTATTTGAGAATCCTGGGTGTAGTTATTACAAGGTCTTGCTTTTCTTTGGGCATTTTCTGTGCACGGCCCTCATCAGTTGAGAATCATGACTTTGGGAAGTTTAGAGTTTGAGTCTATTGCCATCCTCTCATTTCTTTGTATTGCTCCTTATTAAACTGTTGGGAGAAATTTCAGCATTCTTATTGTCTTTTGTATAGATTAATTATAAATTTCCTTCATATTTCAAATATTCACTTCTCCCCCCATTGGTGCACCGAAAAAAGCTGATGTGTTTTTATTTAGTATAGTGAGTATTTGGGCTAAATGAAATTCATCTTTATAAGCTTCTTATACATAGAAACACATATCAAAATAGCACTTTAGTATTCCTGTTTCTCTGGTCCCAAAGAAGAAAATGCTTGTAAGACACCTAAGGAGCTTGTTCCAAGTTTACGGTTGCCAAAGTGGTACAGACTTTGGCAAGTAATTGGCAGTCAAACTACTGGCACTAGCTGTGGTAATCATCACTACCAGCAACGGGAGAGTAATTGGTGTTATATCAGCCTATCGTGCGCTTTCCTTCAATGCAGGCTTATATAACACCAAAACAAGAAATGGTTTCTCACTCTGCATTGCTCTCATCCATACCAAAATTTTAGTATTGCATAGCAGAATGATGCTTTTGGTAGCTGATGCTGCAAACTTAGTGCCCAGATGGAGGTTGGGAGGCACCTGCTTAAGCTTGATGTCTTCATCTGTCTTTACTCTGGTCTGATAAATTAAAAACATAGGGTTATAAAGAACATGAGAATGAAACTCAAACAAGTGTCAGTCAGTCTTCCTTCAGGTGCCTTGAGATTCAACTCTGTCTACAAAGATATTGACACCATTTTATTTATCCTCTGCCTTGTTTAGAAGCCTTTCCCAGACAACCTGTTAACCCAACAGCAACGATAATCAGAAAATTATTACCATTGAGTCACGTATGTATGGCATCAAGCAATTGGGGAAAGTAGTCCTTCTTGACTGCCATATTTTCTGGGAAATAATAGGCTTTATTTAATTTCTGGTCATAAAGGATTGACCTCCAGTCAGGCTTTTTTCCCTTTTCCTTTTTTCCCCTTTTTCCATTTCTTTCCCTCCTCAGTCAGTCTATATCCTTGTTGGTATCTTCCACTGTTGATGACATCAACACTTTTCTGAGCTTTAAAAATTATTAGAACTGCTAAGGTTTCCCAGAAATTACTTTGAGAACAGAGTTTTTGTTTTCACTTTTTTGCAGTAGTTCAAAATGTGGTAGCTCCACTTACAAAATAGCTGACCTCCTCCAGATTGTCAGAATTTTTAGACTTAGCCTGCACCTTTTTCTCTAGTGGTCATGGAAGTTAAAAAGAATTTGAAACAAATGCCAAAATGTACTCCAAAGAGAAGGAACTGAAAAGGTGGATCACTATGGGAGAAATCCTTATTCCTGTCTTACTGCAAGGTAGAATGACTAATTATCAAGCAGGGCTGCTGATTAATAATTACATCTTATGGTCTATGCTGGCATTTTTCCAGAGGACAAATTTCTGTAAAATTGAGAGAGTATTGATTTCAATCTGTTCAGAGGAATACTTTTCCAATTAATTACCTCTTCTGGCAATTCTAAGTGCAACTGATGTTAAAAATCTTGCTGTCTTCCAAAACAACAGGATATACTTTGAAGAAGAATTTTTGATTAGTAACTTGGATTCTTCCAAGGGCATCCATCAGATTTTCAGAATTAATGGAAAACTGTTTATAAAATTGTACAAGATGTTTTTGTAAAATAGTGAAATTTAAGGTAGAGCACTGGCTTCATTTCTTATAAAATGTGTCTGGATAGACTTGTCCCACTGCCTTAGCTGATACTTCTGTCAAAATAGTCAATATGCATTGTATTGACTCTATTGAAAAGAATTTAACTTAATTTAAAACTTAATAAGAATTTAACCAACTTGCTTAAAATTTGCAATGCTTTCCGATTCAAGAAATTACCACTTAAATCAACATTCTACTTTTATTTTGTGAAAACTCCTATGGCCCTGTGTTACACATTCAGTGGTAGGGCGGTTCTTGAAAGAGTGTATCTATTGTTCTAGACATCTTTTTAGATATAGAATATAAGTGCTTTCCTACTTAAGGGGTAAATACCTTCTTAATTTTGACAAATGACACCCCTTACAGTTTCAAAAAGCCACAGCTTCCCCAAGTGTTTTGCATAATTACAGCCTTTTAAGCCTTTGAAAAACATTTTGAAAATGTAAGGTGTTTCTCATGCCTACACTTACTGGATTTTTTATGGGGGACAGGAGGAGCAGGATGTGTCTTACTTAAAAAGAATGAAAGCCTAAGTAACTAACAAGAGTGCTGTTCAACTTCATGTTTTCAGACCTGTTTCTGATAGTCTTCCCTTAATTGTTTCCTGTGGGTTGCAGTTGAAGACTTTTTGTTCAGCTGGATGGACTTTCTGTCTCCAAGGATAAAGCAATTCTCACCCTGGCAAAGCATTACACCAGTAGCACTGGAAAGGACATCATTAAATGAAAAATTAATTCATTTTGTGAAATGCTGGGTATTATGAGGCCAGAACTGTGATTATTTCTTTCATCACTCTTTTTTTTTTTTTGTGATTACAGTATTCTGTGATTGGTTAAAAAGAAATCCCTCCCCTCCAATCTCAGTTCTGAGTAGAACTTAAACCTGTAAGAAGAGAGGCTCTGCAGGAAACACTTTCTTCACCAACTAGTATCTGAGGTACAGCTTTCTTCTGAAATGCCATATCAATAGCAATTACCAAAAAAGGAAAGAAAAAGAAAAAAAACTCAATCTTTTGAAAAGCTGAACACAAAACATAAAAAATAGTTTAACTTTGCAGTTGTAAGTTTTCAGTTGAGTTAAATTGTTTCTACTTTTAAACTATTTCTGCTCTATCTGCTTCCTACTAGTTTCTCTGAAGTTCTCTCTTTTCATCTTTTTTTAATCAGTTTAATTAATAGGCAATATATTTTAAAAGCTGGACTTGGAGCAGAATGTATTTCCTATTCTTCCATGTTTCACACAATTTTTTCAGAGTAAGTGAGGGGGTGTGATAGTATGATCTAGTGATGGTTTTGTAACCCTTTCATGCTCAGTGTTGCTTATTGGTGGCCATATTCTCAACTGCAGGAACTGTTTACACATAACATTTTTAATACTGACTTTGAATAGGTAGATCTTGCAGCCTATCGAACTACAAGCAGTTTCACTTTCTAAGAACTCCCTTTTTTGTTTGGCACTTTTGAATCCATTTTCTGTATACGTTGTTCATAAAAGCAAAGAGCAATGAAGGAAGAGAAAGGAGTAAAGGAAAATACCTGGGGTTAGGTCTTTATACCATCTTGATCTCAAAAATTTCTTTAAAAGTATGCTAAGCTATTGTGCAATCATAGCTATTCAGAACCTCTTTTAGGTTATTTTTTAAATTCTGGTGTTTTTTTCTGATGTGTCTTCCATCTCCTCCACCTCCCCTCCTTTCTCCAATATGTTATGAAGCTGTAAGAGGAAATACTGATAACATTTTGATACGGGCTATATAGGCAAGGTGATGATGATATTATCTGTCTGGTACAGATTTCAGTTGATTTGGGTGGAAATAGTATCATTCATTATTTTAAAAAAAAAAAAAGTGCACACCATTCTTACACTTACTGTAGCCTCAATTTCAAAAGCCGACAGAACTTGTCAAAATCAGGCTAAAGTATACCCATGGAAGAGGTGAAATATTCACAGCACCTGGCTATGTAATATGCTACATATTCATAGTGTACAATAAGACAAGAATCAAGTTCAGAGAGGTTTACTGACCTCAACTGTAAAGAATACAAATAGTAATATGGCTGAATTACCAAATTAATTAAATGTTTACAAGTAGTGTGCATGTGGTGAGGAGACGCTCACAGGAAGATAAGTTTTTTTGTCAGTGGTTTTGGTGATTGGATTGTTTGCAAGCAAGTTCTTACTTGTTACCAGAGTAGACATCTTATGTTGACTTTTGCACAAATAAGCTATTAACCTGAGACTTGCCTTCCAGATAAGTAAAGCATTCTACATTGATTATTCATTATATCCATATGCATTTGTCTGGTAGATATTCTAAAATATATTCTAATGTTCTAAAAAGAAGTACTTTTGAATATTAAATGATCGCTTGGTCCTTGCCAAAGATGAAATCAAAGTTTAAATCTTACTCTTTTACATGCAGTAAGAGAAATGGTATTTTAGGTGTAAATGTAATCACAAGCTTGTGCATTCAAACTATAATTAAAACATTAAGAAAGTAGAGCATTTAATGATGTTATCGTAACTTGAAGGCCTGGCAAACTCTTCACCAAGAACCATAGCATTTTAAGCTTGGAAATATTTTCTGAGTAAATAAAAGTAATTAACTAAAATTAATCTATGAGTTTATAAACATGTGGGCAGATCAAGTGATAAGTAATAGAACTTCACTCTTTTGTACTTCCTCTCACTTCTCGATAGTTTTTTTTTTTAATTAACAAATACAAATTTAAATTGCACCTTTGCATGAGAAATTGACTGATGTTTTGATCAAAGAACAATTGTACTTAAAACAGATTAAGTGATAGTTTCAGTAAATATTCAAACATTGTTGTTTGAAAACTTACAAGCTCAATGAATGAGAAATACTTTTTATAAATATTGAAAGCTAAATTAGGAATTCTTAGAACTTTGAGCTAATGATTGCAGACCATCTAAATCTGATGAGATCCACATGCAATAGTACAACATGTTAGTTTTGTATTTCCCTTAAGATTTAGGCAGAGTTGATAGGAGACAAAGAAAAAAAACACTTGGTAAGCAAATAATTAAAGTTTTTTCTCAGTTACGCCTTTTCCTTCTGACAGTTTAGCCATCTGGGTTTGAGAGTTTTCTCTTTTTTGAGCGTGCTGCTTTGGTAGTGGACCTCATGCCCCTGGGGGTGCCAACAGTTTGGATTAGTGTCCCGTGTTCCTCCTGGCAGTTTATTTATATTGCTGTTGTCTACTTCTCACTCTCTGTGTAGAACAGGAAACATTTTAGGATTCCTGTAAAAACAGGGGTGAGGCAGCTAAGATGGGGATCAGTATGCCTCTTAGGGTAGCTGAACAGTTAACTCGCAAGTACGATTTAAAGGTGGTCTAGATTTCTACCATTATTGCCTATCTTTCTCAAGGTCATTTCCGTTTCACACAATTGTGGGAGGGAAGGAGGTCATAGTTGTGTTTGAACAATCAGTCAGATACTGTGATGATTTCTGTTCTACTTTGTTTCTAAATCCTGGGCTTAGGTGATATGTAGCCACTCAAGCTAAGGCAGTTGTGCATACTCAGAAGCAAAAGATACGCAGCTTGTGAGTCTGTAAGTTCCCCAGATGAGTTGGCTTTATGTCTCTTAGTTTATCAGTTCCTCCCTAATAATATTTCTGTCTACTTGCCAATTTCAGTCAAACTCTGACAGAATGGAGCCCTTATTTAAACTCCTGAAAGGTTTGAAAATACGGGTAGGTAGGGAAGGCCAAATAAGTAATACTACTTGTCCTGCCAGCTGATGAGCCAATCGGCTTCTGGATCTGAATATGACAAAGGGTTTGCTTGTCCTGCCTGTCCTGGTACTTAGTAGGGAGGGATATGTGCGCACATCGGTGAGGGAGACTATGTGAGATGAAGCATGTAGGAGAACTGGAATTATTGTTAGAAGAGCTTGTAAAATAAATAATAGTAGAGAACCTGAGATTACTTCTGCATGAAACTGCAGAGACAGAATGGAGAACCTAAGAAACCAGTTTTCTAATTATATTTAGGAATACATGGTGACTTGATACATAGTTTAATCTGAGATTTAATAGTATCCAAAGACAGAATGAAAGGATATTTTTCCTTATGTGCTTCAGATACATATTATTTTAAGCAACATTGACCCAAGGCAGAGGACTAGTTTGGTTTTAGAGTGAAGGGGATAATTAAATGTACTGTGATTTGTTCTGCATGTTTTTTTCCTAATAATACTTCCTTGAGCCAAATCGCTGGTAAAATCAATGGAAAACTTTAATTAGCATTTCTAATTTAATCATGTTGCTTTTACGACTTTGTGAAGCTTATTGTAACATGAAAAACCTATTGTCAAGATACAATACTTGTAATTAAAGCAAGTAATACAAGGCATTTTAGTGTGTATTTATAAACAAATATATGTATGATCCAATTTAAACATCTCTGGGACTATTTGATTATGAATACTGCTCTCTGGTATTGATGTCTCAGTGCTTAATTTCATATTTACAGTTACTGCTGTAAATGTCCCTTGTTACGGAGAAATAAGATGAAAGAGTTGTTTTCTACTCTACAAGATAGTACTTTCTAGTAACGCATATCTGTCAGCTACTAGTGTGTCTAATTATAAACAGATTTCTAGTAGTGATTGGTAATGATTCATCTCACAAATCCTTAATTGGAGTATGAACACTTAAATGCTCTTTTAAAAATCTTTACTATAATACACGTATTTCATGAGAAATTGAGGTAATTTCTTTGTGTGGCATTTCTTGCATAGTCATTGCTTCATCTGTGTTCAATGAACTGTATAAGGAACAATCATCACTGGCAAGTTGAATTGGAAAAATGCTCTTCTGTACTGTTGTATTAAAAGAAATCATATATATTTAGAGTTGGCATAGAAAATCTTAATACCATACTGGAGGGGGGAGAATGCATGTATGTACAGTACCCTTTTGATAATGTTCTGACAAAATGCTTCTAAAGTATTTCTTTAAAAAGTAAGGCACTTATTACTTTTTTTTATATGTATAAAAGATGAAAGAAATATTTCATTTAGCAGGGGGATGAGAATAACCTGTTATGGAGCAACATTTCCATTCAGTAGCGTGGAACCAATGTGTTGAATTCCTCACCTCCTGTACATCTAGTTACCATGCTTGGCAGTCATCTTCTGTACTTGTAAGGATCGTAACCACAAACTGGCAGTAGATCAAAATGTTTTCTTTTTTATCTGTCTAACCTTGAGCTTACCAAAATGGTTTATTTCTATCCAGCTGTTACTTTTAGGGCTCTGATGGCATAAAGGCACTTAATCGATGTGAGTGCACAAATAGAATTAGGATGATTATTTGATAGGTTATGTTGCTTTCATATTACTTGTATCATAAATGCAGATTGTTATTAATTAGAAGAATTCTTTACTTGTCACAGCAGCTATTCCTGTAAAGTCAGTTTAAGGAAGGGACATAAGTCCATGGCATAAGTAGATGACAGTCAACTAGATACTTGGTTTCTCTTTTGCCACCTTACAAACAGGTCAACATTTCACAGAATGGTTGAGATTGGAAGGGAGGTCATCTGGTCCAACCTCCCCTGCTCAAGCAGGGTCACTAAAAGCAGGTTGCCCAGGACCGTGTCCAGACAGCTTTTGAATGTCTCCAAGGGTGTAGACTCTACAACCTTCCTGGGCAACCTGTACTCAGTTATCCTCACAGTGAAAAAGTATTTCCTTATGTTTAGGCGGAACCTCATGTGTTTTAGTTGTTGCCTGTTGCTTCTTGTCCTATCACTGGACACTCCTGAAAAGAGCCTGGCTCTGTCGTCTTTGCACCTTCTCTTCAGATATTTGTACACATTGATGAGACCCCCCCTGAGGCTTCTCTAGGCTAAACAGTCCCACCTGGTTCAGACTTCCCTCATATGAGAGATACTCCAGGCCCTTTATCATCTTAGTGGCATTTTGTTGGACTCTCTCCAGTATGTCCATATCTCTCTTGTACTGAGGAGCACAGAACTGGACTCGGTACTCCAGGTACTCACCTCTGGCCTCACCTGGAGTAGTGGGGAACAATCACCTGCCTCAACTTGCTGGCAACACTCCTCCTAATGCAGCCCAGGATACCATTAGCCTTCTTTGCTGCAAGGGCAGATTGGTAGCTTTTGTTCAACTTGGCGACCACCAGGTCCTTTTCTGCAAAACTGCTTTCCAGCTGGGTGGCCGACAGCATATACTGGAGCATAGGGTTGTTCTCCCCAGGTGCAGGATTTTACACTTCCCTTTTTTGAACTTCATGAAGTTCTGAAGGCCTATGTTGCTAGTAAAGACAGAGTCAGAGGGCGTTCAGTACCTCAGCCTTTTCCATGTCCTGTGTCACCAGGGCCCTGCCCCATTCAGCAGCAGGCCCACATTTTCCCTAGTCTTCCTGTTGTCACCTGTGTACCTATAGACGTCCTTCGTGTTGCCTTTGACGTCCCTTGTGAGATTCAACTCCAGGTGGGCATACAGTGGTAGAATTCTTTATATTGCAAGGATTTTTATGAGAAGTTCTGTTTGACAACTGTGATGTTACGCACAATTGGGTTCGTAAAATGTCATAAGTACGTGTCTTGTGTAGATGTAACATTAATTCTTAAAACTAAATAAAAGTTCTGGTTTTCATATTAATGAGACATTAATATGGTTCTCATAAATATTAATCTGATAATTATAAACATGGATATGATTCTTATAAGCATTCTGCCTTTTAGTGTGATGATTGTTGGTTTTATACTTCGATCATTTGTGTTTCTGTGAACCCTGTATTCTGCAACACTATTTTTGAGTTGCAATGATCAATTGCACACAAGGAATTCCAGATGAGGTCACACCATTTATTTTACAAATATGTAATAAAATATGATATCCTCATATATTATCCCTTATGTAGCTGAAAGTCTCAGTTGGGGGGCGGGTGGGGTGTTAACTGAAGCTGCTAATTAAACAGAGGTCCTCATTGAGAGCGCAGTAATGAGTCTCTTGAGGCGTCTTTTGGTGTTAAATCATTCATTTAGAATGCTCAAGTCTCTATCTTGAAATAACTTTGCTTCAGTAGCTATGGCATTGCGTAGCTTCACATTTAAATCCAGTGTAAACTTTTCTCCCACAGACCTGTATGTATTTCTCTTAGAAGTTTGTGTAGTCTGGCATGGAGCACTATCCTGTATTACCTAATCACTTGCAAATCTGCTTCTTCACTGTTCTTTTACTGTGTCGTAATCTGGTAGTTTTCTATATGGAGTCTAATGTAGAACTGTGAGTACCTGTAATTTTTTACCAAACAAGCATCTACCCTGCTGTTGACTATGTTGGTAGTGTCGTTCTTTACCCATTTTTCTGTGCGTTTTTGAGGAAAACTGAATGCCTCGTGGTGAAATAAAGCTGCTGCTGTCTTGGAAAAATGTAAAAATATCTTCTTCAGTTTGCCTGCAAATTGGCCTACAAAGGTGACCTTGGCCGTGTCTATATTACCTTGATAAAAGGAAACTCTCCATGTTATTTTGTTTGGATTTGCTGCAATCCTTCCATCTGTGGTATATGGCCTTTTGTAGCTTTATTGGGCAATACCTTCCTAAACTGGTTCTAAAGAATGGCTTTACCTTTGGCAGGACTTCTTTAAATATCTGCAGAACAGTGTTTTGTTACCACCCTTCCTTAACATTTCTGGAAGAGATGGTTTGTGCTGGAGTATTACTGTCTCTAGATTGATGACTTTGCCTTGTTTTCGTTAGAATTGGCGGTACCAGTATTTGTGGAGTGTATGAACTGGGAACCTTTTGCTTGTCTTAATCTTTGTGTGGCTCCTTGAGCCTTTTGGTAGAGAAAACTGGTTTTGTGATTTGAGGGACTGGCCTTTCATGGTGTTGTCCATTTTGTATTATGAATGAGTTTTAACTGAAAAAACACAGCTGACCTGATGAACTGAGAGTGCAAACTTTTTGAGGGTGAATAAGCTTCGAGGGACTTACTGCGCTGTTTACTCAGGAATAGCTTGGCATTACAGTTTTACTTGTAGATGGTGCAGGTCCTGATAGTGCTTGGGTATTACTTGGATAGACAGAAATCAATGTTAATGTTTTAATGTCCTGGTTCACAACTATTATTCTGTGTGAACCAGTATGATGCTTGAGGTAAAAACATCTAGGATCTGACAGTGTAGTCTTCTATTACATATGGAAAACTTTCTCCCTTTCCCCCTCCCCCCCGCCTTATCTGAATAAAATAAACAGCAAACCAGACTGTTGCTCTGTACAGGTCTTTTCATGCTACTGTTAAGCTGAGTGCTTTCAAGTCAGTGTTTCTAAACATACGGCTTGCACCTCTCAAAGGAAATGTGCAATGCAAAGTGGCAGAAAGTTGTGATGTAGTGCCAGTAATTTGGCTGCAGCTCATTTCTGCCAGTCAGAACAATGAATTTAAGTACATACAGTCCGTAAGTGTAGGGTGTTTTCCTCTTTTTCTCCTGGATGAACTATGCTGTTGCTGCTGTAAGGGACTTTTCACATAACCATTAACCAGAGGTGTTTGCACTTATAAAAAACTTAGGGATAGGAAGTGATTATTGTTTTATAGAATCACAGAGTCTTTGCTGAGCTATTTCTGTAATTTTGGAGCTGGAACACAGGAATAGGGAAGAAAGAAGAAAGTAAACATTAAATATTTCTTTTAACATGAGCATAGTTACAAGCAGAATTGCAGTTTGGGGTTTGTCTATAGCAGTTTTCTTCGAACAGTTATTTTAATGCCTCAAATTAATATTTTAAAGTTTAAAAATCCTTTTTTAAAAAGTGTTAAATTTTGAATGCCTTTTAATGCTGTAAGTATGCATTTGATTAATTGATGAACATCTTACAGTCAGTGAACCCTTCTTATGCTTTAGAATACATATGTAGGATCTCTAAGCATTGGCAAGAATATATTACTTTATCACATCTTAATGACTCTAGTTATGTCTAAAATATATCTTTTTACATTTAATGCTTTTGTTAAGCAGTATTTCTTTCAAGAGAGAAACAACTCTTGCAGTCAAGACAAATACTTTAATTATTTTGACATTTTCATTCTTAATTGGCACTTAAAAGGATCATTCCTGTCTTCTAAGGACTAGCTGAGCATTTATGTCCCTAGATCTTCAATTTAAAAATGGATAATTTTAAATCCATTTGACAGACTAAATACCTTGAAAATATTATATCTGAGTTGCCCTGAAGTTAAGTGGTGATAGTTTTTTGAAGCCAAAACATAGCAGTGACAGGAAAAATGTTACCACGAAAAGTGGTGTTGAGATTCAAATCTTAGAAGTGCCTCAAAAAAGTATGCCATAAACATATTTGTTTGTTTGAAAATTTAGCTGAGTGAAAAAGGAAAAGTCATAATGAATAAAAGCACTGGTTATTTAAGTAATAATTTTTACATATTTCCCAGTGATATACTTAATATTTAAAGTATATCTTCCCTCAAAATATACAGTAAAAGCATCTTAGGAGTAAAAATGTTGTCTAAATTTTAACTAGTTATGCTGGATTGCAATCTTCCTTTAACACTTGTATGAATAAACATATTATTTATAATATCAAAGAATGTCAGTGTGGTGAAGTTTTTGGCTAGTAAAAAAAAAAGATTTTTATATCTCTCTGGAGATAAACTACTATGAAAATCTTGAAAAGAGCAATTTATAAAGCTGTCATGCTATGTTCTTGGTGTTACCTATTTGCACAATTGCAGATTTAACATATGGTATGCATTTAAATGTTTTCCTTTTGTTCACAAGGCAGAATCTGGGAAACTGTCCCCCACTGCTAACTGCAGGAATTTATTACTTTGTGGAGCTGCTCATATGAGAGAAGTTATATACTTAAACGCTCAGGTGATCCACTCTTAGGAATATCAATCTGATCAGTCAAAATCAGAGTTCTCAAAATTGCCTTCACAGTAAGCTTACACAACCTTGTTAATGTGAAGAGAATTATGTTCCCAAAGAGGACAGTGTGTCTGTATTTAAAATGTTATGATTCACCCCAAAATAGAAAATGGTTATTCAGCTGCAACAGTGACAAAGGTCAGAAAAAATGGGTATAAGCACTCTTGTTTTTTCATTAAACAAAAACTTTTGCCTTAGTAAATGAAAAAATATTTCAGAATCCTTGCACAGTCTGTGTATACTGTGTTTGACTAAGATGGTACCATTCAGCTTACCTTTTTAGTAGGTTTCTCGGAAATGTGTTAGTGCATTAGACATATGATGGGAGGCCATAGACTAGGGGTGGGCATTTGGATTTGTGAGCACCAACCACCAGATGAGATGTCAAAGATGAGGTTTGGGTGGTCCTAGTAAGTGGAAGTCCTAACAGTTCATCATTTGAGATCTCCTCAAAAGTCTGTTAACTCCCAGCAGGGGACCTGATAAAACCTATCACATTATTCATAGTAATAAAGATTGTCCAGAACAAGAAGAGGTCCTCAATTATTTCCGAGCAATGTTGTCAATTTAAACTGAAGAATTAAGTGGCACTTGTCTCATCTCGTCATTTGTAATACAAACTTCTATCTAATTTATATGAAACAGAGAAATATTTTAGATATTTATGCAGTCTGTCTTAGAATTGTGATTTGGGAGAGCGTATAGAGGGGCGAGAGTTTGTATAATCTATAAAAAGGAAAGAAAATAGAAAACAGTTTTGTGTTTTGGTCTCTTGAAACTACTGCATATTTTGTTTTCTAATCTCTGTTTGAGCTCATAGCTTCACAACTGAAGAAAAGCAGTAATTAGGCTGTATTTTCCAATAAGTCATGAGAAAGTGCTGAAAAAGCATTGGAATCTGCAAATCTGCCATTGTCTTAGTAGACTTGTACTGGGACAGTATGAATTTTAAATGAGTGTTATACAAGAAAGAGAATCCAGGTCAGTCCTTATGTATAATGGATTTACCATACCAGCAGAAATAAAGGTATTTAAAGCTTACTTTTCATAGTTAAATGGATAATTAAAATACTACTGCTGTGATGAATGTTAACAAATACACCAATCGTTTGTCCTGCTTCTCCACCCTTGATGAACACCTGACACCAAGACAAAATTGTAAGGAGAGGATAAATAAAAAGGTGCTGTTTTGTTATTACTTCTTAAGCTGTACTGTAGTTTCACCCAACTTGCAGTTACACAAGTGATGGTGTTTGAACACTGCAGTTAAGCTTTTAACAATTAGCTGTATGTGTACAAGATGAGTAGGGTCCGCATGTCTTATCATTTTGGTTAAACGTCCATGCAATTTTTATGCTGATATATTAAATCATTATCCTTCTTACGTATTTCCCTGTTTGTGTTTAAATGAAATCCCCAGCAAAGATGGTAACAACTTTGTATACTTACTTAATCATCTCACCTTCCAAGTATCTTCAACTGTTTTCTGGACATGCTGCAAAGGTCTTGGTATATAGCTTCTGGTAGGCCAGGGTGCTGGCAAGGTACACATTCTGAAATGCAGCATCTTTTTGTAGAGAACAGCTGGAATGCTGTTTCTATAGAAATAAGCTTTGCTAGCATTTATGAGAAGCACTTTCATAAATAACTGTGTTCTGAGCAATGATGGGTGAGCTTTCCAGGTTAAAACTAGCCCTTTCAGCATTGTGAAATAGCATGATATGCTAAAATAGCATGATATACTCCTGGCATTGAGTATGAAACAGGGCGCTTGTTTTTTGGGTGGTAAAATTGGGCACTCTTTAAGTTTTCATATGGACTCTGCAGAGAACACTGCAGGTATCCTAATTACAAGATCACATATTTTGTAGCTCATAACGTTCATCTGAGAGATAACTTTCACTTTTGATGAAAACGGTAGGTAGAAAAGGAGCACTTCTTGTAAATTTGTTGCATATGTATCCCGGAGAGTTGAACAGACTAACTGAACTGTGAAGATTGAAAACATAGATCTGTTTATCAAGGACTGATAAAATCCAGTGCCTCTTTGTTGTTCTAAAATTGTTATTACTATTTGCATGTGATTGGAATGAGTCTCAGCATTTTATACCTAGCTCCATATGTCATGGAGGAAATAGGCTGGTTTTCATAGGAAATGTAAATTGGCTATTGTGTATTTTGTCCTTTTGGCTTTCTCTTTCTCATTAAAGTAAAAACTTTTGTTGGATATTTTAATACATTACATAAGTTACCTGTCTAGAGGGAATTCTGTCTCAAAAGTATGTATGTCTCTTTCACTGTTCCATCACAGTACTTTTAACCTGATCTGCAACAGCTGATGGTATATGATTAGAAAGAAGCCTTTTGAAAAGTCGTCTTTTGTTGTCTATTTTGCAGGGGTTGTTTCTGGTGTCTTGGATAGTGACCAGTTAGCTTTTTCTTGCTTTTGCTTTTAGTGATGTGTAAGTGAATGGAAACCATTAGCTCATTTCAGATAGAAATTTTCAGTGACTGCAGACCTAGATTTGAATCAAAGCACATCAAGATGAAAGGCTCTATAACACAGTACTAGTCCCTGGAGCATTCCAAGCTGCTGTTGTCCTTTTTAAGTTAGTGTATGTCCTGTAATGGGAAAAAAAAATTATTTACAGTTTAGTTTCTCCCCAGCATAATCAGTTATCTTTGGATTGGTTTTAAGTCTTTTCTGTAAATTTATTCTTTAGCAGTGCAGAAAGAATTTAATTTGCTTTTAGCAGGGTTTTTCCCCTCTGTAGTAGCAAGAGTTAACAGAATAAGAAGCAGAGATTCTAAGATGCAGTACAGGAATTACAGTTCTCTGTCATTTGTGGTTTAAGAAAAGGGGGTGGTATTCAGCTCTTGAAAGGGCTTTAATGAATACTGTTTGGTGTTTTTGAAAGCTAATGGTCAGAGGAGAGCAACAGAAACGGCCTCGGAGCTTTTAGGGTAAACTAATTAGCATTTTTCCTGATTGAGGTGATTGTTTCACCTCCTCTTTTCATCTCAGGATTTTTCACCGTCTATTGCCTTTTGTTGATATTCAAATGACATACCGTTAAAGAAGCCTTTTTTATGTGAATGCAATGCTTTCTCCCCTCCTTCTGTAGAAAATCTGCTTGCCACAGACAGGCAGAGCATGTGTTTCTCTTGTCTTGGTTGGGTGCACAAATCTTCTTTTATGTGTGCTGCTTCTTACCCTGTTGCCTAGACGATCACTAGCTCTCAGTAAGGATGTCTGGTTCTCGTAAAGAGTTTGACGTGAAGCAGATTTTAAAAATCAGATGGAGGTGGTTTGGTCATCAGGCGTCAGCCCCTAACTCCACAATTGAAAACCACCAGGGAGACTTCTGGAATAGAGGACAAAATGTAACAACTGGTGGCACAAAGTTTTTAGATTCAGGTAACCTACCTTTAACATCAGTTGGTTACAGAAGGTCCAGCCAACAGGATTTCCAGAATTCGCCTCCTTGGCCAATGGCATCCACCTCAGAAATCCCTACATTTGAATTCTCAGCAGAAGACTGTGGAGGTGCACGTTGGCTTGACAGACAAGAAACAGATGATAGAGCAAGTGAAGAAGAAAATGAATCGGACAGCAGTTCGTGCAGGTTAATTATTACTTTCCTATTGTGAGAAATGTGTTTTCATTTCATGTTTACAGATAGCATACATATATAGGGTAGCCTTTATTCTAGATTAAAAAGCTTCAGAAACCTAGAAGCTGCTGTGCATCAGAAACAGAAAATGATTTATAATCAGGGTTCTGCGTGTTTACTAGGACCTTTTTAAAAGGCAACTTTAGTCAATGTGAATAAATAAAGCACAAATGTGGATGCACTTACTTGTGGTTTAAATAGTATACCAAGTACATGCTGCTATGAACAAAGTACTGTCCATTATACGGTAACGTTACAGGATGCTTTCTAAATTATTTTGAAGTGGCACTGATTGTTTAGTTATGCTGAGAATTAGTTCCATGCCAGTTAGGAGAAAACTATGAAAATGTAAGCTTCTTGTGACTCCTATCTGATGTTTCCACGTTTCTATAGATGAGGGAGATGAAACTGTAAAAAATACTTAGACTATAAAACAAAGATTTTTTTTTTCTTATGCATATGCAACTTGAAGTAAAAAAAAAAAATTTCATCTATTGAAGGACAACTAATTTGTGCTTTAAAGTGATTGCAGTTGTCCATCCAAGTGTCTTAAACTGTGTATCTAGCTTAAAAAGAAAAAAAGGTTTTATTGTGTCTATAAAGATGTTTTGGTATTCTTCTCTTACATATCGTTACTGAAGATGAAACTAAAATTTGTTCCTAAATGGAAAGTGTTTACTAGTTGTTGTAAATTAGGCAAGTTAATAATCTTTCTTGTTAAGTATCAGTTTAATTTTTTTATTTCCTTTTACTGCGTAAGTCAGCCATTCTTCACTAAAAGTATTTTTCCTGTTTTATAGCACACATAGTGCATAATAGCTTACCATTTCAAGGAAATTTTATGATGTTTGCTTTCTCGCTTTTAAGATAACTTTGCAATGATATGACATTTCAGAAAGTATGGCTATTTAAAAGGGTACACTGTTTAATAAAGCCTATTAAGGACAGATCAATCTAGTTATAGCAGTTTTAGTGTTTTGCATTCCCTAGGAGAAGAATTCAATTTATTGCAAGGGCAAGGTAGTCCATCATATAAACACTAACTATTTATGGTTTATATAACCTTTAAAGATTCAAGGAAAGGAGGGAGGGTGAAAATGCTTAGGGGTCAACACAGTGTATTTGCTTTTATCACTGAATGGCAAAAGTACTAGAATTACAGGGAAAGGAAATCCTGCATCCTGATGCTTCATAACAGCAGTCTTACCGTGCTACAACAACTGTATAGCTATAAATAACATATCCCTGAAGAGGTCCTATTTTAAGTGATACTCAGGTACGAATTTTTAAATAACTGTGTCACTGGATAATATATATAATATAGGTGTAACATCATCTTCCATTTCAGCAACATCTACTTGTGATGTGAAATTTTTGTGTGTGGCATTACCCCAAATAGGATATTCTTACCATAGTAAGGCAATCAGTGTGGAAAAAACATGTAATTTTAAGAGATAAATGTGTAGATTCAAATTACTACAAATCTGTTCTGAATTGTAGGAGAAGAATTTACATATGACAAAACTAATCTGTTACTTTGTAGAATTGGAGAACTGCAAATACTTATTTAGGGGGTGTGAGAAGTCTATATAGCATTGGGGGTTTTTTTGGTTTGATTTGGTTTTTTTTTGCAGACCGAGTTGTATACTACAGGAGATGCACGTAGGATTTTGGACTGAGTAAATTTGGAGTATCTTTTTAATTATGTACTTAATCATCTCTAGCATCTAGAGTTATTTGTAATTCCTTTATTGTCTTGTAATTCTTGCTAGTGTTTTACTTTCATGCTTTAAAATAAATATTTTACATAAATTTTGAGTTCAGTGTTGGTACAATTTAATATGTAACTAATGGTAATGTAAGAACTTGCTTTGTATTGTTATCTGTATCTAGTCTCATGGGGAGACTGTACTTAAACCACGTTTTGTTCACTCCCTTTGTTAAGAATGTATAAGCTGTTGGGCAGACTACATAAGTCTGCATAACAGCTGGAATTTTTCTGATGTTAAGAACTTAATTAAATGGTCTTTTTTATTAGTCTAAAATATAGCTTCTTACCTATTGATTTGAGGAAAAAAAAACCCCAACACTTTCATCTATGTAGTTTTCAAAGGGCTTTTTTCCCATATGAAAACCCTGTTACCTCCATTAGGAACAAATTGTGTGTATGAAAAAATCCTTTTTTTTTTTTTTTAAAACTTTTTGTGGAAGCTTTGTCGTTCCTCTGTAACTTACTGCCCAGTTACAAGCCCTAAAAGCATGAAGTGACAGAAGCAGCTCTACTGCTTTGGGTGTATCAATCATCCTTCCTCTTTGCCATGTCATATAGCACAGGTAGAAAAGCATTTAGATCAGGTCTTTGTCATTATGAAAGCTTTAGATCATTATGTGATTCATTTAGAGGAGAGCTGCTGTAGAATTCATTTGGTGGCATAAGGGATAAGCAAATTCCAAGTTTAGTACCAGGTCTTTGACAAAGGCTGCATCCGAGATGCAAACAGATCACCCGGATTCAGGGATCAGAGCTAGTCGGCTCTAATGCTGTTCTCATCATACTCCTATGTGTTGTTTGTAACCAGCATTAGCTTGAATGATTGTTTACTGGGCCAGTGAGGTTTGAATTCTTTTGCTGGTTTTTCTCTATTGCTGCTGTTTAACTCTTCTACATTCCTGAGGCGATGCTCCTCGTTTTGGATTTGTACACTTTTTAAAATTTTCCAACAGCTGTGCAGACTCTTGTATAGCAAATTTAAGCCTATTAGCAATAGATTTGTTTTTCTAAACTTTCTGTGGGTGCCTTAGCAGCAGTTCAGAGACCTTGCAGGCACAGTGGATATCAAGCTAGAAATACCTAGAGCATACCTAGTATGCAGAGTATTGTATCTGGTTCATTTCACCCAGGCATGCATTAAAATATTTGTATTACTTTACTGTAGATTTAAGTATGGAAATGTATTCAAATGTAGTATAAAACGTATATTTATTTTTGAGCATTAAATACAAGCAATATTTCAGAATTCATCAGTTGTGTCCTAACCTTGAACAGTTTAGTAAGATGTCTGTAATTGATTTTAAGACAAGATCTGAATGTACCAGGTGGTAGCTACTCTGCAGTATTGCTCTATATGAACAGTCTTGGAGTTAGTATGTTGTAACTCCCAATCTAAGTCTGCCCCCCCTGCCCCAGTTTTCAACCTACAGAAACCTTTGATATGTCTTTTCTTTCACCTCAGTCTTACTGACTTTGAGGCTTTGAGGCTGTAAGTTCTTTAGGACCCCCAATTGTGCTGTGTATTTCTATATATCTCCTGTCACAAAATAATGCAAACTCTCAAATAAGGACAGTTGATAGATTCCCTAATTGTGGCATGATGGTAGTATGATACTTGAAATTAACTGAAAAACTATAAAAAGAGCATTTTTTGCTAGATATATGCATGAATTAGACAAAAATAAGACACTTATTGAAAGACAAGTTGTTTTACAGGGGAGAATCTCTAGCCTTCTCATTTCTTTTCTTCCACGCTACTGCTAAAATTCTTTCATTTTCCTCTACCTATTACATCTTCACTTGGGTTATGTCTATGCACATTTGAAAAGAGTTAGTGCAGCACAATTATATAGCATATATGAGGCAGATTTAATCTAGTAAGTTTGAACAGTACATGTTGTAGTGAAGATAAGGTAACAAGAGGCTTCAATGTGGATTTCGCAAAGCCACAGGGAATTCCAGCTATTTATTTGGATGGAATGGGCTTCCATGCAAGACGACCATATTTTTGGAGTGATTGTCACATGCTTTGACTATGTTAAAGCTCGATCAGGTATGTTTTGTACTACTGCACTTCTCGATGACACTGCAATGTAGATGTATTATGAGGTAGTCTAAGTAGTTTTTTTCCAGACAGAATGCATGTAACTGGTGACGTTTGTGTGGGTATACGAAGTCATTGCACTAAATCCAAGACATCTCTTAGAAGTAAGACAGGAAACATCAGTGCTATAATCAAAGGTCTAGCTGCAATAAAACATGCCTACATTATTTCTTATCAAAATTACAAACAAGTAAAGATGCAGTAGTATTGGCTTAGCAGGCTGTGTATACATGTCTTTGTTGGGCTAGCATAGGTAACACTGGAGTCTGTGCTCCAGCTTCTTGTCTGTTGTTACTCATGCCAGTGAGATTAAGGTTAATGCAGATATATTTGTGTTTGCTTGAACCTGTGCCTTTTGATTGCAAGATTGTAGTGCTGGCTATTGCTATAATTCTTTTCTCTAGCATAGAGTTCACATATATGTATAGCCTTACTGTGCTCTTCAGTCTCTCCAGAGTCACTTTTGTCTTCTTTCCATTTTCTTTTCTTATCTTGAATTATGATACACTACAGCTTTTTAGCAGTCTTTGTTGTTACCATCTATGGCTTCCTCCTTTTATTTGTGCTTTTCCCAGCCTTTGGAAGAGTGTCCTGGTTTTTACCATTGCTTGCATTTTCCAAGAATCCTTTCAGCATCCTTCTTTCAAACAAACTCCATTCTCTGCAGCTGAGGTTCTTGTCTTACTAACTTTGAAGAAGGAAATATTTTACTCTTTACAAAGTATAATATAAAATCATGGAAGCTGGGATAAAAGCTGGCATATTATTTTAGTAAGTTGTGTTCTGGTCTCTGTATGCAATAAAATGTCAGCTAGCTTGAAGACAGCAGTGTAAACAATCAAATTGTTGAAAAAATATTTTTAAAACTATTTTGAAACATTGTATGTAAAAACTGCAATGCAGGAAGCCATCTTAATGCAGCAAGAAAGTTGCAAAATTAAGATTTGTTTTAAAATGCAAAAGGTGTATCTTAATATGTAGCCTAATTTGTCCAAGGAGAGACATACTATATCTTCTCTAATGTATACGATCTCAACAATTGAGTACCCTAGCCTAAAGATGACTTGAAATTGCAACAGATCTTCCAATTACACTATTACCAAAAAATACCTTGAGATCATAGGTTTGTTACGCAGTATAGCAAATGCAGTGTCCTGTCTCAAAGTAGACAATTAGCTTACCTTTTGGCTGCACAGAACTCTTTTTTTTTTTTTTTTTTTTTTTGGTTAGGAAGTCCAGCGACTGGACATTTGTCTGTTCTAGTAAGAGAATAAATGCCTTCACTGGTTTTGAACAGTAGAGAAACTTACAGCTTATTGGAGATTCGCTAGAGTAAATTCCCTATGCTTCATTTATGATTGCTTTGATCAGTCTAACATTGGCTTTTGATTTCATTGACATTATTCTTTGGTTTGCATTACAAGAATGTAAATAGGAGCATGTAATTTATAGTCAGAGGTACTATGCATTATTTTTCTTCCTTTTATTGTCTTCTCTAAACACAAGGCACTCGCACCCTTTTTCCTGCACATACTTAATAATTTTCATCACTTATCTCTAAACCTCTTTTATTATTTTGAACTGTATTTTGAACCTTTTTGAAGTGTGAATAAAACTAATATTTTTACTATTTTTCGTCTTTGAAATGTCATGATACTTACTTTTTTTAATATCTTAAGACGTTGAGATGTCTATATTGGTTTGTTGATTTTCTGTTTATTTACATGTCACATTTATAAAGTTAATATTCTTTATTCATGAATTCAGATTTTAAATGTTGATGTCAGTTACTTCATTTTCTGAGAAACAAAGTGGTGTTCACTGGAAACAGTCGTGAGGAGAAAAATGTGTATTTTTCCCCATCTCTACAGTTTTGCCAGCGTTTACTACTTCTAGTGCTTTCATCTACACCCAGTTTGTATTAGAGAAACATATGTAAAATGGAATTTAAGCCAATTCTGTGCACAACTTATTCTTGCTCCAGTTCCCATCTTGCGCCATTTTCAGTATATCTATGAAAGCCATTTGGGTTGGTGTATAGTGCTGCCTGCAAATTTCAGTAGCGTAGATAGAGCATTTGCTTTTAGTTTCCTTTCCTAAAGGGACCAAGTTTATGCAGGTGTGTTCTGCATTACCTCTGCCATTTCCCTGGTAGCTTTAAAACCCATGGGCCGTTTTCATCTTAATGTGAGGGTAGGCAGAAGTCTCAAAGATAACGTCACTTCTCGCAAATGGCAGCTACTTAATGGAGAGAAACCCAGCTTACTGCCTTCACTGAAAAAGGGCAGGATTCATCTGCTGCACAGCTGGCTGCGCAGCATAGCTTCCCGTTAGTCACATTATTTGCTGTCTCTTGCCTAGTGAGGCAATGCCTTAAGGAATTGAGGGGAAAGGAGAAGAGCTAGCCTTGTGGTGGTAGATGGAGTGGGAAAAGGAGGCAGAGCATAGAAATCTTTTGAAAAACAGACTTCATTTGTTGATTCTGTGAACCAGCCAGTTGAGTAGACATAGTAGCAGTATATTTGGGGTATTTTCTCCATCAAGATTTTGCAGATAGAAGTCACATTGTAATGCTGCCTGACTCCTTTGTCCAGTGAAGGCTCTAGTAACCAGCTGCACTTCAACATGTTGCTTCTGTCAAAAGAAGACTTTGTAATGCAAGGAAATAAGCTGTTACTTGCTGCAAAAGGTTAGAAGAGACAAGGTGGTACTTATATATAAGATTAGCATCTGTACTGCACACCCTTAATCTAACACTGTCACTCTTATCTTGCAATAAAACTACATTTTTGCAGATTCATAGGATTTCACGTTATCTTGTGGAGAAGTTGACCTTTTTTAGAAGTACAGATGAGGTTACAGCTAAATTAGGTGAACTGATCATGACAATAGAACAGTTTTAAATATGAGTGAATTTACGCATAATTTTCAGAGACAATGTTTTTCGGAGAGAATTTTACACAATTTTTCAGAAAAAAATATTTTAAAATTAATTTCTAATTTTGGATTTTCTTCCTTTATCTCTGGTCCAAAATGAATAGTTTGAAATGTGTATTTGATTTTTTTTCTTAGTCATAATGAAGTCTTTGTTGCTTCATTTTTATTTCAAAGACAAACATGGAGACATTTAACCTAAAAGATGCCTTCCTAAAAATAATTTAAAATGCATAAAATAAAACGCTTGAAAAAAGTTTTGCAACCTTTGTTATAGCCAAGTTAATACTACTTGGAATTCATAGGTTGTTAATTAATGTGTGATTGCTATAAAGTAACCATTGTAACTCCTCATTTAAAATTAATCTCAATGCTTTAAAATAATGAAAACAACAAATCCTGTTAATAGGAACAGATTGTGCTTCTCCCCCATAAAATGTGAAAAACACTGATGCCTCTTTTTTGAGAGAGAGAATTCTGTAAAAGTGGGAGGAAAGAAGGCTTGTATATGTTATGGCTTGGTTTGTTTTTATATTTAGAACTGTGCTCTGGCTTTGTTTAAGCTGCAACAATGAAGCCTGAAACAACAGCAGAAGGAGAGGTGTGAATTCAGCTCTCCAGTCGTCATCAGCATGTATGCTTTTACTTTTGAAACTCGTTTATCACCACTTTACTAGCCCAGTTAATTGCTTCATTCTTTTGCAATGAACTGTTATATTGGACAGAGCGCCTTATTCCAAACATCCTACTTCCAGAAATTAAATCCTTTAAAAATCAATGGGTTTATAGCATGGCTTATACATAATTCTGATTTCAAAAGGCATACTCTTATGTAAAGTCTTTATTAGACAGAGAAGTTGAAGAAAGCTAGCGTCTTTAGTATATGAATGTTTGTCACCAGGATAGTAAAATGGGCAGCTAGCATGGGAATGACCTTGTCCTTAGAGTAACTTATATTTTTACAGTTATCGTGAAATTGTACCATACTTAATAAAAATTGCGCAGTGCTAGATAGGATCTTTTTGACATAAATAAGGAAAGAAAAGAAAGACCAAGAAAAGTGTGATTGAAGTTTAAGAATATAAAAAGAAAATCCTACTGACTGATGTTCTAAGATACTCGTAATAATATTTCCATTTAATGTGTTAAAAATACTATCTTAAATCTTAATCTTAAAGGAATATGCAGAAAGGGTTCTTTTATACACTTACTTCATGCGCTGACAGCCTCAGTCTTAATGTAATTTTCTTAGTAGTATGTGTGAGGTGTGCAGAAGTAGCAATACCTCTAGCCTATGGGAAGGGAAATTCATACTATACTTGAAGATAAGTTTTGAGTTGAGAGCCAAATACAAAGGGAGCAGAGCCAGCTTGATACTCAGAGCTGCAGGACCTCGCAGCTGGGTGTTGGCTCTGAGCATGGGATTCACAGGTCAGTGTTAGATACCCAGGTTTCCTCTCTCTAGGTGGAAGGGATGTAGGCCAAGAATTTTGGAAGGCATTTCAGTACTACTGCTGGGAGAGAGAAAAGCAGGTCCTTCCCTTCCTCTGTTCTTTCCTTGCTTTTGTATTCTCCCAAGCTGTAATGGCTGTGGCAAACTGAACTGGGGAACAGATTCGTAAAACAGTTTGGGGAAGGAGGGAGATTTGAATTTTTCATAACCAGTCATTGGGTAATAGGCATAAATAGCCCTCAAAGCTATATCTTTCCTTTTTTGCAAGTACCTCAACTATTAGATTGTCTCTTTCATATTCTCTTTATGGACCACTGAAGCTTCCCTTCTCCTTTTCCTTCCTTATGGAAAATGGTTTGTAAGTTACTAGCTAGAGGACAGGTATAGGGTTGAACTTCTTCAGGTGAGGGGAAGAACTAAGCTTGGCTCTGAGTAAGTGCTTTATTGTGGGTAGTGGAAAACAGACACCACTGCAATTATTTTTCCTTATTGAACAAGAGTAGTGACTGCCACCGAGTTCTGTGCAGAATGTCCACGAGTGCAGTCTCGGGGCTGGCAGTAGCTCTAGTGAGGATGTGGTCCAGCAAAGTGCCGGCTTAGAAAGTTTTTTTCCTTCTCCAACTAGTTTGTTGCTTCTTCAGTTCTATCTGCACAACTCTTTGTGAGGTTGTAATGTAAATCAAATCCCTGATATGTAATTTTTTTAAATCATTATTAATGGGGTTAATTTGACAAATTTGGGTTAAAATATGGTTCAACAAAAAAAAACCAAACCACACCAACCTGTATCAACACAATTGAGGATGTGATAAATTGTGATAGGGAACAAGAATTTCCTAAGCATTTTCTGGTTGACCAGCACTCTGTTCTTTCTACTTCTGTTTCTTTTGCAGGGTTGCTGGTTTAAGAGTTGCTTTCCCTGAGTACTTCTTGCTCATTCAGTGTGAGAATGCCACCAGTTTTGCCAATATAATGTTTTTTATGGTTACATGGTTACATTTTTCACATATGAGTTCCTTAATTCAGTTTCCAAAATGGCCACAAAGAATACTTGTTCCAGCTTGTCAGAGGGCTAGTGGTGGAGCAGAACAAGTGACTCATGGCAGGGCTGAGAAGTTGACACAGCTTAAATAAATGGCTAACCACAGCTTCAGAGAGCACATTTAAGATTAAAGTCCTCCAAGGGAAGTAGGTAGGCAGGTATTTCATTTCTGATCCATTACTAGATTTAGGTTTCAATTAAGTGCCAAATTGCTTGGCCTTTTTAGCTATCTGGGCACAGGCAAACAAAAAAAACCCCACCACCCAAAAAACCTTTACAGAACATTTTCTGCTGAAAATTTAGACTTTGATTTTGAGGAGCTCTGTCTTGAAATGAAGATCCTAGGCTAAAGACTGAGTTAAGTCTCTTGGTGGATTTAGCCCTGAGCATGCTGCCTGAGTTCACGACATCTTTGTGAAAGCAGGGGTCTGTGCAGATCTTGTGAATCCATGTCCTTCCAAATATTATGGTAGGTCCAGAGTATTTTATAAGTTGCCTGCATTGTGGAAAAGTAAGTAGTAGTCAGTTAAAGAACTATAAGCAAGAAAAGGTGCTTCCCTCAGTGTAGATAATTAGGATTCATCTCCTTTATGTCCTAGGCCCATGCATTCCTTTTACATTTGCTCTGTTCCTCTTTTCTCCCAAGCAATTATTCCTGTATGGACAGGAATAATTTTTCTCCCCATCCACCCTTGCTTTTCCCCTGTGTTGGCTTCTACTGTGCTAGATCTCTTTTCAGACACATAAGGCTTCATGCAGTAGGAGTGGTGGTATACTGATGTGTTTCTTGATGGTTTTTTTCCCCTGCATGCCCACACTCTTTTACTAGCTCCATATATGCTGAGTTTTGTTCTGGCCACCTTAGGCTAAGCGTGAAGCAAGACTTTAACATATGCGGCAGGGAGAGGTTTGATTTCTTATTGCATCCTTCCATTGCTTTTTCAGTTTGCAGGGTCTTGGTAGATGTCTGTTCTTCCTTAACCATCTGACAATGCTATAGATAGGATTACTGGACTGATCTTTGTGTGTCTGTTAGTTGAGGAGTACAACATTAAATGATCGTACCTTTTTCACAAGGGTTTAGATTAGGTTTGGAGGAAGAGATAAAGTATGAATATGAAGAGAAATAAGATAGCAAGGGAATATATATTAAAACAAATAATGTATGTCAATTTTAAAATCACCTGTGACTTTTATTTTATCATCTGTAGATAGAATTGCTGCACCTTAATATTGTGTGAACTAAGATTTCTGTTATTGTCTTCAGCAGAACCTCCAACAGCAGTCATACCTTATCATCTTGTCAAACTATGGAGCCTTGTACCTCAGATGAATTTTTTCAGGCTCTCAACCACGCTGAACAAACTTTTAAAAAGATGGAGAATTATCTTAGGCACAAACAGCTATGTGATGTGGTGTTAGTTGCTGGTGATCGTAGAATTCCAGCTCACAGGTAAGTTTATTATTATTTGGAGTAACTTTCATTTACAAATGCACCTTCAAAGTGTGTCCTGTATTTTGTTTAAAAAAGGTCAGAACATCCTAAACAATTTAGAATACTTTAAACATGCTTATGTTTTTTTAGCATTTATTTGGAAACTAAAAGTTAATTTCTGTCTGTTGTATGTGATACAGCATCAAAAATAATTGTGATGTTTTCACGTTCTACTTTTTGTCTTCAAGCGTATAATAAGATATTTGCATAACAAAATAAAAATCCCGAAAGTCCCAATAAGTAGTAGTGTTTTCTGTACCATAGAATGACATAAAAAAATTTTCTTAGATTTAATTTTTTCTTTTTACAAACAGTTAAGTTGTTGGAGTCATAATTAGCAATAAGGACAGCCTTCTGTCCGCATAAAGTCTTTTTGGTCCCATAGTAAGAAGAGTCCTTTGATACTAGGCTACTGAACACTGACAGTAAGTGTTACAGGGCTAAATTAGATCAAACATTACCCTGTCCGTCATCTGTGTAATTAATAGATCATATAGCATGCCACTTAAAAGCTAGGAAAATACCAAATATTGTGAAACAGAAGTATGAATAACTGAAGCACGTTACAGTAATTAATGCACAGTGTTAATAGTTCGAATAGGAACCTAGGTATAGTTAAGCTGTGGTTTCATAAGATTAGGTCTACAACAGAAATAGCAGCCTAAAGCATTCCTATTTTCCATTGCTTATTCCTACTCCCACAGTGAAACTACAGCTTGCTACTGTAATAGTAATAAAAAGATGGGAAGAGGTTGCTGGTTTGGGTTTGGTATTTTTCTTAAAAAGCCAGATCTCTGCTTTTATTCAGATATCATCCATACTGTTGTGCTGACACAACTGAGGAATGATAGGATGGGGATGGGAACTGATGTGAGGAGCAGGGAGGCAGTTATACCGTAACTTGCTCTCAGAGACTTCATTTTATGAAACTTAATTTTTAAACAGCCAAGACTATCCCTGATTTTTCCAAGTTGATTTAAGCAAATCTTACTGCAGTTACTGCTAAAATGGGTGGTCCTGCTCTCCACCCAACCCCTGACCTGAATTCCTTTGTAAACACTTATAGCCACATAGCCGTGGTGGATGATGATGAATCCTTTTTGGAGAGAGAATAGGGTGAGCAAGATGATTTGGCTTTCTCTGTGGCTGCAGAGTTGCTTAAGATTGGTCTTCAGTTTGTCCCATTAGTTGCAAAACTGCATTGTCCCTGTGGAAAGACTGAATCAGATGAAAACAGGGATGTACACACCCCTAGTGGATTTGTACCCGCTGAAGTAATTTAGAAGTCAAAGAGCTTTGGAGTGCTGTAAACAGGAAAAATAGTGATTATAATAAGGAAATAATTTTACTTCCTTTTGTGGCCAAGGTAGCACGTTTGCAGTATACGGTTCTGGAGTATGATTTAAAAGTGTAAAAGTTAAAAAGTGTAGAAAGGGTGCAGAGGACAGCTGCGAATATCTTGTAAGGACTGGAAGATTTTTTTTTTTTTTGCAACAAGGGAAACAGAAAGACAACATGCTAAAACGTTCTTTAATGTGGTTCGTACCTGTTTCTCATTTATTTAGAGACTTTGTTCCTGCAGTTTCTGCTACTGTATCTATTTCTGCAGTGCATTAGGCATATGCTACCACCTGTTATTTGCTCTGGTCTTCTCTTCTTAGGAGGAGAAACGTCTTGCTGTAGTTGGTATATTGTGTTTTAAATATGTATGAAATTTAAGGCCAAAGAAACAAATCTTGTGCTTGTAGCAGGAGGTGGGAGGCTTATGATTGTCCTTAGTTCACTTCATAATGTTGGGGCAACTTAGAAAGAAGCTTTGCCTTTTGCACAGTAAGTTTTTTTTCTGTCACTGTAGTCTAATCAAATCCATATGTTTGAGTTAGCTTTTAGGTTACATTGACATTGTTTATCTGAGGGATTTAGATGCATCAAGGACGGTGAATCCCAGGAAGGCTCTGGTGAGATAAATGAGGAGGATGCAAGGAATGAAACAAAAGACATTATTCAACCTCAAAGAGAGTTAACTGGGCATGGCTGTGGGGGAAGAAACATATAATATGGCCAAATAAGGGAGAACCAAGATAAGCACTAAGAGAACAGAAACCACCGATAAAACTAAAGAAACAACTACTTGAAGTATGGGTGAACTATCCTAATTAGCACGGTAAAAAAACCCACCCCCGGGCAGGAAAGCCCCTACCAACCAAAGCCCCTTCCCCACAGAATATGCGCAGTAAGAAGAGAGGACACTGTGACTTTAAGTGAAGACGAGGCATTGCAAGAACCAACAGAAGCAAGGGTGACTAAGCATAAATGTAAAAAGTACTGATGACTTTTGCTCGGAAAGTATAAAATGCTTACCGTGTGTTAACTGAGGTGTGCTAGCTTTGTGGAATTGCCACCTGACACCCATCTCTGTGCAGACATGGAATAAACAAGTATCTCAGCTCTGTGTGCGAGACTGACTTACTGCACACTGGGTAACGAACCCCGCTTGAAGGACAACATTACTGTATTGTTTTTCAGAGAAACATAGCAGTAACTACAGTCTTCATCTCAGTATGTCCAAAGTACCTCACTGAAAATTGAACTTTTCCATAGTGGGAAAGATAAAGATGGAAATCTTAAATTTAGTTCAGAATTTTGTAGAAATTCAGTCAGAAGACTGGCTTTATGTACTTGTAGTAGCCTACGTTATAAGAAAAAAATTCTGTAGGATTTTTTACTGCCTGCATCCAAGTTCTGACTTCTTTAGTATTGACTGCAGGCTGGAGCAGTCAGTGTATTTCAGAACACCAGTGATTATTTTATCTTAAGACTTAATAAGCAACAAAAGATGTATTAAATAGATATCAGCTTAATGGCTTGGCATTCTAAGATGTATAAGAAAATAGAAAGGTCACTTACACTGGACAGCTTTTTTTTTTTTCCTTTTTTCTTCTTAAGAAAGATAAAAGAGTTTTTCTTAATATGTGGTCACATAGAATTGGTAATAAAGAACATTTTTCATTATTAATCACGCTCATATATAGAGAGTTTTCAGATATTCTGTTTTGAACCTGATATTTTCAATAATTCCTGTATTTTTTTCCCTTAATTCTCAGTTTCTACTTTTGATGATACTTGAGTGTTCTGAGGTGTATGATGTACGTTTTTAGAGAAAAGAGCAGTGAGTTTGGTGTCTGCAATAGTAATAAGCATAGGCAATACACTACTGTAAAATTCTAAAGGGTTTTGTTTTGTATCTATGCAAAGAATTCAGGCTATAGGTCTACTACAAATAAAAGTATCACATGTAGTCATGATGTTCCTGAGTATGGCATTATCTATTATTCTAAGACTGTTTATCTTCCCAGTGCTGAAATTATAGCTAAGAACTTATTTAGGAGATCAAGAAGCAAGTAGGAAAGGGGACAATTCTCCACAAAGGAAAAATGCATTATGTTCCCACTCCCTTAGCCTGCAGTTCCGTAAAGAAATTTTGCCAGAGTTCTAATTAAATTTAATTTAATTAAGTTAATTAAGTTTTTAATATTAGGCGCTTTTTCTGTGTCCACTGCAATTTCAGATTCTAAGTCATTTATTACGTTCCTATTTATTACATTCAGCTAACTGCTATATCCATAATAAAAGGTTTTTTTGTTTGCAATAACCTGCTGATCAGAACATTCACATAAGAAAAGGGAGGTCTGTGTAAATTCCTGGCCAGAGGGGATTTAAAGCCTGCTCTGCATCCTTTAACCAGCAATCTGAAAATCTGTGCAGAGCCATTTTCTTTCTTCCTGTTGATGCTGAAAGATGGAAATGCAAAAGACATGGGACTGAAGGAAAGAAGTCAAATGGAAGCTTATGTACTCTAGGTGTTAGGAAGCTTGTTTGGAAGAGCACAAATCCTGGTTTGCAGACATTTTTTATCTTGAGGCTTACTTATCTTTGTACTTCTTCTCCATATGGCTTAATAATACTTCCTTTCTTTCACAGTTTGTATTGCCTTAGTTTGTAAATCCTTCACTGCAGCCTTTTTTTTGTTTTAGCTACATGTTTATAAAAGTTTAACACGAAGTGTCTTTCTAAAAAGTCAAAATATATAAAAAAGCAGTTCTGTGATCGCTTTATGTTAAAAAGGTACTATTGCTACTAACTGTGGTTGTTTTGAAAAATTTTACTAAAGGGTTTATTTTAATCATCATTTCAGTGTCAGGAGCAGCAAACAAATTTTGAAAGGTTTGATTTCCCTGGAAGAGAGCTATAATTGGAAATCATTTTAACATAAACATACTGCATGTATTTTTAGGTATTGCTTGCTTTTAAACAAATTTTAATTTAAATAAATACAGATATATTAGTAGTGTGGGATAGTACCACTTTCATATATTCTTTTTGTTACTGACATGCTTTGTTATAAAGAATAGAAATTAGCTGAAGCCACCAATGTATGAGGTGGTTCATACTAGGATGCATGAACTATTCAGTATCACCTTACAACTTCAGTGAATGCTATTAGTGAGTTCCCTAGGACTATTTTCAGCTGTTACACAGCCACAAACAAGGAGTTGCCTAGGAAGTGTCCCTTTTATCTTCAAGATGTTAAGAAGCTTCATGTTATTCTGTCAGGTGAATCAGGTTGGGAGATACTAAATCTATATATTGCCAGGTTTGACAGCTATCATCATTTTACATAATAATTGCTTTGCATTGCTGACTAGATGATGCAGCTTGTGGCAATTCCAACAAGTACAATTTAATTCAGGCATGCCACCCGTGCTTACACATATTTTACTGGCTCTCAGTAAAAAACTCTTCAAAATAAGTTATGCTGTTGTGGTAGATCTTCCTATTTTTAGATCAGTACAAACCACAGAAATTAAAGACATCAGTAGCATTGGAACCTCCTGTAAGAACAGGGAGATATACTGAAACACCCAGATTTTGTCAGTATTTAGCCCACAGCTAGTGAGTGTTTTTCCAGAAAGATTAATTGTTCAGGCATGTTATGATCTCCCAGATGAAAAAATCTGGTATTCATGTGTTCCTTTTTCTGTACATTTTCCTGTGCACTGAAGAAGAGCAGCCAACCTACTGCATATAATTCAGTAGCCAAATTCTTGTAATCTTATCTATGCAGAATTTAGTATTTGGCAGCAGCTGGTAATTAGGTAGGGAGGAGAGTAAAAGTAAATATGTTCGATACCCACAGTCGAACAATGCAATGCCAACTGTATTAAGGCTTTTTCTTGATTTTTTTTTTTTAATACTGTTAAGAGGCCTCTCTAATGTCAATATATACTCATTTCATAGGCATTTTAGCTGGCCAATTATGAAACAAATATTCCCTCTTAGGGGAAAAAAGACTACAAACTCAGAATATAAAAACCATAGCTTTCTTCAGTTTCTAAACTGAGGAAAGGGAGTATTTTGTAGCATCAGTAGTTCCCAGTGAACTCTTGATATGGATGAATATGTTAATTTTAATGATTAATAAATAACACAGATTCTTCTTATGTTACATACTAACAGAGCCATGATGGCTCTTTTTAACAGGGAGATTGTGGATATAAGTGTAGTTTTTATAGTCATTGCACAGATTTTCTTTTGAAAAATCATACTTGTCACTTAGCTCTTTTAGAACTTTTTTAGCAAAAAGGTCAAATATGGATGGGGAAAGTCTTCTGTGGATTCTTCAGTTATATGAAGATATTAGCTGCTTCACGTTGCATAATCTGTATGTAGGAATGCAGTTTAATTTCAGACAATCCAAAAAAAGTTTGAAAGAAAAATCAGTTACTAGCTATGAGATGAAAAGATCAATGAACAAGTGGGTGTCAAATGGCATGAGTAAAGTAGCAATTGATTTTTATTGACTAGTGGGAAAAACTTAGGACAAGAAAAGGCCAACTGGCTGAAAGTCTGCCTTTGTTTTCTTTTATGCTAGCTCAGAGTCACCTTGATGCATTGTCACTATCTTTTCATCCCCTTTCTTTCTTTGAAAGAACTTTTTTTTCTAAATTAGTTGAATTAAGAGAAAAGTGTGGATGCCTGTTCTAAGGCTTTTCATTGTGAACATGCTGCTTGGCTAAAATTATTACAAAATTGTTATCAGTATAACTTATGCTTTGGCATATTACTTGTATTAATCTGCTCCTGGGCTGCACATTCTGTTTCGGCATATGCAAGTCACTCTCTGGAAAGCACTTAACACTGTAAAGCATGTATACCTTCTCATGAATCCAAACACAAGTTTGCAAAAATAGTAAATGGATTGCATTTTAAATTTCTAATAACTTCTTTTGGAGGACTTTGAGACTGGAAATTACAGGGAGAAATTTGCTGATATCAAACAGCTGGTAGAAGGTGTTTGTGTGGAGCCTCAGGTTATTATTTGGCATTTCTTCAACACTTCTTGCTAAGATATGTACAGTCCAGCCATTTTCTAAGTAATAGTGCAGCTAACTAAACCCAAAGCTGTGTTAAGATTAGGTTTTAGGTTCTGTTTCCCATTGCAGAGACCTTTCTTTTTCAAGCTCTGTTCTTCTGTGTAGAAGTTCAAGTCAGTATTGCCAGAGGTGAATATTTTAAGTTGTTTGTTTTGCTTTTTTTTTTTAAATTCTGAATTGGACCTGCAGAAATACTTGGGTTTTTCAAATCCGTGCATCTACACACTTTCCCTTCCAATGAGAACCCCTATTTTGTACATACAAATCTGATCTTGTCATCTCATTCTAGCATCAAAAGCAGTTGCAGAAACTCTCCCTTGATGCTTACATGAATGTACTCTAATTTCACTAAACTTCTACAGATGTCTAGGAGGCAGTACTTTCATTCAACTGCAGGTTGAATTAAACCTAAGGTTAAAATGCCTAGAAGTGATGCCTGGGTGCTACCTTGGCAGAATGGTCTAATTTTTCTCAGCAAGTCAGCCACAGACTAAATCTCATATTTCAAGAACAACATGTTCTTTAAAAGAACAGAACTTTATTTCTCATTACAAAACCTCACTTGTAATAAAACTTCGTTCCGTAATCATACAAGATGTTAAAATAAAATTAATCTTTTCCCCCATATGCTTGTAACCCAACTCTGTTGCCTCAGCAACTAGAAAAAAAGGATTACCCTACTGTAAGCCTGACCAAATGGTCAATGGTCAGAAAATCAGCAAGAAAAAAGTATTGAAATTAGTCAACAATTTATTACTTTGCAGTTAATTAACTAAGAGACAGTTCTTTGTAGTTCATGATTTTGCGTATGTACCTGCAAATCCTCCCCATTAATACATGTTTAGACTTAGTCCTAAGCACTGGTTCTCACCTTTTCAATTAATTTTACTCTGTTTTGTGGTTCCTGACCTCTGTCATCTTAACAAGCCAATATAATGATTCAGCACAGAATAAACTGACATTTTGTGAAGTATTAGATTCATTGAATGTATGCAGATGGACTGTGTAGTGTATTTGTGGTAGGCTTGATTCTTGGGCTTGCTGTTTGTATAGGTCAGTACATATGAAGTGTATTTATATTTGAATTCCCTGTGAGCAAGGCAACAGTGAACTGCTGCAGCACAAAAATTAATCCAAACCACAGGGCTGTTCCTGCAGGTCTCTTAGAGAAGAGACCAGGAGACCTTATGAATAGTTATGGTAGGTTTCATTCAACAAAACTATGGGTTGAATATTCCTGCTCCACGTTATTTCCTTTCTTTTTCACTGTAGTCCTGTGAACACATACTGAGACATCAAAATCATTGCACATTTTGTGGAGTGGCATTGTTACACGTTCTCAGCGTTTTACTCTCGGTAATCCAAAGAAATGTCTGTTGTGTACTAACATGTTCACTTACTCAGTATCTTAAAATACTCACAATTGTTAATAAAAGGCTAAATACATACCCACAAAAGAGATTACTCTGTCTGTACCATCTCCATGTTTACTGTGCTTAGTTCTGTTATCAGTTTTAGTAAATGAATGCATATGTGTGCACCAAGAGTAAAAACATTTTAAAGCACTTTGAAAAGGACTAGTAAGTCATTCTTTCATGTTTAAAAAAGTAACTGACATAATATAAATGGGAGTCAATTCATTTTTTTTTATATCCATAATGTATATTTATATTCCATTTCCAATTTATGTGTTTTTTGTGGGTTGTTTCTATGTTGGCTATTAAAAGTCATTGAGCTTTGAAAGGGTAATTCATTTACTTCAGCAGCAAATGTAGATTCAGTAACAGTACTTCATTATTCATAGAGGGGAACTAGAGCATGGAGCAGTTTGTCAATTTTAAAATGTTTTTCTCAGTACAGTGTTTCTTCAAAGGGCAAAGTAATGAATCATAAATTAACAAACATCAGGTTGACTCAGGTTTTTTTTCTTTTCTGCTTTGTCCCTCTCCTTTTTTCCTGCATGATGTGCTCAGATTGGTTCTCTCCTCTGTTTCGGACTACTTTGCGGCAATGTTCACTAATGACGTAAGGGAAGCAAGACAGGAAGAAATCAAGATGGAAGGTGTAGAGCCAAATGCATTGTGGGCTCTGGTTCAATATGCATATACAGGTAATTAGAATGGAAATGGGAATTTCATCTAATGAATTGTCCTCCTGTGAACATTATATTCCATTACTAGATTTCAAATGCTCTTTAGAAATTATTATTCACGTTATAAATTATAAATAAATAAAAAGGAATCATCATTGCCGTTACCTGAGGCAACCTGGTAGGATATAGTTTCTCTGATAATACTATATTCACTTAGTTAACAAATTCTGTGAATATTTTAAATGTATCACAACTGACAAAAAAAGGAATCTTATTAGGATTCCCTTTCCTTACATCATTATAGGTACTAATTTTGAAAAGCTGGTTATCTGTTGCTGACGGTGATGTTTGCTAAGCCTTATATTCTGTCATATAATCTGTAAGTGATTCTGTTGCCTCTGAGTTTTAGGGAATTTAACAAATGATAAGAGCAAACTAATGTGATCTCCTTTTTAATGTTACTAGGTCGCCTTGAATTAAAAGAAGATAACATTGAGTGCCTGTTGTCTACAGCTTGCCTTCTTCAGCTCTCTCAGGTTGTAGAAGCATGCTGTAAATTCCTAATGAAGCAGCTTCACCCATCCAATTGCCTTGGAATCCGATCTTTCGCTGACGCGCAGGGTTGCACTGACTTGCACAAGGTGGCTCACAATTATACTATGGTATGTTGTTATTTTAAATATCATTTGCTTTATTTAGTAAGGAAAATACAGAATGTTTTCCTGAATAAAATACTCATGTTTTTCCGCCAGAAAGCCTTGATCATTTTCCAAGCAAGAATGCACATATGTTCCCATGACGAGAAATGACAAAATAACTATAAAGTTGCTGGTTTAGAGTTGGAAGGAAATAGGCAAGCATTAATGGTTCCCTGTAACAGTAATGGGATTGTGTGATATGCATTTAATAAAATCATTCAAAAGCTTGTTCTTATTTCAAAAACTACAAACTTAACAGTGGGCAAGCTGCCATCATCTAGTCCAAAATAACACATTACTAAATGAAACTGTAGAATTCTTGTTTTGTAATGAGCTGGAGTAATCGGGTTCTAAGTTATACTTGGGTTATGAATGTGGGCATTCATCAATATAGATTCTGCATTATTCTTAATTTTTTAGTAATGGGATGTCAGGATGGCATCCAACAACTTAATCTTAGGCTAGGCAATATGTGACTAAATACAAATTTGCCAATGATATTTTCAGAGTTAATTTATGGAAAGACTGACCTGCGAACTTAATTAAACTTCATCTTCTTAATAGTCATCCTTTTATTTTAATGTA
The DNA here is from genome assembly GCF_964195595.1 of Calonectris borealis. Taxonomy (NCBI): domain Eukaryota; kingdom Metazoa; phylum Chordata; class Aves; order Procellariiformes; family Procellariidae; genus Calonectris; species Calonectris borealis. The sequence goes on from NC_134315.1 coordinate 26,459,183, forward strand.
AAACATTCTTCTTTTTCTTCTCACAAGCATATTTTAGTAATGTTATCAGCAGAAGGCGGCAGGGGAATTATCTCTGAGGCAAATCAGTTCATCTGTTCTTTGCAGTTTTGTGAGGCATTTTTCTCTCTTCTTGATGAAATTTCGCCTGTGTAAGCTCTTGGGACCTGAATGAGGGCATGTAGATACTGCATAAGAGGTGTGGGAATGAAGATAGTACTTAATTTGCTTATGTGGCATGGCATTGCATTCCCGTTAAGCTATTGGCTTAGATCCAAGAGGTGTAATTTCTGTCTTGTAATTAGTATTAGATATCCATGGCTTTTCCCCTTGCTGCCTTAGTTTTTGCTGGTTTAAAAACTTCTTTTTTTTTTTTTTAATTATTTCTTCTTGGCTTAAAATAGCTTAGTATGTTTAACAATTTAAAATAGCTCTTTTTTTTTAATATGATACAATGTTCTTCCTCAGTGAGTGGATCTCTGGTGTATTTAAAATCATGTACACACTGAAATTTACCAAAACAGGTCAATAAATAGTGTGCAGATTGTAACTTACATGTTTCTATTCTTGAGCTTCATTATTGCTCAATCAAAAATAAGGAGACTGCAATTAGGTAGACAGTTGGGTGAAACAGTAAGGATAAATGTGGCTTATGCCTTTGAGGAATATTAGAATTAATGTTGCGCGAGACAGCAATACAAAAAGTATGCAAAAAGACAAAAAGAGAACCTCCCTCCTCTGATCTATTTGTTCTTTCTCAGAATAAGCATATATTTTGGTCTGTGCTATTGTCCTGTCCCTTATAAGTGGACTGCCAAGATCAGAACGGTAATAAATGTTAGACTAATGCATCTTTAAAGATGGACGTTAGGGATTACAGTCTTACTATTTTGACTGGCAATTCATGACTTGTGGCGGAGAGGGGCTGTGAACTTTCTAAAAGCCATTCTTTTACAGCACCTATCTTTCTTTTGTTCAGACCACAGGAAAATAGTTGTATGCCTTTTGGCCTTTGTTTACTTCAGTGGCAAAGTTGTTGCTTTTAAGGCCTCGATGTGGCTGAAATTTAAATTAGGTGGATTTTAAAAAGCCATTTTCAAAACTAATTAGTTGTGCTAGATGGATTCTTCCCAAGGCCTCTTTTAATGTTGTTTAGTTCCAACAGAGACATGAAATTGAATTTTAGTAAGAATGAGTAATAGAGAAGCAGCTTCTTTAGTTTGAAATGAATGTTGCTATGGAAACTGCATAGAAATGTGTAGTCCAATTGAATCTTCAATTAAAATAAATCCCTGAGTAATTTCATTTGTTTAAAAGCTGTTTGAAAAAAGAACATGTTCAACAGTAGTAAGTGCTAGCCACTTGATGCTCTTTCCATTAAGAAGTATTAAAGCATAAGGGTTAAGTGCACCTGTAGCACCTGGAAATTCCTGTTTGTTAAAACAATGAATTATTTTTATGCTGCAGTGGGCAGCATAGAACGATGGGGAATTATACTGACTATAGTACATACTTCTGGCTTTTCCATGTAATTTTGGTTCTTTTAAAGCACTTTAAGTAGAAGGTCATGAACAATATAAAATACTTAAATTTTAATTTGTATACATTACTTTCTGTGAGTTTTTCTTTTCCTTTGGCAGAAAAAGATCAGATTGCCATATAACTGTTTTTCTGCAATTAAAACAACTTCTTGGTTTTAAAGGTTTTTATGACACATGCTATAATTTGATAATCATCTTACCTGCTTCATTAAAATAGTTCTTTACATGAAGACTAGAAATTCAGATGAAATGAGCATTTGGTTGAACTGAAGGACCAATCAGTGAGTTATTCCCATAAGCTTACCTCTGTTAATAGACCTGCTCTGTCTGAATCACGTTCATTAGTGTCATCGGAAAGCATTAGCATGATTTTATGGCATGATTTTAATCGCATAATACAGTGCGATTAAAAAAAAAAATTAATAAGAAGGATTTGAATGCTGCACTTCTTCATATTAAAGATGTAGATGTATGTTATGCTAAAAGGACTTAAGTGTTGCATTACTTTATTGCTTACTGTGTTGACAGTTGATAAGTTGTTTTTTCAGAGGAGAATAATTTTTAATGTTCTCATCAAAACAAGTAAATTTTTGACATTGCAAACTAAAGCTTGAAAAATCTTCAGGATGCATTAAGTGAATCATGAAATAAACTAAAGTGATCAGTAGTGGATTTAACGCTGTATAAAGAGCAACTCTGATTTTAATGCATCAGGGTTTTAAAATATAGTTGACAGAATCATGAGATGTATCTGCGTAAAGGTATCTTAAACGAAGGTTATCCTGTTTATATATAGTATTGGGGTCATACAATTATAGATTTAGGAATTTTATTAGGCTGGCCTGTAGTGTATCTGTTCACTTTAATTCGTAAAGCCTTTTTGCACAAAATGCCTTTTGTGCATTTTTCTTGCTGTCTTTACAAAGTGAAAAGAAACATGCCTTTTGTCATCTTGTTTGTTTGAAACAGTTCATAGTGTACCTTGAATGAAAACCAATAGCTCCTCTTCCACAAAAAAGTAAACTATAGGGAAGTTAATACTTTCCAATGAGAAAAAGCTAGTGTATGTTATTTCCAGAACATGAAATATCTATGGTGAGTAGTGAGGTGTTCTTAGGTAAGTGTCAGTAGCTTCTTCAGTAGCCAGATTTTAACTTTCTTTAATTACAACCAAAAAAGAAAAAGCAGACACTCTAAGCATTATACGTGATAGTGCCTGAGTCAATCCCTGTGCAGATAGCTTTGTAATCTTTGTTGCTCAGCTTTCCATGCTTAAAGCAGAGTGAAAACCCATTTTGATTTTCATCAGAGGTCTTTAGAAGTATGTGAGCAGTGATAAAGTTACAAGATTCAGATAAAGTTAATTTTGGAGTTTGCATGATTTCTGAGCACAGCCAATGGCTGTTTATAAGAAGAAAAACTTAGAGAGGATAGAGTAACAGATTGAGGCCAAGCGTAGAAGCCAGGAATTTTGCAGAAGAATAGATGTGGGACACTTAGTCTTGCTTTCTCTTGTAAGGCAGGAGTTGAGTAACAAAAAATCACTGCAATATGGTGTTTATGATTTGGGAGGAGGAATCAAAGAGGCATAATTTATCTTTTTTTCTTGCAACAGCCAGGACAGTTTGTTCTTTTGATAGGAGGGAGCATGAAAAGGGGAGAAATTTCAGTATTTTTTTGTCCACAAAGGGCCAGATCCAAAGATTGTGTTAGTGCCTAAAACAAGGATTTTATATTCTTGCACTTAAAATTGCAGTCCAAAATGTCCTGCTCAGTAATTATTTGACTTGGAAAATACTCATTCACTTCTCTTCACCTGTGAAAATCCAAGATATTTCTGTCTTTCAAGTTCCCTAAGTTCTGCCTAGCACAATAGATCAGTGCTTTGCCTTGGCAAGCCTAAATAAGTTTCTGCATGCTGCCCAGCCTGTTTTGAAATCCAAAAGAGTCAAGCTACAATAGTTGTACTCTAAACAAACCCTGGGCACACCGAAAGCATTAGGTTGGTTTATCGCTTAACGCAGCAGTCAAAGCTGACTAAAAGTAAAGTAGCTGCTATCTGACATTTATCTGACTATTAATAGTTTACTAGGAGGTCAGATAGCTCAGTTCTTAGTGAATTTATACCTCAGTTGACCAGCTGACAGAAGCAGCCAGTAGACAAAATTACATTCCCTATTTGTTCTCATTCAGATCTTGTGAGTCAAGCACCTCTTGCTTTTTGGCTGCCCAGGTTCAGAGTTTAAACAGAGCCCTGTGGTTAGAGCTGCCTGTTGGGCCACCTCAGTGTACCGTCCTTCTCAGCCTGCTGGTGTTCTCATGCTCTCCAAGGTTCTAATCTTTGACACAGCGTAGAGGGAGACTAACCATCTCTGGGACTGGATTCCACTGTGGGGTTAAGTACCACTCAGAAATAAGCATCATGACATCTTATCTTTTATGTGCTCGTAATATTTTATTGCTCTGTATCAAGTCCGAGGCAGACCTGTGGTTAAGAATATCAGTGTTATTCACTCTGCAGTTGCTGAAGGGTGAATTTAAGGTTATGATGTGAATGAGCAATGCACAGCATTAAGCACGGGGACTACGTGTCCCTGTTTTAGTTAATACATAAACCTCAGGCTACTCGTTTGATAAAGTTTCCAAGCTCTTTGAGGAGCTAATTTTGGGGGTGGGAAACTCTTTTTTTTTTTTTACTTTCAGGACCAGAAAGCAAGGGACTGAAACTGTAGACCGCTTGTTCTCTGAAATATCCTGTTCTTCCACAGAGAGTTCCCATAAGAAGAAGGAAAGAAAAGGCTAATGAGGAGGTTAAGAATGCTAGGAGATACACTGGCTCCTCCTTTTTGTCTTCAGAATCTCTGTCTGTAGAGGAAGAGGAATTGTCAGATTTTGATTATAAAAAACCCCAGACATAGGCCAAAGAGTGGCTGTATTCCCAGTGGAATGCTTTGATACTATGCTCAAAAGGAGTCTCTGCTTTAAAAATAGAATGGGAGCAAGAGGAAGTTGAACTTGTTCCCATCAGAAAGCAATTGTCTGCAAGCAACAAGAAGGAAAATCAGGCTTTTTACACACAACAGCTGTTGAAGTGATGAAATCCAGTTGGAAAAAAGCTTTCCAAAGAGGATCCCTGACTGACTTATGCAAGATCAGCTTGTCGTTGCCTTCAGAGACAAAGGAAACTTTCCATGCAGGTGCTTTCCCCTTCCTCTTCCTGTGATCCGGATAGACAATATGGAAAGTTTAAGGTAGTAAGTGTTGGCTTTTCTCTTTGTCAGTGCTCACTGCCCGTTTACTCAGCAAAATTAAAAGCACAGCTCCAGCTTGCATATTGTCTAGGACAGAGAATCAACAAAAAAGCAGCAGTGGAAAAAATGAACTCAGTGGAATCTGAATTTCTGTGAACTGCATGTTTAAACTCTGGAAATAATTTTGATTGTTTTTCAGCTTCAATTTTACTCCCAAGAATTTGATATCAGAGTAAAATAAATAACAGTGCATGTGTAGTGCTACTGAATATTGGTACAATCTTTTCGCTGTTTTTAATTCCTGAATTTGCTCATTTTCTTAACTTTAATTTTGTAATAGAGAGTTAAACAAATTAAAGAGGAAAAGACAGTTCTATCTCCCTTCTAATCTACTACAGTTTTCACTTGGAAGCACTACTTTTGTGGAGCCAATTGGATCTCTCTAGCAGGAAAGTTTCTCAGATATTAAATTTAAAAATTTCCTTTCCAAATTCTATCCAGGAATACAGTTATGTGCACAGATAACACTTTCAATTCTTTTCCTAATTTCAACTGCAGAGTTAACTGTGGAGTGGAGTCACTTTGATCTTTCCCCTTAGACATCTTATAGCCATCTTATGTATGTGTGGCTTTCATGTAAGGTGGACTGGTTTACTGCTTATTAGTTTTTTCCTCTTTGCTCAGCATTCTTTAATTAGTTAATATTTTTGAAGTACTGAGGTATAGCTTTGAAATTATTAGACTAAGCAATAAAAAGGAAGAAGTGTTACTGTTTTTGCTTTGTTGTCATGATGTTTTTTGCATATGCAATGCCAAACTGTACTATATGTTTTTGTTGCCATTTTATATGCTAAATTCATACCTGTTTTGCAGTGCAGGTCCTGCTTCTGCTCCCAAGTTTCTCCTTGGTTTTTTGACCTAAAAATCCCTCTTTTTTTTTCCTGACATGTATGTGCTTCTAATCCAGAGTTTTTTCATTAGTGTGCAATTCTTTCTTTTTAAGTCATTAAACAAGATACTAAGTAAGGCTAATTTTTATATTAGGCCCAGTTAGACTTCCCTGTCTGTGGATCTAATGCACTTTATCCTCCAGGTGTTTTGGAGGTACATGTGATGGCTGAGCAAAACCAGCATCCTGTTGGCTAGCTATCTAGCAATCAACAGTGCGTTTACTAAATTGACTGTAATACTGTTTTTTTGCCATGAAGTTGCTCTCAGTTTGGAGTATGAGGTTAACTGAGTTTTGAGCTACCAAAATATAAGAACATGTTGTGATTCACAGACTGCTTTTAATTTTCTTTCCTTTGCTGCCTTGTAAAGGTGTGTGGGGAAAGAGGATAGACATGATCTCACCCTTTTCTGTTACATTCAGGTTTCTTACTGTAAGTTCATAGTGCTGATTGTGTTTCTGCATACTTTTCCGCTATTTCTGCCTAAGTTCATGAGAATGCTTACAGAATATTCTGCAAGTCCTAGTATTACGAAGTAATAGGATATCAGTGTCAGAAATGTTACATATTGTAACTTTCCTATTTTGAAGTAAGGATTTATTGCTGGAAATGACAGGATGAAAGTTAGAAAATTGAATCCTATCAAAGTAAATATTGTTAATAAAATAAGGCATGTACAATATTGTGGATTCTTTGTATGTTTTGCTCCCCAGTCAATCAGATCAGCTGTATAAAACCTACAAAGTAGTAAAATAAACTTAAAATAATCTATCTAAAATCAACAATAAAATTGTTAGTGGTGTTTATTTCCTCTGAAAACTTAATGCCATAGTGTAATTTAGCAGTATTGAAAACAGTTAGATGTGCCCAGTAGTTGTAGCATGTTGTGCTCTTTGCTTGACAAAGCATCTTGCATTGTATTCTACATTGTCAACAGGAACAAACTGCACCTTTTATTGTTTTTTAAACTATACTTCAGAAAGTATTTCTTCAATTTGCAGTGCCAGGATAGTAACTGCCACAACCCATTGCTTGTTTCTGTCCATACGCTTGCCCCCTCAGTTCCCCCACAACTGTCTGTGGGACTGAATGACAGAGTTGGGGAAATGATCAGGGGTAAAAATCACTCAGTACGTTTTTATTTTGATTTTTTTTTTTCTCCCAGGTCAGTTCTCCAGTGGTATTTACTGGCACAACTGAGAGATGGCATGAAGGAAGGAAAAGAGGGGAAGATACAGTAGGAGTTCCATAAAATGTCTTCAAAGTATGATGTCACCTGTATTAAAAATACTTTTCTTTTTCAGGAAAACTTCATGGAAGTAATTAGAAACCAGGAATTTCTATTATTGCCAGCCACTGAAATTGCAAAGCTTTTAGCAAGTGATGACATGAATATTCCTAATGAAGAAACTATACTGAATGCACTACTTACATGGGTTCGACATGATTTGGAACAGAGAAGGAAAGATCTCAGTAAACTCCTGGCTTACATTAGACTGCCTCTGCTTGCTCCACAAGTAAATTGCTCAATTCCTCTCTAGTTTCTACCATGGTTACAATGGGCATAATGTCTACAGCATCAATATATTGATAGTGACAAATCATAAAAGCTTCAGGATTCTTAATGATTTGGATTCTTAGAGCTGCATATAAGGACTTAGCATGTTGTATAGGCATGACAGTTTGTGTCTGTTTGTGAACTGCAGCGTATTCTGATCCTAATCTGAGATCAGTTGGGACACAAGAAGGGGTGGAGCTGCTAGGAAAAAATCGCTTCTGTTGCCTAGAAAAATGCTTATCAAGGATATGTTTGTCACTAGAAGGTGTGTCCTTTTTAAATTTTTTTTATGGAACTTGCACAGTTTATTGGGATCATTACCTTTCCTTCATATAAATATAGCTATCCTTGATATTTAGGAAATAGAATTTGAATAAATTATTTGGAGTGATTTTTCTTCTATTAACTCTTGATAAACCATCTTTGGATACTTTTTGTTCTTCCCAATCAATACTTTTTCTCCTTCTCGGACTCATTTGTTTAAATAGTTGTGAATTAAAGTTTTCCTAGTCCTGTAGGAATGACTACTTTTGTTAGTATCATGTGTAGCATTGTATTCGTTATCTGATAGCATGCATGTAAACTAGGTTTGGTGTTTGTGGGTTGGGTTTTTTTTTCCTTTTCTTCTTTTGTGCTAGCCTTCCTTGCTGGACCTTCATTAGTAATATTTAACACTTACTATACAGTCAAAGGATTTTGCTTTACAGTTTTCAGTTTGTTTAGTGAGAATTATTTCTGTTAAATGAAGAAAATAGGTTTTTTATGGAACCTGAATAATAAGTAGAATTCATTAACTCAACAAAAACTGAGATAGATTCACACACAGTGATAAATCACATACACAACATTCTGTGTATTACCTCTAATCTGGTATCCTCCTGCTGGATAGTAAGATTCACTAGCAAGCATTTTAGTATTAATATTTCCATACTGATTATTGTATATGCAATGGCAGGATTTTCTCAGTTGTGGCCTTGACTTTGTAATTCACTTTTTCTAGAAACATAATACAGTTCAAGCCAGTTGACCTGGAGGAAATCATTCTTTTGTTAAGCATTTAATTAATTGATAACTAAGTAACCACTGCTGTATTCCTTTTACTTAATTGATTGTAACTGAAACATCTTTAGAAACTGAAAGTACAGAATTTATCCCAGAAATATGTACTGAAATCAAATTATGTCCACTCAATAACTGATTAGGAAAATAGCAGAATGAAACACAAAGCAAAATCCTATTTCACTTATTATTTTATCTTAAATTTTTCATGTCTTCTCCAAATATATTTCTAATACGATATTTTTGTGTTGCTTTTTTATTTATTACTTTCTTTTACAAATTAAAGTGTTAAGCTGTGATTTTAATATGGCAACAATTAGTCCATTGAGTAAATTGGTTTGAAATGCCCAAAACAGTCTTAATGTTTTCAGAATCATGTTTTGCTTCACGATCACATGACGTTAGGCAATCTAACAGCAAACATAACATAATTAAAAGGTTTCCAATTTTACGGTTGAAGGGTTAAAGCTATTTGAAAGAAATTAAATTAGAAAATTGAATATCTTGCTGAAATCAATAATGTTGCAAGCAGAGATGCAAAGAATATTAGAATCATACACTTTGAAAAGAAAAACTTTGGGAAATACTGTGAAACTGTAGCACTGGAAGCAAAAAATCGTAATGAATTGTCAGTTTTATTGGTTGTGGTTTTATGCATCTCTTTGTACATAGCATTCTGTCATCTCTGGTTAATGTGAGCAGTCTTCTAAATATTTGTAAGTCTCTTTTTGCTCTTACGAAGGCTAAAGATTAATATTTTGTCAGCTTCTTAAGCTGTAAGGTGGCAAGTATTCCATCTCTGATAAATTAATGAAGATGATGATTAAGCAATTTCTGAGTTACAAGATGGTTCAGCTTCCTTTTAGGCAGAAATTCGTAGTACTTAAGTATCTGCACTACCTTTCTCTTCATCAGGTTTCCAATGACTGTAATTGCATGCTAACACATAATTTGTAACTGCTCAGTTATAAATGTTTTCAGTACAAGGAGCTATGTAAATAATAAAACTTGGAAAAAAATGATTTTCATTTAAGTAAGTCCATTCCAGGTTCTCTGGGTGAAGAATATTTACAACAAATTGTAATACGGTAGGTTTAGTTTCAAGAGCCTGCATGTTTTTTGGGTACCAAAACAATCTTAGATTGCATTTCTTTTTAACTGAGATGAAGTTGCTTTCAGAAATTGAGACTCTGTGCTATGAGAAGACTTCTTCATAGGTTGGGGAGGATTAAAAAATGGAGAAAATGTAGGTTGCATCTTGTCGCAAAATTCATATATACACACATAGTGTTGCTTTAAATATTAAATGCTGCTTGTCTATCAGAAAAATACACTGGACGTCTGAATTGGTCATATTGTGTACAAGCCTTAATTTTCATTCCTGTAACTATGACAATGTCCAATTCAGGACAGTAGTAATTAATTGATTTTTTTTTCCTTTGGTGTTTTTTTTTGTTTTAAACCATGTGCAATTTTATAGCATTGCATGCTGGCAGTTAAAAAACGGCTTTAAGTTTACTAATTTATAATCACAAGGTGTCCCTGTGAAGTGATACAAGTGGTAAGTGGTGCTTTGGGTCGAAAGAAGAAATAATGGGAAGTACTGAAAGTAAAGAGTGAAAATTAAGTTCCCTCTGCTGATTTACATGAGAACACTTTAATTTGCTATTTTAAATAGAATCAGAACATTAGCCAATTAGAGAAATACTGCAAAAGTTTGGCTCAGTTTTCTCAAAAGCTGCTGGTAGGGCTTTGAAAGTTTTTTTTCTATTCTCTGGTTATGTTAATTATGTTTTGTCATAGTTTCTGTTGATTTGCCTGATACAGAGATGTTCAGGCTTAGCAGTCTGTACTTATCTGTATCTCTTCTGGAACCACGGATGTCATATTTGCCACTTTGCAGTCCTAAGGCAGCTTTAAGCCAGGGATATGCACACCATATTATGCACAACTATTTCATAACGAGACTCTTTAGTACTCCTGATTACTAATTTCACAGCAGTTTTGTACCTGTTATCGGTTGGCTGTCAACAGCTCAACAATGGCATCTCATTCTGGTTTGTGGACTTATGTCTCTGATATTCACAAAGTGTTTGGATTTTTGCGATGGTAGTTCAGAGGCATTTGCCTTTTTCTTACTGTTCTGACAACTGTCCAAGTCCCAGTGGGGCACTTCACTTGCTTTTTTCTTTGTTACTCAGGCCACGTCTTGCAGCTCAGAAAAATGCCAGTTGTCTAGACTTCTAATAATTACAGTTGGGACACTCAACCTACTAATATATTTTTCCTGCAGTCTGACAAACATGGAGTACAAAAGACTCCAGAATCTTTAAACTTAATAACTTCTATTAGTAGCCTTTATTTAACTTTAATTTTATTTAAGTCAAATTTAAAATTTAACACTTGTCAAATTTGCATGCATCTTTGATCTTAAAATATTTAACAAAGGCTTGTATTAATTGATATACTGTGATCTGGGTCACTGTCAGAGGAACAGAATATATATTAAAATATTCAATCCGTGCATGAAGCGGCTTTTACAGACTTCTGGATTGGGTGGATTCAGGAGTAAGAGGGTGAAGTTAAACTGACTTACTTACCCGGAGCCTGATTCCATTTCCTTGAACATACCTGTAGTGGCACTGGAACATGAGGAGATTTTTGTTTTCTTCCTTTGGACCATTAAGCTTAAATCATCCATTAAGATCAGATGGCCTTCCTTTTTTTTTACTTAATGGCTTAGCTTAAAATGTGAATGTTTTGTTTATTACAAGTTTATCTTTACCCTAGCCTTTTTTATATGACCATTTTGAAAATACATAGATTTTAAATCAGGCAGTGGAAGTCTTTGGATAAAATGTTTTCTTGTAATCTTGTTTTTATTCTTCATGTGGCTTATAGCAATACAGCTTGTTTAATTTTCTTTCTTTTTCACAGTTTCTGGCAGATATGGAAAATAATGCACTCTTTAGGGATGACATTGAATGTCAAAAACTCATTATGGAAGCAATGAAGTACCATCTGTTGCCAGAAAGACGACCTATGTTGCAAAGTCCTCGCACCAAACCTAGAAAATCTACAGTGGGCGTGTTGTTTGCAGTTGGAGGAATGGATGCAACAAAAGGTATTGGCTTATATAATGATTAGTTGATGAGCTGTTTTGGTTCTTTTTAAAAGAAATGTTTGATACATGTATTTACAACATGTTAATTCTAAAATTCAAAGATTCTGGAGCACAGAACATGAAACGTTTTAAAAGTACACTGTTTATTACATCAAAAAACCCGATGTAGCTTTGATAATACTGTAAACATTCTGGAAGCTAGAGTTATGATTGATTTGAAATTATCAAGGGAATATCTGATTTCTGAAATGTCGAACTGAGTGAAAACTAATCTTTATTTACTTGAGTGGGAAGTAATTTGGAAAAGGAAGAAAATGACAGAAAGGGCACAGAGGTGACCTGCACATGCATTAAAAACAAACAAACAAACAAACAAAAAAATGTGCTTTTTGAGTAATTGTTAAATGGTTCTGTCACAGCTACGTGGATTTTCTTTTTTATAGACACTTCCATACTGTTTAATGGTAGTTAGAAGGAATCTGGCAAGTTAGAAAAGTTACGGCAGAGAAAGTGTTTTCTTTCACTTGTTGTTTTAAAGCTAGCACTTTTAGTACTTCATGTCACATAGCTTCAGATTTTTTTTATAATATTACAAACCAGTTGATTTCAATATATAATTGCATGTCACAAGGGTTGTTTTATATTCCTAACATTTGTATTTCTAAAGGCTTGATTCTGCAAAGCAGTTAGAAATCCTGCTTTTTGTCTGAAAAGCACTGAGAAAGTCCTCCTCTATAATGGTGCAGTTAATTCCTGAGGAAGTCAAAAAAGACTTGTATTCATAGAATTAAGAACATGCTGCAGGATGTCATGCTGTCTTGTGGGAACAGCATATTGCTGAAATAAAAACTATCCTAATAATTCAGACTTTTTTTTTAATAACTTGCATATGTTGTCATTCAGGAGCTACAAGCATTGAAAAGTATGAACTTCGTACCAACATGTGGACTCCTGTGGCAAACATGAATGGACGAAGGTTACAGTTTGGAGTTGCAGTCTTAGATGATAAATTGTATGTTGTTGGTGGCAGAGATGGACTGAAAACATTGAATACTGTGGAGTGCTACAACCCTAGAACAAAAACTTGGAGTGTAATGCCACCTATGTCCACTCATCGTCATGGTCTTGGTATGTAGAGTTCTGTAAAGGCTGAATGCATATTTTTAAAAGGTTATCTGTTTTAGGATTGGTCAAAAAACATTCAGAAATTAAGTTTAGGGGGGCGGAAACTTTGTTTTAATGTCAATTGCTTATTGAACATCTTTTCTCCTTCAGATTATATCCAGCGTTGGCTACCAAAAGGAAATTTCTTTTTATTTGTTTTTAAATATTTTCTGGTGCACACTAAGAAAATGTGATCTTTTTTCCCCTTATCCAGAAGCGATTGTTTTTCATATCTGTTTTTTTAGGAGTAGCTGTATTGGAAGGTCCCATGTATGCTGTAGGAGGACATGATGGCTGGAGCTACCTGAATACGGTAGAAAGATGGGATCCACAGGCTCGTCAGTGGAACTTTGTAGCTAGTATGTCAACTCCAAGGAGCACTGTTGGTGTAGCAATATTAAATGGAAAGTATGTGAAGGCAACTTCTGTTTTCTATCTCATTATTTTATGTAATTACAGGACCATTCTAAATTACTATTAATAATTTCTCTTCATAGATACTTGCTGATAGCATTAAGAACCAAGTTTCTTCATTCACAGAAAAGATACTGTATTGGGTCAAGCAAGCTTCCCCACAGCATCACAGTGCCCCTCAGTATCGCTTATGAGACACCGTCTCTATAGGCCAATAAGTAGTTACCATCTCCTTAATAAAGAAAGGAGTAAATGGTTGTTCTCTTTCACTGAGACTCCAGTGATGTCCTCTTACTGTGATAGTATGAACAATCAACTTCCAAAATTACTGTAAAGTCGTGGAGGAGTACTCATGTTATATTGCATTAAGTCAGAACAGTAAGCTCTGGCAGAATGAATCTAATCTGGAGTGCTATCTGAAATTTCTACAGCTGTTTTTCAGTGAAAATATGCCTAATTCTGGATACAAAGCATATTCAGACAACTAGGCCATTTAATGTTGCAGTCACAGGAAATGGCTGGAAGTGACCTCAAGGAGTTCCCTAATCCATTGCCTACCCAAAGTTGAATCAATTATATCTAAAACACAGCCAGAGTGATCTTGTTCTTAACCTCTAGTGGTAAAGTTTCCGTAACTTCCCTAAGCAATCTGCTTAACTATTAATACATTTGTGAAGTTCTCCTCATGTCAAGTCTTAAATACTTTTTGCTGATTTATATTATTATTGTTTGTACTATCCAAAGTGAACATGGAAAAATGCATCTTTTCTTTCCTATTTGCAACAGCCTTTTGTATTTAAAGACACATGTCCCCTCAGTATTCTGTCATCAGGACTGAATAACTCCAGCTCCTTCAGTCTTTATTTGTAGACCATGATTCCTAGACTTTGAGTGAATTTCATTGTTTTCCTTTGGACGAAGTGTAATTGTTCTATAGCATCCCAAAATACAAGTGGTACTTGAGTCAAGCTATTACGAAAATAAAGATCAGTTGGAATCACAGAATCGTAGAATAATTTGGATTGGAAGGGACCTCTGGAGTCATCTGATCCAACACCAACTCAAAGCAGGGCCAATCTTAAAGTTGGATCTAGTTTCAAAGTTAACTGAGGTAGCTCAGGTTATATGTGAGTTTTGAATATCTCCAAGGATGGAGATTCAACAGCCTCTCTGGGCAACCTGTTCCAATGTTTGACCACTGTTGCACTGAACATTTTTCTTCTAATATCGTGTTGAAATTTCCCATATTGGAACTTGTCTGTTCTTCCTCCTTTCACTGCATACCTCTGAGAATGATCTGTCTTCTATATAACCTCTCATTAGGTAGTTGAAGACAACAGTAAGATGCCTCCTTAGCTGTCTCAAGAATTCTTAAGACTGCACAAAGGCAGCTCTCTCAGCCTCTCCTCATATGTCATATGTTCTAGCTCCCTCATCATCTTAGTGACCATCAGCTGGGCTTGTTCCAGAATGGCAAGATCTTTCTTGTACTGAGAGCCCAAAGCTGGACATAGTATCCAGAAGCAGTCTTATATGTACTGAATAAAGGGGATCAGCTGTATTACTCCAAGGGCATACTGCTGACTTGTTGTCTGCCAGGACTTCCATGTCTATTTTTGCTAAGCTGCCTCCTCTCCTGTCAGCTCCCAGCCTGTACTATTGCATGGGAATATGCCATCCCAGGTACAGGACTTTGCATTTACCTTTGCTGAACTTCATGAGACTACAGTCAGCCCATTTTTCCAGCGTGTCTATGTCTCTCTGAATAGTAACCAAGCCCTCCAGCACATCGGCAACTCCCCTTAATTTGATATTATCAGTAAACTTGCTAAGGCTGATTTCCATTACATCTTTCAGATAATTAATGAAGACATTGAGCAGTATCAGCCACAGTATCAGCCTGGGAGGAACACCACTAGTAACCAGTTGCCAGCTGGACTTCATACTACTGATCACAGCCCTTTGAGCCCAGTAGTCCTTCCAGTTTTCCACCAGCCTTGTAGTGAGCTTATCTAAACCATATTTTGCCAGGGTGGCTACAGGAATACCATCGCAGACAAAGCTAACCTGATTTGCTGAGTAGTATTGTGGTCATGGCAGAGTATTTACACTCTCTTGACCACAACTTTTCACTTCCTGCTTATGTACTATCTGATGCATCTCCCTAGAGCTGTTTGAATATCGTAAGGTAGCAAAAAGCTTCTCACTTTTTTTTTTTTGGAATTTTAGTCTGCTGCTAAATTAGTACAGCTGAAATGCACCTACAAAGGGTCCTGTGAGATCTGGAAAAAGTCCAGGAATGAGTGGAAATGCTCACTGGGTGCAGGGAGGAGGGAAGAACTTTAACAACCAGCGAGTAGAGTACCTTGGGCTGCCTTGGAACTGCAGTCTCAGATGCCTAAGTTAGGTCTAAAGCTTCCTATATATTCAGCAGAGGGTTTCAGGTGTGGTGAAAAGCACCAGAATTAGAGCCTCACATTTCTCTCTTATTATAGAACATTCCCTAGTCTCTTAACGTAGGCAGCAACATTAGATACCTATAGCTAAAAAGCTTAAAAGTGCACGCGGCATTTCATCTGAGGGAGCAGTAACTTCTGCACTTTCTAGTAATATCTATCTGTAACTTGATATATTTCAGATTTGCTCAAAACCTTCATATAGAGAAATTAACATATCTTTCTCCATGTCCAAAATGTGAGATCACTCCATAAGTTATCAAAACTCTGTCATGTTTTGGGGGGAGGCTTCATTTAAATGCTGTGTTGCATAAAGGATTGATTTTTTAGTCATGAACTTTTTGGAACTGCAACAGGATTTTTCAATAACCTTCAGTACATTCCTTACCTTGAACAAGTTGAGTTATTAAACATGGGAACTTCCATGCAAATATATTTTTTTAAAGGGTATTAAAATTATTACTGGGAACTACTAGGTCAACTATATTTACAAGATGTTTGTATTTAAGTTTGCTGTCAGTATATTTAAAAAAACCAAACAATGGTGTTTCCCAAACTGAGGACATCTTGAATAGTGCTTCATAGTAACTGTTGTAAATTGTTCACACTATCATCATATACAGTATCTAATGTTTATTTGATAATGTTATTATCCTTAGGCTATGAAAGCATTTAATTAATGATATTTCAGGTGATCTCTCAAACTGGACTTTACTTCTGATGCATTGCTTCCTTTTTAGAATGGCTTCTGAGTTCCTACCTTTCCAAATAACAGTACTGGGCATTTCTGCTTCTAAGCATAGATTGCTCATAAACTGTGTGCATAAACTCTTTATCAAGTTTGATTATTTGATTAGTTTTAAAGATTCATCAGTAATGGAGTGCTCCTAAAACCAATCTTTTCCTTCTAGCCTTCCCAAAAAGTTGAAATCCTTTGTTAATAACAAATGCTAGAAACCTTTTTGTTAGAACTGAGCAAACTAAGCCACCTAGTGGGTGTGAGGGACTTAACGTAGCGCTGTCGTTCATAAACTAAAACCCAGGTCCAGAAAAATACTCGAATGTCAAGATGAGGCAGGGCAGAGTTGTTGCATGCACAGATCCACTACGGAATTTTTCCCTTTGACCCTGCTAGAAATGGGCCTTCGTCTTCAAGTCACATAAATAATTTTGAAAAAGTTAGCTATATGCATAGGTTGGAACATAAATGCTGTGTTATAGATATCAATTTTCTGTAAATTATTATGCATTGAAAGAAAAGATTGGAGCAAAATCTTATCTGAGTTTTCACAACAGAACATTCTATTGAAAGTTGAAAGTCTCCTTCGAAACTTCCCTTTTCAACAAACTTGAAAGTCCTTCATACATCACTGGAAACTTTGTCTTGTTCAGACAATATTTATTTACTTTTTTTTTTTACTTTGTAGGCTTTATGCAGTTGGTGGTCGAGATGGAAGTTCTTGTCTTAAGTCAGTAGAATGTTTTGATCCTCATACAAACAAATGGACCCTCTGTGCTCAGATGTCAAAAAGAAGAGGTGGTGTAGGTGTAACCACCTGGAATGGGTTCTTGTATGCAATAGGTGGTCACGATGCCCCAGCATCAAACTTAACATCCAGGCTGTCAGACTGCGTAGAAAGGTAATATCCTCATGAAGGCATATCCTGCTAGTAATTCTAATAGTGCTAGTCTATAGAGTGATTTATGGAAAGAGCTGTAAGTAGAAACCCAATAAAATAGCCGTGTTATTTTTAGCATGAGCAGAGGAAACTTACATATAAAAACATACTGTGTAGTCATAATATGATTCAAAATGTTGCCAAGACCTTTGAAATTAACACCCAAATCTATGCTGTCCTAATAATACCTGTTTTCTACTACCTTGAGAGTGTCAATTCCAGTATGTTTTTTCTACTGAATTTTGGCAACACTTTTAGAGCATAACACAAATTATCTTTTAGGTATGATCCAAAAACAGATATGTGGACTGCTGTGGCCTCTATGAGCATTAGCAGAGATGCAGTGGGTGTATGTCTTCTTGGTGACAAGTTGTATGCTGTTGGAGGATATGATGGTCAAACATACCTTAATACAGTGGAGTCTTATGATCCCCAGACAAATGAATGGACACAGGTATAGTTTCTGATCAGACCATATGCTACTATTTATCTTGTTATTTCAAGTGTGCCTCTTTTTACAAGGAGAAGTCAAATATTCCTTCTCTAAGAAGCACTTTCTTACTAGTCTGTTGTAAATCTCTCTTTTTCTTTTTTCTTTGTCTACCATCTCGAGATGATTTACCTTGAACAGACAGTTAACTTCTAATAAACTACTGTTAATAAAATGTATTGACGTGTTCCCAAAACTGTCATAAAGCGTTCTGTTTACATGACTTCCTATTCTGAAGATAAACGATAAATATAGATTAGTTTTAGCTCTACTGTGTTTCTCAGCAAGTTTATCAATTTCTTCGAGGTTGTGGTCATCTTTTCATAAATAATCCCTTCCTGATGTGAATGCTATGTGCAATGTGTGCAACTTTCAGGAAGCCTTTTCCCATTTCTCTTCACCCGGCTCAAAAAAAAAAAAAAAAAAAAATCCTTCAATTCATGATCAAAAACCATTACTGTAAATTCAAAGCTTGGTTACTTTTACTTTTTTATAGCTCCAGGAATGTGTGTCTCTGTGGGAAGAGCACACACAAGGACATCCTGGGCAGGCTGTCCTTTGGTATCTACTGCCATTTGAGATACCCTAAAGCATCTGCATCCACAGAAGGCTGGCAGATACAGCACAGAATCTATGGGAGACCAAGGCCCTTCTGGAGTCCAGCTGCAGGCCAGGATGAATGTCCAAGGTCACCTACAACAGCTTTAGACACCAGTATTTAGGCAGCTGAATTCTGACCTCCTGAATGTGTTATCACATTAATAGCCCCAAATTGCTAATTCAAAAAGAGAACTGAACTGCTCTCTATCAAAATCTTTGTAACACAGAAAACTGAGCTGTCCATTTTCCCCACTTCATACTGCTGCACAATCTTAAAACGTAAGTCATCTAGGAGGCTCATCAGAGCTTGGGGCCTTCAGTGGCAGTACTGGTAATGATAACCCATGGCATTATTTGTCCTGCTGAAGAAAAAAAAAAAGTGTACCAGAGGAGAGAAACAGTGCTTCTCACCGTTTCATCTAAATGAATGTTGCATGCTGTCCAGGTAGTGACCATCTGTATGTACCTTTGTATCCTCAGCCTTGACCCTCTATATCTCACTGAATCTCATGATCCCAGTATATAGGACAGTTTTGAACCCTTCTTAGAGGGATGTGGAAGTGTCTGTGTACCTTCCTTCTCTTGTTATGTCAGCAGTCTGCCACCACTTCATCCACGCACAACTCAAAAGAGGGTAGTGGAATTTTCTCAAGTGAAGTTTGCTAGACCCACAGACAGTTCAGGATAAGTCTGTTGTTCCTGGGAGAAAAAGAAATAGGGGAGTTGGCATAAACACCCTTTTTTGTCTTCAGGATAATCTTTGTAGCAGTTAGTGTGTTATTCACACACACTCCAATACTATGAAGTTTAAAAGGGGAAGCTAAGATGAGTGTTAGAAACTACCTTCCTCTTTTCAAGTCCAACAGAATCTCAGCAGAAAAGGGTCTTGCCAGAAATAACTTCTGTTTACAAAGAAAGAATAGAGCCTGGGAAATTATTCTGATTTCAAGAACTCTTAACAGGATTTTATAAAATATTCAAGTAAAAAGGAGAGGTTGCCCCTGTCACATTTGGCATTTTCTGTTTGAGAGAAAAATGCATTGTTTTGCCAACCATTACTCAGTTGTCAGACTGTCTAGCTCAAGTGTCCAGATTGTATCATAACAATGGATTCTTTTTCCTGTAATACCAAGTAATTGAAATTATCAATAAGAATTGTTTCATATTCTTGGGGTTTGCTATTGCTTTCAAAGTGCTTCACTCTATGATATAAAATATCTTCACCTTTTCTGTGGGTTTTTATCCAAGTTTTGGACAAATTTGCTATTTTTTTTAAGTCACGTTAACAGAATGTGGGTAATATTGCCACTCTGCTGCAGCTGTACAACTATTATTACAAGCATTAACTAAGCACTGTCAGTTTTAGGGGGAAAAAAAATCAAACTTAAAGCTGACTGCATTTATCTCACGGATTTTTTTTTTTTGTTTTTTTCTTTTGCTTACAGGTTGCACCATTGTGCTTAGGAAGAGCTGGAGCATGTGTTGTGACTGTAAAACTGTAAATCATTTTCTCTATGAAGGTGACATTCTGCTCCGTAGACTCAGACGATTTCTTTTTTCCTCAAGCAAACTACCAGTGCACCAATAAACACAAGCTGCAGGATATCTACCACGGCAAAGTGTTTGGTCTCAAGCTAACATGTACATGTTGTTCTTACGGACCAATATTAAGCACTTTTTAAAAAATCAGCTTTGTTACCCATATGTTAGAAGAATTCTGTTTGTAAAAAAAATCAGCTGCAACCAGCCAGTTGCCAGCAGAGGACTTCTGTTTAGGAAGTGCTAAGAAACGAGTAAAACTCATTAGTGAACTCACTATAATAATCAAATGTTACAGATCCAAGGCCTTGATCCCCCAAACAGGCAGAAGAATGATGCTATAAACAGATATACTTCCACTGATATAATTGAGTCAATCTCTGGGTAAAACAAGTTATAGGATTGGACCCCATATATTTAATTTGCCTATAATAAACATGTTTGGCTATAGGTATCTGAACTATTACAATGCTGGCTGACAAACCAATGCAAACTGTTGTAAATGGCAGGGGTAATGCCTGCCTTGGAAATGAAGTTGTGTATTTGGTGAATCTATTGCACTTTTATCATCATTCCTAGTTTAGCAAACTTTTTATTTAACCGAAGCCTTATTTTAAATGTTGTCTTATTATGCTAACAAAAATCTGCTATTTAATAATTTCTGCTGGAGATTTTTGACATCCAGTGTAGTTTTTGGATTTTCAAAGCTTTTACGTGAGATGTAGAACATCATACCTTTTTCTCTACTTTGGGTCTTGTATTTACTTTGCTATTTTTAAGGAAAAATCTATAAGCATGAGTTATTGGAAGAATTCTAAGGTGTGATTAAAAGTGAACCAATTTAAGTTTAATATTTGCACTTTGGGATTTTTGAACCATTCCATTACATCTAGACTAATTACATTTTTACATGAGGCTTTGCACTAATTTGAAAAGTATAATTTTATAAGATGAAATGAAACAATTGTCTATCTTTCCAGTAAGGTTACTTCAAAATGTAAAGGACCCAATCCTGCAAGATGCTTAACTGCCACCATTTAAGCATGTTCAGCATCTTACAGGAGAGTTATGTGTGCCTCGCTGGATTGTATCAAATTAGTTACCTTATTTAACAGTTATCTAATGTTTCAGATACTTTATAATTTGCCTTTCTTAAGCCCTATGCTGTTACACAGAATTGCTTTGAACGGTCTGAATGTTCTCGGAAAGTGTTTTTGTATTTGCTTTTCTGTGCCTTGTTCCTTAGGTTTTCAAAACAGTAGGTAGTATGTGTGTGTTTGTAATGGAAAATGGGAAGATGTGAGCTCATTGAATGTTTTTCAAAAGTTTGAAGCATCTGATGCCCAAAGTCTTTGTACATTTGTAATTTTAAATGTGTTAATGCGCTCCGTGAACTATTTATTGTTTTAAAAAAAAATTACTAAGCAGTGAAAATTTGTGATGAAACCTGCACTGTTTGCAATTGAATACAGCTGAACTCAAACGCAGCGTTCTCGGGTTAGCGCCTTTTTTCTCTAGCTTACAGCCCATTGTGTGCCTGTGCCCGCGGCTTAACAGGCCTCGTTAAGAAATGTTGTTTTTACCGCTCCTCTTGTTGGACTTCTGGTTTTAGGAAAACGACCTTTTCCTTTCAATACTTCAAGTACAAGCCCGCACCGCGGCACCCATCTTTTCCCGGCACGACGGCGTTAGAGGACTGCCCCGCCCGTGCCCCGCCGCGGGGAGGCCCAACCTCACCCCGCCGCCGCCGGCGGAGGGAGGGGCCTGTTGCGGCCTGGCGCCTCGGCCGCGCCTCCCCATTGGGGGCGGGGCGGGGCGGGGCACCGCCCTCCAGCGGCGATGGCAGCCCGCTGTCTCCGGGGTGACAGCGACGCCGTGGGCGGGCGGGGTCTGGCTCGCCGGCCGGCCGGGGGAGGCGGGGCGGCGCATGCGCAGGGGGGCGCCGCGCAGCGAGTGGTGGGCGCGATGAAGGTGAGTGTCTTCGGCCGCCGTACGCGCGGGCGGCAGGGGGGGCCGCCGGGGAGCCGCGGCCCCGGGGCGGCGGAAGGGTGGAGGGCGGGCGGTCGGGGCCGTGGTTCGCGCTCCGCGCTGCAGGAGCGGGGCCCGCCGCGGGCAGGCGGTGCTTGCGGCCTGGGGAGGGGAAGGAGGGGGGCGCGGCGGGAACCGCCCGCTCGTGCCGGCCTCCAGCAAGCGGGAGCCTGACGCCGCCGACGGGGCTTCCTCAGGGGAGCCAAGGCAGCTCCCCCCGCCCGCCCTGCCCCGGCCTCCCGCGGGAGGTTCGGACTCCGGCCAGGCTGGTTCTCGCCGCGACAGTTGCCTGAGCCGCCGCGTCGCCTGAAGCCGTTAGCGCCGGAGGTCGGGTCTCCGGCCTCCTCTGTAACGTCTCCCGCTGTGCCTTAATGCTGGCCCTGGCAGCGCAGAGGGGTGCGAGAAACCCTCCTCGGGCAGCGGTTAAATGGTTGGGCCAAAAGGAAAGTTTCCTACTCAGACCGCTTTGGGGGTTTTAGTTGATGCGTTACTGTACAGTGAGAGCATGAAGAGCCGGAGCTTGCCTGCACTCCCATGATGATTTTCTTTATCGTTGGTTTATTACAGATTTTATTAAATTTTTTTCAAAATCAAACATAATTGTCGGATGTTCTTTGTGCTTACGGCATGCGGTTCTCATAATTTTACGCTTTGTGTGAGTAAAATGCAAATTCAGTGTGAAGAATGCCTCAGTTTACATTCACCCAAAAGAAGGGATGGGGGACCTTTGGCAAAGACTTGAGTAAGCCTGCCAGGCGTTTGGTGGACACCAGATGTTGGTGTTTATCTGGTGTCATGGGAGGGAAAAAGTCATGATAGCAAGCTGTGAAAGTTGTGGACTTTTTCTTACACCCAAGTTATAGAAATACCTGTGCAGGTAGTGGGGAAGGAAAAGGAATTTGAGAAACTTTCTTAGTCGGAAGTCAGATCTTTATGGTTGAGTAGCTTTGAGGTCTTAGGTTTTAAGACCTAACAATTCAGAGAGGTCAAAATAGTTACATGTCTTTAAAAGCGTAGATGTTGAGCCTTCTGTGTTTTACACACTAAGGATGCTTTCTGGTCATGGACTTCTCCATGTAATTTAGAGAACTAAACATTCTGGTCTTTCGACATGAAGGGGAGAGTCTCATACAATTTTTTTATTCTAGTAACTCCATAAGAGAAAAAATAATAGTTGGTAGAGTCACAGTAGTTCTCAATGCAGACACCCAGCATAAGAAACTTCAATTTTTCCAGCACAACCCAAAAGATTTTTCTGTGGAATTTTGGTACTTTGGTACGTTAGAATCACCCAGAAGTTGTGTTTGAGGGGTTTTTTTTTTCCTCCACAGTACTTGCAGTTGCTAACATGTTACAAAGTTGTTTATTGTTATATGCTTATAATTCTAAGATATGTAATTTCCCACTTTTTTTTGTCTCCCAGCAAGTATTCAGTCTGTTAGAAAAAGCTTGGTCTGGTTCCCCTGTGCAGTTTGCTTGGCAGAAAACTTTGGGAAATTTCCTTGCTGTAACAGGGTAAGATTACAAATATTTATTGCATTTGTTCATAGAAATCACTGATGAAGAAAGGTAATTATTCTGTACGTTAATCTTCTTTAGAGGTGATCGTGCTGTGAAAATTTTTGATCGTCATGGTCAGAAGAGAAATGAAATCAGCTTACCAGGGTAGGTACTAAGATGGGTTTAAATTATTTTCTTTGTTGTTTTCTTTAAAAATGCTTCTCCTCGGCTTATACAGTGTGAGAACTTTGTAGGAAGACACTGTTTCTGGTAAACATACCTGGAAAAGAAGACAAACTGATGAGCGTGTATGGAATCTGAGACAGTAAAAGCTGAATTCATAGTAAGCTATCAAGGATAGTCAGAAAAATATATTCTCTTACCCCAAACACTCCTTATTAGTAATAAACTCAATCTACTTCATTAAAACATTAGAAAAAGATCTATCATATTAAGAAAGAACATCATGAGGTTGTATACAATATATCTGTGTCATGCTGATTGTGACTGCATTCTTGCTATTGTCAGTTTTCTAGTAATTTGTTATCATAGCCTTACTGAGGAATCCTTTTGGTTTAGTGCTTTTGCTTATGTCACTGGCATAATGTATACATTGGCATTTTACTTTAGATCAGGAATGTACTTCTGAAGTGAATCTCACTGTTTTTCCTGCTTATCACGCTTTGGTTCACATCAGAGAGTGGTGTTGGAGTGTACAAACCGGATTCCTTTCAGATGAATTTAAAAAGTGGTGTACTTTGGAAGATGCAGTCTAACTGCTAAAAGGCAGTCAGTCCATAGGAACAGGCTAGATACGACCCAGAGAAAACCTCCCTAGGTGCAAACACTGCGACATCAGGTCATCACACCATTTTGCTCTATATCTACTTTTATTGGGCACCATTACTACCTGATGTAGCATAGTTTCATTTGTGTACTTCTCATTTCTTTTTAGTATTTTATCTGCTCTTAGATTAAGTATTCATGCAAATTCCTGATTTTTTATTTTATTTCCAACAACCTGATTCATTTTGATTAAGGTGGAGCCCTTAGTCAAGGCAAAACTCTCACTAAGGCTTTAAATCTGAAACCTCTAATCTATAAGTCTAATTTTCATTTCTAGAATGTCACTTACATATCCCTGTATCATTAGGAGATATGAGCCAGAATCACTTCGCTCCCCAAGAACTCTCTAGAAATCCAGTTTTTGCAGTTATAGAATCATAGAATAGTTTGGATTGGAAGGGACATTTAAAGGTCATCTAGTCCAACCCCTCTGCCGTGAGTTCAGGGGTTGCTCAGAGCCTCGTCCAACCTGACCTTGAATGTTGCCAGGGGTGGGTCATCTACCACCTCTCTGGGCAACCTGTGCCAGTGTTTCACCACCCTCATTGTAAAAAATTTCTTCCTTATGTCTAGTCTAAATCTACCCTCTTTTAGTTTAAAACCATTCTCCCTTGTCCTGTTGCAACAGGCCCTGCTAAAATGTTTGTCCCCATCTTTTTTATAAGCCCCCTTTAAATACTGAAAGGCTGCAATAAGGTCTCCCCCAAAGCCTTCTGCAGGCTGAATAACCCTCTCAGCCTTTCTTTGTAGGAGAGGTGTTCCATCCCCCTGATCATTTTTGTGGCCCTCCTCTGGACCCGCTCCAACAGGTCCATGACTTTCCTGTGCTGAGGGCTCCAGAGCTGGCCGCAGTACTCCAGGTGGGGTCTCACCAGAGCAGAGTAGAGGGGCAGAATCACCTCCCTCGACCTGCTGGCCACGCTTCTTTTGATGCAGCCCAGGATACGATTGTCCTTGTGGGCCGCAAGCGCGCATTGCTGGCTCATGTCCAGCTTTTCATCCACCAGTACCCCCAAGTCCTTCTCGGTAGGGCTGCTCTCAATCCCTTCGTCCTCCAGCCTGTATTGAACTCCCCCAGTTCATGGTAGTTGCCACCTTGCACCAAACCAAGAGATGCAATTCTCATTCTCTTTACCGGACTCGCTTGTATCTCGCTGACTATCGCATCTCGCTGTCTTGTTTCAAAATCCTGTTCTGGTTAGGTGCCATTCATAATGTGGGCTGGCTATGTCAGTGTCTTTTGCTCGGTAGTATCCATGGCCCAGCTCATTCTGCGCTGTATTTTGCACAATCTGTCATAAATGCTCATTCTCTCCAGCAAACTGCCAAAAGTGAGGAAGGCTGTGTGGAATCAGTGGTGAACTCTGAGGAGAGATTGTGT
This sequence comes from Calonectris borealis, assembly GCF_964195595.1. Classification (NCBI taxonomy): domain Eukaryota; kingdom Metazoa; phylum Chordata; class Aves; order Procellariiformes; family Procellariidae; genus Calonectris; species Calonectris borealis. Next base: position 26,484,760 of record NC_134315.1, read on the forward strand.
TGGACTGGGGATCCTCTACTGTCTACTGGGTTGGTGAGGGTGGTGTGAAGGGGAGTCTACCTTACTGATGGACACTGATAGCACTACCTTATTGATGAACAGGTGTGACCCTTTCCTTCAGGGAAACATAACATCTAAACCAGTTGTGAAATAATGTTGTGTTCTTATGGCAAGGCAAAGAAGAGAAAAAACTTGTATAATAACCACATATCCTAAAGGCTTGTCGAAATAATTAACATCAGCTTATGGTAGTTCGAATAGTACTGACTTTTTGAGGCCCACCGGCAAACCTTCTACCTAGGTTAGGTAGTTCTTTTGAATTCTTATTTCCAACCTTTTGCTGTGATTGAAGAATAAATTCTCTCTAATTATTACTATTAGAATAAAATTCAATTTTTGTGATATACAGTTTAAAGAGAAACAAGTGTGCTTATATGGAGGTTCTCCCCCTCAGGCCAAACTTTGCTTCTTTTTTTGTTGGTCAACTGTTAACCAGCTGCACTTGTTAACTGCTGGACCTCTCCTTGCATAAGAATGGAGTTCAGGATGTCAGATATTTTCTGCTATAATAGTTGATGTTATAAGCATCTTCTTACCATTAGGTTGATTAATTTGTTTTGTTTACTACTTATCAATCTGCATTTTTCCCTATTTTTTTCTTCTTGTCCTTGTTATTCCTGCTCTTGATGTTTTGATTGGCTGTTAAGTATTCATGGTTGTGTTTTGGGAATAGTCCATACTTATTGTCTACAATAAACTGCTAAGGTTTTAAAAAGAACGATAGGAAAAACTGGAACTGAAGGTTTACTGAATTAGTTTACAGCAATGTGTGTTTCAGTAGGACACTTTTGAAATTGCTTGCATTAGGAGTTTTTCATTTGAGTGGTAATGAGAGTGAAATTTTTTGTAGAGAGACCTTTTTAACCTGAAACTGACAATTTAACTTATCTAGAAAGAAAAGAATGGTGTCAGATAGTATGGGTTCTTAGTTTGCAGTATATGGTGCTTTAAATATGTGTTGTTAACAACACCATTTCCAATTCACTAGAGACTTGTGGGTAAGTCTGCTGTCCTCTTCATTCTGGGAACTATTTGCAAGTAGAGGCTTTTCCTGCTTCTGCATAGGTTTCTTGTCCAAGTTCGTTATGCTTGTTGAACTATGAGAAAAATAATCCCAACACTGAATAGCCTCTAACAAAACAGAACCTTACAGGGGATTTTCACTGTCTCCTGAAAATCAAGGTGGCAGTATTTCAAGTACTAGAATGGAAGTAGCAGTCTATTTTTTACGACCTTCCTTTCAACCTCTGCATTTCGATGAGATTTGAGTAAGGGTGTGGTTGCTATAAAAGTACACTTTACAGGTAAATCTGCAATCTGTCATGGGTTTGCTTGGGAGGGAAAAGGAAGGACAGGGACTTCAACTGAATAATTCTTGGCAGTTTCTGTACACTCACAAACATATTTTAACACAATTAGTGAAAGTCTTTTTTTTTTTCTTCAGTAACTGTGTTGCTATGGACTGGGATAAGGATGGAGATACTCTAGCAATAATCACAGACAAATCTAGTGCCATATTTCTGTGGGATGCAAACACAAACAAAACAAGCCAAGTAGACAGTGGCATGAGGTAAGAAAGGTTTTTTTTAAAGTGTCTATTTGAAGACTTGGACCACTGTGGCTTCTTGTTGTGGAGGATATATTGCAAAGATCATCTTTTCATTGGAGTCCTCATAGCACATATAATGTTTAACTAATATGCTACAGTTTGTTGCTAAATTCTTTTTGGTATGATTTGCTAGTTTTGAAGTGTTTGTTGTGGGTGGGGGTTTTGGGGTTGGTAGGGTTTTTTTTTCTTTTTTAATTATCTACAGTGCCAAAGTCCCCAGAGAGCTTCTCTTCAATGTTTCCACTTTGTGGTAGAAACAAGGATGGGTGAATTTTTTGTGCATCTGCACCAGCTACACTTTCTCCAAAATATTTCACACAAGTAAAAGGGGGCTTAAAAGTAAGGGAAGTGATTTTAGTGGTGCTAGGATTTTTTCCCCTTAGATTTATAAGGGGACTAAAGTGCTATTCACAAAGCAGATTGGTTTAGGACCTAAGGCGATCCTACTCTAAGGTTCAAATCCCTACCTTTCTGAATTTGGCCACAGTCTTAAAACTGTCCTGAGGCCTACATAACAATCAAGCACAGGGTTAATAAATAAGCTTGGTTTAACAATTAAACTTTTAGTTTCTTTGAATCTATTCCAATAAACTGTTGCACTCTACATAAACATTCTGTCTGTAGGAAAGAGAGTGGAAACAAATCTGTCCCATGTTTGTTAGGGCACTCACCTGAGCAGAGAAACAGCTAATTTTGGATACTGCTGCTATTTTATTTACTTGAGTTGAGACAAACACTCCTTCTGATTTAACCCTTCATTTCCTTCCATAAATTTCCTTTGTGTATGTTTTTGGGAGGGTTTTTTTTGGGGGGTGGGGTGGGGGGGGTGTTTGTTTGCTTTAAGTAGTCAAAGATACCAAGATTGGAGTGTTTTATCCATTAAATCAAAAAAATTCAGTTCAGCTAGAAAAATTAGGGGCTGGGGGTTTTGCTGGTTTCTATGAGGGTGTCTTTTTTCCAGATTTAGGTTGAAAACTCCATGTCTGAAATATGGAATATTCCATATTTCCATTAACATGTACACTTGTGCTTTGTAAAATTCATTTGGAATATTGGATATTTGATTATGAGATAATTCCATATGTTACAGCCTGGTATCCTACATGTGTACGTTGAAACTGAACTTAAACTGTACTGAAACAAAAAAATAACTTCTATATAAGTTATTCCATTCCTGAAAAATTAAAAGAATTGCCAGTTTGCACAAAATACACAGTGACTTAACCTATATGTGATTTAATGAAGTTATGTTATGAAGATTGTTTGTCGGCAGAATAATTCACGTGTTAGATAACAGTTTCAAAGCAAGCAAATGATTGTACATACAAATGAGAAATTGAAAGTGATTACTTCTTCCTACTGTCTAATTAATTATATGTAGCATTATATAGGCATCTTGTTTAGGTATTTGTGGATTACTCAGTTATTTCTTAGTCATTACATTTTTGTCATTATTTATTAGTTACTACATATTATCAACAATATGTCTTTTTAGCACAGATGTTATAATGATTATTGTTTATAATCTTCTTTTCTGGTGGAATACACCAACTTTGGCATTAAATTTTGGTTTTTTTTGTAAAATTTTCCCAGGTAGGCGTTTGGGTTTTTTTGATAGGTCAGTTTTAAACTATAGCTATTTATATAGTCAAAACAATTTATGAGGATGTATATACACCTTATATGGCGTGAAGGAATATACCATGTTGTACCTCCTTTTCATGTGTGAACAAATATTTTGGGGGGAAGACTAACTTGCCAGTATGCAAGCAAAAAAGAGCATAGAAAGTACTTACCAGAATGGAGTACGCGGTTATTGCAGTTCCTTCATGATCTTTCTCTCTAATATCTGAGGTAAATTGCTTACTGGAGGCAGTCTTCGCTAGAACAGTATATATCAATTTAAGTGCCTAATCCTTCTTTTGTCACAGTGTTATTGCTTAAGCACTAAGAATAAGCACTAAGACATATAAACGGTGTGATAAACAGGCTTTTCTGGTATCCTTCTCTTTTTGCAATTAGAAAAGCACAAACAAAACCCCTCACGTGCAAACCAAATATATATTGGAGGTCATTTCATGTGTCAATTAATATCTGAAATTTGTTTCAAATTGCTATGGCATGCTTACAGTAAAATTTAAAAAGACGGGAGAGGCATTTGATGGAAATAACTGCACTAATTAGAAAATTCGATTAATTTTTTTTTGCTTAAGAGGCTTTTTTTTAAAAAATGTGTTGTTTAGTATTTATCTGTGTACCCTTAAATATACACCAAAATAGGCCTTGCTGTATCTGAAACGTCAAGTTAAAATGGCTCTTTCTAACTTTCTCATTACATTGACTAGAACAGACCTATTCACTTGGAGTTGGCTGAATTCGTAGGATTATTGAAGTGCAAAAAAACAATGCAGAAAGTGACTGGAAAATCTTGCGTACCTTTGTGGTATCTTTGACTGGTTTTTAAAGCTGCGTATTTGGCCAAATTACCCATGATTCCATCAAAGACTGTTGATATTTGCAGACATATTTCCATTTGTACAAGTCTTATTATATTACCTCATACAACTTTTTATTACTTTCGCTATTTCGTGCACACTTAAATAATTCTGATACTTGTTGTAGGAACATTTGCTTAATTTAAAAATTCTGCTTGGTCTGTGTGATTTCATAGAACTTCAAAACAACTATGCAAAATGTTTTTATATGAAGCACATGAAAGGAATCCCTACTATATGAAGTAAAATTTTTCTTTATTTTAGGGATGCAATGTCTTTCTTATTATGGTCTCGAGTCGGAACTTTACTTGCTGTTGGAACAACAAAGGGAAACTTACTTATATATAACCGTCAAACTTCTCGCAAGATTCCTGTTCTTGGTATGCACTCGTTTGAAACTAAGCTTGCACATGTGAAAGTGGAATTTTGCTAATATACTTCGATTCCTTTTTACTTCTGTATATGAACATGCAAGTCAAAAATGTGCTCATACTCAGCTTGCACCTTCTGTTTTGTGGTACTTACCAGAGTATTTTTATAGTATAGTAAGTTAAAAATATATATACACATACCTGATACTGCCTTATGGGAAACTTGTGTTATCTTTCTTGCAAGGGATTTGTGTGGTTGTTCTTGTTACTAAGGTACTTTTTCTTACCTGCTTAGGATACCTCTGGGCAGAAGGGTTAAGGATGTAGCACAGTTCCCAGAAATTTGATGTAAAGAAATGGAAGAACAGGGTCTGTGCAAGTTTCTGTAAGGTCAAAAGACTTCCATCTGGGAGTAGAAGATTTAAAAAAAAAAAAAAAATTACTCTTGAATTTGTAATTGCTCTGATAATAAGATTCTGACAATCTGTGTTTGAGTGGCCAAATAGAGCCTATTTCCATCCCAGATTTTTTTTGTGGTTGTGTTCATTTGTGTTGTATAAGTTTCTTTCTTTTTCAGGTAAGCACACTAAGCGGATTACTTGTGGTTGTTGGAGTACTGAAAACCTTCTGGCTCTAGGCGGTGAAGACAAAATGATTACTATAAGCAATCAGGAAGGGGATACTATAAGACAGGTAGTATTTATAACCCCCATTTGATTTTAAGGCATACGTTAAATACTCCTGGTTCCCGAGAAAGCCAGGACCTATAGGAGCTTATGCCTTCTCAATCCCACTGCTTTCAAGGACAAGGAGCCTTTGGGAAACCTCACGTAGGATGAGGGCATATCTAAACATCTGAGCTTCTGTATTATGCAACGTGATTTATGATATTAGAGTCTCTGCAATTCTGCTGTGGTCCTGCCTAAACATGCTTCTCTCATCCTTGATCCTGATCTGTATCTGTTACAAGAGGATCCTATAAGTGCACTCTTAGGTTGACTTCCCCAGTAGCAGCACAGGACAGCTCTCACATGACTGTTTATAAGGTCTTTAAGAAGTACTTTTAGTGTCGTTTTGCTTTAGATCGGTTAAACAAAGATCTTGCCTCTGATGTGCAAGGATTACTCCTAGGCTGGACCTCCATTGCATGGTTGAGAGGCGGATTCCAGTGCTTCCTCCAAGTACACTCAGATTCTCTAATCAGACATTCTGTTTGTTTGCATACATCACAGTCCTTCTGAGCAATGACAGTTGCTGCATAATATGCAAATGAATATAATTCACTTTTTAAACTTTAATGAACAGAGTTTCACTCAAGATTTTCAAAGAACAAATCTTTCATAGTTCATTTCATATGCTTCCATCTTTATGTGTGAAGATCAAAATTGGAGAAGAATGCCCTAATAAATTCATTAGGGTATGTCTGTGCTTTAAACTAGCTGGCTTAGATAGCAGAAGCAGTGTAGCTCAGACAGCAGAGACCTAAGCAAGGCTTGCTTAGGAGGTTTTGTAACCTCATATTGTCTACAAAAGCAACTAGATTGCTATCTCTACCTAAACCAGATCAGGTATGTCCATATTAAAATACATGGTAAGTATTTAACTTGTATGCCTTATTCTTGGTCTTCCTTCTTTGAATTTGCAGTGGAGTGACCTTGTTTGTACTGTTCAGTTAGTACTGTCTGTATAATATCATCTTGCAAGTCTTCTTCCTCATCTGGATCTTTTCCTTCTCTATTTGGATTTGTATTTCTAACTGTTTTCTAGATTTTTTTTCAGTATGTTCCATGATAACATGTCATTATGATCCAAACTGAAGTCATGTTTTCTCCAACTTTTTCTTAGTTTTGATACTAAATGCAATAACAAGTCTGTCTATCTATCTATCTATTCTTAACGCTAAAATTTACAGGGCAGGAATAATGCAATTTTTTATCATCAGTACTTGCTACGTTAACTGTTGATTTCTCAATCTGAACTTCTTTCTTGCAGACCTCAGTGAGCTCAGATCCCAGTGATATGCAGTTCTCAGTTATGAAGACTGATGAAAGAGTATCAACCAGGGAAAGCACAGTAAGAAGTCAATACAAAATACTGTAAAAAGTGTTAATCTGATGTTTCAGGGTTTCTGCTGGCAAGCAGTATGGGCCAGGAAGCAATTTGTTCCTCCCTGACTTAAGATTTGGCGTTGAAGACTTTTTTTTTTTCTTTTCCAAAACTTTCCTTTAAAGTAAACCCTTTGTTCATTAAGGATGTATTCATGAAAAGTGCAGTGGTTAGCAATATGACAGATAACAGAGCAGTTTTGCAGTGGTAGTTAACATAATAGATTGAGATGTGTGCAGGGACTTAAAGAAATACATACAATATAAATATAGAACAGTACATGCAATGTCCAGATGGAAATGGAGCAGGATTGTCAAAATTGCAGAGATGCTACCTCTGAGGGCAGATTTCCAGCTGTCAGTTTTAGGAACAGGTTTTCATCTTACGCAAACCTCAGCATCAATGAGACTAAAAGCCCTGGTGTGAGTCTTCTGCTGTGAGCATTATCCTGTCTCTGTCTAAATGGCTGCAGTTTCATTGTCTTCATTGTCTTTCTTGAATGAATCAAAGTCCATCATGTCGGTCAATGGTGAAGTACAGAAAAATGGGGTAATGATAACTATTAGCAGAGCATATTATTAAATGATCAGCAATGAAATACCAAGACAAGACATAGAAAATCCATGGATAGAAAGGTGGTACTGTGTTAGAATTTGTCCAGATCTATACCCTTATACAACATAATTAAATTCTCACAGTCAGCTTTAATCTATGGAGTATAGGTGTCAAGAAAGAATTTTTACTCATGTTGACATTGACAAGGTCCTGTAGGAGTTTTTTGCCTCTCTGCATGGAGTGAAATGTTTTCTGCTTCCTAGGGAAATTTAATTAACAGATACTTTGCAAATGCAGGAACTGAGGACTTCAGCCTTGATTTCTTCTGCTGCTTCCTGGGGTATGCGATAGCCTAGGCTTTGCAGGTTTTTTATTACAGCTGTCAAGTTTGCTGTAAAATGTTAGGGAACATTCTGTAATTCTGTAGTTCTTGGTGTTTGTGCTTGGTTGTTCAGTCAGCAGCTCTAAACAACATGACATTTATTCTCTAAGTGTCTGTTGTTGTGGGGAGGCTTGTCTTGATAACAATCACTGCCAGGCTGTTAGTTATGACCTCAGAAAAAAAACAACCTGCAAGTTGGATCAAAATAACTAGTACTAGAGTTAACATCTCGCCCTGCAACATAAAATAATTCCTGTAATTTCTTAGAAGAGTTTAAGAAATAGTAATTCTTAAATACTTCATCATTAAGCTGCAATGGAATTACAAGCAAACTTTTAAAAGGCAGAAAACATACTTTTTATATTTGGGGTAACTTTAGGAATTATAGGTCAGAATTTGAGTTTGTAATTCTGGATTAGGTCAACATATTCCTTTTTTCCTCAGTTTGAAAATACCAGCTTTGTATTTCATGCTTCCAGCCCCTATTTTAGGAATAAACCATTGTCTCCTTTTTAGACAAGGAGAGCTGGAACAGTGGGTAACGTAAAGTAAACTTATAAATAGCCCTTCAAAGTATCTTTGTCAAAAAATAAGGTGAAACAAGTTGCTTTTCCTTGCTTTTTCTCAAATAAGTGTTTTACTCTTGCCCAACAATAACGCTTTAGTAACAAAAATAATCTTTAAAAAAACCCGTAAAGTTCAACCTGTCTTCCGCTATGAAGTCCAACATCTCTATGGGATTCATCAAATAAAATGCACTCACCTAGACTGATATCAAACTGTAAATATTGCATGTTTAATACACACTGAACAGGCTATTTCTTTTGGAATTGTCTTTATATCTTTGAAATCTCAGCAAGTTACTTGAGATAGTAGTGTTGTGATAGTCTTCCCTTCAACCTCCCAGTTAAAAATTCTGTGGATCAAAAAACACATTGTAGTTCAAGTGAGAGTAGTCCAACGGGATAACTCCATGTGACCTGCTGCCTTTTCCTCTGAGGAAATGAAGCTGACTTAATGCTTCTGTAGGGAGAAGTCTTGAATTTGAGATGTGTGTTCTGCTGGGCTTGCATTTAGATCTGTGAACCGCTGGCTCCTGAAAATCTCTTTCATTGTTGACGAAGATTCAGAATTCAGGTCCATGGGATTCTTAAGGATTATTGAAAGTCCTAAATCTCATCTTATAGTGAAGATGTAGGGCCTTATTTTAAAGTGATGCCATTCTTATCAAGTTAATTTTTCTTTTCCTTCATTGGCAGGTAAGTGTAGTGGTCGGCAAGAAGACTCTCTTTCTTTTTAATTTGAATGATCCTGATAACCCAATTGATCTGAAATTTCAGCAGCCTTATGGCAGTATTGTAACCTACAGATGGTGAGCTTAACTTTCTTAATTAAGCATTCTAGTATTAACGAGCTGAAGATTTTCCCAGTAGTTCTGATAAATGCTGGAAATGATACCGTATATCCCTTGCTTACACTGTATTTTTGTTGGATGTATTATAGCCTTTTTAATAACTCTGTTCCAAACACAAAGTCTACATTTTATAATTGTTTTACTTGACAATTCAATGGTTATAAAAGCAGTATTTTCAAATATAATCGCTGTTGGTATGCTCAGCTTTAGAACTGTCCTGACAGTAGATTAAACTGAGAGTTTTATAGGTTGTTTGCTGTTTGGATGAGTAACTGATGAAAGAGCTAGGGGTGGAGTTGTATCCTTCAGTTAGTTTATCGGTATACAAAGTTGTGCAAAGTTCTTGTAGCCTTCCTGCTATGTAATCCAATTGGTCATGTTCCTTTGAAGAAATCCCAAGCTAGAAGTTTCAACTCTGTACCCAAAAAGCAGCTGTACTGTTTCTGTATCTTTGAATCATGACACCATGTCTTTTAATGCCTGTTCAGTTAACGTGGAATTGACATTTATCCCTTTACACTACAACCGTGTAAGAAAACCTGTAGCTATATGCTTCTTAACGGCCACATGTCTGACAAGGCATACCTGTGCTGTTTGCCTTGCAATGATTTTTTTGCAGCTAAGCTGATGAGGTATTGTTTGAATTCATCCTTACACGCTGTAACTATTTCTGCCTTAACCTCATTATTTCTACTTGACACTATGAAAAATAAACAGACTATCTATTCACAAATACAGATTGTAGCTTTGGTACTTCCACTGCGTTTGCAGTAGTATGCCTTAAGGGCACAGTGACTAGCATTATTATTTTTAGCATAACTTTGATGGGACCAAGTCAGCTGGAACCTTGAAATGGAAGTTTCCATCTCCTGACATGCTTATTCCAATGAAGATACCTTTCTCCTGGCATCACTGCCATGTATGCAGCTTGCTGAAAGTAAAGTGGCATTATAGAATGTAGAAAGAGAATAAAGACGACTTATGAGTGAACTCTGGGCACAAACATGGTTTTGTCCTTCAAGAATCTTTGGTTGTTCTTCCCTTAATCTGTTTTATACTATATTGTTCTACATTATATATATAAATTCCCATAATTTGATTATTTTTCCTATTAATGGGAGGCATTGACAGTTACCCCAGTAGCCTGAAAGAAAATGCATTTTGCATATTGCATAAATAGATGTCTTAATTGTTGGTTTTTTTGTAACAGGTATGGTGATGGCTACATTATGATTGGTTTCTCACGAGGGTGTTTTGTAGTCATTTCTACACACATTCGTGAGATAGGTCAAGAAATCTTTCAAGCTCATAATCATAAGGATAATCTAAGCAGCATTGCTATATCACAGTCATTAAACAAAGCTGCATCATGTGGAGACAATTGGTAAGTGGTAGTTTTATACATAAAGAATGGAATTCATCTCGCATCTAACTGTAGTTGTTAGGCATCAAAGCTAGGCTCCCTAAGGCTTCAAGACTCCCTAAGAAGTCAGCGCAGAGAAGGTGAGGTGAATTGCTCTGTGGAACTGCCTCTCTGCCTGAAGTTAGGAGAAGCTAAGTTAACTTTATTGTAATTAATTGTAAACAAAAAAAAATTTAATTAAACTTTAGTATAGATTAGTCCTTTTGATTTTTCTTTTTCTACTATGTCACTTGGCTACAAAAATGTCCACATTTCTTTACTATGATTTATTGATTGGACAAACGTCTGCTTAGCAATGGGAGAACAATTCATTTAAAGCTGTACTGAGTATGCTGATATCCTGATATCCTCCTCCCTGGTGTTTGGTCCTACCTGCAATCTAGACAGAAGTATGAATGTGTAAGCATTTAAAGAAAAAAAATAGTTAGAGGCTGGAGTTTTTCCAAAGTATGTTGTGCATATGATAGAATATCTTCTTTAGCTCCTCGTCTGCTACTCCCTGATTCTGTGATATCTGAATTCTTCAGCAAAAAAGGAACTGAGTGATGGTAGGAGTCAGACCGTTCTGTCTGTTCACAGTTCTGTGTATGACCTTAACAGAATGCTGATTTATGACACTTGCACTTCAAGAGTGGTATAACTATGAGCAAAACATGGTGCAGCTTCAAGCACTTCAGCTATGGTACAATAAGTATTATTTCTTTAAGGGATTCTTTAAGCATATATTGAGTAACATGACAGCATAAGTAAACTCTCACTCTGTCCCTTTTTCTGTGAAGCAGGATTGAAAGCTAGTTTTTTGCATCTGTGTTTCAAGCAGTGTTTGTCCATCAGGAGTGTGTTTTTAACCTAATGTGTATTGTAACAGGTCAAAAGGGAGTAATAGTGTGTGTTTCCCACTCCTGAGTTCTTTCAAATTGGATTTGTGCCTTTTCCTCAAATTTTAGTTCTCTGAGCAAATCTTTTTGTACAGTGATAGTGATACACTATTTAGAGTGATGAATAACAATGCGTGTGTGTTGCTCTTTAGGAAACGGAAGGCATTTTGCATTTGCGCTCTATTTTTTGCTCCATTAGGCTGTCTTGATTGGGTTGGGTTTCTTCCAGTTTATAATGACTGAGAGTTATATTAGTGAGAATGACTGTTGATTTTTGTTTTAGCATTAAAATCCATGATCTGTCAGACCTGAGAGAAATGTATGCCATAATAAACTTGGATGATGAAAACAAAGGTATGTTAGCAGTCTCCATGTGGATAGAAATTTTTACAAATTAAGTAAACCAGAATTTTGATGGTGACTCTGTTTACGTAAGTGAAAGTACTGTTGTTGGAAAAACTGTGTAAATATTACATTTATCATAAATTCCTTCTTTGCCAACTTATATTTATTAGGTGACCCATAAAAAAATGGGAACATATTTTATCTGTTCAAAGTATAGAGAAGTACAGGTCTCAGAATATTTGATCAGTTAGTGTTTTGGTTTTTTGAATCTGTAATACAGTATATTCAGATTACTAAAATAATATACTTAACTAGTTTCTGCTTCTTTCCATGTTTTTTTTGGTGGTTTTTTTTGTGCTTTTCAGCATCTCTTGTATTGACATGATACTTAATCTGTTCTCATCCTGATATACAGGATTTGTGCCTGTGGCTTCCAGAACATTGTTACAAGACTATGTTCTTGGGTAATGAGTTACCACCATTATCTCCTCTTGTAGTGTTTGTAAATAATTCAGTTACTGTCAAGTCTTCACTCTTAGGAAAATGCTAAATTAGTAAATTATGGGTTTGGTTTGAGTGATTCCAGTTAATCTTGGAATTATATTAATCGGTTATGTTTGAGTACATTAGTACATATATTCCTAGGTATGAATTCCTACTGTTTTCACATTTTAAAGCAAAATAATTGTTTCTTGGTTTCAGTAGTTAAAGAAAGGAGAATTTTTTTTTTTTTTTTTTTTTGCAAAAACTTGTGAATGTTTTAGGTGTAGATCAGCTGGCTTGGACAGATGACGGACAGTTGTTGGCAGTATCTACACGAAGAGGATCCCTCCATGTTTTCTTGACAAAGCTTCCAATCCTTGGAGATGCTTGCAGTACACGGATTGCATACCTCACTTCTCTTCTTGAAGTTACTATAGCCAATCATGTGGAAAGAGTATGATATCCTCTTCCTTTTAAACGTCATTTAGATATAAGTAAAATAAGTATTGATAGTGGATGAAAATTGTTTTATTTTGTTTTGTTTTCTTACAGGAGCTACCAGTTACTGTCTCTGTTGAAGTAGAGCCCAGTTTTGTTGCAATTGGTGTTTATCATTTGGCTGTAGGAATGAACAATCGGGCTTGGTTTTATGCACTTGGAGAGAATAGTAAGCATAAATTTAATTCTCTTAAAATTACTGCATCATTGTGTCTTATTTTATGAATTCGGTATTTTGTTTAGCAGTTCTGGACATTCCACAATAACAACTCGAATTGCCATATGGTCCTGTTAGGACTGGTTAATGATCTTCACAAACTGAAGCTGTTATGACAAGGCATTGTAAATAATAGAAATAAAACTTCAGGATCAAGGTCTTGGTAATGAAATGTAGAATGTTTCTTTTTTGGTTTTTTTTAGATCATGTTGTTAACCAATGAAGGACTTTTAGGCTTTTGAGACATTATTTGACCATGTCTTTAAATACGAAGTTTAGCAAAGTACCTAAGGACTATATAATCAGAGGATTTAAATTCTCAGTTTGGCAGATGTTCATGTTGTTTGCATGGGGTAGGGTAAAATTGGTTATGCTATGTCCAAATTATAGACAGTGGATTTAAAGCTTTCATGTCTCTCTAAGTATCACTTTTCTGACTAATAATAAATTAATCAAAACTGTAAGAATGCTAGTCAGACTTGCATAGGAAAAGAGTTTTTCTTGTACTTTCTAACCAGTTCTCTGACTGCTAAGAAGAAAGTCTCTTCACATGTGACTTGTATGTGACTCTGCTTAGTTGTGAGTTTTTCACGCTGGTTATTCAGCTGCAAATTTAGATGATCATAAGAGAAGACCTATACAAAATCAAAATATTTTTGCCTTTTCTTTTCTGTTTGAATTCTTCAGATGTAAAAAAGCTTAAAGATGTGGAGTACCTGGGAACAGTAACAAGTATGCACCTTAATTCCGATTATGCTGCTGCTCTCTTTGAGGGTAAAGTCCAGTTGCATATGGTAAGAGCTCTGGCAATTTGGAGTGCTGAACTAATGAGTTGATCCAAGCTGAACAAGTTAATGTAATTTTAAAAATGAGAGAAAATGGAGCAATCTTCAGTTAATAGAGATAAAAATTTAAAATTCTTCAGAATTTTTTTGCTGGCTAATTAAAATATAAAACTGAGTTCCTGTAGACTTTAGAAATACAACCTAGTCTAGAACAAGTGAAGAAAAAATGTTTTCTTGTGAAATATTTAACAAGTTTTATTTTAAAGGTCTCTGTGGGAATGTGACAGAAGCAGACGCTGGGTTTTTAAGGGATGCACTTGCAAATTTTGTTTTCATCTCATTTCCTTACAGTTTGGTACAGGCAAAACTATGATACCTCATTATTAACAGTGGAATTTTTCAGTTCATTCTATTCTTTATATTTAGATAGAAAGTGAAGGTTTGGATGGTCAGGAAGAACGAGAAACTCGACTCTTCCCAGCAGATGATGATAAATACCGAATTTTGTGCCATGCTTTAACTAGTGACTTCCTCATATATGGTACAGATGTGAGTATTACTTCTGTTTTTAAAGATCTTTTTAGATGGAATGTATTTGTATCTGAATTATTTGGATTATTACTCATACTTTTAGCAAAAAAATTGTGCTTCTGAGAAGTTTACAGTGTATTATTTTCTATGCAAGAACTTTATGCAGGTACAGTTAAAATTGCATCCAACTTCCTTTACTGTTGCATTTATATGAGATGCATTGGCAGGAAGGTTAAGTTTTGCTTTTACTAGTGTTTGTTGCAAAACACTGATTTTAATAGCAGAATTTAATTCTGTTGCATTAGTGAGAGGATTGGCAATCAAACTGTCTTCCAGACATAAGAAAAAACATAGCGCTTGACTTGCAAATTTGTTGATTTAGGTGGTGATGTGATAGATGTGGACAAAAAGGTACTGAGGTAAACAAGTAAGATAGCATAAATGGAAGTCTTGACTTACTATTGAAGCCTTTGCCCGAAGAGAATTTTTTTTAGGTGTTTCAACAAAGATAGGAACTAGGAGGGCACTGAAGAAGGCTGTGAACATGCTTATGGATTTTTCCGGAGAGTTTCCAAAGAAACTACCTTTGCTTTTAGTATTTTCTGGCACTGGGAATACAGGGCATATTTGTCATTGTAGTATTGTGCTCTTTATGACACAGACTGATGTATTGACCTTCCAGAGAAAAGGCAGAATCACCATCTCTGGTGTTATCACTGGTTTAATAACTTGAGTGGTTTTGCAGCAGTTGAGGGCTTTCCCACCTCCTCAGTACCTAAACTGGTACTAATAAATTTGAAGTTGCAACTGATCAATTTGATGTGTGCAAATTTTACAATTGACTTCAAAAGCTGCCTTTTACTTTCTTTGTGTGACACTGTGTTCTTCTTTGTGTGACACTGATTGAAACATAGTGTTAATCACAAGTCCGCTTGATTGCTTTTCTCTGAATTAGGTACATCTGTTCTTAAGAATGTATAGTTCTTCCTTGGGGGCAAATTTTTCAGCTTTGTTTGAAGGTTAAGCTTCTCTCAGCAGTGAGGCAGGCATTTCCCCTCTTTAGAGAACTGCACAGTAAATACAGCTTGTCTTCACAAAGCAGAGTGAGATAAACAACAAAAACAACAGAAAACCCCTCTAACCTCCAACTCCTTTCCCCACTCCGCAAAAAGCCTCAGGTTTTCCTATCCTGCCCAAAACCAGCTGTGAATGAAGAAGGAAGCCAAAAAAACACCTGGAAGTATTTTTCTTTAAACACTCTTCATGCTCAGCACTCTAAGATGGGAGAAACTACAACCAAGTTAATTATCTACTTGCCACTTACTGATGTCATTATTAGCTTTTTATGTTATTTCTCATTAGATTGGAGTTATTCATTATTTCTACATTGAAGACTGGCAATACGTGAATGAATATCGGCATCCTGTCAGTGTGAGAAAAATTTTTCCAGATCCCAATGGAACCAGATTGGCTTTCATAGATGACAAAAGTGATGGCTTTGTCTATTGTCCAGTAAGTTAGTGTGGGATACCCATACAATTATATTTACAAGCAGGCTTTTCAACTATATAGTGCTTTTAATAGAGAATGAAGAAGCTTTTGTCACTCCAACATGTATGCTGGTGGAAGAAATTGCCAAGGAGGCTTGAAGATAACTTAATGGTAATGTAAGGAAATAAAATCTGTCATTTTAGATCAGGACAATTTCATTTTACTAAATTACTGATCAGTAATTTTCAGAAATGTGTGTGTTTGTGTATTCAAATACAGATATTTTAGGCTGTTAACAAGCACTGTGAGTTTCACTGCCCGTTCCCATACCTTTTTTCTAGGAAAAGTAAATAACATTCATATAATGTGCATTTTCTCCATTTACTTCCCTTCTGAATTAAACTATTGTGTTATTCAGAGTCACTGCTTACAGGAAAACTTTTTCTTAATACAATTTTCATATTTCTGCACTATTTATATTCTTTTTTTATTTTTAATCATAACCAGGATGAATATTTAGTTTGTCTCCTTAGTCACTTGCTAGTGATTTTACTTTTGCATTATTTGTAGGTAAATGATAGATTATATGAGATTCCAAACTTCTCACCAACTATTAAAGGAATCCTGTGGGAAAACTGGCCAATGGATAAAGGTGTTTTTGTTGCTTTTGATGATGATAAAGTGTACACTTATGTTTTTCATAAGGATGCCATTCAAGGTACTGTAAATGCTTTTAAAAACTTATTCACTATTTTAGTTAATAAAGTAAAACATGTTCTGAGTCTTCATTTGTCTTAAATATTTTCATAACTGCATATAAAATAAATAGTAGTACAGAAGTTTTGAAGTGCAGCTGATGAATAGAAAACTAGTTGCTTTGTAGGTTTCTCTGTAAAGCTCCAACAAGGCATTTTGGTGTTCACTCCCTAAGCTTCTTGCTATTACAATCTTTCATCTGAAATTTGTACGTTGTGCTTCAATTGTATTTTGAAATGTTCATGAGAAAATCTTAGGATCAGGGTGACAAAACTTGTATTCACTTACACTGTTAACCAAAATTGTAGTCATAGCAATTTCTGTATTTGTGACAGAGAAACCTTAAGAAATTTACTTACAAACATTTGGAAAATGACCTTACTAGTTTAGAAGATTTAAGTTATATATATTTACCTTTCTGAAAAATATGCACTGTAGTAGATGGTGACTACCAGAATTAGAGACCTTGATTTAATGCCCTGCAAATCTACATTATTTCAGCTGTGACTGCTTGCTACACTTCTTACCATGTAGAAATTTTTTAAATTATGTCTTCTTTTCTTCCTGATCTTTGAATTTAGGATCAAAGATTATTTTGGCAGGTGGCACGGAAGTCCCCTTTTCCCATAAACCTTTGTTGTTGTATAATGGAGAATTAACTTGTCAGACTCAGAGTGGGAAAACAAACAATATCTATCTAAGCACTCACAGTTTCCTTGGCAATTTGAAAGACCTTGGACCTAATGAGCTGACACAAATGCTTACTCAGACTTTAATGTTGAAAAGGTACATCTGTGTTTTAATTATGTTGTGTAAATTGTTTTCTTCTGTGCTTATAGCTCAATACAGCATATCCTGGTGATTTAAAAATGTCATGCTGAATATTGATAAATTAGATTGATCCATGAGTCCATGTAGCTGTCTATGCAGACCAAGCAAAATAAGTGACCCAGTGGTGCTTTATTTGTTTTTCCACTGTCAAGTAAAAGCTAAAGTTATTTTTTTCAAGACTGATTCGGGGTTCTATGACAGTGGCTCTTCCAAAACTGGCTGAAGGTGCTTCTTGCATGCTCCCCTCCCACTGTAATGAAGGAATGCAAAATCAGTTTAAGGGAAAGAATGCCAAACTAGGGAAAGCAGGTGGTTTCGTGAAAAAGTGTGATAGAAGCGGGAGAAACAGAACTGTAAATTATGCATTTGTATTTCTCCTTTCTTCCTGACATATCTCTTTCTCCATGGCTTAGAAGTAAATGCTTTTTATGTTTTCCCTACTGTAGTATTAGGGGAAAAAAGTGTTGAGAGGGAATTTTAGGTACGAATAATACTAGTTTTAAATGTGTTTTACCTTCTATAGGTTTTCTGACGCATGGGAGGTGTGCAGACTTCTGAATGACCAGTCTGGTTGGAATGAGCTGGCCAAAGCTTGCTTACATCATATGGAGGTGGATTTTGCAATACGTGTTTATCGGACATTTGGTAATGCTGGGATGGTGATGTCACTAGAGCAAATAAAGGTAAAATGTAAAGTCCCTTTTAAATAGGAAATACAGTGACTCAATTCTTCTTTAAGAATTGCTGAATTCTTTTTTTTGTGGGGATTTTTTTTTTTAAAAAAAAATAGAAGGTGAATTATTTTCAAAGGAGTTAATAGTTATAGAGGAGAAAGTGTCCAAACTACATAACTCTTGCTTGGTTTTCTCTTGAAGTGATTGCAGTCTCTACTGGAATGCACAACATTCCTTTCTGCATTTGCTTGAGAGCAGCAGAATATATTCATGTCTCAGGCATTTGGAGGCTCTTTTTTCCTGTGTTATTTGTGAGAAAATGTTTAAGGCTGCATTATTATTTAAAAAAAAAAAAACAGATTGCAATTATACATCTAAAAGTGTGCATGAAATAGTACCTTAGAAATATACTTCTGCAAGTTGCTGATTTTAGACAGCGTTAGCTGTAGTGGCTTTGAGTTACAATAAGAAAGTGAGGGCTTTTTCTGGTTTGTAGAATCCGATACACATGGTTGTAAAATGTAAGGATATTTTGTTTTACTGTGCTTACTAGATTATGTTACTTATAACAATATATTTTTTTCTTTTGGACTACTTTTGCACCTATTACGTCTTTTTACAGGGAATAGAAGACCATAACCTTTTAGCAGGACATCTTGCCATGTTTACTAGTGATTTTAATCTGGCTCAGGATTTATATCTGGCATCCTCCTGTCCTATTGCTGCACTTGAGGTATTAATTTAAGATGTGTAAATTTTTTTCTGCTGTTTTCATCTCCACCTGACTGTTGGAATATTTTACCTTCTGATAATTCTGTCCTTTTATGGTTTTGTTCTCACCATTGTGTGACTGACAGACATTCTTTCAGGATGAATGTCTCTCAAATTGTCTGAATCTTTCTAGAATACTAGCTCTATATTTGTATTTAGAATAATATAAAGTTCATATTAGAATTCAGAATTTGATACTTGCATCAGAAAATGTTACTGTTCTTTGTTAATAGATGCGAAAAGACTTGCAACACTGGGACAGTGCACTTCAGCTGGCTAAACGTTTGGCCCCAGACCAAATCCCTTTCATATCAAAGGAATATGCAATGCAGCTGGAATTCACGTAAGTTCTCCTGTAAACTTGCAATATAAGAATATTAAACCAATACTTATGCTCACTGGAAGAATTGAGATTAGAATAGATAGAATTGGGATACTTCAGCTGACTACATTGCTGAGAGAGGATTCTGTGAGGTCTTGCAGCTATAGTATGAGGAAGAGTAAGGAATACTTCACGCTAGAGACATATGTTAGCAAATAATAGTTACTTTTGATTAATTTCAGTATATCTGCATTGTTTGCAACTGGTAGATCCACTATATAATAATATAATCTACTAAATAAATCCTTTGTTGCAGGCAAGTGCTTGGAAAATAGAGAAAGTTCACACCATTTAACACTTCTTAAATGGACGAAAGCCTTGCCTTTTGCCTGTCTTTTCTTAAATATCCAGTAGCCTTCATTTTCTTACACACTTTACGTAGAGGAGTGTCAAATTTCAAGGCTGAGAGTCCCTGAAAGAGAGAAGCTATTAACCATTTGCCATGATTTTGAAGTCTATTTTATAGCTAATTCTTCCCAGATGAAACCCTGTCTGTTTAAAGGGTTTCTCCTCCAAGAGGAACAACTCTTATCTATTAATAGAGTTTTTAGACAACTCCTTCCCCCTGGCAGTGCCTCTGGCAGTGAGAGAGGACACTTGTTGGTCACAGAAAGGAAGGAATGGAGGCAATTGAAGCAATGCAACCGTCTGTAACTTGAGTTCTGAAGGTACTTAAGGAAAAAAAATTGCCTTCGTTTTTATGTTGCAAAAATTCTAAATAATTTTAGAAGGTTAGTTTCATTTATCTTCCAGAAAAATGTGGAAGTAGAGATGAGATTATTGAGGTGTATTGTGCAGATACACCTTTGCCTGTCTTTCAAGGGAGGCTTATTGGTCTCAGTATAACGGAATTGAGAGATGGACTGCCTCTGGCTGATAGCTTGATAAAGCGCATGGGAAGTGCCATGGCATACTGTGTAACTGTCTGTCTTTTGCATACTTCACATCCTTGTATGGAGTCGTTATGTCTAAAGCAAGACAGATACATGCATAATCTGTGTGGCAGGAAGGTAACCGTCTCTTACTATTAAAAATATTCTTCCATATAACTTCCAGTTCTCTTTTAGGGGTGATTATATTAACGCTCTGGCACATTATGAGAAGGGAATCACTGGAAACAATAAGGTAATTCCTTTTTAGTAATGATAGTATTTGTACTATCATACTACTCATTAAGTTGTCATGTTTCAGACTCATTTGAATTCAGATTTTTTTTTATTCAGCTCTAAGTCTATATGACTGTTGCTTTTGGGATAGTAGTCTTTGCACTTCTCTTATTTTTAATATACAGAGTGATGCTTTCTCTAGGTATAAAGCAGTATTGCCATTGTATTAACATGGCATAACTAGACTTAGGTTTTTAGAATTTGAGCAGTTTTATAATAGGCGTCCAAATGTCAGAGAAAATGTTGCTAGGATTTTCATTGTTATAACAAAAGTCCTAATTATTCCTTCTGTTCTTCTTTACTGAAATGTTATCTATATAAAGACAAGCAAAGGTTGTGTTAGAAAATAATCATCATCTTCAGTAGATCCTCCCTTATTCTGGCATTATTTCCCCTAATATTTGCAAAATGTCTATTATGAAGCAGCTTAAATGATAGTAGGGGAACATAATAATGGAAATAGCAATGTTTTCTGAATTCAAGCCACTTGGCTTTATGAAACATCAGTGGCCTTACCACCTTTAACAAAAAAAAAAAAAGGAAATATTCTGCTTGTAGTTTCTCTTTTTCTCTAATGTTGGTTTTGGAGGAAAGAGGAGAGTAGTACTGAGCTGTCTGTAAAATAGATTCTTCTCATGTATGCTTGGTCAGGACAGATCTTGTAAGTAAAATGTAAAAATTAAAGACAAATCTTAAGAAGAAAACTAAGCTGAATTCTTCTAAATAAATCAATGACAGCTGCAGCTGGGCAAGAATTTTGAGACAAAAATTGATTTAACTAAGTCCATGTAATGTTTTGTTAATTTGTTTCAGTGCTTGGTTACTGTGGCTTTTGTGACCTGATATTTCTGATGTTTAATGTATAGTTATTGCTTTTCATTTGATTGCCAGTACCAGGAACATGATGAAGCTTGCCTTGCTGGTGTGGCTCAAATGTCCATTCGAATGGGAGATATCCGTCGAGGGGTAAACCAGGCCATTAAACATCCCAATAGGTCACTAAAAAGAGACTGTGGAGCTATTCTGGAGAGTATGAAGGTATTCAAAAGGCTGAATATCTGAATTCATTAAGCTATTTATTTATTTGTAATCTTAATTTGTAATCTTAATTTAGAAATTATATTTTAATGATTTCCAATATTGTAGCAATTTTCAGAAGCTGCTCAGCTGTATGAAAAGGGACAATATTATGACAAGGCAGCATCTGTATACATCCGGTGTAAAAACTGGTAAGTACAGGTTTCAGGGAAGTGTTATACTTCGGAGGACTTGCTCTGGTGCTCTTTGGAAAGGAACAATTCTCTGAATAGCACAAATGTCTCATTAATTATGTTTCATTGATTTTATTGTTCCCTCCCCCAAGCTTAAACAAGAACAGTATTCTTTCAGAAGCTTATATTGTTTTAAATATAGTCTTACTGTAAATGGGAGATAATCTTCCTTTTTTCTTTTTTTTGTGTTATGTTTAAAGTTACCTGCAGTTTTGAGTCCTTTGTGTGCGTGTGCATGTGCACATGCGCGCACTGAATTTACTAATTTTATTCACGTAGTTACTGTTTAGTTCATTGAATTTCTTCAGTTATAAAATACATAGCTGAGACTGAATATTCAGACAATTGGTAATGATTCTAAGTTGCTGGTTCAAGTGGAGTCTGTATCATGAGTAGTCAAAATTGCTGGCATTATGTTCAATACATTTTTAATTTTTTTTAAATGAATTTGATTATTGTCAGGTTTCCAGTGGAAAGGTACAGATTACTGAGAGATTTAAGGGCTTAATTCTTGCCTGATTACATTTTATGGACTTCTGATATTAAGAACTGATTGGAGCAGAGATCAAAAAGACCCCTCCTCTCTCATACGAGTGCTCTAAAAATTACATTGGAATATGATGTTCATTTACTAAAGAAAATTTTATTCCATCATAGAAGTGTCAGTGGCATCAGAACGGACCAAGAGAACGCTTTGTTAAGTAGGGTAGCTTGCATATAATGATAGCCTTGAATTGGAAAGTGGGAGGTACAAGCTTTGTTTACTCTAGCAGAAGGACTTGATTGGTTGGACTTGATGATCTTAAAGGTCTTTTCCAACCTGAACGATTCTATGATTCTAAGGAGGTTCAGTTTGGGGAGCACTCTATCTTTTAGGCAGAGAGGTGAGATTTAATGTCAGTCTCTCTTCAGTCTCTTGTATCCTTTGTCTTGAAAGGCCCACTGCTTAGTTTGCTGGCTTTTATAGATCATATCACTGTGTGCAACTCCTGAAGCTAGATTTATGGAAGGACTGACATAGTTCAGTGTTCCTCCACACTGCTGTTACGGATGTTGTCACTCAGAGAATCTGGTTCTAATTGCCTAGAGTCCTCTGTACAACCTTGGCCTTAAGCACACAATCATAGGAGTAATCATAACTGCCTTGGTACTGGTGGTCTTTTGTACTCTTTTGCACGTTCTTTCAGATTACAGTTTTAATACTGTGCTGCTTCTGTAGATTAATTAGAGAATACAGGAGGTAAAAATTGTTGGTCTGGCACCTGTTATGCTCATACATCTCGAGCTTAAAAAAGAGAAGATACTGTCCTTCTTTAAGCCTGTATGTTCATGAAGCAGTCTATAATTTCCAGTTCTTACATCTATAAAGTGCAACTTTTTGAAAATATTGAAGTGCCTTCAAAGCTTATACATTATGTTCAATTACTTCTTTTTTAGCATCCTTTTCAGTGTTGATATAAATATGCCTGTTTTACTGGAGAAAATTTGAAACCAGATATATTTATTAAATAACTATTATCTTGTCTTTCTAGGGCAAAGGTTGGTGAACTTCTTCCTCATGTATCATCTCCAAAGATTCACCTACAATATGCAAAGGCCAAAGAAGCAGATGGCAGGTGCGTTTGAATGCTTATCTTTTTTTATAAAACATGTTATTATTGTTGTTGTTATTGTTGTTATTATTATTATACATTACTCTTTCTGTAAAATAAATTAAAAGACAGTCTTTAAATTTTGCATAAAATAGCCTTGTGAAAATAGATTCTGAAATATGTAAACTTAAGATGTTGTGTAAAGATTTTAAACATAATCTAAGGACCTTCCACTAATATCAGAGATATATTTCTAATTGATTGTTTTCCTGTCTAAGCATTAATATCTTTTTAACAAAAATCATTAAAGGTTTTAAAGTATTGCACCCTATGCAATATTCCACTTAGCAGAGTACTGAAGTTCAGTTTGTTTCTAACAACTCCTTAGCTGTGATTTTTAAAGGTCATTCAAAGGGGGAATAATCATGAAAGAAAATTTTTCATTCGAGAACCAAATGACTGTTACATCTTAATGGCTGCACTTGCACAATACTGAATAATGTGAAATTATTGGCTGAAATGAAAGCTCAAAATAGGTTATATTTAATCACAGAATGTAATTTCTACTAGTCTTTATCTGTAAGTAAATGTGCTTCAGAATAATGACACTTTATAATATCAAACAGCACCAAAGCTAAATGTTTGCATTGATGAGACTAGAAAATACTGATTGGGTCAATTGCATTGTGTGAGAATGAAAAATTTCTTGATCTTGTTTACAGAACAGAAAAGAAGTCTCATTTTTAAAATTGTACAACTAGTTATCATTTGTTTGTTTTTTATTGTTCTCTCCTTCCCAAGTCATTTCATATGGAACTGATGGAACAGGTGATGTTTGCTGATGGAACAGATGAACCGCTTTTAAGATATACCAAAAGGGGTGCTGGCAGTGTAGGTCAAAAATAATATTGTGGTAGACATTTTTCTGTGGCCTCTGCCTTTCATTCTCCCAAGAGAAAATGAAATAGAGACAAAAAAACACAGTAAATGCAGAACAAGGCTATTTTATATGCAGACTGAAAGGAAGGTGTCACAGAGTAACCTCTCAGAAATAAAATACTGTATGTTTCTTTCACAGCGTATTGTAAAGAGTTACTTAAAAGTTAGAAAAACTGATGTGGAACCATTATTTTGCAGGTACAAGGAAGCTGTGATAGCTTACGAGCATGCAAAACAATGGGACAGTGTAATTCGACTATATTTGGATCACCTTAATAATCCTGAAAAGGCTGTTAATATTGTGAGAGAAACACAGTCTCTTGATGGAGCAAAGATGGTGGCCAGGTAACAATCATATTACGCAGGTTAAAAAAAAAGGGTGAAAGAGGCCATACCTGTTAGAAGTTGGTGAGGCTTGCTAATGTATCAGACTCTGGTTATTGGTACTTGGCCGGTGACTATATATTTCAGTTTATTGATTTGAGTTCTTTAAAATTTGTACAGCTAAACAGATACTGATTTTTTTTCCTTTTTTTAACTTTCTGATTGAAATTATATTAACCTGAAGTAATAAGTTTGGACAATAATAAAAGTTGCCATGCTGTATTATTTATACTAAGTTAATTTTATTTATTTAAAATAATCGAGATATAAAATAAATTAGAAATGTATCCTATTTGTATGCCACAAAATGTGCTATATTCCTAAAACATTTGGTGTCTTCATTATGCTAATTAGTACGAAGGTATTAATTTGTTCATTCTGATTAGATTCTTTCTGCAGCTTGGTGACTATGGTTCTGCCATCCAGTTCCTGGTCATGTCCAAGTGCAATAATGAAGCTTTCACATTAGCTCAACAACACAACAAGATGGAGATTTATGCTGATATCATCAGTGAGTATTCCAGGTTAATAGTTTGCTTGCAGTATGTTTTGCTATTCTTTTAATTGGTTTAGAGCAATTTGAAATCATAAGACAAGCGGTGTGAAGTTTTGTTTCCTGATTTTTATCCCCTCTTTTCCTTTTTTCATGGTTCCAGCTCTTTTCTTACATGCGTACGTCACTTGTCTTTCCCTTTTTTCCCTTTAAGGCCCTTCGTGGCCTCCTCTTGTCTCAGTGAGAGACAAAAGGAGACCTTACTGAGAAGCTGACTTTTACCTCAGGCCATCAAGTTGATCAGTGGCCAGCTTGTCAATTTGCAATAAATTCTGTATTTTTCACCTGTGTCAGGCACCATTCTTTGTGGAAACAGTTGCACATACGTAGCTACCAAATTATCTACCAAATTATCTCAAATTAATTATAATTAAAGGAAGAATTAATCTCTTCCTTTAAAAAAATGTATTCTTGTTATGAAGGTTATAATAACTTGATAACAGCTAGCTTGGTGTGTACTGTTGCAGCTGCTTGTCGAGGTGGCCACTATTGTTCTAGTGTTCCGTATGCTTTCTTCCTTCTCTCCTATCCAAAATAGGATGTCTCAAATTGTAATCTAAGTGGGTGGAAAAAGGGTTTAAAACTAACTTTGGGGTAGTGGGTGTCTTTTAGATGTGTACAGTAAAATGGAGTCTTGGTTAGAAGACTAAGTAGTATTCCCTGCTACCACATAGTTACATTGGTCCTGATAGTTTTGCTCTGTGCGATACAGATATACTCAGATATTCTTAAACTGTGAAAATAATTCAGGTGATAATCTCATAATCACTTGCTCTGTCTTACTGTTGCCAAGACATGATGGAAAAATTCATTAGTAGGTCATAGTTGTGCCATTTTATTATGTCTGTTAAAAAACCAGAAATCCTATTATGGTGTAAAACCTATGGAAACAATTATTTCATTGCATTATTAGCTCCTAATGTCTGACATATAATCTGATTAAATAGGGAAAAAAAAGGTATAAGACGTAATTTGAGTCTAGCTGCCTTTGGTTTTCTTTGAATGTCAGTGGAAAAAAGAACGTAGAATAGGAATTTGTTCCTTCAGTAGGGCCTTTATCTTACTTAATAAGAATACTCTGCTATCATTGCTATCTATCTGTTGCAGGTTCTGAAAGTACTACCAATGAAGATTATCAGAGCATCGCACTATATTTTGAAGGAGAAAAGAAACATTTTCAGGCGGGAAAATTTTTCTTGCTGTGTGGTCAATATGGACGGGTCAGTGCTTAAAGGATAAAACAGTGATAGTTAAATGTTCCTAGAAACTGTTCAAAATACAGTACTTCAAAATCAGGGATGTTCCTAGTAGACTTTAGCTGCCCTAACTGATGACATACTGATATTTTTTAAAAGTGTAAAAAACATAAGTAAACTATTTATATTTACAATTATCTACATTGTATTCTGTGAATTATACACTGCCATGCACATAACATTTTCATAGCAGTAGAGGCTCCATGTGGATCAATGATATACTATTTTCAATGAATCTCTAAATGTCATGAACATAGAAGTAGAATTTATTTATATTTTTTTGGCTTGACCAATGAAGACTTGGTTGCTGATTAATTAATTCATTTAATACTGTAGCATGCCCCAAATTAAAGCTTTTTTTTAAAAAAGAAATATGTTAATTGAAGTATGTTGGTTGATACACTTCCTTTTGATCAGTTACGATCAGTGAACTGACACTTATTAAATGTTTGACTTTTGTATACTGAAGACATACCAAAAAAATATTACTGATTTTTGCAATTACAGCCATTGTAGGTGACCGCTCCTTCAGCTGGGGCATAGGGGAGCTCCAATGGCACATTAATTATTAATTTCTTCTCACCATATTGCTGTGAGATGAAGGTATACACCAGAATTTGCGCAGACTCAACTCTTCTTTCTTGCAGGAGTATCTGTAAGAGCAGCTGCTACGTCTATGGTGTATGTGGTTATCCTTATGGCTGTAAAATACAGTCAAGATAAGCATTCAGCATGCCACTTGTCTGTCAAAATGCAGGGAGAAATAACTTGATAAAAATTAGGAAAATGTTAATTTCATGTGTCTCAGTTTTAACTTTTATTTTGTATCATTTTAGGCATTAAAGCACTTTATGAAAAGTCCAAGCACAGAAGATAACTTGGCTATAGAAATGGCAATTGAAACAGTAAGCAACTTTGATAAAACAAAAAATTCTTTTTCTTTTCAAGAAGTTTACCTTCAGTATTGTGACATTTTCCTAGTGTCAGTGAGTGTGTTTGGACAAATTGCAAATAGAAGGAAAACTGTACCAAAAAGGTGATAGCTAAACATTAAAAAAGTAGAATAAGTTAATACTGACACCAGAGGGAAATGTGTTTTCAGTCTTCAAAGGAGGGTTTATGAATTCATTCAGATTTTTGTGGTTGTGTGTCAGAGACACCTGAGTTTGGAATTTTCTTTTTTAGCAATATCCATATACGGTTTTCCAGTTTTGCTGATTTTTCCAGTCTGCACACTATGGTTAGAGAGGTCAATATGCCTCCATTCACTGTCACAGAATCACAGAATGGTTGAGATTGGAAGCAACCTCTGAAGGTCATCTGATCCAACCCCCCAGTCAAGGAGGGCCACCTAGAGCCGGTGGTGGCCCGGGACGATGTCCAGATGGCTTTTGAATATCTCCTAGGAGGCAGACTCTACAACCTCTCTGGGCAACCTATGGCAGTGCTTGGTCACCCTCACAGTGAAAAAGTGTTTCATGATGTTCAGATGGAACCTCCTGTGTTTCAGCTGGTGCCCGTTGCCTCTGGTCTTGTCACTGGGCACCACTAAAGAAAGCCTGGCTTCTTCCTCTTTGCGCACTCCCTTCAAGTATTTGTATAATTGACAAGGTTCCTCCCGAGCCTTCTCATCTCCAGCCTCAGCAGTCCCAGCATTCTTCAGCCTTTCCTCATGAGAGATACTCCAGGCCCTTCATCATCTCAGTGGCCCTTTGCTGGACTCTGTCTAGTATGTCCATCTCCCTCTTGTACTGAGGAGCCCAGAACTAGACACAGTACTCCAGGTGTGGCCTCACCTCGAGTAGAGGGGAATGATCACCTGCCTCAACTTGCTGGCAACCCTCCTCCTAATGCAGCCCAGGATACCATTAGCCTTCTTTGCTGCAAGGGCAGATTGGTGACTCACATTAAACTTGATGACCCCCAGGTCCTTTTCTGCAAAACTGCTTTCCAGGTGGGTGGCCCCCAGCATGTACTGGCACATGGGATTGTTCCTCCCCAGGTGCAGGATATTGTACTTCCCTTTGTTGAACTTCATGAGGTTTCTGTCAGCTCATTTCTCCAGCTTGTCAAGCACCCTTTGGATGGCAGCACAGCCCTCTAGTGTATCAGTCACTCCACCCAGTTTTGTATCATCAGCAAGCTTGCTAAGGGTGCACTCTGCCCCATCCATCATCCAGGTGAGATTGGACCCAATATTGACCCCTGGGGTACACTGCTAGTTGGCCTTCAACTAGACTTTGTATTATTGATCACCACCCTCTGGGCTTGGCCATTCAGCCAGTTTTCAGTCCACCTCACTGTCTGCTCATCCAGCCCACAGTTCATCAGCTTCTCTATGAGGATGTTACGGGAGACAGTGTCAAAAGCCTTTCTGAAGTCAAGGTAGACAATATCCACTGCTCACTGCTCTCAGCTTCCACTATCAGACAGAAGACCAGCTGCAGCATCAATCTTACTAACACATTTTGGTTTTCAGCCTTATTATCTCTAAAAATCTCTTTTCCATCCCTAAAAAAAGAAGAAATTTGAGATGGAGCAATCTTTCCTTAGTTATTTTGCTTACGATCTCCAAAATTCTGTAGTTATCAGGTCTCCAGCTCATGCTGCACCTCAGTACACGTGAACCTTGAGATTCCCTTCTAGACCACATATGCTGGAAACCTGCCTAAGCAGGCCCATTGCCAACTTCCATCTAAGCATCCACTGCGACTGTCACTTCGTGTCATCCAAACCATGCTCAGACTGCCTCTGTTCCCTTGAAGAACCCACAGCTTTGAAAATCTTGTTAGGTATCACTAGCGTTTTTTCAGACCCTTAAACAGTAGACCTGACTCTGCCTAGAGCTAGCACAGCCGCTCTTGAGGCCTTCCTTCCTTCCATCTCACAGAGCTGTTGGCAGGGCTTGTAAGTCTGAAGTTTGAGGTGTCTAATGCTTTCCTCTGGATCCAGATGTTTCAGCCCAAATGAATAAACCAAAGCCTATGAAATAGCCCAAAGACTATTGCTGCAGTTATACCATATGTATCCTTGTGGAATCTCAACATCTCAGCCATATTTTTGAGACTGTCTCTTCAACTGGCCAGATAGTGCTGGCTCTAGTCTAGTGACCAGCACTGAATATTCCTCTGAGACACAAATTGTGCTGGGTTGATAGACAAACCTTTGTGACAGCAGGCTTCAGCTCATGGTCCCTAGATTCAGATGCCTTCCCAGGACTGAAGCAGAAGAACAGTTCCTGCTGGTAGAGACATATTTAGTTATAATCCCCTGACATAACACATAAAAAAATAAATATGAACTACTCTATGTCAAAGCTAATGAACCAAGTAATCATCTGGTTTGAACACACAGAACTAAAAAGAATCATGTTTTAAATCTATCTAGTTTCAGTGGTTTTATGGAAATCCTCGTTATGAGTAAGTATTTTTCCTCTCTTTTTCATATCATAATTTCTTCTGTCTTTATTTAATAGGTGGGACGGGCAAAAGATGAATCCCTTACAAATCAGCTGATAGACTATCTTATGGGAGAGAGTGATGGCATGCCCAAGGTATTGTATTTTTATCGCTGCTGTTGTGTCACATTGCTGTGCTACAAGATCTTTTGAGCTTATTTTGTCCTAAAATTTTTGGTAGACACAGGTTGTGTTTTAGCTTGGTTTCATTAAGGAGCGAGACTCGCATGATCACTCTGTGAGTCACTCACCCAGTAACTTCAGTTTCAGAAAGATAAGAAAGGAAGTAACTGTCTTAGGTATAATCATCTTTCTCCAAGCTTTATGAAAGCAGGTAGTTGGACAGAGGAGATTCAAATTAATGCTCATACTGAAGGAAAGAGTCAAAACTTAGCTGTTTGTTCATGCCAGTTAGCCAGCTGGCTGTTGCCTTTCCCAGATGGACGGTCAGCATGTGTGTCTCGAGACTAGCTACAGCACTGATCTCTTCTTGCAGTGTGGGGAGTTGATCTAACTGTTGCAGTGGAAGAAAGTAAGGTAGTAAATAGGAGATGAAGGACAAAAACCCGAAGAAGATCAGGCTACATTAGTTCCTGTATTCACACATCAACTTAAGACATAAAAAGTTGTTGACAGATTTTCAAAATTACCCATCTCCTTGTTGATTTCTTAAGTGATTAATGACCATGTTCTCAAAAAGAGCTTAGCCCAAAACAACTCTGTTTTAAAATGTGAAATGAAGGGAAAAATTTGGCACTGCAATCACTTGAAAATGTAACTACTTCATGTGGATGCCCATATGACAGTTAAACCTTATTTTTAAAAATCTTTCTTTTTTGATTTCTTATTATGTAGAAATATTTAGTTTAAAGTTTGAATTGATTATTCATAGAGTCAGTTTCATCCGTGGATACAGGCTGTAGTTCTGTAAACTAAAACACAGTTTCTGTTCTGTGTTGGAGGATGGAATTACATGCTTAATTTATGATAGAAAATAAAAAAACAGGAAGCACATTTGAAGATTTTTGGTAACAGACCTTCCTAACATGGAAGTTTTGATTAACAATAGGAGAATAAAATACTGCGGACACTGATTTTTACATTGTCACTCATCATTGTCATAAAAGATCCTCTTTGGATCCTTAGAACCTTACATATTTTTATTGTATACTGTTTAGGAGGTGCTTTGTGAGGTAAGAGGTGCTCTGTGCTATGAGGCTTCTTTTAATGTCATGTGATCAATTAATAAAATTTTGAAAGGGCCATTGCCCTTTCTTCCGGGTTTCCTGCTCCTTTGTTAAAAGGTGGGTGTTATTCACTGGGTGTAATAAAAGGCTTTTGGCAGACTGGTAGACTATTTCATCTTTTCCTCTTTTGTATATATGGATTTGGGAGTTGGAAGATACTTGCTGACAGATTCTTGTGTATTCGTTGCCAATGCCGTAGATTGGGTAATAAAGGAAGAGGATTGTTCACAAACTAAGCAGAACATAGATTAGATCTGTGCTATATATACAATACAAGAAGTAGATTTTGACCATATTCCGTGAATGATTTTTTTTTTCCCAGGACAGATTAAAAATGTCTGTTGTAAATATCATGTTAGACATCAGAACAGCAGCACTTGAGGTTAGGATGACAAACAGGTCTTTTGTAGAGTGACTGCTGATGGGCTATCTGGTTTTTGGCTTTGATGTCCATAGAGCTTATGGTAAATTGAATCATATTTGGGCTTGAGTTCATACAACTAAGTGGCTGAGCCACTTCAAGTTTTACTGCCTGTTACAGCAGAGCTTGAATGTGAGCTAAGTGGTGCTACACCCATGTTTTTCTTCTGTGAAAGCCAGACCTCAGGTGCGGACATTACAGTCTGCAATTAATTCCTTCGTCAGGGAATTTAAGGTCTCATACAAACTCACAGTAAATACAGTCAAGTGCAAAATGATATGTATGGAACAGTAAGTTCTGGGGGCAGTAAGGTTTGGTAACAATGGAGATGACATGGTCTTGGTGCAGTAAGTTTATTTCATCACTAATATTACAGCTGTGGTTTATGATTCTGTTGTGAGATTAGAAATTCTGGCTCTTTCCTCTTTGTATGGTGCCTCGAGATTAAGGGTTTGATATTTTAGACTTTTAGAGACACTGGACAGTTGATGGCCAAGCCAACCTTGCTTTTATAAAATTTAAAAAAAAACCCAAACCCCCTCTATCTCTTTATAGAATAGAATAGACTGTTTCAGTTGGAAAGGACCTACAATGGTCATCTGGTCCAACTGCCTGACCAATTCAGGGCTGTCCAAAAGTTAAAGCATGTTGTTAAGGGCATTGTCCAAATGCCTCTTAAACACTGACAGGTTTAGGGCCTCGACCACCTCTCTAGGAAGCCCGTTCCAGTGTTTCGTCCCCCTCTCGGTAAAGAAATGCTTCCTAATGTCCAGTCTAAATCTCTCCTGGCACAGCTTTGAACCATTCCCACGCGTTCTGTCACTGGATACCAGGGCGAAGAGATCAGCACCTCCCTCTCCACTTCCCCTCCTCGGGAAGCTGTAGAGAGCAATGAGGTCGCCCCTCAGCCTCCTTTTCTCCAAATTAGACAAGCCCAAAGTCTTTAGCCGCTCCTCACAGGACATGCCTTCCAGCCCCTTCACCAGCTTTGTTGCCCTCCTCTGGATGCACTCGATACCTTCACATCCTTCTTAAATCGTGGGGCCCAGAACTGCACACAGTGTTCAAGGTGAGGCCGCACCGATGCTGAATACAGCGGGATGATCACTTCTTTTGACCAACTGGTTATGCTGTGTTTGATGCACCCCAGGATGCGGGTTGCCCTCTTGGCTGCCGGGGCACGCTGCTGGCTCCTGTTGAGCCTGCTGTCAACCAGCAGCCCCAGAACCCCTTTCTGCAGGGCTGCTCTCCCGCCACTCCTCTCCCAATTTATATTTGTGCCCGGCATTACTCCGTCTTAGGTGCAGAACCTGACATTTCATCCCATTAATCATAGCCTAATGGTTATTACTATTTACTTCTTATTTTTTACCTGTAATTTGAAATGTGAACATTAATAAAATTATGAGAGAAGCAAAACATAGTGAAAGAAACAAAATTCAACTGCAAGAGACCGGAAGAGAATGAAGCTGTTGGAGGCATTAGATGAAAAATCTGTGCAGCATCAGTGTAAGCAAAAGTAATTTCATATTTATGCTGAAAGTTGGGTGGACAGAAACTGTAGCATCCAGTCTCTTTTCTAAGAGCGGCAGCCTAGCTATCTGGTTGAAAGAAGTGCATAGGACTGGATAAGGGAAGTGAGCTACAGTATGATCTCCATAGTGAAGAGGTTCTGAAGATTTTAGAAAACACTTAGGAATTTTGTGAATGCTGTAATTGCCATATTTAACATTGTTTTGAACTTCAATGTAGGGCTTTCTTTTCCTTGTTTAAAAGCTCTCTCTTGTTCTTCTGAATGCTTTAATCCAATCTGCCATAGTCCCTCTCAGTGAGTAACAAAATTTATACGTATTTGTTTTAAATCATACATATTTGTTTTAAAAATCTACTTAAAAAACAATTCATCTTTATCCTTATTATGCTATGGAGACAGTGTTTTTGAAATTGTCAAGCAAATGGGGTTGTTTTTAGAGAATAGCAGCTTTTATGTGGTGGTATTTTTGTAAAGCTGAAAGTAAGAGTGAACTTAAAGTAGCCATGCAGCAGAAACTTGCTAATCCCTTCAATCATTGATCTTCAAACCAGATCGTCGCTCACAGCACCCTGATTGCTTTAAATCTTTCGCAGCCAACAGTTATGTGGGATTTTAATGAAGTACCATATTACCAAAATTATTATGCTTACCAAAATTTTGCTACACTATTGTCTGACTAATTATAAACTATTTCTTAAATGTGTTATTATGTCAACTATTGTATTTGTTAACTTTAACATGTAAAGATTCTTAATTTGTCATGTGTGTTCTTTTGTAATTTTTCAGAGGGCATTAACTAGCAAGGTTCTGCTGTTTTCTGTGTGCATATTTTCTAAGTTACATGTGTTTTAAAAAGCAAAACTATTAAAATCATGGCTATCTAATATTGAGATCAGTTAGATTGCAATAATAAATTTTTCCAAAGACCTTAGGAAACGTGTTGTCAGTTGAAAATTCCTTCCTGCATTTTTTGTTTTTAAAATGGCTAACTTCAAAGGTAAGAATATGAAAGTAAAACATGAGACTAATTTTTCTTAAATGCCTTCTACTTTCATATTTTTTCTACATACAGCTGCCATGTAAGTCATTGAAATATATTGTTTAAGTAAAATATAATTAGGACATGGCAAATACCATGTAAGGCCACGGGTTTGTGCTGGGACAGGATCCTTCTCGTGCTGGAGGAGAGAGAGAAGCAGCCTGGAAAGGGAAGAAGTGCAGCCTTCTGCTATCATCAGTGGAATGGATGTCTGTGGTCATTAGGAGGTGTCAGAAGTTGGGAAGAATTACATCATAACCTACCATTCATAATAATTTTTGTTCTATCTCACTTAGGGAATAGCGTTTTCCTTTTTAAGGCAGTTTACAGTGCATAAATAATATCTGCTAATATAAGTAGTTGTGGTTACTTTATTATCCAGATAACTATTTCATTATTGTTAAACTATGGTTCTTCTGATGATCGACCTTTTGATCATGTGTTACTTAAAATTCTGCTCCATCATTAGTTTAAAAGTAATTACTTTTTGTCACTTAATGTTTTTCGTTATATTGCGAGTTAAAAAGAAAAATTTGACTTGCCTTTTTTCTTTCTGTATGCCAGTCTTTCTCTCTTGCTTTTATTTCTGTGATTTTTCATCTGGTTTTGTTCTTGCCTCTCAAGGAGGGAGTTAATCTTTGAAGTCATCTTATTTATAAGAAAATATCTTTATATCTTTCATATTTCTCTTCCTTTTAATTTCTGCTTTTTTTTGCTATGTTTTTGAGACTTACATACAAAAACCACACAGTATTCCAGAGAACAGCACAACATTGTTTAACACAGTTCTTTTTAAAGAAACTTTTATACCATTTTAACATAATATACACACTGTCAATGTTTGTTTTTTATTAATAACATTGCAGAATTAGTTGGTCTGGGTTTTTTACTAAGCTGTGTATAAAGCTACCTGTGATTTTCCTGATTCATTTCAGCTTAATTTAATCTCGATTTACTAGTTAAAAGATAGATTGTCATGTACAGACTTTACTTTTTATTGATCCCATTTTAGAAATCACTGCTAAAGATATAGAAGAGTGGCACTAGCCCAGTTTTTTTTCACTTAATAGTTCGTTTTCATTGTAAGCAAGGTCATTTGATTTTGTATTTTGCATTTTAGCTGTATTTTTAGAAATGACCTCTTTTGAGAATTTTCTCAAAATCCTTATGAAAGACCAGTTCTCTTTTCTTTTGTTGATTTTTTTTTAACTAGTCTGCTAGAAATTTGAGTACACTTCAAAAAATGGAACTCATGTTTGTTTTCTTCACTACTGCCATCTTGTTTTTTAAAGTTTTGTTTTAAAATTATTTCACTAATTTTCTCGATGTTGAATTAAGCTGTTGCATTGCCAGTTCTTGGGCGACCTCTTTGCTACATTTGTCATTCTTGAATTCTGTAATATATCAACAGTATGTAGTATAGCAAATTATAAATTTTACGCATTTTTTTAGCTGAATTTTCAATTCTTTTAGCTCTCTTGGATGTCTGCCATCAGGTCCCGGAACAGTACACTCTTTAATGGCCAGGTTTTGTCATCCTTATCCACGTTAAGCAATGTTTGCATCTAGATCTGTAACATACTTTAAGCATTTCTAGCAAGATTTCGATTTCTAAAAGGAGTCCTTTGGTTCTTTTCTGACACCATAAATGCCTACACGTCTGAAGTTGTTGGTTTCCACCTGTATGACTCTATGTGCCTAACGGTCCACGGCTTTTTCCGTCCATATAGTCAGGGCTTGGCAACTAACTACCACAACTCCGTTGAGGATCCTCAACGTGGGTGTTTATCTGACTGTCCTGACGGCCAGAACTTACAG
Organism: Calonectris borealis; assembly: GCF_964195595.1. Classification (NCBI taxonomy): domain Eukaryota; kingdom Metazoa; phylum Chordata; class Aves; order Procellariiformes; family Procellariidae; genus Calonectris; species Calonectris borealis. The sequence goes on from NC_134315.1 coordinate 26,520,494, forward strand.
GGGAACGTAGCATAGCTAAAGCATGTTGACAGGAAGAGCTTTTCACGAAACAAGCCAGCTTGTCCGCTTTCTTTGAAGAATGTGGTGGTGGGATGGGCAACTAAAGAAAGGGAATACAGCAGTATGTATTCAGTGAGTATTAATTGCTTTTGTATGATTTAATTAAGGATGCCAAGTACCTATTCCGCCTATACATGGCACTAAAGCAATACAGAGAAGCTGCCAGAACAGCTATAATAATTGCCAGGGAGGAGCAGTGTTCAGGTAAGTCTGTTTTCTCTGATATGACAGCGTCTCTGACACTACATCCTTGCAGTACTTAGGGTACTGTTATTTATATAGGATTATACTTAGAGAAGAAATGTATCAGTGCTTTTAATTATATTCGAGTTTAATTTTGAATTTGAAGTAGCCTCTATGAAAAGGTTGGGACTCTTATCTGTGTGTTAAATATTGGAAAAAAGAAAATCGTGGAAAAGACCTGCATTGAAGTAAACATAGTGATTAAGATTGCCTGCAACTTTACTTTTCTGTATATCACAAATCTTAAAATTGCAGTTTCTATGTGCAGTTTTCAACTTGGATACTGATCCTTTAGTCTTTGCACATTATTTTTTTCAGTGGGAGATGTGCACAGGAGATGATTTCTGTTGAAGGATCAGACACCTGCTTACTTAAGCCTTGTTTTCCCCCATAGTAGGTAGCTGAAATTAGAAATAGAAAAAAGTAATAAGAAGGGACAAGACTAGAAGCAAAATAACTATCGCCTCCATTATTCACGCTGCTCTGTAGCCATGGCAACAGCCCTACCATAGCACTGCTTGCTTTTCATTTCAAGTAAGTTGAAAAATATCGATAAAGGAAAAACAGCAGGCTGAGGAACAGCCCAGGCGAATTAACATTTATGGATTGCATTGGCCTAAGGAGTGGAAAATCTCTTAAACCCTTGGCAAGCATGATCTCCCAGTTCATCATAGCAGTGAATAATGCATTTGTGCTAATTATGTAAGCAGGAAATGTAAAGGCTCAAGGGTTTAAATATTTACTAGCTTCTCTGAATTTGAAAACTTATATCTAAAATGCAGTATCGCATACTGTATTTCATATTTCCTAAGTATAGATGTGTTCTGCAACAGTGTAATAATAAGCACAATATTTTTCCATTAAAATCACCAATCTTGTAGTAACTATTTCCTCCACAGAGGCACAGTTTTAGATTGTCCTCCTCTTCCTTCAGGAGATTTCAGTGAGTTTGATTCTGAAGTTTACACCAATACAGTTTATTCTTTCCTTAAAATTCAAACTGTTTGGTATTTTCCTTTGGGTATGCTATTTTATGTGCAATTTTTCTTTAAGTTGTTTTTATGTAATCACAGGATTTTAAGACTGATCCTATTATACTGAGAGTCAGTAACAGAGCATGAAAAATTAATGTTGTTTTCCAGCAACTAATTCTGGAGTGATATTTAGCTGCCTCACACAAATTTCACTGGTTGATTCAATTGTAGTGTGTAACAACATAACAAATGCTCTATAGAGTAAAAACATTTGCTGATAGAGAAGTACGGAGAGAGGAAAAAAGTTTGCTGAAATAACCGAATATGAAATTTCTTTTAAATGCCTCCAACTGTATGACTTCCTTATACTCTAATAATGAAAAAAAAAAACACCAAAAAAAAACCAAACAAAAAAAAAAACACAGGGCAAGAACAAATAACTAGCTAAGAGTAGACTAACCATACTAAGCACTGGTTGTTTTCAGCTACGTTGATAATTTAATAAAATCCTGTGCTTTCTGGACAATCCTTGATAGTAACCTTGAAGCAGTGTAATCTAGTGAATTAACATTCAAATTTTAATTATCTCTCTGAAAGGTTTTGGGTTTGTTTGGTTGCAGAGGCAGGGAGTTGCCAAAGCAAATGATAAAGTAAAACTATGTTAAATTAACATTCAAACAACAGCTTTTGAATATCTGACATTGAAAAACAAAACCAGGTAACATCTCTAAATGCTCTGTAAATACCTTTTCTCCTCTTTGTTGTGGAAGCAATGTATTGGATACAGCATCTTCCATTTTTAAAGTTTCATTATATGAAATTGTCATCCACATATTATTTTGCTACTGTTTAGATGACTTCTCCAAGTGTAATGTTTTTTCTTATTTAACTCCCTGGCTGATACTGTTTAGGATACTGCGACAAGCAACTGCTTGTGACTTTCCAAAGAAATTGTCGTGCAAATGTTTTGCTCTAAGAATCAACATAACTTCCTGTTTAGCTTCCGTATATGTCATTAGTAAAGAAATTGTTATGAAAAATTAAATTTACTCTTAAGTGTTGTTTGTTTTTAAGGAAACTACCGAAATGCACATGATGTTCTTTTCAGTATGTATTCAGAGTTAAAGACCCAGAAGATTAAAATTCCTTCTGAGATGGCTACAAACCTTATGATTCTACACAGCTATATTTTAGTGAAGGTAATGAATTGAGAAACTGAATTTATGCATAAATTGCATAGTCTCTGATTTATTGAACTGTACATATAGATGCTCTGTATACATAAATTACTTTGTCATGTAAGTTCCGTCAGAGAATCCAAGTGCATGCTAACAAGGACAATCATACCTTTTGGTTGTTTCTGCCTCTTTGATTAACATATTCTTTTCTAAATACCAAATAATTAAAACCTACATCTGGCTTCCTGTATTTCTTTTGCATTCATACTTACAAATATGTTATGCTGCTAGTACTATTATTAATTATTATTCACAAGCAGATCGCTGCTTTTCTGTAAATGAAATTAAGCAGGGAGGCTCAAATGGTTTCTAGTAGTTAACTCATGGCTCATCAGGATATCCATTCAGCCTACAGCCAGCTTCTGGCCTCCCTCTCTACAAGCAGTGAGGAAAGAGCAGGCAAATAGTGGGCTGAAGACCAGAAAAACTCTTCTGGGAAAGAGCCACTATGAAGTCTCTGGTCCTTTCTCTAGTGCATGATACACCTCTGCTTGGTTTCGTGAAAGAGCCATGGGCGTGCAGCTCCCAGAAGGATGAACGCCAAGAGCAGGCTGCAGGCATTACTCTCTAAAGGCTGCAGTTAATTCGATATGTTTGTTGTATTCCAGACTCACGTGAAACGTGGTGATCACATGAAGGGAGCACGTATGCTTATACGTGTAGCCAACAACATCAGCAAGTTCCCATCACGTAAGTGCTGACAGCATAGAAGAGGGCGCTGTGCTCTACCGGACAATTCATTAATCATTGCATTAGAAGGTACATTCTATAGAGCGCACGACAAAGTGTAAATATACAGTGTGCTCTGCCATCCTCCACAGGATAGCTCTTTGATATATGGCCTCCAGGATGGGTTCCTCACCAGCAGTTTAATCTGTCCTCACCCACCGTAACTGCAGTACTGAGCTGCCTGGACCACACACAAAGTCTCAGGATCATATGTAATGAACTGATTGGTTCTGTGACTTCATCACAAAATTTTAATCAATCTTCTTTTGAAAATACTTTTCGGGTACATGGAAAATGTAGACTAAAATGTAGACTTTAAACAGTGCAGACCAGATTTGGGAGAAATGGTTATAATCAAAACATTTCTGCTGCATTCCTGAGCTTCAGAAATGCAAGGCAGTAAGAGATGAAACCAAGATTTTCTTGTGTATGGTGACAGGAATTGCACAAATTGTGCAACGGTGTACCATGAGGAAGAAGGAAAATACTGTCATTTTTCAACAGTACCTTTTTAGCCTTTGAGCCAAAAGCTCAAAGGCTTTCAACATTAACATTGGTAAGTAAATATTTGACATCATTGTTTCATTCTTTTACAGACATTGTGCCAATTTTGACTTCAACTGTAATTGAGTGTCATAGAGCAGGATTGAAGAACTCTGCCTTCAGTTTTGCTGCTATGTTGATGAGACCTGAGTATCGTAATAAAATAGATCTTAAATACAAAAAGAAAATTGAAGCAATGGTCAGGTGAGCAGTGTTGATCTGTACTTTCAAATGTGCACAATATCAAGGCTTTATTTGTAATGTTATTTTTGCTCATAAAGCTCACGGGCTTTATCCTGTTTTCATATTACTTCACTGTCTCAAATTTGGAAGGCTAAGAACTATTTCCCCCCTTGTCTGAAAGTTCTGTTCCCTTGGATGCAGTAAACCTTAAACGCAATGTGCATGTAAAATGCTTCCTAGCCAGCAGTTACAATGTCCATCTTGTCCATTCAGACGTAAGTGCAGCCGTGCAGCTGTAGTTGTTCCCTAGTTAGGAATGTACATGTCAGCTGTTAGCTACTACAGCATCAGCAGTATGCTCTTCTGTGATTTGGACTACTGAGTAAATGGCTAAGATAAAAAAGAATGGAAGGGCACATAAAATAGATGAATTCTTCACATTTTCTTCCTTATTTGAAGTTCTGTTTTGACAGATCCTAGCCAATATTTTCTGCTAAAGGAGGAAGCGTAGGTGAGCATGTAAGAGCAGGGCAAGCATATGTAATGCTTTTCTTTTTTATTCTACTAGGCTCTAACCATTTTGAGGCTCAGGGACTTGCTGAGCCCAGATTGGTGTTTCAGGTATTTCTTAATTCTCTAAGCTCTCCGTGAGCTTATCCAATCTCTCTGCTTGAAGCCACGTAAATTTTTAGCAACAGATGACTCCTGTAACAAGAAGTTCCATTGTGTCAAGGCTGGTCCCTAACTAGTTTAATGTGATGCCTTGTAGTTTTCCTCTTGGGAGAGATCTAGCCTTTTCTGTGTCACTTATGATTTTATAGACCTCTATTTTTTTTTTCATTTCCCCTCTATCAGTCATATCTTTTCAGGATCTGAAGTGTCTCAGCTTACATACCTATTCTTTTATGGCCTTTCTCTGAAACTCTTTACAACCTTTTTGGAGGAGGCAGGACCAAAACTACACACTGTTTTTAAGATGTGGACAACCCATGGATTTATGTAGTAGCAGAATGAGTCTCTGTTCCTAAGCAACAGCAGTTCAGAGTCCATCATCTTACATGTGGAAACTTTTTTCCAATAGGCCTCGCTTTGGCTTCCTCCCCATGTCATCGCATTATTTTCACATATATTTTATGAGCATGCAGCACAGCAGTAGGTTACCACAGATGTGTACTGTGAGAACGGTTTATCCTAGTCTGTTTAGTATCTTTTAACCATTTTTTTTAAAGCCATGCAAAGTTCTTCCCTATTGCCTGCTTGTTAATATTCCTAGAACATTCCAGTAAGCTTCTAAAACATGACACCAATGTTAAAAGCCATGTTGACGCGTTCCTAATCTATCATGTATATCCATACCTCAGATCGAAATCTGAGTGGAGACAAAGGAACAGGCCATTGCAAGGGAAACATACATGCCCAGGCTAATAAAATGAGAAATTAGGCTTTGCACAAAGTATCGGGATAACTAAGGAAGCCATCTAATTGTCTCCAAGGTTACTAGGTTAAACATTAGAAAAGATGTATCTTCTTCTTCATTGGAAAATATGCTAAAAGTGAATCTAAGCTCATCATCTATAAATGCTCCATAGAAGATTTAACGTTAAGGTCACAGAAGAAATCTGAAAAAAGATCCCCTCCCTCCCTCTGTCCCCCCACCCCAGGTGCTGCAATGCCTGGATCGGGACCATCATTCCGACAGACACTTGGATGAAAACAAGCCTGTGGAAGGCAGTTACAAGCTGCATAGTTCCACCAGGGTGCCAGTTTTACGTCTTGTTACTTCGATTCTTTGTGGTCACTCCTGTCACAGAGAAACACTGAAATAGAGAAACCATAGCTGTATATTCTATACATACAGACCATGAGTTTTGAAAGATTTCGAAGTATTATGATCTCTCATAGCTTTAAAAAGGTTGTATTGTTTCAAATTAGATGGAAAATAACCTATTTCTGAGTTTACATAATTGTGGTGAAACTTGGGTGATGATAGTTAAAAGGAGTTATCTGGTAGAATATAAAATAGCAGCTGGAAGCTATGCAAATAACTCAAACTCAATGCAAAAACACTTGCATTGTAAAACATCTTTGTTCACGGTCAAAGCACTTGAGGTTTTTATTCACATTTGTATCTCACTTTTAGACGTCCAGACACAACAGAGGCAGAGGAGCCAACAACAGCCTGTCCCTGTTGTGCATTCCAGCTCCCAGAGTGCGAACTTTTGTGTCCCGGCTGTAAAAACAATCTCCCATACTGTATTGCAACGGTGAGTGTCTGCCGTGTTCTCTGCAGTGCGAGAATGATCACAAAGCTTTTCTTTCCTTCTAAAAAGAAGTCCACCTGAACATCTTCGGTTTGCTAGTAGATTCAAGCCAGATGTTTTTGTGAGTTGGTTTGTTGGGTTTTTTTCCCCCAAGCTGTTACCAAAACAGTAAAAACCATTCTTGTTGTCTTTAACTATCACAGAGTGTCCTTAGTCACCACCTACAGGTTGCAGGCACTTAAGGGTGACAGTAAAATCACAAAGTGGTTCTGGAAGACTGCAGCTTCCTGAGAAGGCCGGGCGTGCACCAGGCCTCCCCGAACAGCCAGCGCACGCGCGTTCGGTGCAGTTGGTGCATTTGGAGAGCACAGACAGGACCGTGCTGCTGGTGCCGGTGCCTGCCCAGCCCAGCCCTGTGCTCAGCTGCTCCAGCGCTCAGAGCAGTAAGGCAGAGATGGAAGTCCCCCTTTCCTCCATGTACAGGAGCTTGCGGAGGGCACAGCTCGCCTCCCCTGAACTCCAGGCTGCCAAGACTTCAAGTAAAAAAAAAAACACTCTCCAAAAATCTGTTTTGGGGAATGCCCAGAATGTAACAGAATTTTTAGGCACTTCCAAGGTTAAGTAATGGTTCAGCCAGTGACCTCAGCATTTTTTACATTACTGATCCTTACAGAAATGAGACGCTCTAACATTTTTGTTTCAGGATACTTTAAAGTGTACTGAAAAGGTATGGATGGGGTACATTTCTCAGTGGAAGGCCGTGCATCCCACTCTTACCAGCATCAGTACAAAATCCTTATACTGAGGTTAGCTATTATATGACTAACACTTTATTTTTATTAGGTTCAAGTGATTTGTCACACTAGAATTACAGAAAAATCAAAATTTACTTGAGCAGGAATCAAGTGTTGGAGCTAACATTCTTTATTAAAACTAAAGAATTAAGTCTTACAAAAATTATTAATAGCAATTATCTTTTTTTTTTTACTCTATTTGTTTAGCAGAGTGAGATGACAGGTATATTTTAGAAGTATTATCTTAAGGAAAAAAAACAAAGCTTTTAAATATAGCTTTATGAGCCAAATATAATGTACATATTTATGTATATTTCACATTATTTATTTTTTTGAATGTCGTATGCAACACCAAAAATCCCAGTAGATTTACATGCATCTCTAGACATAGATCTACAGATAACATTCTGTATTGCTAAACTAAAAGAATTTTAAAAGTTGTAATTCAATACATTCTTAGATTTCTTTTTTTTAAAAGAGGAATGCAAATTATAATGAAAACACTGCATCTCATTGAGAGCTCCTTTTCTAGTTACCAAATTTACACAGTAATCAAACTACAGTAACACTATTATGCTTTTGGGTTTTTAATTCCTCAGGATCTTTAGAACTCAGTTGCTGAGACTTTTTCACAATAATGGGTACAAAACTAAATGCCCAGTGTACGAGGCCAGCACATGCCATGTAATTACTTGTGGCTTTTGCGTGCAGGGCCGGCACATGGTACGAGATGACTGGACAGTCTGCCCACACTGTGACTTTCCTGCCCTCTATTCAGAATTCAAGAAGTAAGTTGGTATTTTTTTTCTGTTGCAGGATTCCAATGTTTGTTCATATTTTAGCAGCAACCTGTTTCATTTGGTACTAAAAAACATGTAACAGCTGGGAGGTGGGGGGGGAGGGGGCGGAAGAGGACACCCCCCCCCCCCTTACTTGGCAGTTTCATCTAACGTGCTCACAGAACATCGCTTCAACGTGGACCAAAAACTACGATAAAGAAAGAACTCAGCCAGAGATGCAGGGAGGGCTCCAACAGCAGGACCAGTAATGAAGATGGATGGGCTTGTGTAAGTTCTCGGCTCCTTCCAGGAAGAAGACCTGACAGAGGGCAGGGGGGAACACAGGCACAGCAGCAGTCACCAAAACAAACAAAACACACACAGTATTGGGTGAAGACTAAGGCAACAATAATCTCTTGTCCCCAGTAATCATCTGTGTGAGAATGGGATTGGAAAGCTCTGTTCGGATGTCAGGAATTGTGAAGCTGCACAAACTTCATGTTCTAGCCCAAGGTCCTTTGCATGTTTTAATTGCCAGATTTTCCTCATGCCCATGCAAACAGCAGCAGCGTTCCTGTTGTGATATTAGTTGTCAAATGTTAAAAATGAACAAACCAACCTTTGCTCCACCTAGCAGAAGCAGCTGTTGCTCTGGCCTGTATTTGTTACATAGCATTGGTCAGAACTTTGCTCTATGCTTTCTGCCTCAGGCCCAGCTGTTCCTTTGAAAATGTTAGAATTATCATTTGACCAGTCACCCTTCTTTTAAAACAGCATGTTACAGACTGAAAACGTATGTCCAATGTGTTCCGAAAGGATTAACATTGTTCATCTTAAGAAAATAAATGACTGCACACAGTACCTCAGACCAGATGATGGGGACCAATAAATTCAGGTAGGTGCTACAGCCTGTATTTTTTACTTAACAGGGCTCAGAGGTTTTCCCAGCAAGGGAAAGGCAGTGTTCCAGAATCTAACTTGCAGCCTGGGTGTATGCCTCAGATAGGCGATACAGCTGAGCCTCAGCTATCTGCCCTCAGGCATGCAAACAGCAGTAGGTTTTGCTACTGCAAGTAACATGGTTGTTAAATCATTCTGGTTGGGAGGCTTTAAACCAGTTTAGCTCTTTGATTGCATTATCCTCTGCAACGTGTGCTGGTTCGGAATATGTTCCCTAACACCAGCTGTGCTTTAGTAGCACAGAGAACGGTTTGAAGATCTCAGCATCATCAAATCCTTCTACAGATCTACCAAAAAGTGTTTAAGTGTAGGAAAAGAAAGATACGCTAACTGGAAGGAGCAGATCTAAAATGCAGGTTACATGATCTTAGCTTCTACATTTAACAGAATATAAGAACGTATCACAGGATAACAGCAACATAGTATTGCTTTGAAATAGATTTCAAAGAATGAGACCACTGCTCTCTCTATACCACACACTGTTTTGTTAAAGGAATGGTAACTGAAAATGAGTTAACAAGGTTCCTCAGTAATTCTGACATTTGAAGGCAGATTTACTAGTGCAAACACCTTATGTGAAGTAATGTACAAGTGAAATTATAAAATTATATGAATTAACAAAAATAAGATTATTGTGGTGTAATTTTTTTTCCTTGTAGCTTGCTATCACTGTCTATATCTTGGGATATGACTAACTGCCTCTGTTTATTTTCAGAACTGCATGTGTTGTCTGGCAAGCAGCAAGGAAAGCTCTATCACTACATTACACATCTTTTCCCCACTAGGATTTAATAACAACCACCATGTCATTTCTATTTTGTGATAGCCTGTAAATATTTAGCTTTTGATAAATTTTGTACTTTGATTTATTATAGTAATAAAACTGATTGATAATTCTTCTTACCAAGCAAAATTTGCATTTTATCTGCACCAAAGACAAACCAAGGTGCAAGTAGCAGAAAAAAACCCCTCGTGTTCTCTTTTCAACATCAGTTCTGAACTTTTATGACTATTTTCTATTACACATTTCTCACTCTTTAAGTATTCCTTTCTGGTTTTGATTAAAGATACAACTTTAAGGCTCCTCAAGTTTAGAACAAAAGGCAAGTTCTAGGAAAAAAATATAACCAAATCCTGTACATGCAGGAAAGACAGAACCTTGGAAGAGAGGGAGGGAGACAGAACACTCCATGAACTTAACCAAAATTTTAAAAGACTCCTGTGAAACATTTTATTGTAATTTTATACACTGCTTAATTTCTATAATGTACAAATACGCAATTTCAGTTGAGGGGGGGATCTGCATCATGTACTATTTACAAGAGTTCACCACATAATATCAGGGGATTTAAAAAAAAAAAAAAGTAGTGAAGTCCTAGGAAGACTTAACATAAATGCCAGGTAAGTAAGCATCTCGTTACCATCATGTTCATGCACCCCGGTGTTTGTTGTACAAGGATAGTTATAGCCTGTAACGTTGTAGCACGTTAAGGGTAAGTACAGCATAGTGAGAGAGTATGGTAGCGACATCACCTCTATAAGAGGAGCATTTTCAATGCACTGGTTCTACTTTCCCAGCTCCATCACTGGATCTGTTTCATGTTTCTGCCAGATGTTAGATAAGCAAAGCTGCATCCAGAGCAAGATTTTATTCTGTTTAATGTCGTGTTTTCTCTTTTCTTTTCCCTTCTTTTTTTGTTGTTTCTTCATTTTTCTCTTTTTTTGGCAGCTTGGAAGACTTTGCCTTTTTTTGCTACAAACAGAATATACAGTTAGTTTAAAATCCAGCTGCAACCTGACAAAAACATAAGTCAAAATACAGTCAGCGTTAAAAGAAAAAGCCATCTCTTCTCTTCCCCTCCCCTTTCACGTATCAAGTTTTTAAATGCCATGGAGAGTACAGACTCTGCAGTGTTCAGTCTTAAGGGCTGACCGCGGTTCCCTGAGGGATTATGGGAATCACCGTCTGTGATAACCACAAGCAAAGGCCTGTGGCTGCTCCTTACCAATGGCACGTCCACACCAACACCTCCAATATTACTAAGTTTTGGAACTGGGTGCAGTATTCATGAGTTTACAGTGATGTCTCACTTTGGTCCAACACTCAAGCAGAAGACGATGGATGGAAATAACTTAAGACTTTTTCACACTACTACTAGTTAAGAATGTAAAAGTTGAGAGATGGCGTATTTTATATCTACTATGATTTTTTTTAAATTCAGATGATGTTAGAAGTCCCAGAAAGGTAACATAAGAGGAGACAGTTTAGTGTGGTAGTTTAACACTGAGGAAACTAAGTCACCTTAATCATTGCATCACTTTCAACAGTATCTTGCTCATCCTCATCAGACTGGATCTCCTCCACATTCAAGTCTTCATTCAGTTCTAACGTCACCGCAGATCCTGACTGCCTTTTAGATGTCTTGACAGAATTAAGTGAATATGGAGTCAGATGTGCCTCCTTGTTGTAGGCACGTGTAAAAGCTGCTTTGACCTGGCAGGTTGAAAGGAAAGACTATGAGCATCAGCTTAGGAACTGTAGATTGTTAGCTAACCAACTCTTGGCTAGAGATTCCACATCATCTTTCCTTTGGGAAGATGAGGACACTATCTCAGAAGGACACAGAAAGCATCTAAGAGCTGTATGGTGAAGGCTTATTTTAAGCGAGTCCCACATAATCCCTAGATAGAGTGTGCATCTTCAGATGCTGCTCACTTAGGCCTCCAGTAATTCCAGCACTGTTGTTCTGCTGCCCCCTAATCCAAGTCACTTACACCAAAGCTACCCTCAGCAGCACTGAACACCTGCCACACTGGAGCAGCATATTCAGACTAAAAGTAAACACCCAACTGCAACATAAGTTTAGTTATCAGCAGAGAATATTATTCTCTTTCCCTGAGCACTTGACCTGGGATGGGGGAGATCATGGTTCAGATCTCGCACCTGCCTGGTTTGTAGCAGGGACTTGAGCTTAAGCTCACCTTGTACCAGGTGAGGGTCCCAACCACTGAAGTGGGCTCTGGATACTGGAGAAGCACCACACAAAGTCCCCCCAGGTCTGGCAGTTCAGTCTAGCTGGACTGTGAAAGATGCAAGCTGCAAGCCAGCCTCTTAATTCGGTGCCCACACCGTAACAAAGACAGTTGTGCATCCCTCCTCCTTTGTGCGGTGGTAAGAAAGGTAGCGCCAGGCATGAAGGTGATACAGGTTATAGCCAGGAGCTTCCTTGTAGAAAGGTACTGGCTTTCCCTGTGCCTTCTGTGTTTCACCTCTATGCCCCAGACACAGCCGACTCCCAGTGGTCCTTTTACACCAGGAACAACAGGTATAAGACTGCTGAAGGAAGCACAGCCTCTCTTTTAGGACACGCCCCTAAAGCCTTCAGTAGTATGTTTGACAGCTGATTTGCAAAGACTACCGTTGATTAAATTACAGTTAACAAAATTATTTAGTTGCAGCTGCACCAACTTCAGCCTTCCAGCAGCACATCCATGCCACACCTATTATTTTAGGATTTCTTTTTAAAGATAAGGAAGAAAAGGAAAAAATTCAGTAGTGAATTTTACCTTAGGATCCAGCTTTGAAAAAGGACTGGGTTTGCCTCCCCACATGCTTATTTCCATGATATTTTCAGTATCTTCTTTCATCAAGCAGTAAGAGTCCATGAATGTTACCGCTTCTTGCACACCATCTGCTCCAAAGTCTTTCAAGGGCTGGACAAGCGCATCCCGCAAATAGGGCAGATACTCCATGTTTACTGTCCTCTTGCATGTCTGGGTTCTTTGTCAAATTGAAAGTAGTAAGTGAATCTGTACAACCACCACCACTCACTTCTAAACACAGGCAACCTGTAGGTAGGCCCTCAGCAAATGGAATATCAGCTGCCTTGAGAGTTAACTGCAGGTTGTACTGTGCCGTTCCTTTTGCCATACCTGCATTAGGGATAACCAGCGCAAGGCATTCAAACACATCCCTAACTGAGAAACAACAACTTCAGGGGAAAAAAAGGTCACAGTACTGCTGATAATACTAAAAGCGTTTGCAGTCTGACTGTTGTCCAGATTAAGTGCTAAGAAAGTGTCACCAACAGCATACGAGGATATTCACAGAATATACACTTAAGTTTGTACCAAGCACAGCAAGGAATTAATGGTAGGTAACGAACTACGTGAGAACTAAATATCCGTGTCAATATAAATCAGAAGAGGAATGTCAGTACTACCTGAGACTCATGTGCATTGCCAGTTCTTGAATGATACGATCATGTTTGCCTGTGGATGAAAATTTCCCCAGCCAGCTGGGAAAGACAGGAAACTGGGACATGTAACCTCTCATCAGCTCCCCGGGGAGAACACTTGCATAAATAGCCTGAAAAAGTAACAGACATGCCAAACTCAAATCACAATGAATTAGTCTCACTGACACCATGACATACTACCCTACCACATGAAAGGGGGTGTGAATACAGTTCCACAGTGGAAACAGCTCATTTTAATAGAAACTCTTTCTTTGTTGCTTGTTTCTGTTCAGTCCCATTTAGGTTACAGCTTCATCTCTTGTACCACCCTATTTGTTACCATGTTCTAAAATATGTGTGAAATTGCCTGGGTTTTAAAAGCCATTTAAAAAAAAAAAAAAAAAGCAGCCTGTTTGTTTCTCATTTTAGAGTGCAGTCAGACAAACAGCTGACTTCACACAAAGAAGTGCTGTAGTCTCCAGCAGATGGACACAGTGAAGGACACATTTCCAAAGAACACCACGAATCTATGTAAACTCAGCTAGCTGCGTTCCTAAGCAACTTATCTGTTTGGACCTGCACTAAGCAGGGGGGTGGACTAGATGACCTCCAGAGGTCCATTCCAACTTAATCTATGAGATGTTCTCTGATGCCAGTCATAATCCTTTAAACACAAGTCTCGTCAATGTTTCAGTGATCATTAAAAGAAGAAGTACAGTGACGAAGCTTCAGTCCTCTGGGCTTTGGGAGAAACGTTGGCCTGGTGAGAGGCTGGGATAGGAAGCACATAAATAAAACAGAGTAGGCTTGTAACTGCACGTCAGAAGTGGTATGTGCCGTGTGCTCCTATGCTTCATAAAGAAGGTTCAAACTTTTCAAAGTTTTGGAAGACTTCATTTCATGATACAGCATGGGTTCAACAATGTGAGTACAGGAAACTGCTCTACTCACCAGCAGAACAGAATACTACGTGAAGTATGAATGAACTATACAGGTCATAAAACTATACTGAAACATCAATTTCAAGGGATCAGTCTTTTACAGTGGACACCCACAAAGCACATAAAATGAGTGTTAAGCGCTCACCTGTGTCGGAAGAAGGTTCCAGTTTTGCTTGCTACGAATCTGCTTGTCCACTATATCACCATCACATATACTATCAGCTGCTCTACTCAAGAGCACCAAGTGCTTTTTCAAATTTCCTCTGGAAAAAGACAAAGTTGATTGTATTACAAAGCAGAAATATCCATATAGGTTTTAGTCTAGTTTTACTCCCTGACACAAAAGCCTATGTCAATTTAGGGTATGGAATAACTCACCCAGCAGCGGCTGGTTTCACATGTACATAGTTCTCTTGGACAAAGAGAGGTGCTAGAGAATAATCATGGAAGAACAGATCCGATTTGTCTATAAGAGACATACGAGAAGCCTCCTCTCCAGTAGCAAAAACCTTCCGGACAACATCAAAAGGGCCCTAAATAAATATTTCAAGAAGTCAGTGGGTTGCAGGTCAACACAAACAATAAGACACAGCACGATATCAACAAAATTACGTTAGTGATGGTACCCAACAATATCTGGACTCATCAGCACAAGCTCAGTGTTCAGTATTTCCTTCCTAGTGCTTTACCAGTTTCCAGAATTGAGTTTTACTTCCAATATTAAGAGAATTATCTCCTAAATAGAGGACTCTGGATGAGAAGTATGATAATTCTGCAATTCATAATTGCATCTTACGTAAGAGACCAGTACATCAAAATACATACTCAGTCCTGGATTTACTGCTCTTCAACTATTTGTGGCAAGTTTTACAGCTCCCTGCACCTAGGCTATGAGTGCATCAGAAGATGCTTACAAAGCCCAGTGATTATATCAGAATATGACAGTAAAAGCCAATCACTATTTTACACTTACCAGCTTGATATCCTTTTTGGCTCTGTTGCCATCCATTTTAGCCTCATCATAAGTCAATGATTTATCTTTTGCACACCACATATTAAGATTATGTAAAACCTAAGGAACAAAATTGACAATTTGGTAGCACAACATTTAAATGGAAGACTCAAGCAGAAAACAGCCTGATCTCTATACATAATAATACTGTTCAAATACTACATTGAAGTCAAGGACTTGTACATGACATGCTCTTTGAATGGACACTGATGCTGAATTGGCACTGACCTGTCTGATGTCCTGATTTGCTGCCAGGATTATCTCTTGCATAGCAGGTGGTGGAATTTTTAAACCTTCTTTAAATGCAATAGACATCATGGCACCCTGTAATACACACAATTGAGGAACTGTCACTAATGAATTCCTATGAATTCTTCCCCCTACAGAACACATTGACACATCTATGAAAGAGCATTACTGTATTTTGCTATTTTTTTTTAAAGTACATATAATTTAAATTTTCTCTCACAAACATGTCATCCCTTGTCATTGACGTAAAAAAAAAAAGCACATGATCATTTAAAAAAAAAAAAAACTTTAGATATATTTAAGATAGACTTCTAAATCTGAAAGGCTTTGGGATACTTCATTCTTTGGGAAGAAAAACTCAAGACAACCCATTTTGAAAATCAGAGTAACTCACTGAGGTGATCCATTAAGTTCTAAGTAGTGTTTCCAATTCTGTATTGATTCTGCCACATGAAGACTGAAGTTACTGACGGTAATTCAGTGCAGCCCATACAGCCACAGCCTTCTTACCTTAATCTGTTCTAGACGAGGTCTCTGAAAACGAAGATCAAAACAGTAGTGGACCAAGGAACGAATTTTAGGATGGTTGCGATCATTACACATACAGATGATGGGTATCTTTGTGTGTCTAATCAAACCAATCAGCTCCTGTGATTTAAACACATTACAACAATTACATTAGATACCTCAGAGAATAAGAATGATTAAAATGTCACACCAAGCAGCATTAGTCCCTGCCTTAAATCAGATCCTTGACAGTCTAAAAAACTCCTCCTACCGTAATGATGTTTCTACACAGTTGAAAATCTAGCCCCTCTCCTACTTTTTTCGCTTGCTGTTCTGCTCAGCTGCACTAAGTCTGCTGTCTACCCACTTCCACTATCCACTTCCAAGCAATCATGTTTGGACCATTCTTCATGAGGTAATGACGATCAATAGCCCAGAGTAAAGCTGTCCCCTGCAGAACTAGATTCATTTGTCCAAAGGCCAGTTTGACCTGGCCCAGAGGGAGCACACATCTTTCTGACTGCACCCTGCCAGAAACAATGAAGAAGCAGGAGGTAAAAAGATCAGCTCTTCCCTGTCCAAAGAGCTCAACCCCGAGGCTTCAGCCTTATTAGGCTTACCAGAACAAACTTTGCCTGCTCTAATGAAGGTGAAATTCAATTCAATTTCATATTCCTGCAATGGAAACGTCTGCATGTGAGCTAAAGATCTGTATGCCCTTTATTGTCAAAGTATTGCAAGTGACCATAGGAAATCTTCAGAAGCTGAAACTGAGGCTGCTAAGGAGAACAAAGTATAATACTGCCACATTGTTTATTCAGCGTTACTGCCTACTGAAGACAGCAACGGTCCCAGTCAGATTACAAACCTGCCACTGCAGGTAGATGTCAGCTGCAGAGACCTTAGGATAAATTCACCTGTCCAGGAATAAACGTCTAAAGTGCAAACCCCCAAGTTCATCACTGCAGGTTTCTTTGACAGAGGTATCTGCGCCACGCCCCCCCCAATGCATAATTCTTCTTACGCACAGACTTCTAAAATAGGCCAGATAAACTGTACTCTACAGAGACCTTCTATGGACCATGGGTTAAGGGCAGTAGACTGGTTTGAAAGATTTTGTGCTATATATGGTATGCACTCTTAGCAATGGCATTAGCTAATAACTATAGCAGTTTCACCTGAATCCCTCCTCTGTCTTCATTGCCTGCCATACCATCCACTTCATCCATGATCAATACATGTTTCCCGCTAACTGATGAGGATGTGCCTGAAAATGAATATGGACAAGAAAATGAGATGGGAATAAAATAGGGTCTTGCTCAGAGTTTTACCCAATGCATTATAGGTTAGGTAAGCCCATCCTAGACAACTGAAGTGGTGGTGAACCTCTTGCTCTGTCACTTGATCACATGAATCCATGTTCACAGAACAGAACTGACTATAACCTCGTGTCATCTTCCAAGAAACAAGTCCCACGCAACAGAAGAGCAACTGCAGAGTTCCCGAGTAGTTCGTGCAGATTAACATCCTATTCTACTGATAGCAGGATTTAATTCTGCAATTGAAGATGAAATCAAACAGCTTACTAAATGAAGCCATCCCTATTAGAGCTGAATCCTTCCATGTGATGAGCAAATTAATTTCCTAACACTGTTGTGTAATAAGGAAGCTCTGTCCCTCCTGTAACCTGACTCTTAACACAACAAAAATCCTCCTTCAGACAACAGACATACCGGAACAGAAGTCTTTGATGCTGGTGTTGTTAAGCGATTCAGCAACTACTTCCTTTAGGCTGTTCTTACTGCGAGTGTCACTGGCATTCAGCTCCACATAGCTATACCCCAATTCCTAGTCCAAACACAAAAAAAAACACACAAAAAATGAGAACACAGATCAGTGAAAGAGCATACACATACTCAGAATCAGAAACAGTATTTCAGAGTTCCAGAAGAACACCCTTGCAACACCATTTTCATATATAAATTGTGGTTTTGATTCCTTTCTCTCCTTATACTCCTTTTCTCTCGCACTCCAAAAATATTTATAACCAGACATGGAATAGATATGCCCAAAAGAGAACTTGGTGGGGGGCGGGAGGGAAGTCAGTGGCACGGATTTAGTTCTGAAGGATTAACAGAACTGCCACCAGGGATAGAAACAGAACAATGAGCCAAGGCTGGCTAAGCGCCATGGTATTTCCAGCTGCATATTAAAGTCTTATGCACAACGAGTAAGGACAAGAAACAAGCCACAGCCCTGTGAAAGCTGAAGGAAAGAGAAGCTTTTAACTATTTAAAAGCTAGGAAACACATGGCTCCCCCCAGTAGTCCTAACACTTCAGAATAGGGCTGGGCTGCATGTCAGCCCCTGAGAGAACTTAGCCCAGCTGCTCCTTTATCAGCAAACTCCCCTGCCGGGGACACGCCACGGCACAGCAGTGAGCTGCACACAGCTTTGTTCTCACAGCTTGAGCAACCCAGTTTTGTTGGCTACTCCTGTGGAGTACAGTGAAATGCTCTGCAGAGATCTTAAACAGCTGTGAGCAAGCTAGGTTGGAAACCAGAAGCAGAAAAGACCATGCTAGTGCAGAAATGAGCACAAGCCATCCAGCTTCTCTGCAGGTCTAGTTTTGGGTGCAGCATCAGCTTGTTGGCACAAAGCTCTAAGGCGGCGGCGGGGGGATTGGGAGTTACTCTATACAACTCAAATAGTGAGGTAAGTAATCACTCCTTGCCAGCACAAAGATCAGATAGCTGACAATAGTTTTCAACTCTTCCAAGCTGGTAGTATCATATTCCAAGAAAGTTCTTGCAAGTCAAAGACAACAAAAATCTGTAACTTGTTACAACACCACTATTAATAAGTTAGCTTTAATAGTATTTCTACAATATGGACTGATTCTCATGACACAGTCAGTAGAACACAGTGTTCCATAAGTTAGGAAAAACTAATTTCTAAATTCAGATTTAGAAAGGGACACATAGCCCTGTCAACTTCTCTCATCCTAAAATAGTATTTGAATTTAGAATGAGTCTAGAAAAGATATCTTTGTTAGATATACAAAAACCACGACCAAGTCTGTCACAGAAACTTTCAAAAAGCTTGCCAGAATTCAACACTCACTAAATTTAGTGCAAATGTTCTCCGACTTGTAGAACTAGTGCTGAATGCTCACAATTTTTGAAAACCATTTCCAATCGTTCAACATACTGTGATATGCTTCCTCTCAATATAACAGAAAGAAACGCAGACACCCATTGCTATATTCTCGCCCAAGACCTGATAAAGGTATCTACACATCCACACTTTTACACCTGTAACCCTGTTCTGAGCAGGTGGAACTAGGCTGGGAGCAGACCCTGGTGATTTAAGGGACATCCACCTGCACACAGGTAGAGCATCAATATATAACAAATAGTGCTGGCAACAACTGTTAATATGAACTCACCTTACAAACCAAAGCAGCTGTAGTAGTTTTACCAACTCCAGGTGGACCAGAAAGTAATGCTGCTTTAAAACCACTACCATCATCTTTGCCTCCAGTTTTATTGGTCTTTGCTATAAAAGAAGATTGCAGGTTTTACCTAAGCACGTATGACAAAACAAACTGCATACTTCATGTAAATCTTTAAAGATATCAAGCATCACTAGAGTTTTTCCTCATTTAAGGCTTGATATGAAAAATGCATACACATCTGCATCCTAACCATTTGGGAAAAAGCTGTTTAAACCATCTTAGTTTAAGACTTGCAGTGATTCTAAACTGGAAAATAGCAAAAATGCTATTCATGTAATACGATCATTTCTGCAATTTTCTCACAACCACATCATGAAAAAAGCAGCAAAACCCCAATAAATCAAACCAACACACATACAGAAAAACCCCACTACAATAGCAGTGAAGCTTAAATACTATTTTAATCACAGAAAAAACTGTCTACAGGATGACAACACTACAGATGACACAGGCTGCTTGTCAGGCAGAACCAGGACCTTAACAATTCATCTCTTCCCCATGCATGATGGCAGCTCTTTAGACATGTTGCTATCCTGCATTTTCACCATGTGTACAGACAGGTTAGCATTGGCCAACATTTCTCTTGGTGAGAAAGAATTCACTGAATATGAGGCCATTTTTATATACATTACTGCTAGGTTATTTTGGTTTCCTTTGGAAAAAAATCACATTTAAGAGAATACAAGACTTAAAAAAAAATCTTCAGACACAGTTTGCTTTTCTGGTTTTGGGTTGGGTGTTGTTTTTTTTTTCTGGGGGGGTGGGGGGGAGAGTGGGGGAAGGCTGGGCAGTGGTGGTAAGTGAACAAACAAAGTGCTTCAACAAAAAAAGAAAAAAAATTACTCAGGCTCAACTGCTGCTAAAAACCTATCTGACTGCAACCTCATTCCCGACTTCTATCTATCTCAAAGGCCCTTATTGGTCCAGGGAACCAAGCAGTGTGATTGGCATGGAAGAACACAGAGAGAAGTTAACCGCGCTGGTCACCTTGCCCATCTTCTGAGGTATTCTTGTGCCAATTTCGGAGCCATCGGAGCAGTTTATTGGCACAGCTTTGCTCACCCTGTTGTCCAATTACTGCCTTAAGAGACACAGGCTTGTATTTATCTACCCATAGCAATCTCTCTGTTCCGTCTTCATTAACCTCAAAAACTGAGTTCTCCTTAGGTTTTGGGGCTTCTTTCTTCTCTACAGTCTGCCGTTTAAAGTCTATAAGCTTTCGAACAGCAGTGGTTTCTTTTTTGACAGATTTGCCGGTATGTCCTTTTTCAGGAGTAGACTTGTATTTTTTATTATTATCAGCTTCCCTTTTGAAGGGGCTAAAATTCCTTTTTCCAGCTTCAGCTTTCTGTGGTGTCTTCTTAGGTCTTGACTCCGCTTTCTTTGCCTTAGGAAAGTAAAGGTAAGAAAATTAAAAGGAATTTTCAAAAAACCCATACAGTAAATAAACATGCTGTCTTTCAACACATGTACAGGAGTGCTTAAGATAGTAACAAAGCTTATGTATTGATAAAAAAAGAACTTCAAGAGCAGATAAAGAACTATTCCTCTCTGAAAAATAAACCACTGTTGAACATGATGCCACCTGGTTCTATAGCACAAGCCACAGAAAAGAGGAAGGAAATGTTCTGGTCAGTCCAAGAGCAGTCCCCTTACTCATGAAGCCTGATGCATCACTTTAAAAAAAAAAAAAAAAAAAAAAAGCAAAACTGATGACTCTCAGGGTGGAAAAAATGGGCCAGACACCCACAAAGCTTTTGCAAAACAACACTTCCAGAAAGTGATTTTAAGTAACATTTTATCAGCCATTACAGACTAAATTTAAGTGTGCATAAAAAACTTGTTACTGTTTTTACAGTATTCCCCAAAAAATATTAAATTTAATAGAATTTAATAAATAATTTAATATTTAAATTAATATCCCTTTAATATTATTAGTTCAAGTACCACATAAAGACAAAATCTGTTATATATATACATGGTTTCCATATAGTTGTCCCATGTTTACAGTACGATTTTATATTGGGCTGTTTGGGTACCACACGATATCAGTCACAATTCCTTATTTCAAAGAATAAACAAATACTCAAAGTTTAAAATTGAAACCATCTAAGGAGATACAATTACCTCCTCAGTCAGATACCTAAAATACAGAATAATATCAGAGTATAAAAATGAAAGGTAGGGAAAAAAACCTATAGCTCCCAAGTAGAAGTCTTAAACACAAATATAAAATTTTCACTTCAACACTTTTAACCTATAAGGTCAAACTGACAATCGTAGGGTTACTGTTAGTGGAACAGAAGACCAAAACTCCTTTCAATTAAAAACAAACCAAAGCAAAAAAAAAAAGAAAAAAAACCCCTAAGTTTATAATAAACAAACCTCTGTTTCAGCCACCAGCTCATATTTGGACTTCTTGCCTGGCATAGTTCGAATAAGATCAAACAGGCCATCCTCATCAATAACTTTTGTCCCTAAAGTTGATGCCTAGAGCACAAGTAAGAATTAAAAGTCAAGTCAAGTCAGGAGTTACATAATTCACTTCAAAGTGCTTTCCAGTGACAACTATGTTTAGGAACACAACAACAACAAGGGAGTGTGAGAGTGTGAGTGTGTGCACACATATAAACAAAACCAAAACAAAGCCCTAAAACATTAGGCAGCTTTTCCTTTTTAACAT
The DNA here is from genome assembly GCF_964195595.1 of Calonectris borealis. Lineage (NCBI taxonomy): Eukaryota > Metazoa > Chordata > Aves > Procellariiformes > Procellariidae > Calonectris > Calonectris borealis. Next base: position 26,542,405 of record NC_134315.1, read on the forward strand.
GCACTTTCTTGGTAGTACTGCCTCCTTTTGGCAGAGATACTGAAAATCGATAGAGTTAGATGTGAACAATTCACAGTTTCACTTCTACCTCGCTCAGGCACAGGGGCGCTCACCTTTTCACATTTAGATTGGCCACAGTCTCGTCCCATAACCAGATAGTTTGTCTTCTTGCTGACATTGCCAGTTACTTTTCCTCCGTAACGTTCAATCAGAGACTTGGCCTCATCTCTTTCAATACACTCCAGAACACCTGTAATTACGAATGTCAGGCCTTCCAAGCAGTTTTCAGCTCCCTGAGAACCAGAGCATTGCAGAAAATGCCATTACCTGATGCAATTCTACCAAATACCTCTTTACCATAAACTTTTTTAGCCCCCTACCACGTCAAAAACCCTATGAAACTTTAAAAATAAGCCTATGCTACCTAGCTAGGCAATAGTTCTAAAAGTTCAAAAGCCATTAAAAGGAATAGCTACCAACAAAACTCCACACATTGTTCACCTGACCGATCATACTTGTAACACACTGTGCTTCAAGAATAGCATGTCAGTCAAATGAGCGACAGCAATCTTCAACTTTAAGACCAGTAACTATTTTTCATCATCATGACTTCATAAACCAAATACTGAATTTAATTTCTTAGTATATTTCCTTACATTTAGTCACTGCTTTGCATTACACTTTAGCTTTTTCCAATATATATCTCTTATTTGAAAAAAATACCAGTTTTTAAATAGTTTAGTTGATACTTGTTAGATCACTTGCAACAGTAAGTCTATGACACACTTCACTTCTACATACAGAATTCTGCTGTAGCCAAATTTACCTGAGGTATCTCTTTGGAACCCAGCGCTTTCGGACCCTCGCGATTAAGAAAGCTTCGGTAGGCTTGATAATTGGTTCGCTTCTTTTCAGAGTCCTCAGGACTTACAGACTTGGGCAGGAGGGAAAAAAAAATTAATACACATATTACATACATAAAACCAACAAAATAAACTCAAGCATCACAGTTTAAGACATTTTTATGCACCAAAGGAAAAGTAAGTTCTAATGCTTGTTTTTAACCTATTAACATGCAATACCGAAGCTTGTTCTGGTTTTGGTGCTTGTGTTTTGAGGTATTTTTTGTTGTTCTTTTTAAAACTATTTCAAAAACTCATCTGAAAGTTTAAAAAAAAATATGTACCCATTGTTTATTGTCAGGTTTCTGTAGATTCATCTGTATTCCACACATACATGCTCACTTAATAAATTACTGCTTTAAATTCACATCCTTTTTTTTTTCAGAATGATGATCAGCTATAGATCTACACTTACACGTCTACTTCGTAGTATTTCTACTTTTAAGAGACATTTAAGCTTTTTAATCAGTAAAAAAAATATTTAAAACTCACCTCCAAAAAAGTTGCAGGCTCTCCCTCCCAATTACAACTGTTATTTAGGTGTCAAAACTGGATATTTTGTACTTTATGATTAAAAAGTATGTTTTAAGGTTGCCAGTAACTGCCAGTGCGTTCAATAATTACAGTTACTGAATCAGACAGTTAAAACTATATTCCTACATAATGTATCAACCATAAGAAATATACTTCAGACCAAAAAATGCCATTTATCATTCTAACAGATATATCTAAGCAGATCCACAAGGTCACCACACTCACATAAAAATAAGCTTATGCTCACTAAGTGTCAGAATTCCTGCATTCTGCATTTTTTCAGGGAAGTTAAATGTGAAAAAGCACCGAATTGATTTTGCAGTCTACATGCATACCTTAACGAGCATTAAAGAACTTTCAGTTCCTTCATGCATTTAATTTACACTTTTCCAGCTAATTTTTTTTCCTGTATTTTTACAATTGCTAGGAACTTAAAGCCTTCCCAGAATTCAAATTCTTAAAAATTGCCTGGAAGATTCAAAGTACCAAGTTACAACAGTGACACATAAACAATAATAAATGAAAACTATTTTCCTGCAAACTCCACCAAGCCAACTAAATTCATTTTGATAGCTCCTACCTCAGTCTTCTTGGGAGAAATTTTCTCCTTCTTTGGTGTTGTCTTCTCTTCTTTCCCTGAAGCAGCTTTTTCTTTTGATACTAAACTTTGGGCACCTCTTTCCTTTTCAGCAATCTCTTCTTTTTGTTTCAGAGACACAAGCTTAGAGCCAGGTTTCAAAGACAAGGTCTTATCTGTCAACTCTCTTGCTATTTTACCATCAGATGATTGTGAGGATAAACGAGAGCCTTTTGAATGTTCAGATTTAGTTTGCTGCTTTGCAGTGTAATTCTTTGCTTCACCTGTCGAGTTTGTTGCTTTCACTTGAAAGGAGGCAGAGGGAGGAGAGCACATATATAAGAACGTATGTCATTAATACTATAAATTGGTGAAATGTTTTCTATATTCCATGTCCTACCTCTTTCTGACTGCTTATATCTTTCTGTCATGTTAGGACTCCTCTTGATGCTCAGTACTGTTTGCTCTTCTCCTGAATCTTTCCGAGCCTAAATAAATACACAATGCCGAAGTCAGAGATGCATGTCCCGAACTACCATCAAGTCCAGATCCCCGAGTTTCCCTACTGTTAAATACAATAGACTGAGTGACACCTAACAAAGCTGATCCCTACCACAGGTCACAATACAATCTCTATCAAAGGCAGGCAGATGAGCAAATTCTGCACTCAGCCATGCACATAATCATTCCTTAAGTCAAAGGCCAGACAAACTTCCAGGTTACAGTAAATTTCGATCCTAATTAGTTTACTGGTTAGTCTAGAATTACTAATACTTGCTATATTCAAATTAGCAATCCTAAACTCTAAGAGCCTTGATGTACAACCCAGCAAATATTTTACTGTGCCTTACACCACAAGCTATGAGAACTGGGAAGATTCCCACCACTGGAGTTAGTCTCAAAACTCTCAAGATCCCTGCTTGCCCGTTCTCTCAAAGCAAGGAAAGTATTCTCCTCCTTCCTTTTTCTCCCATCACATTTCAACAGCTTGTGCCATTGACTCATTTTACTTGATCTGGTCCTCCTGAACCAATGGAGCTATAGCCGATTTAAAGCATGAGTCTTCAGCAACACACCACACTCAATTAGAACTAGAACTTAAATTCCCATTTCAACAGAAGCAGATAGCACAAAGATACAACAATGCCTGCTGTCTGATTAGGAAGGTCACTATTTTCTGAGTGAGGAAAAATCAGGAGGAAAGTATGAAAAGCGAGTACGTTATTTTCATGCAAACACTTTCTTGCTGTTTTTAATGCATTTATATGGAATTCTCAAAACAAAGGTTAGGTGTCTAAATAAGAACTCCCAGCAATGCAATTTCTGTTTTAGAATTAAACAGAATTCAACCTTTTTCTTCTGCGGTGTTTCATCCAACATGGCCAAAGTTTTAGCAAATTCTTCATCTTCATGCAGCTGTCTCTCCAGCTGAAAGAAAAAAAAAAAGAAAGAAAAAGGTTTTTAGGCTCATGTCTGACAAGATTTAATTCTACTATAATTTTTTAAAACTCTATTTTCTGTTCAAGACAAAAAGTTTATCTAAAATAAGACAGCACATAACTGGAAAAAGTGCATCCTACACGAGGCAAATACATTTCTGAAAGTGGGACTGAAGAATTAGTTGTTTCTCCCAAAAAGAGAGACTGAAGTCTAGTGAGAAAAGCAGAGTTTGGATTTGTTGCGCTAGTAACATTAATAAGCCCGTATAACCTGTTTTCAAAAGAGGTTTTCTGTTCCTTCAATATTTTTTATTGTTGTGTATCCTTTTCATTTAACAAACAATCAAAACTTGAAGGCAGGATCTCACAACAACCAGCTAGCACCGAGATGCAGCCTCTTGACTTTAGAAAACTTCCAAAAGCAGTCCCAAAAGACAAGTAGGAACAATGTTAAGTATTACTATGTCTCAATAATGAATGTTTTATTCTCGTTTACTGCTAGCAACATATCATATGAAAAAAACATTCTGGCAGTTTTGAGAGCTTACTGCCCTTAGACCAGCTCTTGTTGCCAGTTCTGTTTACTTTATGGAAATAAATATACTTTAACTCTTTAATATTTCTACTTTTTAATATTTCTACTTAAACAACTGATTTTCTTTTATCAAAGAACCAGTAACAAATACTGTACATGGAATCTGAGAGAGTTATTTATTAACTGAAAAAAAAAAAAAGCCAGGTTGGTTTCATTTTTATTTCACCTAACAAAATAAACGTGACACCTACAGTGATAATGGATCAATAAGTTACCTTTCCTATCCAATATAGCCCCTTGGGGAACACTTTTTCTATTCCTGAATAGTGTATATTGTTGCCAATAAATATTGGCCATTGTTTTAACAAAACAACAACAAAAATCCTCTCATAATTGTCTTGAAGTCCAACATGCCATGCTATGAGATTCAAACAGATGACTTTATCAAACCAATATGCCACAGGCATTATTTTTTATGTGCCTGTAACGACGAAATGCATCTATCTTCCCCGTGTACAGTGAGAAAGAGGAAGGGCCCAAATGCGAACCAGACTGAGGCAGATACACCTAAAATAAAGGACACTCCTTTCAGGATACATATAGACAATGAGAGTGTTATAGATAAGATCAGTTCAAATGAAAGACAACACCTTGTTTTTCCTGACAGGTTGTTCACCCTTCTAATAGATTAAAGCTAGATTCATCACACCTCTGGGGAGGACAAGGATGAGACTGTTTTGCATGTACAATATATTTATTTCAAAGGATACTCAATATTACCAGTATATGGGAAATGAATTCATCTTCCCAAAAGCAAGTAAATAAGTATGGCAAGTGTACCTTTTCCTCATATTAGCACTGATTCAAACAGGAAAGTTTAAGACACACACGTAAGGGTCATTCAGATTGTTCTCAATTATAAGAAAACTCAGATGACAAGTGAAACAAATCATGGATGGCAATGGCTTTTAATTTTTCACTCCAGGGAATTAAAAACAAAACAAAACACAGAACAAAAACCAACCACTCAAAAAACCAAAAACATGAGGAAGCAAAAAGTGAATTCTGTGTGAAAAGCAAGATTATTACAGACACATCAACTGCACAGGTAGAGAAAGTATGGATAAACAGAAAATACATTAAGTGCGATGTTCTATTTACGTAACTGAAATAATGCCCATAAAAATAATTGCGTGACTATGTTTGCACATATGTGCAAGAGTTAAGTATACAGATGAATTTTATTACACTTATTTATAGCATACATGAGAAGTCCATCTTAATTTCTTAAGAAAAACCAATTTTAAGTTAAACAAACTGTTCTTGGCATAGAGCAGCAAATTTATATAGCTTTTACCTCTGAATCTTCTTCAAGCTGCAGTTGCCTAGCAATGGCCTCATCATCTAGTGTGCTGTCTCTGCTTTGTGAAGGCTATATTTAAGAAAAAAAGGCCAACAGTTCAGTTTCCCCAATATTGTGCAAGTTATAATAATTTAATCTGTAAGGATTCATTTTGTATGCTATTAGAAAAGGACTGGGAATGAGACATGCAGCATTTTATTCCTAGCTCTCTAACTTAAACTATTAAACAAGGCTGTTTTCAAGAGATTTTACTATTCAAAACAAAACCATGCTATAATATCTCATTTCTTCAAACAATGCTGAACATCTCTGAAGCTATCACAGTTGGCCCACTTGAAAGAGAAATCAGTAACTACATTGTGAATTTTTAATTTCCTCCATACTTTATTTGCTGCTTTGTTATTCCATGAATATGTGCCATAAAGCTTGGGAAAACAACCTCCTTCCTCTTCCTCCTGCCCTCCGCCCCCAACTATAAACTATCCCATCCACTCACTAATCTCAGAAAACTACCTAATTTTAAGAAAAGTCACTTGAGAAAAAGAAATAGAGAAAACACTACTTTCAGCTTTGTGCTATCTTCTCAAACATGGAAATGCTACTCTAAACTTGCATTTGAGGACTTGATATGCCTGCACATATCATCAGAATTGAACTTATACTTGAGTGGTCATTAAAAAGTAACATTAAGTAGAACAAGCAGTTAAGTACCTCCTTGCAGTCATTAAACTGGCCATTTTGATCTGCTATCAGACACATGAGCAGCCTAAAGGAACACCATCAGTACTCACTTCTTTCCTTTTAGTTGCTACCAGTTTCTTTTCCGATCGTTGGACACTACTTGTCCCAAAGTAATCAAGTGCCGAGGTGGGAGTCTGTTTCACTGGAGATAATGGTTTGCTTTTAGCTCGTGGTTTTACATCTTCCTTTTTCACTGTAGTTGTTCCTGGACAACCGATCGCTGACGTCCCATTCTCCTTCGGTTTCAGGGAAATTCTTTTCTTGACAAAGTCGTCTTCTTCATCTAAACACGAATAGTATTCTATTACTTTTGGTACATGGAACTTAAGTTATAATGGAAGTGTCAAGAGAACTATTTTGGCAGATTACATCAACTCAGATCCTAAGAAAATGTTACAGGCTATTAGAAGTTATTTGAAAAAAAGGCTGAGTTGCATAACACGTAGTATTTAGCATCTTTAACAGCATAGCTCAAGTCTCAATAGATTCAGTACTGAAATAAAAACACATAAAATTTGCTACTTGTGTTCATACATTACCTCTCATTTAGAGAAGTTCGCGAAGAATACCTTCCCTTCTTACATAGGGAAGACGATAAACAGAAAATCTAGGTCACTGAAATTTGAAACCTCTCCTTAATTAATGCCACATCAAATTGAACAGCACAACTCTTCCTTCACTTAAAATGTGAAGTTCAAAGCTACATTTATTTTATTATGTTACAGTATTCATTAACAGAGTAGCTAATACAGGCTTTGTAGACTTGTATATTCTTAAGACCCTCTCAATATTACATTATAAACCAAGGGAAAATATTAGAACATTGTATATACAAAAAGCTTCTTAAATCAGCTTACTAGTTATTTTTAAAGTACTGCTCACAGCTTATGAATGTTTCAGTAGAAACACTTTAACACCATTTTTCACTTTTTCCCTTTTAGTCAGAGATTCTATGAACTATTCTACATCCTCTACATTTCTGCACTTCAACACACTCTCCTTCCAGTACAGTCAAAACCATCTCAAAGAAATGCAGCCATATCACAGAACATAGAAATTAGACAAGAGGTCAGCATACAAAATAGATATTTCAATTTAAGAGGAGGAGGAAAAATGGCATACACAGTCTCATTAAGAATTAGCCCACAGACCACTGAATAAAAACTCAATCTTTCCTTTTAGGACTCTTCTATAATAGCCAGGACATGGTCTTCCCAGCAATGAAAAAGAGAAAGAGGGTTTGATGGCCATTTATTCATTCTGGACCCAAACTCTTCATCCAGTCAATCAACAAAAAAAGATTACCAATGACTTCAAACAGTTTTGTTTCATGTTGTGAAGTCTTACGGACAGTTATACAAATGAAACCTGATCACTGAAGCATACAAAAACCTACAGATATAATTGCCAAATGATTAGACTAATATGACAGCACAGAAGACAAATATCACTGGACAAACTTCTTGATTAGTGATAAAAGCACCTTATTTGTGAACTTTTCTAAAAACTCAAAGTGTGCAAGGACTAAGTAGCAAACTGCAAGAAAATCCCCAAAATGAACATTAGACACAGCAAGAATAAAGCACAAAGACTTGAGAGGAACAGAAACAGAGGCTGTCTCATTTACATGTCTCTAACTGAAGTCTCATTTTACTCTTCTCAGAATAGAGACATTTCAGGCACTTCCCTCAACATATCATAAACACAGAATGTTCTAAACATCTGTTTTATAATTGAACTTAAATTGACAGTATTACCACAAAAATACCTTCATTTTCCTGTCATCTCTAATTTAAGCCCCCATATTTCTTTTCATACAAAAAATTGTTTTCTTAATCATTTCCGTAAGTTTAGATGATGTCATATGTCTGTCATCTATAATTTTTGTTATACACTGGACAGAGATGGAGGGAAACAATTATTTTTTGTTTCACCTTTTCTCAATAGATGGTAGTAACAAGAGTGTTATAGGCATCACCTGGAACTTTCTGCTACTGAACACTTACTAAGCAGAATCTAACAAGTACAAAGAGGGATCCTGACTATTCCTGGGAGAGAAAGTTTAGAGAGAAAGAAAAATAAAACAAAGATACATCTGTAAGGGAGGAAATTGGTTCAGCAGTTAAATCAAGAATGCCTAAACACAAAAATTTATCTATGAGAAAATGGCATTTTAGCCAATTCAACTCACAAAGCAATACATGGAAGAGAAAATTCAAGCCCAGGCCCTCAGTTGACAGCAGCAAGTTTTACCACAAAGCTAAAAGCTTTACTATTCTCAACACGGTTTACTTTCCCTAGGCAGTGGTACATCTCTTACTGTCATTTAGCTCAATTTAACGAACTATTACATATCTGGGAGTTTTGGACACTCGATGATTTAGGCTCCTAATTTACAATAGTTTGAGATCTGAATAGGAGACTGCTTATCTCAAACTTAATTTCAGAAATATTTTTGCTTCTTTTAAATTTTTCCGTTTAACAAGAAAACACATTTGCAGGAGTAAAATGTACCTATTAGTAGAAATCAACAGTTAATGTAAATGTAGTTACATTTGTCTGTCTTGGAAAGAAGATACAAATCCTATTCTGCCCCCCCGCTCCCAGCTTTTCTTAGGCTAAGGACTGCTCCATGCTAGAAAAGAATCTTTACTCATCACTATTGTTATCAGAAGATCTGCATGCAATATTGATTTTTTCATTATTCACTCATAACCATTTAAATAACAACAAAAACCAGGATATTGCTTTCTCTCAAATAGAAAGAAGCAGAGTAAATATAATAAGGTTGTAATTAAAAAGGATGTGGATTTGAGTAATTTTTTTATGCCTGTACCAAGTATTACCAATAATTAGAGCTTAGCTTTAATTATGTCCTTCCTAGAAACAACAGGATTAGAAGCATTTATTGACTGCAAGCGGTGGCTGAAGGACAAGAGACTCACAGCACTTATGAACAGTCGTCTATAAATGCAAATAAAGAAAAGACAGAATAAGAACATGAAAGTGGTCATTAGGAAACAAAACCACCCCGATTCTATTAAGTGGGTTTCAAAAGACGCTTTAGGGGACAGATACTCAGGCTACAGTTTCATCCCAGGTTCAGGAAATTCATAAGCACATCACAAATTTGCCTGATCTCCAGGCACTCCCCTTATTTCAAGTATTTAAGAACATCAACTTTTTCAGTAAAACCTTAACGCTGCTTCTTTGAAACAAACTGCTCACACATGCCTACTGCCACAGACGTGAACAGCAAAGTTAATCAGTTGTACACTTTCAGTTTCCTTACAAGCATGAAGTGACTTCATTTACAACTTTGAAAATATCAAGAGAGTCCTAGTATTGCTGCTGGACTATTCAGGTCAATGTTTCTCAACACATGATCTGTAAAAGGAGAGGCATTCTCACTCATGCAAGCAAGCCAATAATTTGTGGGAAAATAAAGTGAAAATTCAGATTTTAGCTTATAAAAATTGTAAATTAATTGCATTCTTTAGCAATTGCTAGGTGAACAGTTGAGATAGACTTCACAAAGGAAGAAACAGGAATCAATTTTATCAACTAGATTACTTTTATATGTTGCAAAAATCCTTGTATAGCAAAACAAGACTATTCAGAGAACAGTATTTCCTGTTTACATCAACACTTTTTTTTTGTGTGCTATACCATGAAAAAATACCCTGAGCGCACACATTTGGGTTTTTTCAGGATTAGCTCTGAATTAAAAACACAAGTCAAGATCATGTATTCTAGTCGAGTTTTCTGGAAATTAAGTAGATGTGACAAAGAGAAAGCTAATCATGGGATTAATGGAACGGACAAGCATGACAACCAGGAGATTGCTTTTAATTATTTTGGATGCAAACACTACACACGGTGTAGGGACCTATTATGCCAGGCAATGTACAAGGACAAACTTCCCTAGCAACAAACAATAACTGTTAAATCCTGGAGGTTTTAAGAACTATTCCATGACATTAAAGCACATCTGGCTCTCATTTTATATACTGTTCCAGCAGTAGCACAATTAGGTTAATAAATTAACACCTGTAGCCCACCTGTAACTGTTATTCCTCTTCCTCTTTCCTATCCTCATCCTTTCTCAATAGGGTTTCACCTGCTGATTACAGAGCAACATCTGCAGTTGTTCCCTAACTAAGCTCTATCAAAATTATCTAGGCTGTTAAACATTTGTTTAAATTCAGATCATTTGAAAAGGCTCAGGTTCAGGAATGATCTCAGCCAATCTAAAAATGGAGCAATCTGTTGCAGGAAGGGACAAGGGCAACAAGCAGCACAGGACAGATCCTCAGATGTCCTTCAGAACAACGTATTTTATTCATCTTCATTTATCATTTCTGTAGCGTTGAGTTCCTCATCAGTACAAAATATAATTTCCTGGTTCCTATTCCGTTTAGAATGCAAAATTTTTTAAAGGCAGAGACAACCTCATACTATGATGTTATAAAACCAACTCCAAATATAGGCAGGGCATCTACAGGTTACAAATAACTCATATTTATTATGATAAATGCATGTTAAATTGGTGTTTGTAGACTACAAGGATTTCTATATGGAGCTAAAGGATTATATCCTATCCAAAAGTCATTAAATATATATTACTTGTCTAAAATGACAATATTCTGGACATTCAGTTTCAACGGCACCACATCTGCACAAGTACTACAGAACTTGCAATCTAGAGCAGTAGGTATTGCTGTCCTAAAGTTGTGGGTGGAGAAAACAACGTTTGTTTGAAAAGAAGTCATTGTATCAGGTTTTGATTATTTTAAATATGCACTGGTCAGTACTCAACAGTCCCACCACTTGATAGGACTGAGTTTTGTATTCATCTTTTGCTTAAAGTAAATCTTTAAGATTATTATCTTTAAGATAACCATTACTTCTCAAAAAAGCCAGCAAGTCTATTCCAACTCAACCCCCGCAACTCTTTCCAAAAAGAATAGATACTATGTGACTAGCAAAGTGCATTTTTTTTTCTATCTTCCTCCTCATTTAAAAACATAGTAGTTGCAACCTACATTTTAAAAAAACTGGTCTGTAAAGTCATTTAGATTTTTTATGTCATTTCTCAACAAGTTAATTGATTTTAGATGTACTACAAACATTCACTTTAAACCACAATTGTTAGCAGTCTATATCGACATGTCAAGGTTCCATGCTGTTATAAAAATATAAAGCTTACCAGAACCATTCCAGCTTTACTCCCCTGAAATCAATTTACATTTGGATTTTCCAAATATCAAAGACAATTTCAAGAAGTTGCCTCTGTCATATTTTTCACTTTAAGGGAAAAAGGTTCTGGGATCCAGGACCTCAATGCAATAACTGCCATGTCTAATTGTAATTATACACTTTAGTGCCAAACTACATAGCCTTTGATACCCCTTTGTCCAGTATATACCAAATAAAATTCTTAGTCAAATATATATACTTATCTTTTAAAAATATCTTTAGAAAGAAGTTTTGGGAGCAGTAAAATATATTAGAAGGCTGAATAAATTTAAGCTAAAGTAAATGATCTTCATCTGCAAAACCATCAATTACAGCAACTCCTTCCAAATGAAATACTCACACTTGCCATAAAAACTGCTGTGTGTATTACCTTGGCATGCAATTAGAAGTTATCAGTCCATTAACTCTTTACAGTTTATTATAGAGAGTTTTATTCACTTGAACTGGTTACTTTTACCATAATAGCAGCTTTATCATTTCACAGCTGCAGATCTGAATCCTCACCATTCAATGAAACTTCATGTTCTGGTTTAGTTACCTAAAGTTACTGGCATAATAGGAATATTCATTTAATGCCAAAAGAATAATTAGGAAACAGGAAAAAAAGTAACTTGAAAAAAACCCAGGCAAGTATAAATGCGTTTATTTTTTCCAGCTGCAACTCAGGCAGCTCAACTTCCTGAGCCAGTCAGGACACAATGTTCTGTTTCAAAATGAACTAGTCTAGAAAAACCAAACAAAAAAAAAACCCACCACACAAAAAAAAAGTCCTTTCATGTTTTAAACTAATCCAGCAGATTAACTGAGTCAAGACCAGTTACTCAAGCAGCTCATTAAGGAGATCTGAAAGGAGGAAAGGGAGAAAAAAGATCTCCAGCAAGCAGAAAGAAATAGGCAGAGGAAAGCAGCAACATCTTGAGCTAATACAGCCACAGCTTGAAGAGCCACTATTCCGAAGAATGAACTTGCCAAGTGACATCAAAACATTACATTCATGTTTAAGTTGATTTATTTAGAACATGACAATCTGTATCAACTATGATAAAAATTTCAGAGCACTTATGAATGATAAACAAAACAAGGTAGTCCAGTACCAGATCCAATAGAAAATATAAACTTTGATAACTGAAAAAGCCAAAAATAGATGTAAATTTATTTCAAAAGAGTAATAGTTGGAACCAGAACTGGAATAGTTCAGGTAAGCTTTATGTTTTCGTAACAGCATGGAACTTTTTTATTTTGGTTTGGGGTTACTTGGGGGAAGATGGTTTTCTTCTGCTGTTAAAAAAGCAGCTTACAAAGGTAACAGGTTAATGATGCACTATTGTAGAGATTTAAGTCACAACACTGTCTTCTAAGCAGACCTCTAAAAAATTGCACTTAGACTTATCAAACAAGCAATGACGACATATAGCATGTTTGGGTTTTTTAGAAGATTTTGCCAAAAAATCTCAAAGCCTTTACTTAAAAAAAGAACAAGTGATCAGAAACTTTCATACTGAGATTTTTAAAACAACAATGCAAAAAAATTGAACTGTAATATTACTGATTAAGTGCAAAACTAAGTCTTCACTAGAAAGCTTCTTTAAAAACTCGACGCAGTTATTAAAATTTTATTTCAAATCATACTGCATGTGAGACCCCACTTACGAGAGGTAAAAAGTCATTGCAAGCACTGGGAAATATTTTTCTCTTCTAAATTATAACTTCACACTGTTTTAATAACTACATTTTAAAAACTGGGTAGATTGCTTAAAGGATCTACATTTGAAGTCAAGAAAGATCACTTTTAGTACTATGGTCTAAATACAACAGGTTCTGTTGTTTCCTTAACACACTGCTTTCATGTTAAACATAGCTTTATTCCAAGTTAATGGGACCAGGTAAAGCAGAAAACTGTATACTCATTCAAAGAGATACTCCGAATTCTAAAAGGAATTTTGCTAGTTTGTTATATTTTTAACAACAGGCCTTAAAAATAGCTTTATATATGGAAAAATTGCAACTTTAATGCCTAATAGTGTAATTCCAGAAAACTTCATTAGCACTCAACACAGTAATAATCACTACAAAAGGAGCAATGAATGTATGTGCACTACAAAGGAACTTAAAAGTCAGTATTGAATTGCTGTATCGGAAGGTCCAAAGGAGAGAGTATTTTCAATGAGTGCTATGCTTCAGTCCCTGGTCCCACAAAAATTTAAAACAAGTAAATAAATAAAAATTAAGTTTTACAGTCACAGAAAATTCATACGGGAAAGTGGGAACTAGGGAACTTCACCTGCCCGATTTTATCATTTAAATGCAATATACCGCATGGTTAAAATAAGTTTACGGTATTTCTAAGCAAAGGTCTTTGGTGCAAGTATTGGGGGGGGGGGAAAAAATGGAGAGGCTCTACAGCAAAAAATGTGAACCACAAGAACTTTTGAAATTCTACTTTTTATCTTCTGAAAACATTATATATACTTAAGTGCAAAAATGTGCCATCCATTTTCACATGCTTTGTGAAAATAATTACAAACCTGCAAGAAACCTGTAAAAAAAAAAAAAACTCCTACATCTTAAATTTTTAACTATTGAAAAATTACAAAGCAAGTTATAACATTATAGGTGCATCACATAATACATATACCATTAAAAAAGCCCCCAATAAATTATACGTGAACTTCGAACCATAACTGGTATAAGAAAACAAACAAACAAAAAACCCCACAAAGCTACCTGCAAACAAGTTACTTATATCCATACTACTTACATGCCTACAATAACAGTAGTAAAGAACAATGTGTTGCTTTTTTTCAATGGCAAAGTGACTTTGTAAGCAGAAATAACCTGCATGAGTCAGTATTTTTATAAAGTTTTACTCCAAACATTACTTAATTACTACCTCTGTGTTATGATCTTAGGTCCTACCTTAAAAAAGTGGGGGACACATAGCACAGAAGAAATAAGATCTACAGGACTAAAAACATTAAAATCTGGTTAAGTATTAAAAAATTAATCTACCTAACCTTCAACTGGGTTCACAAGTCATGCTGGAGATGTAAAGGAAAACAGACATTAATTGACTGAAAAGAAAAAGGCTGTTCCCTACACTACGATTTCCATGGTACTATTCTAAATGCTCTCCTTTTGAGATCTCAGTTTCTACTTCCCTGTACCACCTACAGTGTCATGACCATTAATGTCACCCTGCTCTAACGTGCACATAAATACCCAGCAAAACATACCTCTTGTGCTTCCCCACACTGGTGGCATAAGGAGCCAAACAAAGTATCAGTGTGAGAAAAATAAAGTCAGGGCTCAGGTGGGAAATAACATAGATACACAACATCAAAGATTAGACACACAACATTGAAGACATACAATTAAATTCCAAGAAATGCAAAATGTAAACACTCAAGGTACTTAAACATATTTACAATGTGTGCTTATTTCTCTGTATTTCTGTAATAAAGGAAAACCAGCCTGCATATGTGCAATTCACTGCTGGTTCACAGCAAGAAAGACATTCAGTTTTTTCATTGTACTGTTGGAAGTGTGCAAAAAATTCTACTGAAACAGTAAAGGGAAAAAAAAAAACACAAAACAATAAAAGTGCTTGTTGCAGTCATGGAAGAGTATAATGCTTACAAGAATAGGTATCTCCACAGAACTATCAGGCAAGCAAATTAACGCTGGATTAAGGATACCATCTCAGTTCTTTAATTTAAAACAGATTTACTACACTTATCCAAGGTAACTTCCGCATTCAACTACCAGAAAAAGGAGAATTCACTTCATACTGCTTTCCAGGGGAAGAAAGGGATTAAAAAGTGCTAACTCCAGCATCCAAATTAAATGGCAAAATTATTCATTTCATCTTAAATTACAATGTAGAGTAACAGCACATGGAGCTGACAACACTTCAATTTAAGAGGCTCACATGTCCAATCTGCTACATAGCTGAAGTTTTTTTAGAGAGAGTGGTATTTCATGCCATTATATTTCCCATTAAAATCAATGCACATTAACAACCTAAACACTGACAGTTCTATTAAAAAAAAAAATTCCATTTCAAAAGAAAGCTGTTTCCTTTTCTAAACAGATTAAAAAGTAGTTTGGGCTTTAAAACACTGAAAGCAGCCTACAGAATCAATAGCTTTCATACAGAAGCCACTTTTTAAAGAAGGAAAAAGCATGAAGTATATATGAAAATTATTTTTGCAGAAAGTTTCCTCAAAATAAATTTACAATTAAAAGAACCATTTTGCAATCCAAACATATCAAGTGAACAGCACAGTACTACAGCTAGCCAGCTGCTTGACCAGAACATCTTTTAACACGCCTCCAAAAAGTAGTAAAAGATGGCCATGTACTTGTAAAAATAAGGGCAACATGCCCATTATTAAAAACTTAAAATCTAACAGCAATTGTTACAGAGATTAAACTGTAATGAATTTATTTCATGTCCTGCTATGTTAATACAGGCTGACAAAGTAATCCTAAAGCAATCACTGTCTTCTGATAAATGAAACCTCTGGTTTCCACTTACTCCCCTATTCAGGGAGGCAACTCTAGGTACTATCATACATTTACTATGTTTATACAACACTCCTCTCACCACTTAAGAGTTTGAGTACAACAGCACATTTACCATTACAGGACCCTTACGTGGTACTGTTGGTATTCCCAAACTTAACCAAACTAATTTTAATGGGGCTCACTCCTAAATACCTTTTACATTGTCCTCCGCAACACTAGTCCCTGCTTCTTCATAGGATTTCTGCCAGAACCCATACCCTCATTCCTCAAGTGCATTTCAAGTCAAACTCCCTTAAGGTTCAACTACATATTCTCAACTGACCTTTCATAAAACACTTTCAAGGAAAGCTAGTACATAGAGTGCTATTTATCACCTTCACTCATTTTCGCATAAGTATAGCAATTTCCATAAGTATATACAATGTTAGTATTGCCTAGGAAGTAACAGTAACAATTTTTTATTCCCTTATGAAACGTTTCAGTATAAGACATGCTTATTCACTGACAATCTGATGCTCATTTGAACCAGTGTTTGGATGTGGGGACTTTTTTTTGGCCACCAGTAATAGCACTTAACTGATTTTTTTTCTGTGGGTTTTTTGGGGTTTTTTTTGTTTGTTTCCCCACCTCCCCAATATTCCCTATATTAAAAGGGTCTATGTTCAGCAAGCACATTTACAAGCTATTCTTCTCCTGTCTCCTAAGCTTTCAAGGAACAGTTTTCCAGTAACCTACAAACCTACTCAGTTTCTACCACTTTGGTTTTTCTAGCTTTTAAATAATTCAGCCTACCACTAGAACAAGGCTTTTGGGGTTTTTTTTTTTCTTTTTTTGTTTTGTTGTTTGTTTGGGTTTTTTTAAAAGTTGTATTTTGCAATATTCAAGGGATCAAGGCAATTGCTACATATCCATAATTACCTCTACACTAAAAGTGAAGTCACAATTCCTGCCAAATAACCACCTGTGATGAAACCAGATGAGGTTCAACACATCATAATAACAGGTCATCTTCTACAAACAAAGCTTAAGGTTCCGTACTTCATTAAGCAGTCAAACAAAGCGTTATTTTAACAAATACAATCAACATTTGGATTTTTTCCCAATCCGCTAGGACTGTTCTATCAACAAAAAAAGGCTCTTTTTTTCCCTTGTTACCTGCTGGAATAACCACTTTATCTTTGGCCATCAGTAAACTAAATATTTATTTAAATTAAATTGGTTTCAATAATAACAAAGTATTTCTTATAGAATTACAAAGAGCAGCTGTTCTTGCTTTATTTTTTTGCCTTTTTTTTTAAAAAAAAAAGGCAACTTCACAAGTTAATAAGAAACAAAGCAACGCAATAATCTCATCAATCCACTCTTATACAAATCAAAAAGTTAATTCCCCCAATGTTTTTCAAGAAAGCTGTATCCCACATAAGTTATATAGAAGAGCTGAAAAGAAATTTGAGCAACAGGAAGAAAGTTTCAAATAAAACTGAAAAATAGGTTGAGGCAATTAACTACCAAGATTCTACTGACTTGATGCCAAAAAGGCTCTTTCAAACACACTGCCACGAACAGAGCCCTCGAGAATGAGATTCTGACTTTTGAGCAAGTCCAACAAGTGTATTCTTGATTTAAGTTTTCAGCTGCATAACACTAAAAACAAGAAAAGGATAAATGCCTACAAATTTCATTAGGATCTTTTCTATCTACTATTTATATATTCCTATTCTTGTAAAACATGCTTATCTCAAGCCAATAGCTGTATCAATACCATTAAAAACATTCGGCTTGACAGCTCCATTAAGCTGAAGAAACAATTTATACAGATTAAATATAAACAAAATTCAAGCGTTAAGTCTCAAGGTTATAAAAGCATTGTTTTAGTCATAGACTACTAAGTCAACCTGGTGTGTACTTAAGACTCTTTAGATAAGAGTAACCTTGAGCCGTGGTTTTCAGGGATTTCACTGATAACCTTGACCCGTGTTCCCATGGTATCCCTATGCAGAAAAACTTGATTACACCACCTTGAATTGCATAATGAACCTAAATATGTACTGTTTATTCCCCAGGAACCTGATCATTTATCTACACTGCAATCAATGCTGTTAAAGATCCTTTTTAATTAGGAAAGAATTGTTGGCAAAACTGTTGAAGGAAACAAAGTTTTGAGTAAGAGGACAAACAAGACAGATAAAGTGTTCACGATACTTTGGAAAATTCAGTTCATTTGAATACATGACATAGTACAGCTAAATGCAAGGTCAAATATCTAGGTCAAGTAAAATAAGCACAATCCATCTTAAAAACGGTGATACTGAAAAGAGCCTAAGGAGGAAGAAGGTATAGAAAATGCCAGGTGAGCCACACTTTTAATAGGATACTGCAGCAAACAATCCTTTTTTGTTTTAAAAATACATGGTACGATTACAGGGAGGCAATGATATGATTACAGGGAGTCAATATTTATGTTCAGCAATGATGTTACCAAAAAAATACTATACCCAGTGACTGTGTCCACTTTTCCAAATACATATCCTAAAACTCAAAGAGGGATCACAGAAAACTCCTGGAATTCCAACACTTAAAAAACATGTTTTATCAAAATAGATTTAGATTCAAGTCTGTTAATTTTATCACAGTTTCTAAGAATCCATACAGGGGAAGTCCTGTGGCTAGTAAAGAACTCTACTCTAGAAGACAAATACAGAAGACCTGACAGTTACAGCCTCAGCTGAACTTAGACCAGATGTCATAAGTACACCTAACCACAAAAGCAACTGACAAAAAGCGTAAGTCTTTCTCACTTCGAGCCTAAGTTATAGTAAGTAGAGAGAGATGCATCACAAACTATAACAGATACCTTTGCGACCAAAATGTGTCCACCTAGTGTTGCTACTCTCCGGAAATTCTACAGCTTGTGTTGCACAGGTGATCAGAGTATGGTAACCGGCATCCAGTATCAAAATACATAAGTTTATCTGCATTGTAACCAATCAATGTGAAATTACAATAAATCAGTGCAGAAAGAGACCTTTATGTTTTAAAAGCAAATCAGAAAAGAATGAACCTAACATGACAAGAGATTTAAGTTGGGAAGTTATCAGCTCTGAACAGTAGACCTTTCAAAAAGCTTCTGATTTATCAAATTAACTGAGTCAAATTTAAGATGCTTCCAATCTATGCCATTCAGTAAGACAGGAATCAAATTCATCCTATCGTCAGAATCTTAATGAGTTAATTCTTTTAGCCCACATTGTCGTGGTTTAACCTGGCAGGCAGCCAAATACCACGCAGCCGCTCACTCACTCCCCCCGCCCCCCCAGCGGGACGGGGAGAGAATCGGAAGGGTAAGAGTGAGAAAAACTCGTGGGTTGAGATAAAGACAGTTTAATAGAACAGAAAAGGGAAAATAATAATAATAAATAATGATAGAATATACAAAATGAGTGATGCACAATGCAATTGCTCACCACCCGCGCTGACCGATAACCAAGTAGCGATCGGTACTTCCTGGATCACGCCTACCATTCATATACTGAGCATGACGTCACATGGTATGGAATACCCCATTAGCCAGCTGGGCTGGCTGTCCTGATTATGTTCCCTCCCATCTTGTGTACCTAGCTCAGTCAGTAGGCACGGGAGCTGTCCTTGGACTAGGAGGGCACTTAGCAACAACTGAAAACATCACTGTGTTATCAACATTCTTCTCGTACTAAATCCAAAACACAGCACTAGGAAGAAATTTAACCCTATCCCAGCCAAAACCAGGACACACATATAGTCTTAATCTTTCTTTATGTGCCACTTACTGATTTCTCAGTTAAGATGGAATATGAGAACAACCAGTAGTAAAAGCAGCCCTGAAGCTGCAAGCACTCACATGAAAACCCACACAACTCCACGTAACAAAAAACACACATGCATACACATTCAGCCAACTGTTTTCAGATGCCAAAAAAGTAGTGTTAAAGTGCATCTTCAAGAAGTACTGAAATATTAAGCTAAATACTAGAAACTCTGTTAATTTCCTTCCACAGATACATTTTTACAGAATTCACAAAACCTGAGTATGCTGGTGGCATACCTTTAAGGATGCTTGATTCATGAATAAGACCGAGTCTACATAAACGGATGTTCACCTATCAAACAATAGTAGCTCCATGCCACTGAAACTTTTCCATAACATCTCAAATTTAGTAGAGGAAAATGCACAATATGAAGTAAGTAACTGGAAACAAAACTGCTTCGTGATAGAATTACGAACACTGTTTAATGTTGGGGGGGCAGAAAAATCACTATCAGTTTTTTGTTTTGGAGCTGGGAAGGAAACATGTTTAATGAGAAGTCTGGAGGATGAGACTTCCGTAACAGTAGATGAATGTCTCCCCTGTAAATTTACAGTCAAACTCCTCTTGAGAGCACCAAGGTCAAGAATCACACCAAAAGTAACACTGAAAGCAGTAATAGGGAACAACCCTGCAAACAATGAAAACAAATTAACGCATAAGACTTCAATCAGACTGACAGAATTTGCCCTTATCTGTTCAGTTGAATGGTACTTATGGCTTGAGTTAAGATTGTGTTTTTAGTTTAACTATACAGCTTCTAAAGAAGAAACTAAATCTAAATTAAACTCTTGCTGAAAGCTTAGCAGTTAAATCACTGTCACAATTTTTTCAGAAGGCTACAGGAGACCTGAAAATGATCAGGAATGGTTAATTAAACTCACTCCTTTCCCCAAGAGCAAAAATAGCTCCAGAATTTAGAAAGCTGAAATCCAAGACTGAGAAGTATGGTATATACAAGTTTTTGTTACAATTGTTTTTTCCAATTCCAGTTCTTCCTAAAAGTCTGAATGATGTTTTTTCAAAAAAATTGTGTTGATAAGGAAGTAAAACAAAAAACTCAAGAACTTTTGCAGTCACCAACATACTAGGCAGAGATTAAAGACATGGAAAGTCATGTAAAATAAAAATCCAGGTTTTCAAACCTATTTATGGTAGCCAACAGTCACTTCACAAAGTGTGCTAGTGAGCAGTTTAACTATATTAAAAATACTTTCTTTACTTAACTCCTTCCCCTAAAACTATGGAATATGCTTAAGCAGGGAAGCGTTAGCTCATGAAATTATATGCCTATTTAAATCAACCTAAGCCACTACCCAACATCACCTCAGTTTTACTCTGCTCCTGACCTTACAATACTTGAGGCTAAACTTATGAAGTGCTTTTGGTTAGCTTGTTTAAGGAGAATATAATCTGTCTTTCTCAATATTAGGTTTTATGGTCATATTTAAGAGTATAGTAGTCAAACAATCCATCCCATTTGTAACATAATCCACCCCACTACAGCTGAACATATGATGATATATTTCTTCCATTACCTGTCTCTGAAATATAAACAACAGGATCCTGCTTTAGAACTTTACCAAGTTTTGAAGTAGCTGCTTTTTTCTCAGATGGCTTCTTGGATTTTTTCACTGACTGCACCTCCTCTTCTGAATCTGTATTTTGACCACAACATAAATGTAGATTTCCTCCACATACATACAGGCTTTAAGTAATACATCACATAACATTAGTTAACATGTTTTCACATATATTCAACTGTGTGAGAAAAAGATACCATATGGAAGGTCAGAGCACAGCTTCATTTTTCTCCATCAGCTAATAGCCTAGCTATCATTTATTCCAGCATATAAATGACTAAATGAAAATTTGGTCAGAACTCAGTCTAGACAGTGATTTTTGTTTACATAACAAGAAATATTTTGTTACTTATTCCAAGAACTGCTATGCCTGTATAAAAACCTTTCCGAAAAGGAATGCAACAGTTAGAGTACCACATCAGATCACTAAAAAAAAAAAACCCAAAACCAAACCACCAAACCAAAAAAACAACAACACACAAAAAACCCCACACACACCCCCCAAAAAAAAGCATTTTTTAAAAAAAAAAAAAACCACCACAACAAACTTTTAACATAGATTCATTAGCCTGATTAAATTATGCTGGTGTATTCCACTACACCTATTCCAAAAGCTAAACTAGGCTAGATCACTGAGGTTGTACTCTGATTTTTCAGGAGAACACTGGTAGACTACCATTCATCTCACCAACCATTCTCCATACCCCAAAAGCTGTCAAGATGCCAAACTTACACCACTGTGCATTATGTATCCCAACATCTAAATGAGCAAGCAGGACAAACTGAAGAAGCCGAGACAACTTGCAAGTGTAACAGAGGACTACCCTTCAGAGCCTATCTTTTTCCATGATAAACACTAATATGTATTGTAATTATAACAAAAAAAAAACCACCACAACCCCAACCCCACTCACTTTTCCATCTTCAAGAACTTAGAGCACTATTTCTCTTTTGCTCTCCTACTACTAAGGGGCTAGAATTTGCAAAATCTCCAGACAGTATCAGCACTTTAAAGGTAGCAGTTGAGTTATATATTACTTTTGTACTCCACCTTTTAATGCAGAAATATTTCTACTGCTATTCCTCACTGCTAAACAAACTGTTTATAGAACAGTTTATCTGAATATTTGAACATAGTTTTCTATATACAATAGCATTATTCTGACACGTTTGTGTAATCATTTTTCTTCTACAAGAGAAGCAATCTTCTATGGTTAAGAAGATTGCTTCTAAAAATTCAAGCTGAAGTCTTCAGTAGGAGTCAAAAATTATAGAAACTCCTACAGTCTTTTCTACAGTTTCGCAACAAATATTCAAGATTCAGAATCCAACGAAGGAGAGATTAAATGACATAACAGCTCAGAAAGATTGAACTAGAAATTTCAAGCTTTTAAATTAAACTTAGCTTGACAGGCAAGGGTTTGGGGTTTTTTTTGGTTTTGGGGGGGTGTGGGGGGTGGGGAGGTGCTTTTCGTTGTTTGGGTGGGCTGTTTGTTTTGTGGGGTTTTTTTTAATATATAAGTGCTATGAAAGGGGTTTCCCTTATTACAATATTCCAAAGAATATTTTTAGAATATGATGGCAGTGCTTTAAATTATATTCTGTGTGTTCCATACTGTAAATTTAAAACTATGCGATGAACATTTACTAGATTTTTTAATAGAGAAAGACACACGTGGAAACACAAGTTAGCCTCTTAAAACAATCTCCTACATTATTTTCCACACAATGCACAGAAATGTGAAATTACAGTTTATTATCAGCCTCCTATACAGCATAGGATATTATTTATCCCTAACAGAACAGGAAACCTAAAACTCCCCACAATTTATATATGTCTTCATAACAAAAAAAAAAGTTCTGGAGCTTTGACAGAATTGACTATCTGAACTTTTTGTTGTTGTTTTTTTGGTTTTTTTGTGGGTTTGTTTGTGGGGGGTTTTTTTTGTTTAGTGTTTTTTTTTTGTAGTTTTTTTTTAATAGAGGTTTTATTAAAAGTTACTTTGCACTGGCACACACTGCACTCTTATTATTATCAAACATATTTAGCTATCCAGCAATAATTACTGTGAAAAATGTTTTTAATTGCATTTACTAAAACAAACAAAAAAAACAGACCACAGCTTTCTTTCAGATGTACTATTTACCTAATTGACCTTGAATGCCAATGCAAAAAATACAAAGGAGCATTCAGAAACAACTGTGAACGCTACCTGAATCGTAGATTATTCTTTTTTTCTTGTTTGTCCGCTTTTGTTTGGAATGATCTTCACTGGGTGAATTATTCACCTAAGAGTAATAGTTCGTTAGTTCAACCAGTAAACAGGTCCTTCAAGTTTTTACTCAGTTACACGTTCAAATTTATGAGTTTCAAACAAATTCTTACAGAAATTATTTATTTCCCAGTATTACATTTACAAACAGTCTTGTGTGAACTCGTGAGTGGGAGGGGGAAAGGTGCAGGGCAGAGGAAATAAGGAAGAAACTGCAGCTGTAAAGCTAAACGTGCTCCAAGCAAACCACAGATGATTATACTGAGAATAAATATTCAAGTTTAATGCCAATTAAAGTAAATTAAACAGATTTTCGAGCATTTCCAACTTCTAATCCAAAAAACAAATTGCATGGTCCTACCAGAAACAGAGGTGGTACAGGCTAGTAAGTTACTTATATGGAATTCAGCTTTCACTTTTGGGTCCATTCTGGATATGGCTTTGCTGTAACCACCAGAATTCGACACAACTTCAGAGTAAAACATAGCCAATTGAAAAAGGAAAAAAGCATACACAACAGTTGAAGCTACACTGATATCCTATTCAGTGTCCTGGTTGCTTGCAGGTTCTCCTCTCACCCATTAAGCAATGCAACTACCATAAGAGATTGCACCAGTGGTCACAGGCGACAAACGTGTTCTATCTAGCAGCAGCTAGTATTAAACTGTTTCAAGGACTTTTTTTTTTTTTAAAAGCCATTGACAAGTTTTAGATATTTAGAAAAATCACAAGCTGCACAGATAGGAAGTTTCCTGGGCTTACCAAACTACCAACTATGCTTGTTTTACAGTCATGCGCAGCTGTAAATGCTTCTAAAAATGTAATTCTAGATAAACATAACTACATATGTTTTATAATCCACATTCAATCCTGATCTGAAACCTGTTAAATCCTTGATATAATTGGAGAATTGCAAAGTAAAAATAATCAGTCACAAAAGATAATTGCTATGTCTTTCAGTTCCACTGAATGGTCCTTTATTTTCACATTGAAACAATGAAATTATACAGCCAAAATATTTTTTTAAGTAACATCTTACTTCTTGATTGCAATGCTTCACATTAAACATTCCATCCTATGAGAAATCCTGCCATTCTCTAAGTGATTTTAAAGCCCTCTTTAGCCACTCCTTTCTTTTCTATACCAATTTAGATGATTAACATGAAAATTACCGGGAGACTAGAACCGCATCTAATTTTAACCTGTCATTTTACAGAATTTGGTCTTTGCAACAGGTTTACATAAGTGACCCTGTCCAAGAAAGGCAGTGTTAATGTTTCCCCCACAGGTGTTTAAAAAACACCTGGTTAAAAAAATGGTCAGAGGGCACCTACACCACAGACTTTTATCTTACTTGAAAGCATGACATCTTTATGATATGTCTACATCTACTGTGCATAAGCCTCAATCTTAATTCGAAGCAGAGCTACTCAGAGAACTATGGCTATAGCTAAAATAACTTCAAATACATAAAGTTTGTTCCTACATTAGCACCTAACCATAACAACTTCTACCTACCTCTCCTTTGCCCTACAACCCAAATATTTTTTAAATTAGCAATTTTCTTCACCACCTACAAAGTTTTGCTGCTAGAAGTTAGTATTAGGTGGTAGTTTCCTCCCATGCCAATAAAAACAACTGACATATAGTCTGGTTTTTGAGTATATGGGAAGAAGTATGACTTCAAAAAAATGCTAGAGATATGAACAATCCTACATCAGAGAAACCAAGCACTTCACAAATACGAAAAGCAAAACTAACCTTAGTCTCCTTTCCCTTTTTCTTCCCACTTGAAGGTCCTTCACCGTTTTTAATTTTTTCACTCTTTTTCGCAGTCTCACATTCTTGTCGCTTTCCAGGAGATACAACGCCAAAGAATTTCCGGATATCCTAGTAAAGGGAAAACAGATTTATAAATTTTTAAATACAGATAGCTCTTAGAAGTTTCATACTACAAAACAGCAATGCATTTAAATTACTTTCTCAGCCGCGCCTTTATAATATTCATTAATCTTGAAATTTTGTTTACAATTAAGAAAACAAAGACCAGCTAGTTAAACATAGCTGCTCAGACACCATGCCACCTTTCTCTTGTCTTTGAAACATGGAAAAAAGTTTATTTTTCCCTTAGTTGGACATCTTCACCAACACACACTTAAAAACAAACTTCCATTAGCGATGAAATGCAGTGACTTAAGACAGATGTATAATTAATCTTTTTTTCCCCAATTAATCATCATAAACCTAGCCCAGAGCATTTCTATAGTTAAAATGATCAACACTGGTATGAAGCAGTGTCCAATGTGAAAAAAGAAAAAAGCACCAAGAGCTAGAAAGCAGTCAAGTACTTGGACGTACTGCATCCTCTACCTTCTTATAAATTTAGGACAGTAACTCTCATCTCACTAAAAAAATTAGCCAGCAAGAAACAGATTAAAATTTAAATAAAGAGAAAGAACTTAATACAAAGAGCTCCAAAAAGTCTATTTTGTAACCTTGTTTTATTATCTGACCACAGTACAACCATAAAAAGCTTTCTAAATATGGAAAATCAGCAGCTGAAACTTCAATTTTAAAAAGCACTATTGTACACACAAATCTGACTTCTATTAAAAAAACTAATATTTCCATTTTATTAAAAAGAAATTGAGAAAACACATACCTGATTAGCATTGCTACCTCCAGGGGTAGCAGCCATTTTAGAGAAAGAAAATACCACATATGGCCTAAATATATAGCAGGTAAAGGGTGTGGCTCAGGACTATATTCTACCCAGCTGATAGCTGTTCCCCATCATACAGTTCATCTGGGTGGTTTTTGATTATTACAGGCAACTACAAGTAAAGTAGTAAATTCTTAAGAAATCTCCGTAGTCTGATTGACAAGAAGGTTCTTGTTCTCTTATCAGTCAGCTCCCTGGCAGCTTGGATTTGGATTATCAGAGCCCATAGGGCTTAAGATCAATTGAGTATGTAATTTGAAAGCATACAGAAAATATGGGACATGTATAGATTTATTTAGTATATTTAGCTTAAAACAATTTTCTAGAATCAGAAATGTTGTTTCCTGTAAAAATTTAGACTCTTTATGTTTTACCTGCATATAATAATATGGATTCAGCAAACAGACAATGGTAGACTGGGAAGCATTCTTCCCTAATGAGACTTCACACATTTCCATATATGGAATTTATCCCTTGAGGCATAAATTTTCAACACTCAGCAGCTACATATTCCAAAACGGCCTCCCTATGTTAACACAACTCGTTCTATCCTCTGGACGCAAACTGTACTTCAGTCCTCCGGAAGCAGCTTTTTTCCTTTTATTTTTACATGCTTGTGTTAAGCAGTTTTTCAGAAAATACTGTGAATATAAAAGCACACAAGCCACCTAGAGGTTTCTGGGTAGTAAATTTTAATTTTCCATAGTGACCATCTACTTCTGAGTGACTACACTACACAGCCCTAAGCTACAAAGGAAAACTGTCATCATGTACAATCTTCTTCAATCTTCAGAGTTATAAATCCTCCAATCTTCTTCAGCTATCCTGCTCTTTAGAAGAAAAGGTAACCTTGTTAGCCACTGCTGGACTATAACAGATGGTGAATTCAGAATTGCTCGGGAGAAAAGCATGCCACAGTGCAACAATAAAGTTATCTTTTAGTGAAGCTTTTATCCAAGATTCATAAGGGACAGATTTTTTGTGCCATTTATTAAGAGATGCCAGATAAATCCTTAATTCATTGCATAACTAATTGCAGAAATGAAGCAATATAAGTATCTATCAGACTGATTCCCATCCTGCAAGTTTGAAGACTATTTATTAAGTATTATATAAGCTTAGATCCCAGATAGGATCACTTGCCTCAATTCTGGGTTTATCTATTTAACATTTAACATACTCTGACTGACCACCTTATTACATAAAATGCCATGCATATATATTAGTTCACCAGGTGGCAAAACTGCCTATGTTTAGCTTTTATCTGTGCTCATTCAAATGAGAAAGGTGTGTACCAATGTAACTGGCAAGTTTCCTTCCAGGACGTTCCCCCAAAAACCACAGGAGTCATCAGCCTTGTGTATCCTGGAGATACACTCAGCAGCATGGCTGTCCAAGGTGGTGCCCTTGCCCAAAAGGCTAAAATTAAAGAGGCAAGGCTATATTAGTGTGGCTCCCCATGGGTGCTTCAGCAGCAGCAACAGGACAGGTAACTTTGAGCAGTTCTACCTAAGAGGTGGAACTAGGTAAGAATTTCTGATCACGCTCACTAAATTAGGGGGGTAGTTGATGCATAGCATCTGAATAGCCTCAAAAGCTGTGTTCAGGTGCACTGCTTCCTGCTAAGCTATCTTAGTAATTGTATGATCTCAGTAATGGCTATGCCATCTAGTTCTTGCCAGTTCTGACTACTGCTTCAAATCCTCCATCTTATGCAATAACAGGAAACCATAGCAATTAATCATGTCAGGTTGCAAGTTTTCTCTTGAAAGTTTTGTATCTGTCTGTTTTACTCAGGAGAAATAACACGAATAGAAACTGAAACCTATTTGTTAGGTACAAAGACTTGAAGAGTTTGTCAGGGTGACTTTTAAGACTTTAGTAAATAAAGTCAGTTATAAAAGTCATAAACACTCCATACTGTTTTTTTCCCTGCATTTCAAAAGCATCCTAAACCAAAGATCAACTACTCCAACACTTTGATGATAGAACCATCTCAACCTAACCATAATAGGCACAGTGTTTGTAGAAGACTAGTGTCTAGTAAGGCAGAATACTTTCCAAAATAACATCATATAATTCAGTTTGCACCTCAAAATACAATACAAGATCCAGAAAACTAAATTTCACCAACCTAGCGCAATGACTGCAATAGAAAGTAATGCACCTTATTTCTGAAGTGTGTCCATGAGGGCCTTGCATCAAAAGAATCATATTTATTTACAGTCTGCCTGTTTCAGTACAAGTTTTGTGCAAACATCAGCTCTGACATCTGGTGTGTCCAGAAAAATTGCACTAACTGAAATCAAATGCATAGTATCACTTCAGTGAAACCAGTAATACTCGCTTGGATAACTATACGTAATTAATGTTTACTAATAGTGGTAACTGCAGCACAGGTATACTATAAAGTATTTTTCAAGCAGTATCACAGTTCTAAGTACACACCAGCTGATGCTACAGTTCTGGCCATATGAATGTCTCTCTCAGCTAGAGGCAGCTCAAGTAGCCCTTACTCCCAGTCATTCATTCCCTCAGTTGTACCAGTATAGGTCTCTGCTTGCAAACTGGGTCAGCCCACTAATCTGGGTAAAAAAATAAATCCCTTCTAAGACAAATCAGTTCACTGTGTAACTCTACACACATCAGTTCAGCACAGCTGAGAAGATGCTGCAGAACCAACCTGATGGGGCCTGCTTATGTTTGGGACTACATGAAAAGTCTGTTTGCAAGGGCATGATATTAAATTCCAATATGCTTGTGCTGCCACTACGCACACAGAACAGGCTACATAGTTACTAACATCACTGTATTTTTGCCTCTATCTCCACAGCTGCCAGACTGATGGTTGTACAAGTCTTTTCTCTTCAGCACTGAAAAGAGAAAGGGCTGAGGCAACTCATCCTCTCCCCAAAACGATGGTTGTCTTCTTTCCTTCTAGGAAAGCGCCAGACATTGTGAGATGTGTGACATCCAGAAGACTACATAGAGGGAGAAAACCTTTGTCCCAGGAAGGTGGGAAAGGAAGAAGTAAGTCCTCCAGTAAGATCAGTTTTCTAAAGAGGTGGTGGCAGGAGAACAGGAGCGGCAGACTTGTCCTCATACATAAATTCAAAGTCATCAGCCACCCCTAACAAACCATGAAAATATCACAGTTTAATAGTTTCAGGATTCTTAGTGCTGGCAGACCTCTATCCATACTGTGAAAGACTCAGATTTTACTGCCCATCATTGCTGAGCATTAGGTGTAAGATATAAACATGGTTAAACTCTATGGAGAGTCCAAAACCAAAGTTGAACCTAGCTGGCTTTGAATGGCATTTGTAGCTAAGCCAGTAAAACACTTGCACAGAGACTCCATCTGAGTAGAAACAAATACATCTGAGCCAGAGGTGAAAAGGGGATACCATCTTATAATGGCTGCATCAGTGAGCAGCACTTTGGAAAGCACACACATAAACATGTATATATTTATATTTACAAACTCTTTACATCCTACTGAGGATTGCATCCTTCATTATTTATAAACAAGTGTCTACTTCTACACTTTTAAGTTCCTTTTTCCCACTTGAATTGTTTTTCTGCAAATACTGCACACTGTCCAATTCAGCCGCAGGAACGCCCTCGTGTATGCTCTTACTGAAATTAAAGGAAGAGTTAAAACTTCGGCAGGCTGCGTTTAGAGAGAGAGGTCAGCTCGTCCGCCTTTCCCCTCCGGACAAGCCCACGGTCCGCGCCTAATTCACCACCCGGTTTCGGGGGGAACCTGGAGAGGCTCAGACTCCTCCCCCTGGGGGCAAGGGCACAATCGCAGGCATTTCCTCGGCCAGGGGTTTATTCTCCTGGCACGCGTGGGAAGCCGGGCCTCGGCCCCTCAGGGTGGGAGCGGCGGGAAGTGCGCGAGCTCTGCTGGAGGCGCGGCAGGGCGGGCGGCCTCTCCTCCGCAGCCTCACAACCGCTCCCGCCCAGGCAGGTCTCTGCCGCTCCGCCGCAGCGCTTGACCTCCGCATCCGGGGCCCTCAGGGGACAGGACCCCGGCTGGGCTCGGCTCAGCCCGCGCCGGGCTCCAACGGCCCCAACGGCCGCGGGGCTGCAGTCACGGGCCGGGGAAGACGCCCATCCGGGCCCGCCGCCGCCGGCGGGACACTGCGCCACGCTCTCTTCCCTCCCCCACCCGGGGGAGAACCGCGGAGGGAGGAAGGGGGGCGGCCCCCCGGTGCGGCGCGCTCACCATGCTGCCAGCGGCGGGTTATCTCGCTAGCGGGACGCCTCCGGCTCCATGCCTCCCGCCCCCCCGCCTTCGCGCCAACTCCCGCAGCCCGGCGCGCGGCGCTGCCGTCACAGCCGCGACGGGCGGGGCGGTGGCACGGCCCGGCGGGGAGGGGCTGCGGCCGCTGTGCCCCCGCGGGTGCTGGTGGCGGCGCGGGCCCGCGGCTGCCTCCCCTGCCCGCCCGGTCTGGTCCCTTCTCCCTCCCCCCCCGCCTTCTGTGCAGGCCTCAACGGCTGGTCCCCCTGCAGCGGCGGTTTAACCGCTTTTCACCGCTCCACTGAACCTCGGCAGGAAGCCTGGGCAGCTACTGCCGGTTCTGGCCTGTTAGTAACGGGAACGGCCATGGAAGCTCGCGTCAAAATGGTGGGGTTATAGCTGCTACAGCTCCACGGGGAGTAGGCGTGTCCTCGGTCACCTCTGACACAGGAAAGCTGCGGTCTTAACGTTTTAAAGAACAAGTGAACAATGCCAGGCCTCCATGAATGGCTTCATCGGTTTTTAATGCACTGAGGCAAACGAAGCATCCCAAATATGTGGACAGCTAATAACACGGCAGTGCAGTCACCATGACTCAGGTCTGAATCAGCACAGCACAGAAAATAATTTCCCTGTAACAAACGTGTCTTGGTCCCTTCTTTCTTCGTTCTTGATTGTGCAGGAAGCATCACGCTGTGGTATTTTCTCCCATGCGTAAAGGCTTCGGAGAGTTCAGAGTCTACATCTGAGGAGTCCAAGAGAAACTGGAAACTTATGCTCCGTCTTCACCCACTGACTGTTTAATTTCTAATCAATTTCTAATGAAATCTTGTATGTTTTCTTCCATTTTTTTCCTCTACTTGCTGAACACTGGGAGGGAATGAACTTGGGCAAACCAAATAAAAACAGTTCCCCTCTCAATAATTACTTGTCTGATGTTTAGATTCTGCCAACCTACTGAATCGCTGATTATTGCTAGTCTTGGAGAAGAAGAGGGGGGACAAAGAGAATTTGTGACATTAAAAATATTGCCATTGATTTAGAAAACTACTCATAAAAAAAAGCAAAGAGGACAAGCTCAATTTGTACTTGTCTCATAGTGCAATTTCCAGTGCTATCATTTGTATACTTTACATATTCACTTCATTTTCTTTTTTTTTCAAGAACTGTCTACTTGGTGGTGTGGTCAAACTCCAGCAAAGATAACTACATAGAGATAAGAGTCAGATCTTTTTGTCCGATCTGAGAAAACATGAATTTTAATGATATCTATTACCATTGCTGTTTAATTCTTTCTATTGGACTTTTAAGTCATTGTAAGACCCTGTTTGTATAGAAATTGCTACTGTTCTTTTGTCAACGCACATGGTCAGGTGGACCATTTATTTTCAACATTAGCATAGCTTGTGAATTTGGATTTCTGCATAAGAAACACATGACAGAGCGAGCAAGTAAACGCAGACCCACAGCACAGGCTGTGCTGTTCAGCCTATTTTGCAAGTTATTGCATATGCACTTAAGTATAATGGCTATGCAAACAAAACTGGTATCACTTTAGAAAAACATCTCCAGCAATATGTTTGTATTTACGTATTTAATTCTCCTTATGTAATTTTAAAGCTGTGCGTATTCCTGATACCAGAACTAAAGAGTAGTTAAAATGGCTGATGTTTGTAAGAGCCAGACAAACTGTTTAAATAATGCTAAAAGAATTATTGCAGGTGGTTATCTCTATTTGTAGTTGATAAAGCTACTTAGAATAACATCCAGCAGAGCAGTATTCTGCTTGTGGGCTTGTGACATGTTCATGTTTCTTGGAAGGCAAGAGTTTAACCCTTTATGAGAGACCAGACTGAATACCTGGAATGACTGTAATTCACTCCTGGGTGTGGTGGAGAGACAGAGGATACCTCTGTTTCTACGTGCATGGCTATGAAACCACTGGAAGTGGGAAAAACCTTGCTCTGCCACGGGAAACAAAACTGAATACTCATTGTATTATGATGCACTTTGCAAGATAAAATGAAGGCAATATCTCTTTTGAGTCTATAATTGATCATGGGTCATGTTTTAAAGGCATATTATCCAGCTAAAAGTACTGCTTTTTAAAAAGTAGCTAAAGTACACTCAATGAATCACTCTATTTACAACTAAGACAAATAATTTTAACAATCAGACTTGTTTTCTACCTTTCTGAAAATCACAGATTATTTGTCTTTTTATGTTGTTATTTTCCAAAATACATGAAAAAATTTGAGATATTAACTCTTGAGCTTTATAGGTTTTTTCCCCTATTGAACAAAACCAGTCCTACTGTTGTTATTATTAGTGAAGGCTTTGTCTTGTTTATTGAGAGAGGAGGAGGTTTGTAAGAAAAATAAATTTTTTTATATTGAGAAATGAAAAATAGTCTGTTTTCTTTTTGTTAATATTTTCCTGTTTATTTTATTTTCAATTTTTTTTATTTTGATATGTTGGTACAAATTTGAAATTGAAATCAACTTTTATTATAACTTTTGAAGCAGTGTGTTATTTATTGCTCTACAAAATCTGTATTTGGAATTATTTGAAAGTTAACTGAAGTATAAAGCAGATAAACTTGTAAAATAATACTGAGATACTTTTGAAGCCCATAAGTCAGTGTTTCTCAAGCATTTTAGGGAACAATATAGTTTGATCATTTAGGAAATCTTTGTAATGGAACAGAGATATTCTGAGCTTCATATATGTCTGAAGGACCTCAGAGGTTAGGAATTGCACTAAAGAGGTATTGCCCTAATGCTGAGATGATTAGGAAAACACAACAACAATATGTTTCCTGAAATTGACATTTCAGGTTAAATTCTATATTTTTTCATAATATTAATAGACATTAACATACTCATTTACTAGATGGTAGGCTCTATTTTGAGAAATCCTGTAAAGAATATTCTGCTTATTAAAGTCCCTAGTTTAAAAAAAAAAAAAAAATCAAATTTGTCTCACATTGTAGAAACAAGAATTAGCATTTTGTTGCAGATCAAAAATTCCAAAAATTCTTTGTAAATCTGTGGTCTAGTTTCTATTTACATTAGGCTTTCTATAGTATCCATCACAATTATGTGTCTTTAGAAAAGACTTGATCCCAGCTCAAACAGTTTTTGCTGTATAAGGTAAAGGTATAAGGTAAAGATAAGTTCTTGATTTGCGTCACACTGTTGAGGGCAGTTACATAAGTTGTGGTTTTTTGAGCACCTACCACTAGTAGGGCTGAGCAGCTGATGTTAATGTAAACATTACACTTTTTCAAAGTGAACTTTGTCTTTAGTTCTTTCTTTTCTCTCAGTTTGCGTATCTAGGCAGAATGAATGCATCTTAACTTGGATACTCAGCCTAACATTGCAGACATTCAAAACTCCTTTCGACTAATATCTTTGTCATTTCTGCAGATGAAAGCCCAGGTTTTAGAGCCAAGCCCCTAAAACAAGGAGAATACGTAATCGGCAGTCAGGTGAAAAGTTGGTTTCACGATTTGAATCACTTGCCTTGGCAGAGGCAAAGATAGAAAAGGAAATTTGGTAGCTAAGAATTGAACTGAATAATCATTAGGCTTCCCCACTACTGTAACAGTAATGGCAAGTGCCCTGGAGACCACAGCCTCTCCCAGCCTTGATTCATTCTGAAACCAGATTCATTGAGTGCGTGGCCGGAGGCAGGAAATCCCACGGTGCAGCATCGTACTGACGTCCATGCACAGCATCAGGGTTGGCGTCTGTACCAACTCTGCCGCTTGAGCTAGTGGAATAATTAATTCCTTTCTCTTCCCCTCCCTGTGCACCTTCACTTCTCAACAGCCCCTGATCACATCTCGCTCGTCTGTGCAAATTGTTTTCCAAATTAGCAGTCACAATATTTCCTTTCCCCAACTCCTTGCTCAACTAATCAAAATCTTCTTCCAAATTCAAGTCACTATATGACTCTCATCAGTGAAATTGTTTCCTCTTTAACTTCATCCAGTAACATTAGAGCCCAAACAGTGAAATGTGACAAAGCAATAATAAACTGAATTCAGAGTCTTGTACTGGAAAACATTTTCAAACCTTGATTATAGCATGGTCCCAGTCATATCAGTAATAAGGGAAGATACCCAGTTCATAACTTTGTCCAGAACAAGCATCTGGGAGCACAAGTGTCTGCTGCATCTTTCACATCTCATGCAGATGCAACACATGGCCTGCAATGAGATGCCAGTGGTACTAACTCTGCTGTAGGTAGTGGGGAGAAGCCTATTGTCTTTACCTTGTCAATACATAGCCGAAGTGTTACAGAACTGTCGTGGGTGCTTTGAACTTAAACGTCCGGTTATCATGGTAACTAACTGCTTTAGAAGTATAGTGGCATCTATAATGACTTGTATTTGGGTTTTCTTTCATAAAGTAGATGATACATACAATCAAAGCTTTTAAATGTTAACGTAGAAGGGTTATGTTCATGCAATAACTATGCAAATTAGCATTTTAAAATGCTATTCCATAGAATAAAAAAGAAACATGTCAGTATATACTGTAGACCAACTTGGTACAGTCTCTATCTACGCCTCTCTTTCCCAAGCTGCCTTTGGTAGGATCTTGGCTGAGAAGAGTGGATCAGTTACTTCAGGTAGTTGAGGGAGTGCTGGGTTTGTTATGTGGGACAGACTCTGTTAGATGCACGGCTGCCGCACCAGCAGGGATCTGCAGTGCAGAAGATGTCAGTGGGAGCTTTCTTCTTCATCTATGGTGAAACTGTTTCTTGTAAGGCGCTGCAGATAGATGCTTACAAACATGCATTGAGGTTTTGTTGTTGTATCGTAAAACCAAATAAATAAAATGTCTTCCATCTTCTATTGATTAATCAGCTTTACTGTTAGACTAAAGGTATGTCTCAATGGCATTATGCAATGCTGCAAGCATGCTCTCACAGGTAGCAGAGCAGTAAAGCGGCAGTAGCCCAGCAGTCCATCTGGACTTTCACGTCCTATATGCCCGCAGGGCTAATTCGTCCAAGCAGAGTGCTATACTTAGGTGGTAATTTGTTCCCGTGTTCAGATTTCAATGCGTATCTTTCTTGCATTTCTTTACACTGCTATCTTGTTCCACAAATGTCTTCAGCAGCTGTGGTCTATGTGTGGATACACTTTATATTACTGTACCTCAAGAAAAGCAAAAATGGCAGGCATCAGTCTTACTGTATTGAGTGAATTGACTATATCTCAACACATGTAGTTTTGCTGTAATTTGAAATATGTTAAAAGATGAAATTATATTGCATAACTGCTCTGTAAGGTATTTGCTGTACTGATGCCCCAGCTGTGTACACCAAGATTGTTAAATTAATCAATACTGAAATAGCTTCTTTTGGGGCTAATTATCTTTGCTAATTGTGTTTATTTGAAGAAATCCAGGGAAATTGCTTAAGGACTGGAACAGACCTCTGTCAATTTTGTACTGCTGCTGTACATAGAGCCGTACAGCAGACTTTTATATAGGACAGAAAAACAGTTGCATGTGTTTGAAAAAAATATTGACTTGCTTTGCGTTTTTATGTAATTAGTGGGATGTGCATATATTTCTTGTCCACAACAAAATTTCCCACGAGTCCAGGGAGAATTTTTCAGCAGAAGTAGGATGTTTGAGCAGGGCAGGACTGAGGAAGGACGCACTGCCCTTCCAGCCATCCAATTACAGACAGGATAAATCCCCTTTTAATTGGACACTATGGAGTCTGAATTATATTTCTGGCACATTTCCTCGAAATACAGCTGCATGAGGAATAAGGGACGTCATAGCTCCTTAGCACCCTCTGTCACCTATATTCTCCCACCCGAATGATCATTTAAATAATGATAAATTAGTTCCTGGCGTTTTTATTGTTCAGGCAACCTATTTTCCTGCAGTGAGAAGCCAGCTAGGTGTCTCAGTGGCCATACAGAGGCCACCTCCCTGAAAATCACGCCGTTCTCTGACCTGTTTTAGGTCTCTCAGATCAGGCTAATCATTGACAGGGCTTTTACGATCACAAGCTTTTAGTGAAGTTTTGATAAGACACTCCAGCAGTTCGTGGCAAATGAAGACAGACTGCATGGCGGGGACTCCAGCGAATGAATGGATTTTTTTTTCAGTGTCAGTGCAAGAAATCTGACTTTTAACACTGGCTCTATAAACCGGCATAATGTGTGGCCGACGACTGGAGAGATTTGTTGCGTTTTGGACGTTCGTTTTCATACGGATGGTTACTGGGCTTGCTGGAGAGGGAAGATCTGTGTGGAAAAAGGATCCCCACTTCAGCCCCGTGAGTGAAACACAGATGTTTTTGTACGACACGTTCCCCGAAAAGTTTCTCTGGGGTGTAGGGACGGGGGCTTTCCAGGTGGAAGGCAACTGGAGGAAGGACGGGAAAGGCTCCTCCGTCTGGGACGGCTTCATCCACTCGGAGTTCAGGGATGCTGACAGCACAGATGCCTCCAGTGACAGTTACACCTTGTTGGACAAAGATTTGTCTGCTCTGGATTTTTTGGGAGTTGCTTTTTACCAGTTTTCAATTTCATGGTCAAGGCTTTTTCCTACTGGAGTGGTAGCAGCTCCCAATGAAAAAGGACTCCAGTATTACAACACCCTTATTGACTCTCTACTCTACAGAAATATTGACCCCATGGTTACGCTGTACCACTGGGACCTGCCCTTGATGCTGCAAGAAAAATATGGGGGATGGAAAAATGAATCAATAATTGATATCTTCAATGACTATGCCACCTTTTGCTTCCAGACCTTTGGGGATCGTGTTAAGTACTGGATTACAATCCACAATCCGTATTTAGTTGCTTGGCATGGGTATGGCACAGGTATTCATGCTCCTGGAGAGAGAGGGAAAATAACAACCGTCTACTCTGTAGGACACAATTTGATCAAGGTACAGTATAGTAAGATTTTACAAACTGATCTTGCACCGCCATGGGAAATGATGGGAAGAATCAATCATGTAGTCAATGTTTAAAAAAAAAAATCAAGGAATGTGAAAATACCAAGAAATAACCCTTAGTTAAGGCAGTCTTTTTTTTAATCCTTATGTTGATTTTATTATTGTTGTCACAACAGCTGGCTCAGTAATTATTTGCTTTAAAGTGCTTGTTTGTTACTTTATTTAAACTAGGTTTTGCCTACAAAATCTGGCTATTAAAGAGCATGATTTTCCTTCTTTATTCTTTTCACTTAGTTAAACACACTGACATGGCCATTCCTTTGGCTACACTGAAATGACTATTAGTTTAAAATTAAATTTATTTGCATTTTCATATTGGATCAATTCTACTAGCAATAGAATACATATATATAAATACAGTTTATATATAAAGTTGTAGCTTAGTAAGATCATACTGAGAAGTGTTTATCGCTGAACTAGCAAGGACAGCAGTTCTTGGGTTTGGAAGAAAATAAATGTCTCCTTCAGTATTTGAGAGTTTCAGAATTACATTATTTCCATGATGTTCTCAGCATTTTAATTTTTATGGCAGTCTTATATTATTTATCAGCTGTCTTCTACAGAATTACACATCCAAAAGGCTTGGTCCCATGATCAATAGCTTCAACAGCTGCGCTACTGGGTCCTCGGTTCCTGGTATTCTTTCTTTAGGAAGGACAAAAAGAGAAGTCTGAAGTGGACTAAGGACTTAAGGAGAAAGTGCAAATGTTTATGGTATTATCAACAGCATTACAGAATTTACAGCATCTCCTCTGATAGATTCTTAATTTCATTCTACAGAGTAGCTAGTTTCTATGCAGAGGAGTTTATATTCTTATTTTCTCATGCTATAATTTAAAACAATTTCAAATAACAGCA
Source organism: Calonectris borealis (assembly GCF_964195595.1). NCBI lineage: Eukaryota > Metazoa > Chordata > Aves > Procellariiformes > Procellariidae > Calonectris > Calonectris borealis. The sequence continues at coordinate 26,580,802 of NC_134315.1, forward strand.
GTTTAAGATAGCATTTTTTTCACCTGTAGTGCTCAAAGTACTTTACAGAGCAGGTCACTATCCTGTCTCTGTTTGATAGAGCAGTTAGTATAATTCCCCCTGCTCAAACTGTTCCTGGCTGTCACAACGAGAATTTTTCTACTACCTACCATACATTATAAATGTAATTAACAAATAAATCTGAATGTATTTTTCCTACAGAAGAAGTATGCATGTGGGAAAAAATTAATTGCCAGAGTAGTTAAAAATATTCTGCAACCGACCATTTCTATTTCTTGTGTTTGCTTCTGGGCTTGAACCTGCAGAACGTTTTTTCAGAAAATTCACACTGCAGTCAATAGACGTTTTACACGTAGAAAAGTCATCCTGAGTCACTAACTGATTTCAGACTTAGCACAAGAATGACTTAACTATAGAGATTTGCGAAACATCTCAAAGAGAACTGATGCTCAATCATTCTTTTTATTTTCAAGTGCTAAATATAAAATATATTTGATGTAATACATGTAAAAGATACAACATAAGTTTGTAGCATTTCTTGCCTTTATTTCTGAGTGGCACAATCAAAACTGGAGTACCAACTAGGCAGTCTCTGCATTTTCCCACTCTCTAAAGCCCCTGTAAGCAGCACATAAAGAGCAATGCCTCTGCTGAAGAATCAATTGGGTGTTCCAGGAAGCCAAGCACAGCTGGGTCTGATACACAAATTACTGACCTAAGTTCCTCAGTCAATATTATTTAACTCTCAGACTTGATCTGATAGTTAGTTCTAGTTTTAAAGTCTGTCAATCCGAGTATAAAAAGATCACTTCAGTGAAAGAATTAATGAGGCTTTCGGCAACACACAATCCATTAACTAGTATTTTATTATCCTTGGGCAGAAATTATTTTCATGTTGTATCTTTCTTAAGCCCCATGAACATGACCTAATGTATTAGCAGTTCTCTTCTGTGGCACTGTAAAATTTCTGAAGATTTTAGGTCTTCATGAAGAATCTTAAATTTGTAGTAATGTATTTGAGGAACTGGAGCTTGATGTTTGGGGTTGGAATGGAAGCTCTCGAGGTACCAGTCGACATGAGTCAACTCTTCTTACATATATATAAATTTTTTTTTTCTTAATAAAATGTAATTAAAGCCAGTCATTCCACAGAACTCATAGGTGGTATTATATGTTTCAAGCCAACTAGCCAGAATCTTTCTCAGAGACTTTTGTGGGTATCTAAATGTTTGTTTAGTATTGTTGACAATACCATATTAATATAATGTATTGATGCACAATCAGGATTCATGTATTGTGAAATGTCTCCCCTTTGAGGAGCAGGGAATGTTATAAGAATCTCTCTGCAAAGAGATTTCACATGGCTTTTTATTTCAGGATTGGTATATGCAAATCTGTTTGTCAGACATTGTATTATGGCTACCTTCTAATTTACCACTGCAAATCAAAAATGTCCTCCCAAAAATAAAAGACTAACAAAAATGTCAGTTTTGGCAGTGTGAGGCACAGCCTGTTAAAGCTGTTGAAGAAATTCCCATTTATGTCAGCGGCTTTAGGAAGAGCCACGTTCTTGTCCATGTCAGGGCATCAGTTTTGGACAGGCTGTTGAAAGACAATATTCTCCATGCCACCCTATGTACATTAGCAGGTCCACCCATGAAATATACTGAGCAGGAAAAACAGGTTTAATCTGTTAACTAATTTGGCCACCACTCTGTGACATAGCAAATTGCGGAATAATAATTCTCAAACTTTTTTGTAGTACCTTTGGATAAACTAAATGAGGCTCGCTCATGAGTCCTACTTTTAGTTTCATTTACCAGTGCACTGTTGCAGCTGCGGTGTTGTGAGACCTAATCACCGTTTATATATAAAGGAGCGCTTTTATGTGATATATCAATCATAAACGGAAGCTAAGTTTCATAGGATCGCAAAAACAATATAACAAACCATAAACCTCTGCTTTTTTGGACTTTGGATTATTTTATTGTAAGAACAGTTTGAAAGTTGCTGGAGATTTTTGCATCTCTAGAAGAGGCCTGAAGAAATTTCTCTTAATTTTAAGCTATCAATTTTAGTAGACTAAAGAAATCCAACATCTTAAAACTCAAATAATCGGCTGGCATAATGAAAAAGTTCATGCATTTTAGAACTGATTAAAAAATGATCTGCTTCCGTGAATGAATTCAGTTGGGTAATTAGGTAGATAATTATCTTATGAAGGCTTTTCAACAGAAGTAGGATTGGTCTGTGTTCATCAAGCCCCAGAGCTTGGTGTTGGCTATCACAAGGCACTGCAGATGCTGTATCACCTAATGCATGTGCTTTCCTTCTGTGCCTTGCATCCATGCCCCAGATAGATACATCTACTTAAGAGACAGTCCTGCCTTTTACATGGGTCTTGCTATTCAAGACCCCTGAAAAGGGCTAGTGAATGCAGAAGCAAAGGCTGCTAAGCAGGGTGCTTAGGAGATCCACATGGGGAAAATAACCCACAGAAGAAGTCAAAATTTCAATTTAAAAAACATATTTGCATGTTACTATGTATGCTTTTCAAACACAAAGGGTAATGATTGCTACTGATCATTTTAAGGGACCTGATACTACTTCCGTGGAAATGAACAGGAAATTTGAAGTTTGACGCTTGTCAATTATAAATTGCTAAGGGGTTCACTTAGGTAAATCTCTATTCAATTGTATGATCATTACCACTAACACGAGGAGCATGTGGAATCTTATACCAGACGGAGAGTGGCTGTCAAAAGTGTATCTCCTTTCTTCGTTAAAGGATCTGTACTCCACAAAAGCAACACCAGAAAACAATTAATGATAACATGTAACTTGCCACGCGACATTTGAAAGACATATCAAAGAAGATACAAAAACTACGAGCTTGCTCCTGAGGCAGCTATCAATCTGAGGCAGAGAAGAAAAAAAGGGCATACAGAAAAATTAGATTGATTTCTTTGGTTTAACAGTAAATAAATCTGACAAGAAGCAAGAAAATATAAAGCAGAGGAATCATCGTGGCTGGAGCTAAATGAGATATATACCTGATATATTATTACCATTTTATGGTAATAATAGTTATGTTCTTTTATACTTAGTTATGGACCTAGTTATGTTCTTTTATACTTAGATTGAGGTTTATAAAGATCAGAGACTGCAGACCAAGCTGTCTTCTTTCTGTCCTGTGTATCAGTGCCCTCCAGGCAGTTCTGCCTTTGCTACGTAAGAGGCAGAAAGGGGATTTTTTTTTTTTTTACTGTTAAAGATCATTCACACTACTTTCCATCTGGCAGAAAAGCCCAGGAGAAAACTGTCAGGATAAGATCTCCCTAAAAATTTTCTTCATGGACACACCTTCATATCACATACTGGGAAAAGGCAATAAATTCCCCTTCAAACATGGTGTCTCCATATAGATCTGTGGCAGATCAGGTTCAGCTCTGTGCCCAGCTGCATTACTCACAGCTCCTCGGTAGCTCTCGCTATGCCAGGATCTCTTCGTGGACACTGCTGCCTTTGGGATCTTTGGATGAGCATGTCCCCGAGAAGTCCCATAATTCATTCTCCTTAAAAACAAATTTCTACTGAATGAATGGAGAATAGTTCTTACCTCTACGTCCAACCAGATGCTTTCTTCCCTTCCTGCAAAGGGGCCTTCTTTCCTCAGGAGCTAGAAAGATGAAGCTACACTAGTGCCTGTATTTCTTCCAGGAAGAGGAAAATCTGTCTCCATCAAGTACAGCTCTAGAGTGGACAGCAGAATTGTCTATGCTTCTAAATGTCTTTGCTGGAAGATTTTTCCAACAATAGTAGCCGTCAGTGATGATGTAGAATTCAGCACTGATTCACACTTTTTTGGTATGATCTGTTATTTTCAGGTTAGCTTTCTTACACTTCTTGGAAATCATCAGGAAAAACACAATCCGAATGCAAGACAGTTAGCATACAACAAATTTGAGAGTAAAGCCTCAGTCCTTCAGACCACCCTCTTAGAAATTTAGTTGCCTACATCTCAAGAGCCCTTTTTACCTTCACAAGGATTGAGCTTTAGAGTCAGTTTGCAAAATAAGGGCTTTAGCTCTATTGACTACGTGGCATCCTTACCACAGACCAAAAGGGCCTTGAACTGAAAGATACTCTCCAAATAAGCCACACACACCTGCCCTTCTTCTAAACTGATGTTTAACACCATCATCATCAGACTCTGTATTCTAGCTCTTCATAGTTTAAAAAACCAAACAATTGAATGCAAAGCCAGAATAATTTTATTAGCATTTTTTAAATTCTCGTTTTCCTAAATGTTCTTGCTCTCCAGCACACTAAAATAACTCCATATACCCCTGACATTGTTTTGTGTGCTTATTGCTGAGACATTCAAGGAAAATTGCCTGACTTTAATATATCTTAAGAATTTGAAAGCATTGGTCTTTCAATAGTGAGCTCCTTGCATACGTACATGATAAATTACAAGATCAGAGTTTGAAGGAGTGTGAGAATATTTCCAGAAGAGAGGAGAACAATACTGTTGTCTTGATTTTATTAAATTGACTTACCTTATCTAGCCTTTTTACAGGGTTAATACTAACTGACTTGGCACTCTCTGTGACTTTCAAGTCTATAGAATAATTTCTATATTAATACCAGGAGGATATGCTGAAATTAATCTGTCATATGTATCTAGAATAAATACACAATATTGATCCTGCTTTCACTGTGTACTTAGCCTTGACATTTGTCCTTGATCTAACAAGGAAAGTGAAATATTAGGGATTAAACTCTAACTGAAAAAAGATTAGTCAAGATTTACTCAAAATAGTCAATTTGATGTATGATACAGCTTTTAAATTGATGTTTGTTTCATGTGTAGTCTTACAAAACAGATTATATTAATCAGTTGGTTCCATCAACAATAGTTTGCATTGGAGCAACACCTTCCATCTGAGAATGTTAAACTGCTTTACAGATAATTAACAACTCAAAACAGAATTATGAGCAAGCAAATGCTATTGTGTGTACTACGTCTATAAAAACCCTTACTATAGACAGAGCGACAATTTTTTTTCAATGCAGTTAACCTTTAGAATTAAGAGACATCAGTGATACATATGAATTTGTATATGGACATCCTATCTTGAGTCATATTAAATGTACTTATTTGTAGTTGAGGTCTACTCCTGTAGAATCATAGCTGTGGCTGTATTCTCTACTGTAGACAGTATTTTTAATAGTAACTTTCTCCTAATCAACCTCTTGAAGGTGCGTATGAATACAATGAGTTGTCGCTGATTGTCTTTTAGCTGTCAATAATGCATTCTAATTAGTTGGTTTTTGGCAAAGCCGTCTTTCTCCACTTCACCTAGAAATGTGTGATTGCAAAGATTTACCTGGTGCTATTGTCACGCTACTTGGCACTGTGCATAGTACCTTTGATTAAACAGTGGTGTTAGCAGCCTGTGTCTGGGAAAAAAAAATATACTAACGAGGTGAGAAATCACTAGAGGCAGAGAACAAAGCAAGCCTGGCCCCAGCAGCCATCCCGGGCTGGAGGGACCTTCGGGAGAGGACGGTGAGGGTAACTGGGGAGATGGCACTGGCCACTTAGATTTTCTGAAGAGACTGGTCAGAAATCCATTTTATAATATTTTAACTGTATCTTGCAATTTGCCTCATGAGTACAATTTTGCTGACTTCTCTTTTCAGCTACAGAACCTGCATTTCAAAGGTTAATGTTACGTTATCAGTATTTTCAAAGGCAGACCTTGAACAAATGTTATGAGCATGACCTTAGAAACCATAAACAACTGATACACAAAATTTCACAAACTGTAATTCTTCGGTACTCCCTAGCTTAACCAAATATCTACCTGACATCAGGTCTTTTGTTTTTTTAAACCGTCAAGGCTGTGTGCTTCTAGATAAATTAACTGAAATTATTGTCCAAGGTAAGCAATGCTGTTTGGCTTGGTAATGATGTCGGTCTAACTCGGCACTCTAAATGTTTCACAATGCTTCTCAATGTTTTTTCTGGGTGCAAACAGTTATTTTCTTTCCAGCTTAAGAGTATAAAGCCACACTTCAGGAATAAGGTAAACCCTGAGTTACTTGACAACTCCTCAGCTGGGAGAGGCCAGCTCCCCTCCCCTGTGTCAGATCCTCTGGTGTGATCCAGAGTCACCACCCTGCGATCCAGAGCACGCTGGCTCTCCCCTTTTCCCAGGGGACTCTGACAATGCTAGTGGCTCCTCAGTCTCCCCTGTGTTCCTTTTTTCGTGTAAATTTTGACTGCTGTATTCTCTTACTTAAGTAATTAACAATGTGACATTTGAAGGTAATTCTGGTGTGTGACAATGTTAAGCTTTCTAAAACGTGATGCTAATCAAAAAAATGGAATTAAGATGTGATACAAGGTATGCTTTCATTGTCACTAACGTGAATAGCGAAACTTCTGTCCGTCCTAGGGCAGTCAATATTTGGCTGATTATGAGTACTAAAACATGCCATACCCAATAGATCTTATGAGATACTTCTGCCAAATTTCCTTTTAAAATCAAAATGTTGTTGCTCTCTACTTAAAACGAATAAGCTTAATTCTGTGCTGTTGCGTGTACTGTCAGAAAAATTATTATTATAGCAGCTTCAAAGAAGAAATAAACAAAAATCCTGGATCAAAATTCTTACACAGAAGGGTGAAACTTGACATTTGGGTTCAAACTTTGCAGCTGGGTCCTTTCTCCAAGTTTTTAAATTTGGGACTGGGCAAATATCAAAAGTTGAACACTTAGTCATATGATTAGGCCAAACTAAAACAAATGGAAGTGTACCCAAGAGGAGCGATGGGATGGACATGATCAGAGTAAATCCAGGTAACCCCCATAGCACAGAGCGGTTAAGAGCACAGAGCCAACACTGACAAAAGAAACATCATTTGAGATGCATAATTTATGTAACAGTTGTAAGGATGGTTTAAAATTTTAACGGTATCAGCAATCACTGCTTGGCAAAGAAAGACCTAGATGGGACTGTCTAGATCATGGAGCTCAAATCCCACCATCAACAGCTGTTTAGTCCCAAAGTGTCCGTGTAAGAGCTATTCACAGCCCTGCTGGGACCTCCTGTGAAATTTAGACCTATGTTAAAAGGCAAAAGGCCATAGCCCTTATGTATCATAGGAACAGTGCACATGAGATACTGAGCATTGCCATCATCTTGAGGTACCTTGCAGTATAACAGTCATTGCCCATTACAACCGTGCAGGGTAATTAGCGTGCCCTACCTGTTTGTTAATATTTTCATTGAAGTCTGCAGTGAATCAGCTGCAGCTACTTGCCTGTCTAGCTGCCGATGCACATGGAGATTTATTAGAGAGTTACAATTTAATGCTATTTTTCTCTCATCAGGCTCATGCAAAAGTTTGGCATAACTACAAAAAACGCTTTCAACCATATCAGAAGGGGATGATATCCATAGTATTGGGATCCCACTGGATCGAACCTAACAAATCGGAAGATGCTTTGGACATTTCTAAATGTCAGCAGTCTATGGAGAGAGTACTCGGGTGGTTTGCTAAACCCATCCATGGGGACGGCGATTATCCAGAAGAACTGAAAAATGAATTCTCGTTTTTGCCACGCTTTACTGAGGCTGAGAAAAACTACATAAAGGGAACAGCTGACTTCTTTGCATTTTCCTTTGGTCCTAATAACTTTAAACCTCCAAACACTCTACCAAAAATGGGACAAAATTTGTCACTCAATTTGAGGGAAGTACTGAACTGGATTAAACTGGAATACAACAGTCCTCGAATCTTGATTGCAGAGAATGGCTGGTTCACTGACAGCCATGTGAAAACAGATGACACCACAGCCATCTACATGATGAAAAACTTCATTAATAAGGTTTTACAAGGTTTGTACACAAGTTAGTTGTTGGATTTTCGGAGAGCTTTTTGAGATCATTTGATATTTAGCTCTGTAATGATTTCATCTTTTTTTTTAAAGAGAAGTTAATTAAGTTAATTATTAATTATTCATACTGCATGAGTACAAGTCATGGATCAGGATCTACTGGTGCTAGGTGTTGTACAAACACAGAAAAAAACCATTGTCCCTGTCCCAGAAAGCTAAAGTCCAACATCTGCATTGGATTTTAAAACCAAATAAGTGCAAAACTGAGTCAGAAATTAATGAAAACAAATCTATTGGATATCACTTTTCACTGCTGGTAGTCCAACTGTAAAACCCTTGTGCAGGTACATACCCTGACAGCAGAAAACAAGACAGTGCCTACAGACTGTCATTGCCACGCTGGGGTCCTACTCCAACGTAAAATGCAGGAAGGAAATCAGCAGGAGAAGGGCGATCGTTCTTCAGGATTATCACAGGCCAAACAGAGATAACGTTTTAAAGACACACTTTCGATCTTGGTATTTTCCCTTCATAAAGCCAGCATACAGGGGTGCTCTCTGAAGGCAAAAGATTTAATTTTGTATGAAATATTAACCTAAAGCCTCTGCAAAACCAGTGTTTCTTTTCCCCCTCAGCCAGTTCGTAGGTTCGGCGCTGGGGAGGGCCAGCTGCTGGCCCCGAGAGCCGTCCTCCCAGCAGGCCGCCCCGCTGCTGATGCCGTACCGCAGTGATGGGGTTACGAAAACCTTTCTTATCCTCAGAAAACACGAGTGATCGTTTACTCTGACACCAAGTCAGGAAGTACTGCATCACCAACAAACATATTTAAGCTCCTAATGAAGATTATCCAGCTATATTTAAAGTTGGTTCAAATTGTAAACTTCACATAGCGCAACTATGCGATATGTCCTGCCTTTTCCAGATTTTGAAGAGGTTACGTTCCAGTATTTGGTTTATGATATTTTAAATACTGCCTTGATACAGCAGGAAAGTCTAGATGCAGGCCTGGATTTGGAGGTGTGGAACAGGTAGGTTTCTGGACACGTGCATAAGAAAATCCATAGCGTGTGCTTTTTCTGAATCCTCTACAGCAGACCTGGCTGTAATAACCATCCATGGAGTCACACTTCTGAAATACTTGGTCCATGTTCAACCAACAACTAATTCTCAAGAATTGTCATCTACATTTTTATGCATGCAGATACTTCAACCACTGCATCAAAATACAGGATTATCTCTTAACTAATTTTTTGTGAAGCAAACTTTAGATCAGGAATAATACCTGGAACACATTTTCCTATTTTTACTTACAGAGAAGTCAGGTGTAAATTTGCTGTTTGCAGCAAAATCAATCAGGTCATGTTAACCTCAAAACATCATTTATAGGCCAAATTGTAACGGGATGGTGGCTGTTAAGGTCACATGTAACAGGCTATGAGGAGCCATACTCTCTGGGTGTTCAGGGAGAGTGCTGTCAACTTTGTACTGTATGTGTGTATCTTACATTCAATACGTGGTGTGTAACATCACCATTGCAATGAACTGACCCGATTCTGATAGAAGGATGCAATTGAAGCCACAGCTCCTCAGTGGCATGCATGCGCCTGTCAATACTGAAACTGTTAGTTCTGCAGAAGGACTCCAAGGCTCCACCTGTAGCAGACACAGAAATGCCTTGAGATCTGCTTCACCTCTGGTGACACAGGGAGCTTAATTAACTCCTGACCTCCCCTACCTTCAGCCCCTCGTTCCTGCCCCCAGCCATCCCCTTGGTGTTTAGGAGGATTTTCTCATCCCCACTCTAACGTTCAGCAAGGATCCTGACTTCTGTTTCTGCCCTCTCCTTTCACTGTCACTGCAGACAACGCTGCAAACATACTCTCACGCTGATCCACAGGATCTCTACCTATGACCCGCCTAACTATTAATTCTTCTCACCACAAAATATAGATAAAATAGTGCTTTTTTCCCTACCCATTTAAACAGCCAAAAATTCTCATCTAGGCATGCACGATCTTGAGTACCGCAGCATCTTTTGCTCTGACAATTAAACTGAGCCCCCATCCATTCAGTATGCTTCTAGAAAAAAGTATTTTTTCTCAGTTGTCACTTATGCTGTCCCTATATGTCTACTTCCATTTGTTCAACCTTCCTTGTTGCAGACATGAAGTACTCATCTTTACCTTCTGGCCTATCTCTTTATCCTCTACATCATTCTCCACCGCTGTGTTTTGCAATTGATATTTCCAGACATTTTTGTACTTTATCCCATGGTTTCCCTAATATTTAGAAGTTGCTTTTCTTGAAAATACATGCCATTGTATTGCTTCGTTACATTCCCGCATCTCTTTACCAGTATTCTGGCCTTGTCTATCAGCTTCTCAAATACGTACATTGCAAGCTCTTGGGCTTTCTGATTTCCTCATCCAGCAGCTAGTAAAATACCGTGCTTGACTAGGTCAGTACTGCTGGGTACCTTGTTGCTCTGCTGCATGAATACAAGTACTGTGCAAAACTGCCTCCTGGTGAAGATGCAGCATGGCAAAGAAGTTCGGTGGAAATATAAAATTATGCAAAGTGAAATGTGCTGAGAAAATAAGGCAAAACAATGTTGGGTGAGAATAGAGCTTTAAATCAGAATACTTCATCTTTATTCCTTGGCTTACTCTCAGTGGACTACAGGTAAAATATGGCTGTCCGTCTGTCTGTGCCAAAAGCCCCAGTAACCCCTGCTTTGCCCTTGATATTCCAGCCCTTATAAGGTTCATGTGAGGAGTTATCCTGCGTTATTTCTCAGCTTAAAGCTGGTGACAAGCAGCTAATATGACTGAGGATGGAGTTTGGACTTTTTCTTCCAGGCTGCCAGCGGGCACACGCTGTAGGTGGGTAACCAACGTTGTTGTTAGTTGGTGTCCAGCGAGAAGCTGCTTTGGAAGTTCTGCTGCCCTCCCTGGTGAATCGGGTTCCACATCTGAGAAAGCAGTCATTTTGTCATCTCTCTCATATATTATATGTAAAAGGTTATATGTATACTCCTTTGCAAGGTGGAGGGACATTAAGGTTGACTGAAAAAACATACATGTGCTGCACCCATTCCGTGAATAAATCAAGCACTTCAGTCTCTGGGTTGATCAGCCCAGCTTCTTCTAAAGTCATTACATGTCCCATACCGACACATTTAATTTTTCAATTTAGAAGCTGAATAGACATTCCTAAATGTTAGACCTTGCAGAGATCTTTCAAATAAAGGTAGGGAGTTTTAGCTTCATAACAAATACAAAGTCACAAACTAGATCAACTGTTGCACCCTTAATTTTTAGTCATGATTCTCTAATTTTATTGGTATATATTACTTGCAAATCATCAAATACAACTTAAAATTTGGATGTGGCGTAATATTTCACGTTTGCTCAGAGCAGAAATAAAGCATCCTACAGTAATTTAATTCCTTAAGGAACTAGTGATGTACGCATTTTTTAATGAATAAGGACTAAGATTTATCATCTTTGTCACAGTTTTGCAATGAATTACAATGGGCCAATAACCCTCTGAGTGTTGAGAAAACTCTCAAGATTTTCAAAGTTAATAGACCTTTCTCATAAACATCCCTTATATATATGTTAGAGTCCTAAATATAAGACTCATGGATGTTACTTTCTCTTACACAGCTATTAAATACGACAACATAGATGTGTTTGGTTACACAGCCTGGTCACTCCTTGATGGCTTTGAATGGCAACATGCTTACAACATCAGGCGCGGATTATTTTATGTAGATTTCAAAAGCGAAAAAAAGGAAAGGATTCCCAAGTCATCTGCACTTTATTATAAACAAATCATACGAGAAAATGGCTTCTTCCCAAGGGAGTCTATCCCAAGCTTGCAAGCTCAGTTCTCCTGTGACTTCTCCTGGGGTATCACCGAGTCTGTTCTCAAGGTAAGCGTAAAATATTGGGAAGACCGCTGGATGCAGAGCGATCGACAGCTTTACTTCGTGAATAAATGACTCTGTACAGCACTTTCGTTCAGGAATGTCAATGCACACTGCAAACAGAAGTTAAGCCTAGCCAGAATTGCACAGGTTCAGTTTTATGTAGTTGACAGGTTTTCGGGTGAGCTAGCCACAGAGCGCTGGGTGCCCCTGCAGCAGCAGACCCCTCTGCAGAAGCCTCCCAAGGCTGGCCCTCCCTCGCCTTCACGTCTCCACGTGGCGGATCGGATCAGGAAATTTCAGGCCAAGAAGCTGACCCCGACCGATTGTTCCTGGGTTATTTTTCAACCAGGGGAGTTTCCCAATCCAGTTCGCAGTGTGGCCGTAGGGACGCCTACGACAGCCGACGGAGAGGGTGGCACAGGGCAGGGACAAGGTGGTTACGCTGGTGGCAGCAGAGCTACCCGCAGGCTCGAGGTCTCGTCTAAAGCTACTGACCAAGATTCCTGGGTTGGGCCTGGCTCTAAGTGCCACTTAGACAAGTGGGTAACAAGCCGTTCTTAAAAAGGCTTATACCGCAGGCGAAAATAACCAACATCAGCACATACGGCCTTTGTCATCTGAACTCACATTTGAAAACAGATCATACCATCTTTTTTCCAAACTGGTTCCTACAGTATCTATTTCTACTTTAAATGTGGTAGATAAGCTAACCACATGTATGGTCAGTGTCGGGATACTCTTTCTGTCATCGCATACAGAAAGATAGTCCAAAGACTGACATCAGCCTCAAAAAATAACAGCAAAACTCTGTAATTTAACCTATTCACTGACAACCATAGGAAAAAAAAGTAAAGCTTCTATATACTTTATTAATCATGCTGAGGAAATATACAGCACGGAAAAGTGCATTTTCTTTAAAAAATCAGGTTTAATCTAAGTATTTTGAACTTCACTATATTGTATTAGAAAATCCTACAAAAAATCTTTTAAAAAATTGGAATAGTAAAAAAATATCCTGTGCTACACAGGATACATCGTGTGCTAACCTTGTTAACTAATATTAAACGCTATAAGCTGTTTGTGTCAGATGTTTGCATAGGCAGAAGGACTACCAGTAAGACCAGGGAACACTATGCCACAGTTTCACAAGGTTGATCTCAGCAGCAGTGCCAAAATAATCCGTGCCTGCCTCGTATACTCCCCGGTGCTTGTCCTTACCACCCCGTTCTTCTGCCAGCTGCCTGAGAACTGCTGTTTGCGTGACCACAGAGTGAACTCGACCCGATGCATCTGTGTGAAAATATGTGTCGTGTAGGCTGGTGGCAGGGCAAATGCCAGTGTGTAGCTGAATAGAAAGGAGAGTGCAATTTTAATGTTTTCTGTAGATGAAGGAACGGAAGGGGTAAGACGACCCCTAGCACAGACAAAGCCCATACAGGCGAGTCGGTTATCCTCTTCCCCTCGGAGCATCTAAGCGGGACCTTCTGACATCCAACACTAATCCTACAGCCAAACACAGGCAGAAATGTGGACTACGAGCAGGCATTCATTTAATTAAACCCCATTGTAACATATTGGTTTTATTTTCCCAGGCAGAATCTGTGGCTTCCTCACCGCAGTTCTGTGATTCCAGCCTGTACCTCTGGAACGTCACAGGAGACGGGCTCCTGCACAAAGTTAAAGGGGTGAAACTAAAAACCCGACCAGCACAGTGCACGGATTTTGTCAGTATTAAAAAGCAACTTGACCTCCTGGAAAAAATGAAAGTCACCCACTACAGATTTGCACTTGACTGGTCACTAATTTTACCCAATGGAGATTTGTCTGTGGTCAACAGGCAAGTTCTTAGGTATTACAGATGCGTGATTAGCGAAGTACTGAAACTCAACGTTCAGTCCATGGTCACCTTATATTATCCAACTCACGCCTACCTGGGCCTGCCGCCTCCTTTGCTGCAGACAGGAGGATGGTTGAACGAGTCTACTGCCTACGCTTTTCAAGACTATGCCGCTTTATGTTTTCGGGAACTTGGCGATTTGGTTAAACTTTGGATTACAATAAATGAGCCTAATCGGCTAAGTGATGTCTACAATAGGAGCAGCAATGATACATACCGGGCGGCACACAATTTATTAATAGCCCATGCCATGGCCTGGAAAATATATGATGAACAGTACCGGCCCTTTCAGTATGGCAAAGTGTCCCTGTCCCTGCATTCGGACTGGGCTGAGCCTGCCAACCCCTACTTTGAATCTCATTCAAAAGCTGCCAACAGGTTTCTTCAGTTTGAAATAGGCTGGTTTGCCGATCCCATATTTAAGACTGGGGACTATCCAGCTACCATGAGGGAATACATCAGCTTTAAAAACAGAAAAGGCCTCTCATACTCTTCGTTGCCATCTTTCACAAGCGAGGAAAAGCAGCTCGTCAAAGGTGCAGCTGACTTTTATGCGCTGAATCATTTCACCACCAGATTTGTGATTCACGAACCTCAGAATGGGAGCCAGTATGAATTTGATCGTGACATCCAATTTCTGCAGGACATCACCTGCCTGAGCTCCCCTTCCCGTTTGGCTGTGGTGCCTTGGGGGGTGCGCAAAGTTCTCAAGTGGATTAAAAAAACCTATGGTGACATTGATATTTATATCACAGCAAATGGAATAGATGACCAGTCCTTAGACAATGATGAACTTCGAAATTATTACTTGGGAAAATACATACAAGAGGTTTTAAAAGGTGAGTATATGATAGATTCAAGTTCCCCAGAGCCATTTCCATGGCACAGACCCAGGCATTCCTTAAGCAAGCACCTAAGGCTTGCCCCAGACAGAGCAAGCAGCTCTGACTGAGGTTCCGGCCACCAGCATTCAGCCTCCTGAGGGGCCTGATTCTGCAGGCACCCTTAGGGCAGGTACAACACAAAGCAAGGGCATCAAGCCCTTACGTGAAACACAGCCACAGCTGCTTCCAGTTTAAACCATGTGAGAAGCCATCTGGGCATGCATATACAGCAGAGTAGTTAATCAGAAGTTAGTAGGAGATGGCACTTCAGACCAACAACTCCCAAGAGACAACTCTAATTTCTATATTCTAAAAAGAAAGGTGGGAGCCTCCTCCTTACTTGCTGCTGAACTAGAGTCATTGAACAGGAAAGCACAAGCAAGTCTAAGGAGACCTGGAGGGACATACAGCAGGTCACCAGACTTTTGAGGAGCTGCTATGGAAGGCAGAGGCAAACTCTAGTTCATATTCCACTACTTGCTTTCTCCTGTGCACCTACAGAAATCTAGTTCTTCACTTTAGAGAAAAATTAGTAACAATTATGGAGGTAGAGGACAAAAATGTTCAGGGCAATGATCTTCAGCAATAGTTTATTGTATGAGAAATGCTGCAGGGACCTCACCCCTCCCATCCCTCTTCCTCCAACTAAACATTAAAAGGAAAGCAGCAAGCCGCAGGATGCCAGAAAGGCCTCGGTACCTGAACTGTACAGCCAAAACGAGACGTACAATACTGCCTTGCACTCACTATTCCCTATTGGCAAGCGCTAGCAAGTTCCCTGATCAGGACATGGGACGTCTAAAAGCTCTTCTGAGGCACCTGTCCCCAAACATAGTCTACATATCCTGGTTTCTCCTCTCTAGGAGCTAGCTACATGAAAAAATGAGATAGGTCGTACTCATGGCTAAGCGTGGCTTCAGATTACTTTTAGACATCAACAAGAAACAGAGCATTCCCCCTCCAGTGCTTAGCTCTTTCTCAATTAATATAGGACTAATGAGCATTTGCTGATTCATTTTCCATGCTAATTTCACATAGCAAACAAAAGAAAAATAAATTATTAAAGGAAATACATTATTAAAGGAGAAGGTTGTTTAAAGGGCACTTCATGGTAGTATTCACATTTTATTTGTCAGATAGCATGATACTTTATAGCACTCACTGAAAGATCCCCCCAGTTTACAACGTTCTTGCTTAATCTGGGTCACATCTCTGCTTACACATGAATTGGAGAGATGTTTACTCACCAAGGACTGCTACTTATGATTTCATTAAAGTGTTTTCACCCAACACTTGGGTGCAGCAGTATAACATACAGTCATGCGTGCTGCAGGGCTGAGCAGTTGGGTTTGGAGCAGGGCAGGAATTTTCAGAAAGCTCCTCTCATGGCACTTGGGTCATCGCAGCTGGGTTCAGTAGAGAGCAGCATCTGGCTTTTCCCAGGAAAGCAAGCTCCCAGCTCTAACCCTGTTCAAATCCAGCTTTCACAGAGTAGCTCCAGAAAATTCCCAAATTCTAACTTTTTTTTTAAAACGATACACTGTTTCACTTAATTAAAATTGACAATGGGAGCCGAGTATCGTTAGAAGCAGTAAGTGTAAATATTTTATGGTGCAATTATGCTTTTTAAACTGATAATCATTTGAAATCTGAACTCATTACCAGAAGGTTTGCAGGTCATGTAAGGTTTTTATTTTTTACAAGGGCATGTAGGGATACGACAAGGGGTAATGGCTTTAAACTGAAAAGAGGGTAGATTTAGATTAGCTATAAGAAAGAAATTCTTCAGTATGAGGGTGGTGAGGCACTGGAACAGGTTGCCCAGAGAAGTTGTGGATGCCCCATCCCTGGAAGTGTTCAAGGCCAGGTTGGACGGGGCTTTGAGCAACCTGATCTAGTGGAAGGTGTCCCTGCCCATGGCAGGGGGGTTGGAACGAGATGATCTTTAAGGTCCCTTCCAACCCAAACCATTCTATGATTCTATTAACATTTGTTTCTGGTTTTTTTCCCCTTCGCAGCATACTACATTGATAAAGTCAAGATTAAAGGCTACTATGCATTTAAGCTGACTGAAGAAAAATCTAAGCCCAGATTTGGATTCTTCACTTCAGATTCAAAAGGAAAGCCTTCAATAAAATTTTACAATAACCTGATAAGCAACAACGGCTTTCCTGCCAACTATTCAGTCTGCAATCCCCCCAACCAAGAAAAGCACTGTAGCTTCTGCTTGTTTATTTCTCAGAAGAAGCCGTTAATCTTCTTTGCCTGCTGCCTTTTCTCTACCCTTATCTTGCTTTTAACCATTATTGTTTTTCACAAAAGAAAAAGAAGAAAACGTTTTAAGGCAAAAAGCATCCAGCACATCTGTGTTTCATTTTAAAAAGGGGGCACAAGCCCTCTTTCAGCGAGATCCATCGCTGTTTGCATTCTACAGAGGATGATGCAGACGACTGTAGAAAAGCACTACCTGAGTCACTCCAGTCATACACACCAAGCATTTCATTGGAAAATGGAAAGTAATTGTCTGCACAGGAAGAAGACCTATGACGACATTTCTTTCTGGTGAAATTACTTTTATCCACCTTCTGTATGTAGAAGTAAAATTAATCCACTTAAAAAAAAAAAAAAAGAAAATTTTATGACTCTCCTGTGCCTTGGAATAACCTTTCAAACAGTTTGACTTAAAAAGAGATATTAAGCTGTGAGAACTGATACGCACTTTTCTATGAACCTCTTTGGACCAAAGCGTCTTGTGATGTATATTCATGTTATGAATGTTGTTGAGCATGAAACTGCAGTTGTTAGGGTTTACAAATAAAAGTGTTATTAAAACCCACAAACTTTCAACTAAGTATAACACCAAGAATGAATTGTGCCGGGCCAGCTTCTGAAGATACCTCTAAAAGAACAAATCCAAGTTAACTCCATTATTGACCAACACACCTGTATCTCTTACGTATTGGGTGAAGTAGAGATCAGATGTTAACATTTTAAGCAAATGTAACTGGACCCTCAGGAGACAAGTCAAAATAATATACAATCACTATTTTTCATCTCCAAAATGGGGCAGCTGTAAAAATTTTTACTAGCAGAGAACATCAAAATAAATAGTGTATCTATCTTAATCTACTCAAGAGAGCGATGAATAGAATTCTAAATTGCACTTTTTCATAGAAATAAATATATATTATCATTTTAGTTCTGGTCAAGTGCTAGTGCAAGCCATGGGTGGGATAAAACCATGAGAGGAGTTTATTGCTATTGCTGCATTACACAAAAGCTACCAACCCAGGCATAATGCTCATAAAGGATAAATGAACCTGCTAATCTCATTTAAACTTTTCAGGGACCAAACCCAGAGGTTTCCCTTGGTCTGGTTTTGGTCATCTCAAATTGAGCCCAACGAGTTTTTCCCCGTGACCTGTACCATCATTTAAAATTCACATTGGCCAGCCTTTTCAGTCATTGCATCAAACTGCATGCTCAGAAGATCACTGCCCAGGCGTAGAGAAGCTGCTCTAGAAATGGAAAGAAGGGCAAAAAGAGGCATCAGTTAAATTCCTACTGCCTGCCTCCACTGTGGCTAGTATCATTTTCAAGACACAGTGACACCCCCAACCTGTTCCCACAAGAAACTAGTTATCTCAGTCTTAAGGTCCCCAAAAGAGGTAGACACACTTTATCTGTACCCCGGTGCTTCTCAAGAGATGAGGCATATAAACACATTGTCTTTTCCAACTGCATCTCAACACACAAGATAGCATCAACCACAAGGTAAATGATAATGTATTATGATAAACAATAATGTAAGATAAAGTATTACAGCCACTTGCAGACTACTAGAAACTTCATGGAAGTGCTACTTGGAGGATGCGTGCAATCGACTGAACCCCAAACTCCCAATACTTGACCCAACCTTGAGTCTCAGTTAATAAATGCATGAGACTATTTCTCCATTATATTTCAAGTATTGGTCAACATCACAGAAGGTTCATTAATTCAAAAGGTAAGTACTAGTAAAATGATGAGGGACTCTGGCCCATGTTACACTATACAACGTTTCTACCAGCGCAGCAAACAGCACAGGTGTTAGAGGTACATGCACCCTTCCCTCACCCAAGGACACTGACTAGTTGTCACTCACAGCCACTGGGGACTCAAACTGAAGCACACTACAAGGAAAGTCCTTGCGAATTCCGCATGCATTGTGGGAGCACAATTTTGGAAAACTTCTTTAGCTGCACAATTCAAACAGCACAGGAACCCATCTTAGAAACGTTAAGCAGGCCATGTACAAAGTCCACGTCTGCAAAGTTCAGTACCACTACTTTTCCAGGCTCAGAGACACTGGTACCGCGCACCCGTTGAACTCGGTGGAATCATGCAAGTGGGTGCTTTGGGCAATTTTCTGAATTTTTTACACATGCATAGATGCTTTCCTCAATATTAAGCTTTAGCCACTTGTTGCCAAGTACGTTTCTGCACTATCCCGGTATTTTCTGTGAAAAATTGAATGTAACAAGTGACAACGCGGATTTTACCACACCACAGAAACAGCACAAAATCCCAACTAGATGTTGCTACATGGCAAGATTAGCAACCAAGACAAAAGAGAGCACTATACCTCCAGATGACACGAATCACTGTTGGTGAAGCTCAGCAATAAGCGCTGCCTGAACTCTGAGGTCAAGTCCTTGGTTTTTTTAATTGAGCAATACAGCTAAAGCATCATCTTTTCAGACTACCACTTCCATCTCTGTATTTAGTTTAAACAAGTCTTATAAATTTGGTTCCACTGATTCCAATTTTGGATTTAATCTACTTCAGATTCTGCTATCACAAGTCTTAACTCCCCTCCAGAAATTGTACATGGAAATCAGTTTTTGCAGTCATTGGTTTGAGGTTCTGAAATTATCTGAAAGAACACTAGTCTCCTTTCTGTAAGAACAATGCTTTTGCTATTTCTGAATACTATGATTTAAAACTATCATTTCATGGCTCTACACGCTGGGTCCGCACTCCACTGGCATGAGGTTTCCATCGGACTTCATTCAGTCTGAATGTTCTCAGAGACCCGTAAGCAACGTGTATACAGCACTAACATCATCTTGCATTACCCTGTGACCATCTGCTTCTCCAAAAGCCAAAGATCTTGAACAGGTTCATGCAATCACCATTTAGTTCATTAAAAAACAAAGAAAAGAGGCCAAGATATGAAATATGTTTTATTTTATTAAGCCTCTCATGCTGTTCGGGTTTTCTATTAGATTCTTCGATCCGGTACTTGCTGATATAATGGCTCATGGTGGTTTGTTTCAGGATTCAGACAACTGTAAATAAAAAGTTAAGAGCTTTTAGAAAGGTTTTAGCACTGCAAATGTGAAATTGAAAGTTTATAGACATATGACAAACTAATTTATCTGATAGTTTTAATGCAAGACAGACATTAATAGCTCAAAGAATTTGCTTAATTTTATTCAGACAATATTACTTAAAGATGCCTTCAAACACAACAGCTCACGACTGTTTAACAAGCAGGCAACAAGTTGTTCCGTCTCTTAAGGAACTCGGAACAGCACTAAAAATCATTTTTTCAGTAGCTTGCAAGTGTCTGGTACCTGGCTGGGGACAAAAAAAAATTAGTTTATGAAACTCACTTCATCTGCATCCTGTCTCAAGCTTAGGTTCAAAAGGCACACAACATCTATTTCATTCGCAAGTCAGCCTGTCTCATTCTGCACAAGTGTTTTGTACCATGTGCGGAACCATACATAGCTGAAATGCATGAAATTTCTTTAGCAGTTAAAATCCTTAAATTATCCCAAAATCCTTGTACTCCACTTCAGTAACAAATGTACATACACAATGTTAAATAGTTGTCCTTGTTAAATTGACCTTTGTTTACAAGCATTTACATACAAACTACACAGAAGACCTTTATATATAAATTATGTGCTGACCACTTTTTTTATTGAAGTAAGCATCCAACCAGGAGTAACATTAGTCTAAAAAAGTCTTCTCTGTAAATAACCATAAACCGGTCTGTCGTGCTAGGTCAGTTGGTTTTAAATTCCCAGCCACCATCCTAAGTAGCACGCACAGCGCAGAATACAGCACTTGAGAGTGAGGTATTTCTCCGTGCAGTAGCATAACACCAAGTTGATGAGAGATGGAAAGTTGCTGTCAAGAGGGCTAGCAAAAGTTAAGTTTTATGATACCTCTTATGATGCCTTTTACAAGCACAACTGCCTCCCCGTTGGGAACCTGCTTAACTGCAGCCTTGTCAAAGTAGATAAACCTTATCAAATCCCCAGATCGAGTAACCATCTCTACATGGAAGATGTGCAATCTGCGTTAAGATGACACCAACCTATTAGAGTTTTACTCATCTGCCTGCTGTACTGTTCCTTTCTCGGAGACATAGATACCATCCAAGAATTTCCTGATATCCTTGTTCTTGACCGTAGTGGCTTGCTGGATCAAGGCAGCTGCAGACAAAGCAAGACCATTAGCACAAAGCAAGAGGTCCAAGCCAACTCGTAGCCTTTTTCAAGGCTCTCTCCAATATTTCAACTAACAAATGAAACTATCATCCGGAGAAAGGAATTACCAACTTAAAATCGTGTCAGTTCTAATGAAAACAGAATGCATTTCACTGGGCCTATCTTGGCAACTCGGGGCAGTGACATTTCGTTACTGCACATTCATACAATGGAAAAGCTGGTAATTTTGGTGCCAAAAAGGCCATCCATACTGACTCAAACAAAAGGTTCTGCGGACTTGTAAAAACATTTCTAAGTTTAGAAAAAGGGTAAGAAACTATGAAAAGCAATTACAGTGACTAGAAAAAAAAATTCTGAGCTGTCATTTACCTCAGGGTTTGAGAAAAAAAGACAGTTTGCTACGCTGACATCTTCAGATAAAAGTGGCCGTATCATTATATCTTCCCACGCATCTATTTTCACAAACCTGAATTGGAGACCAATTCAATGTCGTTCCCTTCAAGGATCAGCTCATCCTTCTGGGCTTGAGATACTGCACAGGAAACACCTACAGAAAGGAAGACGAACAATCTGTATCGTTGGTGAAGACTTTAAGCATACTAAAGAAAGTATTCATGTCCTGTCCCAATTTACAGATCTAGAAAGCAGTATTCTAGGCAATAATTAGCTTCCATGACTTTGTTAAGAGTCTCCCAAATCCCTTCCAGGATCGTCCTCCCTCACAGTTTCAGAACTCAAAGATTAGTGCAAGTCATGCTCTGGATTGAAAGCAACTAAGTGATATTCCTACTTAAATGTTACTACGTTACAGCGTTAATCACCAACACTGCATATAAGCCAGAGATTTTGCCAACATGGCTTCATCAGCTAGGTGGTGCCATTTTCCACATTCTTATGCTTATTAAGACAAAACTGGAGTCACCCCAATGAAAAGTCATTAAAAAAAAAAACCCTGCCCCCTGACGTGTCAAGCACCATGTTTATACTAGCAACACTGCAAATACTCACAAGGAGTAAACACTAGGACATCCAAGAGCCTAACAGGAAGCTTTCATTTGCAAGGAGAATAATACAACTAAGTTTTTATAGTTTGATCTATTTAGTCAGTAGATGTTAGCTTATAATCAAATCCATCCTTAATATCCCACGGTAAATCAAACTCAAAGCCACTGTAAGTAACTCCGCACTGTATCTACCAGTGTTTTTGGACAGGTCTGATGCTTTCATCTAAAGCCTCCCCAAAGCACTACCAGTCACACTAAATATCCTTACCCATACCTTCAGAAGGAGTGGAACTATCAAAAAAATGGTTATGGAAAGTCTTCCCTACAGCCTTAAGGGAACTGTGTTTATGACATGTTTTGTCTCCTCCTTTTGGAAGTTTAACAAGCTCCATCAAATGCCTACTCTGTTAGACATTTTGCTAAAACTCCACGTATGCAATACGTAAAACTATCAGGTAAGATGATAATTTTGAAGTTTATCATACATGCTCCTAGACAATCAGGAAATTCAAAATACAACACCACTTCAAAGACGAAAAATGTGATGTAGTGTGAAACTAGTTCATGTACAATGTTTAAAACAGAAACACAAATCTAAAATTCAGCACCTGCAGTTTACCAACTATAAACACTGTTGAGACCTCACAATGATGAAAGTAAACACCGGACTCCTTGTAACTCGTAGTACAATAACTAGTTCTAAACTAGCTATTAGCTACCTCTCATTTGCTAAAAATAAATTACAAAAGCATTATTAATAATAAATCTAAACAGTGGCAAAAGTATCATAAGATTACATAAATTCAGACAGGCAAATGTTGCTTCAACAATCATTCACCATCTCCTATTATCAGTGGCAGTACCCAAAGAAAGTTGTTTAGAGCCCCTAGTTAGAAATAATAAAGTACATCTCCGGATATGCTCACCTGGCCTCATACGCACTCTGCGAATGTACTTCTCTCCCAAGAAGTTTCGGATTTCCACAAGTGAGCCATTATCCTGTATAACTACGTTGATTGGGAAGTGAGCGTACACTGACCTCATCTTGTAACGAAATCCCTAGGATGAAGGACATCATCAGATATTGAAAGCAGCCAAAAGGTAAGACAGATACGTAAAGCTTACTGAAGATACCTAAAACCAAAATATAATGAAAATAGTTTCTTAACAAGGCAAGGCACTGAGCCCAAGAGACATCCAGAGTTTATTGTTCACACTTTCTTCCACCTGCAGAATTTGTTTGATAGTACATGCAAAAAAAAACCCCAGAGAAACAGAGAGAGAAAGCTACATGTTGGATGCTTACAAAAGCTCGCTAAAGTAAAAGGCTGTCTATTGTTGTCAGTAACAAAAATGACACGAGTTATCTTATTTTAAAATAACACTCACCAGTGTAACACCCTTTATCATGTTCTGTACATGGCTGCAAATTGTGCGAACTGTTGCCAGCTCCTTTCTGTTACCCCACCACTTGTCAACACGTAGCTGTGTTAAAAAAATAAACAGAATTAACAAAGCTTTCAGCTACACTTCAAAACTAGAAAAGAAATGTTTTTGTGACAAACTAGAAGTTCAGGTAAACTTCTTATAAGCCCTCCTAACAAAAGCACAAAGGCATTTTGTGTCTTTGAAAGACTATTAAAGGCCCACCTAACTCAAGTCTTTTAAGTCCTAACCGTAAGATGCATGAGAAATAATTTTTTCTTCATATGTCATTGCTAACAAATCTTCAAATTAGCTGGGATAGATATTCTGACATCTTAAGCTGAAAGATGTTTTATCAAATGCTAAATACCGAACAGGTTCTTCCAAAGTCAGTCTCCTAGATATTATCTATTAAGTTTTTAAAGAAACACTGTATGGGGGTCCAGTGATTTAATGAAACACTAGATGTTTGTGAAAAAGTAGCTGCAATCAGCCACTCCTCCCCTTTTTTTGTAGTTTTTTAACCACAGTACAAAAATATTACGCGTTTATTTAGAAAACATCTGCTCGTCTGACATAACTTGCCAATTCTAGAAATTAAATGTAGAGACTTAGTTTTATCTGGCTAAAACTAGCCAGTTTATAAAACACAGCATATAATGATCAACCCCCTTCCCAGTAATTATCTGACTGTAACTACAAGAGAAAATCAATCAACAGATTCACTCCAACATATCACAGAACGTCAAGAATTCCACAGTTCCCGAGTAGGCCTTAAGGTTCCATGAGACCAGCCTCCTTCAGAAAACACAGGAATAAGCGAAAAATTAAGTAACTTATCCGCGGCTAAAAATTTTGATTCAATCTCCCATGCTATCAAGAACTTTTAAAGCTAACTGTAAGGTTACCCTCCCTCTCTGGGCAGAGAAACGACTTCTGCAGCACTCACCTTCTTGTGTTTCTTTCCCAGGAGGGACAGCTCCACATTGATGTGGTTAAAATCCCTTCGCAAGGTTCCCCTGGGGCCCTTTACGATGACTGTCCGGCCCTTCAGCGAAACACTGACTGGAAATCAAAGGCAGACGCGCGTTAACCGGCTGCGGGGTCAGCACCACAAAACGCCTTTCAAAGGCACGCCACACGTACCTTGCTCGGGGATGTCAACCGTCTGGTTGCTGAGGATGGTCTTCATTCTGGAAAGGACAACCAAGACATGCTGCAGGCCCTGCAGGCACGGCGCTCCTCCCCCGCACGTACCCTGCGACGCCCAACTACGGGGCGCCGACCCTACGCCCCCCCCGCCCTCCGGAGCGCCGGGCTCCGCTTCCCACACCGATCCCTCCCGCCCAGGCCCCAGAGGAGCGGCGAGAAGCGGCGGTCTCGGCGCTCAACTCCACAGCGGGGCCCAGCCCGGGCCCAGAACCGCCGGGGGCGGGGGGGACAGGCGCCATCCCGAGGGCTCCCTCCCGCAGGGCTCGGGACGGGACGCGGCGGCTAGGCGCGGCGGGCCTCGGGAGGCTGCCCGCGCCCGGGCGGGGCGCTGGGGGTCTGCCCGCGGCGGATGGTCCCGGATGCGGCCCCGGCCCGCGCCTCACCTCGCAGCAGGCAGAGCGGAAAGAGGCAGCGTTTGACGTCATCACGTACTTGTAGCCGCTTCGGCGCCTTTACGTCATCACGCCGAGGTAGCCGTCCAAGAGGCAAGAGTAGCCGAGGCCCGATGCGCGTGAGCTGACTGAGGCGGGCAGGCGGGGCCGCCGAGCGCTGAGAGGATCGATCGGGCGAGCCGGGCTGTCCGCACCGCGGGCGCCGCCATGTCGCTGCTGCCGCGGGGCCGCTGCCGCGGGGCTGCCGCCGCCACGGCCGCCCGGCGGCTGCTGCTGGGGCCCCAGGGACGGGTGAGTCAGCGCCGCGTCAGGGCCGTGTGCCGCAGCGGGGCTCCCGACGGCGGGCTGCCGAGCGTACGGGAGTGGGCGTTGCGGCCCGGCCCCGTTGCGGACCTCGGGACGGTCCCCCGGCGAGGGGACGGGGCGTATCGTGGCGGCAGAAGACGATGCCGTTATCCGACCTCGTCTCTTAATGGCTGCGGGCCCCCGGCTGGGTGGTGGGGCGTGCCTGCGGTGGTTCCCCGCGGGCAGAGCCCTGGACGGGCAGCTCCCAGCGCCGCAGGGGTGGTGCGGGGCAGCCGGAGGGTGCTGTGCCCAGGCACGCGCACCCCCCCTCAGCAAACCCAGCCACGGGTCCCATCCGCCTCAACCCCCCCTTCCGAGAACCCGGTTTGTGCCGCCTTTCCACCCAAATAACGCCCGTCAGTTACAGACGTGGCAGCGTACGGTCATCTCAACGTCCTGCTTTGCTGCCCCGAAATCTCAAATTAATCCATACAGTGTTATTCATATCCAAAAACTGCATTACTTAGTTTGATATTAAGATATTTTGGAAGAGATGATGCGTTATGTTTCACGTGAATGAAAAAGAGAATTATATGTTTAACTTAAAGGCAACTGGGAAAATGCTTACACAAAGTGTACATTAAGTCTACAACAAAAGGACCAGTAGTTGTTTAATATATAATGCTAGTACATTTATAAGTCAATAAATTACAGTGTTGCTTCTTTTAGGCGTCTGTGTGTAACCAGTACAGAACATCGGGTTCTTTGCCAGAGGAAAAAAAAGAGTTTCTGCAAAATGGACCAGACTTACAAGACTTCGTATCTGGAGATTTGTCAGACAAGAGCGCGTGGGCTGAGTATAAAGGCAATTTAAAGCGTCAGAAAGGAGAAAGGTAATTGAGATTTTAAACAACTGTTGTTGCTCCCGTGCACTGTCTTGCATGTTTAGTATTAACTACAAAATGTAGACAATATATTTTTATTAAATTCTGTCGTACTGGCTTGCCAATTCCATAATCTTTCAAGAAAGAACAAACACATTATGAACTTCAAATGCGTAACAAAACATGAAGACATGGTGGTATTTTCTCACTTGAGTGCCTGTGTTACGGCCTGTTTAAATTACAAACATACACCAGGAGGTGAGCGTACCCTACTTTGGTGTGGAAAAAATATTATTGATAGAGTAAAACAAAAGATGAAGACTAAATTAAAAAATGCTTAAAATCCCCATATTTCCAGTTACAAATTTGATCAGACTTTGTGATACCTGTGTAACATATGCTGCCATTAATTGTTGCAGTCTCCGGTGTGGCACTATTAAATCCCACTGGTACAGTTAACAGTTTTAAACCTTCCCATGACAACAAACTCCTACTCTTGAATGTTGGGATGATGATAAACATGAAGAGAGAAGTCCGTTATGACCATGAATGATGTTAATATTGGTTGCTGAGTCGTGTCAGTTTTCAGGGATTTCCTCTTGGGGATCTGTAACAAATTAAAGTGGATCTATGAAATTAATGGAAGCTTACCATGTAAATAATTTATTAATCTTTATGTTTGCTTGATGTTATTCAGGCTGCGACTTCCTCCATGGCTGAAAACAAAGATTCCCATGGGAAAGAACTACAATAAACTAAAGAATACCTTGAGAAGTTTAAATCTTCATACGGTAAATCTAGTACCAACCAAGTTTTCCTGTAGAAATAAGGCATTTTTTACAGATACAAAATTATTTCTCTGTGGAGGACAGTTAGAAATAATGTCTTGCATGGTCTTCAACGCTGAAACCAAGCCCAGTCCTTTTTGCCAGCAGTGAATTTTACCCATAAAGAATGAAGACAAATCCAATTTAATGTTTTTCCTGCTACGATTTTAAATACTAGGGTTTACTACTTTCATCACCAAAGAGATCAGAAGATGCTATGTGTGACTGTTTTTAATGGAAATGCACACAATTTCAGAGTTACATACATGTTTTGCATGAAAAGAAATTCTAGAAGTATATGTATTTCATTAAATATACCTTCCAGATGGTAAAAAGTGGTGGGTATGCATGGAGAGCTTTTTTCCCCTTTTTTTTCAGAGTAAGATCATGCTTTGATGCATCATAGACTTTGTGAACATGTTAGCAATTTTTAAATTTAAAATGTTAATGACAATCTGTGCTAACTAATAAGGCAGTTAGTGGCTGAGGAGTGTTTGGAGTTGTGAAGTACAGGAAAAGAATGGTAATGGATGTCAGCAAACAATTCTCTTCCTACCTGTTCTACTGACTTCTCATAGAACAACATGTAACTCTGTTAATCTCCTCATTTATCACAGAAGGAATTATGTTTTGTTTGTAGGCTACTGTTGAAATTGATCAATAATACAATAACATTTTTCAGTAACAACATTGAAAAAAGACAGGT
Organism: Calonectris borealis; assembly: GCF_964195595.1. NCBI lineage: Eukaryota > Metazoa > Chordata > Aves > Procellariiformes > Procellariidae > Calonectris > Calonectris borealis. The sequence continues at coordinate 26,608,668 of NC_134315.1, forward strand.
ACATTACTGTCTTTTAACTTCAGGTATGTGAAGAAGCACGTTGTCCCAACATTGGAGAATGCTGGGGAGGTGGTGAATATGCTACAGCTACAGCTACTATTATGGTAAGCCATTAACCATTTCTTAAGTATTCTATTAATGTTTGAGCTGTTTGTAGTGTATTGTTGGATCTCTACCATGTGGGCTTATTACAAGAAATTTAGAGTAAATCACTGTCCTCATTGTTTTGCTTAGTATTGGGATTTATCTGATCTAGCTTATGCGGCTGTTTCTCAGCTAAGCAATAGTGATGTGTACAATGTAAAGGTAGGAATGTCTTTCGTATTTCAGCTGATGGGTGACACATGCACTAGAGGTTGCAGATTTTGTTCGGTAAAGACAGCAAAAAACCCACCTCCACTGGATCCCAAGGAGCCTTACAACACAGCAAAGGCTATAGCTGCGTGGGGCTTGGATTATGTTGTACTGACGTCTGTGGACAGAGACGGTTAGTATGTTGTCTCTCATCTCTCCCAGTCTAAGCTCTCATATGTGTTACATGGGGTAAAGGCAGACCTCGATAAACATTTATCGCTCGGCGCAATTGTTGAGGATTACCTTTCTAAAGCAGTGGACAGTGCTGAAACTTTGGAAAGTTTCTACATATTCTTAGTATTTCTTAATGTCTGGTAAAATATAACAGAAGTTACACTGTTAGTGTACATCAAGAATATTACAATATTAAATATTTTATAACTCATTTTTTGCAAAATACGTACATATACACCACGTTCTATTACTTGATTAGCAAACAACCCCCACAAACATACATATACAATACCATTACAGAACCTCCTTCCAAAAACTAAACCTGGAATATATTATACGTAACAAAACTGAAAGTTGCCTTCGTCTAAGCTTGCAGTAGCTCCTTTGTGATGACATCACATAGGTGGGGAAAACCATTATAAAGACCATTCAGTATACTTTGGTGGAAAGTCCACTAGCTTCAAAGTGGCTTACAATAAAAGAGCAGTAATATATATATTTCAATTTTTGTAGAACTATTTCTCAGACCAAAAACATAAATAGATAAAGCCATTCTGTGCTCAGGCTGACAGTGAACCTAGAGACGGATAAATTCAGAGTAAACATTTGAAGTCTGCCCTAGACGATCATAGTTAGCCTTTGGGCAGAACAAGGCTCAGTAGAATATCTGTTGTAAACCTTTGGCGTAAGCGGTAAGATAAGACTGGGGTTTGATTGCTTTATTGGTTTGCATTTAAATTTGACTCTGTAGGTTTTTTGTGGCTTTGCTAATAAGTTAATATATTTCTTGAACTGAAAAGTTAACTGAATAATTGAAATGCTTCTAGATATGCCTGACGGCGGAGCAGAACACTTTGCAAAGACAGTCTCTCATCTGAAAGAAAGGTATATCATTAATGTATTACTATTATTATTAAAACTTTAGAATGTGGTACTGCATATAGGTCAAAACTACCTTTAGCTGGATTATTCCAGGGGCCATGCAAATACAAAAGTCTGCCTTTAACCTATCTATGTCCCTTTTGTTTTTTCCTGTTTTTCATCTTTCTCATACAACAGCCCCAAAATATTTTGAATTTGGATGCATTTCCAATTTAGCCCAGGCTTATTTAAAGCTAAGCACTGGATCATTTCTTTGACCATGCAGCTGGTTTACCAGGAAATGAGTACATACTTTTGAGGTATCTTCATTTTTGAAGCTTGGGGCTCAAACACTGGATTTAGGTAACAGTCACCACTTTACAAAAGAAGTTGGGTTTCTCTTTCAGCAGCGATCAGATTGCTTTGTGTTTTCCCACAATGGCTGTTTCTAAGTCTGTGATTGTACCTTCCTACTTTCCCTAGCTATGCGTTCTTCACTCTCTGCATCGGTGCCCTGTTGTTGTGGTTTAACCCCAGCCGACAACTAAACACCACACAGCTGCTCACTCCCTCCCCCCCCCCCCCCCGCCCCGGTGGGATGGGGGAGAGAACTGGAAGAGTAAAAGTGCGAACTCTTGTGGGTTGAGATAGGAACAGTTTAATAATCGAAATAAATTAATATAATGATAATATTATAATAAATTGTAATGAAAAGGAAAATAACAAAGAAAAAAAAATAGAACCCAGGAAAGACAAGTGATGCAGATGAAAAACAATTGCTCACCACCAACTGACCGATGCTCAGCCAGTCCCCGAGCAGCGGCCCCCCCGGCCAACTACCCCTAGTTTATATGCTGCGCATGACGTCATACGGTATGGAATATCCCTTTGGCCAGTTTGGGTCAGCTGTCCTGGCTGTGCCCCTTCCCAGCTTCTTGTGCACCCCCAGCCTTCTCGTTGGCAGGCCAGTATGAGAAGCTGAAAAGTCCTTGACTGCTCAGCAACAAAACATCAGTGTGCTATCAACATTATTCTCATACTAAATCCAAAACACAGCACCGTACCAGCTACTAGGAAGAAAATTAACTCTATCCCAGCCGAAACCAGGACACGTGTACGCCATTTGATAGCATACTTGTCTACCTGCAGATTTAATTCGTATAACCTCATTTAAGTCTTTATCCAGCATATCTTGGGATTCGAAAGGTTCCTGCAGTTTTCCCCACCTGCCTTTCTGAGCTGAATTCTGGCTCCTGGACACCAAGATGAGATTCCAGGGCAACGATGCAGAGTCTCCTTATCCCAGTAGGCAGGATTATAGCTCCTCTGTATTTTGGGGGTATGATACTAAACTCAAGTTAACCTGCAACAAAGACACATGAAAAATCACATATAAGCAGTGAATGTGATTAAGAAACTGTTGGAATCGCTTTTATATTTATTATTTGGCTTTAATTCTATTTCAGCTCACATCAGTAAAATCAGGAATTAAACACATGATGTTTTGTTTGAATTGTAATGCAAGTATTTGCAGAAATCTGTTGTTTTAGCAGCGTATCCTGAATTAAGTTTGCTTTGCTTATCAGAGCACCGTTTATTTAGCCATGTTTGGTTTTTTGCTGTATTGAGTTTTTTAGCAACAGTGACACAACTCCCATAGATGTGTTCATTTTCAGCCTCTCCTTTTCAGGAATTCAAAAATTCTGGTAGAATGCCTAACACCCGATTTTCGAGGGGACCTTAAAGCTGTGGAGAAAGTAGCGTTGTCGGGACTGGATGTGTACGCCCACAACGTGGAAACGGTGCCAGAATTACAGAGGTAAGCAACGGCGGCACGTACAAAGTATAAACAGGCAAGGGCCCTTGTACAAGGACTCTGTGTGAGGGGGATATCCGCGCTGAAGCTCTCGCCGGCGGGGCAGGCCGCAGGCCGGCCGGGCCGTGGGGCGCGGGGCGAAATGGCGCGGGGCCCGCCGCCGGCCGGCCCCGCTCCCAGCCTGCTTCGCGCGCGGCGCCGCCGCCGTGCCCGCCGCCCGCCGGCAGAGGGCGCCCGCGCCGCGCCGCGGCCCCCGGGGCGGGGCTCGGGCGGTGCCGGCTCCCCGGGCCGCCTCCGCGCTGGGGTGGGAGGGCCGCGCCTCCGCCCGCCGCCCCGGCCCCGGCCCCGGCCCCGGCCCTGGCCCCGGCCCCGCCGCTGGGGTGCGGCTGGGCGGGGGCCGCGGGGCAAGGGTGGCCGCAGCCGGCGCCGAGGAGCCCGGCTTTGGTACTCAAACCAGCGCGAAACTGGGGCGCATCCCGTCGCTTGTGACGCTTCGGGGCGTTTCCCGGTGTCAAACTGAACGGGTAAAACCTCTAAGTTGCCATTATCACTTTGTGGAAACTGGCAGAACGCACCTTTCTTGGCATCTCTAACTTCTGTGCACCCTTTTGTGTGTTTTTTCCCCTTGTGCTGAAAATACGAAAAGGAAGGTCCGTGACCCCCGAGCCAACTTTGAGCAATCCGTACGTGTGCTGAAGCACGCTAAAGCGGTCCAGCCCGGTGTCATTTCTAAAACCTCCATTATGCTGGGGCTAGGCGAGACGGATGAACAAGTATATTCAACAATGAAATGTAAGTTGGTAAGCCAAAATTCACAGGTATGAATTTGAATTGTGTTGGAAAACGGTTGTAAGCGTCTTTGCCTCTACATGCAAATCAGTGTGCTGGTGCAGGAAATGATTGCTAAGCTTTATGGAAAAATAAAGTTTGGTTAAAAAGGATTGAACTTCAGAAATATTTTGCCTTCATATGGGTTTCAGATTCCATTTGACAGGCAGATCCAGCTCCTGTTGATTTCAATGGGAGTTATAACTATCTTTGTGTGACTATATTAATATTCTTATCTTTGCAATACTTAAATAATGGGCTTGCAACATAGTTGCCTTTTGCGCATTCCTTTTTAGAAATAGCAGACCTTATTGTTTACAGTAATTTATTTCAGCTTACTTAAATGTAAAAAAAGTTGTTACTATCTTTGGAGTTGTAGCATGTTCTTATGTTTTCATATAAATGTATTTTTAAGAGGAAAAAATTTCACAGTGGTGAGTGAATGCAATGCACTTGTAGGAAGAAATTCATAAATCCTATGGCATTTCTCCCATATCCGGAAAGAACGTCTACCTGGTACTTTATTTTCTGTACAACAACCCGTATTTAGAACGCAGTGATATAGTCTAGCTTTTCTGCAGCTGTCCCACAATCTGGACCACAAAATTACAGTTCCTGATTTTCCCATTCTTCCTGCCTGGCATTTCCTAGCCACAAGACTATGAAAGTTCAGATTTGGTGCTATTTGTTTTCAGGCCACTTTCATGGACATATTCGGAGACAAACTGTTACCCACCACATTTATTCAGTTACTCTAATTTTGTTCTCCTTCCCTTATGTGGGTAGGAGTTAAAGAACATGTAAATGTGCTGGTATCAAACCAGTTTCTTTACAGAACCAGATCAATCTAAACAGAGAGTCCAGGGTAACAGTGAGTGTAACGTTGTAATCAAAACACGGTCTTTTCTTTCTATTTGACTTGGGGGCAACCAGCCCAAGTAGCCAGAAAATACATGGAGATATTAAGCTGATTTCGCAGCCATCCCTTTGTTTGGAATACCCCACTAGCTGCAGTGAACATAATTCTTCAGGCGCGCTGACTGTCAGATGTCTGGATTTCCCTCTGTAAGTAGACTGCCTGAACTCAATTGCTGTATATTGGTTCTAGTATATACTCAGATTTTAGCAGACAAAGTTTATGAGATTCTGCAGGCATCAAAACTAACATATATCCTTCAAGTGTGTAAAACTGGCAAAAGATGTTGGCAATTTCCCCTGGATTTATAGCTCTTTAGAACTGTCCGCATCTTTTCAGCATGAAGACGCTTGAAACAGTGGAGAGGTGCCAAGTGTATGTGCATACATCCATTTTTTTTGTCAAATGAAGGCTCTGACCTAAAGACACAATGAAAAGCTGTAGGATAAAAAAAGACAAGAGCATGTCATCTCTGCAGTGAGACACGTGACTGCAGTGAGTGCAGCGCAATGGTGTTCTCTCTAGCTTTAATGAGATAGCTCAGGTCTCGCAGCAGCATGGAGCTCAGAATGAGGTACGTGGCTACTGCTCATGGAGGTTGCGAGTTCCCTTTGCTGGAGAGCAGAATGTAACCCCCGCAGGGTGCTGCGGAGTGACCTCTGTTCCGACTTGGAAGGAGGGTGTTTTCTAATTGCTGACAATCCCATGTGATCCTTCTGCCACTAACAGGGAATTTTGTTTTTACAGTATTGCGGGAAGCAGATGTAGATTGTTTGACCCTAGGACAGTACATGCAACCAACAAAACGTCACCTAAAGGTAAAAATGCCTTTAATTTACCTTATGGTCTGTACCTTGCACAGTCAAGTTTCCTCTTTCTAAATGGAGGCATGGTATGCATCCTTACCTTAACTGTGGATATTGGGAAAAACTTGTTTTCTTCCTTGTTTAACCTGATCTTCATCTGTTATTGACTCTTCACTAAAAATGACCTCAGCTACCTAATCCCTTTTCTGCAGCCTTCCCATTGCTACTGCTGCTATTAGCTGGGGAGACAGCTGGAGCTGAGGCATGATTCTGGAAAACAAGAGTTTCAGTGTATGTCTCAAACATAATGGCTCAAGCCAGCTGCCCCTCACCATCTCGTAGGCTCTCCCTTCATGGTGCCACTTCAGCTGGGGGAATTGCCATTTTCTGGTTCTGCAATCTGTCCAGAGCTTGAGTCACACAGTGACTGTGTGTCACTGAAATAACTGTTAGGGAAGAGATTTGTAGGACTATTGTATTTTTTTTCCTAACTTGGACAAAAAAAAGGTTTGCGCGAAAGGACCGTTCAAAGAGTGAAGAAAATGATAAAGCAACAACTAGAAATTCTAAACTTTTCAGCTCAATACGAAAAGCAAATAAAATGCATTCTTTGGTAGAAAGCAGAGAGAAAATTCAGTTTGTGACTTGACTGCTGAAAGTTTTGGAGTGTAAAGTTTTGAACTTGCAATGTGACTGTTTCATGTCACTACATGCTAGCTATAGCCATTTTCTTTGCATTAATACCAGATCAAAATTAATTCTTTTCACTCAGGTTGAGGAGTACATAACTCCCGAAAAATTTAAGTACTGGGAAAAAGTAGGAAATGATCTTGGATTCCATTACACTGCTAGTGGGCCTTTAGTGCGCTCCTCCTATAAAGCAGGTAAGTTACTGAAAAGCATTAAATTCTTTAGCACATAACATTTTATCATATAAAGTTAAAATGGTGAAGTAATATGCAACAAAGCTCACTTTAGCTCAAGGACACCTCATATAGTCATCTTTTTTTTTTTTTGTATTATTTACACGTATTTTCTTCTATAGGTCATCTAAATGCATCAGTATGACACTAATTCGTATTTGTACAATTGCTGTGCTGCTTAAGCTAATTTTTTGCCAAACCTAGTTTGTACTGTATTTAATGCATGAGGCAGGATAAAGGGTACCCAATTTGCAAGCTTTCCTTTACATTCTGCCTCTTGGACACTTCAGGGTTTAATGGGAGCCTTTGTTGTGTGAGATGTAATTTTGTTGCTATGGGCAGAATTTATTTACAGTGCCCTAGAAATAATTAGACACATTTATGGCAGTGCTTTTTCTGACAAAGCACTGGGTATTAAGTAGCAGCTGATCTTAACGGAACTGATGTGTAGGTCCAACATCCTGCTTTTTCTTAAGGAGGGAGCAGAGAAGACTCATCTGGGGCATCTTGCATCTCAGACTGTTTTCATGCCAGCTCAAACAAGATTTATAGCAGGTTTCACTACAAGTTGCTGATACTTTATGACATAGGAATTAATTTATAACTAAATCACTTCACCTTTGCCTGTTGGAAAGTGCAAAGAAGGAGAGCTATTTCATAAAATTGGGCGTGAAGAAAATCAGAATTTTGGGGGTGGAAGGGTTGTTTGTTGGGTTATGGATTTTGTTGGGATTTTGTTGTGGGGGTTTTTTGTTGTGGTTTTTTTTTTTTACATGCCTGCTGTATGTATTGAAAGTGCTGTTGTATGGAACTGAATTATTATAGAATACTGGTAAGAACAATTGTAGAATAGAATACTCACATTAAATGAGAATGTGTATTGTTTTGCTTTATTTCATTGAAATACCTACAAATCATTTTGGTACTTTTTTTGCCTTTTAACTAGGTGAATTCTTCTTGAAGAACTTGGTAGAAAAAAGAAAGACAAAAGCTATCTGAAAATGAGAGTGACCTATTTAAAGCAGCCAGTTTTAAGGATCCTTTTTTTCAGTGCATAATTATACTCAGTTCCAGAAATGCAGAAGACCAGATGGTGGATGTATGAATAAACTTACTATCTGTCCAGAACACTTTTCTCTCACCAAAATGCTTCACAGCATTTTACCTAATTCCTTCTGGCAAGGCTACAACTACATAGTACTTTTAGTGTTCAGCAAAAAGTCAGAAGATAGAATGGATCTTGAAAGAGCTATGGAACTGAGGTGGAAGAAATGTAAGCTGGAAAAAAAAATGGACCGATTTAAGTAAACAGGTTTGATACTACCATCAATATTGCTGCAGTTAGGTACTTGTAGAGATGCTAATAACAGGTAATTCAAAAGGTACTGATATTTTGGTGTATCTTACCATTATGTAACACAAGTTTGCAGGGATTCTGGGAAATAGAGGAGTTCTAAAGAACGTGTACATGATGAAGGACCATATTAGGGCTATCTTGAACCACATCAGAGAAAGTATCAGTAATACTCCTTCAAGAGATGGTATCTCTTGCCTGCATCTTAAGAAAATAAGCTGTACCATTCCGATAGCTAATGCTTTTCAGGTGCTTGCATGTCTCAAAGTGTGAGCCTTGGTAAACACCAGGTTATCAAGTTGAAGAAAATAAGAGCCCTTTCTGGCAAGAGAATTAACCTTGTGTAGATGCCATATAATTTAAACCATATGGAAAATCAGAGTTGCCATAACAGCATAAATAGAGCTACCCCTAGTTTGGGTATATGACTGTAACAAACCCCACCGAGTTGCACAGGTGCTTCTTCGGTATTGGCTATGCAGAACTGCTGCTATTCTGTACTGTGCTCCTCCTCCATGGGTTTTGTCTTCTCATTAAAGGAAAGTTAAAAACCCAGTCCAAGGGTGTGGTGGTTGTGTTTGATTGATCTGGTTACCTGCCCCCTTGAGACCTGGTCTGGCTGCTACATCTGAATGCAGAGAAGCGAATGCATCATAGATGAAATGTGAATCCATTACATAGTGTACTAAGCTCAAGCAGAAATAAAAGCGTGGCTTATGGTATGCTGGCAGCTGTAAATTCTTCCCTTTACAGCCATGGTAGTTCAAAGTGCATCTCTCCCTAGTAATCCTCAGTTGTCTGCTATGAACATTAGATACAGTTTTTGAACTGGCTTAAGCTGTATCTTCATGAAGTTATTTGGGAGACATGCCAGGAATTTGTTATCTGGTCCCAAACTCATCATGTAGGTAATCCTATGGCTTGCTATAGTACTTGTCTAAATCACTGTAGTCTATAAAAAGAAGAGCATACCTTCCACCCACCGCATACTCAGCAAGATGTGAAAAGTAAGGCAGCTAATTAGCAAGTTAATACACAGGAGAAACTTGGTATTGTCATAAGCAACAAAAATCAGATTATATCACTGAGGCCAGTGATGCACAATTGACGCTTCACAAAATGAAGTATAAAGTATAGCAATATTAAAGCATTATGAAGACAAATAGCCTTAAGCTAGAAGGAATGTACTAATAAAACAGTATAATGGAAGTATAAATTAGAGGAAGAGAAACCTGAGCCATGAAGAACAGAGAAACAGCAGTCTTAATAGCTGTACTTTGTAAAGGCAGAGAGAAAGGCAAGGCTTCTTTTTTTATTTAAAAAAATAAATTAATAATAAATTTTAAAATTTTAATTTAAAAAAATCTGACCAATAGTCTTGGAAAGACCAGGCATACTTTGAGCCAAAAATGCCCTGCTTCAGCTGAAGTATACTGAATACCAGAGCAGTGGAACGTTATCAACTATGGTAAGGAAATTCAATACTCCCTCCACAGCAGCAGGCAGGGAGGGGTGCAGCATTAACTCCAGGATACCCACACATTTAACAGCTGCCAGCCTTTATTAGAGATCCTGCTACAAATAATGGTTTTGACTTGCCTACAGAGCAGATTTAACAGAATATTACTGTAGCTTTTGCTAAGTTACTGCTCTTTCAGCATATCGACACCAGAAATACGGAAAAAGGAATTGAGCCATACAGCTATTATCAAACTGGGACAAGAAGACATTGCACAGTAGTTATCCATGACTTCTTTACAGTGAGAGAAATAATGCTTCTGGAAACACAGGCCAACATTCTTTCATGTTGAGATTATTTTATGAATTGCTGCTGGGTGGTTTGGAAGATGATCTCACACTTTTACACAACTGTCTGCCAGCTGGTACCAAGTTTCAGAAGCTACATAAGCTATTTTAACAACTGCATGTTTTGCTGTGGTTTCTAAGGAAAGCAGACACATTTTGACTTCATAGATTTTTTTTTCTTTGTTTTTAACAGTCTTTGAGGACCTCTCACAATTTGTACTATAAAAATTACAAGTCAAAGTTGTTCTCCTAATTAAGAAATCCTCCTTTTACAACTACCTTCCTTCCCTATTGCCCATTTGTTTTTTCTATAAATGTATGTTAAAGCACCAAACTCTCCTAGTTATAAATTCAGCACAAGTTTCATGACTATCTCAATTTTGTTTCTGATAAAGTTTCATGTTTAGTGACATTTTCTTTTTGTATGTCAATCATTTCATTCTGTCAGTTTGTTTCACAAAGCAGCCATAAAATATTTTAGAAACATTAATCTTCCTTGCAATCAGGAAAACAAACTGAGTTTTGGGAATATGATTTCAAGTTGACACAGACACTTTAGAAGAATGAATAATCTTTTTTAGCATCATTACATCAATCTACTACAGTGTGTGAAGCATAATTAAATGTTCTGCAGCTGACTAGAGAACTGCTGCATCTTCCAGTGACTTCAAGTCTTTAGGTTAAATCAACAAAGCCAGTGTGTTCATTTAAGAATAGTTTAAAGTTTTTTTCCTACTTGATCAATAATTAATATTGGTGTCCCCTTCATTTAAAAATAAAATGTCAAGTATTTATGCTTCTTTACTACAACATGTGGCACCTTACTGCAGATGTTCAACTTGCAATAGAAATTCTCAGCTTGGAATAGAAAAAGCAAGTAATGAAAATTGACTCCAGTATTCTTAAAGCAATCATAGATTGCAGAATCATAGAATCATTAAGGTTGGAAAAGACCTCTGAGATCATCGAGTCCAACCATGAACCCAACACCACCATGCCCACTAAACCATGTCCCTAAGCGCCACATCTACACATGTTTTCAATACTTCCAGGGATGGTGACTCAATGGGCAGCCTGTTCCAATGCTTGACCACTCTTTCAGTAAAGAAGTTTTTCCTATGTCCAATCTAAGCCTCCCCAGCGCAACTTGAGGCCATTTCCTCTCGTCCCATCGCTAGTTACTTGGCAGAAGAGACCAACACCCACCTCGCTACAACCTCCTTTCAGGTAGTTGCAGAGCGCGATGAGGTCTCCCCTCAGCCTCCTCTTCTCCAGGCTAAACAGTCCCAGTTCCCTCAGCCGCTCCTCATAAGCATCATGCTTTCCTGCATTGTTTTACAATTCATTTCAAACTTCAGCTGTTGAGCGAGATTATAGCACTGCTGTAAATACCAGATCAACAGAAGAACCTCAACTGATAGAAGTGTAAACTTGTTGGACAGTACAAAATCTCACCACTAACTGCTCCTATACTAACTAGTCTTGGTCAAAAATGTGCTTGTTCTATTCACTTGCAATATTCTTGGCTATCATATGCCTGGGACCGGACTGATTTTAGCTGCACAAAGGGTTGAACACACATACACGAAAGAAAAGTAGTACATCTTGCCTGGCATTTACAATTCATCTATGCACGTCTTGGGTAAGAATTTATGCAGCCTATATCATACTATTCATAGGCTTGTATTAAAGCTCGATTTGCTTCAGCTGTTGTATTGCACATTTTTGCAGTGAAAAGCAGTGTTACTGTGGGATTGCATTTTATTAATAACCCCATAAAAAAGAATTTCAGAGCACAGGAGTCCATTACTCGTATTACACAATTCTCATCAAGAATTACATGCTGTAAGATCCCATAGACAAAGACTCAATAGCATTAAAACCCATCTCTTGAATGCACTACTCAAGCCTTCAAAGCAGGAATGCAAGTCATCTCCAATTCTTATTCCCCTGGCAACTGTATTCTGAAGGGGACAGCTTATGATTCACAGTGCTGCAAAAGCTTCCAAAGCTCGCTGTGGTAAGGTTCTCTTGCATATATGCAAGGTAAGTATTTCAGTATCCTGAAGGCATTCACCAACAGCTGTTCAGACTGGATTCATCCCACAATCCCAGTGTCCCACTAAAGGAATGCAGCCTCCAAGGAACTAAGTAAGCTGACTCTCCAAGAAAGCAAGGAAAGTGTCAGTACCAGTTCTACCCCTTGTGGCTCTTCAGAAAGGATCTAAGAAAGGGGAGTCAGAGTGATCCCTCTGTCATTAACTTTCCCATTCTTTATCATCTTTATGATTAAGCCACAAGCCACTATCCAGGCTTTGACTAAGTCCGTAGGAAAAACAGAATAGGAATAGGGGTATGGCACCTAGTTCCTCCACCTCCTTGGGACGGCGTGTGAAAAGCCACTGCAGGCCTCAGGAACACTGATCAGCCTTCTAGCTCTTGCACCATTCCCAACAGGAGCAACACTTCACCCAAGAGTTTAACGGTTCCTCCGTCTACTTCAAACTGGTGAGGACAGGTCCCATACAGAGGCACTACTATTACAGCTTTGTGCAAGCTTCTGAAAAGCATCCTGATTTTCTGAAGCCTCTACTCACCCTCCCTGTTAAGATGAGCCCTGAAGCAGTGCTGTGCTACCCTGAACATAGTTCAGGACAAGAGACCCTCTGAGCACAACTTGTCATCACCTTCTTCTTAATCCCCAAGGAGAAATAATCAGCCCTCTCATGTGCTATGGGGGCAGAGGCAGTCAAGAAGATGCCTACCTGCAAAGACAGGGTGATCTACCAGTTTGATTACAGTGCTTACAAATACCACAACTGTATCACAGGGTTGTCCCTGCTCTGCAGGTGTTGTATGAGAGCAGCGCTAGCAAATCAGAAAGAGGAGATGGCACGATGAAAGACAGTTTGATTTTAAGCCCCCACAATTCCCACTCACTTTGAGTGGCTTCTGACGTGCTCCTCACAAAAGAATCTTATGATTGGGCAAAAAGCCTGAGGCATATTTGCCCAAAGTGCTGCTGATCACTGCACTATAAGTCCCCACCTGGAAGGCATTAACATGGAGAATCTGAAAGCATCTGGTTCAAGGATACAGCTATTTCAGTCAGATAACGCTGTCTTGTATTGTCTACCCAAATTGTTATACAAGTTCCTTAAATCTTCAAATAGCTGTCCTAAAGCTTAAATTGTATCTACATTTCTGTGGGTAAATAGTTTTGATAGCAGCACTTACTGCCAAGATGACACTGATCTTATGCTCTGTTTAACTATTGATATAGCATACTTGAAGGCACACCTGTTGAATAAATTCAGAAGGTATTGTGTGACTAGTTACAGGATAATTCTCTGATATCCCAACGCTATTATTATTCAACTAAGACGTCTCTGCCTTCTAGTCTGAAACCTGTTCATGGTCATCTTTCTCTATCCTCCCCTCCATTTTACAACCCCATGCAACAAGCCAAACGCAAACTCTCTCATCTCAAGGATTTTAATAGCACTGGCCAACTGAGAATAATAAAAACAAACAGAAATAAAGTAATAGTAAAGGCAAAAATATCAAGATAACATAGGAAGTATTCATTCCTGCTAATTAAATGAGGTAGCAAGCTGACTAACTTATGGGACTGAATTTTTATTTTTAATAATTTCTTAACAGCAGAGAATAATTTTTGCAGATTCATTAAGAAAGCTGCTTTCAGTTGAAGTATGTAAGCAGAAAGGAAGGAAAAAAATAATTATCAGGTAGCTTTGAAGCCAACATTTGCTTTCTCCTTGGACTGACACCAGATTAAGGTAATTCTGCTTAAATTCAATGTTCAAACAAGCAGAATGCTCCTCTGCTGAAGGTGGGTTGTATTGCTGTAACTTAGGAAAAACTTGCCCCAGGAATCTGATTAGATCAATAATTTATGTGGCTGCACATGGAATGTAGGCAAGACAACCAAAGAATCAAAAGTAAAGATCTGCCAGTGGATCAGTTTATAGCTGTTAGTCCACTGTTATTAATTATATGATAGATGCCTGCAGAACTATCTGGCCTCTCAACAGATACAGTTTAGACTGCATCAGTGCCAATTGATCCCAACCAGGATAGGGGTATTACTGTTGCAGTCAGCTCTATTTCAGGGCTCAACCCAAATCCTACCAAATTCACTTACAACTTATCTATTGACTTCAATGCCAGTTAGAGCAAGCATTTAACTGGGCAAAGAATTACCCCAAAAGAAAATGAAAAACTGGTGAGACCAAGGTTCCTGATCACTGTCCACAACTGGACTAAAATAAAAAGATATTCTACTTCTTTTACTTTCATATCACTTGAAACAATTAAAGTGCAGTTTAGGAACACTTCTGGAAGCAGAAATCTGCAGTTTGAAGGTAACTTTTCCACTTAAAAGATGATTCATTATTAAAAACAGGTCTGTACCATCTTCAGTAACCAAACAAAAATTGCTATAAAAATAGATTTGAAAATAGACTGAATTCACATGTACCAGGTACCATTTCTAGTGTAAAATTGGTTTTTAGTTTATGAAAAATATCTTTCCTTAAAAAAAGCATAGGCTTACAGTTATTATCATTAAGAAGGTCCACAGAATTCCTTCAGTACCTATTAAACATTATACTCTAGGCTTTTTGACAGGTGGGTCCTGCAGGCTGAACTTAGGAATTTCACATGAAGAAGCAAAAGGAATTCTTTTGGCTGACACCTTCTTCCCAATTGTTTCAATCTGAAAGAGAACACACATTTAACAAGTGAGTGTGGCAAGCTAACATAATCATGTCAGCCTATGAGGAATCTACAAATTAAATCCAGGACCATGACTACATTTCACAAACACTAGAATAATACAAGCCACAAAGCACAGTGTGCCCAGGGACAGTTTCTGGGATTGGAGTTGCAAAGAGTTTTTTTTAAAAACAGCCTTTCACAGGTGCCTGCTTTGCCTACTTAAAGCTGCATCTTGCTAATTTGAACATTCATGTGCCTCAGCTTTCATAGGACTATCAGTACAAATATCATAAAATGTTTCTGGGTATTCAGAAAATGTGGGTTCAGCCTCCTTTGTCTAAAAATTTATACCAGTAAATTAGGACAGAAGCAGCTTTTTCCCCTCCTTAATGCAGTGGGTTGTTTTTGAAACAATACAACTCTGAAAGGCTAAAGGCAGCCAACTCTATGTAAGAAAGTATGTAACAAAGCCAACACACACATAAGCCAGGTACTGCAAAATTCAAAGTGTGAGACAGGTTCCCCTAATTTCTAGGTCAGACTAATGTAAATCACTATTTAATTTCTTTGCTGAAAGAGTGGTCAGGCCTTGGAACAGGCTGCCCAGGGGAGTGGTTGAGTCACCATCCCTGGAGGTATTTAAAAGACGTGTAGATGTGGTGCTTAGGGACATGGTGTAGTGGGCATGGTGGTGTTGGGTTGATGATTGGACTCTATGATCTTAGAGGTCTTTTCCAACCTTAGTGATTCTATGACTAAAGACACAGCTTGTAGAGGACAAAACATCAACTAGCAAAACAGTTCAGACACCCAGCAAATAAGGAGAGATGTAGCTTTCCTCTTGAGTAAGTAGTGCAAGTCAGATGCAAAGCACCAAAAGACAAAATACTTCAACTATTTTAAATTTAACAGAAATTTAATTAATATATTCTAGACAAACATCCAGTCATGTGAGCTGTATGTACATGTTTGCCCATAACAGCTTCAATTGACTGGTTAAATCAATTTATACAAGCCTGTTCACAAACTGTAAATTACTGTGTGTAGTTTAAGCAGGGGAAAAAATATCAAGAATCAAGAGAGAAAGCCTATAGCCATTATGCAAGTAATCACAGTACTCAGAAGTACACAGAATGAAACACAACTGAAACATGCATCTGATCTGGCTTGTAGATTTTGTTCTGACTGCGTATGGCTGACATGCTTCTATCAGATTATTCAGGGATTTGGTGATTTTAGTATTAGTCAAATTCTGTCTATGCTAGAATTGCTTCAAGGCATGCCGATACTGCTGAATGTTGATGGCATAGTCTGATGTAGCTTGGATTTTAACACAGCAGTCTATGAAAATAGTAAGGTAACAGAGGAAGACAGCACTAGTGGAGAGACTGAAGTACAGACGGGTTTAGATTTAAATCCCCACCTGAAGAGTTTTTTTCCCCTTGCTACTCAGTCATTGCAGAGGAAGAGAGTGCAAAAGGGAAGTGAGCAGGAGGAAAGAAACATAAGAAGCAGCATCACCCAGCTGATTACCTGGAAGCCAATGACTTGTAGCTCATTGTGAAGATCATCTAGTACTCTCCTACCGTCAAAGATAAATGCAGGCTTCAGCATCTTCTTATGAATACGTTCATAATCCAACTCCTGTAAAGGGTAATTAAAGCAGATAGAATAAATAAGTAGCATAACACTCTTTTTCTTTAGTTTAAATTGAAGATAACATCTACCTTAAACATGTCCCATTCAGTGCAAATTACAAGGGCATGAGCTCCATCACAGGCTTCATAGGGATCTTTACTGATAGTGACCAACCGAGACACTGTAACAGAAGGAAAATAAAGTTTTATTCTGTACACATCTTTAGTATCAATCTGGTGCAAATGAGTCTCCTTCCTTGCCCTACACAAGAGTTTCAAGTCACTCACCTAGAGATGTTTTCTATCAAGACACTTGTCACTTTGATTTCACCTACTTAAGTGAAAGCAGCTTGTACCTGGCATCTGAATAGAGTTAGAGCACTTATATGTTTGAAGTTAAGCATTCAAGTTTGATTTAAACAGTCAGGAGCATCTCTAGAATTACAAGTACTATGGAGCATTCAAATGCCAACCCTCACAAAGGTCACTGCCTGTACAACAGCAGCACATCACAGTTCCTATTTAACACTCAGTTCGCGTTAAAGAAGATGGCTCACTGGGGGCTGGCCCTTGACTGCCTCAGCAGCTACCTCGAGGCAACCTTCACCTCCCCCTCTAATTCAAGGGCATGTCAGTGTACGCCCTTCACTCCTCTTCATCATAGCTCATTTTCCTCCGTTCTCTTCCTCTAGAAGCTTGATCTATCCTTCTCCCCCATCCATCCATCATATCCCTTCTCCCCCTCCCCAATAGGGAAAGAAAACAAAAGTTCCAAATACCCCCTGCTTCTCCCCAAGAAATTTCTCGTCATAGATAATTACTTTAAAGTCTTCTTGAATTTAAGGGAACAAATGAATTTGGAAGTGATGTGGGGAAGGGAGAATGCTCTACAGTGAATTCCAAAATTATTTCTTTATTCCTACTTCAGATATGCAAGCAAGAACTAAGGCAAGATAAGACTCAGGACGCAGCAGAGTGGACAGAACAACACTACTCTCTCCTACTTCTAGACATTCTTCCTTCTCTTCCTTTTAATTATGCAGAGAGAAAAGTCTTTGCATGTATGCAAATGAGTGTTTATCAAAAGAGAAATATACAATAGTACAGAATCAGCATTTATAGAAAAAAGCTATGGGGAAAGGGGGAAGAGTTATGGTAATCCTCTGAACTATGACAATCCCCTAATAAGTGTAGACAACAGCACATCATTGCCATAGTGAAAATGTGAAAATTAATTTATAGTTTTTAAACAGACCTTGTGTATTTTGAGAATAGGGTGGGGAGGGAAGGGGGGAAATAAGCTTTAAATGAGCATTCTTACCTTGGTTATCTTCTGAGACACCTGGATGTGAGAGATCCAAGATTATTTGTTCCTTAGGTACTTTAGGATCATAGATATGGAGCTTTGCTCCTTCATCCATTAAATACTTGCTAATGTAGATACTGGATGACTCTCTAGGGAAGTGAATCAATCAGTTAAAGAGGCAGATGGCATGTTCTAAGTAATGAAAGTCTTCAAGTGTCATGATATGCAATGCCGGAGCTTTTGTACCAGTTTTACGTTAAACATCTTAGTGGTAATCCATGCCAGCAGCAAACTTGAAGTCTTGAGGGACACCAAGGACAGTAATATGAAAAACAAGTTTACGTCTCTCTTGCTGAATCATGCAAGAGAGATACTAAGCACCAGGACTCCTACTGACCATAGTTAACAAGGCATCAAGCTTATTAGCATTCCCCACAAACTGCAGTTGGAAAGAGTTGTATCAAGTTTGAGCTTTACAGGAAAAAAGAATTAGCTACCTCTGGGAAACAAAGCTGAAACTTTGGCTTCACACAGCAATTTAGAACCAGTTGCAAAAATGTTTGCATTCTTGTCTGTGGAGAATGGAAGGACTCTGTCAAAATTTATCTTTGCTTATGCAAGTTAATAAGGACTACAGTTATCTGCTCTAGCTTCTGAATGATTCAGGTATGTTGTAGAGGTCAAGAATCAATTGTTCCACCCATTTAAGAAAGACTAATCCTTCTTACAAACCAATTCAGTCATAAGAGGTTAAGGGTCCCATATCTGATCTATTTTTATTAATGCAATTCAACTGGGGGGTTTAGCTGCATAGCTGGTGACAAGTGTAGAGAATCCACGTTAGTGAACTGAGTTAGTTTTCTTACCTTGTGTCCCCAGTATCCTTCTTGAATGCAAACCCTAAAATAGCAATCTTCTTATCAGCGACAGTATTGAACAAGCTGTCAATAATGCGGGAAGCAAATCTTCTTCTCTGATAATCATTCATGTCTATTACCTGAAATTATATAAAACATGATGGTACAGAAGGGAGCCATTTTAAACTATAAACAGATTCTATTAACAATCAAGACAAGCTACCCACACGTAAGTTTAAGAGGCTTAAAAGAGAAAGCTAAGTATTTTTACTCAGTATCATTAAGTAATCCAAAGATAAATTTAGTTAATTTATCAAATTCTGAGACAAATTCTATTTTAATCAGTGTCTGTAGATGCATATATACACATACTATCATGCATTATCTAGTTCAAAGACTAGGATTTTTTTCAGATTGCTTTTTTAAATCTACAGCTTACTGTATTCTAGGCAGAAACATGGAAAGCAATTGCAGTGTTAGAGTACTTGATGTCACATGGACATCCCATTGCCAGACCTACACTTCCTTACATGCCATGTATAACAACTGTGAGAACATTTTTAGCCTTTTTAATCCACACTAACAGATTTCAATACACAAAACTAGTGTGGTTAAACCAGATTAAGTGCCTCACTTTTGTTACTACATGAAAGCGCGTTCACTCACTGATTGTTCCTGTACTTTCCTCCAGCCTGCTTCACACTTTGACCTCCAGCCCTTAACACACAAAGGGCACTGGATCACTAGTAAAATAGGAAAGGTAGGTTCCCCCACCTAGTCAACATTCAGCATGGACTGGAAAGAATACACTTCCCTCTTGGTTTTGAGACTTTCAACCCAAATCAAGATTAACAGCAGCAGCCTATGAAACAAACTATACACTGGAAGGATATTGGTGAACCAGATTTATTGGAAGAAAAGAAATAAAAGTAGTGAGATTTATGCAATTCAACAGGGTGGTGATGGGGAAAAAGGTAACAGCTGACAGGGTAAGAGGGACACATTTCTTTCTGGAGGTATGTTTTCAAGGAATGAATATTTCACTATTAGAGAGCCTTGTCCTGTCTAAAGGCCACAGAGAATAAAAGTTAGAATTCTAGGGCTGCTCTGATCAGCGCATCCTCCAGAATCTGTACCCTGTCCTCAGACTGGTCTGAGGTCTCCCATGTGCATGCACTGGGATGAGCTGCTGACAGTGCAGCGCTCAGGCCACAAAGAAGGGGTTCACGCAGTTGCTTATACAGGTGCACATGTGTCTGCATTACATGACTTGACCATGTGGGCTGGGGCTGACAGACCTCTGCAAGACGACAGTGCTCTGAGGAAGCAGGAGGTGCAGGTAAGGGGTTGCACTACATGAACAGCACTCTTTACCTTATCCTTACTCTGCAGCAGCTGTTCTTACTACCCGAGTTGTCCACAGCTTAATAAGCCATACAGAAACACTGCAAAGAGTTGCTCTTAAAAGAGAGTAAGAGAGCATAAAAGCATTAAAAGCGCTTTAACTAGTTTGTTTACATCAACAATGCAGCCTTTTAGGCTTTTGTTAACTAAAAAAAAAAAAAAATCACCTCCACACAGAGCAAAGCATAAGTGTTCCTATGCCTTTGGGTTGCCAAGATACCAAGTAGGTTACATTTTGAGGACAACCCTTGTGATCTCAAAGGACAGAGCCAAACCAATCTGTCTCTTTCGAGACAGTATTAATTTTCCCTATTCATCAGATTATCTTTGAGGTAACATGGTTAGTTCCCGCTGCTCCAGGGATTGCCTGTTGTCTGCTTACATCTTATACTGAGTAAAAGCAGTAGTTCTTGAAGCAAATATCAGAACCTAGGGCTCCTTCTCTTTCCTACTGTGCCAATGCATCCAAGTCCTACACTGAACCAAACCTCTCCTGGATGCCTGCGCAAGGTTCATGCAGTATGTTAGTCTCAGCTTCACTGATGGGATTACAAGCCTCTCCACCATGGACTGGACTATCCTAATGAAGTGCACTTTTTAAGTAAGATGTCAATCTGAACCTCTTCAGAGGCAGACAGCATAAACCCCATGTCTTCCTTGTCCCAAAACTTACAGTTGCAAGCAACTAGACTGCTGACTAGCCCTTGGCTGGAGGTTAAACTATCTGAACAGGATGTAGAAAGCCATTGGACATCACAGATAACATAAGAAGCTGACAAAAGTCACAGATAGCACTGTGAGGGAGAACTGACTTTTATAAGCAGTTATGGAGGAGTTATTAGTGAGATCCAGCCAACCTTCAGATAGTTGGAAGGGAGTATTAGGGACCTTTTGAAGAATAGAACCTTGCAAAGCCAACAGAGCCTAGATAACCCCATCAACAGTACCACGTGGCCATAACGACCTAGGTAAAGGTTTAATAAATCCTGGACTTCAGTACGGACCAATGACGAAAAAGTAATTATGGGCAGGTTGTTTATTTGGCAGCAGACTGGGATGGAGAAAACTGAGGGGAAAAAAGGCTAGCCAAAAGGAAGATTGAAAAAAAGGAAAGCTGCTAATAAAGCACGCAAATCACGCGCTTGGTATTCTGGGGGCATCTGCTAGGCAGCCTTGTACTTGATCACCACAGCCTAAATCAGGACAATAAACTAAAGCTGCTCTTCTGACCATACCACATATGTCAAAGCTGCTTTCTCAGTCAGGACTGGGAAGAGGACAAGGTACTTTCACTGGTTAATAGGGAAACTCTTACTAGTACAGACTGAGCATCCCGGTACTGCTGCTAGGCCTGTTGGTGCTAGGCCTGAGAGCGTCCACATCCTCCTAACCATTCCTAACATTAACCAGGGAACAGCAGCAACCACGTTTATTTGAAAGAATAGCAAGTTCTGCTGAGTTCCTTCGGAAAAGGAATTGTAAAAGTAGACCCTGAGGAAAATCATAAGCTCTGAATTCAAAGTGGACGAGATAACCAAGTACAAGAGGAAGACAGGAGTCCAGACATGCTTGTACTTCACATTTTCTACTGCTACTTCTAGACACTTTCCCAATCCATTTGATTCAGACAACTTAATTTACCCCAAAAAAGCCTCAGCACCCACTAGTATCAAATGCCAGTGTTAGGCTGAGGGCCCTAAAATGTAAAGATGATCAGCATTAAGGTATCTTCTTAAAGCTGAAACACAGATTATATGTGGACAGTGCTCAAAAGCTCAATGCCTGAAAGCTGAATACTGAAGAAACACGACCCCCTCAAAAAAATTAGTGTGGAACTTGTACCTGCTGCCAATAGCGCGCTACTTCAGGTAAGTTCAGTGCTTCACAGAGGTACACTAAATTCAAGACATCCTTCTGAAAACAGCTACCTCCAAACCCTGAAAGAGAATATGGTTATTTTACAGGTGACTAAGGTACTATTCTAACCCAATCTTTGGAATCGAGTAGTTTTTGGCAATCATTGACATAGTCAGCATTATAATTTTTCCCAGTATTTCACTGCTAGCAAATGAAAACCTTAAGAATCTCTCAAAATCCAATTCCTGGACCTACTTACTTCATAAGTTACAGAAGCCCTAAAATCTGCTTCAGGTTGCGCTGAAGTCAACAGAAGATTTAATGCAGTCTCAGGGAAACAGATGGTAAGATAGCCCCTAGTTTTTTTATTATCACAAGTGGGTAGACAAGCTCCTGGGTTTGCCCTCCCCCCACCTACAGATTTACAGGAATATTTCTCAGAACAAGTATGTTAAGATTAGGTTCTTTCCCCCCCCCACCCCCGAATGGATATCTAATCATTGTCAAGAACCAAAGATCACCACAGCTAAGGGAGAACTGAGGGGAGACCTCATCGCGCTCTACAACTACCTGAAAGGAGGTTGTAGCGAGGTGGGTGTTGGTCTCTTCTGCCAAGACACTAGCGATAGGACAAGAGGAAATGGCCTCAAGTTGCGCCAAGGGAGGTTCAGATTGGACATTAGGAAAAATTTCTTTACTGAAAGAGTGGTCAGGCCTTGGAACAGGCTGCCCAGGGAAGTGGTGGAGTCACCATCCCTGGAGGTATTTAAAAGACGTGTAGATGAGGCCCTTAGGGACATGGTGTAGTGGGCATGGTGGTGGTGGGTTGACGGTTGGACACGATGATCTTAGAGGTCTTTTCCAACCTGTATGATTCTATGATTCTTTCTA
This sequence comes from Calonectris borealis, assembly GCF_964195595.1. Classification (NCBI taxonomy): domain Eukaryota; kingdom Metazoa; phylum Chordata; class Aves; order Procellariiformes; family Procellariidae; genus Calonectris; species Calonectris borealis. Next base: position 26,631,198 of record NC_134315.1, read on the forward strand.
GCATGAAGACTGTAGCTATACAGATAGGCTTTAGTCTTGTTCTGCAAGTTTGAAAGTTTGTTGCACTGATCACCACTTTACCACATCTTACTCTCTAGTAAATCTAAACAAGTGAATTCATCCTACAAATTAGAAGTTGCCATCACACATTCTGACCTAGAGGCATCTCCTTCCCCACTGGCAGCAACTGCCAAACAAAATTGCAGCAGTTACAATTGGGAAGACATCTTGGAGAGCACTATCATCAGTGCTCTGCACCATTCAGAAAAATAAAGTTGCAACTTTTCTTTCCAGTGTCCCAGGCAGGATAAACCACGCACTCTGGACTCTTGCGTTTCAGATTGCCAGGGTCTAGAGCAACCTCAGTCCTAGACATTTTACCAGAAAAACTGATTTATGCTAGTACTCTACAGCAATATTTTCACACATTCATGCTGTAGAAGACTTTAGCGTATCAGATCACTTACTTCAAAACACTACTAGTAGACCTATTGCACTATTAAAAAGGAGGCGAGAAGAAAGAAAAAGGATTTTTTGTTTACCAACACTGGCTTTGAGAAACTTATTTCCAATTCTTTGGTCTGTTCCAATAGCTCTTGCTACTTCTTCAACATCTGCTCCTGTAGCTTCACACAGAGCACTGATTGAGTTAATGCTGCTGATTCTTTGGGCAAGGAAAGCATTAGCTGCCTGTAAATAGAAAACATAGTAAAGACAATTCGATTCTTCCAGAAATCAAGATGCCCACAGACCAAAGGGAGTTACTACTGGAAGGACTAGTTTAGCATCTATGTAACTCTGAGATAAACTAGTTATGTTACCATTTTGTAATACATCAATGCCAGTTAATGGGATCTAAGCAAAATAAAGTAATGCTTAACTTGCAGAGTTTGAAATGTTTTATGATGGTAACCAGTTTTTGCAGCACTGGAAGTTTAGTAATAAATAACAGAGCAATAAAAGTGAGAAAATTATTTAATGGAAAGTTGATATCATCTATTAGCTCAACTGAGATAATTGGAAAAGATGAAGATAATTGGAAAAGATTAATATTCTTTGACATATATACTTGGTCCTCCCAGCCTCATCTGTCTTTCCTAGATGCATCACTCGGTGTCAGTGAACTTCTGCTTCTGAGCTTTGTCTCACTTATGGCCTTTGCTCATTGCAGACAACAGCAGTGAGTAACACTAACCAGTTTAGAAAGTTCTGATGACCAGGTATTCGTCGTAAGGATTTTTTCTTTGGGCACCCAGTGCTCATAAACAGCACAAAGAGCACGGACAGCTTTCTGTCCCTCTGGAGAGTCGTCTCCACCGATAAGCACTCTGTCTGGGTTCTTCAGGTCCTTGATGGCTGTTCCTTCTGCAAGGAACTCTGGGTTAGACAGTACCTACGGACACAGAAATAAAGAACACCAGATAAAAGCCAAAAGCAACAACCAGCCTTTAAATACACAACTCAAAAGATTATGCTAACCTGCAAATCCAAGTTCGGCTTAGTATTAGCATCAAATATTCGACGAATGCTCTCTGCAGCACGTACTGGAACTGTGCTTTTCTCAGTGACAATTTTATAGCCATTTGAATTTTGTACAATTCGTCTAGCACAAGCTTCAATATATTTTAGATCAGCTGCTCGGCCTTTTCCCATCCCATAAGTCTTTGTCGGAGTGTTAACCTAGTTACAAATACATGGAGGGGGAAGAAATGTTACAGGTCCCTTAACACAAGAGGTACTGATGAGGTGAAATTGTTAACAATAACAGACACTTTCCTTCCCAGAGTCCAGCTCGCTTCTACCCCAGAATTATTCTAGTTACCGTATCAGATGAACAGCTATTAGCTTTCTCAATTACCCATTTTGTCTTCTAAAGAAAGCTCATTGGCCTCTATTCAAATAGAATTTAAACAAGAACAATTCATAGCAGCTCTGCAGGCTTCGGTGAAACTTAGTCCTTATTCTGGAAACACCAGTAATTTCTTCATGATTACAGCCAGCCACCTTTTGTTTCCTGTCCCACATTAGGAGTGCGAAAATTCACATTATAAGAATCTTGCAGCTAGTGAGGCAGTTATGGCTTAAACCCACTTTGCAGTGAAACCGAAGTGTAGAGCTGCTGAAAACTGTTACACTGAAGTACACAGAAAAGGCAACATGAGGGAAAACACATCAGTTAGATTAAGACAGAGGGTCCTTTTCATTACAAACTGAAAGAAGAAATGGCAACAACATGTAAAACACAACAGCATGTTTTAAGCCAAGGACAGGTGGCAATACATGGGCTGTATTAGTGGCAGCCATCCAGCCAAGAAAGAGAGCTCTGTACTAAGGTGCCCTAACAAAGAGGTGCACTCAAGAAAAGAGGACTTAAGTAACAAAAATAACTCAACTGTGGCCTACCAAGATGAACAGCAATCAGTTCTTTTGGATTCTGTATTAGGCACAACCTTCTAGATTACAAAAGGTCACACTGTTTATGTTTGACTGGATCCTCTTCCTAGTGGTGTCAACAGCTCAGAAATATTAAAGCTAGAAAATATTAAAGCCAGCCCCTCTTCCATTACAAGACTGTTTTTTTAAAAGCTTCTAGAAATATGTCATCTTTGTAACCCAATAATCAGTATATGGCTTTGCATTCCTATTTAGGAACTGTATCAATATTATTAAAGTCCCATAGGTTTCAGTAGTACAATGTAATGACAGATCTGCACTACATTCTGCTCTAAGACCTCATACACCTAACCAAGTTAAACATCAACATTATAATTTTGACCTAGAGCCTGTTCATTTGTCAATGTTCTACTGGCTATAAGAAACAGATAAAAATAAAATAAAAAGCTTACTTAACACTCTTCCCACAGTACACAGAAAGACAAGGAGAAAACTGTGACATGACACTGCTAGCTGAATCTATATGACAAAACAAAGGCCTCTTCCCAACATAAGGGCAACATAATGATTTGATAAGAAAGAAAAAAGGAAACCAAACACACACAACCACCTTCTCCCCCTGAACTTACAGAAATAAATACAAGATCAGCTTCTCTAATGGCATCATCAATACTGGTGGAAAAGAAGAGGTTTCTTCCTCGACAGGATTCTACCACTTCTTTTAACCCTGGCTGAAAAAAAAGCAGAAAAAAGCAGTTAAGGTTAATGCAGTCAGAAGAACAGTAAACTGCATGCCCAGACAAACAGCGTATCATTTCAGATACAGAAAGACTTTTTTTTGCTCAATGTGGAATGTTTTTAGTCTGCCAGATGTAAAGTTAAGCTTCTGTAGATTTACATAGAGAAAAAAATAAAGCCCTTTCTTATTCAAAACACTCAAAACGCTGTCTCGAAACTTTCAGCCACACTGAATTGTTATTTGCACAACCAGATTTTAGGCTCCAGTTATTCCCATGCTCAATTCTATTACCATGAGCATCAATTAAAGAAATACCTGTAGAGTGATGTTAAGTAGGTTCAAGAAATAAAACCTTACAATATTCCCTAGGCTGCAAACAATAGAGGTAGTCCCAACTCTCCTTTTCCCTCACCTACACATTCCATGATCTCCCCAACATCAGATCTAAAACTGATTCAGCACAAAAAAAAAACCACAAAGAAGTCTTCCATCAAATTAGCAAGCCCAGATTCAGTGAAAGAAAGGCAGCAGAGACACACAGGAGATAAAGACCACTCCTTTTGGCAACCACTCATGTTTGGACCAGACGAAACTTATCATGGCACCACACCTGCAGCATGGAAGAATCACAGGCACAATTTGATGAGATTCTTTCAAGAGACACATACTATGCCAGAACACTTTCCCTTCCCTTAACACCTCCACACAGACAAGAGGAGCAGGAGGCCATGTGTACATGAGCATTCCTCCATATTAGAATGGCCTACAAAATGATTTAACTAAGATATAGTTGTCATAAGTAAAAGAAGCCTTCACTTTTTGTTTGAAAAATAAAGTCATACACTGTAACCTGGCAATCAAATTTTCAACTTGAGACATGCCTATCATGACACAAGGTATTTGAGTAAGCGCCAGAAAGGCAAAGGTTCACTGGAGGGAGAGAGAGGAAAACAAAGTAGAAGCTTTCTTATGCAAGACATTTTTGCTGTCTCACTTTATGCCAAATACCTACTTAAATGGAAAACCTACTTAAATGGAAAACAAAGGTCAGCACAGGAAAAATACCGTGTTACAAAGCCATCAAATGTTCCAACCATGGTCTTACTGGGATGTAAATAAAAGGCAGCCAACGAGACAATTTCTGACACTGGAAAGAAAAAACCCAAAACAAAAAATACAAAAACACTCATTGTGCAATGACTCAATTTTACAACTGTCTGAACTAATACTTGGCAGTTTTTGTACATTCTTTGTAAGCAAAGGACACCATTCCAGCAAACAGATGTTGTGACTTTGTTTTTTTTTTTAAAAAAAAACATGCCAAGACTAGCTCTACTTTAACCCATTCAGTCTAAATGTTTATAGAAAACAAAGTACTTGCTTTCATGATCTTTATTCATGTCTCATCTGCTAATCTGAGCATTATACACATTTTCCTTTGAATATGTATGACAAAAGAGGTCTATTCATCTTCGCTTAAAGAGTCACAGTATAGGTTTGGTTTTAAGAGGAAAAAAAACCCACTCTATTAGTGTTACAGCACAGACAGGATTTGGAAGACTTCTTATAGCGAAAGAGTAACTGTTAGTACCAGGCAACACGCCTCGTCTTTGGGAGCCGAGTGAAGATAATTTTTCACTCCCATTAAAGAAAAGAACTCAAACCTATAAAAACTATAGCTCATGAAAGAATGAAGGAAAGAAGAGACACCTATTCTTTAAGGGTGAAAAAGAGTGAGAAATAAGTGCTAAGAGAAGCAAAATAGAAAAATGCTTTATATATCTTCAAGTCAGAGTCATTCTGTAATGAAGGAGTGACAGTGTGATACATTTAAAAATAATTTTTATCTGGCCCAGTCTTCCCAGGCCAGACTGGAGGTTTATGGTACAAGTGAATCAGGACCATGACTGTTCCCATCTTACAACATGGTTAAGATGGGCAGCACAGATTGGATTCTGGCAGTATTCAGAATGGGAATAAAGCTTACTACCCAGTATTACACATTCATATTGTGCTACAACACAGCAGATAATATCTATAACTGAGTAAGAGAACTATGTTATGATTAAATCGGGTCTTGAAAGAAAGTCAGCATGATTTGGCACCATTTACTATATATACAATTACATTTTTCCTTACTAGGCCCTTCATATATAATCCTTAAATACCTGCCTGCACTAGACATACCAAGTTATTTCAAAAATCTGGTTTAATGAGTAGTACTGACAAGCAGCTGTTCCAGAATACTCTTTTCTAAGGACATCACTGTGCTATACTTATCAAGCTTCAGAAGTGGGCCATGTGGAAAGGCCATGTGGTGGGAAGGACGCAAATGGCACACTGGCTGGATGAAGAGACAACAGTGAGACACACTTACCTCATAGATTGGGAGCGTATCTGAATTCCAGGCATTGATTCTGGCCTCATTGACATCCACAACAGTAACTTTGATATTGGGACACATCTGTGCAATAACGCTACAGGTTGGCCCACCAACATAACCAGCACCAATACAGCAAATCTTCCTGATTTCAAACATGATTGCTCTAGTAAGAGGGGGGAAAAAGGAGAATCAGGAGTTACAAATGAAAATACTGGCCAACAATTCAAGGAAATAAAAGAGAATTAATGATTTGAGATTTTATTATGCTGCCACAGAGAGAAACATTTTCTTACAGCTGATCTCTTGAAATGAGCCGCAACTGCTCTCTCCCGCCGGAGAAGGCTTTGGAGCCTGCCCCGCTCCAGGAGCGCCAGCACACACAGGCCATTGAGGAAGCGTTTTCTGTGGTCGCTTTGAAGCCTGCCAGCGTAAATACCACCCCCTTAGGCCGAGGAACTGCTGATGCCACGATAGTAACAGGCATGAGCAGAGACCGCTGCTGCGGGCAGCACACAGGGGGAGGGACCGGCGCAGCCCCACGGCGGCCGCAACCCCGCCAGGCCGCGCTCGGCCGGGACCCCCGGGCCGGGCCCGGCCCCCGCCCTGTCCCCGGAGCCCCTCGGCCGGGAAAGGCGCCGTCAGCGCGGAGGCCGCAGCTCCCGCCTTCTCCCCGGTGGAGAGAGCGGGCCGGGAGCCGACCCCGCTCCCCCCCGGGGCGGCTCGGGCCGGGGCCGACCCCCGCGGGCTCCATCCCTGGGAGCCCAGCGGAAAGATTCCCGCCAGCCGCGGCGGAGAGCGGCTCCCCGGCCGCCACCCAGCCCCGCGCTCGGGGGGGCGGCAGCTGGCGGGAAAGGCCGCCACCGCTCCGGGGAGCCCCCAGGGAAGGCAGTGAGGGGACCCGCGGCCGGCACCGAAGCTGCAACCCGGAGACTTACTGCAGGCGGGCGCCGTCCTGCCCCGCCGCCGCAGATCGAGCTGGAGGGCTCGGCGAGGATGCTCGGCGAGCTCAGGGCGACACTCCGCTACAAGCTCGGCGGCGGCGGCGGCTATTTAAAGGGCCGCCGCGGGGCTGAGGCGGCTGTTTCATGCCGGGGACGCCGAGCGAGGCCGGCCCCGGCTCCTCCCTTCCCCCGCGGGCGTAGGGCGGTGCAGAGCCCGCCCGCCCCGCCACCGCCCCGCCCCGCCGATCCGCCGGCGAATGGGCGCGGGACACCTCAGGCGCCGCCGCCGGCCAGGCCCGGCCCCGCCACTGCACGGGCGGCTGAGGGGCCGCAGGGCCCCCGGGCACGGCTGGGGTCTCCCCCGGCTGGCCTCGGGCCTGGGCCTGGGCGGGGCCGGCCCCAGTGGCTTTCCTCAGCCCTGAGGAAGTGCGAGCGGCGCCTCTCGGGGCGCTGGCCGCCCTCAGGGGGGAGCGTGCCGCCGGCCCCTTTCCCCGCGTGTCGGTTTGGGGGTTTTTACACCTCGTTCCCCTTGCTTTATTTTGGGGTTTTTTTGCATCAGGGCGGCTGGACCGGTGGCTGGTCTCGCTACCGCTTTCTGGGAGAGGGCTCTGGGCTGCGGCCTGGCTGCCCCGATAGCCACTGGAAGGGTCCTCAGACCATCTTGTCCCCAGAGACGATGGTGACGGGGACGTCGCAGTGGGGAGCGCGTGCTCCTCCGGGCCCCACCGCAAACCCTGCCGGTGCCCGCGGGCAGCTCCGGCTTGGTGCGGCAGCTCCCGGGGGAGGTCAGGTGCCACCGGTGCGGTAAGGCAGTTCCGCAGGGCGCCTCGCTGAACTGCTCCCCTCTTCTCCCGCCTCAGGGTGTTTCCATAAGAGAACCGAATTTTGGTGGTCACATAGGCGTGTGAGTTATCTTTGGTCCTTTAGCTACGCTTACTGGGAAACACAAAACTCGCCCTGCGGTCTCTCCGCTGTAGTGTAGCGCAGTCTCAAGAAAGATACGTGAATAGAAACACGGATAGGTAACAGTAAAAGGCGGTGTTCAAAGTCCCGATTGCAAACACTGCCAGAGTAAGGAAATACGAAGAGCTCACGCGCTCTTGCCCTTGTGATCTGGGCACTGCCCAGGGGTCTCCTGCCTAGTTGTATTAAAGTTCTCAGATACTGCTCTTGCCTTTTGTATAAATGTGATATGTTATTAGTATACTTCATCTGACTTTGGGAGCAGAAAGATTGTGAGAAATCTGACGCCTTTTCTTCTCCGTTGCATTCACGATTACTTACACTGCACCTCCTAGAAGCTGCAGGGGTTTTTTGCTGCATCTGCAATACTGCAGTCATTTATGCTTTTAACAGATAACAATTTCTATGTTAAATGTTGCCAAATTAGGTGGATAATATATATGTATGTCCTTGTTAATGATGTGAATAAACTATTGCCTTGTCCTTATGTGGCATTTTTGTCCATAGATGTTAAAGTATATAAAAAAGAAATTGAAATCATTGTTTCTATTTTATATTTTACTCTGTTACTATTTTACTCTGGAGGACCTGTTCTCTCCCGAGAAGAATCTGTGCCTACTTAAGTGAGTACATACTGTAACTCACTGGTCCTTTAGAAATGGTACTGTAAAATGTGTGTTTCTACTGAAAGAGCCTACTGAGGTTTGCAATATCAGTGCGAGATCCCAGCGGAGTCAGTGTGGTTAGCCAAAGAACTGCCTGGCGAAGGTGCAGGGTTCACTGTGTTTATTCTGAAGTAAAAACAAGTAATGCCTTGTCTCATTGCTAATTTGCACAGATGTCTCAATTTTGAACACATCCTTTTTTCCAGGGAAGTCTAGGCAAAGGAAATAGAAGCTCGGTCAGCTCTCACTACCAAGTCGGTCTTATCTATACCATCAACTTCAAAACCCTATCTCCTTAGGTCTCAGAATAGCCATAAATGCATACATTTGTACTAAGAACTTTATCTGGTCCCTCTGTACTTGCCTGTTGCTCTCTTGGCAAGGCCAAATCCACTTCAGATCCTTCACGTGGGTCTTGGTATGGTAAGTGTGCTTAGCCTGTGCCTGACAGACGAGGAATGGATTTTCTAAACACAGCAGTGGTCACTGTGTGCAAGGCCACATTTGTGAGAAGGAGATGCCTTTGCATGTTGCTGTATGTATGGGTAGTTACTCGTTCATTAGAGCCAGCTAATACCTCCTAGTTACTGCGTTTGCTAAGAACGAGGGCAGGAGCTTCAGAGCCTTCCTTAGCTGGAGGGGTTCAGGCATACGTATCTCAGGAAAGTGCTGCGTCCGGTGGGTTATAAAGAAACACGGGGACCTAATTGTCCACCTGCAACTACACTAGTTTGCCAAGGAGGTAGAAAGAGAATAGTTTTTGGGTCTGGTAATCATGGCGCTTTCCTGGGAGGAGAAAGGTCTGGATTGTAGTCTATGATTTGAGAGCCGTTTCCAATGTCTGAACAGTCTGCGGAAGACAATGGACCCCAGTCCCTTTTCTCTTAGCAAAGGGCCTTGACTGATAGACTACACTGTCACACCCCCTGCCTGGGACGTGCATCTTGAATTCTCTCTTGCAGAATGGCACAACTTCCCCAGAAAGGATGACGAGGGCTGCTTTTCTTTCCCTGTAGCCTACAGTAGAGGTCTTAGGGCACTGCTGGGAGGGGAAAAATGCAGGGCTCAAAGTCACTGCAATGAAAAGGGCAGGGAGCTTGGGTCTCCCCTCTCATTATAGAATAAATTCGGAATTACTGGGCGGGGTTTTCTTTGTTTTTCTGTTCAGGCAGACCCATCTTTACCAGCATGTAGAACTTTTTACAACACTCTGCAGAGGCAATAAAGCTTATGTAAGGCTTCAGGGCATACCATTAAACCTCCTGAAGCATGCTGCTTGGGAAACCCAGCCCTGGGCTGCTACAAAGCAGATGAGGCCAGTCCACCGCTGGACACGTTTTTAAATAAGAGTGTGAGTTCTGCTCCAGTTTTTTGAAGGCTCAGTGTAGGCTGTGAATCCTTTTGCAATGCAGGGTCAGTAATTTAAATAACGCAAGGAATGGGATTTCAGGCATATGTTTTTCTTTAGCATTGCCAGTTGACTCGATCAGACGGATCCCTCTTCCAGCGTATTGGCCAGCCTGGACCTCACTCCGAGATAGCCTTTCCTTCCCACTGTGTGGGGTGTTTGTGTATCTAACTCGGGGCTATAGAGTCCCTTCTGGGAGGCAATGCCTAAAAATCAGATGAGTAAAATGTAGTTTTGCATTGCCCGTTTCTTGCAGGAACAGAAATTTGATAATCCTTCCTTCAAATTAGCAAAACATAATGTGTAAAAATTGAAGCTTGACAAATTCAGATTCAGGACAGATGTTTTCTAGTAGTGAAGATAAGTAACCACTGAAATGATTCAGAGATGGTCTATCTCTGGGAAGTTTTTCTAAAAGATATTTTCTAGTGCAAAAAATAAATAATTAATACAAATCCTATGGATGTCAAAACAGATGTTCATAGGAGTCCAGTTTGGCTTTATAATTCATGAGTTTAATATGTATATTATGCAAGATTTTAACTAAAATACTCGCTTAGCTGGTTGCTGAAAGTTATCTTAGCAGGGCATCCATTCAGTTAAACAGCAGCATCAATGAAGGATTGCCACGCTCCAAACTAAGTTTCGCGCATTGCAGCCTGGGTCAGAAGTCTCCCTACAGGGTTCATCTTACTGTTCATTTTTTTCCAGGTAAGTTCCTATATGTGTTATTTTGGAATGAAAATTGAGAGAGCTGCTGGTAGGACTGATGAGTCACTGTTCCATTCTTCCAGGATTTTACATTTTAAAGATTGTAATTTGCATAATAATTTACCTGTAAGTAATCTATACTTCCGAGAGCACTGCTAACTTGCACATCCTGCTGGAGATTGTCTTTTCAGACCCTGATATTAAACAGCCTGAACTGTAATTCATGGAAGCATCCATGTCCAAGAAAGGTGATTATCATAATCCATACACACCTGCTTGAAGAGAATAGGCATTTTTAGAGATATTTGTAAATTTTAGGCTACAGGTACACACAGGACAGAGTTAATTACTGTCCTGGTTTCAGCTGGGGTGGAGTTGATTTTCTTCCTATTAACTGGTGTAGTGCTGTGTTTTGGATGTAGTGTGGGAATAGTGTTGATGACACACTGATGTTTTAGTTGTTGCTAAGTAATGTTTGACTTTTCATCTTCCCATGCCCTGCCAGGTGTGCAGGGGGCTGGGAGGGAGCGTGGCCAGGACGGCTGGCCCAGCTGGCCAATGGGCTATTCCATACCGTATGACGTCATGCTCAGCATATAAGGCTGGGTGAAGAAGAAGGAGGGGGGGACGTTCAGAGTGATGCCGTTTGTCTTCCCGAGTAACCGTTACGTGTGATGGAGCCCTGCTTTCCTGGAGATGGCTGAACGCCTGCCTGCCGACGGGAAGTGGTGAATGAATTCCTTGTTTTGCTTTGCTTGCGTGCGCGGCTTTTGCTTTCCCTATTAAACTGTCTTTATCTCAACACACAAGTTTTCTCACTTTTACCCTTCTGATTCTCTCCCCCATCCCATTGTGGGGGGAGTGAGCGAGCAGCTGCGTGGTGCTCAGTTGCCGGCTGGGGTTAAACCACGACAATAACCTAGTCAATAACCTAGTCTTAGGGGATGGACTCCAAAAGGTATATAAAATCAAAAGATATTCAAGTTTTGACAATACATTTCCTTAGGTACCTAAAGGTACATCTTCTGCCTCAGTCTAATCTGGCCGGAGCAGTTCAGTTGCCTCATATCTAAACTTGATCTGGCCCTGAAAATGAGCAATCCCTTTGCTATATGCTCTCATAGACCGGACCTTTAATGTGCGCTTGGGCAAAGGCTAACACCAAGCAGGAACAAGCAGCATGCAATCCCGAGAATTAAGACTGCTTCATTCAAAAAGCTTGGCCAAGGAAAGTGGTAATACAGTAGCTCAATGGCTAGAGCACGTACCAGTGTGAGATCGGATCCTGCATTCTCCTCTCTGTGTGGAAAATAGGGGAGTGGGCTCAAGGCCTTACCTCCACCTTTCCAGAAACCATCGAGCGAAGGGCGATCTGAATGGCAAGGGTGGGTGGAGGGGGCACTCGTCACCTCTCGTGTACAAGCTGTTCCATTATGCAAGGGAGAAATCATGATTTATGAAGGATTTGGGGGATGAGGGGAAGGGAAGGGAAGAAAAGAAAGAGCAAGTGAGTGCATAATTGCATAATCTCCTGGCCGGCACCCTGATGTTGGCGGTGAGAGGAAAAGCCAGCAAGGAACCCTGGATATGTAAGACGTTTTGTATCATATCTAGGGAGTGTTTAATGTCAGACTAATTCCCCACCAGATTTAGCTGATCATTAACTAAAGGCAGCTGTGTTTGTGTAATCAGTTTGTGACACTGACACAGATTCAACAACCACCATTGTCTATCAAGCCTTTTTTTACCTTTTGACACAGCACAACCAGGAGGCAGCCCCACATGTAACGGGTAAATCTGAGCTACTTGGCAACAGTCCCAGGCTGAGGCACAAAAGTGCCCCGAAGACTTGCCCGCAGACCAGTTGGATCTGTATTTGAATCCGTGCTTTGTATTTTACAACACTAAGAGGAAGGAAGGAGATGCAGCTAAAGAGATTACACAGGGACCTGTGGGACTGGGCATGCGTGTTCCTCTGGAAAAGGCTCCAACAGCTGCACAAAGCAAGCCATACGCCAGTTTTGGACACAGGCAGCCGAGTGCCTGAACTCCTACATGTGCTCAGAGCCAACCATAACAGTTAACTGCGCAGAGCCACCATTACGAGTTGTTATGAGAGACGGTTTCCGCCTGGCACGTCCCTACTTACGCCCTCTCCTCGCCTCCACCTCTCTGGCTCACCAGAACTTCAGCTTTGCTGTTTGGTCAGACAGTTTGCCCAAACAGCTTATGATTAATCTAATACAGTATTTTTGTTAGTGACAGCCAGGACCTCAAACTGCAATTATTGGTAAAATTTGTTCCAAAATGCAGTGAGATTTTGGTCAGGGTCAGCGTGCCTGTTGTACAGGGCCCAGAACACCTGGACAATAATTTCAGCTGGACTCATGGACAATATTGCAATATAAATAAAAACCAAAACCCATGCAGGATTAAAACGTTTAAAAATCAAAGGCAGGCCTCCCTGAAAACTCTGATGAGAATGTCCTCTCAAACCCTATTCTTTTAGTTCCTGCACGACAATGTTTTGTTTTCCAGTGTATGACCTTCCTCTAATTAGATTATTTGAATCTCTCAGTGTACACAGAAGTTATTCACACTTCCTCCCAGGCATAATTACATTTGATGGCCTTATCTATTGTTTAGTAAATACCTCTTTTTTTTTTTTCCCCCCCTTCCGATGTTCTTCTGGAAACTACACACATTGCACCAGACATCAAAGCTGTTCCTTCAGAAGCAGTGCTGTGGGCAGCAGCATTGCTTTTCTGAACATGGAGCATACTAAATCTCCCAACAGGAAAGCCATTTCAGGCATAACAGCCATTTCGATAAAACACTAAGGAAGCCTTAAATGATAAAACTAACGCAATGGAAGTAAGAACAGCCAGATAAAGCACTGCTTTTCATCACAGCCCCCCACTGGAGAGAAATCATCTTGTAGCATGACTTCTTTGAAGGGTTTTACTCAGCTGAGTTGTCCCATTGCCTGAAGAGTTGTTGACATAAAATAAGGTGAAGATTTGCTCCGCTGTTACAGAATAGCTAAAAGCAAATTTGGCTTAATCTCTTCCCGCTACGTACTGAAGCCCAACAGAAGCATACAGCCAGAGGAGGTGTCAGAGACGAGATGCACTTGTGATTCAAATTGCAAGCTAATATTTGATGAAGTGGGAAAAATTATTATTTGGATTTTCTATTTCATCTATATGCAACTGAGGATGGAAAACAAGGCTGCGTGAAATAACTAGGAGAGCTGAAGAAACCGGATTTTTACTCACCATCACCACCACAACAAAGCAGATTTTGATGTGTTACATGCAGTGCTTGGTGTAGTGTCCAGTCCTGTGGGGGCTTCTGCGGATCATTTTCTTGCTAATCATATTCAGTTTATCATTTATCATTTAATCTGCAAGTTCTGCTCTAAACTGAGCTCCTACTTCTTTTCCAAGATTGACTTTTTATATCAAAGCAATGACTGTGACCTTCAGAATGTTGTACAATGGTGGAGGTTTTTTGTTGGTCTGCTTAAGAAACGTATTTTCTCGGCTCTAGTATCTTCTCTTACATTTTAAGAGTATTTTTTGCACCAGAAGAAATTAATACCCTTCAAGAATATTAAAACAGGTATAAGCCCGAAAACTACACAGTCACAGAAATTGTTCCTCTGTTTCATCATTTATAGCTTGGAGGATGTAATAACAAAACCCTTAAATGCAAAAGACTTTTTTTTTTTGAAGCTTGCTACTTCTGACCTTTGATTAGAAATTACTGCTGTATTTTCAATTAACATTGTATAAAGTATTTTATAATACTACTTTCCATGCAAGCAAGAAGAGTGAAACCTTTAAAAAGCTAGATATATGTGGTGAATTAGTATTTATTGTCATGTATTGAAATACATGTGTTTCAGACACCCTCTTTGACCAACACTTATCTGCAGACGTTAAAATGGTAATGCGGAAAGCAGATTCTTCTAGTTATTATATTTAGTTACAAAGGGCCTGCTATGGGAGTTGGCCATAATTTTGATATAGGATCAAGTAACATAGGTTCAGTTGTTCTTCTTGTATCAAGAGACAAATCCTCAGCTGACGTTGATGAGTGTAACTCCCTGGAAGCCAACAGAGTTGTGCTGTTTTACAAGTGAGGACGTGGTTCACCGTGGGACAGTCAGCTTCTTCCCCCACCCCAAGGTCCACGTCTTTGGAGTGAATTGCACTGTAGGCTGTTGGCTGGTACTGAACAAGTACGGGTAGAAGGAAAAAAGAATGTAAGTTGTCCATTTTCCCAGGGAACCCACTTTATGTTAATGGAATGCTTTGCTGCAATGATCTGATGTATTTCTCCCAAACATCCTAGATAGGATACAATTTTTTTTCAGACTTTGGGGCAGAGTAATCTTCTCCACTTACCTGGTGGTCTTGAACAGCCAGGCCTCATGCAGATCCATTCAACGTAGTTAATTTAATTTTGTGGTAATTTCCTTTCTGCATCACTTTTCATAATAGGTATATGCATCCTTGGCAAACATTTTAACAAGTGTACTTGTAAGTAAAGTTTAGCTTTAGCTTTAGGGGTTATTTATAACCTCATGTTCGAGTAAAAGGGTAAATCTTGATGAGCAGACATTAATGATCTCTGATTAAGATCACACAGTTTCTAAGTTGACTCAAATGCCTAAAGCATTTGTTATTGAATTATTATCTTATTATTATTATCACTAAAAATAAATTCAGATTTTGTTTCTGATTCTCTGGTATTTATGACCAGTATCTCTGGATAGCTGTATATTATTTTAAACCTTAATGCTCTCCTGGCGTTTTCCTTGTCTTCCTTGGATTAACACAGGAATCCCTAACATGGGATCTGAGCTGCTGCTGAGGCAGTGCTCAGCATTTTGTGCTCTGCCGCCGGAGGAAGAAGAGTGCTGCACCCCATGGGAACAGTGAGGAAGCAGCAGGTCTCTACTACATGCTGCCTCAGATCCACGGGAGCATCTTCCTTCCTCAGAGCAGCTCTGTGTCCAACGGAGAGGTACAAACTTTGGGGTCTCAGTGTGTCACTGCCAAGAACTGGGACTAGAAAATAGATTGCAAATCCCAAAGTAGTAGGATTTGATCTAAAATGAAGTAACATGATTGGCATATTTGGCCTCTGTCATTGCTTTTCTTACAGTAGTGTTTCTAACTTCCTAGGCTGCAATAACTACTTTGAAGAGCAAAAGGCAGAGATGTCTGTGTTGGTCATCAAAGCACCTTAAACCTTGGAAACAGCTTATAATTCGTTCTGACTTGAGATACATACAGGAGGCAAGTGTCCATTAGAAAAGTTAGAATTTACATTTTAAAAGTTACACAGGTATTAACACACTATTTTTACTGATACTTATTTTTAGATGATTTCAAATTACCTTAGAAATTGATAGGTTGGTGCAGTCCTACACCTTATACAAAGACTAACAGATAAAGACAAAAGGTTACTAACGATTGCTATTTATTTTGTTAAGTCAATAAAAAGTGCATAGTACAAGCCCTTTATCCCAATCCAAGTACTCAGTAAAAGATTACTAGGAAACCGCAAATGGCACAGATGATTTTTTGTTTGGCATAATTCAGACATTTTAAACCACCGATTTCACATTAGGTACATCACATCATCACTCTTCCTTTTTCAATCATGAACATTACAAGGCTAAGTGATCTGCAGACAATACATGAATACATATGATTTCTCATTTCAGAGTATAATAATTGTGTTAAGCAGACTCTAAAAATACTATTGTTTTAACAGTTCTAAGCTAAGGTAGAATGTAAACTTCCCTCCGTATTTCCCAATTGCTACAACTTGCATCTCTTACTAACCAAGCTTAAAACCCTCATTACAGAATTAATCATATCCTGAAGCTTCACATACCACTAATCTCTTCCACACTTCTTCTCAAAATTTACCATAAACATTTGTAACCATGATACAATTATTTCATCACAAACTACATCACTAAAGGCCGGATTTCTGCCACCCTTACTAAAGCTGCTACTAGTACATTATCTCAAAGTAGTCCCACAAACTTCAGTGCAACTACTTGATGAGTAAGGCACTATTTAACATGAATAAGAGTGGCAAAATACAGTCCTACAATTTACTTTTATGTTAATTAAGAGTGGTGATCTGAAGGTTGTATCTTGGAGAAAGTATCTGAATTTAAAAGGTACACATTTTGACGTGGGATAGTGGCCTGGCTCTTTAGTAAAACATTTTACAATAAAATATTTCCAATCTTTTTTCTTTTACATAGAAAATTTAAAATAGCAATTTACATGAGGAAAGCATACATGTATAAAATCACTGGGACAATTACTTAGAGGAATTTCAAGCAAAGTTCATTTAAATGCAAAACACAACATTCCTCTGAACAAAAAGTTCATTTGCCAAGTCTGTTAGACCTGGGTGCACATGGTGAGTTTTATTAATACAGACACAGACATTTAAGTAAAGCGAGACTGATCCTCGCAAGTGAGGAGCATCTGCTGTAAATCTCACCGATTTCCAATAGGATGAGGAGTGGCACTCTGTCTGAAATGAAGCCTGTTTCAGTTGGCTTTTTAATCAATTGGAAGCCTGTTTTATGTATCCAGTAGTGAAGAGTTCTGGCCACAAAGGTCAGTGTAGGAGATTATACATATTTTCTTGTTGGTTCAACAAAATTATTACTTGTTCTGTTCAAAACAGTATCCCAAACATAAACGTACACGGAAGGCAAAAAGCAAGCACAGTCAGATTGCTTGTCCCAGTGACATCTTTACACAGTGTTTGTGGCCTGTACACCATTAGACACCACGGGACAAATTCTCTCAGCTTCTCTGCTGCAGCTCCATTGCTTTACCTGGCACTGCACTGATGTCACTGAGAGCACCTGGCCCAACCTTCTGCATTTTTTTGAAATTCTTTGTTTTTCACACAGGCTCCTATGCTTGGGAGCACACTATTCCACAGAAATTCAAAGGGCAATTTCATGAAATTACAGAAGCCTTTCTTCAGGTCTACGCTCTACCTTTACAAGGAGGCTTAGCTGGCCCGCCATTTACCCTGAGGAGGAAAACCCTGCATCTGTCAACCATGGGATCTGATGTGAGATTCTTGTTACAGCCCGTGAATACAAACCTTTATGCATCTTAACAGTTAGTACCTTCAGCTCCGTAACTGAAGTCCTCATGAAATAAAGGTTTGTGGAGCAAGGCTTTGAATTCCCATATATCTGTTCTACTGACCTTTACGGAAAGAAGCTTCATGTTGGTAACGTAAAAATGTTCTTTACATTATTCTCATCAATTTTTCAAATTGATCAAGAAAAATATACAGTGTCGCTTTTCTGTACATCTTTAAAATGTTCTTAAATTAATGTACATAAAAAAGTCATTCCCATTTGCTACAATGGGAGATGTGCACAGGTATGTGCACAGCCACACACGTACGCACGCGTAAACACACCACACATACACACAAATATTAGAGGGAAAAGACATGCCATACGTAGCCACCTGCGAGTTTGTTATTCTACAATTACAACCAGTAGATAAGGACGAAATGTTAAGAATTGCTGATAACATACAGGTGAAAAAACCTGAATATCCAGTATATGTTGTATACCAAAAGTTGGTAACCTCGGTAACCTCTTGGTATGATTTCATCCTGTCCAATATATATTACATCATGGCTAAAAACTTGTTAAGATACTTATTAAAAGACTATACCAGATCAAAAAATTCTACCAAGTTCTTCTCACTAAATTTCTCTTTTCATAAAGTCTATAAGTAAACAAATCTGGTTTTGGAATACATTATTTTGACAATACATTGAATGAGATATATCATTTATTAATGAACAAGATTAAATTAATTTCTTTTTTGGTGATATAATCTTTTGTGTAAAGTTCCCTACATATGTCAAAGCTTTGACAGTGGCAATTATCACATTCACTTCTTTGCGCATACACACACACATAGTATAGTTCTAGTGGACAATCCGTGCTTTTGCCAACAACCCTGAAAACTGTGTCAGTGATCCAAAGACCAGACTAAAAGCTGCTCTGAACCCAGGGCAAATATAAAATAATTTCAATTTTTCACCACATAACTAAACTAATAGTTGCAACCATAATATAACTCTCAAAAGCATACTGGAGAAAAAATATGGATTAATCTGAAGAAAGGTCAGTAACCTTCCATTATTATAGATGCACAGGGATTTTCTTTTTCTTTTAATGCGTAACAGAAATCACCGCAAAGAAATTAAGATCATTGTTACAGAAAGAGACTGAGTGGAATGTCCACAGTAACGGTAACAACCAAAAAACCTCTGCAACGCCTTATCATTATTCAAATTACAATCTACTAGGAATTGTAATAACACACAAAGCAAAAATTAACTTAAAATTGAAGTAGCTAAAAGCAGTTCATGAAAATAACTGCTGAATGATAATTCTGCTCTATATAAATGAGAAAAGAAAACAGTATTGAACGGGGTTTAGGAGTAATCTGGTCACTTCGTTCATTTGGTCGTGCAAGGTTTTAGCTGCTGAACTTTTCCAATACTGAACGCTCTAGTCCACTGGTGGGGCTGGTGGTTCTTGTCCCTAGGGGGAAGGAAGGAGGAAAAGAAAGAAAAAAAACACATACAGGATTAAAAACAGGGCTTCACATAAGAGGATTTAGCAATAAAAGAAAAACGCAGAAGAGTTAAATTGTGCTTTCTTTTAAGATCTTTCAATATCTCTTTCAATATTCAGAGTAAATGAGCATCAAAGAACAATAGAGTTTCCTGCATCAATAGGGATTTTCTCATGATCCCACATCTAGGACAAAGATCACCTTCCCAGTTTCACGGTGTAATTTTGTTTACTGACTTCTCTTAAAGCTGTGATTTTCCCTTTGTACATAAGAAGGCAGGAGGCAGTTCCAACCAGGGACAGCCAGTGTCCAGAGGACATTATGACCCACACTCAGTCACCCATGCCTGCTCCGTCCCATGGCAGGCCTCACAGTTGGCCTTCGTGATTCTACTTTCACTTTGGTTTTACTCATTTTCATTGTTCCAAGAAAATACAGGGAAAAAAATGTACAGAAAAAATGACTA
Organism: Calonectris borealis; assembly: GCF_964195595.1. Taxonomy (NCBI): domain Eukaryota; kingdom Metazoa; phylum Chordata; class Aves; order Procellariiformes; family Procellariidae; genus Calonectris; species Calonectris borealis. The sequence goes on from NC_134315.1 coordinate 26,650,534, forward strand.
CGATAGTCTGTATTAAAACCAAATACATTTAAACTACTGTAAATTCTCTCTGCGGGGCACTTTAGGATGCACTTACATTATGTGGGCTGGTTGGCTTCCCGGCTGTGTTGGATCCTCTCAGATTACTAGGTCTCAGTAAGAACAAGACAAGTGCAATCACCACCCAGGCCATCATTATCATGGCAAAGCTGATGCCATTGTCACTGGAGGAATTTGGTCCTGGCACTATAGACAAGGAAAACTCAAGTTACAAACCAGAGTGACAGCAGAGTCCTTTCCTCAAGATGAAAACAAAAATGCAACATAAGTCTCAGGAAAAAACTGAAATATTTTTCAATCGAGTTTTCTGATGAGTCCTTCCTTTTGACTTTAAGACAAGTAATTCCTGATTAGTGTTACACTGTTTTTTATCACACTTCTTACCCCTCTGAAAAAAGAATCTATTTCATAAGATTTCACTGGAATTCCCAGAATTATCATGAATATTTCTTAGTTCACATTAACTCTTAATGAACTGGAGATGATAAACACACACTTTGTGTTCAAGAAATCAAACTTGATTTTTAAGAAATCAAACTTCATGCAAAAAAACCCCAGGAATATATTTATGTGGGAAAAAAACAACACCTGCATGTTGGTGTTTGGTTTTTGCCTCACACAAATACAAAAATAAAGCTGAAGAGATGAAAGCTTAGACTCTGTTGTTAGCCTACACACAGAGAACATGCTAATTCTAGCAAGAAGAAAGCAAACTAATTTTGGTTATAATTTTGTTGGTTAATGTAAGTTATTTATTGAGAGTTTGTTTGAACAAGTGTCAGTGTCAATATGCCAGATCTCCATGACTGGTCATCCAGGACATGTGGTATTTCTGACAGCATCAAGGAAAACGTATCTGTCAGAAGGGGAAAAAGTGCTGAGGAGATACATGAAAAAGTGAAGCCAAGGAATACAATATACAAATTGTACACCCAATTGCCATACAGAACTGCTGAGACATCAAAGCATGGAAACAGAACTGAGAAAATCCCCTCAGACTGGAAATGGCTGGTTAGTCTTTTTGGATCAAGAAAGTTTGGATCAAGGACCTGAGCATGATGTAAATGGTATGGAATAAGGGGTGGATACTGTCCTGGTTTTGGCTGGGATGGAGTTGATTTTCTTCTTATTAACTGGTATAGTGCTGTGTTTTGGATGTAGTGTGAGAATAATGTTGATGACACACTGATGTTTTGGTTGTTGCTAGGTAATGTTTACGCTAGTCAAGGACTTTTCATCTTCCCATGCCCTGCCAGGTGTGCAGGGGGCTGGGAGGGAGCATGGCTGGGACGGCTGGCCCAGCTGGCCAATGGGCTATTCCATACCATATGACGTCATGCTCAGCATATAAGGCTGGGTGAAGAAGAAGGAGGGGGGGCGTTCGGAGTGATGGCGTTTGTCTTCCCAAGTAACCGTTTTGCGTGATGGAGCCCTGCTTTCCTGGCGATGGCTGAACACCTGCCTGCCGATGGGAAGTAGTGAATGAATTCCTTGTTTTGCTTTGCTCGCGTGCGCGGCTTTTGCTTTCCCTATTAAACTGTCTTTATCTCAACCCACGAGTTTTTCTCACTCTTACCCTTCCGATTCTCTCCCCGTCCCGCTGGGGGTGGAGGGAGTGAGTGAGCGGCTGCGTGGTATTTGGCTGCTGCCAGGTTAAACCACGACACTAATGTAGAGGAATTTTATGATTAGAAGTACATACAATTACAAGTGACAATTCTTTTGGAGATCTGAGTGAATAAAGGGCACTGTATATGAGAAGAAGGTATAGTGCAAAGAAAATAAATGAGAATGCTACAGCCTTTTATTCATTAAATTCTAGCATATAATTGATTCAGAAAGCATATGGAATTGTGCAGGTAAGAGTTTAGACCCGCAATTGTGTTGAGGGAAAATATTATTGTTATCAACGTGATATATCAATATTTTAAATCTTGGATGACCTTTATATATGCAATCCAGTAAACTAGCATATAATTCGGCATGAAAAGAACAACTGCTTTATTTTGGGGCTTCCAGACAACATTAACAGACACCCTGAGACTACCTTCAGCAGCCTTAGGTACCTGCTTTGGCACATTTCGGTAGAACATTGAAAATTCAGATCACCTGTTACGCCAGTGCCCATAAAATGCAACGAAGCAGAGACTAGTCAGGCTGCCTTCTGGAATTTTTGCCCAACCATAGTGCACTTAGGGTCCATGGTTAAACAAGAGTTGGGGTAAGTAAATGCTGCTAGGTCAGCTCATGCTACAGGTCAAAGAAGGGAGTGAAAGGAACCACAGAGGGAAACCACAGGCATTCGTGCAAGAATTTCTATCCAGCCTGCATTGTAACATGGTTTGGACGGAACCAAATGTGCTGAAACATGTTCTAAACTAAGTTAAGCAAGGCAACAATCTGTTGCTCCACATACAAGATACAGCTGTTGGCCCTGTACTACCTACTCAAAGCATGCCAGATACTAAAACAGCCACAACACTGTTTATACTATTCAAGTACTGCTAAATCCACATCTCTCACAAATGACCATGTGTTTTAATAAGGACGTGAGGTTATTTCAGAATCTGTTACTTTCATCATAAGGCGATGAGGATAGGCAAAATCTCACATAGCTGGGGTGAATCACACTTTTCAAAGCTTTGCATCACAAATCAACAGAACAGACAAGAAGCTGTTTCAGCTACTGGGAGCAATAATATGTAGAAGACGATAATCTTTTGCTACAAAGAGCTCCATCACCGAGAACATAAAATAATCAGATAAGACCAGCTTATGGATAAAGAACAATTCAGTGAAGCTGAAACCAGGCAAGATGGAATTTAAGCTGATGGGCAGAAGAAAAGATCTTATTTTGAAGAGCTCACAGCCACGGTGCTTTTACCTATAGTTTATATTTTTGCAGGTAATTCAGAAGTGGTTTTTTGATTCCTTGAAGAATAAAGGCTATCCTACAACAGCACCTGTGGATGATATTTTTTAATATTTCCAGATGGCTAGAATATTGTCCTGTTCTGACCTCACAGATGAATGTCCCTGCCACCATCCATTTTGATGGATGGATCTGGTTATTCATCTCCAGTGCCTGGGAGACACCAACTAGTACAGAATGTACTAGGACTACATAGTAGTACGTACATATTCTCCTGGTAACCCGTGTCACTGAGTGAAATGAAACTTACAGTCTCTAACCTGCCTTTCCACACAATACCGAATCCAGCCCAAGGTCTTTATTTTCAGAGTATCTGGTCCCCTGGGCTCAGCATACCTATACATCCACGCACTTCTGAATGAAGCCTGTGAGCACTTCTGCCCCCCTGGTTACCTGCAATTTTTTTACATTATGGCTGAATTATCTCCAGGCAGGAGAAAGCTTTATGAGGGGCTGGTCTGAGACTGTGGGATGAACTCCCATGGGAGCTAATGACTGTGGTGAATCCTATCTGTTTGCTCCACATACGAGATACAGTTCTTTGGCTTGCTTTTTCCTATAGAAACAGAGTCTAGGCCACATAAACTAGTCTTCTCTCAGAGAGAAATAGGAAGGGAAAAAATAATCCTCTGAGACCGATGTTTGCCACCTCATTTAATGTTCTACTAGAAGACAGTCAAAGCTACTAAAATGATGAATTTGTTGAAAATAATTTCTAAAGATTAAAGGTCAACCACCTCCTGATTGTGCAACTGAAATCTCAAGAATACAATATTAAAATTAATAAATGCCCTTGTTAAATGCTCCTGACATGAACTTAGTTCTCCTCTTAAAGTGCTATTTTTCATTCAAAGTGAGGTTGTACTCTAAAGAAAAAGAGGAAAGATCGCATTTGTTTTATTGTAAAAGTATATTCCATGTGGTGCTTTTTGTCTGCCCTCTCATGGTAGAAATATCTCCTTTTGGATCTTCAGCTTTTTACTGTTTAACATCTGCATGTGGGAAGGCAAAAGCATGCTCTCTGACTTGCACCTTCTTTTCACGGTGTTTTTAGCCTTGCCTGTTCTGTGAAAGAAAGGTAGGAAACCATATGAAGAGAGGTATCTTACAGATGAATCACCAGCGAAGACAAAGAGCCTGTGGGACCTTCAGCAGATAATCCCTGCAAGCTGACACTCTCAAAGGCAGGGATAAGGAAACTGAAGAAAGCCAAAAAGGACTTGAGTGGAGGAAGAGAGAAGGGAATTACCAGAAAAGGGAGGGAAGAGTTGGCAGACGTTTCATGCCATTAGGTTAGGCTGCTGTGACTCTCCTAGATGAGTAAAACTCAAGATGAATCACAGATATGCGTTCATTTTAAAATACATAAAAATGTGGGAGTAGACAATATTTGAGACAGTCATCTCTGACCATATTACAAGCTAGTAGAGCACTGAGAATAATGTTGAAAATATTAATGTGGTAAATCCAGGTCACAACATCTGGGAATTGCTAGAACGCAGAGAAAAAACTCAGGCGGTGGCTCCTCATTTCCTTTGACATGGAAGGCTGACTGTGAAGGGCCATGAGCCATCAAAGCAGCTCAGTACCTCTGAACCGCTGGTGTTGCAACTGCAACACACTTCAGAGAAATCTTCCCTGCTCCACTTGCGTTAGACAGAATTCAGAAAAGAATTATCGCTCTTATTCCTCATTTCAAGGGAAACTGTAAGATCTTCTGATTTGCTGAGCATAAACAATCCCAACAGAATATTAAATGTGTTGCATATTCAAAACTTGCAGCCTTTTTTGTCCAAGGCACCCACTGAAATGGAGGGAACAGTCATCACACTCTGATACATGCTTTACCGTCACAGCAGACATTCTGACGGAGAATCAGCAGAGGAACAGCCATCAAGCAGAGTGCCCAACTGCTCTCTGAAGCGGTGCTCATATCCTCCTGTATGTAGGAGTACAAATCCAAAAGCACTGACCCTGACAGGAAAGTCTCTGCAGGGTAGTCACTACAACATAATGGTGCCAACAACCATAAATAAAGATTTAGAGCCAATAACACAAAAATGCGAATGATGGAGCCTTGGTGCTACTGCTTTGATCTGGCTCCAAAAATCTAAAAAAGATCTGAAATCAAGGGTTGAAAAAACAAAGTGTGCTCAGGAAGAATCAACGCAGGGTGTTTCTGAGAACTTCCAGCTGGTAGCAACAGCATAACACATGATGCTGCTGTGACACTGGCTGAACCACAGCCCTGACGTTTCCCAAAACAAAACCACATACATCTCATCAGTTATTCCACAACCTTGCAACTTAAGGATCTGTATATGACAACATTCCCAGCTGTGCTTCCAAAAGGAAGACCAAATCCTGGGAATGAGCAAACGAGTGGGAGTGAAACAAGCTTCTTCATATCAAGGTCCTGAAATGAGGAATCAAAGTCAGCAAGTAACAGGAAATGGAGCTGTGGGACCTGGGGAAGTGGAGACCCACCTCAAAGATAAGCTCATCACGGTATAGCTCATCAGAACAGGATGAAGCAATGGACAGAAGACTGGCCCAGAATTGTTTTTATCTGTCTATAAAACCACACCTAGAAGCTTCTCCACGCTCAATCTGTTTATTTTTGCCTTTGACTCCTGGGAGTCTTATAGAGCTTATGTTGGCCCAAGCACAGAATCACAGAAGCATCACAAAATAATCTGACAAACAGGCAGTCAGTGTCATTGCATCAGCAGAAAAATACCTTTGCTGGAACTAAATTTAAGGCAATATAATAACGTAGGAGAGGACTTACTCTATAATTTTTGCTTTGGTTTTTGAAACAAACCACTGGTTTAGAACAATTGCTGCCAAATTGCTTGCATCTGCAGACAGTTATTGCAAGGATCTCTTTCAGGATGGAAAGCTATTTGCCGCAAACCATTCACATCCCCACTGTACTATAGCTTGGTAGCATGAAAGCTACCCCACAAGCTTTGTGCTCACACATAAACTTACTCATTTATACAGTCTTTAGCCTAAGAGCTTCATAAATATTGATGAGCCAAGACTCCCAAGGCTTGAGTGAGAATGACCTACCATCGCTTGGTAGACTAAAGCTGCGGACTAAAGCTCAGAAAGCTGCACAGCCTTTCTGTGCCTACTTCTAACACAGAAAATATTCTGTCTCCTGTCACCACCCTCTTTCTTACATGCCTGTAATTTAAAAAAAAACCCCACACATAGAAGTCTAAGATGTGGGAGACGAAAAAGTCTGCCCTAGGACAGGTGCATTTGGGAGAGGAGGGGTGCTGGAAGTCATGGACACACAGCATAACTTGGAAAGCCCACAGAGAAAGAGTAAAGCCAGCAGCACTGTTATGGCACCCCAGTCTTTTTTTTCAGGGGTTATCTGGGAAAGCTCATAGCTTTTCCCCTTCAGCCCAACATGGCAATGAATCTGGGACTGTTTCACACTGGGAGGGCACAGTGCAAGTCCAAGCTAGATGGCCATCTCTAAACAGGTTTTACTGGGAAGTGAAGAGGGAGGAACATGAGTGAACAAAGGCATGCCCTCTCCCCGGATCCTGGAAACCTTGACTGCACTGCTCCAAGACCTGTAGAAGACACAGACACCAGCAGCTCTTGCTTCCAGGAACACACTGCTCAGGTGCTCCCTGCTCCCTCTGAGCATTACAGTAGTGTTGATGCAGACTAATCGAGTGAGTTCGTATGCTCAATTGGTAAAGCAATAAAGGCAAAACAGATCCACTTCATTTTTATTTACAAGCATTTGGCGATGTTCCCTCTAGACCATGAAAAGTGTAAACAGAGCACTTCAGGGCAAGCTTACATTAGTGCATAACCCCTGCACAACTATGCTTCCCTGCAGATGCTGGTAACATTTGACTGTCCTGGTAATGCTCACTGTTTGGGAGAGTTTTTTAGATGTATTTCACAGCAAGTTTCAAGGAAGCGTACACAACAGTACTCTGCTTCATTAACTACACAGCCAAACAGAAATGCAGCCACGGTGTATGTCAACTTATCAGTTAGCGCTGGCAGGGAATCTCCTCTCCCTCACAGTACTGACAGTAAGTCACTCAGCCCCAGCCGTGAGCGTGTGTACATGTGGGGGTCTGGGCTGAATATCCCGTCTTTGCTGGTTAGGCTGCTATGACTGTAAGGAGGACAAATCATAGAATCATAGAATCATAAAGGTTGGAAAAGACCTCTAAGATCATCGAGTCCAACCGTCAACCCAACACCACCATGCCCATTAAACCATGTCCCTAAGCGCCTCATCTACACGTCTTTTAAATACTTCCAGGGATGGTGACTCAACCACTTCCCTGGGCAGCCTGTTCCAAGGCCTGACCACTCTTTCAGTAAAGAAATTTCTCCTAATTTCCAGTCTAAACCTCCCTTGGTGCAACTTGAGGCCATTTCCTCTCGTCCTAAATAAAGCCCCCTCCAAATTTTCTCCATAGGGAAAAACTGAAATCATCCTATTTGGAGGCTAATGGTAAGATTCAATAATGCTTGGGGGCCGATCAATGGTCATGCTGGTATATGGATACCTGCAGCCTGCTCACCATCGCTGCTTCCATACAATGCTTCCAACATACAAATGTTATTCTGCATCACAGATTCTCAGAAATTACCTCCCCCACATAACAATTTTAGTACTGTAGTATTTGATTTCATGTAATATGTTCCTATAACATTAAATCAACTGCTGCATTTTAAAGACTAATCAGACTGTATTTTAATTACTACTGTTTATTTTACTTCCATCCACCTGATCTCGATAGTTACTCACATTCCTGAAGGCATTCTGTGTCTGTGCAGTACGACTGGGATTGTCTCAGCTGAAACAGACAAAAAGAAAGGCATGACACTTAGCAATGAGACTCAGTCAGATTTAGTATAATGTCAGAGCACAAGTTCAAGATGAGGAAGATTATAACCGATCCTTTACTGCACTTGGCTTACGTTGTGTGAAGAATCCCAGATATGGAGGTAGTTTCCGAACACTATTTACGTAATACCTTTAAATCACCTGACTAAAGTGCTATTGCTTCCACACAGGTTGCAGCAACTGAATGCCTTTTAAAATTCAAGTTAAAAACCTATAGTGATATAGACATTGTTATATACAGATATACTCTCTATACACATTTTGGGATTTATAATGGGTAGGTGTTACTACTGTTATCTAGATCAAGTAACATTAAAATACTCTGTGATTACATAACAATAAATGATCAGACTGTGATAACGGTTATGCACAGAGAAGCCAAATTAAAATTTCATAGTTAAACTTAGCAATTACTGTTTTTTCCACCTAAGATCTTTTTTTAAAAGCAGATTTTTATATGTATTTTACTGTTTTTTCTCTTTACTGATGGGTAAAATTTAAAACACTTTTAGCAACTGTAATGACTACTTGCATTTACAGACTAGGTAAGCTTGCTAACTGCAAGGAAAGTCAACACTGGCTAAGCTGCAAATCAGTATAACTATTTTACAGATGAGAGAGTCAAAAAAGAAAGACAAATATCACATTCTTTATCAGGCACAGAGAGGTTAAATGGATGGGATTTAATCTGCTGTATTAGGGAAGGAGGTTCTATCCTCTGCCTAGGTAAACTACATGGATTAATAATAAAAGTTTTAAAAAGTACAGAATTGTTACAATGCCTTGGTTAGAACTGACATTTGCTTTTTGACAGGTTTTATGTCACAGTAGTGTCACAAATCCCAACACTTCTTAGCCAACAGGCTAATCTGTTTATTATCAGTGTAAATATACAAAGGCAAAAGAGAAGAAAAGATGATGTTCCTTATGAAAGAAATACATGAATAATTTCTACAAACCCAATCTCCCCTTGTATTGGCATAACTGATTTGCTGTATGTAGTCATAATATTATGCAAAGCACATCAAGGATGTGCAACTGAAGAAGGAAGACATTTGGAAAAGTTTAAGCTCCTTCCTTTATCATAATGATTTTCAATGACTGATGCCTTTGAGAAAGAAAAAAAATGTAATTGGAGATTGATCACATTCATTCTTTCATTAATTTATTAAGATCTGCTAACAAACTTACTGAGACTACAAAAAAGTTCCTTAGGAAGTACTGGGAAGGCTGGATTTAACCTTTCAGCTATTTCTATAGTTAAAAACAAAAGCAGGGGAAATTCAAACAAAAGACTTCTACTTACCTTATTTAAAAAAAAAAAAAAAATTCTACCAAACTATGCATATTCCCTGCCCTTCTTACATAAAAGCAAAAGCTCATTTCATTTTCAAACTTTGGAATTAATTCTCAAAGGGGAGGTTTTACATTAGCAATAGTACCAATTTGGAATATCTGACACTGAGAGATTCCTGAACTAGGAAAACTGGATATCACTATACCCACATTTTAAAGAGATCAGCAACGTAATTATCTTCTGTTTGTATAAGGCTTTAATTCTGGAGGGGGCTTAATTTATAATTCCTACTCTGTAAAACACAGTTTACAGATATTCTTCAACACAGAACGATGCCCAGATTAAAACGGGCAGTAGGTATATGATCAGAAACGTTGTACAGGTCAACAAGCACATAGCATCTAGTTATCCCTCTATTGCCAGGATGGCTAGTACTCATATAGCGTACCTAGTTTGCCCAGATAGGCAACACTGCCTTGGGGTGTTCTAGCCACAATATTGGTCATCTCCCATTCTAAGTGTTACACTCTGTCCAAATACAACTTTCTTAAACCATGCAAGTAACGTTTCTGTAAAAGCCATCTCAAAAAATGGTGCATGTACCTTCTGTTGCTGTTAACATCCTGTTCCTTCACCTGCCTACTAGATGGGCTTCCACTGCTACCACAAAAAAAAATGATGGCGCTCCAGCTTTGACTGATATGAATATGTTAACCACCAGAGAAGCTTGTTTAACACCACCACAAAGATATCCTGGCTACACCTATGTCTTTCTTGAAGAGCAGTCTCAGGGGTGACCATAATCACACCATGCTTTGTCATTCACCATCATCTTGACCATTTCTTCAATGGAAGAAGAAAAGCCTACACACTGTCTGGAAAAGCCTGTTGATGTAGGAGGCCACCTGATTAAGACACAGTAAGTGTTAAATCCCAGAGATTTTTTGTGCCCAGAGGGTACACAAGTTTTATCCTACGGGCATCCTTGGTGACTTCTCAAAAGACAGGACAGGCTCCAAGACCTTAGAATGAAAAGTACTGCTGGAAACACCAATGATAGAAATATTACACTAAGCAAGCAGTCTTAAGAAAAATACCATTAGGAGTTGCTCTACAGATCTCTGCTGCTCTTACATTAGATTATATCCCGCCAATATGGAAAAAAGTCTGTTTATGTATGGAGGAACAATGTACAGAGGAACCTTTACAAAGTGCAGAGCCATCCGTACTTTGTCTGATAATGGGGCTGTGCTTTCCAGAGGGCTTGGACAACAACTATACCATTTTTTCCATGGGGATTTAGAAACTAACTGTACAAGATAGGTTTAGAAACCTCAAATTATGTTGTGAAACAGTTACACAAGAAAAATTTGAAAAAACTGCATTTTTAATAATTTGTATGAAATTCCTCTAAATTGAAAACATTGCTAACTGCAAGGAAAGTCAACACCGGTTAACCTGCAATCAGTATAAGTATTTTACAGATGAGAGAGTCATTATATTATATGATCATACAATCATGCAGATTTAAAGATCTCACCTAAAAAAAATTACACTTCATAGTCTCTGCTACATTCATATCCAGCATACAAATATTTCCTAGAAGTATTTCTCAACTATTCCAGGTAATAGAAAAATTTCTTATAAAAACTACTTGTGCTGGAGAAGATTTGGTCAGAACAGGACCACCCATAGGCTCAAATAGGTTTTAAGAAGCCATAGATCACATGATAAAAAACACACTCAAATATCTTCTCATGCTCACTTCCCCTCCTGACTACAAGCACATGCAAAACCTCAGTAATCCATGAGCAGAAGCTCTAGGAGGGCTCTGTAAGCCAGAGAGACAGGTAACAAATCTGTTTTTAACAGCTCAGTGACAGGCTGCATATTGTTCTCTTGGGATGAAACACGGCAGATGATGGAAAATGAGCAGCAGTAAAAACAGGTTTTTCTCAATTCATTCGGGTGAACTAGTTCCTAACTCTGTAAGCCAATACAAATCTGATCCCTTCCGGTCACTCAATTAGTCAAAAGATGAGAAACGATTCTGGCACATGTATGAAATGCTTACGTAAGCTGAACGGCTGGGAAAGGTAATGCCTTTTGCTGAAACAAGAATGCTCCTTTTACCAGTTAGCTTTCTCTTGATAACTACACCCTTAAGGGACAGAGCAACTGTTGGAAAAAAATTGAATGTGAGACATTTCAATCATCAGGTAATTGAAAAAAGAGCAATTACCAGGACTTGAAATAAACAGTCCTTTGTATTCAGATTTTCTATTCCGATGTGGAGGGGGATTTTGGATGAAAGTCCATGGAATAGTAGTAAAAAGTTGAACCAGACCTTCCCTCTTCTCAACAAAACCCTCAAAACCACTTTTCAAATACACTCAATGTTTTTCAGAGTGGAAGAGAAAAATATGAATAGAGAAGTAATTCTTAGAGTACGTTAACTCTTATGTACTTAAAGCCAATATTATTAATGGTGGTTTTGGTTTTATTCATATATCAGAGATCCTTGTGTTGTCAAAAATGTGAATTTAGTGGAAGATTAATAGTTGACTGCCTGATCCGACACCTGCTAAAGTCAGCAACAGCCCTTTCATGTTTTTCAGTATATTCTGGAACAGGCCCTTAAAAAGAACACAGAAATTAGGTGAGTGAAATATCAGGGTTTATTCAACAAAAGAAGAGAGTGAAAAACGTTACAAAACTAAATATTTATAGAAATTATTATTTTCTTCCATTTAAATGAAGAGGATTATATCTGAATTTTAACATTCTCTGTGCAGTTTGTCATCCAAATACAATGAATGGCTTAGTGCATGTGAGCCAAAAAATGAACTAATTTATCTTTTATTGTCCAAAATGAAGTAAACACAAATTGTAAACAGCATGAAAACTAAAAGGGAGCTAAAAAGGCTCCAAAATTTTCAGTTTTAATACAGTGCAAACTTGCAGGCAATACAAGTAAAAATACTAATTATAAATGCACATTACTTAAAATACAACTGTGAACTTTAATGCCCTCCAAGTACATTTAAAATCTTGAATAGCTTAAGTTAAAATAATTTAAATTAATAATCCCCACACCACAAGAACTCTTGGTCAATATGAGTATTTGGGTTCTATAAATCCCCTCATAAGTTCCTGGAACTGGGAGGCAACAGTAGCTGAATTACAGCAAATCAGTGTCCCCTCACTGACATATTTTGACTGTAAACCCAACACAATGCCGAGGAAAAAAGAAACCGAGTTACTTCTAGTGGCAAGAGAGACAAGGGCTTTTCCTCACTCTTTCCCCATGACCCTCAAATTTTGCATTGCAAAAATAAAAAGAGCACATGTAAAATGTTCAAATTTGAAATAGCTCTTCCTTTCTTTTTTTTCTTTTTCCAAAAGACACAATTTTTAGCTCCAGTTCACATTAACACAACAGTGTTTAGATCCTGCTCCTTTGACACTATATATAAAGTACAGTTTTAACATTTCATCTTGTGGATCAACAGCATCTAGCTATCAAGCATGTCTGAAACCCGACTGTCCTGCTGCTACTCCTACAACAGATGCCATGTTCTGACAGGAGTCTGCACAGTTTTTAGCAATTAGAGCCACCACTTTTCACAATCCCCAGCTGTGAACAAAACGTGAACAGTCACAGTAAAGGGACACCACTATCGGCCTCTGGAAACTTTTTTGTAAAGTCACTATATTAAGTAAAGTCTCTATTTCTTCATGTGCAAACCTACCATAGTGTCCTGGTTTTGGCTGGGATGGAGTTGATTTTCTTCCTATTAACAGGTATAGTGCTGTGTTTTGGATGTAGTGTGAGAATAATGTTGATGACACACTGATGTTTTGGTTGTTGCTAGGTAATGTTTACGCTAGTCAAGGACTTTTCATCTTCCCATGCCCTGCCAGGTGTGCAGGGGGCTGGGAGGGAGCGTGGCCAGGACGGCTGGCCCAGCTGGCCAATTGGCTATTCCATACCATATGACGTCATGCTCAGCATATAAGGCTGGGTGAAGAAGAAGGAGGGGGGGCGTTCGGAGTGATGGCGTTTGTCTTCCCAAGTAACCGTTTTGCGTGATGGAGCCCTGCTTTCCTGGCGATGGCTGAACACCTGCCTGCCGATGGGAAGTAGTGAATGAATTCCTTGTTTTGCTTTGCTCGCGTGCGCGGCTTTTGCTTTCCCTATTAAACTGTCTTTATCTCAACCCACGAGTTTTCTCACTTTTACCCTTCTGATCCTCTCCCCCATCCCACCCGGCGGGGGGGTGAGTGAGCAGCTGTGTGGTGCTCAGTGGCTGGCTGGGGTTAAACCATGACACATGGGCACAGAAACATGCCACTGTGTAGTGAAAACAGGGTGTGAACTCTTACTGCATGTTAGCTGCTCCACAAAATCACTGAAGTCCAAGCAAAACAGTAAGCCCAGTGAAAAAGCTTCATCTAGCTAAACAGAGAACTTGTTTCTCCAATACAGTGACCTCAGCCACTGGGATCATTTCAGTCTTCCCATGAAAGAAGTTAAGCTACTTTGCATTTACCGCTCATCACAGATAGCTATTGTGGAGAAGGAAATTCAGACTTCTGCCTACCTTCACAGGAACTCGTTCTTGTATCAGTTCCCTTGCTTTCTCTTTAGAGGAGTTTTCTGAAACTCTTCAGATGAGTTTTCAGAATTTGCCACCCCAGAGCTCAACAGTCTCACAAACCCTGGGACTGGTCCTGCAATCTCTGCTCAGTCAAATTTTTTTTTTTTAATTAAAGTCAATAGCGTCTTGCCTGAAAAAAGATTAAGAGTTCCTATCCAGTATCAACACTTTTTTCTTTTTAAGAGTTAAGTGTATTATTTAACAGTTAAAAAAAAAAAAAGACAAGGCATACAAATATCAGGAGGACACCAGTGATCAGACAGCTCACCAGTTTGTCATTTTTCAGAAGAAATAATGGCATAATCCCCGTCCAAAAGCACTTTCCAACTCCAGAAATGGTGTAATAAAGAGGTAAGAAAACAAGAAGAACAGGACTAGTGGCAGGAACACAGTGCAACAATCAATGAAGTCTAGTGTGAATGGCAGATGAGATGAAAATAATTTATGTAGGGATAATTAAAATAATTGCCTTTTAGAATAACTTTTGAGACAGCTCAAAGCATAAATAAGTCCTCAGAAAAGGCATGAGTGAAAAATTAGCACGTTCATGAACCAGGTCAGGAAAAGACCACAAAATTGTGATGGAAGAAAGCCCAAAGAAACGTGTGAAAGAAACAGATAAATTAGGATAAAGATAAGAGAGCAGAAACGGATAATGGTGGCAATGAAAAGAAAAGGATAGATAAGTAGGAAAACAAGGACAAATAACTAACTTGATACGGCCATTTATCCCATGAATAAAAGTAAATTTAAAATGGAATCATAAAGACTCCTGATAGAAAATTTTATGTGATAACAAGGGCAAAATATCATGCCTTGTGAAATCAGGGATTTTTTTGCAATTTAGACCAGTTGTAAGCTCTGCTCTTTCTCTCCAACGATGCCAGAAGATGACAACACCATGGCATACTCCCGATTGCGTTCTCATGCTTCTGGGTAATGAAATCACTGTTTAAGCTTTGTTGGCAGCCACGTCTGTTCTGTCCAAAGTATATAAATGATTCAGTCAACAACATGATAAATAAATTGCTGTGGTAGGATAGGCCAGTCCTGAATACAAGCCAAGTTGCAAATTGAATTGTAGCATTATCCATAGAGTTCAGATTTAAAGATGCAAAAAATGACACCTACATGCATTATTCTGCTACAAGCTGACCAAGAGAAGCAAGAGAAAAATAAGGGGAAAAGAAGGGCATACTGATGGAATTAAATTGTCTCTTAAACTACATTAGCTTCTCTTAGAGGAACAAACAAGGAAAAAGTGAACACTGCCTCCCTCACTCCTACATTTTCTATGAGCATATGCAGAATTAAAATAAAATAAAATAAATGATTGTTCATACAAGGACAAAATAACTGTCTGCGACATGTCGTGGTTTAACCCCAGCCAGCCACTGAGCACCACGCAGCCGCTCGTGGAGTTTGGTCCTGTGAGATGACAAGTAATTTTCTCTCCCATGGCAAATGAGCAAAAAGGATGGTTGGTACCTTTCAGAATAATATTCCTAGATTACAAACCAACTCAGAACCATCAGCCAGTTATGACAGATGGAGAACATTATTAACTTTCATACTGAAAGACATGAAATTTTATAAAGGAAGATGGAGCAGAGGGACCGCTGTGCAAGCAGGAGCCTGGATTCGGGCAAGAACTCATTCTTCCCTTTATTTTCTCATTTCTCCTGAGATTGCTGTTTCACCTCAGCATGACATAGATCCCCCTTTTCCACACTTCCCTCACTTTCCTACAATTGCATGACTTTTATTGGTACTTCGTTTTACAATTTTGCTGGCCTTGAGGACCTGGGATATCACTGGCATGCTACTTTTAGTGAATGCAAAGCAGAATGAATTAGCAGAACAGGGAGAGTCAGGGAAAAGATGAAGCATTGTGATAGTCAGGATCATTACAAGGAGCTCACAGCACCTTTGACTATATGAAATACTAGACAACAAATGGATGAGATAGAATATTACACAGTATTACTACAGAGGTATCTGAAAACATTCATGAACAACATACACAGATCTCCCAAGAGGGCATTAGCAAACTTGTATCTAAAATACAAAAACAGAATACATGTGGGTTTTTGACCAAACAGTTGAGTATCTTCTGCAAAATGATGCATATTAGCAAACGAAAAGGGTACTCCCACATAGACAGCCTTGAGGAAAAGGCTTAGAACTAGGAGTTCCAACAGATAAGTACAGTTTGCTCTAAGTGTTGATTACATCCACATGTGGCCTAAGAGAAAAAGCACAATTTTCTCCTTTGTCCTCAAATGACATGGCTACAACACAGCTCTGATCATCAAACACAGTTCAGCCATTCATAATACAGGTTATAGCTATTAATTACTTCTGGAATATCAAGCTGACAGAATTTTCAGTGCATAATTTTCTACACTGCTTGCAATACTGTCACATTATGCATGCTTTGAGGCAGTCATGAAGCGTGACTGAGGGTTTTTTGTTTGGTTGGTTGGTTTTTTATATATATATATACCAGCTAGGATGCAGCAGCTTCCAGCGTACTACAAAGCTCAGGAATGGGAAATGCAAAGAATGACAGGCACCTTCAACTTTCAGTTAAGTCCTGATACCTAACCCCTTATAGGAAAAAATGGTCTCCATGGGACATAGACCCGAGTGGACAGCATTTTTCGTAGCTTTTTTTCTTTTTTTAAACATCCACTTACTTGCCTAGAAAATACTCTCCATTTAAACTGCTTGATTTAGAACTAGTTTCTAGCTTAAAGACCATTAGCAGTGCATGAATTCTGTGATACAGTTTTGGGGCCTTCACCTGTGCAACACCAGCACCTTGAGCATCCAGTGAAAGCAGGGAAATGGAAGTCAGTGGAGCAAGAGCGCTCAAGAACAGGCTCGCACCCTGCCATTCCAACCTTGTGTTTTATTCTTTTGGCACAGTGCCTTTGGAGGTGCATCAAGTCTTTTCCCCTGCATCTCAGAAAGATAATAGCTTCTTTGTCCTAATGAGCAACCTAAGGTTCAGCTGTTGGGAAGAGTCCTTTTTGAATCAGCTTGAATGCCAAGAAATTGGGAATTGAAGGCACAGGTCTGGAAAAAAAAGGACAAGTGAGAGCAAAATGCAATTTCCTGCTTTTGGGGTGGTTGGCTAAGAAGGGCTATCGACTAGAACCAGTAGCAACTGCTATTAAAAAAAAAAAAAATTAGAAGGCAAATACCATGGAACACGTGTAAGAAGTCTCCACGGGCAACCTCCATATTTAGAAGGTCACTTTAAATTATCACAAATGTATTTGGTATAGTTCTGCTGCACTTTCAGTAGAAGGCCACATCAGTAGGGTAACTCGCTTTTGGTGGTTGCCTGAGGGACTATTTAAGTCAGGCTTAGCTGTGCTGACATCTTGAGAGCTTTTCAACCATTTGCAGCACACAACGCAGATCTATTTTAGTCATCTGTGTCTATTCTCTGCTGTTTGCACAAGGTCTCCCTCAGCCAAGATTCATGGCTATGCTGTATACTATTTCAGACTATGCCAGTTTATAATAGCAAGACTCTAAATGACCTGGCCAAGAGAATTATGTGGAAATTTGGTTGACAAAAGTGTGTTTGGACCAATTGTGTTGAAATAGTTCGAGAATTTGCAACTTTTGCTATAAAAATCTAGTGACACCTCAAAATACAAGAGAGATTAAAATAAAGAATGATTTGCTTTGTATCCCCCAGAGTTTCTGAGACATTCAAGTCTTCTGGTATAGCAACATAACTAGACATGGGCCATTACTTTGCAATTAGCTACAGAAGAACAAAACACAAAGTTGTAATTCCCACAGAGGTCTGTAAGGCCATCAAATCTCTACAGTAGAACTGCTGGCAGTTCATCAAAATGGGTCCTTTTGTATTACAGAATAGAAATATTTTGGGTTAAGGAACATATTGCTCGTTTTCATAGAAACTAGCATGAGAGAATTTTAAAGTCACACTTTCTGTAAAGCAAATAATACTGTATCAGAAGGGGGAAAAAAAAAAGGACATTTATATCATACAAAGTTATGTGTGTTACTGGCTTGCTTTGATGTTTCTGGCCACTCTAAGTAGTCATACACAGGTCTCAGCTTCATGGAAGATACACTATATATAATTATGCCCCCCCTACATACGCTGTGTTTTCAATCTAGTTTTCAGACTTGAACTGAGCCTTGGGCTGAGATACTCCATGGATCAGACATGCTTTACTCAGAGAGCATTGAAGTTTGGAGGAGCAACATAGTGCAATCAGATTTTTATTTTACAAAATAAGTGAAAAAAAGGGAAATAAAAAGGTTTAAATATAACATCATTCTTATCCAGAGATTTGCTATCTTCTGCCACAACTAAGACAGGAACCATTTCCTCTGGATACCACAGAATGTCCTTCACCGTGACCCTTTCAAACAACTGGCCCCTTGTCTGACAGAGTCTCCCCCATTAAAGTACTTGATGTCGTTTGTTGTTCTTCATTCTTGAACTTTGGCTCTTCTTGTCAAAATAAGTTTTGCAGGTGGAAGAGACTGAACAGGAGATAAAATCATACAAGCTAACAGACCTGTCATTGTCTTTTGACAACTTTTGTGTACCTGCAGAGGATGGAAAGTCTTGTGATATTTTTCTTCTATGTTTACTTCCTCTTATGGAAATTCCCAGTTATCTGCTACATCCATAGAGTAAATAGTAAGCCCAACATACAATAGTCAAATTGTTACACAACACCACCAAATCACAACAGATGTTGCCATGGGTATTACATACTAGAAATTGTATTTATGAAGTCACAGCCAAAGACTTTAGATTTCGGAAATCATCGTATTTGCTTATTATATACAATGACCATACTACAGAAGTTTACCATGTGTGAAATTTTCATATTTTGACACCAAGGAGAACGCTGAAAAATCCACTTCAGGAAAATGATAGAACGTTCAGCATAAGAGAATTCAATGCCACTTAAGTATTATATAAAAGTTATGTATGAACAATATCTCCCAGTTAACTTAATAAGCAGCAAAAAATATTTAAAAAATATCACATGCATTAGAGATGTACAGTCCACTGTCTATAAAATCTTCATGGTATTATGAATTAAGAAGAAAAAAACTCAACAAAACAAACCCCAACCAAAATGAAGGACAGAAAAATAATCAAGCCGCATAGCTTAGTAAGAGCTAGGCTTTTTAAAAACAGCTTGCTTGTTTGTAATGTTCTGTGGTGTTGCTAACAGCAGAAAGGAAGAAGAGTTTAAATAACAATAGCTTTTTTTTTTCATTGTATAAGCATTAATTGTAATGACAAGATGAACTGAAGTCTGCATTTCAAGTAAAGATCTAAACTATATACTATATATAAAAAACATAATGTATTCACCCACAAATTGTACTTTGAATACCAAATAAATTTTTTAAGAATTTCAAAGTAAACACACCAATTAAATTAGAAATTAAAAGTAACACTTTAGGAATTAAAATGAGAACTTCAGGTTGTAGAGTCAGACTTTTTGATCTCCTTCTGACCTTGGCATAGCAGCATCATTCAAATTTCCCATACAGTTAACTCTAACAGAAATCCTGTGTATTTGAATATGTATTTTTAACTCTACATGTAATAGTCATAACTGAATACATCATGCCCTCTTCATTAGCAGAAGCCTTAATTCTTATCAGTGTTGTTCTACACAGGTATAAACAAACTGTAAAAATAAACAGGTATAAACAACTGTAAAAATTAGTTTACTTTAACGCAAATGCAAGTTATTAAAGTCTACATCAATCATGGGTTTTTTGCACAATGTCATTACTGGACTGAAGAATCCCAAAAGTACATTTCCACACTTGGGCATCTCTTATAATTACATTGTTATTCTATTCTGTTAAATTTGATCTTAACTCTGAACTTCTGGATTTGCAATACTCGGTCTGGAGATAATTACAACCACCTTGTTATACAATTTTCTCCAAAATCCTGACAAGTACTCCCAGCTATAACACCATTCAAATGTGCTCTGGTGTCTATCTAGGTTAAAAAGAATCAACAATTAAGTATGTATAGGGAACCATTCTGGGTATACAGCATGTCTGGATATTTTTTTCCCCCCACAGGCTGAACAACTACAGATTGCCTAGCTTTCTCGTATTGCAATTGTTTTGGAGTAAAGGTTTTGAGGATCCAACTTTTAGAGGTAGTGGGCACCCAGTCTCCATTGGGACTTGTGGGTTTCAGCAACTTTGAGAACCGATGTCCAAGGGTTCCTTTTCAAACAAATAGTAAAATTCCTGTTTGCTTATGCTGTGTAAGATTGAGTGACAAAACAGCAGCTTAGAAAGCAAAATCTTACTGAAGCATAAAAGTTACAGATGCAATAATGAAGATTTAGCAAGTTTCCTGCTAAAATCATGCAACAGGTTACTTGAGGATAGTCTGGCTGCTGACTGAGACTTTTGAGACTTTTCCTTTCTAGATTCTGCTGAATTATGCCAGCTAGTGATTTGCTCTTATAAATATTTAGGAGCATCTGTTTTGCTTTTTAGGATAGATGAAATCTGGCATTTCCCCTTACTCCTCACAGTTTCAAGTGCTAATTGGTACGATCTTTTTGGAAGCTGGACACTGAGCGATAAATGCCATTGCTGCAACTACACAGGAACACTCTTAGACTAGTCTTGGTGACTGCCCAAGACGGTGCACCTACGATGTGCTCTGTTTACATTCAGAACACAGGAACTAGTGTGCTTCCAGATGATCCATCTGCACCCACCTTGCACTGCATGGAGCAGCCCAGGAACAAAATCTCACGGATCTTTGTGGCACTTCTTCTGACTTTGGACACAACTCACCTACATGGTTCATACCTAGTATCCTCCAGCCACAACTAAAGAGAACTGGCTGACTGGTGCCATTGCCTGTCAGTATCTTCTAGCAAAAAAGGAAAAGATAAAAAATGCTGAACTGGGGTTGAAAGTCTGAACCTTACTGGTTCAGATTTGCATCTGACAAGCCTCAGAGGAAAGAGCAGCCAACACGCATCCTCCTTTCTCCCTCCCAACTTCCTGAAGCTTGTTCCTGGGGTTTCCTTTGTCACCACTGTAGCATATGTCCAGAAGCCTCAAGGTCCAGAATCAACACAACTGTGGGATATGGCACAAATGTCATGTTGAGGACAAGAGGAAAATCCTTCTTGAGAAAGAACATGTGTATGAGCGTCCATATGGGGATAGCAGGGAGAGCTCAGAATATTTTGAAATTGTGCCTCTAACTGGGAAGCATGAGCTAGGATGGCTGGGCCCTGACGTAAAGGTTCCACAGAAGAGACAACTGTTCTCCAGAGAAGCCTCAATTTTCTACACCCTTGTGCCAACAGCATTGATCTTTAAACAGTGCATAAGTAGACTGAATGATGCAATTACACGCCTGTACTCAGCACTTTCCGTATCAGGAATACTGCATCCAGTCTCGGGCTCCCCTACACAAGACAGACTGAAGTGAATTCAGCAGAGGGTCACCAGGGGCTGGAAGACTTGCCCTGTAAGGAGAGGCTGAGGAAGCTGGGCTTGTTCAGCCAGAGAAGGAGGTTACTGAGAGGACAAAGACAGGCTCTTCACAGCTGTATGGCAGAGGGTACGATACATTCAACTAAAGCAGTGGATGGAAAAAATTCTCTACCACAAGAACTGCCAAACATTGGGGCGTGTTGCCCCAAGAGGCTGCGGAATTGCTATCCTTGAAGGTTTTCAAGACTCAGCTGGAATAAAAGCCCTGAATGACCTGGTCTGAATTCACTGTTGACCCTACTTTGAGCAGGAGGTCAGCCTAGATGACCTCCTGAAGTCCCTTCCACCCTGAACAATTCTGATAACATCAGCAAATGGGCACACATCCCTTTCACTTCTTGCACCTCCAACCCGCAAACAAACCTGTTGCCTGTTCAGCAATAAGAAAGTGAGTCAACCTCTAATGACTTGTGAGACTCAAGAGAGCACTGGCTGCACCACACTTGGGAACTACCAAAGGGAAATGATATCAGGCCCATAAAGCACATGGAATTGGCTATGCAGACATGCTGTATTTATCTGGTGTCATTTTGAACTTCGGTGCAGCTGGCCACTACATGCATCTGGGCTGTTTGGCCACTCCAGCTTTGATGCTTAGCCCAAGGATCTCGTGGTCTGTGAGATGACAAGCGCTTGTCATTTCCTCTTGTCCTTGTGGGGGATCGTTTTGCCATCTGCTGCAGCCACTGATGTAGCTCTCCCACTGAGAGCCTGGTCTGGGGTATTTTGGCTCCCAGTGTGGCCTGTGTGTTTTTGAGGAGGCATTCTGTGTGCACAGGCCCACGGGCACAATGTGAGAACACGATGGCATGGGTTCTGCAGTGCTGCGTTATGGACATGCGTGGTGAACTCTGCTTACTCTGAGCAGAGTAATTCTGGAAAATGGGGTCAGCCAAGCTCCCTGAGAGCACACACGGGTACAGCATCTGCCTGGCTTCAGGTTCTTCCCCTGGCACTCCAGATGAGATAGTGTAACAATGCACTCCAAGGCCAAGAAAGTGTGATCACTCAGGATTTTATGTTCAGGGTGAAGTGGGGCTATATGAGTGCAACCCAAACATTTGCAAGAACAAGTTATATATACTTCTTGCAAAGTGCTGTTTAAAACAACTTTGTTCTTTTGTGGATGTATGCATGTGGAAGTGGTTTTATTTTAAGGGCAAGCACACAAATTGATTCCTTATTCCCAGACATACACTCTTTGGGGACTTACACATTAGTCCTACTCTTATCATAGGCTAGTGCATACCATATTTTCCTGATAAACATCCTAAAATACTGATAAGAAACCTCTTGAAGAAGGGCCTGATCCTAGAAAGGATGCTCTTCACACCTACTGCCTTGAGCAGTTGAAACTTAAAAGGACATTAATTTAGGCCCTAAGGAAGAAAATGGGATAAAAACAAATTTATGAAAATCAACAAGGGGAAGTACATCAAATTAAGCTGATGTAAAATGTGATCTTAAAAATACAGTTTAACCAAATTAGAGTTGTAATCAAGTTCACCTAATTGCTCACAGTTCACAATTGTTAGTGTTCTTTTTAAAAAAATATACTAGGAAAAATAATTAGCACTTCGTAGCTTTTTCTTCAAGGGACATTGAACTAAGTTCCATATGGAAGCAAAGAATCATTGTTATTTTACAGGCAACAGTTACAGCAATGTAAATAACTTGCTTGAAGTTGCTCAACCGTATCAATGACATAGCAAGAAACAGAACTCAGAACTCAAAATCACTGGATTCTCAACTTCAGAATTTTTTAAAGGTTAGTTTTAAAAATTTAGACATTGTTATCTTGCCATGCGAGTACATGGAACTTCATATGTACAGTATCACCTCGAACTCAGAGTTTGCACGCTAGTTTCTTTGTTTTTATGCAGACTAAACAAGGGTTACAGAGAAACATTTCAACAGAAACACTGCCAATGCTGTAAAATGCAGCGCTGGGAAATAAACAGAAAGCTATCATTTGTATTAACTATTCAAAAGCTCATCAGAAAGTCAGATACACAGATTCTAACTGTACGTGCAACTGAATAAGCAGAATCAAAAGCATCAGTAACTGCAAGTCTGCAAGAGCTGAAGTAATGTCTGAATAACCACCCTTCCAAATATCCTCATGTTATCCTTACCAGATTAATCAGTCTTCTCATTGCATGTTCATGCGAGCAAATGCATTCACAAGGATCAAATCCACCTTCTGCCATGGTTCTCTGGATAAACCTGAACTTGTCTGTGAACACCTAAGAAGAATAAGAATAAAAGGACAATGAACTCTTTTTCAACTGACCTTATTTTCCAGAGACTCACACATCAAGTTTCAGTTCATTTAATGCCAGGGTGAAAAAGCAAAACAAAGCGGGGTAATCCTATTATTCCTTTGGCAGCACAAATGAAGAAGTCTGGTATGTGCAGTTACATTTTGATGTTGCTGAAAGCAGTGTTTCACACAGGCTTCCTTAGAGAGCCAAATAATTTTTTTGCAAGAATTTGTGTGTCTCCCCTGGGTTTTTTCCACATACCACTATGAAATACATCCTAACAAACAAGAACCACAAAGATTAAATTCTGGTCTCTCATCTGCATAGTGGGACTCTTAAGTGTATGAATACAATTTGAAGAGTCAGAGGAACTTGTACTCCTAAACCCCTGACAAACTGCTGGCATTCTCCCTCTGGATCAATGTACAGGAAAATAATTTAAAACCCTGTAACTTCTTTGCTAAAGGGAGAAACAATCATGCTTATTGTATAATGAAAGCAAGCAGCAGGGGTGCAAAAGTGGATGTACGTGGAAACACTTTAAAAATGGAGCTACACACACTAATTTTAGATCAAAGAAGTAGGTCATTCACTTAGCAATACAGAAAGTTCAAAGAAGCTGTAATGGACATGGTGGGGAATCAATTCTAGGTTATTCACCTGCTAAAACCAATTACACCAGACATGTCAAGCGTATACGAGCATATCTTTACTATTTACCAAAAGCTTTCTCAGTGACTTAATTGATGGTCAAAATGGATAGCAGATTGCAAGGCATTTCTACCCTTGTGGTCAAATCAGGGATTGTTTTCTCTCAAATGAGGACTCTTACGATGTATTAGATCGGTTCTGCGTAATGATACTTTAAAAATACTTTCGTTAACTTGGCATCAATAAAGCTAGATTCAGATTGTGTTTGTGTTGCACACACTGGGGCCCTAATGTGAGATAACTGGCAAGCTTAATAAATGCAGCAGCATAGAGCACACACATCCTCTCAATTTCCTAAAACATGTAGTTTATGAAGGTGCCAGCCACTTGATAAGGGCGTGCTGAATCAGCAGATATGCTCTGCAGCCATCAACTATAAAAACTTACAGGCTTGATCACACATAAGCGTTTTAATGTTTTAACCTTACTAGGAGAAAGAGGAATAACCCATACGGCTATAAGATAACTTCATTCAACAGAATGTATCACCACAATAGTTCTTCCCTCTTGGGGGAAGAAAGAGATGGAAAAAAGAAAATGCATTTCAGAAGTCCTTCCTCTGTCAATGCCTAGCACTCTTCTGTATTATCCTCTGCCATGGTGGAGAGAGCCAGATAGTAAAAGAAGGTAAGAGATACCCGTATCTTCATTATGGAGTCTGAACATCAGTGCCCTTATCTGCTAGGGTCTCCACTTTTTAAAAAGAATACTGAAAAAGAGCAAAAAAAAATATGCTGGATGGAGGAAAGGCTTTTTGCCTAGACACTAAGAAAGAGTAATCTGGCAATATACTGAGAAGACGACTGAGAGATGACTTGATTATGTAGTGTACAAGTACCTTTGCATAGAAAAATAAACCTGAGTATTGAGAAGTTCTTCAGTGAAGACTTCTTCATCAAGATCAAGAACCAATGACTGGAAGTTGTAATCAACCAAATTCAAAAGAGAAGCAAGGCATACATTTTTACCATTAGAATAACTGACCAGTGCAACAAACTGCCAAAGGAGGGTGGATTTCCCATCTCTCAATGCATTCAGATGTGCTTCAGCCAAATACAGGTTATTGAGTAAAGCACAGAAGCACCCAAGTTTAGATATAACATTCTCCAATATACAGGAGATCACAGCAGATGATCTAATGACTCTTTTTGAGAGTTAATCATAAAGCTACTACACTAACCTTCGTGAAGTTATCTCAGAACCATTAGAACTGCACGACAGCAATAGAAGAAATTTTTTAACTACACAAGCTCCCTGGATGATATGCTGTGTCAACCAGAATAGCTTTCTAAAACTATTTTAGCATGAGGAACAGGTAAAAGAATTGATTGCTAAATTGTGCAAAATCATAGAATAGAATCATAGAATCATAAAGGTTGGAAAAGACCTCTAAGATCATCGAGTCCAGCCATCAACCCAACACCACCATGCCCACTAAACCATGTCCCTAAGCGCCTCATCTACACATCTTTTAAATACTTCCAGGGATGGTGACTCAACCACTTCCCTGGGCAGCCTGTTCCAAAGCTTGACCACTCTTCCAGTAAAGAAATTTTTCCTAATGTCCAGTCTAAACCTCCCTTGGTGTGACTTGAGGCCATTTCCTCTCGTCCTATCGCTTGTTACTTGGGAGAAGAGACCAACACCCACCTCGCTACAACCTCCTTTCAGGTAGTTGTAGAGCGCGATGAGGTCTCCCCTCAGCCTCCTCTTCTCCAGGCTAAACAACCCCAGTTCCCTCAGCTGCTCCTCATAAGACTTGTGCTCCAGACCCTTCACCAGCTGCGTTGCCCTTCTCTGGACACGCTCCAGCACCTCAATGTCCTTCTTGTAGTGAGGGGCCCAAAACTGAACACAGTATTTGAGGTGCGGCCTCACCAGTGCTGAGTACAGGGGCACGATCACCTCCCTACTCCTGCTGGCCACACTATTTCTAATACAGGCCAGAATGCCTTTGGCCTTCTTGGCCACCTGGGCACACTGCCGGCTCATGTTCAGCCGGCTGTCAATCAGCATCCCCAGGTCCTTTTCCTCTGGGCAGCTTTCCAGCCACTCTTCCCCAAGCCTGTAGCGTTGCCTGGGGTTGTTGTGGCTGAAGTGCAGGACCCGGCACTTGGCCTTGTTGAACCTCATAGAGTTGGCCTCGGCCCATTGATCCAGCCTGTCCAGGTCTCTCTGCAGAGCCTTCCTACCCTCCAGCAGATCAACACTCCCGCCCAGCTTGGTGTCATCTGCAAACTTACTGAGGGAGCACTCGATCCCCTCATCCAGATCATTGATAAAGATATTGAACAAGACTGGCCCCAAAACTGAGCCCTGGGGATGGTTTCTCTGGACATAATGCTGACATCCAAAAGAAGGTATTTGAACAAGTAAAGTTGCAAAACAATATTTAATTGTAACTTGAAAGAATTTAGGAGTCAGTAACACATAGTAATGTCACAGCAATTAATAGAGGAGTGTTCATTCATATATGACTACAAGAAATCAAAACATCAGATAAGAGTCATCACCAATGAAACCAGGCTAACATTCTTTGTAGAGCATACAAGTCAAAAAGGTTAGACAATAAACACGGAAAATTAATCTGTCATATAACATCATAAATTTAAGTGGAGGTGCGCCAGAAGGAATTTACCCCAAGGCATCTGAATTGTACATGATGAATTACCTTAATGAGCTAAAATAAAGCAGAATACATGTCACCGAGTAAAATGCCATCCAAGCTTTCAACAAAAGATCCCTTACAAGTTTTCTCACCTTAACATGATGCTTAAAGGAATCATCCTTTATCTTTCCTTCCTCCAACACTATAACAAGTTCTTTCATCAGCAAAGGACCAAAGACGGACCATCTCTTTTGGGAAGAGCACTAGATTTCCACCTGATAAAGATGCTAAGCTTGTGTTATTTTACTACTTTAAAAAAGAACAGGTAACTAATCCCCCTTTATGCAATTATTTTTTGCTGGGAACTGGAGGAAACAGAGATTTTATATGTGGCTGACCAGTTATAAAGAAGAAAGAACCACTCTATACTACATGACGATTTTCACTTGTAAAATGACACTCATGTCTGTATTCCTCATTAAAACATTCTTAGCTTAATGATTAGTATTATTTGTAACACACTTAGAATGCATAAAGTACTAAATATCAACTAAGGTCTGTAATCAGATCCTTAAGTTTATTAATGTTTTGTGACCCTGTATAAGATTTGGTAGTAAGAGACTAGTATGGTTATGTATCACGGAGCAGGATTCCTTGGCTCCACTGCGTGCTCTTAGGCAGCCTGTTTGTATCAAAATCCCCTTTCAGAATTGCAATGTGCTTTCCGCCTGCCTCCCAGTACTTGCAATTGCCTGATCTCACGTCAGCGGCTAACTTGTTCAGCCCAGCTCTGACCTCTTTGCTGTGACTCACACCAGCTCTCCACCTTTTGCAAATACAGTTCTGCATACAATGTATCACAGAAAATGGGAGGATGTGCTCCGTTCTTTTCCTCATGACCCGGAGAAACAAAAAAAAGCTTGTAGTTTTATTTTATTTTACTTTACTTATTTTTCTGTATGTTTTCCCGTTTATTGTTACCTTGTTTTTCTTGGAATTTATAGAGTAACTGGTAAGACCACAGCAATTGTTAAGGCTATGATGTCAAATACCTGCAAGTACTCTGACTGAGAGAGTTACTTTTATTCTACTTAAAATTACTGTATTCTGGTTTGGCCATATTACTGCTAGCACAGTATTTAATTCACAGGGTTTACAAACAGCTGGAAGATACATTTGGTAAATATGCCAAAGCTCTCGCTGATAACAGCTGAGAAGGTACGTATTATGGCCTCCAGACTAAGCAACCTGATAGGGAGCATAATAAAGGAGAGAATTAGTAGACGTGGACAAATGTGATGTACCATCAAAGAGTCAATACGACCTTGCCAGTGTAAAGAGGCCCACAGAGGCAATCATAAACAGTACTACTGAAATTAAAATACTGTAGTCAGAGCCAGAATTACTATAATTCGGGAGCAAAGTGGAGGATGGTCTCTGATGATTTAAGACAGAAATAAAAGCCCACCATTACCTTTTGACTTGAGCATCTATTTGAAATTGTAGGCAATGAGGCCATATTGAAAAGTATTTCTAGTCTCTCATGATTTAAAAAATAGCATTCTCAGCTATAGTAATTATTGCAAATTGTTTCTTCTTTTATTATCTTCCCCAATCCCAGTCCTACAGCTGTGTATTATATTTTATACACCCTACTACCAAAAAAGCAATCTTTATGGCTACAATCTGATTGGTTTTTTGTACCAATCTCTTCTGAGACTCTTCTGTATTTTAAATTATTGCAATGACTATACACTATTTCCCAATCCAGCAACACCTCTCCTGAGTAAATAGCATGCAGCTGGTGAGCTCTGGGAGACACAAATTATACTCTGCCTCTCTCCACCCTAATAATTACAAAACTGAATTCCTTTCTAGCATGAAGGCAAACAAGAAGTTTTGTCAATTTTCCATGTGCTGGATGCTCTCCAATGTGACTCCAATACGATGCTGATTAGCAAGATTGTCAAAGCGCACATTGGTGATCTCTACTCATTGGTATAAAAGAGCGTGTAAAAATATTTATAATTCTAGTATTCAAAGAAACGCTCACTCTATATGATACATAAATCAAGAGTCACTGCAGATTTATCATGGACTAAACCTGGCATCTTCAGCATCAAAACTCTAAGCCCATTAACTCTTATCCTTCCTGGAACCAGGCACTTTTAAAACGTAGAGTATCACACACATAATACATACAACAGCTGAAGACTTCCTCTGCTAAGAACTATTTTTGCTGTGTTGCTATTTTCTTAAAGATTGAAGGTAAGAAATCCTTGGGAGGAAAACACCTCACAGTACAGGAGACAAGTAACAGAATCTTTCCAGATTACTTTAAAGAGAAATAAAACCCTATTCAGCTCCTCGTTACTGTTTTTCAGTGAACTGCAATAACTCAAAGCACAATTGTCAAATATCTCTAACAAGCTATAAAGTTAATTTTGCTTCTGAGTTCAGTTCGAGATAAGTGTGGCAGAACAAATTAAAATATGTATAAAGTTTAAAATAAAAATGTACAAAGAAAGCAAATGACTTGCTGTGCCTCTGCAGGCATTCTGAAAAACGATAAAGGGCTAAAATAGCAAAAGCCATACACAAAGCATGAACAATTCACTGCCCCAAAGATAAAATGTTCATTTTCATGTTACTGTCAGAGGCAGAAACCCTCTCTCCTATACTCTTCCATGAACTCCTAAAGGATCCAGGTTTCCATAAAAAGGATTTGTTCTCTTGCCTTTTTACCTGAACCTAAGCCATCTTAGTATCCATGTTTTCTTACAATACCTGACCCTTTCTGTAATTATTTTCTTCACAGCACACCCCAAGTTTGGTTCTTCTGTATAATCTTACCCATCTCCAGATGACCTCCAAGTATTCTCTTCTAGCATCTAAAACGTCCTGTACATTGGCCTTGCGTAGCATAACACCCTTGCAACCCTGCACATGAAGTCCTGTCCCAGAGAAACTACCAGACACTGGGGCTGTGTGACCATAGTACTCATTAACCCAGGGAGTAGAAATTTGCTTCAGTTAAAGCAAGAGACTGCTGTGATCAGCTCCTCACAAAGCTCCTGATCACTGCTTTTATAGGACTCTTTCTTCTCCTCCAGAAGAAACCACTCTGTCCCTCTGGGTACCATCAGCGTTACAGGGGCAACTGGCACCTCAGCTTGACTCATTACTGGGCACTTCAAAATGCATCTGGTACAAGTGGTTACTCCAAAATCTGTTTCTAATCCTGCCTCTTCTAGGGACTGGACTCACTGAACCCTGCCTAGTCACACAAAGTTCAATTTAACATCAATTAAGTATACAGTAGAATAATAGATAAAGGTATCTTCAGTAGGGCAATATTGCTTACTAGTGACCAACCAACCAAGAGGAGCCTAAACATTCAAATCCAATGAAACTCAGCCAAACTCATAATTTTCTGTATTTGTTTTATAATGCATTTTCCTGTTGATTTCCATCTTCTATAATATTTGTACTTCATGCACATCCACCCTCCCACAGAATCCTTAGTGTTTTGTTAGTCTTTTGATGAACCACCTACATCCAACTCACTAGTCTACTATTTAACTTCCTATTATTTCAGTTGTACAGCTAAATTTTGTGAGTAAAACAGGCCAGGGAATTTCATCCATTGATTTCTGCATCAAGTTTCTCTTCAGACTGGGTTAGAGCATAGAGGGGAAAAATAATATGCATGGATTTGGGGTTTCTCTCTTAAAACAAACCAGAGATATCTATAGATAGGACTGGGTGATTTCACCTGCAAAGACCTTTGTGAAATTTCTAGTTTTTTCAATTGCTGCTACCAGAAATGCAGCACATTTCCTATCACCAGCGCAATATAAAGGAGGAACAAGGCAGAAATGGTAACAGAGCCATTAAAAAAGCAGGGAAGAAACATCACAAAAAACTACAGAAACAGGGAGAAAATAAAGAGAAACATAAACAGTACTTTAAAATAAATAAATGCTATTCTGCTTGAAGTTAATGGATGCATGATCCTAAGGCAATAGGGGAGGACACCGCACTAAATCAAAATTAATCCAGAAGCCAAGCGCCTGGCATAAGTATCCAGTGGAGGTGGTCTGCATTTTTTATGAGAGAGTTTTACATTATCGGCGTTATAGAACTGGCAAAAATAAGCTTGAAAATTTCTAAGGAAACTTCCTTTACAAAGCAACTTCCTCTGTTCAAACAAGGCTAAAAATAGTTTCTGTAAAAAAGAAGAATCTTATATACAAATAGATTCTAATTAAAACATTCCAAAGATCTGTTCTTCTCTATTATTGTAATTTCATAGAATCATAGAATCATTAAGGTTGGAAAAGACCTCTAAGATCATCGAGTCCAACCATCAACCCAACACCACCATGCCCACTAAACCATGTCCCTAAGGGCCTCATGTACATGTCTTTTAAATACTTCCAGGGATGGTGACTCCACCACCTCCCTGGGCAGCCTGTTCCAAGGCCTGACCACTCTTCCAGTAAAGAAACTTTTCCTAATGTCCAATCTGAACCTCCCTTGGTGCAACTTGAGGCCATTTCCTCTTGTCCTATCGCTAGTTACTTGGGGCACGATCACCTCCCTACTCCTGCTGGCCACACTATTTCTGACACAGGCCAGAATGCCGTTGGCCTTCTTGGCCCCCGGGCACACTGCCGGCTCATGTTCAGCCGGCTGTCAATCAGCACCCCCAGGTCCTTTTCCTCCGGGCAGCTTTCCAGTCACTCTTCCCCAAGCCTGTAGCGTTGCATGGGGTTGTTGTGGCCAAAGTGCAGGACCCGACACTTGGCCTTGTTGAACCTCATAGAGTTGGCCTCGGCCCATCGATCCAGCCTGTCCAGGTCCCTCTGCAGAGCCTTCCTACCCTCCAGCAGATCAACACTCCCACCCAACTTGGTGTCGTCTGCAAACTTACTGAGGGAGCACTCAATCCCCTCATCCAGATCATTGATAAAGATATTGAACAGGACCGGCCCCAGTACTGAGCCCTGGGGAACACCGCTCGTGACCGGCCGCCAACTGGATTTAACTCCGTTCACCACAACTCTCTGGGCTCAGCCGTCCAGCCAGTTTTTTACCCAGCGAAGAGTGTACCTGTCTAAGCCGTGAGCCGCCAGCTTCTGTAGGAGAATGCTGTGGGAGACAGTGTCAAACGCTTTACTGAAGTCCAGGTAGACCACATCCACAGGCCTTTCCCTCATCCACGAGGCGGGTCACCTGGTCATAGAAGGAGATCAGGTTGGTCAAGCAGGACCTGTTTTCCATGAACCCGTGCTGGCTGGGCCTGATCCCCTGGTTGTCCCGGACATGGCTCGTGAGTGCCCTCAAAATGAACCGCTCCATGATCTTCCCCGGCACTGAGGTCAGGCTGACCGGCCTGTAGTTCCCCGGATCCTCCTCCCGGCCCTTCTTGTAGATGGGCGTCACATTGGCAAGCCTCCAGTTGTCTGGGACCTCCCCAATTAACCAGGACTGCTGGTAAATGATGGAGAGCGGCTCGGCAAGCTCCTCTGCCAGCTCCCTCAGTACCCTCAGGTGGATCCCATCCGGCCCCATAGACTTGTGAACATCAATTTAGATAGTTCAAGTAAATATTCCTTCATAGAACTTAAGTCTGAAACACTGCAACATTATACTTAGCTTTTTTATAATGGTAATTTTTAATTCCTTTTATTAGCAATGCAAGAGAAGTTCTCTCCCATCATCTCTTCCATGTTGACAGCTCCATCCTACTTTTACTGAAACAAATACCCATTGGCTTCAATGGACCAGGATCTAGTAGTTCTGCAAGGTCACATATCTCTAGAGGACTATTGATGATCTTTTTCTACCAGGCCTCCTCCTGGGCATGAAATTGAGTTTTCAGAACAAAAGAAAACCAACTGGCTCACTGGGCAGCAAAAGCAAAACTGCAGGATATAAATGTGGGTCCTGCCAGGAGGAGCCACAGTAAAGTGTGGCTCCAATTACAGCTTTCTTCGACTAATTGTCCCAGTTCAGATCATCCATTTAGCTTTCCTAGGGAAAAGAGCTGCAATGATTTTGATGGCTGATACAATACCCAAAGAGGGTTCCTAAACATCGCAACACTTTCAGCGCATAAAGCAATCCTCTCCACTCTCTTTCCAGGGGGCGGGGGGGGAAAGCAGCTGATTTGGTACTTGAAAGCATTAGCACGTCTCCCTGGACTTCCAGCTGTAGCCTAATCAGTTGGCAAGTGTATTTTCACTCTGCAACTTTTCTCAGGATAATTAACGGGATCCAAGATGAACTTTTCAATGCAGATTAAGCTAAGCCAGTTCCCTTCCTCATGGAAAAGTCAGTGTTTAACCATGCACACAGATGCATGCAACTGGTACTGTTCTTGTTGGTTTCAACAGAGACATCAAGACCAGCAGGAGCTCCACAAAAGAACTGCTCACCCAGCCACATCCTGCTTAAGGCATACTAGTGGGTAATTTTGCTACCGTCTCACAAATCATTTAGTAAGTAAATTATGAATTAATTTTCTGTTGTCATCCATCTGGTGCCTCTTACAAATGTTAATTTAATACAAAACAACTCCTTAAAAATAGGAGCAAAACCAAAGAAACTAGGAAATGCTGAGCCAGCCACTGAAAGATACTACAGTGACATGCTGAAATCAGGGAAGGAGCTTTTGAGCAGGGACAGGCTCAGAACTGAGAAGTGCTAAGGATCTTCCTGATGTTTTTTTCTGATGGCCTCACAAGACTGCTGGAACACTGGTACATCCCTTGTGTCCACAGCACAAGTCCACCACTGTGTGACCAGCACAACATTGTGAGCATTGCTGGGCCACTAGCATTTTCATCCCGATGTGAACGTTTGGACTCGCTCTGAGCAGGTCAGGAAATTCTTCTGGCAACTCTGCCAACAGCTCTACCACCTAGAGCAGTAAAGCAGGAGCCAGAGCATGAGAACTTAAAAGACTTATAATCATGGTCAAAGCCCTTTCACAGCCAAGCATCACAACACTTCTCTCATTGAAGTATGTGAAAAAGTTCACACCGTTTTAAAGGGTGGCAGGATCTAGTAGGAACCTGCTAGGAAACTTACTATTTGTGGACAAGGCTAACCAAGGTTACAGGTATGCTGAAGTGCATCAGTTCAACACAGAATGATGTATCATGGAAATATAGAAGATGACACAGATGCTTCTTTCAGTTTAATTAAGGCTTGTCAGTGTCAATTGCAACTCTCAGAGGACAAGAACCCACACATGAAAACCCCACACTGTTCCAGTACTGTTCCCTACCTTCCTTTTCATGACCAGTCCCCAATATGTGAGGAGAGAGAGAGATTTCAGGCTTTAAGGCTATAAGGCTGATGTCAGCGATCAAAACTGAATTCCCCATGGGAGCTAAATAAGACTCACCAAGATTTAAAAAAAAACTATTTATTTATTCCCATGCAGGTGGCTTAACATTTCTTCTGGACAAAACATTTGAAAAGGAGCTAATTATGCACATCCAGTCATGGAGCAAAAAAGCAGTCCAGCTATTTTAGAATTCATGTACTGATATTTGATACAGAATGTTATTGCCAAACTCCAGCTGTCAGCATTTGGTCATCCTTTTGTTAAAATGATGACATTTTTCTGAAAGAAATCTCTTGGAATATGAAAGCTAATTAAGGGAAGATGTCAATGACACAGAACATTGTCCAATAAGAATAATACCCTCTTTCTGCTAAGTAAATGCTTTAGCTTCACTTTAAAATTTATTTCTAGTGTAGGAGACTGTGACAATGGTCTAGGACAACAAAATTATTCCTATTGCACTGAATGACTAATAGCTATTTACTAATTTTGTTTTACATATGTTAATGCAAAAGGGTGGACTATCCTCTGTAAAATTACTAACACATTGTATTTCAACCAGTTTACAGAGCAAACTGGAGCCCTCTCCTGTGGTCTTCAGTAAGGCAAGAACTCTCACTGTCTTTAATGGGATTTTCCGCGTAAGTAGTGAGTAGAAGAGCTAGCTCCTAGGCAAATTTGCTTACTCTTCTGCTTTTGGTTAGTGTCTCTGGCACTACAGACTGCCCCACTGCTTGTGTCGACATTCCTCTTCCCATTTTCCAGCAACAATTGCCAGTCTCCTAAATTCAGCCCCCCTGCAGCTGTATGAGCAATGCACTACTGCTGGAAGCAACACATATTGAATCTGAAACCTTGCCAAGAGCACTTCTGCACCAGCACTGAGAGGACACCCATGCTGTGCCATGCCAACCAGGGCTACAGGCTTGTATTGCAACGTGTAGGCAAGCCTGATTCTGAACAAGTGGCTACACATGAAAGAGGAGCTGGCCTTCCAAGGAGCAGACTTTTGCAGGGAAGCAAGAATAAAGGGTACTCCCTGCAGATGGAAAACAGCGGAGGTGAGCATCTCGCATCAGCCTCCCCATGGGAGTAGAACAGGGAAACTGACTTTGCTGTTGGTCACCCTACCCATGAGATGTTTTGCATTTAACTTTCGGGCTTCATAATACAAAACTAATAATTTACTTTAAAAGACTAAGTATAGGAAAAGAATACATTCCTATAACAAACTATGTAATCTATCCATAAAATATCTCTGCTCTCGTTCCAAGATTTATGAATCAAGATTATGATTAGTATGTTCAAATGTACCAAAGCAACTCGAGAGCTCCAAGTGGATCCAACTTTAAAGCTCACCCAGTGAGGCTTGGAACTCAAACTCACGAGCAAATTCCCGTGGTGTAACAAAGCCACTGCACAGCAGCTGAGCTGTGGCAACGGTCCCCGCACATCCTCTTAGCCCACAGGAACTGTGAGCAAACGTGACTTTGCTTAGTCAGAAAAAAGTTAAGCTGAGACACTTCACTTCAGAGCTGCCCTGAGCTAACCATGAGCACCCAGGTAGTTATCACAGCTCAGGTGGCTTGCAATAACTCATTATTTTGAAGTAATTTTTTTGGAGGGTCAATAATTCAGAAATTTTCAAACATTTCATCTCTTTGCAAAAATAAACATTAAAAAATTATCTTATTCACTCCTTTACAAAAAAGTACAGTCTCAAAACAAACAAAAATGAAAGTTTTTCCACCATATTGAGCCAGCAAGTGCAGCCCTAAACCATGAGCTATGAAATTTTTTGAGACTCGTTTATTAAAACTACAATTGTTTAGATTACAAAATACCGTACTAAATCCTTAAAACTGTAAAAATACACTATTCCTTAATGTTACTCCAATCACATACAAACACAAAATTATACTGAAATTCTTTGGAATATTTTCATTATTTTTTTCTCCAGGGATGACATATGTTTCTAATAACTTGCCACTGAGCAAACAGAATTAGCAGGGTAGCAGCATGCTGAGAAAGATAGCAGGATTTTCAATTTTCAGATGAAAGCAGCTCTATTCATTGGCAGCCCTCCTCCTAACCCCTTTAGGCCAGATCAAATTTTATGTGAAGCTAGCAAGTGCCTGTCTTTGACTTCAATGGAAGTTGAACCAGCTTTTCTACATACCTGCAGTAAACAATTTGAAGCTTATCAATTAGAATATTTTTAATCAGTACTTATACCAGAGGGAATCTGTAGCAATTAACAGGATTTCTGGACTTGCTTATTTACGTAAGTTTAGCGAAAAGACGACCCAGTTTTTACTAGAGAATAACACCCATGTAATTCAGCAGACTCACAGACTAGTTTAGATTATCAAAAGGAAAGTGCTATGCAAATTATAAAAGTCTCCCCTGGACCTACTAGCAACAGATTTTTAAATCTATTACATTAATTTGCACAAGGAAAATCTATGGTACTATTTCACGAGATCAGGATTAGTTTGCAACACGCATCTCACCTTTGGCTCCACAGTTCTCCTGCAGGAATGAAGGTATTTTTCATCTTTAGACACTTTTGTTCTATGTACTAGCTTGGAACTGAAGCATCTGACAATCTCTGTGGCTCAAGAAAAGTCTATGTATAAGAATATTTCTGTATTTCATGGAGCTCTCCGATAAAAGCTTTATCTAGTATTTTCAAATAGGGGTGCTTAATGACAGGTGCCATCTAATCAGTCTCACCTAGATATGGAAGTGACGAGCACCTAGCGACACCATAACCTCTTGCACAGGAATTCTTGTTAAACTAAGGCCACTCACACCAGGAAGCTTTGTTTCACCCTTGATTTAGTCCAACTATTTGAAGAGCGAACCCCCAACTTTTCTTCACATCTCCATGTAATTTCATTCAGACAGCTGTTTTTTCCCTAAACTAACTTTTTAATGTATGAACACTGGCATAATCTCAAGTTTATTTCATCAAGTTCTCTAAAAACATTGCCTTGCTAAAAATAAAGCTTTTATGATTAACTAATAGGAAATATATGAACATATACATGTGAATATAGGAACAAAAAAGACCAAAGACCTATTAGTAGAGGTCTGTATTTGACAAAGATTCGACAAACAGAGCATTGCAGCTGCTTATATCATGTAAATGGTTGGTGCTACATTTTTGTACAGCTTTTCTGTTCTGATAAAAATCTTTTCCTTCCTAGGAGAACTCAGTGCTTTGGATCTGACATTTATCTCGCAGTTTTATAAAGTAAGAATGAAACTATATTTAGCTCCAGAAAGCCATGGTTTTTAATGCATGCAAAGCTGCAGAAGAATCAGAACTAATCTTAATGAGGAAAACTTTTATCAAGAGTAATTCTATCTGTTCCCACCCAAATGGGACTAATTTGTTCCGTTATCTGTAAAAATACCAGCTAGACACTTTGACTAAAGTCTCTGAAGCATATTTGTTCAATTAATAACCATGCAAATGTGCAACCACTCAATCATGCAAGAGGCTGCTCCCCAAGCATCTTCAAATCTTTCATGAAAAGCCATATCAATCATCACTAAGGGACCTCTTTCTTGCCCCAGCCCCTGCCAGTACTGTGGAATAGGTGATGGGATGGAAAGAGGAGGATAGGACCATACTTCTCCACTGTATGGCTACTAAAGTACAGCAGAAATAAGACTAACACAGCTAACACAGGCTGATCCTTCTCATATCCCTGACTGTATTCCTTCATAATGAGGAGCTAAGGAGCCTTCCTTCAAATGAGGCTCCTTGGGAACTGGGGAAGCTAGCTGTTGGTGAGTCAAGGCATACAAGCTGAAGGAGCTATTCTGGGAAAATAATTCCTTTTTCTTTTTTCTTTTTTTTTTTTTACCTGAACAAGAACTGCAAGATTTGGCTCTGTGGTATAACCCTTACAAAGTTTTCTTAGCTTCCACTGTACTTACAAAGGACTTGGGAGCACTTGGATCTTCCAAGAAGTACTCAGCATCTTGCAGAATCAGGCGGCTCATTAACAACTAGATAGATCTTTACGTATTAATAAACTAAATTTGCAACCTAGGAAGTTAAAACGGAAAGCGTGCTTAACATCAAGTGTAATAGCATGTATGTAAATGCAGGTGTGCAAAGCATGTATGTAATATCATGTATGCAAAGCAGGCTCATGGGCTCTCTGATTTGCTTCCCAAGCAGAATATGGGCAGATGACATCAATTTTTCTATGTATAAATGCATCTGCCAAAATATTTTTGTATTTGTTGTGATGAGTAATCTGATGGATGTTCAAAACATACAGAGTAAGAATCTGATTACTTGGTATTGTCAGGGCACTGTACACCTTCTCCATTCATATGCGCTGAAGAGAAAGAAGATCTGGCTACTTTCATTGTACTGGCCCTGTGAAGACTTGTGATGTTGTTAGGCCCAATTCTCCTACGACGAACTTCAGCAGAGACAAAATTTGGTCTTTAAGAATGTATGTCAAGTACCTAAAATAGCTAGGAGGGAAAATTCTGAAACATGAACATAGACTTTGTTTTATTACACATCTGTTATGCAAATAACATTCACAGATCACTAATTCTGAAGTCTAAATATATGAAAGTAGAAAATGAGATGTTCATAACAAAACAAGAAGTCAGTTAGAAACTAACTTTCTCTAAAACCAAATACCAACCATTTGAAAGCAGGTACAATAATTACAAAGCGATTAAAACCATAAGCATTTTGAAATTTTTATGTAGACTACTTCTTTAACAACAAATGTATTATTCTCATTTTTCCCTTAGAAGGAGGGAAGAACATGGACTGCAGAATGTTGCCCATGTAACTGGGCAACACTTCAGGCTTAACGGACTTGATTGTAGTTTGGGTAAGGTGCTGCAAAACCATCACAACGTGCAGAGTATAAGGAATTCCATAGCACCACGTTCATTATATTTATTTCTATAGTCAGCAAAATAATATCCAGCTGGGCTAAAATAAGATCCACCCAGAGCTACAGAATGGCTGCTACCACCATCTCAGTTCTAAAGCAGACCCTCCTGGCTTATGGTCCTGAGTGGGTCAGAGACGTCCCTGCTTGCCAGAGGAGCACACACAGCAATACTTTGTGGAATGACCAGTAACACATCCAGTAGGGCTTTGCACTTGTTTAGCACCTTACACAAAATGATCTTAAACCATTTAAAATACAGAACTCTATACCACTCTAGAGTTAGGCAAAAATTGTAAATCTCGTATTTTACAAAACGTGTCAAAAAGAACTAAAGAGGTTGGACTCACCCACCTCAGTGGCAGGGAAGGAACAGTACTCAGGGCTGAACCGGCTAATGTACTGCTAACATTACAATCACTTTTATTTTGCCAACTGCTTCTAGCATTTGAAGCCACGCTGTCAGTGACAGGGTCACTTTTTTAAATCAATGATCAACAACAATAGCTTGATTTCTTTCATCTTGACAGGTCACAAGAATTAGATGGAATTATCAAGGATTTATTCTCTCTCACTGTATATAGGAAGAAATCAAAAGTAAGATTGATTTTTTTTTCTCATTTTGATTTTTTTGAGCTGATATCTGCTTCTGGAAAGTAACAGAAATGAGTAAACATGGATAGCACTCTAGTAGCTAAGCATGTAAAGACTTCGAAGATGTAACCCACTAATGCTCACTGCAGATACATACCTTCCCCAGCTGGCACACTAATAACTTTAATATAATAAGCTATTAAGACCAAAAAAGTTAATGTCCTCACTTCTAAAAACTGGAGATGGTTTTCAAGACTTATCTATATGCACAGACATTGATGTTCAGCCAGTATACAACACAAACAGTCCCTCCACCAACAAACGTATAATCTAAAAGACAATCCTGAAGACTCACTAGACAAACAGGTGTTTGCCAGGAAACAAAAGTTTTTGGTATAGGTCGTGTGCCACATTCATGTAGAAGCAGTGGTTAGCTGAGGGCTCAGAACTGCCATGGAAGGCCTCAGAACTGCCATGGAAGGCCTCAGAACTGCCATGGAAGGCCTCAGAACTGCCATGGAAGGCAGTGGCTGAGCTGCAGGGCAGGATACCTGGGGAACCCAGCACAGTGACAGCAGTGGAGGAATGACCGTGGACGGTATCTTGTGGTCTCCACGGCCAATATACCTCTTCCCCACTGTAATCCGCTACGAATCACACCTTGGGGCACACATATGAAGACTTTCTGGCAGGAATCCTATCTTTAATAAATTAATGGCAGTGTGACGCTGTCCTTTTCCTGAGATCATTTTCACAAAACATTGTTCAATTTCTCCCACTTTAGTTTTTTTTCCTCCCCATGTGCTTTTCAGGGAGCACACACCCTGGGGTCAGCATGCCATTTCCAGCTTCTTTAAAGAGAGAAAACTAAAACCCTTTGGCTCAAAGTATCACACCGAAACCCTTTAAAAAAAAAAAAGAATCGACAGAAGAGTGCCACTCTGCACTAAAAACCCCAACAACCACAAAAACCCAAATCAGACCATCTGTAAAGACGACGAGCGGAGCTTTCACTGGTTTGAAAAAGAAGAGTGCTGCCTAATGACGAGCGGAACGGCTCCGGCTCTCCTGGTGTTTACCTTCCCGGGCACCCGGCGAAGCGCCCGGCAGCGGGGACGTTTCTGTACTTCAACAGGCTTGAAGTTACCCTTGCAGCCCCCACCGGGGGCTCCCCAGGCTCCCCGGCCACCCCCGGGCCGCGCGGCGCCGCCCCGCGCCCGGCGGACGGAGGGACGGGCGGGGGTGTCCGCGGAAACCCGCCCGGCTCCGCCTGGCCGCGGCCGGCCCGCGCCTTCCCCTTCCCCGCCGCGGCGCCCCCCGGCCGCGGCCCCTCCCCGCTCACCGTGCTCTGGCCGCCGTCGCGGGGGCGCGGAGGGCTGCGGCGGGCTGCGCGGCGCGGGCGGGCGCGGGGGCAGGCGCAGGGCGGCCGGGCTGGCAGAGGCGGCCCCGCGGCTCGGCCCCGCTGCTTCGGGCCGGCTCACACGTCAGCCCGCGCCACGAGACCCGGATCTGCCGGCTCCCGGCGGCGGCGGCGGGGCCGGGGCGGCGCCGCGCGGCTCCCGCCCCCCGCGCACGCCCCTCCGCGGCCCGGCCCGGCCCTCCGTGGGGCGGCCACCACCCCGCCGCGGGAGCACGGGGGCTGCCCGCGGCGCGCCGCACCTGCGCTGCTTGCCGGGCAGGGACAGCCGCGTCCCGGCCTTGGCTGCCCGGCCCAGGCAGGCTTGGGCGCTACGCGGGCAGGAGGATACGCGGCCGCGGTGGCCCGGCGTGCCGGGCGGTGTCATTTTCAAGCAACGCTTCGGCCTTAAAATAAAGCCCCAGAAAGTCAGCGCTAGGAAGACGCCAGGAAGGTAGCTCCTCTGGGGCCTGGTGTGCGGGTGGGTCTGCCACAGCCCCCGCAGTCAGGGCTCCGTGCCCCTGTCAGAAACAAGGTCCCGTCGGTTGCTTGGCCCCTAGCCATCACCTCTGAAGTATGAGGGAATTCACAGTGTAGCTTCTCAGCTAGAAATCTAAAGCCTGTTTAAGAGCACATGACTCAGAAGGCTTCCCTGCAATTAAAGCATCCGTCAAAATATGCATTTAGGTGTGGAATTAAGTTGGAAAGGAAAATTTCAGACCATGGCTTCTCATGTCAGCTAGTTGGGTTGACCTGTGCCTAGCCAAGGAGCTGGGGTGTCATGCTCCTGTATGGAAAGATGGACCACATCCTGTCCTGGGGACAGTGATACCATGCCACAATGCAGTGGGGATTACACAGGGAAGAAAATCTTGTTCTCCAATATTTCCAAGGGTGGCTTACGTCCTCCAAGCCAGAAAACAAGGAAGATGCTGCAATTACAGTGAGAAAGGAAGTTTGGATAGTTGTGAGTTCTCACAAGTCAGTACCTCCTCATGGCATCAGTGCGTCATACAGTCTGATATGGCCCACATATGGGCTGTTCTCATATTGGCTGTTCTCATCACTCTTTGCTGCTGTCACGGGGCTTTCAAACCTCCTTTCATGGCTACAGTTTTCTTCTGAAAGTTTTTCTCTAGCCTTTGGTGTCTCTGCCAAGTCTCGGGTGCATTGCCAGTTGGCAGCCTTTCATGTCCAGCCATCGTTGGTGTGCAGAGCCATCTCTCCCTGTGAGACGTGGGTAGGCTAACTCTGCTCATTAGGGCTGGCCTTGGACATAACGTTCTGCTTCCTGAGAGGCAGCAGGCAGGCTGCCTTTGTCCAGCCATGCCACACAGTCCTGACTTGCTATGGATCTTGCCTCTTCTTTCCCATATTTCAGCCCTTTCTCTTGTGATGGTGCCCAACTGAACAGTGGCAATACTGAAAAGTGAATCGAGGCACTGACACAAAGCCAGGCCATCGCACAAAAAAGCTAAACTATGCAGAGCTCATGTCGTCTTGCCTTCCTCAACCAAGGGAACTCAACCTCTGGTAAGGCACAAAGCATGCTTAAATCTATCTTTAATTTGGAAATATGAAACTACATCCCTAGAACGTTTCCTGGGAGAACAGGTTTCTTGACAGCCTGTCCAGGAGTTCAGAGGGCAACAGGAACCATGAACATCAGCAACATCAAGATACGCTTGGCTTGAAGTATACTTTGGCTGTCCTGCCCAAACACAAAGCTACCCAAGACAATGGTGTCAGAGGGTGGTCATAAGCAGAGTGATCAACTGTAACTGCATCCTTCCTCCCACCTCTCCCTCAGCCATTCTCCTAACCCTTCATCAGGGAACGAGCCATCCTAGAAGCAAGCAGAGACAGCTTCCCAACACCATTTAGCAGCCTTGCCTATCTGTCTCCCACACCTAGCACACAGGGCTAGTCACTGTTCTAGAAAATGGATCCGAGATCCTGAAATCCCAAAAACAGACACAGCTTGCCACTAGTCCTGGCTCAAACAACAGAGGAGGGCAATGACAACCACACAATAGTGGAGAAGAAGGTTCCTCCTGTCAAGTGGAGGCAGGAACACTGAACACTGCTATTTTCTTGCCTGTGGGTAAAGCCAAACAGCCTGCTGTTGCTAAAAGGATGGCAAGCAGACTTGGAGCAACTGTTGCAATTGGAAAGAGTCTCACAGTGATTGATTCTTGGAGAATTGAATTTGTACAATCCTAGAACTGGAAGGGCAAGACTAAGTGAGCTAGACAGGCAGTCTCAGATGCCTTGTCAGAAATAATATGAACCTGCAAAGAGTCTGTAAAGGAGAAGCAGGAGGTGATGGGGATGATGACTGAGTGATCTGCAAGAAAGCAGTATGCTATGATGGCACTTACAGCTAAAGCTGTGACGTCTTCCTCTCTTACTTTGAATCAGACGCAGCCTCCTCAAAACTTGGCGCATCACATCTTTCTGGCTCATTTCTCACATCGCCCCAACCAGGAACTCGCATCATGTCTGGTAATCTCTTGAAATTGTCCCTTGATGAGGCATGCAAGCAGCACTATCTGGCTGGCCAGCCAGCCCTCTGGGTGAGATGCAAGCACTCACACTGAGCAGCTCCCCTTCCTCACTCTTGTTTCTTCCCCCCATGTTGTTTCTGCAAAGTTCTGCATATCTGTAAATAGTTTTGCATAACTGGTATCAGTAAAAAGCTGACCTTTTTTCAGTATTGTATTCTGCATTATTTGCACTGTCTTTTTGACAGCAAAACAGAAATTATTTTTCTGATTATTTTTCTTTGTTCAACATATATGTTTCCATTGGTGTTCTTGGAAATATGGCAAGCCGATGGGCCTAATGAAGGATGGATTTGTGAAAGGGTGATCCTCATAGATGAAACTTTAGAGTATGAACTTTCAAGGAAGAGAGGCAGGCAATAGGAGCTACAGAAAGTAGAGACCAGGAATAAGCTTATTGCTTTCAAATCAGCAAGTACATATATATAAGCAGAAAGTAGCTAGGTATTTTGCATAAAACATTCTGCCAGAGCATCCCTCAGAATTTGGCCCTCCTGGTTCCCACGGGCAAATGAACAAGCCATAGCAGGCACTGATTCTATCTCAGCTTCCCACTCCCAGGCTTCAGCCATCTGCTCCCCCTTACACTCACAAATTTAGTGCATGATACAGCAGTAAAACGAGATCCTGATATGGAGGCTGTTTTCAGACTTACTCTATGAAGTCTCCTTTCTGGCAGTCAAACTATGATGAAAACAGTGATGACTTAGGCTACTTTATGAACAAAGGTATGAGATGCATTCAAGATCAGCTAGTAACAAGGACAGAATGGTAATTGATTTTGGCACACTAAAAAGAATTG
The DNA here is from genome assembly GCF_964195595.1 of Calonectris borealis. Lineage (NCBI taxonomy): Eukaryota > Metazoa > Chordata > Aves > Procellariiformes > Procellariidae > Calonectris > Calonectris borealis. Next base: position 26,695,168 of record NC_134315.1, read on the forward strand.
TGCTGCCCACTGCCAAGCTAAAACTATGAAAACAACTCTGCTTGAAGGGCAGAAGATGGTAATGTTCCTTCCACCAATAACCCTGTACAACGGAGGAGGGCGGGAGTTGAGCAAAACTTACCATGACATTCTCTACATCTGTCATCTGAAAGTAGTGTGGATTGGGCACTTTGTAAAGCAACAGGCAGATGTCACATTCCACATCACAGTGCTAGCTTTCAACTTTTCTACCCTGATAGGCAGGAGTCATGTTGGTGATCTAACTTGCCAAATAATGGATGAGGTTGTTTACAGATACCCAAGAACATTACTTTTCCCATTCTGAAGTTCTCTTTCTGCTGATGTTCTCATCATGCATAACTCATGCCACTAGGCATTGCATCACTCATGTCCAGATACTTTGTGGAATGGAAATTCTTCATCTGCAATTCATGCAGTTTCATCAGATCTGAAAAATGACCTGGAAATAGGGCAAAACCTCTTAACGTAACTCCTTTTCTGTCTGCTCCCTCTTTTCTTGTATGCAGTCCATAATGAGTAGATAATGCTATTCCCAGAAGGAATTGACATGAAACTCTACTGCAAATTTTGATACTGAAGAGCCACTTGGAAGACATCTGCAGCATTGTCTGAAAATGGCATCCAGGAAGTGGAAAGGAGAAGATTATAAAGTACCCTTCTAGTAGCAAGGTAGGAGTGGCCTTTTGGCAGCAACACTGGGTTTTTGGAAAGAGGGATCTAATCTTGGAAAAAGAAGCCAAGTCCTTAGAAAAGTTGCTCACAAACATTCCTAGAATTCAGCTGGGCTGGCATCTCACAAAGCACTGGAGAATTGCAAAGCACTTTGGGATACTAGGCAGCAAGCCTGTGAACTAGCTGGCACAAAGACTGTACTGCGTACTTAGGTTAATTTGACAGAAATTTAGTCATGTGATCACCACTGAACCAAATTTATACTGGCAGATTTTCTGTCAATGTACCGATACAAGCTTAATGAACATCCAACCACAACCTAAGATGTCAGGACTCACAGAAAAAAATAAGGCTCGATGGAAAGAAGAAACTCCACTGAAATTGTCAGAGGATCTATGGAGGGCTTTTGTGCTCCTGAAGCATCAACACACCAACACAGACTTTGAGATAAATTAGCCACAGTCCAGGGGAAATGATCACAAGGGATTGCTGCAATGCTGCCAGATCACAGCTGCCCAATGAAATTCTCCAAACTAGGAAATGGAGGAAGGAAATCTGAAGTTGAGGGGATGACAAGGATTACTTTACACTTAAGTAGAATATCAACTAGTAACTTAGAGTAACTATGAAATGCAAGCAGGCCAACTGGGACACTTAGAACATCAGGCTTGCAAAAATCATTTAAAGATATACCATCTGAACTAGGCTAAATTGGATCTGTAGAATTATAACAGTAAGTTCTCAGTAACCACACAAATTAATGAGACAAAGGTCCACTAAATTTCATTGTGATTGATAATTATGCAATCAGTGTCAGGAACATATTCTGCAAATACTTTGGGAAATCCCCTCTAAAAATGCGGTCTAAGTGAACCAAAACTGGTATAACCTTAACAAATTGTTTTTCCTCTGGGGCAGAAACCATAATAGCAGCTGCACGATTATGGTGGCTTTCTTACAAAGAAAAGATGAGAAACAATGTAAACTGCTTCTTAAGCAACTGTAGTTCACAGCCATAAGCTATCTGCAGCCATAAACTTACCAGCAGCTAACATTGCTATATTCATCTGAAAATTGCTGCCACTCGGGAAAAACACATCTCATGTCACCCTCTCTCTATGTTCAGAGCCATTTCAGCATTCAGTCTGAAACTGCCTCTGAACATGAGTCAGAGCCCTCAACTGTTACAGTTCCCACAGACTTGAAATAAAAATGAATCCCTGTTCATTTTCCAAGTGAACATCTAATAGAAGAAGCCATATCTAATAGACAAACCACAGGCACAAAATGCAAGCCAGTAGATTTGATGAATGCTAGTGCAGAAGAAAATGTGAGAGAAGGAAATGAAAATAAGATCCCAAAGGATTTTTTTGGGACACTTTACTACATCTAACTAAGAAGCAGCAAAGAGTCAAACTTTTCTGGCCAGGAACCGGGAATTACTCTGATCTGAAATGGATATATGCAGTTTTGCAGTTGGTATTAAGCACTCAGTATATGACTGAAATTTAAGAATAACCATCCATTAAAAAGCCAAGGCACTATTCACTAAGAAAAAAGAGAGAACAAAGAGAGAAGACATTTCATGCATCACTGAGGAGGTGTATCAAAAGGCATAACTCTGCCAGTCAGTCCTTGGAGATCAGTATTCTATAACATAAAACGTGGCAGCATCTCTGTATGGACTACAGAGAACTAAATCAAATTGTTGGAAAAGAATCTGATCTGTTATCACTGTAAGTGATACTCTGGTTTCTGTAGCACATTCAACCATGCTTTTCATTTTTAGAACATGAGTATTGACAAGTGAACTAGAAATGACTGCTTTCTCAGCTGGCCAAGATCTGTGTGAATATAATGCAAGGGTTTTAGCTTGTGCACATTTGCTGTTTGAGGATGTGGTATTGTCGTGGTTTAACCCCAGCCAGCAACTAAGCACCACCCAGCCGCTCGCTCACTCCCCCTCGTTGGGATGGAGGAGGGAATCGGAAGAGTAAAAGTGAGAAAACTCATAGGTTGAGATAAAGACAGTTCAATAGGTAAAGCAAAAGCCGTGCACGCAAGCAAAGCAAAACAAGGAATTCATTCACTACTTCCCATCGGCAGGCAGGCGTTCAGCCACGTCCAGGAAAGCAGGGCTCCATCACATGTAACGGTTACTTGGGAAGACAAACGCCATCACTCTGAATGTCCCCCCCTTCCTTCTTCTTCCCCCGATTTTATATGCTGAGCATGACATCGTATAGTATGGAATAACCCGTTGGCCAGTTGGGGTCAGCTGTCCCAGCTGGGTCCCCTCCCAGCTTCTTGTGAACCCCCAGCCTACTCGCTGGTGGGGCGGTGTGAGAAGCAGAAAAGGCCTTGACTCTGTGTAAGCCCAGCTCAGCGGTAACTAAAACATCTCTGTATTATCAACACTGTTTCCAGCACAAATCCAAAACACAGCCCCATGCTAGCTACTATGAAGAAAATTAACTCTATCCCAGCCAAAACCAGCACAGGCATGAGGCAGCTGGATGTTTGCTGCAGTATGTCAAACCTGTTGAACAGGAGCTGTAAACCCTACAAGTGGTTTGGTATAAAAAAGAAAATTAGGATTTACAGAATTTTATAACACTGTAGGTCAGGAAAAAAAAGAATTCTGTAGTATTCGGCTCACACTTCACAGTTTACAAATTTTGCAAAAACACTGCACAGATTAAGGGAAACCATTTCAGTGTTCAAGAGTGTGAATTTACATTTTCACTGCTTAAATGGGTTCTTGTGGTTACTTTGTCTTAAGCTACTAAGGTCAAAATTGGACATAGATGTTGTCTCTAAAACTGGAAGTAATTACTGAAAAAAAAGATGGGAAGATTTGAAGCCAGTGCCATATTATAGCAGAAGTCTGACTCCTCTGTAGAGAAACTACTGGGGGAGCCAGACTCTTCTCAGTGGTGCCCAGTGACAGGGCAAGAGCGCTGGGCACAAACTGAAACTCATGACACTCCAGCTGAACATAAGAAAACGTTTCTTTATTCTGATGGTGGCTGAACACTAGCAGAGGTTGCCCAGAAGGGCTGTGGTGTCTCCATCCTTAGAGATATTCAAAACCCAAATGGACATGGTCCTGCTCTGGCTGACCCCGCTTTAACGGAGGGGCGGACTAGATGATCTTGAGAGGTCCCTTCCAACCTCAGCCATGATGTGGTTCTGTGATACTGTGCCATTCAAGAGGGAACCCAGGAGTAGGTACATCTGCAGAGCATTTTCACCACAATTTCAGTGGGAGTAAAATTATTTGGGATGGGTGATATTAACATACAGGGATAGTAAGACACCTAGAAATATCTGTGCAGGAAGACACTATATGTACACAATATATACACTATATACACTATTCAGTGATAATATCTTTTATGTCTGCTGTATGTTTGGGGAAGGGACTGTCCTGGTTTCGGCTGGGATAGAGTTAAATTTCTTCCTAGTGCTGTGTTTTGGATTTAGTATGAGAAGAATGTTGATAATGCACTGATGTTTTCAGTTGTTGCTAAGTACCCTGCTAGTCAAGGACATTCAGCTTATAAAAAAAAACAAAACAAAACAGGCGCTGGGGGGGAAGCAAAGCTAGGATAGCTGGCCCAGCTGGCCAATGGTGTATTCCATACCATGTGACGTCATGCTCAGTATATGAATAGTAGATGTGTTCCAGGAAGTAGCAATCGCTACTTGGTTATCGGCCAGCGCGGGTGGTGAGCAATAGCATTGTGCATCACTCATTTTGTATATTCTATTATTATCACTATTATTATTATTATTATTATTATTATTATTATTTTCCCTTTTCTGTTCTATTAAACTGTCTTTATCTCAACCCACAAGTTTTTCTCACTCTTACCCTTCCGAGTCTCTCCCCGTCCCACTGGGGGGGGGGATGAGTGAGCGGCTGCGTGGTATTTGGCTGCCTGCCAGGTTAAACCACGACAGTCCTTTTTGGCGCCCAACGTGGGGCACAAAGGGTTGAGATAACGACACATAAACCACAATTGGGACCAACAGCGTAACATCACAACGTTCCTAGGACTAAGAGGATCTGCAAAATCCTGAGAGACAGCATAACTGAATACCTCCCAGCATGACTAACCTCTAATTGGGGAAAGAAAGATACAGTCTAGAATACTGCCTTTTAAAAGGTGACAACTTCCAATTTACCATGTAATCTCTTTGCACTGTCAGGAAGATGAGAAAGCTGTAACAGGGAATTTTATGAGATGGGTTATACTTCACTGAAACTGCTATAATTGCTACCCCTAATTTGAGAAAAATGTACAAGACAAGTAGCTCCTAACATCTAAACTAGATCTTCCACCTAAACAAAGGCACATGCTACTACTGAAAAGAAAGACACATAGAATAGTAGGGATTTTCTAGATACTGTTCTGTGAAGCATTGTGTGCCTGACGGAGATCCAAAGACCAGAGAAATTGCTTACTTCTGCTGTGTTCAGAGAAAGTGTACATTACTTGATACATTAACAGAACACTATTTGAGCCTTGTTTGTTTAACCTGACTTTATCCTCAATTTTCTCCTCTAATAACTTGCCAGATCCTATGTTCTTGCTAGCCACACGGCCAAACTGGAGACAATCAGATTAGGAAAACAACAAAATTCGTATTCTTGAATTGGTCCTTACCGACTTCTATGACTTCAAATGCAGTTCAATTAACCTTTTAAACGACTGTGGTCTAAACAGTGACTAGTGATCTAGACTTAATCATTTAGCCCTAAATTAGTATTCTACTATAGTAAGATCAATAGAAAAGTTTTTTTTTTCTGATACAAAATTGTTCTAGTCTCCAAAATGCAGATATTTCAGGATGGTATCAACAGCAATACAGCTTGGTAAATTACCCATCTGTCATGGTTGAGCTCTTTCTGGATGATCTCTGACAAACTTCACTATTTTGTAAATTTTTATTGTAGACAGTTCCAAAAGACTTCCATCAGTTGTGGATTTGGTGCCCTTCATGACAGATTATACTGTAGTTTAGAAAGATGGCCATCATTAGAAATAAGTTCAAATTCTAGGTAGAATTTTCAAGCAGCCTCAGAATCCTGCAGTTGCTAGATCAAGCAATAATAGCTGAATTCAAGAGCTCCAGAGTTCTTTTTTATTAAAAGGAATGATATTTTCCTACCTTTCAGGATCCTTAAAAAGTATTGTGCTTTACAAAACAGGAGACCATTGAAGGGATTCATAACAATTGACAATGCAAAGTATAGTGGAGAATGTTCTCTCTGTGGTTTGGCTTCTAGTAGATTTGTGATTTTACTGCGTATATTCTTGTATTATACTGGGGTTATTCATACATCTTTAATCCATATTCTGTTATAGCTGGAAACCTTTCTGAGTTGGGACCACATGTACTGTAACACTATTGCCTGCAGGAGTTTGATCCCCATTTTACATATACCTCTTTGCAGCCTGCATTGATGGGTCTATGTCTCAGGTTACATACATGAAGAGGAAAAGATGTCCAGTCACATCCTTTTCTCCTGAGAAGACACAGCAGTTATGTAGGAGGACAGTTTGCAACATACACTCCCTGAATAAGTGTTGTCTGTCTCCTCAAAGGAAAAGGCAGGAAGGCAGGTGGAAGCATCCTGGAGACCCAAATTTGATCTACATGCTGTCAGTTGGACCACTTTGTACACAATGAGCTTTCCAGCACTTTAGCTTATCTGCACTTTCAGGAATATGAAAATATTTTGGCAATTAAAGACCACTACCAATGCTGTGCAATTAGGCTGTGACTGCATTTACTTGTCCTCTAACAGAAAGTGGTTTTATTTTTTATCTATTCTGGATTCCCATATTCATTCAATTAATGCTTCACAATAATTTGCTGTTCCAGTTCTAATTCTAAACTCTGAGAGACCCTAACTCCACCCCCAAGCAATCATTCCAAAATACTAATGCCGGTTTATCTTCTTTCTTACTCGTTGCATTTAGGTACTTCCCTGGCTACCACTGCACTGTACAACAAGTTTAAGCTCCCAGCTTCAAGGTCCTATATACTTCAGTCCTGATGACATTTATGAAATGGAGTTTTTCTGAGCATCATCCTGAATCTGATTTCAGCCCCCATAGTTATTAAAATAGCATGGATTGTTATGCAGTCAACAAATCCTAAGGACAAGAGGACAAGATGATGTCCAGCTGACCAGGAAAAGCTGTTCATCTGCCCTTTTAAGGCAGCTTTAAGTCCCTTTTGTACCTATCTATGAAAGGAAGACCGCCATATTTAATTAAATAAAGTTACATAGATTTGATAATGTACTCTAAGTTGTTACATTAATAGATGGTAAACAAAATGCTTAAAATGGTACAAATACTTCACTCAGGGTAGAAAATATTTCTGAGTGGAAAACAATATACCAGCAGTGTAGAATGGTGACTATATGCTTTATATTATTGGCCAAATCCTCTCTTCCCTTCTAACTCTAATACTCATAAAACTAATAGCTATGATAAGTTGTGAAATCTATTTCTGTATTCCCAGCTTGCTTTCATTTTGAAAGGACATTCAAAAAGATTGCTATCTTCTTTTTGTAATAGGAAGGAAGGCGTATAGCTTTACAGCTTTTCCTTTATAAGAAATGCTTTTAGTTCCCTGTGGTCATCCCGTCAGTCTGCTGATGCCAAATTTTTCAAGGTAGATGCTGGCTCATTAAGAATATTAATAAACTTGGGACCTCCTGCAGAATTACAAGAACTATCTCACAGCTAAACCGCTTTTTTTTTTCTCCTTGTTTTTGCCTTTCATGAGCCCACAAGAAACAGCCCCTAGATCCCAAGGGGGATGTACCACCAGTTGAAAATCACTCCTACACAAAGAAGTGGAAGTTCAAAAAAACCAATAATTTTGCGAACAGACTTAAAAGCATTGGGGCTGTTTGTGTCTAGGTTTTCCTACAGAAACATCAGGTTCAGATGTAACATTAATTTGGAAGATATTGCTAGGCCACCAAATCAATGAAAAGTCCAGGGTGTCCCGTCAATTTCTAATAAAAGCCCTTAACAAGGGAAGAACAATAGGGTGTTATTATTAAACTACCAAAAATTTCTGCACATGCATTATTTAATGAAAACTTTGCTAGATCTTGTTTAAGCCATAGATTGATTGATGGAAAATCAATAACTGAATTAATTTCTGATCTAACTCCACTAAGTCAGATGAATTGCATCATATGAATTCAAACTGAATTACTTCAGATGACTGATGTTTAGTTAGTATCCTTACTCAAGCCTTTTGAAGCATATATATTTAACCTGCTAATGACATGAAAAATACAATTTGGAAAGCGTAGACATCATGAGTGAATACTGCCTCTCTCTACCAGGAACACCGAACAATTTCCCTTCTACTGTTTTGAGCATTTCTGCCTGCAGAACTCCTGCAAGTTCTTCCTCAACACCCTTACAGGAAAGACTGGACAAGGCAGTAGCAGTGCCATGAGCTCTCTGTAAGGCAGAGAGCTCCCCAACAGCGGGATCCGTCTCACTCGAGCAAGCCAATCCGCCCTGTTCCACCCAGGAGAGGGCACTCTTACACCTGTCCACGCAACCGGACGCGGACACGTATAGGAGGAACAGGAAAGTTAAGATGACAACTTAAAACTCGGTCAACTTGCACAACCAGTTAGTTATTTTTATGATAAAGCTAATCTTTGGAATGAGTTGAGTCATCCAGACGCTGCCACAACAGGAACACAATATGACAGACAATAAACGTGCAGGCTAAATTTATTTTCATAGTCTCTGAAATGTGCTAAGTGATATGCAGATAAAAAAGACAACTTCTGGCATGTAGGCCTCTCTGTTAAAAGCAGGGATGACAGAAAGGAAGATGTAAGTTTGGTGGAAAATGAGGGTTAAATTTAAAAATAATCTAGTTTTATGAATATTATTTGTTGCTGATTTTTTAAAAATAAAGCATTATTATGCAAAGTCTAATATTAATAAAGCCTGTAAAGTTAATCCTCATATGGATGCATCATGAAATAAACAAAATAAGAATTAAAAATACGTTACAGGTTCAACCCGTTTCTAAAGTGTTTGAAATCAATATACAGATCTCTTGAGACAGCTCTCTTCCCCAATAAGAAATCCTCCAGCAACAATGAAAGATGATCAAGCCTGATTTGATTTTTCTAAACTAAAGAGGCCAAGATGCGGAGGGGGGAAGTCTTGTTATGCACGACACAAAGCAGCAAAAGAGGAACAGAATGTTGCATGCTAGAAAGTTATAGTTTCAAAAAATGGCATTTTTTTCTAATCACAGGGAACAATCTCAATAATTCCAAATCCTCTCTGAGTAATTCTAATAGAAAAAAAATCCTATTGATATGAACAGAATAAAGTTAGGAAAATATGGAAATGGAAGAAGATCACCAAGAATCTTAATTTGAAGGAAGAAATTTTACCATACTTAGTGCTGTCATAAGCCTCTTGGAGTCCTCAGGCAATATACTGGGGTTGGGGGGCATCCATAGCCTCAGACAGATGAACCATGTACACGGTGACTATACTGCATATACAGTGAATCCAACATGTGCAATTTGTGCATGAACAACAGCCACTTTTCCATGAAAATGTGGGGAACTGTTTCCTATATATAGGTTGTAGGATAGATAATATTTCCCATATTACATGGGAAATGATACAGTGTTTAGAATGTTCGGTTATGCTAGCATTGGCTAATGAATATTGGCAGCCTTTCCATATTGAGAGCTTGGGCTGAGGTCTTATGACCACTGATCTTACTGTATAGGCACTGATCCTATAAACTTTCCTCCCACAGTAATCTTACATAGTTTGAACTTCATTTAATACACCATATTTCCTGCTCCCACTTCCAGAAGTATTTCAGAGCAATATGCCAAACATACTAAACAATGCGTGGATACCCAGAATTGTATCTCCCAATCTATTAGTTATGATCAACACCAACGGGCAAAAGTATAGACCAATTTGCAGCCAGTTTGTGAAAGCTGCTATTGAAAGAACTGTTTGGTATAAGACTAAATTGATGATGGGATCAATGAAAAAACTATCTCCTGAAATCAGATATATGACAAAATTTTGTGATTCAGAAAGTGAGCTGACTAGTTCAATGGACTAGTTCTACATTTTGTGTGTGGATTTTTCTAAGGGTGAAAGACTACAGAGAACTTAATTCAGAAGATAGATTATATTATAGGACTATAATATAGGACTATATTATCAACATACTATAAAAAATATTGTAAAGTCAGACATGGAAGTCACTGAAATCACACAAAGAGGCGATGTTCTCATTTTTTCTAAGCATTTTCTTATTTCACAAAAAAAAAACCCAAACAAACCCTAAACCAAACCAAAACCAAAACCCAAAACACCTATTCAAAGACTGCTAGTCTATGGTCCTGTTCTGGCCTAAAACCCTGTAGAGTCTTCTGTAAAATAGTAAACTATAGCAAAGCATAAAACAGTATAGCAGGTATACCGTGATAACCCCAGCATGCTGATTACATAAGGTACTGATTTTTATGCAGTGTTTTAATCCTGGCAAAACTCACCACTACTCGGTTCTACCCCCCAAAAAAAGCCTTTCTATATCTATCTTTTACCAAAGAGAAAATTAACACAGTATATGGTGAATATGAAACAGCTGTGAGATAAGTGAAAGATGCCTATTTAAGGATAAGGGAAAGGAATGGGGTATACTAAGGAAAAGAGATACAGTAATTCATATTAATTTGATTTGCTTTTTTGCAGTAACAGACTGACATTTGTAATCCAAACGAGCACATGAAAATGAACCTAGATACAAACCAGGCAAAATTGTTGCCCTTTACTGTGGCTGTTACTGGATGTCTACTACCTATAACATACAAGCATACTCACAGGAACACAAAGGATTCTGACACTTGATAAAGGTCATGTTTTCCACTCCATTCAGAGCAAAATCTGAATAATAGAAGCTCACCTTCTTTCTATGAGCTGTCTGAAAAGACATGAGGCATTTAATTCAGAGATTTTATGTACTACCTTTATAATTTTTGTCTATAGTACTCAATAGGAGCTCAGCACGCCATAAACCTAACTTTCATCTATGAGCTCTAAGAGGCAGAGAAGAGTTATTACCCTTACTTGACAGGTGAGAGCCTAAGGCACAGAGAAGCCATGGCCTACATCCTCAAAAGGAACTTAAGACACATCAGTGGGACTTAGATGTCTAAATTATTCTGAAGATGAAGGCCCAAGATCACACTAGAAGTCTTTAAAAAGAAATCAGGCCTAATGCAAAATGGTCCTTCTCAAAAAGGTACTGAAAACCTCGGCTGAAAAACTGCATTGTGTATTGCATTAAAAACAAGTTTTGGTCTGAAGAAGACCTGATTCGATGAACAGATGCACATGGTACAACATTCTTGCAGGAAAATGGACTTTTTCCAGTCAAACCATAGGGGAAGAGTAAACACACACAGAAAAAGGACTATATGCATCTGTATATAGTTGCCAGATTTTTTTTAATAGGTTGGGCCTATACTTTCTTCATTGTGTATATAATAGTCAAAATGCTGTGTATACTAATGGAGATAAATAAACAGCACTTGCAGATAACAGCCATACCAGAAGTAGACATTTGTTGAGATCAATGTCTATGTTGTACATTGTCCTGCACCGCACCATTAAGAGGAGGCACTATAAAATCTTTCTACAGGCCTTAATATCTTGAAAGCCTCTAGTTCCTGAATAAACAAGTTGTAAATGCAATCTCATGTTCCCCCCTGAAAATCTATCTATGCTCTTGCATACCATACCATATTTTGCGCACCTCGGGGTAGCAGGGACAGTTACTGATACTCTATTTCAGTTTTCCAGACAGAGCAACATCTGTGGCTTGCTGTGTTTGCTTCTGCAATAAAATGTAACAGTCCATTAGACAGGACTGACATTCACCTTTTACTCTTCTTTTAAAATCTTGTAGCAGAATCCATGAAAAGAAACAGTTCCTTACAGTGCCTCCTCAGAGCTGCCTGCTCCTGGGCCTGCCGGGCCTGCAGGTCCCCCTGTCCCGTGTCAGGAGGCAGCAGCGCCTCCAAGGGAAGGGCGAGGGTGGGAAGAGGGCAAGGAGCTGCGCCAGGAGAGAGATGTGCAAGGGACTGCAGTATTCTCCAGCGAGCATAAGGGGAAAAAAAATAGACGGGAACTGCTGTATGGTCAGGTTGAGCAGATTCTCAAGGCATGTGAAACCTCCCCTGGTTATTTTCGCTCAGGGACTTCACCAGAAGACACGTCAGCTGCTCCTTCAGCCAGCTGTTTCCTCAGGGGCACCTCAGACTTTCCCCCTGCTTCCTCGGCCTCCCCCCGACCCAGCCCTCCCGAGGGCTCTCCTTCACCCCCTTCCCCGGCCCGGTGCCTCAGGGCTCCCTCCTGCTGCGCGCTGCGGGCACGAGGCCGGGCCGGGGACGCCGGGAGGGCCGCCCTGCCCGCGGCGGGAGCCATGACAACACAACCGCCTTAACTCTGCCGCGGGGCCCGCCAGGGGCGGGGGGTGGCAGCAGGGCGCTGCCTGCAGACGTTTCTCCTCACGCTCTCGCCGGGCGCCGCCGGGAACCCGCCCGGCCCATGACGGCGGCAGGCAGGCAGGCAGGTGTCTCCCGGGGCGGGCGGCGAGCGGGGCGAAACCCCCGCGCCTCCTGAGGAGGTGGCGGCATCCTTCCCTCGGCGGCAGCGGAGGGGAGGAAGCGGAGAGGAGGCGGCCGAGAGCGCATGCCGCCGCCTCCCCCGCCGGCCAGCACTCGACCCCCACTGCCGGGGAGCCCCGGTGCCCGCTCCGCTCCGCGCACACGACGGCCCCTCCTGAGCGGCGGCGGCAGAGCCGGCTGCCCTAGCGCGCATGCTCGGCGCGGGCGCCATTTTGGTGGGGCCGGGAGTTATCCAGCGAGAGCGGCGGCGGAGCTCGCTGGGCCCGGCTCGGAGGCAGCGGCGAGTGGGTGCCCGCTGCGGAGATGGCTAACATCGCGGTGCAGAGGATCAAGCGGGAGTTCAAGGAGGTGCTGAAGAGCGAGGAGGTCAGAGCTTCTCCCCCCTGCCCCTGGCTCCGCCGCCACCTTTCCCCGTGTGTATGTCTGTGAGTGTGGGCAGCGGGGGAAGGTGCGGGCGCCCCGCCGGCCTGCGCGGGGACCCCGCTTCCCCCTCGGCCCCACCTCCCCGCGCTGGGGGTGGGCCCGTCCCACGGCCTCGGGGAGGGGAATGGCGATTCCCGGGGAGACGGGACCCGCCAGCCGCCGGGAGGGGGAAGGAGGGGGCCGCGGAGCCCCTCCCCCAGCGGGCAGCGGGAGCCGCCGGCGGCCTGAGGGGGGAGCGGGGCCGGCGGGCCGGGGCCCAGGAAGTGTGGCGGCGGCGCGGGTGGCGCGGCCCGAGGAGGCCGGGAAGGCAGGCCCCTGGCGAGGGTCCCCGCCGTCCGCGGCGGGCGGCCGATGCCCGGGAGCGCGCTGCCAGGCCGGAGGCTGCGGGGCGGGGTGGGGCCTGCCCGGCGCGGGGCGTCCCTCCGCACGCACGCGAGTGCCGCCGCCCGCGCGCGGCCAGGCCCACGCGCCGCTCCGCCGGGGAGAGGCTTCTCCGTGGGGGCCGGGAGGTGATGAAGCGAATTGGTGAGGCTGAGATGGGGGGTACGTGATCTCACACATCCGCTGTAACTCACCCCTCTGGTCAGCCAGTGCCTGAGGCTGCAGAGCACGGTTTTAATTTTTTTTTTTTTTTAAAGGGTTGTAACTAAATCCCTATTTATTTAGGTTACTTTAATACAGAACTTCCTTTATCCCACTGCAGGCTTACTCAGCCTTCAGGTGGATGCTTTTAAAGCTTCACTCATTTCAATCATGTTACCTCGTTTCCTGAACAGTATGTTCTGAGGTATGTGGTGGTCAGTAAGAGAAGCTGACTACTTTCAGGGGGACATTAAAGAAGTTCTGATCAGTTGGGGCAATACGTAGCAGCGTTTGCAGGGTTGCATTGATACAGCTTTTGCTGCGTCTGTATCGGAGTTGGTGGACATCAGCCAGATAGGTTTTAATGGTTGTGTCATCATTGTCGTCCTACTTGGGATGATGTTGCAGGTTAGATGCTTGTGAAATATTGATGTGAATATGTAACTCTTAAAGCTGGTATTTTAGAAATCTGGACATATTCACAGAGGAAAAATCGAGAGGATAATTTTTGAAAGATACTAATGACTTAAGGAAAACGTGTTGAGGATAGCAGTAGTTGATATGCTTTTAAATTAAGTATGTGCTGACAGCATTGTTGCTATGCAGCTTGAAGTAGCCCCTAGAAAAATGTAAGGGCCTTGTTTTACAACTGCCTTCAGAGTCCTGGCTGATTTCACCAAGCTATTGCACAGCGAATACAGAATTGCATGTAAAGTAAGAGAAATTTCTAGGTGGATACCTTTATACCAAAGCTAGAAAATCTAGACCTTGTACCCCATATAACCAGCTAATATTGTGGGAACAAAGAAGTCTGTATTTGAAAGTGCTGTCTAAAGGCTTCAAGACCCTTTCCCTTTTTTTTTATGTAGAAAAAACCCCAAACCTTAACTTACATAGGTTTTGGGGGAGATCCGTGCTAAATTTTCTTACTGCAAAGGTTGGATCTAGTGAGCATATTTTTTGCTATTCCTGTTTGTTTAATCTATGCATTGAAGGGCTCAGTACAGAATGTTGGAAATAAATAATATTATGAAATTGCCTTTAAGCTGCCTAAAGCTTCCCAGAAATAAGACCACAATTCTTACGAAACTGAAATTATGGAATTTTAAAATTATAATACAGAAGAGTTTAATATTTCTTCTTTTTCCTGCCATTAGCAAGCTACATATGAATGTTATGCTGATATAGCAGTATGTATAAAATTGCTGTTTACAGAATATACAAACTCCTCTGTCTTGAATGCAAAATTTCAGCATTACTCAATGGTTGTCTAAGTTGCAAGCAAAGTTTTTTGTGAATGTTTGTACATTCAAAGGCAGTCAAACTATGGTGTCAGTACCACTGAGCATGAAAACATATGGAGTGACATGGTGAATGGAGGTATAACTAAATACTACAAATCACAGAGGAAAAAAAATGGTTTTTTTCTATGTGATTTGTGTACTAAAATTATTATTAAACCTTGTTTCTTTAAAAAAAGAGAAAACTCTCATGAATGGTGATGCTAAATTTGTTATTTAGAAGTTTTAATCCCTCTCTGAAAGCAAAGTGGCTCACATTATCTGCACTTAAATTATTCTTGATTTGATGCTTTGAGCTACACCTGAACATGAAGAGCAGCCCCTCTGTTTCCTTGCAGATGCAGTATGATCACAAATGCCTGGGGGAGTGGGCAGGCACACTTGGAAAAAGTACATAGGAAGTTTGTTCTCTGTCTCCTTCTAGTACTCACTTTTGGGCTGAAATGGAGTGGTGGAACTAGAAATGTTTTTTAAGGGAGCAGCTGGATGGCAATTAATTTCTTCTGCCTTTGAAATATGTATTGGAAGCACCAAATTTCACTTCTAAGTATCAGAGAGCTCTGAAAAGCGTCTTTGTCCTTGCTATGGATAAGGATCCTTGGACAAGGATGCTATGGATCCTTGCTATTCATATGACTAAATATACTTTTCATATTATTTAGCGCTTTCTGTTTCCTTGACTTAAATGGCATTTCTGGGAAATCACTAAAATGTGAATATTAGACTATCTTGCCCTCTGGTTTACAGATAAGAGATGAAGTCTCTTTTAATATTGAGTCTGGAGCTTCTTGCGTATTTTGAAAAAACATTTAAAGTCTTTTCACACTTGAGCAACAGAAGCGTTTTTACTCTGCTTGCTTTATTATTTCTAGTTTTATTATAAGCCCTACACATTAACTTAAGACGTGGGATATTGTGTATTTAAGAGAGATCCTTGTAACTTTGCATCTCTTTAATATTTGAATTAAATAGATGAAACCAATTTGTCAGGAGTGCTCTCCAAAGTATGATTTAAATAAAACTTTTTACCTTTGTGTGGAAAAAAGCTTTAAAATTCTAAGGTAGATGAGGTACTGCATCTTTAACAAAGATGAAGTTAGTCTAGGTAGTAACTCGACTGGTTAAATATGTGTTAAGGATACTGTACTATGCTTGCATTAAAATTCTAAAATGAGTAAGCAGTATGTAAGTCAGATCATACTTCAAATCCTAGTCCAGGCAAGGCATCAGTTGCTCAACTTTGTCTCTTCTCTTGTTCTTTCATTTCATTAATCTGTTATCTTGTTGGTTTTATAGGCTGAAATTCTAAAGCCGCAGAACATATTTTGAACAAAAGTGTGAGGCTGCAGCATGATGGAAAAACCAATAGGGAGGGAGAAGAGTATCCCACTTTTGATAAGTGAGAGAAGGCTTTGGTGAAGGTTAGCTGGTATTATTTCAGAATAGAGTTACTGGAATGCTGCAGTGGGTAGCCAAGTCCTTACCTGCTCTCTGTTTATAAGCAGCTATCTTATGAGAGGAGGAATCTATCTGGCATTTAACAATGAATAGAAACATGTTGAAAAATTTTGTGGTCACTTAAAGACACATGCTGAGAAGTGGTTGTAGTTCATCAGGTATGTTAAACAATGTGTGACTTGTTTTCATATTTTAATGTCACATCAGTGTTTTGATTTAAAGAAATTATATTATGCTAGCATTGAATGTTTAATTGGCCATCTAGTTTCTGGATGTAAGGTGTTTTCTGGCCATTGGTAAGTCAGAGGCTAATAGATAGCTTACAGATACCTTCAGTACCAGAGTAGTAAGCTACACATGGGGAAACATAGCTTCCTCCTAGCAAGAAGAGAGTTGCTGGTATCTCTACCACAGAATGTTCTTCTCTTATGAATATCAAGAGGCGGGGGTTTATCTGCATGGGAGGTAAACCCAGATAGAGCTGAGAATAAATTAAACTCAAGTGCAGTTATGGAATATGAACATCTGCATGGGCAGATACCTGAAGTAGCAGTTCAAATTTGTAACTTGCTTGAATCCAAAATAGCATTCAAGTGGAGACAGTAGGTTAATGGCAAAATTTTGAAGTACTTCATTTCGAAGAAGGAAGTGGGTATTTGTTTTGGAGTCCGCTATGTGTTTTTGTGATTTACAGGAGAAAGGGAGAACAGAAAGGTAGTGGTAGTCTGCCATACCATGTCCCTTCTTAGGCTTTTAGAGTTCTCGTGAGTAGCTCTGGTGTTGCTTTTATCATTGCCTTTAGTGGTCTTGTGATTTGTGTCAATTCATAGTAGGATGCTAAGTGGCATCTCTGAAATTTTCTTGCTATTTGGAAAAGCCATAAGCGTTTAATCTTCAGGCTGAGAAAAACTTCATTACTTTGGTTTTTTTTATATTTGGGCAGTCTTAGGTGCTAGAAGTTCAATTCACTAAGATGGAAACTTTTAGTAGTAATTGTGCTTTAGTGTTACTAGAAGGGCCTGTTGGAAATTGTGGATGCTTGTTTTTCTTCCCATTTATCATGTAGAACAAATGCAGATATGTAAGAATGAGCTGTCTTCTATTATGGCTCCTGAATCAGCACCAGATTTTTTTTAAACAGCGTCCATTTTCTGCTAATACATATGCTTAACTTCTGATTTGTAAGAATAGTCTTATTGAAGTCAGTAGAGGTTTAGTGAGTGCAGTGGGACTGTTTGTGTGAGTAAAGCTAGAGTGTACCTAGTTAATTAAAAGGCGTAAAAATGAGAACTTTTAAACTGACGTTATTATATTGGTACTAATCTCTGTTCAGCCTCTCAGAAGTCTTGCATATGATAAAAAAGTGGTGGTGGGGGGTGTTGGAGCGCAGGGCTGCTATGCAAAGGGATCTTAGTAGGCTGGAGAAGTGAATGGGCTGACAGGAACCTTTTGGAGTTCAACAGAGGTAGGTACCAAGCCCTGCATCTGGGAGGAAGCAAACGCCATGCATCAGTACATAGAGACTGGAGACTGACTGGAAATAGAGCAGGCTAGCAGAAAAAGACCTGCATGGCCTAGTGGAGAGCAAGTTGAACATGATTCAGGAGTGCTCTTGTGGCAAAGAAGCCCAACCACATACTGGGTTGCATTAGCAAGAACAAAGAACATAGTTGTGGGTTGCAAGAAGTGATTCTTCCTCTCTATTCTGTGCTTATGAGACCATATCTGATGTACTGTGTCCAGTTTTGGGCTTTCCAGTGTAGGACATTGATATACTGGAGTGAGACCAGCAGAACACCATCAAGGTGGTTAAGGGGCTGGAGCACATGATGTGTGAGGAGAGGGTGAGAGAACTGACGTTGAGAGAACTGTCCAAAGGGACATCTTCCTGTCATCCACAAATACCTAGTGAGAGGCTCTGGAGAAGAGCCAGACTTGTGTCAGAAGTGCACAGGGATAGGATGAGAGGCAACAGACGCAAGCTGGAACATAGGAAATTCTGACTAAACACTGCGGGGGGGAAAAATTACCATGATAGTAGTCAAACATTTAAACAGATTGACCAGCGGGATTGTGGAATCTCTATCCTTGGAGATGTTCAAAACTCAACAAGTTCTTGAGCAAGCTGCTCTCACTGGACCCGCTTTGAGCAGGAGGTAGGACTAGAGGCCACGCAAGTGTCTATTCCTACATGATTCAATATTTCTAGTATAAGTTTGTTTTTTAATTACTGTGTTTTTTTCTGTTTGTGAAAAAAAACATACAGGCAGAGGCTCCAACTCTGTTGCCACACCTGGTAAAACTTTCCTCTGTAAGCAAATTGAAGAATTTTAAAGTTGACTTTTTCTTTTTAGTTCAGAAGTTTCCACTATTGTAAGACAATAAGATATCCTATTCCTCTTTAAATGGGGGGCTCGGTTTTTCTGGTAGATGCAAAGCAGTCAGGTTTTTAGGTCGAACAAGTTCTGGGTTGGAACTGTGAAGGTAGAACAGATACGAGATCCATAATGCTTCTTTAAGCTGCATGTTTCTGAAATGTGACGACCATCTTAACTTTAAAATAGTTGTGAGATCCTTTGTACATTACCAAAAAGAATTTTGTCTACTGTGTATTTCAAGCCATGCCTATGATTTTAGGCAAGACAAGGTTTAGACCTGTTTCTTATAATTATATAAAAAGGATACTGAAATGCCATTACTGTGCATCTTTGGTTTTCTTAATTCCATCTATGATGTGTTTGGTTACATCTTCCAGTTTGTAGTGGAAAATAATGCAGAATGGATCTGTAGATCTTTGCCTTCAAACGAGTTTGTCTGTAAGTCACTTTTTTGGTAACTTGTCCTGGTTTCGGCTGGGATAGAGTTAATTTTCTTCCTAGTAGCTGGTATAGTGCTGTTTTTTGGATTTAGGATGAGAATAATAAACACTGATGAGAATAAAACACACTGATGTTTTAGTTGTTGCTAAGTAATGCTTACACTGGTCAAGGACTTTTCAGCTTCTCATGCTCTACTGACTGAGAAGGCTGGGGTTGCACAAGAAGCTGGGAGGGGGCACAGCCGGGACAGCTGACCCAAACTGGCCAAAGGGATATTCCATACCATATGATGTCATGCTGAACAAAAACCTTGGGGGGGTTGGCTGGGGGGACGGGGCTGCTGCTCGGGAATGGCTGGGCATTGGTCAGTGGGTAGTGAGAAATTGCATTGTGCATCACTTGTTTTGTATATTCTTTTATCATTATTATTATTTTCCCTTCCTTTTCTGTCCTATTAAATTGTCTTTATCTCAACCCATGAATTTTACCTTTTTTTCTGATTCTCTCCCCCATCCCACTGGGAGGGAGTGAGCGAACAGCTGTGTGGTGTTCAGCTGCCTGCTGGGTTAAACCACGACATAATTAAAGAATAGTTGGCTCAAAACAAAATGCATTTGCTAGGAAGTTTTAAGAAAACTGCTTGTTATTCTCACTTCTAAGGTGAATAACTGAACTACTGGTTTACTTGTAGTTTTACGCCTGTTTATCTGAACCATGTAGCTGTTTTTCAAGTTCTATGAATATAATACCATTGCACTTTTAAGATCAGTATTACGTAGATACTAATAAACACTAGTATTATGAATATTACTTAAAACTGTGATTCAAAATACTAACCATACAATGTTAGTGATCATTTGACCAGTTGGCCAGTGGCTATGAGTTGGCCAGTGGCTATGAGTTGGCCAAGTATTGGTAGTGGGAATATTTGAGCAGGGAAGGCAAGATCTATTGCTCATTCCTGCATTCAGTTAGTGGCATTTTTTCATGTTAACATGTATCCAGTTGAGTCCAGATGTTTAGTGAATGGTCTACATATCAGTTGGCAGAATCCTAAAGATTTTGGGAGTAAGTGGAAAACAGAAAAAAACTTGGTCTCCATTGGAATCAGGTTCATTTGGTTGTCTTTGGTAATCTCTTAAAAACCTGAGGAAGGAGAGCAGTCACTAGTTACAGGACTGAGTTAGTCAGTTTAGGATTAGGGCTTAGGCTGCAGCTACCAGATGGTACCCTCTGACCACAACTCTTTGTGGACCTAAGGGGTAGTAGGAATTAGCCAATCCTTTAACCTTTCCAGTCTCCCATTCATTCTTCTGTGCTTGTTTCCAGGAGTTTGGCTTTAATAGGAAAGAAGTGTACGAGTCCTAAGGTTAGTTCACTTTACTCAGTATGAAATTTAAATAAAGTTAACGTTTTATCATAGTAAACTTGTGTAACTATAAACTGCAAGAAGGTGCTGGTTAACAGTCCAATCCTGAGTTGTCTGGTGGTCTTTCGGTTGCATTAAACTTGTTAAACTAGTGCAAGTACTTAGTTCTTAAATTCTTCACCTGTTAAACCATTTCTAGCTTGTTTCATAATGCTAGTAGGGATTGTTGTCGTTACTATACTTCATCACTCTTACACTAATAGTTGCTGCTGGTATTAAATTGAGAAAATGCTTCTGTTTAAACTTTATCATTAATATGCAGTCTATTTTTTTGTCTCTGACAAACTAGGTAAAACTGCTGCAATGTAGGTAAGGAAAATAAGCAATTTAGTTCTTTTATGACAAAGAGTGTGAATTTTGAGGAATAGTATTCTATTAAGGCATTCTAGGGATGTAGTCCACTTTTGCCCTCCTGACTTACCTAGCATTTTCCCTTCAGTGTTAATACTTGTAATATTTGAATTGAGAGCACTTGAGTATGCTTGCCATGAGTATTTAATAAAATAGTATCTGCATAATAAATGAAGTACCTCTGTGAGCAGCAAAAATAACCTTGTTTGAGGACCAGATCTGCGTCTGTTATTCTAGCGTGTTGTAACAGAATTGTACTAAGGCCATGGATTGCTCCTCTCTAGTCTTTGAAGTGTCTGCACAGGAGAGTGATGTTGTGAATATCCCTGGCTACAGAAGAAGCTTCATTCAGCACTTACACTTTATTGGACACTGTAAAATTCCGTCAGTCATAGAGTATGACTCCTATTTGGCTATGCTTATGTTTGAGAGCTGAGCTCATACTGTGTATCATTAGTAGGAAACTAATTAGTGTTCATTATTTCATCTTTACTACTCATTATTAGCCAGTAAGATCAACAATTCATTGGGAAAGGAACGACTAATTGTATAATCTAGTTTAGAAAATCAAGGTTTAAGATGACATGCCTTCAGGTTTTGAAATACGTTTGTACAATGTTTTATGAAGGGGCGGGGGGACCAAACCCACAAATGCATTAGTCCATGTTTTACTTAAATAGGTAGTTTAGTTCAAGCCAAATATATATCGCTTTTTATTTTTAGCTGAATGTGAACTGTGAGAAAGTCTTTTTAAGTTTTTGCTATGTTAGGATGTGTTTAAATACAGGAGGCTGTTGTGAAATAAGGTAGCATATACAAATGGAAATCATGGTAGCTGTGTTGTATTTGCTCCCTTTCTGGAAACTCTTAGAGCCTTCATGGTGTTTAGTTAAGCCCTTCCACTTTGGAATAAGGGTGTCCATATGGGAAGCTAGTACAGAAAAACTGTTCTGAGCTATTTCTGCAAGTCTTCAAGCTCTGGGACTGTGAGTGAATTAGCATAATTGATTTAAAATGAGCTGAATCCTGTGATTCCTTTATATGTAGAATTACTAGCAACCTAAATAGGGTAGACTTACAGAATTGACTGCAGAATCTGCATCAAATGGTTTTGTGTGTTTATAGAATGACTAATTCAAAGTATGGTTCAAACTGATTATTAAAGCATACTTTATCTGCTGGGTTTTTCAGTTGTTTTGCATCAAAGACAGAACTGTGCATAAAAAGATAAGGAAAAATGCATCTTGCATTCTTGCAAAACTGCTTGTTCATTTAGGCTTTCCTGATCAGGGTTAACCGGAACAGGAGTCCCTTGCACTGTGCTCATTCTGATGTGGAGTATCTCAGTGGTCCTCGGATTAGGTTCGAGCAACTCTTGCCCGTGATTAATGCTCCTAGTAGTGTAAATTGCATAGTTAGACATAGCCTGTGACTGTATAGGGGCCCTTAACCAGTATAGGAGTGTAGGTATGCTGTTATGTACACAGCTTTCATGGCATAGCTTTACCAGTTTAACCACACTGTCCCTTAGTGAGACAAGCAATGATTTTATAACTGCAGTTAAGGCTTATGCCAGCATAGCTGTGTCAGTTACACCTCTGCGTGTCCGTGACTGATGCAACGAATTTGTCAGAAATAGTTTAGACAGACACTAGAGTTGAAGTTTCAAAATTCTTTTAAGTTGTCCTCAGGCAGTGCCAAGAAGCAGTGTCACATTCCTCCTGCAGCCTGGTCTTCTCTTCCCACTTTTGTGCTCCTTCTCTTACTTGCAATGTTTGTGGTGAATCAAATCAGGCAGTTGGGTTAAAACGAAAGAACTTTCTTACTAAAATAGTTTTAATTCAGTTGTTTGCTCTGCAGTTATATGAACACTTGCACAAAATTCTGCCCCCTCCTTTATATTAGATCTACCAGGACCAGGAGGAAAGTAGGACCTTGGCAGCTGTTAGCCTAGCTTAAATTGCAGTGGAAGTAGTCTCTTTAAGTTTTTTCGTAGAGTGATGTTTTAACAGCTGAACATTAGCAAGAATAGGTATTTAGATACCTTAAATAAAAAAGGTTGTACTAAAACTTGGTGATGCTCCAGGTCTAACTGTTGCGAAACGAACATGTTTTTGATATTTGAGATGTTTTGTGTTCTGACAGGAAAAAAAAAAATCCCTCTTGGTATTGTTCTTGTTTGTAAACACATGTAGTAATACAGAATTTTAAGGCTGGCACAGGTTTAGTCTCTTGTTAAGACATTTTACTAAAGAGTCTTATGAAGATGCATTTAATAAGTAAAACTGTGATAAATATGAAAATTCTAGTCTGAGTCTATTACCAGTACTACAGAAGTCGCACAGTGTTCATATTTGTAGCTCCTTAGGTGTATTAAAATAAAAGTTACATATTAGTAACATAGTATATTGATCAGTAAATAAAAAAAATTAGTATGGAAAAATAATCTCACATATTTTTACTAAAACAGGCATAACTCTAGAAAATCATGTGAGTACAGTGAGATTAAACAGAATGTGAAATGTGGAAGAACTTAAAGACTGAAATTGATAGTAGGTCAAAGAACGTGGGAGCATTTTAAGAAAATGTTTTTCTTTGTATTGACCTTTTCTTATCTAGGAAAGTTGCTCTTTAATGTGCTTTAGACAAACTTGTTGCCTCTCTTCTCCTTGCCCTGCCCCAAACATTTGATTGTTTCACAGATGAGCATTGCTCTCTGCTTTGAAGGTCAGCAAGAGCGCCCTCTCTGAGAATGCAAATGTGATCTGCTGGTCTCAACTGATAGTGCAGTGCATGTACTTCATAGTCGTGACTGTGGTAATTATGTGACATTTCTGCTTCTCTTAATAATAACAAGCTTAGGCACTGGAGATGCACTTGATTCCGGCTTTTAAGCTGGAGTGAGTCTGAAGGAATACTTCCAAAGTATTGAACTATTCCTGCTTGCTTTGGTAGCTCTTTGTGACTGGGGGGAGGGGGCGGGGAAATCAACAATTTTAGACCTCAATATTTTTGAAGTTGAATTTGCCATTTTGCTGCAGGACAGTGTCCTGCACTTTGCTTCCTAGTAGAGTTGTTGCAAAAGAGTGAGCTGCGCAGATGCAATGTAGTTATCCGGAGCTACTCTGGGGTAGCAAAGGGTTAAGAAGGTAGAGTGTTGGTTTGAAAAGAAGTAAGGGCAGGGAGATGGGAGGAGAGGCTGGTAGTTGATTTCTTAGACAGCAGCCTAAGAGGTGAGCTTTTGTGGAGAGAGCTGAATCATTTGGACTAAGTTGAGAGAGTTAATGGTATCGTAGCAGAAGAGTATAAAAAATAACGTGGCAATTATGGCAAAACAAAATTACTTTGAATATTTATCCACAGATTTGCAAGGGGTTGGTAAATAGGATAAGAACGAACTTGGTTTTGTTTTTTAAGTTACTAATTTAAATAATTGTTTAATGGAGTAAAATGCTACTGAAAAGTTGGAGTTTTCTGCTCAACACTTATGTTTACTTAGACTCATGGCCTTTTGCGAAAATAGCCTTATATGGATTTCATTATGATAGTCAATCAGATGATCTTTTTCTATAACTCTCTTGAGATACGTTCATGCCAGATTTTGGTGTAGAGTAGGACTGTTGTGGTAGAATATAAAACGGGGGGAAGGGTAAGAACAGTTTTATGAGACACTAGTAACTTTATAGTACCATAGATTAATTTTGCTAGCATGGCTTTAGACTAGGGTGGAGTATTTCTTACTTAATTTGGCTTATTAAATATTGATCCTTACAGCATCAGTATAAAATGTTTGGATGTTCAAAAGTACCTACTTTACATCTGTAAATCGTAGCTGTATCAAAGAAGTAACTAAATTTTGATTAGATTTTAGGTAGGTTAAAAAGTGTTTATTGCCAATTTACCTCATAGAGGAATTAAACAAAAATTTAAAAATTCTGTCTGAAAGATAAAGTAATTTTTTTTTTTTGTTGGTGCAATTGGGAAATAATTAGTGATAGAAAACATTTTGTTTTAAATGCACGCCCTCCCTTGCAAACTAGTGGACTTTGTCCTTGGCTGAGAAAATTCTGGAGAAGTTTTTCAAATTTATTCCTTAATCGTTGCTGAAATCTTGGCATGTACGTTCTTTAACATTTTTGTCACTTCTTAAAACTTTTCCTTAATGTGTAAGTTGCTTGTCTTAAAGCACGAAATGGTTACAGAGTTTTAATACTTAGCTGCTTTTATTGCAACTAGACTTGTTTATCTATACACATCATTTATCATTTATGTGTCTTTTCAGGTTAGGGTTTTTCTCTTTGTTTTTTTTGTTTTTTTTTTTAATATACATATGTTTCTAGAGTTTTCTATGAGTTATTTTTGTAAAAACAAAGTAAATTAACGGAAAATAGTAGTACTTTAGCCGGTATAGAGTATATTCCCCTTAAGATGGAGGAAAATCATGTTACAGGACCTATAAAATCACAGACTGCAGGTAGTGAATTGCTGTATGGAATAGCGGGATTTTTGGGGGGGAGGGGTTGTTTGTTTTGAGTTTTTTACAGACAGAGTTATTCAGAAGGAACCCCTTTTAAATTGGGTTTTAAATTCCAAATCTAATTCTATTTCAAGTAGGGTGTGTTTGTGTGTGTGTGTGTTTTTTGTTTTTATAAATCCTTATTTAGCATGTCGTCATTTATACTCAAAAATATTTGATATGAATTTTGCATGTGGTATCTGAATATGTAAGTTGAGACAGATACACTTAGAAGATACAAGTAATAATTCATTTTGACACTACTTTATTCTTTTTAAGAAAGTAACATGCTGAATTGAAGCTATTAATATTGCTAATAAACATAATTTCTTTTCCTTTTTTATTCTGACCACAACAGTTTAAAACATAGTATGTATGCTAATGGATGTATAGTGGAGAATTGGGCCTGTTACATTTCTTTGGAGTAATTTTACTATGCAGGGATCAAAGGTCTAATGTTAAGATAATGTCATGGGGGGAGTAAGTAGAGTTGGTTGGTCCTAGAATAACCTCACTCAAAACTTCTGTTTTGTATGCCATCATCATCCGCTATTAAGTACATAAGGTGTTTTGTAGCCATGGGTGACATGGACGTGTGAGGGATTCTTTTGGATTTTGGGACTTTGGGTTTTTTTTTATTTCTTCCACTCGAGAGGGTTCAACATAGATGTCAAAAACTGCTGGCCATGTAATTAAAAAAAAAAAAATTTAAAAACATCTTATTCCTGCATTTTTGGTTAAACCTACCAGTATCTATCCATATGTTGCCAGCTCTGATAATAGGCATTTTAATGCTGATTACTTGAGGTTAACTTTTTTCCTGATAGCCTACTTATCAAAATTACTGTAGAATTTGGAGGCTTTTTGGAAAGCATAAAAAATTCCAATGCACTTGTAATGCCTACTTCTAAAAAAAAAAAAAGTAATTTCATCTACCTCCAGTCTTCAGGAAGTAGACTTATCTCAGGATCGAACTTGGAAATTTCTTTTTTTTTCTTTTTTGGTAAATGTAGTAACTAGTATTTTGTATGTGGGAAAGAAATTTTTAGAACAGTAGTGCAATTTTTATCATCTTGTCTTAACATGCTCCTGTGATGTTGATATGTTACAGTTTTGTCTTGGCTCTCTTTTTTGCTTTTTATCTTCTGTGAAGGAAAACTTTGATTTTTAAGAGTGGAGGTACTGGACTAGTGAAGAGGATAATAGGCCATGAATAACACATAAATAAAAGTTTTTTAAAGGCAGATTGGAGAAGAGAGAAAGAGATGGCATGGAAGGCTCAGGAGAAAGGGTGGATTAACTGCAGAAAGAAGGCAGGCCCCTCTAATGAGGGACTCCTTGTTAAGGCCTGTAGACTATGGTGAATAAAAAGAACAGAAAAGCTTGTTGTCATCTGAGAGTAATATTACAAGGTTCAGAGCTGCTCTCTGGAAGGATTTTAGTAGAAATGGAGAAGACGTGTGTGATAAAGTCTTCACAGTGGGAGAACTTACTCTTCAAAGTTTCTGCAGGAGTGGATTTTGTGTTCTATTCAAGGAGGATACTCAGATATAAAACTGGCTAGTGTAATTCTGGATTTTTTTTTTTAAAGACAGGAGGCAGGCAAAGACAAGTCAAAATATTATCGATCAATAGGTACTCTAATAAATGTGATTAAGTGTCCAGTCTTTGGGAGATGCTCACAGAATGACTCTTCACGAAGGATTGATTCTTTTAGGTTTCTTTTTAGAAATAAGGCTTTTGTAATGGATGAAAGTGCCTTATATGAATCTTCCCCAACTTTTCTGCCTCATGCTTTTAGTTTAATCTCCATGCTTGGGTTTAATCTCCACAAGACAGAATAAAATTGGGTAAGCATGACTATAGCAATGCATAAAGAGTCTCAGCAGTTGGGATGGTCTAAAAGACGACAAATCTTTTGACTAGAGCCCTAGTGTGAAGCAGGGGATGCATTTAAAAAGAAAAAAAGGCTATACATAGTCCGACTAGAATATGAAGAAAAAAAGATGAGGGAATGGCATCATACATTGTGCAATATGTTGCATTAACATTCCTTTGTCAGTCTTGATCAAAATAATTTTCAGGTGTGATGATGGGAAGTTCTGCTGGTATAGTATTGGACTTGTAGATTCCTAGATTCCTTTGGTGTCGGAGTGTTTTCATGTTGGCAAGAAATGCTAGTGGGAATTGTATTGTTACAGAATTTAACTTCTTTGTGATTATAGAAATAAATGCTGCTAGTGATGGCATGGCTCATATTTCAGGAATTTTTAGCCCAGTGATTTAGTCACCAAATTGTTACTGAATCAACAGGAGGTGATGCTGTTTTAGACTTGGTATGGAAGTGTAATGAGGTCTTTGTAAAAGAACTGCTTCTGGAAAATCAAC
This sequence comes from Calonectris borealis, assembly GCF_964195595.1. NCBI lineage: Eukaryota > Metazoa > Chordata > Aves > Procellariiformes > Procellariidae > Calonectris > Calonectris borealis. The sequence continues at coordinate 26,722,865 of NC_134315.1, forward strand.
TTGTGTTGTGAGATCACAAGCTGATTCAAAAATTCTGTGCTAAGATCATTGGTGTCAGAGGCATGCTTTTGGAGAACTCTGCCGTTGCTAACATTTTAGAGACAGCTCAGATGATTACGGTGGAGGCCAGGGATTTATTCTGTTAGAGCTGCTAAAATTAAGTAATTTTATCCTATGTGATCCTCATTAAGGGGAAATATTGTAGGAAAACACTCCAGATTTAATTGGATGAATAATCACTTCAGTAGAGTTAAATATTAGTTATTGCTCCAGGGATGAAGGAAAAAGCAAGAATTGGCAAGGTCAAGCTGAGTTGCACCTTGAAAAGTCTACCAGAATAGCATGAAAAAGGTTCTTCAGCTATGTAAATTAAAAAAAAGCATTTGTTATATGGAGGGCATGATAGAATTTAAGCATGAACCCAAGATTAAATTAAACCTTACACTGAAACAGCGTAATATAGCCTGCTATTTTTCCTCAAGGTTCTGTACAAAGGGAGCAAGGATATGGAGACAGCTACAGCTGTAGTAATAAAAGCAGTCATCTCAAATGGGGGAACCAGGATCACTGAGTCTTGAAAGAAACTGAGCTTAGCAATAGGGTTTGTTTTTGTTTGTTTGTTACCAAATTTATGGAGTCAGGAAGGATTTGTTCTGAAAAACAGCTAGTGTGGTACTAATTGAAATTGAATATGAAGGTGAATATCCAGGCTGCTACAACAGTGTGCAGGGCACTGAAGAAAAGTAAAATGTTAAGTAGAAAATTAAGCAAGCTGCAGCATGGGTTAACCGTAGATCATACAGTTGAAATTCATCCCTTTTGCTATTGCTTCAGTCCTCAAGATGGAAAATCATGGGTTTACTTGCAAAGAACAAGAACTCCTGCTGTCAATGTGGAGCTTACCAGGTGAAGTTGACAGCTTACTGGTTGACAGAGGGAGAGCGGGAGAACCTGAATAGACCTTAGAATGACTGCCTTACCTGAGCAGGTAGTTTTGGTGACTCGTTAACTGTATTGGTTATTTAAACCATTGTGCTGCTTTGTGAACTAAAAGGTAACGCACAGGGGCAATACCTCTGAGAAAGCACAGTGCAGTCACTGACGGGGACAAAATCTTCCATAGGAGGCCTTGCTGGCACTCAGTCACTTGATCTGAGCCTCATGTCATGCTGCCACAGAAGGCAGAAATTTGATCTTAGGTTATGCTGGTTGTGATATATTTTCAGTGAGTGCAACGGAGTGTTTGTGTCACGGATTCTGAGACTTCATCTAAATTCCTTTACGTAGGGCTAGTTAGGTGATCATGGGACATAGAGTGAGAAATTTAAAAAAAAATTTGTATGGCGAGATTAAAATTTCAGCTTGTTTAGAGCAAAATTAAGGTGAAAAGGGAAATCGGTATAAATACCGTATATTTTGCGAGAGGAATAAATACTAGAGATACAAAGAAACTTGTTGGAGCTGGGAAACAATGCTGTCACAGGTGGGCATAAATAGATTATAACTTTACCTAAATTGTCGTTTAAAAAGCTTTTAACAATTGTGAGGTAGTGGAATGAGCTGCCAGTTGGAATAGTGAGCGCAAAAAACTTACAAGGAGGATTGGAAAGCTTGCAAGAGGAATGTGTTGCCTATGATTGAGTTTGGATTCAGAGAGGGAGTTTCTTACAGTGCCTGGCTGTTGGGGAGGGCTGTCTCGCTGGGATAGCCTGTCCTTCTGCTGCTCAGTATTATGGAAACAAAGCTTTAAAAGAAAACTGTTTTGGTTGCTCTCTGGTCATGCAACTTGTATGAACAGTAGGAGGAAAGAAAATAAATCTAAAATATGTTTAAAAACGTAATTTCATCAGTTATATTAATAACTTCCTTTCTCTGATGTCTTAGCTAAGGTCATGAAAGACAATGCAAGATCTGATGCTGAGCTTAAAACAAAAAGTTAGTTTATAGATATAAATTAGTAAAACAGAACCATTACGTTTAGTATTTAACTGGCTTTTGATTTTGGAGGTGCATGGAGCGTTCTTAATTTGTAGCGTGGTTGAATCTTTGTTTTTTGAAGTGCAGTACTTGGCCTCAACTATGCAGTTGCAGGTGCTGCCTCATTTGTGTGGGTTTGAAGGGTTTTTACCCAAGTTTTAAAGACAAGCGTGTGTAACTATAGCTGTAAAAAGCTCCCAATTCACCATTAGATTAATGTAGTGAAACTTTTAATGAGGGGCTTTTGCATGGTGAAACTTTTATTTAAACTTTGATTTTTCTTTATATCTGTGAGCATCTCTGCTCAGAAGAGCACCCTCTTTGGTGGGGGGGGACTGAATCTGTAGAACATTTACAGGAAGGAAATAGAGGTAATCTGCCAACTATTGTTCAGTGAATTCTGCATCGTTAACAGTTCACATCATTGGTAGATCCAAGAACCAGTTGATGGCAACCATCAGCTTTATCTGACTTAACTCTTCTCTCATAGCTGTCAGCAACTAAGTTTACTCTAAGGGAGAAGAGAAGTGCAGCTGCACAGGGCTTTTTGGCATAGAAGTTGGAACAATTATAAAGGATCTGGGAAGATGATACAAGTTCTTGAAAAAAAAACATAGAATTCAGGAAATCTGTATTGCAGTCAGTGAGCACAGTATACAGAAGTAGCAGAATGGACAAACCTGTGATTACTTACCTCTAAAAACTTCATGGTATATCTTTCTAAAAGGAGATTCTGCTTTGCATCCTCCCAAAAAAGTTACTGGCTGGAAGACTTGTATGAATTTCACTAACACTGCTCTTTGGACTTGGAAAGCAAATTCAATGGAATGAGTAGCTCTGGCTAAACACTTCTCGGAATCAGTTTCTGGAAAACATATGTTTTTTTCAGTATCAAAATACAGTGTTTTTATTTTGTAGGCAAGTTGATATGGGGTGTGAAAATGTTGAGGAGGTGACAATGAAATTCAAGTGTATAAATAGTTTGTACCTTACACCTAAATATTAAAGATAAACATGATCTTAAGCAAGACTACAGTATTCTGTTTAGATCATCATATTGTTTAAAAATAGTGAGCACTCCATTTGGGGAAGTCTTTCTGTATTCCAGTGAAAGTGGCAATCATGTCTATTATTAATTAAATTGCTCTAAACAAGAAAAAACCAATGTGTAACTCGCTCAATTTAATTTTATAGTTTATAGTTTAAGATATGTAGAATTAATAGCTGATTTGAAAGATCACGGTCTTTTTAAAATGTAATCAACTTTAAAATATAATTTTAGATATTGTGTTGCTGGGTTGCTTTGCTTATTTTAGTGATAGTATAAATATTGTTGAAATTTCTAATGCTTCACAAATAGTCCATTTTTAATGAAGTAAAATTCCAACTGGAAGATAGCAATTCACTTTAGGTTACTGTATTTTTAAATTTTTATTTATATTTTGTTTTAAACTACTATTCTAAAAATTTAAAATACCATATTTTGGGGGAAATCTGTATGTTAAATGCTTACTTATGATTCTTTGTTTCTCTGTTTATTTTTAAGACGAGCAAAAATCAAATTAAAGTAGATCTTGTAGATGAGAATTTTACAGAATTAAGAGGAGAAATAGCAGGACCTCCGGACACACCATATGAAGGCAAGTAATGTTTTTGTGTATGCAATCATTGTACACTTCAAATATGTGTCTTGAGATGCTTTGTTTGTAAAATTAAGTTACACCATAAAAATGTAGAGCTACGTGTTTTAAAATAGTCTGATTTTTCTTTTTTAAATACAAATTTTAAGCTTGAAAAATATTTCAATTCAACTTCTGTGTTGCCTGAAGACAGATCTGTTCTACAGTAAGGTAGACTATCCCATATCAAAGGTTAATTTACAGATATAAGCTGGGTAGTGTAATTGATATAATTCTGTCTTTTAGTTGTTAGTTTACTGTCTTGACAGTTTAAACTCCTTAGGCATGAAGCATCAAGAAACTGAGCTTCAGAATCTAATGTAACTGTAAATGTATTTCTGTGAACTAATGTGGTGGTCATTCAAAAACATGTTGCATTTTTCTATCTCAAGGAGAGATGCCATTGCAAGTTAAATTTGGGATTAATCTCAGGCATCCATGGGTCCCAATACTTAATTTATGCTGGAGTGGAGGACTCTATAGTAGAACTTCATGTCTATAGGTGTCTTCAAAAATTACACGTTATTGACTTTCTTGTTTATTAAAGGTGGTACCAGTAATTGTGCATCTCTTCAGTCTTCTGCTTCTGGAAAAAGCAAGATAACTTATTACATATAGAAGCTAATATAGCATACTTCATCAGAGATACCAAATTACTCAATACTGCTCGTACTTGTAAACTCTCTGTTTATGTATAATATATATGGAGCTGGCAGACACACCTTCTATTAAAGTTCCTTGATGATAAATGAGGATTTTTTGTTTAATTTTTTTTTTTTTAAATTCTTGGTTACTTTTAAATGGTGTTTTATTGAAATTTTCCATGCCAGGTATCTACTTTGATTTGAATTTGAACTTCCAGTAAAAAAAAAAAGTCTCAAGGGATGTTACAGTCAAATAAATTGTTGTGTTGGAAATTAAAACAATTTTCCAAGTTTTCAGTTGCTCTAGTTGCTCCATGCGTTGGAGCTAAGAGTGGGACTTGAGTATTGTCCAGAGACCAGACATGTGCCGTTTGTCAGTATGTTGAAAAATAAACTCTCATCAAGTGGGGAAAATATCTGAAAAATGTCGTGTACGTATAGGTGTATATGCACTGGAAGGCATTAGTGGCTACTGATGGAAATCTGGTGGTTGTATATTCACTGAGGAGGACATCCCTTGTGATTGCTTCTCTGGGCTAGGAGCTTCTGGTGCAGCAGCATTGGACTTGAGAGCAGAGTCAGTCTCCCCAATGCCCACTCCTCCACCCCCACTGGGGCCCAGGGCAGATAAAGGATGAGGAAACAGCCTAACAGAGGTTAACACTGGAGAATATTGGGCAGGGGTAGAAGGTGTCAGAAGCTGAGGAGAAAGGAAATGAGCGTGGAAGGGAGACAGTAGAAAAGTAGAAGCATCTGTAGTGGTAAGGATGCTCCCCTCCAGAACTTGAGTCCCAGAGTTCCTCTGCTATCTAGCAAATAATCACGGTTTCCCCCCTCCCTACCTTCCCCTGTGTCTCTCTATTCTCATCTCATCAGCCACTAGCGTTTAGTTGACAGAAGATGATGTCTGGAAAGAAGATAATTTCTTCTGGTTATGACATGTGCCTTCCAATTTAAAAGGAGAACTATGCTGTGGACCTAAAATACATAGTTGTGCTGGTGACCTGTTTGGAAGTGGATCATTCTGTTCAGTGTAATAGTTCTTTTGCAAATATAGTTGGTCTTGTAAAACCAAGTCTTACATATAGATGTTAAGCTGTTGCGAAGTTAAGTAATTGGATACTAGGAAACATCTGAGTGGTGCGGGGAGGGTGTTGTTTTGGCAGTTTTTGATGTTTGTTTTTTTCCATTCAAACAGAGTTAATCCTCCTTGGGTGAGTTGGTTTGTCATGGCTTGCCATTCTCCACGCCGCCCGCCCCCTCCCCCCCCCCGCCCCCCCCCCCCCCCCCCCGGGTCAGCATTAACTCAGCTTATAAAATGGACCTTTTTTGGAGAATGTATTGAGAGTTATTTGAAATGAAAGATGTATTCATGTGTCACAAGTTAAAAACTGTATAGCAGTTCATGAAGAGGGTAAAAAAAGATTTGAATGCCTGTCTGCAGAACTGGGTTCTGTGTGATGCTGGATAATTCAGCTATACCAAAATTTCAAAAGCTGAGCACTATGTATTCACATATTCAGCGTATCCTGCTAATGAAAAGTAGCAATATGTGTTTAGTGTGGAATTTGTTGATGTGAAATGCATGCGTGCATACTTACATACATATGAGTACATTTAATGATGAGGATATAGTAAATATCCCTTTTGGGGGGCTAAAACTATTATGTATTCTGATTATGGCAGGGCTTTAATGGAAAAGTAATGTGATAGTATGCTTACTTCAATCTAGAAGGCATATGCACCAAGGAGCAAAATGAAAGTTACCGGCAGCCCATTTCTGACATTTCCTGACACTTGAGTAATTTACTTTGGAACGATAATATTTCTGTAACATAGTTTTATGCATTTATTTCCTTATGTATTTATGAAGGGTTGCCAGTGTATGTAGTTTACATTTTATGACTACACAGTAATGCATGCTGCATAATTACTGACTGATCTCCTGTAATCTGAACAATCACACCGCAAAAAGTGCTTTATGAAGAAAAACTAATTAATGCAGTAGTTCAGGTCAGACAATTCCGTGATACAGGAGGGAATTCTAGGACCATTGTGCAGTGAAACAACAGTAATGTGTATTGTTGACCACAGTTAGTGAGGTATCTGAAAACAAACTACTGCTGCAAAGTTCTTTTATAGGTGATGTCTGTACATTGGTTTATGACTGAGAGGAAGAATGCCATCTGTTGTTGACAAATTTTACAGCTTTTATTTTCCTGTCAGTAGCGTCAACTCATATTGATCAATTATCAGAATATTGCAAGACACAACTTCAATAGAAACACGTTTGCATCCCATGTTAAAACATGTATGCCTGGAGAGAGGACTTTTGAAAGTCTAGGTTAATGGCTGCTGGGTTTTACTTGATTCAAGAGCTTTTCAATAGATAGGTTGTTTTGGGTTTTTTTTTTTTAAATCCTGTATAACCACGGTATTAATTTCAAGCCAAATTTGCATGTGAGCCACAGTAACTGCAAAATTTATAATAGGGTATTTCTTCAAGGAAAATAGTTAAAACTTGCTCTAACTCTATTGTGAGACGTATGCTCCAGTAGGAGTGCAGAAGGAATATTCTGCCATTACAGTTTAATTCGATCTCAAGTATTAAATAGCTACAAAAAAACCATACATATGCATAGTCCTTTTAAAAAAAATTCTGCAGAAGTATTGGCATGCAGAAGTTAGTCTGTTAGACACTTGCATTTTAAATGTAGTGTTAAGGAAATGAATATCCAGATTTGTTCAGTTTAAGTCTTCAAGCCTATATTTTTAACTGTAAACTTCAGTGCATGACAACAATACTGTATAAATAATATTACCAACTCATTAGTCTCTGCAGTTTTAAAATCTTTTGGACTTGTACATTCCAGGTGGGAAAAATTGGTGGCGAAATAGCCTGTTATGCAGAAGGCTGTAGTAGTCTGTCTTTTAAAGGCAAGTTTTAATGGTAAGCAGAAGAAGTGGTAATACCTACGGATAGGTTTTATATTACCTTACAAAATGATGTGGCAATAAAATCATACAGGGACTGATGAATTTTTGCAATCCAGGAACAGTGTAATTATACTGTTTCTTAGGAAAAATTGCAGCTGAATTATGCTTCAATTCAGGCAAAAGGAAAAGCAAATTTAAGATCTGTTGTTGATGTACGTGTCTTCAAAAATATTTCGCCTGTACTGTCCTGTAAGCAGACAAGTGATCAACTTAAACATTAACTATTTATAATTTTTGATTTATTGGCCTTTCTTCTATTGTACTGTCTGTTAAATCTTCTCTCTCAAGTTACTGTAGTATTAAGTGAGGAAAAACCAGCTGTAGAAAGTTGTGTAATATACCAAACTGCTATTAACCAGTTTCAGGTGTAGTGTATTAGACTGAATTACATTTTAAAAGTGAGAGGTGTTAGTAGCTGCTGATGTGCATTTTGGCACAGATAAAACGGTGCCATAGACTGTAACTGTTTAGAGTATTCCTTTGAGTTTTTTTTCCCTGCGTGTGAATCTTGCTGCCTATATTGAGACTACTTGAGAGCTGGTTTTGTATAGAGTGATTTGCAACAGAGTAAATCACTGTTGAAATCCGAAAGGAAATAGATTGCAGATACTTCAACTTTAATTCAAGGACATTTAAATTGTAACAAAGTATATTGATGGAGGGAAAAGGTTACTTTCTGAAAGAACAACAGTGGGATGAGAAAAAAAATTGCAAGTGAGGAGAAATGCTTTCAGTTTCTATAAAAACTAAATGTCTAAATTGGTGTATATGTTTTGTTATACTCTGTTGTTTTTGTCATTAAACTGCTGCCTGGCAAATGATCTTCAGTGGGCAGGCAGAGATAGTTTGAGGTTGTATTGATAGTAAACTTGAATGTTAACAAAACTATAATTGAAATAGACATAGATAATGATACTGTAACAGGGAGAGAAAAATGAGAAATGTTTAGAAAAGGACAGTAGAAGGTCATTCTGTCTGCCAAGCTCATACTATCCTTTATTGTATGCTGTAATCCTGCAAACTATATTAATAGTACTAGTGTGTCAAAGTGTTTGCAGAATTGGCATAGAAGTAACTACTTCAGACAGTAATGTAGAACATAGTAAGTAACATTGGAACCTCCTTTTTTTTTTTCCCCTCAAAGTATGGGAGCTTTTCTTAAAACAGTTGAACGTTCTTCAGTTCCAGAAAGTTTAAAATGAAATACAGTTAATTTCAATTGTGTAATTTGAAGCAAATTTATTGGGGTGAGGTATCGGAAAAGAGTCAAAGTAATATCCCATGTTCAGCCTGAACGTTCCTGTGGCCTGTTTCATCTGCTTGGGGGGTATTTGGTTCATATTTTGGTGTATTTTACTAAAATAGAGCATGGAAATTACAAAGTTGGAAACAAGAAACTATAGGAGAATGTACACATTAAATATATCTAAGAAATACAGAGTCTTATTTGCATAAGTAAATATGACTGTATTAGATTGACTTTATATGCATTTGTTTATAAAATATATGAAATTTAGACGTATCTTCTAGCTAATACTTCTGAGTAAATTTGAATTACTTGAAAACCTGTCTATTTAGAAATGTAAGCTTTATTGTCATGAAAGATTAAGCTTGAGTAATGTTCTTTTGTTTTAATTTCTAACTTGTTCTTGTCTTTTGCAGGTGGAAGGTATCAACTAGAGATAAAAATTCCAGAAACATATCCGTTTAATCCTCCTAAGGTACTGTAAACACTTTTTTGCATAAAATAATTTGGCTAGCAAGTTGCTTTTGAGTATTCTTATTTATTTGTTTGCATGTGTAGTCTCTTTGTAGTACCCATCTTCCATTTTTTTAATTCTCCTCTAGACAGACATTGGAGCTGTCATTTTTAGGTAGAAATAATGCAGGATGCATAGCCGTATCCAGTCAGAAGTACACTCTGATTATTCCTTAAACTACAAACCGGCAAATTCTGGGGAGGAGCTTGTGCCTTATTATTGACCCTCATGTAATTTCTTTTTGGCAAGATAAATACTGTTTTCAGATAGCCGTACTCTACATCAAGTAAAGCTATCTTCCCTCCCCCTCAGTATCATTGAAGAAATGCTGCAATAGATAATTATCGATTCTTTTAATTTCTTGGGCTCCATAAGTTGTATTTATTAGAGTCTTGAGTCTAACCTACCAAGTTTCTAGTAATAATTAAGTAGTGAGGTGTACAGTTGTGTGCCTTGAAGAACTAAGAGAAATATAATGGTCTTACTGCAACTCTGTTGAAGGAATGCATAAAACATGCGCACGTGGATGAGAGACGAGAAATGGCTGTGGTAAAGTCATTCATACATTTTTCGCAACTTATTGCCCTTTCAACTTTACTGTATCTTTTTAGCACTTTAGATTTGTGATTCCACTTCCCTCCTAAATGGATCAATCTGAATAGAGTTCTCCCCAGCCGTGTGCAGCTGCAACTGTGTATTCCTGTGCCCTGATTTAGTCCCTTCTTCAGTGGCTTCTGATGAATCAGCAGACTCCTGAGTTGTCTGACTCAGCCTCTTGATTGGTTTTCTGTTTGTCTGAAAGATGTCTTTGAACTAAGAACATGTCCATGTAATACTGGGAAGGAACTGGGGAAGAGGAGGAAGGGAGAGGTGCCAGTAGCTCGTAGCTTCTTGGCTCTTGTCCTTTGAATGACTTCCTTGAGGCTGGAGTGAAAGACACAGAAAGTCTTAATGAAATATCTGTTGGTTTCAATTCTTTCATCTGCATGTGTTTTGGCGGGAGCTAAAATAAGGAGAGCTGAAACAGGTCGTAGACACTGGAAGATGGGTCTATGGATCATGGTTTAATTGCTGCTTTAGGGCTTGGTGGTTTCCATTTCCAAAGCTTATAGACAGCTGTTAGAAGCTCAGTGCACTGTAGCATAGCACTGCTTATTCTGGACTCTGTAGTCTTGAATTGGAGGCCTTTTTGCTTGTCTAGCTCTGCCTTTCATCTGAAAGATTTCTTTGTGTTGTTCAGTATGTGCTTTGACAGCCATTGTTAGCCATCATTCACTGTGAGGAATTACCTAGTATTTTCATGGCTTTTTACATTTTCAAAGTGATTTAGAGAGTTGAGCTAGTTAATAAGTGGCCCAGCTGACATAATCTCTTATTTTCTGTCCTGGAAAGTGAAACTGTTATGGTCTTGCCTATTTATACACCATGATTGCATCGATTTTATTATAGCCCTGTATATACAGTCTTTTGCTGTAGTGTCTGACAAATAATGTGTTCTCTGCACTGATTTGCTTGCAGATCAGGGGTGAAAGTTGGAAGATCTGTGCTATATGTAAAATGTTTGTCAGGAGTTTGGGGTGAGGAGGTAGAGATGAGAAACAGAGAGACAGGTCAAAGTCACTAAAAGGCAGTTTAAAATGCAACCTGAAATAAGGGGTTTGAAGAAAATGAAGGATACATTTCTAAAGGCATGTATATATTCCTTTCAGAGGACAGCTTTGGGTTTTAAGACTTTTAAAAGAAAATGCTGTTTTTAACTTTCTCAGTATCTTTTTAAAAAAAACAAAACAAAACTGATTTTATTTGTGCTTTGCGAGCATGAATACATTTTATTTTGGTGTAAAAATATGGACATGATCAATGAATGAATGCTGGGACTAGATCCTTTCAACAAGAAAAATAATTGTAATTCAGTTAGGTTTTGGTTTGTTGAAGAGCTTTCTGCATATGGGTAATGAGACTGGATGGTTGTAGAAGTAGTAGCATCCACCAAGGAAATTTTTATCATCCTTTTGTAGCTACCAACAATTCAGCTGAATAGTGAGATCCAATGCTTATGTTAATAGTTCAGGAACTTGTTTCACTTTTTAAAAAGTGGACTTTCTAGTATTTACAATGTTAGAAATTTTAAGTCGGTATTTGACCATCTGCTTATGTTGAAACGCTGGTACTGCTGGAGGATATTTCTAAACGGCTTTGTGTGCTGCAGGGATGTGCACACATGACAGTGTATGGGAAAGCAGTTAGGGATGAGTTTGGTGTCCTCAGACGGGCAGTAATCTGTTTTTAAGTAAAGCAAGACTCTGTCTAACAAGTGGCCTTGCAAACTTGAACCCTCCTGAAATAAGTGGTATCACATGTCTTAGTTCTGTTTTTTAGCTTGATATTTCTTAAATTAATATTTCTTTATCACATTGTTAGAAGTGGTGCATTTAAAATGTTTACTTAATCTACTGCATTTAATAACCATTTTTATTTTTAAAAATTGTCTTGCCTTCTAGGTGCGGTTTATCACCAAAATATGGCATCCTAATATTAGCTCAGTCACTGGGGCCATTTGTTTGGATATTCTGAAAGATCAATGGTAAGATTCCATATGGATTTAAATGTACAAAGTCAAATATGCTAGTGTCCTGGATAGGAGGCAACAGCTCATGTTGCTTTTCACTTCGCATTTGTAATTTGAGATGTCCTTAAAGCTTACAGTATTTCAGTATAGTATTTTGAGTTAAAAAGATGCAAATGAAATGATTGGGTGGTAATTTTGGAAAGTACTAAGTAGATATTATATGCATAGAGAGCTTTTCCAAAAACTTTTACACTAGAGGGTTAGGGTGAACATTTCATTGTTGTTGATGTTTTGGGTGTTTTTGTAGGAGATAATTTTTTTATTTAGTTAGTTGTTTTCTATTAACAAGTGCTACCTATTGCCTCCTGAATTTTGTCCTTTCAGGCTCCTGAGGTGTAAGCAGGAAAAAACCCAAGTGCTTATCTTCATTCTGATTCTTGACTTCTACTTCCAAATAAAAATTAGTTCTGATAGAGCTAAAATATACATCTGATAGATGTATGAAGTGAGTCTGGGAGTATAAAAGGTAACAGGTCAGCAAGAGGAAAGGGAGAAGAAGAGACTAACCGTACTGGTTCTGTTTCACAGTTATCACTGATAATATTTATGATTTGCGCCTCTGTAAAACATTTTCCTTTTCATAGAATCATTAAGGTTGGAAAAGACCTCTAAGATCATCGTGTCCAACCGTCAACCCATCACCACCATGCCCACTAAACCATGTCCCTAAGCGCCTCATCTACACGTCTTTTAAATACTTCCAGGGATGGTGACTCAACCACTTCCCTGGGCAGCCTGTTCCAAGGCCTGACCACTCTTTCAGTAAAGAAATTTTTCCTAATGTCCAGTCTAAACCTCCCTTGGTGCAACTTGAGGCCATTTCCTCTCGTCCTATCGCTAGTTACTTGGGAGAAGAGACCAACACCCACCTCGCTACAACCTCCTTTCAGGTAGTTGTAGAGTGCGATGAGGTCTCCCCTCAGCCTCCTCTTCTCCAGGCTAAACAGCCCCAGTTCCCTCAGCCGCTCCTCATAAGACTTGTGCTCCAGGCCCTTCACCAGCTTTGTTGCCCTTCTCTGGACACGCTCCAGCACCTCCATGTCCTTCTTGTAGTGAGGGGCCCAAAACTGAACACAGGATTCGAGGTGCGGCCTCACCAGTGCCGAGTACAGGGGCATGATCACCTCCCTGCTCCTGCTGGCCACACTATTTTGCTGGTCAGTTGCTGACTTTTGGTTACTTAATGTTACTGAAAAAGTTTTAATAGCCAAAATCTGTGGAATAGACCTGTAGGTGTCCAAGCTGTAACAGCTGACCTCATTGTTCATTTGTTTTTCCAAGTGATGCATTTCATGTGGTTTGAAGATCGTATGCACCAATTGTATGATATCTAACATGAATGGAATTCATCTTTGTTATTTTCCTCCATGTCTGCCCCAAAAGAATGGGACTATAATTCCCCAGCAGATAGTATCAATATCTAATCCATACAAGCTTCAAATGCTTGTAAATTCAACAACTTCATCAAGATTGCTTTTGGCCAAGCAGACATCAGTTGGGTTTGAAAGAGAAACTCTAGAGCAGAAAGCTTGAGTTGAGGTCTTGCAGGTGACATCCAGTGTATTCATCTTTTACAGAGTGAGAAGATTATGCAAATCACGTGGCACAGGGATAGTGTAAATTACTAAAATGAAATCATAATAATCATAAGCTGTTGTCTTTTTCAGTTCTGGATCTGCATATTTTTTCTCACAGTCTCGGAGCATTTGGTCTTCTTTTAGACAGTAGAATCTTTCAACATACATGCCATGGTATAATTTTTCTATCAGTAAAGCCAGTGCACTTTTGTACCTGGTTATTCATACTACCCTACAATTATACTGGAGATCAATGGCTCTTTAACTGTGCAAGTATAGTTTCCTGAGAGATCATACTGTAAACCAGATTAGTGAATGGGCATGAGGATGGCTGGTTGATTTGTGTGTTGGGATTTTTTTTTTATTTTTGGTTGGTTGGTTTTGGGTTGTTTGGGTTTTTTGGCAGAACGAATTTTGGAGGGCGTTTTTAATGGGGATCACTTCACTGATTTGAACTAGAGCACATAAACCTGCTCTCCCAGCTAGGCTTATTTCGCTCAGGACAAGGTTTAAGTAGTGAGGATATGGGAAGGCAAAAATTCTTTATTTCTAACAGCAAAGGTGCTTAACATGGAACTGCATCCCAGCGTCATTAATACTCTCCTGGGAAGAATTTATCCGAAGTTTTTAAGCTCAGGGCTTGGTTTTTTCCTTCCACCTTTTGGTACTCCTTTATGCACTGTCTAGTTGCTTTACTCATAGTATCAAGGTCTGTGACTTTTAACAAGTATCTCCAAGGCTAATCTTTCCATACTGAAGTCCCTTAACACCATTTTTCTCAAAAACGACACTTATCTAGCATTTTCCCCCAGAAACTGTGAGGAAGGCAGTCCCTAGCAGAAGTCATGCTTATTTATCACATTCTGAATTAAAACAAAAGTAATTTAACAGCTTTTTTTTAACATTTTCTTGTTACCTTCATATTACTTTAATATATTCCCTAATTAGTGTTTTCTGTGGAGAAGGATGAATGATCTTGCTTCTGTGGCAACGGACTGGGATTCGGGAGACCACATTTTGGTTTCCAGTCCTGGAACAGGTCTTCTGTTGTCTTTCAGCATTGTCAAACATTGTGACTTGAAACAGTCTCACAAAATTCAGTCTTATCCCAAAACTGCTGCTGTAAGAGTGAAGCAGTTAATAGCTTTAAGATGAAAATTTCTGGCCTTTTCAGTGGCCGATCAAGCTAAACAATAAAATCCACAAGGCAACAAAGGCCTAAAGAAACCATGAGCTTCAACTTAATTTTTTTTTTTTTTTTTTTTTTAGTCAAAACCATTGAGATTTGGAAAGGAAGAACAGGAGAGGAGATTTGACTTGTGTTCTTGTAATCTTTGAAAGTTACGTCTTGCACAGATAACTTAATCTGTGTCTTAGTTGTGCCTGACAAAAGAAAACATTAATACCTTCCTTCACCAAGATGTATACAAAATAGGAGTATTGGAACAAGAACTTGCCTTCTGTGTATTTAAACCGGCTGGCACAGGGAGCACCAATGTTATGCCACTTATATACTGTTAAACTCTTCCTTTGAAATACTGGCTTCATTTGGAAGCCCTAAGGAAAGAATTTCACAGAACTTGGTGGTGGCGGGGTGGAGGAGTATATATTCCTATATACTGTAATCCCTTTTCAATTGATTCTTAATGTGATGATCCCTTAATTTTCTAGTGGTGCTCTTTGTAAGTTTTGTTTGTTTTTTAGTCATAGAATGGTAAATGAAAATCGCTTGAGCATTGTTGAAGTGCTTGTCAAAGCCTCTGGTCCTTTGGAGAAGAGGAAACTCTTGTGGCTACCTCCATCCTTTCTTGTTTGAAGGATTTCAGTATTGTGATAGATAAGACTTTTTTTCTGAGTAGCTTCCTAAAGCTTCGTAAGCCGTATGAGTGGTTAATATTGTTTAAATAAGTTGTTTATTGTTCTTCAATAATGCTGTTTTAGCTATTTAAATTGAGAAATGCCCACATCACCATGTTTAAGTTTTCTGCCTGTGTAGGTTGAACAATGCTTCATTAGAAAGCAAACAAACAAAAAAACCCAAGCAACACCCCCCCAACCAGGTATTCAAAGGTAAATGGGACAAATGCAATTCTGAAGTATTCTAATGGCTGTGTTCTAGAAAATACATTTAGTTCCACTTTCTCTCTTGTCAAATCTTGTAGTAACAAGCTCTGTTTGAAGTGCCACTTCATTGACTTGTAATGCTCTTAACTGAATAATGCTGCTCTTGTTGCTGTGTTTAGATGTAAGTCTCAAATTCCAATGCATATCTGTGATTTTCAGTGAGGTCAGTGGGAGTTGAAGGACAGAATTTGGGCCTATGGGACTTAGGGTTTCTTAAAGAGTTAATAAACTGATAAAATCCTCATTTATGTACGGTGAATACAAATACAAAGATTTTAATGTGTTTGTATAGTTAAAAAAAAAATGGTCTCTTCCCTACTCACCTATCCCATGGTAATGATTTTCCATTCTAATGAGCATAGTTGAGATATTATTCTGCATGTTGGCAGGAGGTTTTATCAGTTTGCGAAGTAATGTCTTTAAATAATTTTTTAATGAGTTTAATGGAATTCTTTCTCCACAGTATATGTTTGATGCTGAAATTCTTTGTAGCTGTGGATTTTCATGATGTTTAGATTTGTAAATACCTGTTATGCCAGTTTGTTTGCAAAACAGCTACTGTTTGCTGGTAGAATTAAAATAGGGATATGATTTTGTAGGAGGAATACTGTTTATGCTGATCTGATATGACTTTTTTTACATGGTTTCACTTACTGTAGCCTGTATTTATCTTCCAGGCTAGTATTCTGTCTCAAAATTTTATTCTTAAATATAAAATGTATCTAATACTGTTCATTGAAACCTGAGAACTAAATTTCTTGAAAGCTGTTCTGCATAAATCCCTTGAGCGGTGATTATCAAGTGAATGTGTTGTGACTGTGTACATGGCTACAAAAAACTCTTGGCTGTTGTGGTTTTGGCAGTCGAAA
Organism: Calonectris borealis; assembly: GCF_964195595.1. NCBI lineage: Eukaryota > Metazoa > Chordata > Aves > Procellariiformes > Procellariidae > Calonectris > Calonectris borealis. Next base: position 26,739,121 of record NC_134315.1, read on the forward strand.
TAAAAATGAACAATAATTTCTTTTTTCATAGTGGCCGTACTGGAGGATTCACACTTCAGTTTTAGTTGAGATGCAGAAATTATTATTGTAAGAGATAATACAATTTTAATAGATACATAAGCAACATCCAGCTTGTAGTAATCATCTTCTTGGGCATCTAAAACTGCTGGGTTTTGTTCAGGGTGTTTGAGGAGCACTGAGCCTCTTTAAAGCTTTGAGAAAAATGCAGAGAATATTAACATTGTTTGAGGGAACTCTTAAGCAAGCAGGCTGTCTTTCCTCCCCTGCACTATGTCAAAGCTATTCTATTATTCTCTTTTTTTTCTTTCCCTAATGGGTGCCCAGTCTTGTATTTCTCCTGTAAACAGTGACTATACAACGGGCTTCCACTCAAAGGCCTTATTCATTTCCTCCCTCCTTCCAGATTCCATAAGCCCTTGGTACAAGTTCCCAGAGCTTTTCTCTTGGATTAACAAGCTTAGTTATTTCACAAATGAAATAAATATTGCAGATTATTTTAAAAAATAAAAATTAAAAAAAAATTGTTCCCAGTAGCCCTGTTTGCTTGACAGAGTGGAGCAGCAATCTGCTGGCTGCAGCTGTTCCTGTTGTTCTGCTGGGTTACCTCTCAGAGTAACTAGAGAGATTGTTTCCAGAGAGGAATGTACAGAAGATAAGTAAAACTTCCTAAATGGAAAATTACTTAGCCTTTAAAAATGAAGAAGAAAAAGAAAAACTGGCAGTGTTTCATAATCCTCTTAGGACTCTTTCGGCTCATCGCAGGTAAGAGATTTCCTACCTCAGGCATGCTGGGCACAGCTGGCTTGCTGTGCTTTTTAATATTATCACTATATTCACACAAACTAGGGGTGCTCTTTTTTTAATTGAAATGCCCCAAGATATTACCTATTAAAAAAAAAAAGTGTAAGTGAATAAAATGTATATCAGCTTTCTTTGTTCTGATACACTCCAGGTTTCCCTTGCTATTTAACAAATGCAATGCCAACAGAAAGCCTGGTTTTTGGTTAGGATGTCCGAAGTGGAGGCTTTTAGTTTGAAGTTCTCAGAGGGACAGTGGTTCCCTGTAGTGAGCTCTCTGCAGCTCACTGGTGGATGTTACTGGCCTTTCCTCCCATTTTGTAGATGTCAAACTTGCAAGCCTGCATAATGGCTAAGCAGCATTTTGGGGTGGGGGTAGGAGTCAGGGGTTATTGTAAACTTCAGGAGAAAACAGGAGCCAGTAATGTCATGGGACAAAGGCCATGTAATGTCATGTGCAGGGTGAATAGGATGCTGGGATGTAGGAAGTCTTACCTGCAAAACTCCTGGTATAAGCTGCCTGCTTTTTATTTATGATCGGTCAGGCTTCCGTTGGAGTAGTGTACCCACTTTGAGTGTTGTATTCTAAGAAAGATGGGAACCACAGGAAAAATCCAGAGTAAAATAACAAGAATGGGGGTCTACAAGAATGACACGACCTACAGTGAAAGATCAGAAAGCCTTTTAGCATACAGAATATCAAGCATGGTGAAGCATTGAAATAGATTTTCCAAGAAACTTGTGAAGCTCCAGTTAAGAACAGATTAGACGGAAGTCTGTCAGGAGTGATACAAAACCTTACCTTTGGCAAGGAGAAGAGAAAAAACCTGAAACCCAAGCATGCAGCTAGCTTGAGTTATCAAAGGGAATTGCTTGAACTCTGTGAGATATTGTGCATAAATCCACACCTAGAAATAAACTTCAAATGTAAGAAGGGTTGGAAATCTTTTTTCTTAGGATTCTATTCTGGGAAAAAAACCCCTTGAGGAGCACTCAGGAACACTTGAGGAAAATGCAGAAGACGTATCTTTCCACTGGAAGTTCGTTTTAAGGAAAACAGAACTTTTTTTGCAGCACATTCGTCTCTAGCTTGTGGGGATGTCATGTGGGGGGTGTGTGTTGGGTTTTTTTAGTTTTGTGCCACTATCAGCATAGATTTTCCTCCAGAACTGATGATTAGAATTGGTTTTGCTCTTTGCTGATGAGGAACAGGTCCTGCCTTACCAGTGTCTGTAAATGTAGTTCTGGGGGCAGTCATCCCCCTTCACTATATTCTTCCAAAAGGAGGTAATGGGAAGGAAGAAGAGCTTTTTAAGGTACTTGGGAAATGAAAATCTATTTTTAGCTGTCCCTCCAGTTTCTTCTGGGAATCTTAATTTATGTCTGAAAAATTAAGACTAAGCTATGTAGAAAATAACAAGACTTTTTTACTTTCTTTGATCAGGAAGGCTAATTGGTCTCCTAAAGATAGAAAATGTTACATGAGTATACAATAGTTACATGCAATAGCTCAGATTTTCTTTACCATTAATCACAAACTTTAATTTCCTATTTTTAACACAAACAACAGCTGAAGCTGTAACAGGTTTTCTTTTATGATTTAAGGATACTTCTTTAAACGTTTGTGTCCAATGAAGACTTTGTCTTATTATGCATGAGATGTGAAAGCCATTTTGAGACATGAGACTTGAAAATAAGTTTTAAACTACATTTTTAAACCTTTTTACATATGTAGCTAAACTAGTCTTGTCTATAAACTTATTATTTTAGAGTTTGAGTTCTCTGAGCATATAGCCATCTGTATATCCAAATGGATGAGGTATTTATTTTTGTTACTCATTTTGAAATTGGAATGTCAGAACAGAAGTTCAAGTCCCAGTATGCTTTATATAAAAATCTACAAACATAACTGATGAACAGGGACTGAAAGGGCTTAGCAGTCTTAAAAGCCAGAGTTGGCTGGAGCCAGCACAGAACTTGTGTTCTAGGTGTCCATGGCACCTTTGGTCCTTAGTAATGCCCTCTGCTCCCCAAGGTATATTTTCCACTCCTAGAAGGTGCAGTGTAAATGGAGGTAAATTGCATGTAAAAGTGGCACAAGTGGCCGCAACCCCTTTCATGTCATCTTCTCTACTGTAAATCTACAGTATTTTCAGATGTCTCTAAAGGATTTCTGTAAAGTGCAGAACAGCTTTTATTTGGTGAAAGTAACTACAGTGTCAGTTGATAGCTATTTCATGTTAAGTGTGGTGGATGTGGTAGTTTCTGAAATTCACTGCATAAAACTAAAAATGGGTAAGTCCATTCAAGCATAGTAAGGCCTGAAAGACTTAGCATTCTGTGACACCTGAATGCCAGAATAATAAACATGTTAAATTACATTCATTCACTGTGAGTTACGTCATCAATGTGTACATTAAATAGATTAATTTCAAGACAGTATAAACCAGTAGAGATCACAAAGAACAGGAAATTTTAAGAGTAAAATAGCATAGATACATGCAAAGCAAAAATATTTCTGTGTTCTTTCACTGAGGTTTTTGTGTGTGTGATTTAGCTGTGGAAAAACAAGATGCTCTCTACTCTTGAGTTTACTGTGTTAGCTAGGCTCTCATCATGCAACTGAGGATATGTTACAGTAACTAGGTGTTCTTTATCTGATTAAATATAATCTTACTAGTTAATCCCCAGCTTTGTTTGTAATTTAAAGAAACATCCTTTGGCTTGAAAGAAGCATTCAGCTTGGAACCTGAAATACTTAAATTTAAGTGGAAGATAATCTGAAATTCTAAAAAAAAAATGTTTAGTTACTAAGGAATAGGTTTGGAAAAGGAGAATTATATATTGTGAACGTTTTGTGATTTGTCAGAATTCAGATCTAAAAGCATGAAAGTTTTGTGGATTTAAGTCTGCAAAGTTCAGCTTGAGGGACTTCAAGCTGATGTGGCGGTTGGAATGAGACAGTATGTGCTAATTAAAATCTCTGTCACTTGGGATGTTTCTCACTTGAGTTTTGATGTAGAACACTGCACTGTGAAAGCTCAGTGATGATTATCAAGCTAAAAAAAAAGTACATTTCTAGGAAAAATCATCTAGAATTAGAAACAATTAGTGAAGAATGCCATATTTGAATGGTTAGTGACATAGCAGGAAAGCTGTAAATGTAAGCATCAAGGAGTATAGTATTTGTGTGTCACAAATGTACCTCTGACATTTTACCAGCATCTATTCTCTGTTCATTGGTATACTGTGCTAGAATACCTCAATACAGTGCCTGGGTACTGGAAAATACATAAATTTCTGAAATCTGAGACTGGAAGTAGACTTGCAAACTGTTCCCTTTGATTCCGGACCATCAGGTCAAACTCTTCCCCACCCACTCTAACAGACTCTCTGCATTTACTTTCACTCTTCTGAAAAGAAGAAACTATTTTCTGTTAATTGAAAATTAAACAGTTTGTCTGTGAGAAATTGGATGCCTGTATTTCACAATTTTCCTCTGGCATTTCGTGTGCCATAACCATTTTGCTCAAATCCAAGATGTCACATTTTCCCCACTTACCTTTCTATTAGTACTTAAGCAGAGTAAGCAGTTTTGTGTATTGGCTTGAACATCTGTCTGTGCCTTCGCCACAACAGTGAAAAGTCTACTTAACTCTTCAAATCAGCTGAAATACTGAACTTTCACAGATTCTGTGGGGTCCTTATTTGGTTTCCAGTTGTGCCAGCTGGAATGGTAGATCAGAGATGGTACTCATGATCAAAATCTAATTAAACTGTGTATTTAAAATGTTAAAACTTTCCAGATTTACAGTGTGTAACAATTTCATACTTCTACTTTTCTGAGTGTTTATTGACTTTTATGAGCATACTTGGTTTTCCCTTATTAAATTATTGAAGTCTCTTATTATAAGTATACTTTGAGATCAAGAGAGATGATGAGAACTTAGAACCTTAGAAGTTCCGACTCTAGAACTATGCTACCTTCAACAGGGTTCTTTCACAGGAGCAAAAGAGTGACTTTACAGCACCATCACGACTACAGAATTTTTTCCTGCTTCGACAGTCATGTCGAAATGAGAGGAAGCTGAGATAATACTTTCAATTGCATGTTCTGTAATAGCCAAGCCTTTTTATTATTATAGTAGTAACTCACTATGTAAATTGTTAAATTTTATTGCAAAATGTCATATTAAAACTGGTGCAATGCAAAAGATATCTAATGTATAAAATTCCTTATCTGTTATAAGTATTTAAAATATAGGTCACTATTTCTGTATATGCTATTTCGCTATGAAGAGTGCCAGCAGAGGGAGCCCACATGGGCTACCAGTTCAGTACCTAGACCTTACGCAAAGTGCTGTTACTGGTAGTAAGGAAGGATGACACAAACTTCAAATTGGTTTCCCCCACCCCCAGATTAAATGAATTCTGTTAAGTGTAGGTCAAATGTATATGTCAAGGACTGTTAATAAGAAAGTCCACATTTAAAACCCTATTTAAATATATATATTGAATGGTATTCTAATACCTGTAAGTTGCAGCAGTTTAAAATTATGATTCTTAGACTTAAAATCTGTGCATGTGCTCTTATATCTTCTATGACACTAGTACAGCAGCAAAGGTGAGTACAGGCATGGGATTTGGTAAAGTCATTTTCAAATTTTTAATTTTAGGGCAGCAGCAATGACTCTAAGAACAGTGTTGTTATCGCTGCAAGCATTGTTGGCAGCTGCAGAACCAGATGATCCACAAGACGCAGTAGTGGCAAACCAGGTAAGATATTCAGTTGACTGTGAGTTTGTAACACTTCTGTAACCTTTGCTAACTCAGATTAGGTCCCAAACCTTGGGGGAGATAAAGATTTTAAAGAAGTTATTGGAAAATTGCCTTACAGTAAGCGTGAGTTCGTGAGTTACTACGGTGTTTTGTGCTCTTTACTCTTTGGATTCCAGAGTAAGTAGCAGTTATTTTCAGGAGGTTTATTTTGTTAGTTTTGTTCCTTATTTAGCTTGTCAGAAATGTCAGGAGATAACAGCATAGTAAAATGAATTCCAGTATAACTTGCCTTTTAAAATCTTAAGGCTTCTAGTATAAGAAAAGCAATGTTGTATTGGTTTAAAATGAGTTTTAACTTGATGGTGTTTGTTGGATTTGGCTTGGTATGTAGCTCCTCTTCCAGATTAATATGAATATTGTTGAGCATTGTATTTTGTTAAATGTCAAAATTGTATGAATAGTGACTTTAGATGAATTATTGTTGCATTTAATCCTGAGGAGCAATTTATCTGAATGAAGCATCCTATGTATTTTACCTGTAACTATTTTAGTCACTGGTTGAATTGGTATTAGTAGAATTCTGTAATCCATGGGGTTTGTTACTTTTCAGACAGTAGCAGTAACTTATAAAAAGTAGTAACAATAAAATGTCAATTAGATCTTATGCCATACCAGGACTGACGTGGTTCTATTTAAAGTGTTGATGAAAGATAGAAACATTCATTCCATAATTTAATAGTCTGACAATTTTCAACGAAGTCCCAAGTATGTGCGTGTTGCTTTCCTTTTTACTCTGGGGAGAGAGAGAAGGCCTGGCTTCTCCACTGACAGGTAGTAAGGGTATATTTCAGTATCAAAAGAACAAAGCAAGTAGAAGGTTCTTCCAGCATCAATCTCATCTATATCTCCTGTAAGTGAGGACCTTCCAGGGTAGGGTGACAAAGTGTGCACTCCTTCCCTCTAAAAAACTGTGTAGGATGATAGATTAGCAGTTTATCAAACCTGTCAGGATTTGGAGGGAAACATGGAGATCAGAGGTGGCCCATTGCACCACTGGGTGAGGGAGAGCTGTTTGCTACTACTATACTTTGTAGTAAGTACAGAAGGCTTGCTTGTGTGACTCTGCTCTGAACAAATGTCCCCGAACAGTTCTGTCAGACTGAATTGCTCTGCACAGGGAGAATTGTTGCCAAGGCCAGCAAGGCCACCAGGCATGTCCCTGCACTGGTTTTTCTTGCCGGAGGCATGCCCTTGCTGTCATACTCTCTCTTTATTAAACAAAACCACTTTTTCCTTTTTTACAAAGAACAAGAATAGTGTTTCCCATTCTGACCCCGGTGGTAGAATTTTGTGTGGGAATCATAACAGTCTTGTAGAAGCACTTGAGCTGGAAAGAGTTTTTTCTCAGGCAAAAAACTTCATGGAACTTCCTAGATTCTGAAGAGCAGTTTTCCAGGCTGCCTCTCGGGTGCTTGTGGGGATGTATCCAGTGGGACTGTGGCATGGCTTATGTGCGGAGGATTCAGTTTCTCCTGTTCCCTGCAAATATGTGCATGAAAACTATACTGGGGTTTGGCCTTGCGTTACAAGCTTGTGTATGTAAGTAGAAAGTGATTATAATGTCTTTGAGAGATGTGGTGGTAAACACCCAGTTCCTTGATGTGTTTTATTTGGTGGTGGGGTCTTTTTTAGTTTGTTTGGGTTTTTTTTTTCCAAAACAAAAATTCACAAGGAATTAGTTATCCCTCACACTCATTTTTCATTATGTTAATTTACTAATCTATGTGTTACACTACTGAGCTGTCCAGGTAAATGGCAGTGTCTTGAGCTGAATCCCAGGGAGAATACAGGGAGAACTCCTGTTTGAACAATGGCAGTATTTTCAGATGGTAGCTGTCTGATGTCAAAACTACTTCAACTAGTTGCTGTTTTTTTAAGTACAGCAACATTAACTGCCTCAGATTCTTGATATAGAGACATCAGTAAAAGGTGCCTTTAGGCTTTTCTCAATTCAGAGAGAAGCTAGATTATTTATGGATACCTAAGTAAAGGGATTTTATTTATAGAACACTGAAAGCTAGTTCTGAATAAAATACAGCTATGTCTAATCCTTTGCACTTTAGCTAGTTGCTTTCTAGGCTTGGCAGTGTTCTCAAAAATAATAGAAGATTGGGGGAAGATCTCTTAAGAGCAGAAGAATGTAATACTTCAGGATGCTACTGATGCTTAACTTAATCCTTCCTCTTTTCTAGTCATTAAACCAAAGAAGTTTATTACAAACCACTGTATTTATAACACAGTGAGTTATTTCCAAAAACAGATTGTCTCCCATGTTTGTTTTAATGCCATTAATAATCAGATAGTAAATACACAAATTACTTCATGTGGAGCGGAATTAGTGGGAGGTGTACAGTGCACACAATGCAGTGTAGTTGGTGTGTATTGCTGTAGGAGAAGTAAAGTGTACAGCAGTAAAAAGTATTGTATTCACTTTGACAGTGCTTTAGAGATTTAATGATTGTTTTCATGTATGAATAAAATGCTTAGAATGATAATCAGCCATGATTCTGTCTTTAAAATGCATCTAAATACCTGAATAATATATTTCCCACTATCTTGTCTTATTATTTAGTGCTAAAATTTATTACGTATCTAAAGGTGGGAATACCTACTTTTTTTAAAGTGTAATGATTAAGGGAAAGAGTATTTTTTTTTTAAATACAAAAAACTTGATATTACATACAAAAGTTACTAAAATAGGAAACTCATCTTGCTTTTCTGAGTACAATTTATGACAGATGACCCAGTTTCAAGGCTTTTGAGTTCTTGGTGCAGGCTGAAAACTCTCTGTGATAAGGTCCATTCTGTTGTTTATTAGAAAACTTGTTAGTGACGAGATTGGTGCAAAATAATATTTACATACCCTGCATGATTTTTTTTTTTCCTGGTAAATAATGGCTTGCTTGAAAAGAGTTGCAGCTTCCTAGATTTTTGCACATGCTCATCCATTTGTCAGCCCTTCTTTTGTCACATGCACTATCAATATCCTTATTCTCAGGAGGAAGCCTGGTAGTAAAATGTCAGCCCTGACTGAAAAACTGCAGACCTACTTGCAGTGTATAAAACCAGGCATATTTTTAAGTGATCAGAGAAATACATTAGAGTAGTATGCAGTATGTACCTTCAGGAGATGTTAACTTAGGGATAATTTGTGCTCTGCCACACTGAATATAAATTTTCAGTAGCTGTGCTAAATATAGGTACTTCACTTTTGATTACTGCAATTGAGACCAGTACCTGATTGTACACATAAAATACCTATAGTGCGTAATTTAACCTAAAGGCAAGCACATTAAATCAAATGCTTGCATAGGTTTACTCTGTAATCCTCACCTCCAAATTTCATTTCAAAAATAGCAGTATGATCAGTGTGAAACACTGTTGAAGATATTGTAGAAAGAATGACAGATTGGAATCTGCCGTATCATCTTGCTTTTTTGTTGGATTGCTGAGTTGATTTAACTTTCCCCTTCTCCCCCTTCTCTCTTTTGTGTAGTACAAACAAAATCCAGAAATGTTTAAACAGACAGCTCGACTTTGGGCGCATGTGTATGCTGGAGCACCAGTTTCTAGTCCAGAATACACCAAAAAAATAGAAAACCTTTGTGCTATGGGCTTTGATAGGGTAAGTATATATCACTTAAATGTTTTTCAGTAGCGGCAGGGCAAGTATGTGTGTATAAATACAGGGAGTCATTAGTATACTAAAGTAGACTTGCTGCTTCTATGACCTTTTGTAGGTCTAATCATTCTGTTTTGCTAACTATTTTTAAGAATCGGAGTTTTAAAATACTATGTTACTAGTAAATCTTGTGAGCTACCCCTGCCTTTTTTGAAACAATTTTTCTATAAATTATTAGTTAGGATTTAACAAATGATAAACTAACGTGTTCTGATTAATCTGTGAACTTTTCATTCCACTTCTCGGAACTGAAAATATTATTGTTTTTGTTTTCTCATTACAGAATGCAGTAATAGTGGCCTTGTCTTCAAAATCATGGGATGTAGAGACTGCAACAGAATTGCTCCTGAGTAACTGAGCCATGTAGAGAGAGCTGCTTCAGTAGTCCAGCTTGCCCCTTCTGGAGGAGTATCACCATCTGTTATTTTTAGGATTCTATATAGATTCTCTTTTAAAACTGGCACTCTTGCCTGATGATGCTATCTAGGCACTATTGGAGACTGAAAAAACCGCTCTGTAAATAAAGCTAATTAAACGTCTGTGTAAATTTAAAAAGGGGAAATACTTTAATTTTTTTTCTTACTAAATATTGTAAAAATTCTTTGAGCTCAGCTAAAATAATGGGGGAAAAACATGCCTACTTTAGTGTTTAGCAGTGTGACGAAGACTAGCAGGAACTTGCTTCAGGATTTTGATTTAGTGATTCAGAAAGCAACATTTTTGAATGTTAGTCATCAAAATTGTTGGTGCCACTCATCACAGCTATCTTACTGTTTTTAACATGGATCCTATGTGCCTGTGGATTGACCTATATTTGCATGCTTGTACTTAATAGACATATTAGGTAGGGTCGCTGAAGAGAGCACCATTGAAATACTCGAGTGTTCTTGTAACTTTTTTCCTGAAAGACTTTCAAGACTTACCCAAAGTTCCAAATGGTGACCTATTCAGAACCGGTTTCTTTCTAGCTTATTAATTGGGAAACCTGATTCTCCTCTCCCTTACATCATACAGCTGAAAATCCTCACTAGGTTATGTTTCATCATCTGTGGGTATTATGTGTGCCATTTACAGTAGTTTAGGCTCCCCTTTAAAAAATATATTTTGAATTATCAGTAATGATTTTCATCCATCATGTTTTCTACACAATCTTGTAAGGAGTATGCCTCGATATAGCACAAAAAGATGGAGCTGGTTTTCTTTCCTTTTTTTTTGTCTTAAATAGATCTAAAATGTTCTTCAGTACATTCTGGATGATATTATTTCACTGGGTTTGAAGGAGGAGAAAGCTTGATTCTCTAGCGTACTGAGAATTAAAAATTTTTTCTTTGAATACTTGATATGATGCAATCAGCTGTTTTTTGCAGCGGTTTTCTAGCTTTATTTTCGGCTTCAATTTAAGGATTGCTTACCAGGTACTTCAAAATTTATCGTTGCTTGCATTTTTCTCTAGTTGACACATGGAGGCTGTGTTGGTGTTTTTACTGTACATACTTCAAATGCACATAGAAGTAGAAGTGTGTTCTCAGTTTAGCTTTCTTTTGGATTGATGTTTCTGATAAACAAGAACTGAAATCTTATCTTGGCTTGTACATACAGTCAGTCTTTTTATTCGTATTAAAACGACATTTCATCCTGAGTGCAAAAGCTTGAAAATTATTAGTTTTGCAATTTCAAACACTAGTATATCTATTTAAAGAGAGCTGTAATGTCTTTGTGAATATGATGCTAACTTCTGAAAATATATCTGACAAGGAAGTTCAGAGAAATCCTGAGACTAGGGAGTGGGGATTGTGGATAATGGAGTACTGTATAAGTCATCTTTTCCATGACTGTTTTTTCTCCTAAACTGTGGAATAATGGGGCGGGGGTATATATGTCTGTCTGGGGTTTTTCTGGAACTATGAAGTACAAGTTGGAAATAGATTCACACTTCATAGACAGTCTGTTTATAAGTCATACTAGAGGAAATCAGGAACATTATTGTATCTGTTAAATATCTGGAGCATAGCGGTAGGGGAACAGAACCAGAAAATAGAGCTGTAGAGACCTAGCTAGTTCAGGGACTGTACTGCTCTGTCTGATGTGTCCAAACTTAAAGTATTCAGGGCACAGACAGTAAATACTTTGAACTCATATCAGTGCAATACTAAATGCATTTGCTTCGTCTTTATACTTACTGCTTTTTAAGGTGTAGTCAGTGATCAGTTTTCTTGGGTTTTCTTGAGTTAGTGTAAATCATTTGCAATGATGCCAAAGGAAATGAGTTGTTTTGTCTTTCCTTATATTTATTTATTTTTTTAACAAGAAGCTGCTACTGTTCAGCTGGTTTGCTAGGTGAAAACCAGGGATGGTAGGAAACTGGCAAAATGCCACTTATGTTAATCTCAAGTCGCTGTCTTTTCTGTTATACAGGCTGAGAACTTCTTGATTACATCAACACCTGTTTTTTTTACCCTGGTGGTAATTATAAATTGCTGACTACTTTCCCTTGTTCTTCGCTGCTATTTATCAAAAGAATGAACTTGGAAATCATTGTTGGAGACATCAAACTTCTCAGTTACGGGCTTCTGAACGTGTCTTTTGATAAGATTAGTCTCCTAAGAACAGCAGGTTTTTCCAACAGTATGTAAAGGGATGAAGGAAGCCAGGGAAAGGGGGAGGGGGAGAAAAGAGGAAATGGTTCTTAGGTGAGCATGGTCACCTCTGAAACAGTGACCTGTTAAGTTTTACTTCTCTCGTGAAGTTACCTCATTTTCTTCTCTACAGCAAAACACTTGTCTTCCCCTTTCCCCTTATGTATAGATACTGATACTGGGTTTTGCCCTCTGTCCATGTGCTTGATAGCAAAGATATCTTGATGCTAGCTCAGGTGCTGGCAAGAGGGAAGCTTCTCAAGAAGTGAGCTGGGAAGAAAACATGACCCGGTGTTAAGGAGACATCTGTGGTTTGAAGTCCTTCTGAATTTTGGCATGTGAGTCCTTTATAAGGAATGTTTTTGTATTCTTGGTAATTATCAGAGTTGAATATAGGGATAATGTTGTACGAGGTTAGTTTAACTGCAGCTGGGGCTGAGCCCTAGGAATTTTGCTGTTAGTGTTCAGTTTATCATTGTGAGTTTGTACGTACAAAATGGTAGTTCTGTTTTCTGTATGACTGAACATGGCTATATTCAGGGCCCTGTGCATTCACAGACGTGGAGTTGCCATGCAGTCCACTACAGCTGCGGACTCAGGCTGCACATTTACAACAAGAGCATAAAGCATGGGTACAGTTGCTTTTTAAGTACAAAAAAATCCTGCATTGTCTTCCTCTATCGTGTGGGAAGACGGCTTGAAACAGTAATTTTGAAGTCCAAATGGCCCCATTTTTCTAAACAAGGTATTGGTAATGACGCTTACTGATTGCCAGAGCATCAGTCAGATTTCACTGCTGAATGTTTTAACATGCATCCATTAAAGTGGTTTATTCCTTGTTTGTTTTGTTGATGGGGAACAAGAAACTCCTATCTCATCCAGTTTCTCAAAGAGTAAAGCACAGCTTTGTTCAAAGGTAGAGAAATGCCCTTTCCTGTTGCCAAAAGCCTCCGTTTTCCCGTGAGTGCCAAAAGCCCTGGCTGTATCCCACCCCCACTCGCCAAATTCACAGCTTCCTCCCGTTGCTTCTGTGAACAAGCTGTGTTCTCAGTATGACAAACTGGTACATTTCGGAGACGAAAACTTAGGAACATATCCTTCTGGAAAGATGCGGCACTTAGTGCTATTCATTCTGCATATTCCAAACTTTAATTTTTTTTTTTTTTTTAAGAAAAAAGCTTGCCACAGAGTACATGGGGCCTTGACTATAATTGGTTCGGTAGTAGTTATCCGAGCAGTTAGGTACTAATGGTGTAGGAATATGTCTTGGGTTTTTTTAATTGTCATTGTATTTAACTGTTTTCCAAGTAAATTAGTATTGGAACACTGACATAAGGAACATAGGATCTTTTTTTGTTGTTGTCTGAAAGGAGGAATTAAATAGCCAGAAAGAAGCTTACCTTGTAACGCCAATCTGCATTATATGGTGTGGGTAATGGAAACATTTAAACTATGCAAATTTAAGCTTAACAGCTGTGAATCAGACTAGGCACTTCAGAGCATATGGATTGCTTATTTAATTGGGGAAGGGAGGAGGGGAGGGGGGAATCAAAACACAGTTTCAAGCAAGAGCTTTTGTTTACTGCATTGGTCATATACTGTGAAGTGTTCCATTTTCAGCGCAAGGGGAAACCTATCTGTGCTCGTCCCTTGTTTCCTTCCTAAATACCGACAAAAGCTAGCTTAGACTTGGAGGCTGGCCCAAAGGGGGAAATGTTAAATAATTTAGCAGTGAAAGTTAGTTTTACTTAATGTCTGCTGATGAGCAGACACGATGAGAAGATGAGGTGTCCTCTCCTGCTATGTTTTGTTGATAGAGTTGATGAGAAGCATCTCGATGAGCGTGGCCACTGATTTGTGTCAGGTGGTTGGTTTTGTATGGTTTTGATGAGCAATTGGCTCGACAATAGATAGCAAAAGCGCGTTTCATCATACCGTCTGTTGCATCGCAGAACTAAAGCGTGAAAGTAAAGATGCTCATTGGGTGCCTAAAGCTTTTTCTGGGAAGACCATATAGATGTTTTCACTGTTACTGTCCGCATTTTCCAGGCACAGCTTTCTCCTACGGCTAGGCAAAGGGGCAATCGCTTCTTTCTTGATAGTTTTCTGATCTATTCCAAACCCATCAGTAAATCATCTAGCTTGCTCTTCCTGTTTGTAGTATTAGCGTCATCAGCTGATTCATCATCAGACTCACAAGACCAACTGTCGTTAACGCATTTTGCTTCTTGCCTGGTTATTCCAGCTGCAGAGCTCTGTAGGCAGCAACTCGACTTCAGATTTGTTCTCTCTGGACAAACTCTTGCAAATCATTTGCACTGTACTGTGATGTGGTGTTCCTTCTCTGCTGTTACCTGCTTTGTAGGCATCAAAATAGCTAGCTGATCGTTTATGGTGCTGAGTCATTCAGCGATAATGTAAGTTAAGATATATGACTCAACAGATGAGGAAATGTACTGTGAAAATGCTGTACCTTGTCCATTTTACGATTTGCGGCAACTGCTGGTGCTCTGTTGTGGTGTCTGAAGGAGGCTGCCATCATCATACGAATGCTGATGTCAACTGTTGAAGAACCCTGCTTTTCACTTACCTTTTCCATCTTAAATTCTGACTTTTCTAATTAAAAAAAAAATTACCAATAAAAAATATCGCAGGAGGTTGGTTCCTGAGCATCAGACTTCCTGTACAGGAGGAGTGGGTGGGCTGGAATGCAGCATCAGTGTTTTTTGTCTTGAAAATAAAAACTACACAAACACTTTTGTACACAAATAATTTTTTAAATAAACACACATTTTAAAAGATGTTGATTTTCACTGGGAATGCTTAACAATAAATGCATGTTTCCCTGAAAACAGTTTTCATTTTATTTCTGGTAATTCGAATTGTTCTGAGATTACAGGGTATACTGCCTCCATGTCAGTAATGAGAGAGAAAGGGATGATCATTTTCATGATGCACATTAAAAATTTTTGAAGAAGAAAAAAAAAAAAAAAGCTGTGTACTGAAAGTGTGTGTTATTTCAACTAGGACTGCCTCGTGATAGCCTAAGAAATCTGTGTACGTGTACACCACCTCGTGTCTCCTTTCAAAGGCTGTGTCTGAAGAAACAAGGTTGGTAACTTGTAGAAGAAAAAGTTTTCTTTGGTTTTTCCGGCATCACTCATGTTCATCTCTGTGCATTTTAAACTATGTACTTCGTATAAACTACAGCTGGTTCTTGCAGGGGGAGGTGACAGCCTGTTGGGTAATAACACTGCCCTGTTTCTCAGCTGAGGAGACTAGTAGAGATGATGGCTATGGATTTGTTTGCCACCAGTACTTTTCTCTTTTTTTGGCATATGTCAACATTTGTTACATGGAGTGAAGCAGTTTGAAAGATAGTGTCTGCCCAGCTAAAGCAACGAGCAATGAGTTTGCCGTGAGGCTGGTTGCAATACTCTGTTTCAGATCTATGTCCCATCTCCAGGTGTGTGTGTGTCCCTGGGCGGGTTTTGCAGGTTTCCAGGCAGGCTCTACCAGAGGTGATAGTGCTGGGCAGCTTTACCAGGTGAAAACAGTGGTGTAAGGGGGATTTTTTTTTTTGTGGTTTAAATTTACTGACATCAGGAGCTATGTTGTATTGTGGTACCTCATTCATTAAGAGGGGCAAGGGAGAGGGAGCACTCCCCAGCCCTTCTGCTGCGGATGGGGGCTTCTCTTAGCCTGCCCATTGATTTAGAAAAATTAAAAAAAAAAAAAAATCCATATTCCCTTGTTCTTGTAGTTAGACACTACTATGACATGAGTAACTGAGAGCTGCTTTATACTGAAATACTTGCAAAGTTGTCCAACAGCCTTGTCATTTCTTCTAGCACCCCAAAACTGGAAGGGAGTTCACAGTTGAAGTGGACTAATGGTGCTTACTCGCTCGACTCTCCTGTTCTTAATTTTCTGTTTCAATAGCTGTAATACTGACACGTTTAGCTCTCAGGCAGGTAACTCTGATACTGCCAATACAGCAAATCCAGGATTTTAAATTGTTTTAAGGTCAAGTCTGGGTCTGAATCTGGAGCACCCGTGTCTGGTATAATGTCAAATAAATTACATTGCTTCACTTAGTGGCTGCTTTGTGTTGAAATACATGAAGTCTTCAGGTGGGTTTGTGACAGCCTGGTGTAAAATAAAGGGTAATGGGCTAGGACGGTGAGGAAAACACGAGTCTGGTGTTGCTGGGGGGAAGGTGGGAGAGGAGCTGTTTTGTGCTGACGTTGTCTGGGCCACCAGACCCTTTAGCGACCTGAGTCCTCGGCGTACAGCTGCCTTTGCTTGCAAGTGTGGTGCAGGGCATGGGGTCCTGGCCCCCTGCTCTTACGGTGGGTGGGAAAAGGGACCATGCACAGCAAGCGCCTTGCTTTCCCTGCCCCGCTCTCTTCCCTTCCTCCGTCTTTCCCAAAATGACACTTCTCACAGCTGGCAGTTCAAGAACATGATAGGTGGCAAATAGTCAAGGCTCCTGCTGATCCTGTTGGAGAGGTTCGGGAAGTTCCCTGCAGCCAAGCTGCATTGCTGGGTTGTGGGAGCAGCCCTTGCCTGTTTCAGGGCAAAGCCTGCATGGGTGCAGCGTCAGGTATGAGGGTGGCTTCCTTGAAGCAGGAACGCCTCGCTGGTCACAGCCCAAAAAAAGATGAGCCAGTTATGCTCCAAGGTGGATTTTGGTTCAAAAAGCAGATCTAGAACTGGCTGGTCCCATTTCACGCTGCAGTCAGGGATAGTCTGGCAGATAAGCATCTTTTTTAACGAAGAGCACTGGAAACAGTGTTATTGCCACAGGTACAAATTTCCCTGAACGCAAGGCTGAAGAACAAACGCCAGACAGGGAGTGGGTCCCAGGCGTCCCTGGAAGTGGTGGCCAACACGTCTTCACATCGCTGCGAGAAGCTGTGTTGGACGTGAGGTGGTTTACCTGTGTGGAAAGTGGTTTAAAGGATCTGAAGCTGTCAGTTCAAATGGAATGAAAACCCCTTGTGTTTATGGCTTTTACTGTTAGAGAGGAAACTCTGGGAAATGAATCCTGTGTATGAACTTCCCAGAGGCGAATGACCTGCTGGGATGGGGGCAAGGGGGAGGGATGTTCTCCCTCTTTTGCTTGGCATGCACATTCCCCATTATAGCATCTTCCACATTCAAGTCCTTCAATGGTCTGAACCACATCAAAAATGCCAGGAGTAAACTGTCTCTAGGCCATACTTGTCAGAAGAGAGAGCTATTTGGAAGTAGACAAGTATGAACAAAGCACTTGCCAAAAGTTCACTGAGTCAGATGATGCCAAGGCTGGGGGGGGGGAACCAAAACCCAAAAGGTTCTCAAGAACAAAGAGGGAAAGAGTTGTTCTTTGTATTGTTCATGTGCTGTTCTCCTCACCTGTGAATGGTCCTCACCTGTGAGGAGCTCAGTAAGGGGAACTGCGGAGTCCTGCACCTGGGGAGGAACAACCCCAGGCACCAGTACATGCTGGGGCAACTGGAAAGCGGCTTGGCAGAAAAGGAACTGGGGACTGGAGAGCTGGACCACGCTGAACATGAGCCACCACCCTGCCCTTGTGGCAAAGGCAGCAACCAGTATCCTGGGCTGCATTAGGAGGAGCATCGCCAGCAGGTGGAGGGCGGTGATCCTGCCCCTCTGCTCGGCACCGGTGAGGCCAGGCACAGCTGGAGTGCTGGGTCCGGGTCCAAGGGGCTGGAGGCAGCCTGCTGTCTGCCCAGGCGATCGAGGGCTGGGGTGGTGGGGGCATGTCTGTGTCTGTCCATGTCTCTGCAAAAGAAGCAAATAAGCAGACACGAAAGGGCCACATCCTGTAGATGTGAAATGACAAAGCCTTCTTGATTACAAAAAGGTTAAAAAAAAAGATGTTTTGGCTTAAAGGTATGATGTTTTGGCAAGAAAGCAGCTCAATGATGCCGAGTCAAATGAAATTCTGATACCATCTTGGCCAACTGCTTTGGGCAGCTTCCAAAACATCCTCAGGAAAAAAAATGTGTGCAAGGAGAAGCCGTAAGAGCAGAAACCCTCCCTCGCTCCCCCGGCAGAGGCAATGAGCGTCCTCGGCGTGTGGTGCAGCTCCCCGGACAGAGGTGGGGGAAGGGGCTTGGGCACAACAGAGTAAGTGGTCTTTTGGAGGAGGAACATTTACCAGGGCTGTTAAGGGATTTCAAGGCTGAAGAGTGACTGAACAACAAACAGACTTGATCTCTTGAGATCTGAACAAGATGGCAAGTCTGTCTTACTAAATTTAATAGGAAGGCTCTTATGCCTGTGATCGTAGCTCTGGGGGTGGAGGTGCCCTCAAAAATGGCCAAATGGTATCTAATACCTGATGGTTACATGGGAAGGGTTGTGTTGGTCAGACACAACATGCCTGGAGAAAGCGTACAAGGAGATGGAGCGAGGCGGTGGGGACGAAGTGGTAGCACAGCACTGGTGGTGCCCATCCCCCTCCCTACGGCATGCGAAAACCCTCAGGGAGCAGCAGCCTGCAGCCAGCCTGGGGGGGGCAGGGGTGAGTCAAGTGGGTGGATGCAGCGACGGGTGTTTCTCTGTGGCCAGGTCAGGTACAAGGGACATGATCTCAGGTTGGTCTTAATTGGTCAGGAATAAGTTTGGCCTGGAAATTTTCCCAGGGCCCCTTCCAGCCCCCTGCTCCCCCGGGAGGGGCACCTCTCATTTCTGCTGTGGGTCGGGTCAGGCTTGTGCCCCCAGCACCAGGTGGAGCTTTGGGACCGGGCTCTCAACCAGGCACCCGGCGATTCAGGTGGCCACGATGCTGAGCGCGTGCTAAGAGTAGTTGTGGCTTAGGGAATAAGCGCTCGCCTGTTTAGGCCCTTAAAACACGCAGAGGTGCACGGCAGGAGTTAGGCGCTTCTCTGCCCCGAGTCACTTGTGAAGGCGGCACGGGGCTCTTCCTCTGTGCACGGTGACGAAGCGGGACACAGGTCCCGTCCAGCACCGCGACCCCAGCCAGCCCCGCGCCAGGCGCCCTGCCAGGCAGCGTTGGACTGCGGGGCTGGACAAGCCCCGAGACCCCAGCAGCCCAGGGGGCTGCAGCTGCATGTAGGCTGAGCCCAGCACCTACGCGCTATACGTCCCTGCAGCGCCGCTCTTGCCGGTCCTGCCGTCTCAGCTCTGCTACTGCAAAAGCTTCTGCCATGCATGTAACCTCTTGGACATTAAGGAAGCTGCTGCCAGCTTGAACTGTAATAAAATAAATATATTGTTGTAATTATTTTTTTTAAGTAGGTCAAAGCTCCCTCCATTATCCTACTTAGAAGGATTTCAGTAACATCAGCTGCGTCAGTGCATTGGCAGGGTTGGTGCCTGAAGGTTGCAGGAGATTATACAAAAAAGCCCTTGCGTTATTCCCACACGCCGTCCTTACTGAATCCGAGCTCCACTGACATGTTGAACTTGGTGTTATGAACCACTGTTGTGGCAAAACACCCCAGGATCGGCAGGAAGAGAAAATGAGAGGGAAAAGCTCCTACTGCGAGGTGAAGCTCCTGACACAGCTTTGCCTATAGAAGACCAAGCTCAAGTAATGCTCAATAGAAACAATCAATCATCATCGTTTTCGAGGACTTGGAGCCAAACACTCAAATAAATAAATCAACCACCCACCCATTTTTCTAGGAATGTTGCCTCCAAGCACTTTATGAGTGTTCATTGCGAAGAGCCTGGCTCCATTTGTGTATGCTCTTCCATTTAGGTATTTATACATATTGATATGCTCTGACGGACGATTTTACCAGGAAGGTGTCTTTGAAACTTGGGAAAGCCAGAGAGATGACCATGTCTACCTCATGGTCAACACAACAGGACTATAAATGCCACCATGTTCTGGTATGTGCAGTCTGTGAAGGTTTGGTGTTTCATACACTGTGGAAACCAGAAAGCATCAAAAAATACACACTACTTTTGGGTGGGGGAATGCTGGCTCTCCTGTGATAGCTTGTAAGAGTCCAGATGACCAGAAAATTTCCCTAAAGCATTTGGAGATTTGGCCATTCAATGCATGTTGACAGACTCTCAGGCAGCTCCTGGGATGACTACGTGTGGCTCATAGACCTGGCGACATTACGGTAACATACAGGTTACCAGAGCCAGAATCTGCATGGCAGGTGCACTGTGAGAAACAACTCCCCACTTGACGAAGGGAGCAAGTAACAGCAGCAACCTGTGCTGAATTGGGGAGGACACCTACCCTGAACCTGGGGAGTCCTTGTGGGAAAAGCAGAGTTTACAATCTTGTTACTAAAGCAGAGCCTGGTAAACTGTGAATGCATCTCCCCAGAAGCATCAGAACTGAATCACGGCACAGAGTCCTCTTTCTCCCCAAATCCTTTTATACTAGAAGCTAAACTCAGGTAGAGGAAGACTTGAAGGTAGTGCAGACGATGCAATGTGCAGGCATGGATGGATACAGCAAAGAGGGCCTTGAAGGATAGCCGGGAAGCAATGTACTGTGGCCGGAAAGTTGAGAAAAGGAGAGGGAAAGGGCGCTAAAGAAAGGTACAGAGCTATTGCGGTCATGTCAACTCCCAGGGTCTGCAGAGTGGCTTCCTTGTCCATGTCCCAGCCTGAATCCTGTCCTGGTGTAACGGCATGAGGAAGGATGAAGAGCGATCACTGCTACCACCATCCAGAATAATTTATCTAGATGACAGATTGCTCTCTCCTTTCCTGGGAACACTCAGGGACGGAAGCAGCCAAGAGGTGATGACATGAATTACTTGGGCAGCGACAACCTCTCCTAATTTTGCAGGCAGTGGAGAAGAGCTTATCTGTGGGCAGCAGGGAGCAGGCAGCGGTGCAGCGTCCATGCAGGGCACCCTGCACGCGCTCTGGAGATGGCACGTAAACCTCCTGAGAGAAGACGACCAATGGCTCAGACCTCCGCCACTAGCGTAAGCCCATCCCGTTTCTGGTTTGGGGGCAGTACTGAGTCGGATGATGCAGAGGCACCTGAATATATAGCAAAGCAAATGGTATTTTGAGTTTTCACTCGTACCGCTGGGCAAAATATTCTGAGCATCCCAGCTTTCCTTGGGGTAGGGTGCCAGACTACGTGCCCGCTGCCCGGCCAGACACTGGCTGTTGCAACAATGCCATGCCAAGGTGAGAAATCAGATTATCGCCTATGAAATTTCTAGAGCACGCAGTGATAACCCACCTGCTTTAACAGCAATCGGCCCCAACACCAAAGCAAGTCAGCCATAATCGCCCGCCATCTCTTGCCTCAGAAGCTTTGGTGCATCATCGTAACATACATCAATCTCCGCTTCCAGGGCAACGAGAGGAGAATTAAACTTAAGCAGCAAAACGTGTATTTCTTGTTCTGGAGCATGCCCGCCTTGCAGCGTTATGAACACACATCTGAGCTCTTGTGGCTGTTGAAATAACAGTCTTGTCGTGGGAGGAGGACGCTCAGTGTACGCAAAGTTATTTGCTCATGCTTCTTGCCCCAGCTGACATGCTGCTGGGACTACGTTGCTGCCTGCATGACTTCAGCAAGTTACAAATTAGCTCGGATAACCTCCATGCTCCCACTGAAAAGCAGACGTGTCTCCTGATGGCTGTCTCTCCTCATCAAGCAACACAGGACTCAACCGCGCTACCCATCTGTGTTGCCCATGGATGTCTCAGCTCTGCTGACCACGGATCTAGCTGCGCAGCTGGTGATGAATCCAACAGGTTCAAAGTTGAACGGCTTCTTAGAGTCACGGAATCATTTCTTGCCAAAGCTAAAGGAGTCAGCACGAGTCCTGACTCTTCCTCCTGTTGGCTCGCAATACCCAGCCGTTGCACAGTCAATGCAGTTCCCTGATAAAAGTTTGTCATGATTTTTGCTAGGCAGAAAGAGAGAGAAGATGCTCTGTTGCGGGTCAGAAAGGTCTTTCCATCGGGTTAGCAGGAGGACTTCTTCCAGGGCAATGGTACGATGACTGCACACTGCCTGTTGCAGGCAGTAATTCCACCAACTCCTCACGTGCAGTTTGTGTCAAGCACCTGTCAGTGACACCAAGGCTCCAAGGAATGCGCTCACATCATCTTTCGGCACGTGATGCCGGCTGAGTTCAGGTGCAGTGCTGCTCCTACCAATTACTGGAGTAAGCATGGCTGCTTCTTCGGCTCGTGTAGCCTGGGCGAGGGGGAGGTTATCTGAACTGGAACAAGCCTGAACCGACCTTTTGCTGTGATCCCACTCCTTTCTTTAGAAGCAGCTGCAAATGCCAAAAACTTGCTCCTTTCCTTTCAGACTGCAGAAAATAAGGCCGGGAACTTGCCTTGAGTGAGAGATGTTCCTACTCTGAATTTAAAGTATCCTAGTGCGGCAGCTCTGTGCAAGTAGGCATCCTGTGGGTCACCACAGTGACTTGGTGCTAAGGAATCTCTGATGGGAGCCGTGGGACTGGCCATCTTCAGTTAGGAACAGAAGACGGCAGAGTGCGAGATCGAAGGGAGAAACTGGGTCGCTCACCCCCTTTGGTCTCCCATGTGGTAAAACTACATGAATAAGAAATTTTGGATCCACTCTCCCGACCCAGGCTGTGCAGCAGGGAAGGGAGCGGCTGTCAGCCACTGCCCCTGCTTCTGTACCAGGACTTCCAAGTTCTGCTCCTGAGGAAGTCCGGTCTTGTCTGCTGCCTTCCAGGAACCAAGGCAAATGGATCCAGGGAATGTCGGGCTTCAAACCTCTTTAAGGAATGGAAGCTGCTCTTGGTCTTTATAGGAGTATTTTATCTTACTATTTGAGCCTCCCTCTGACCATCTGAGTACCTGGGGCACTCATTGGCAGGATGATTCCCTCCTTGTCAGAAATTTAAGCAGGGGAAGGCTTCAAGGGACATAATCAAGTGCTGCTGTACAGAAGGACTTTGCTAACTGCTGTTTAACACCTTGATACTCCCTATGCAAACCTGTTCCTGCAGAGATACAACTCCTTGGGCTGAGAGCAGCTACTCTGTGACTAATGCTTGGTTATCAGCTATGCACACCTGCAGCCTGGCTGGCAAGTAGACTTCATAGTCCAGCTTCTTTAGTTTGGGCTATTTCCTTGAGCAACGATTTGGGACTTGATTTCCATGCACAAACCAACCTATTACTGCTGATAAATATAATAATGGAGCATACATGCAAGTGGACTAGGATCCACATGGATGGTTTCTTAAAGAAGCAAATTTCCTGTGTATTGCAAATGTTTGGTGATCCCAAATCTTTTCGGATCTTCCCAGGAGACGGTTCAGCTGTGATAGCCCCATCAGCCAACCTGAAACTCAAGAGCCAGTCTGATGTTGAGCTTGGTCCAACAATGTGTGCTAAGTATCTAATGGCTGGAAGTACATTTTAGATAAGGATTTGTTATTTATCAGTTCTAAAACTTAAAGGCTTGTCAGCATGTGCAGAAAAAATTTGTAACACATATTATTTTTCCTGTTTAAGATTGCTCTAGAAAACATTATTCTTTTGTTTAAAACAACCATTCAGATTTAATTTTGTTGAGTGGTAGAGGTTTAATTTAGTACGTTACAAAGTATGTTCTCAGAACAGCCTTCCTGTCTTACTGTTACGAAAGCCGTGCAGTCCAGGCATCAGAGGACACAAAGAAACAAAAATAAATGTATGTCCGCTAAGAAACAAAGCCACGCTTTTATGAAGATGGGAACTTAAAGATGATGAGAACTTAGCTCTGACTATGTAACTGAATGTGAAACCTCAGCACCTTTAAATCCGACACTGGATAAAAGCCATAAAGACTGGGTTTTATCGGGCTTCCTTTTATTCTTTATCGCACATTAACAAGTGAAAAACTCTTTTACAATGAGAGAATCCCCATTCGTATGTAAAATATTTAAAAACTCATATATGGCCAAGTACAAAACCCCCACCTCTTTCTTTGGAATAATTTGCCTTCAATTCCATAGTTTTATACTGATTAGTCTTTAATAGATTTTATTTTTAAAGTTACAGAAGAAGTACTAGCAATGCATAAATTACGCATTTATAAAAATTACGCCTGTACTTCCCTGTATTTGTCATAAAGGCTGACGGTTCCAACTACTTGCTATCACAGGCGAGACTGCTGTAATGATGCCTGGCCTTAGGGGATGCTGTTCTTACAGAAAGACGTCCATTGCTGAGGCAACTCTCAGCTGCACCATGAGCGCTCTCAGGACGTTGGTGAGGGAGTAGCGGGGGCAGGCAGAGAAATTCTGTACATAGCCTTGTCTGGAGCAAGTTCTGAAAAGAAACCAGTGGGCCACCAGTAGACCTTTCCTATAGTTTGTATGCTGCATTTTTGCTCGGCCAATTATGCCCAGCATTATTCACTGCATGAATGTACCGATTTTCTTTGACTATACTGATAATCAATGTACGGAAGTAACTCAACTGTCCCTTTAAAGAAAACAGAAGAAAGAAACTCTACGTAACACTGCTTGTAAAAAGACAACTGAAAACCCTGCTCTGAGCATGGCACTGAACCTCCAGAAACCTCTTCTAACTTAAATTATTCTATGATGATTCCTTGAGTAACTTGACATTTGAACTGATTAAAAACTTCTTCTTAAAAAGAAGAAAAGAAAAAAAAAAGAAAAAAAACCCCAGCAATTACCCACTTCACAAAAATCAAAGCTTTTGGAAACAATTCTGAATACTTGCGAGATTTGTCAAGTGCAGATTTCAAATCATTGTTAGAGGCACACCACTAGGTACCAGAGCTCATTTCCAAAAGAGTTTCTTTTTTAGGTAGCATCTAAAAACTTCTATCAAAAACATTTTAAAATTGGTTTAAACCAAAATACTGTAACTTTTGCATGAGGGAAGTATTTGACCAGAGCGCTAAAAAGAAACCGCATTATGTGGATCAGTAAATCCATCTTGTGAAATTACTTCAGTTTTAGAAATCAAAACCCTGATGGATGTGTAATTAAATGCTTTTAAAATCTCCCAGTCTCCCTCTGTCCAAAGCATTTCAAATCCTTCAAGTGAAAGCATCACAGATTGCTTTAGAAAGACAGTTGCATATACTGCTTTGTGACGAGAGCCCGATTTTCTCTGTTACAGAGGAAAAATAACTGTAACACCAGTTAAACACTCGATAAGAGAGACTTAATCATTGTTTAACAGCACACAACCGCGCCCTATCCATTTTAGGAGAGCAAGTAATCCTTAACTAATGTCAACAGTATCCAGCTCTTCTACAATGCAGCAAGGGATTTCAAAACAATTTGCAGAAGAGAAATGGGGAACTGAGGCACAGGGAAACAAAGTGAACTCTTCACTGTCACTCTGCAGACCAACCCCCTTCTTCCCATACAACTTTACAAGATAAAGCAATGTAACTTCACCTAAAAACCTATCTTTTTAACTATGTAACTGTCTGCATTACAACTTCTTTGCTCAACACAATATTTCTATGAACGTCCAAGACCATGCGCAGAGATAGCAAGTAGTTTTCTGTGAAAGAAAAAAAAGAAATTAAAAAAAGACTGCCACATGACACCTAGAAGCGTTTATTTTATGCAACAAACTTAAATATGATCATGTGTACATAAAAGTGTACACTGTATCTATGCTGAACAATGCCAGGAAACATAATATTGATGCAACAATTGTCTAAAATAAACATTAAAAAATGAGCCTGGACAGGAAGACAAAATGCAAAACAGACTTACTTCCAATCAGCACAATGCTTAAAATTGAGAGCAATCCTAAACATTTCCAACTTTCCTTACAAAGCTGCCAAAGTCCAACTATTTTTAAAAATTGATTTTTTTTTTCTTTACATCAATAATAAAAATCTGGTGACAAACATTATAAAATCAAATGCTGGACTGTCTTTACTCCTTTAAAATTTAGAATATTCCAACAGAACCGCAGGAGTAAAAACACTTAAAAGTGATATATGTTTTTATAAAACAAACATCAATATGTACATTTATTGCAAATTATATTAAACTAAAATGGAGGGAAAATTAAAAAATGAAATGTCTACTTGCGAATTAATAATAATTTTAAGTGATTACTTTCCCACTCTGATAAAAATCAGAAAGCAACATTTATAAAATTGCCACCACATGACTTTTCATAGCAGGGAACTGAAATCTGTACATCTTATTTTTGCAGAAAAGTAGGCAGGCAGAAAGAATTATACATAAAACAGTCTCCAAAGGTAAAGCAAAAAAATTTTTTTGTGATTTTTTTTTCCTCTAGTCTTGTTTAAAATCCATTCAGTAGACTTCTACTTTTTCTGTGAAACATGGGAATACCTGGCTCTAGGATCATGACTTTTCAATGTCAGTGTAAGGACCTCCTCTGACTTTCTTTAAAAAAAAAATGCAGCATGAAAATTAATGGTGTAAATACACTTTTAAACTCCAGAATGCAGGAACTGGAACCAAGTGTTAAGCAATTTGCTTAATTATTGACTTTTCATAAAAAAAGTCTCTGGGGAAATAAGTACAGATGCTTTTAGCCTCTTTCTCAAGAGTTTCTGCTTTACATTTCCATTGAGAAGGATTAATTTCATGTGAAAGGGAAGCATAGTTTTCCTTCTGGTTTCAGAGCTGAAAGCTGTGTGTTTTGAAGTAATTTCAGTTCCTGTACAGGAAATTTCTGAATCCTAGTTTTTGCAGAAGCTTGGAGCATGCCTTTATTTGGCCTTCATTTCCTCCCTTTTCGAGCGAGTTTTCTTTTTACCTTTGGGGGGGGGGGGGGCGGGAGAAAAGGAAATAGAAGTTAATCATAAGGACATGGAAATTACAATTGATTCTGAATCAAAATCCTACCTATATTGTTAACATTTTAGCTTTTACACTCTTTATACTATGATTCTTCCAACTCCATCTTGTATCTTCTCAACAATTACGTAATTAATTGAATATAACTGAATTTCCCTATTGAATAGCACGACTTCCTGATAGACTTGGAAATGCACAAGTTGAATAATAATAATTCCATAACTGAGTAATGTTTTTTTCAGCAAAAACGGAAATACGTTTATCCATAGCTTTCACTGGAATCAGAGAATAAGAATGGTAACTTGTTCTAATTAACTGTATTTAATTACCCAGGTTCATAAAAATAGCCTGTCTTACTTAAGAACAAGCACTAATTCAAACGTTTTTCAAATATTTACAGTAATATGTACATGTCTACTCAAAAGCAAAAAAAACTATCAGACACAGCTATTTTTACATACATTTTTCTAGAAAACAGAAAAATTTCTTTGATTCCCTGTTGTATAAGCTACAATAAAAACACAGAATTGTCCTATATAAGATGCCTGCTACACCTTAAGGAAGCCTCCCTCTGCTATCTCTGTATCCTCAGTATCTTCCTGGCTGCTCCCACAGGCCTTAAAAAGATCCATTGCATTTTGGGAATATTCTGGACTTGAGTCTATCTCCAACAGTGAATCTCCATCACTTCCAAGCACCTGGCTTCTGAAAAACGTTAACAATGTTTTGGTATTTTTTCCAAGAAACACTGAAGTATTACATATTTCAAAGAAGCTATCTGATACAGGTGGCTTATTTAAGGCTATGGATAGTACAGTTTGTTATGAAGACTTAAAGAAACCTGATGTATAAAACAAGCATTGCAAGGCAATACACAAATACTAGTCTCTTGAAAGACTGAACAATTTACTAGTATATGAACCTTGCTGTTAGAGGAAAAGGTAATTCTTTTTGATCAAGGTTCTCTGCAAGATCTTCAACTTACAAAATCTCCATAAAGAAACCATTCTAATGATTCTTTCTTCCTTTAGATTAAATTGTGATTTCTTCCAACACACTGGTTTGCTGACCTTATCTTATTGTTCTACAACTTTGCACACTTCTGCATTAAAATTATTATTGTATCAGATTCAGCTAAACAAATTTCTCAGTGTTTATGAGCGTTTGTGGTTTGTTTATATTGGAAATCAAATCACCACATTTAAACACTAGAGTATAGAAGAATAAATTATCATCCAAGAGCTGATTTGTAGTTTACACAGTTCCAAATTCTGCTTTTGATTTACTTAAAAATATATGTATTAAAATTTTTGTAATAGTAACAGTAAACAAGCACAGACCCAAAATATCAAAAAAGAATTACAGTTAGAATTACAAATTGTTCTGTTCATTACAGATGGTCAATTTTCAAGCCTTTGTTATCAATGAACTCAAGCAGAGCACCTGAATGCCTGTGTACCTGGCATTACTGAATTCACCTGCAATACCCTCAAGTCTTAGTTCTTTTACATAGCAATGCTAGTAAGGGGAACCAGGATGCAACAGACAAAAAATACAATTTGGGGAAAACAGGTTAGATTACCCTGTTCTGACCAAACAAATTCAGTTCTCCAATTCCAGCTGCCTCGGTACTTAAATTTGAAGAATAGAACAGAACACAACACAATGTATGTTGGACCACGATGTTTATAAATCATTGTGGTTTAGTTGTGCTCTTTTACATATGCTAGATCTGTTATAATTGCAATTTCAGGGTCTATCTTGAGACAGAAAAGGCCCACCCCACCCAGGCATGTTTTATTTATTCATTTATTTTTACCTTTGTAGATCAATTTGTCTCTGTGCTGCTGCTGGCTTTTTTGCTGCATCTTGCTGTTTTGGTGCTTTGGCACTACCTGCCTCTAAATTCCCTGGACTTTCTTGACTGACTGCTGCCCTTTTCCTTCCCCTGACAGGTGGTTTATTTGTTTCCTCATTTTTTGCAGTGGTACCCTGAGGTTCAGGTTTGGGTGGACGCCCTCTCCTGGTTTTTGCTGCGAGTGATGGTCCTGTTTCGTCTACATTTTTTTCTTCCGGTTTTTGATGAATATTCTCAGTTCCAGATGCTGTTGCTGTTCTTTTTTTCCCACGTTCAGTGCTGTTTCCTTGTGTAGCCTGATCAGAATTAATCTCCTAGAAAATAAAAGTCATGAATGTGAAGAAAAAAAAGATTCCCAAAGGCAAACTCAAATTGTTACTTCCCTCTGACAGAAACATGAGTTTATAAAACAGAAAGTAAGTGTTCTTTATAAGAACACATCACATGGGCTTAGACCGAATAAAACGTTTTATTAAATGGGATTTCAGACGTTAACCTTGCAAAAAGATTTTCTACACTGTGTGTAATGTTAATATCTGCACCCAATGTATCTTTTAGTTGCTTGAAAGTGATATTGCAGTAAGACTAATAATCTCAGCGCCTCCCATGATGGTTCTTCTGGACAAGCTCCTTTTACTGCCTCTTTGCCAACTGACAGGACAAGACGCCAACTGACAGGAGAGAACTAAGGAGCAAGAGTAAAGATTCTGGTACAGTAAATGATATTTAATTCAATATATGCAAATTCTGAGACGAACCTTCAGTGAAGGTACAGATTACTAAACCCCTAAATACCAGTAAAAGGAAAAAAACAAGGCTTGCAGGGAAGAAAAGGGAGTAAGACCTAGTCACAAATGAAACTTGCTGTCTTTATTAATTCTTTATCATGTCTGAATAGGTATGCCCTACATGCATGTTTTTCTCATTACACTGAACAAGGTAATGGAAGTGATTAAATTTCATGAAGCAGTGTCTGTATATGTGAAACAGAAAGGGTGGTGGCAATGTAGGTCTCTACACAGAAATGTATTCATATGGAAATAAAGAGGAAGCAACTGGATGCTGGACCTTCATTTGAACACTGGCTTCCAAAACAGTTAGGAGGAGGGGCAGAGAAAAGGGTACTGAAGAAGTACGGCTGGGATGACTTAGCAATTTCAAACACACCAACTAAGGCCACTCACTATTATAAGTGCTGTGTCTGAACCAAGGACTTTTTTCTAAAATATTCTACCATTATTTCTTAAATGTTTAAATAAGTCAGGCAGTATCTATAATCTTTATTACTGTTTTAGCAGCTTCATAGCAGACATTTACAACTCCTATTCATGAGAACTTTACAGATAACCACTCTTTGAAAATTTCAACTAAAGTCAGGTTTCAAGAACCTAAAAAGCGTTTTTGAAGATTTATTTCATAAATGCTTTGTACAACTTCTCTAACTTTTCAGAAGAACCCTATTTTGGGGAAAAAGAAGAAAAAAGGAACCATACTTTGAAATTTGGGAAAGACTTTTTCTTCTTCATTAGCTCACGGGTGTGAATATCATGTGGATGTTATTTTAAAAGATTAAGAAAAAACTAACTTTTCTATGTGATAATACAAATCCAAAACACCTGCTTATTAGTCTGATTTCATCTATTCAAAAAAGACTGAGTAGATACATAATTTCTTAAAATGCGTACAGCATGAACCATCTATGTATCCCTACATTATTACAAAAATCTATTTTGATTTTAGAATCACAGAATCATCTAGGTTGGAAGTGACCTCTGGAAATCATCTGGTCAAACCTTCTGTTGAAAGCAGGGCCCTTGACAAGCCAAGCCATGAACAGCGACATTCCACCATTTTTCTAAGCAACCTATTCCAGTGTTTAATTTTCCTCAAAATGTAGGTTTTTTTTTTTTTGCTTGCATCCAGATGGAATTTCACCTGAAGCAACTTCTGCCTGTAGCCTTTCGTCCTGTCACCATGCAGCCTTGAGAAGAGAGTACTTCCATCTTCTCCATAAATACCTTTTAGATATTGAAAGACTGATTAGAGCCCCCCAAGGCTTCTCTCCTCTAGGCTGAACAAGCCCAACACTTTCAAACTTTCTTCATACGACAGCTACTCCAAGCCTTTATCATCTTGGTGGCTCTCTGCAAAGCTCTCTCCAGTTTTTCAGTATCTGCGTTGAACTGGGGAGGACACAGTATTCCCGGTGTGGCCTAATGAATGCCAAATAGGGTGGAATGATCACATCCCTCCATCTGCTGGCTATACTCTTGCTGATGCAGCCCGGGACCCAGCTTGCCCTCACTGCTGCCAAAGACACACTGGACTCATGCTCCACTGGTTGTCCACTGGGATGGTCCCCCAGGTCCTTCTCAGCCAACCTACACCCCAGCCAGGCAGATCCCAGCGTGTTGTACTGCTGCTTGAGTTTAATCTATCCCAGGTGCAGGACTTCACATTTACCTTTGTTAAATTTCATGCAACTGTATGTTTTATAAGTTAAAAAATCATTATGATTTAGGCATGATCTTCTCTCTCTAACGGAAGGGGGAAACCATTAAAAATCCTCAAAGTTTAAATAATACTTTAGTTGTGACACAATCCAAAACTTAGATGTTTATTTCATGCTAGAGGACCACTTGAAATTTTCCTGGCAATGTCTTCAGTTAAAGCTACTGAAGGTGTCAACCTTCACTCTGAATCACAGCCTTACTGTTATTTATACTGGAAAACATAGAATAAAGGTGGGAATCTTTTGGAATTTTAGAAAAGAGAAGGAAGTCCCTTCTGATTTGCCTGTGCTGTTTTTGAGCACATGAGCTCTATTAATTATTTTGGATAAAATGAAGAGTAGTTTTGAAAATAAAGGGTCTTCTATTGGGTAGGAAAGTGATATAACTACATGAAATTAAATCAGACATTACCAGTTCCTCAGAGACCACCTGCAGTGATGTGTACTGAATAAACCCCCAATGCCAAGCTTATTATAGAGATACAGTCCATAAAATCCCCAAACATACCTTGTTTTTCACAGGTTCTGTCTTTGCTGGTGTGACTGAAATGATCCTCACGGGATTTTCATCATTTTCACTGACCCCAGTTTCTGATATATCTGAACTTTGTTCCCTGGTAGCATAATTGAAGACAAAATAAAACCGAAATATACAGAACAAAAGAGGAAAAATGTTTGCAATTATTTTAAAAAATAAAATAAAATAAAAAATAAAAAAAGAATCAATGCAGACAGGCTAAATTAGTTTTAAAAAGAGTTGAATTTGCCTGAGTCCACACTTACATTTTCTTTCCCAGAACAGGGAGACTGGGAAAGATCTGAACTGGGAAAGGTCTGAAAGGGATTGGCTAGTCACCGAGCCAAATCCCTTATCACAGAGATAATGCCATATAATTCTTTTTGCAAACTTGAGACCAATGCTCTAAACGAGGCCGTGTTCTTTTTCCAGATAGAAAAAGCCAATATGGGCAAAGGTAGTGAAGAGGGAAAAAAACCCAAAAAGACCAGCAATGCTCAAACTTCAAGTTAATTTACACAAACGTGCAAGAGTTTTAAAAACAAAATAGTTTAAAAAATAATCAAAATTATTACAGCATACATCATGCACACTTATAGAACAAATTCTGAACTGAGTTATACTTCCCTTGGCCTTACGAAATATAGCAACTAGAGTTGACTTTCTCTACTTTCTTTAACCTTTTATCTTAGCCAGTTAATCAATTCCAAAACAAATTAAACAATCTTAAAATTTGAAAGTGTAAACTGTTTCTCCAGATTTATGAAAAATTTAAAAACTCTGGATCCACATAAAAATAACATTTACTAGAAGAAAGACCGAATATTACAATCATGTGTTGCATCTTTCCACTGAGATCCTGGTCCTCTTCAGCAAGCTCTTTTTAATTGTTCTTAAATAGGTCAGAATATTTCCTCTACATCAAAAATGTTTCTTGTTACCCATCAGGATTAATCATAATTTATACATCAAAAATGTGTGAGTTGAAAATCTCTAGTATTAATTAAGGCTGGTCTCTTCAATTAATGTATTTTCTAATGTAAAAATATTATGAATATTAACCACCAAAATTTCAGACACTACAGCGTCTCTTCTGTTGTATTATATGTAATTACAGGCAGGCCACACCTAAACACTGTACTGAATCTCTGTCTACTAAAAAAACCCCAAAACAAAAAGCAAAGATGGAGATCTTACCTAGAGAGAACTACTGTATTTTTTTAAAATGGACAAAACAAAGACACTTTTCAAACACATAGGCACACACACCAAATCATCTCCTGTCCTAAAACATGCAAGCACACAGGAGAACGTGAAGTAAAGAGTTGATGAAAGAAATGTCAAACTCCTGTACCTTGATCTGTTTCCCGCAGAAGAGCTCAGCTCAGAGTTTACACTGATATTGCTTCCAGTCTCTGATCCTGTAGTTCTAATATACGGTCTCCTTCCAGTTGCAGATAATGGTTTGTTTACTGTACCTAATACACCAGTTGGTTTTGGCTGGAAGAAAATGTTTAAATCTTAAAAAATGGGAACTTCAGATACATATTTAATTTAAAAAATATTTTCTTGAGTATTTTAAAATACTTTTTCTGGATTAACAGTCTCAATCACGATGCCATCAGTTTAGAGCTACAGACCTCATCTTTACTTAAAAACCACTGTCTATCCTACTTTTTTCTTATAATTTAACAGCACTTCATCAATTGCCTTGCTCTGTCTCATGCTTTGAAGAGATAGCAGCTGGAGAAGTCTCAATGAAAGCCAGGATGTTAGGTAATATCAGAGGACTGAAAGGATGTGGCAATATCCTTTCAGTCTCAACACAGCTGAAAGCCTCTGGGTAAGGATGAAGGGGAAAGCAAATAAAGTGGATGTTATTGTGGGAGTCTGCTATCGACCACCCAGCCAGGACACCACCACCGATGAATTATTCTACAAGGAATTAAGGGATATCTCTAGATCAACTGCCCTTGTCCTTATGGGTGATTTTAACCTCCCAGACATCAACTGGGAATACCACACAGCGGAGACAAACAGGTCCAGGAAACTTCTGAAGCATGTTGAAGGCAACTTCTTGGTGCAGGTACTAAGGAAGCCGACTAGGAAAGGTGCCCTCCTAGATTTGTTATTTGTAAACAGAGAGGGACTTGTGGGTGAAGTGGTGATTGGTGGCTGTCTTGGTCACAGTGACCATGAAGTAGTTGAGTTTCAAATCGTTGGTGACAAGAGAAAAACTGCCAGCAAAACTTCGACCCTGGGTATGGGAGAACAGACTTTGGGCTGCTGAAGGAGCTAGTTAGTAAGGTCCCCTGGGAAGCTGCTTTTGAAGGTATTGGGGTCCATGAATGCTGGTCACTTTTTAAGAGCCATCTCTTAAAAGCACAGGAGCAGGCAATTCCAAAGCATTAGAAATCAAGCAAGCGGGGCAGAAGGCTAGCTTGGCTGAGCAGGGATCTTCTTCTAGAACTTAGGTGGAAAAGGAAAGTGTACGGACCTTGGAAGCAAGGACAGGGGACAGGGGACAGGACTACAGAGATGCTGTTCGCCACTGTAGGGAGAAAATTTGTGCGGCCAAAACTTGATTAGAGTTCAAGCTGGCCAGCACTATGAAGGACAACAAAAAGGGCTTTTTAAAATATGTTAAAAGCAAAAGGAGGATCAGAGAGAACGTTCGGCCATTGCTTGACGAGGTCGGTCACCTCACAAATAGGGATGTAGACAACGCGCAGGCATTTAATGCCGCCTTCATCTCTCTTCAACACCGATGATGGGCCCTAGGACCCCCAGAGCCCTGTGTTGGAAGACTGTGACTGGGGGGATAATAAACTCCCAGCTGACCCTGAACTTGTTCGAGGCCTGCTGCTCCAGCTGGATGCACATAAATCTATGGGGCCTGATGGGATTCATTCCAGGGTACTGAAAGAGCTGGCTGATGTCATTGCAGGACCTCTTTCCATTATTTTTCAACAGTCTTGGGAGTCTGGAGAGGTCCCAGTCAAGTGGAAACTGGCAAATGTTGTCCCAGTTTTCAAGAAGGATAAGAAGGAGGACCCTGGTAATTACAGGCCTGTCAGTCTCACTTCAGTGCCTGGTAAAATTATGGAGGAGGTTGTTCTGGGAGTTATTGCAAAACACTTGAGAGACAACGCAGTCACTGATCATAGCCAGCACAGGTTCACAAGGGGAAAGTCCTGCTTAACCAACTTAATTTCCTTTTATGACAAGGTCACCCATCTAGTTGACTAAGGGAAGCCAGTAGATGTGGTGGTTTGGGATTTTAGCAAAGCTTTTGATACTGTCTCTCACAGTATCCTTCTGGATAAACTGTCCAGCACACAGCTAGACAAGTACATAATACATTGGGTAAGCAATTGGCTGACGGGTCGGGCTCGAAGGGTTATAGTAAATGGGGTTACATCAGGCTGGCAGTCAGTCACCAGTGGGGTTCCCCAAGGCTCAATTTTAGGGCCAGTGCTCTTTAATGTTATTATAAATGATCTAGACGCAGGAGTCGAATGTACATTAAGTAAGTTTGCCGACAATACTAAATTAGGAGGAGCTGTGGAATCCCTCGAGGGTAGAGAGGCCTTACAGAGAGATCTGCATAGATTAGAGAGCTGGACAATCACCAACGGTATGAAATTTAACAAGAGCAAGTGCCAGATTCTCCACCTGGGAGGGGGTAATCCTGGTTATACATACGAACTGGGGGATGAGAGGCTGGAGAGCAGCCTCGTGGAAAGAGATTTGGGGTTTGGGTTGATGGCAAGTTGAATATGAGTCAATAGTGTGCCCTGGCAGCCAAAAGGGCTAACCATGCCCTGGGGTGCATCAAGCACAGCATAGCTAGCTGGTCGAGGGAGGTGACTGTCCCACTCTACACTACACTGGTGTGGTCCCACCTCGAGTACTGTGTGCAGTTTTGGGCACCTCAATATGGCCATCAAACTACTAGTGTGTCTAGAGGAGGGTGACCAAGTTGGTGAAAGGCCTTGAGGGCAAGACTTACGAGGAGTGGCCAAGGTCACTCGGTTTGTTCAGCCTGGGGAAGAGAAGGCTGAGGGGTGACCTCATCATAGTCTACCACTTCCTCAAGGCGGGCAGCAGAGGGGGGAGTGCTGATCTCCTCTCTCGGTGACCAGCGATAGGGCACGAGGAAATGTTATGAAGCTGCATCAGGGGAAGTTCAGATTGGACCTTAGGAAAAGGTTCTTCACTGAGAGGGTAGTTGCCCACTGGAACAGGCTCCCCAGGGAAGTGGTCACAGCACCAAGCCTGTCAGAGTTCAAGGAGCATCTGGACGATGCTCTTAGTCATATGGTTTAGTTTTAGGTAGTCCTGTGAGGAGTAGGGAGTTGGACTCGATGACCCTTACGAGTCTCTTCCAACTTGAGATATTCTATGATTCTAACATCCTATTTTTGCAAAGAAAAGCACCTCTGGGAAAGGCTTTCCAAAATGTAATGCAGAATCAGGTTCACTACAACAGTAGGAAATGTGTACACTTTTACTATTCAAAAAGCTAGTGTAAAAATATTTAACACCATCTATCTATTCTGGGGTTCTCTGATATAGTGATGGTATTTTAGATCTTGCTATGGCTGGTGTCTGTTGACAAATTTGGTCAGGCTGGGTAGGCAGCAGGAAGTTTTTTATTTTGTCTCTGGAGAGGAGTCAAGGAAGTTTTCATAACTGGCATGTCACATTCTTCATGTAATTTTACATCTCCTCAGAGACCAAGTTAATTTATTAAGACATTGCCACAAGAAAAAATAATTCCCATGTGAGGAAGTTATGAGGGAGCAGGCAGGAGAGAGATACCACAGATGCTGGAAAATATTTGGCTAGCAAAAAAAAGCAATGATCTCTGTAGAAATGGCATGTTACTGAGCACATGTTCAGTAGCTGCATCATCCTGGTGCTAATACTGCCCAACATTTACATAAGCATATTATTCTTATAATATTTTATTTGCTCGATTTACTAAGTATTTTATAAAAAGTAGGAAGCATTCAGCACTGCTAATAGGAGAGAGAAAAATGTTTAAGAGAGAAAAGAAACTGCTTCTGCACAACCAGCAGGTTGCAAATTTTTGGTACCTGCTGCCATAAGAGGTTGTGAAGCAGAGCATCAGGAGGTTCAAAACCAGAGCAGATAAATTTGGGAACAAGTCCATAAGCAGATATCAAAATCAAAAGGCACAGATGCAGAGTCTAGCATCCCATTATAAAAATTATGAATGCTGGGGGAGTAAGAAGGGGAATGTACTGCAGAAAGTGGCTAGACTTGCATGCTCTCCCTAATCATGTTGTATTGGTCCCTCTGGAAAAACAACACCAGGCCAAAAAGGACCGTTGGTCTGAGTCAGTAGGGTATCCTTACACATCTGTGTTTTCTGAAATGGAAGAAGGCAGAAAAAGAAGCATGTGTTTGTGTATTCTATTAGCGCATGGAATAAATGTTTGTTTTCCCAGAACACTGAAAGTTACCTAAATAATACTAGCTTGGTATGGAACATCTGTCCCCCTCCCCCCAAATCTAACTCTGTTTTAACAGAATGCCGGACAGAAGCCTGTCTTATACCAGTAAGATTTTTTTAGTTAAGACATAGTTTTAGTCTACATTGCTGAATGCCTTATCGAAAGAGTAATGTAGTAAGTTTACACAGCCAATGAAACTTGCTTCAAATGCTTCATTCATTATATCTGAATGTTGTCAAAGGTGAAACAATTACAGCAGTAGACAGATACCTTCTTCGGAGGATATTTAAAGCACCAGTCTGGTACTGGCGGCTGCTGAAGAAGGTGGTCTTCTGTCTGCCTCCTCCCTTCCTAACATAACTCCAACCCAGCTCACTGAGTAGCATCCAGGCTGGTGTCACAGGGTGAACATGAAGCAAGGAGAGGCAGGATTCTGCCAACTGAGCAAACCTCACCCACATGAACTGCTCTGATAGCGGAAACTTTTTGTATAAATGAAAAATCAGTGTGAGAAGAAGCAATTTTAAATGATATGGCTATTTACAGAGTGATCATTTGTCTCTACTCTTACAATGAACAATTACGACAAAGTTCTGCTCTAACTGAAGACTTTAGAAACTAATGCAGTAACAGTTCATGGAACACAGAACATGAAAATTAATAAATGCACATGAAATTTATATTAAAACCATGGTTTATACTGTTCTCAGGATTTTTATATTGAATGCCAGCATTCTTTCACTAAGCTCAAAAAAAAAAAAACCTGCTAATTTTTTGAGTTAGACTAAAAAGCATTCCAATGTAATTTAACCAGAACCTAGGAAAGAGCGTTTCAGAATCCCAAGAAAGGACAGCTGAATGTAAATGATATAAAAATAGGTTCTCCTTTTTTATGGTTGTTTTTTGTTGTGCGTCCCCGCCCCTGCCAAAAGACTTGGTATTTTCTCTCCCCTGTGAAGGTTATCAGCCAAATTATGTCTGAAATAAAATGAGACATTCAAAAGGGTGTAGACATTTTCAGTTGAATTTAACAGCATTAACAGCTATATTAAAAATATTAAGATTGAAAACTTAAGACCTCCAATGCTAGTGGTGTCACAATTCAGTATGTGCATCACAACTTTATGCCATGCTTATTTGAATAATGGAAAAACCTGTAGTTATGTGAAAAACTAGTTAATCAAGAACCTATGCCTCAGTGCACAGGTAACAATCTTGGTATTGTGTACTCACCAGGTAGTATGTTAAAGGCGTTAATTATGCCATCAAATAAAAGAATCACAAATTACTGTACACAAACTCTTAATACAATTTTTAAACTACAGCAGTCCAGGACATTTAAAAAAATCACAAGTAATATTCAAAGAATAGTAACTTGTCAAAATATAGTACCTTTCCTGTCAAAAGAAGAACCCTAGTCTCTTCAGAAATGTAATTCCTGTCATTGCAGAAATCCTGTATAAAAAATAAAATAAAAATCAGTTTGTGTTTGATCTCTCAATCTTGCTGTTGTTTTTTTATACATACACAATTGACTTCTCAAATTAGATGCTACTATCAAGTGCTACAGATATTTCACACCATGCAACTTGCTGACAAATGAATCAATCTAATAAAGATAGGTCAAACTAGTATTTTGGAGGAGATTTGTAGCGAGCACTACTGAATGACAGTATGCCATACTTGAAGCTGGGATTAACATTTTTTTCTTCTTGAATGACATGAATCATTTGAAGTGAAGCAAAACTGCCCTCCCTATTTTTCACTTGCATCTTTTTAATGGGAAGTCAAAAGAGAGGAAAAGAGGTGCTGTTTCCTCTAAAAAAGTTGAAAGTTGCTACCTTTGTCACTCTGAGTACAGTTTACACAGACCAAAACACTAAATCTGAATGCAGGTAGCTATCACAGACACCAGCTACACCAGCTCCCTGTCACCGTGGCATCTGCCATTTCACAATTAAATAAGCAATTTTGCTTAAACAGACTCTGGAAAGGCTGTTAATTAACAGTCGAAGACACTGAAAAATGTGAAATGTATTCTTCAGTACAAAACATCAGGTCTGGTCCAGAGAATTACTTTGGTTCCCCTTATACTTTTTAGAAGTATGCCTCTTCAAGAACAGTAGTGCTATTGCTGACAGTAGAGCTGTACTCGCCAAGACTATTACTAGGCAATAAGAGGACCAACTTGTACAGCAAGCAAAATAGCCAAACAGCTACTGACAAACATAAGCATACCACAGATAACATAAAAAAATGTTCCCTTTTTCTTTTTAGTCTGCTTTGCATTCTAATTCAGATACGCAGCCAGAATATACATATATTCTCATATATTCAGATGCACTGTAATGAAATGATCTAGCTAACATACCAATATTTATACTAATTAGTTCTTACCTGGTTTCAAACATTTCTGGCACAGGTTCATAAGACACAGATAGCATAGCATACAGCCGATGTTAAAAAATTTAATTGCTGAGTATAAAATATATGTATTTTCCCACTCATGATATTACGTTATGGAGACAACCAGCTCTCAGTTATAAAAATCAAAGCATTTCCCCTTATTACTTTGGAAATTAAGTTAACAAATTTACCTTTTCAGGTTGTGTAAAAAATTTGGTTGGCAATACAGGGTCCTTTGGTGAATCTGCATTGCACAAAGCACTTTTGCTGTTGATTACACATAGTGCTACGTCACATACTGTATATAGTTTCTGAAGAAAAAAAGAAAAGTATGCTTTAGGAATTACTTACTGTTTTTACAGTGTACAGAGAATGTAGTTCTTTAAAAAGTTTGATCTACGTGTTAAAATAGCCACCGAGGACATATTTTGTAATTACATCATTAACCATACTGTTGGCTCGTCAACATACAGAAGTCCCCATTTTTCATATGATACTATTTAATAAAAACTAGTAATACTTCACATGCCTATGCTCTTGCTCAGTCAAATCACCATAAATGGCTTCTCATCTCTGCTAGAAACTAACAGGTTTAACAGTAGCCATATAATGCAGTATTTCCTCCCCCAATAGCAGAAGATACTTATGTCTGGAAACTAGGCAGTAGGAGTTAAAATAAGGCAGGCGGGCAGAAACAGGAATATTAAACAAATTTTGTTTATTAACTTCATTAGGTATTGTGTGCTGGATAAGGTCAGCAAGGTTCTGAAAAAATGAGATTGGCAACATACAGATAATGCTCGCAATTAACATTCTCTCTAAAAGACCATTAAAATGTCTGAGCTAGTGCTTTCAGATTTCCTGCAAATCCTGTTCATCAACTACTTGTGAAACCCTGAGCCCATCACCCAACACTTATCTGAATTGCATTTCTTACTTCATTGGCCTTTGGCTCATCAGGAGACTGAGCATCTCGGGTAAGCTTGATGTTTTCTGCCATCTTTTTCATGAAGGCATGGCTATTGTTCTCATTCTTTGTCATTAAAACTTCAAGCATGAACCACAGGCACCTAAAAAGCCATAAAACCACCGGCAATTACATTCCAACTTTTATAGTGCAGCTCCCACATAGAGCAAGGTCTTAAAAATTTTTGTACTAGCTTTTTCTTAAGAAACCACAATCAATTTGAAGATATCATAAACAGATAATATCATCTGAAGGTGTAAATACAGTTTAGACCTTTAACACACAGAGTCTCAATCGTAGTCTTTGGAATAAATCTGCCAAATTAGTGTGCTTCTCTATTTTATCTATAAACACTGCCCAACCAACCAACTTTTCTATCTTCCAAATATGAATAGAAACAAGAATTCTGGTGCTACCATCATCTAGATGAAATTCTGTAATCACTGCCTTGAGCTATGTCTATGTTCCTATCAACAAAGTACCATGACCACACTCAAAACAAGCTTAAACAAATCATACTGCTGCTAGACAGTTACCCTCACTGCATGGTTTAATACTAGAATTCAAACAGAAGAGGAAGTCCAAGACTGAGCAGGTCAGATTCTTGCTAATGCTCCGTATGGGAGGAAAAGAAATCCTTACAGATAGACATAATAGAATTAGCTTTCACAGTTTTCGTTCTTTAAATCTAGTTTATTTATAGGGAGAACCTATTATATTTTGACTAAAAGTTTGTTTTAAGAATTTTTCAATTATGATATAAAGCACAACTTGTCCGTCCACGCTATCATTTGCTATCAAGCATCAGAGCTGCATGTGGCTAGAGGGTCAACACCAGTCATAATACGGTAAAATAATACTTAGCTGGGAAAGACATATGGGTAGGTCTGAGAAATGCAGACTTTGCCAGTAGCTAATTTAATTCTGAAGCTCTGGAAGGGAGATTACCTTGTAGAAACAGGCTAATAAAAAACTAGAAAAACAGGATGACTGAACATCAGAATTCCCTGTCCACAAAAGCCCCAATCTTCTTAACTGATACAAATTAAAGATTGTAACGCAAGAGATGAAGGAACACTTCTCTCAAAAACTCAAAGTAAAAGAGGGTTGTGCTCCATCAAAACACTTAAATAGTTATCTGGTGTTCAAATAACATAAGACATCTATATTCTGACTTGCATCCAAGAGCTACAAAGGCTGTAAGGAAATAAATGTGTTAGATACCTTTACATCCATCTATTCACTATTCTCAAGAACTTAAATGGGATGAATACCGATGACATACCACACTGCCCCAAGCTTCTCCAAAACCCTGCGTCGTCCAAAGATTACTATTGAGGACAAATTTTATGCTGGTAATTCCAGTTAACACATGTCAACTTCAATAGCTTGATTTCCTCACTAAGTCAACAAATTAAATAAATCATTATCAACCCTGACCAAGACCTTTCCAGAACAACAGTGGGATTTCATGTAGAAAAATATGCACCTAGAAGAACACAGTCACATAAAGTAAGTTCATTCTCTGTATCCATTTCAGTATTTTTGGAATATGAATTTGGAAGAAAAAGACACAGTCTCAAATTAAAAGAGAAACTCAAACACAAACATAACTCTGTAGGATAAGCTTAAAAAACTTTGTAAGAATAAATATCACAAATTATGGTTATGCTAAGCATGTATTTACTTTATGTGACTGTATTTAGGCCACGTAAAACCAAGACGAACTAGGGAGACAACTACAAAACATATTGCCAGTCTGCTTTTCCAGGTTTGCAAGCATCTATGTTAACACTTTAAAGTGAACACTATGACCCTCAGAACTCTTGAAAGAAACACTGTATTACATTATATGAGAAAAATGTTTTGCATTTATCTCAGGAGACTCTTCAGAGAAGTATTCCTGCCAAAATTCCTGTACAGAGTATTTCTTTGTTTGGAGCAGTCCTCTCTTGGCTAATTCAGCCAGGCTGTGACAAACACGAGGGAGGAAATTTGACAACAAAGGAGAGCTATACAAGGGGTGTCCAAAAAAGCTCTGTGCACTAGAAAGCACTTCTCAGAGAAAGTATTAACTCAACAACTGTGAATCAGAACTTGTTCCATTTTGGATAAAGTACACGCTGGAGAGTGCTTTCAGATGTTGCCAGGAACAGGGAGTCCTGGGACATAATGTAGACTTGATGACTAGGTAAGTAATCTTCACTGACTCCGGGTTCTGACCAGGTGTGAATCAAGTAACTCAGAAATCAGAACAAGTTAAGTTTTTCATTTAAAGAAAGAATCAGACTTGGACTCTCACAGGTGAAGGTGCAAAAAGAATTAAGATGTAAACTCGTCTATTTGTGCCAAGAATGAACTGCTTTTCTGATATGTATATTGTAATATGTGGTTATACATGCCTTTGTAATACCAAAACAGCAGAGCTCACAGTTCCACCAAAAATAAATACAAGAAAAAAACAAAACTCTAAAACCAAAGCTGGGGGGATGACGCTTTAACAATTTTTAAAAAGTGTTAAAATTTAATTATTTTTTAAAATTCAAGACACAAAGGAATACAGAAGTTATACTTAAGGTATGAAAGATTATTTGAGGAATACAAGAAGGTCTCAAACTGGAAACACTACAGAACAAGCTTCTGTATGACAGGCTTGTGTACAATAATCTGTGCTGAATACATTAAGAAGCACTAAGCCTGCACTGCAAACATATAGTGCGAATGATAAGTCAGCAGCAAACTTAGATGAATTCTAGTAGGTTTGCATAGGAAAAAAGAGAAAAAAAGAAGTTTCCAGTGAAGCAGGACTCTGACCCAGCATCAGTGGCATTACATTTTCAACTTTTGGAGAAGCTCTGCATTTTTAAGTTCGAAAATATTTGAACTGACATTCCTTGGCATCTCTTAAGTGTGTTGAGAAATTCTACAGATATTCCTAGGCACAAATACAAGAATCTAAAATCATTACTTCACTTTAAAAGAAGCCCAGACAACTCACTGATCTGGTATACTATGGTGTGACCTACAGGCCACCACTGGGGCTTTCAGAATATACTGCTAAGCAGTTGCTGATGCCTTCTTCCCTTGGTTAAAGTGTTACACATTTCCAAGATTACTGTTTTGCAAAATAAAACAAGAGTTCCTCTTCCTAATCAGTTTTTTCCAAGCACAGAAAAATTATCAGCATAACAATTCTAGAATCATTTGACACTTACTCTTTGACATCACGAAGCTGATCAACATCCTGAGGTTTTGTGAAATCTGGATCATGTGCCAGTAAGTGAATCATATATGGTACCACATATTCAGGAAGCAAGGACAGCAATTTTTCTACAGTAACAAAAAAAATCGTAAATAACCTCTCTATTACACACACATGCATCACAAGAAACACTTTTTCAAAGTATGAATTTTCAAATATAGAATGTAAAATTTTAACTTGCATTTTCTTCCTGCGAATTTTAATTTTAATGAATCATTAAAAATAAATGAACGAGTTTTACTACTACAAAACTACTTGGTCTTACTTAGGAAGAAGGTCATAAAGCCTAAAATATCAGAAAACAAAATTTTATTTTTTGAGCAAAACAACTACCACAGTATCAGCATTGTATTTTACATGTATAATTCTCAGCAATGTACAGAGAAGTATTTTATGGTTTATGCCAATGCTAAACTAAGTAAATTTAGATTTGAATGTGTCTAATATAAAGATGAGGAAACAAATTGAACTTATCCAGTGTTTCTTTACAAAAGCAATTTTCTTAAGTTTTAATGATTACTCCTTCCAGTTTAGTATTTATATATAATACTGTTGTATTCTTAACAATTTTACTGAAATACT
The DNA here is from genome assembly GCF_964195595.1 of Calonectris borealis. NCBI lineage: Eukaryota > Metazoa > Chordata > Aves > Procellariiformes > Procellariidae > Calonectris > Calonectris borealis. Next base: position 26,783,455 of record NC_134315.1, read on the forward strand.
TGCCGTTAGCCATAGGATTCTGCTTAATATATTCTCTTCGTATACTGATGTTTTTGAGCAAGCACTGTCTGGCATGTGCTCTTCTCTCTTTCACAGGGTCTTTGGCACACAAAGCAAAGATTGCCATATATTCCAAAGGAAGCAGTAATTTCACAAGTGCCTTATGCAGTTTCTGGGCAAATATCTGCCTCACTTGGTAGCACTCATCCTATAGCAACATAAAACAGAAGAGTGCAACCATAAAAATCTTGGTCTTAAAAAAAAAAAAAAAAAGGCAAGCATTCAAGGTGGAATTATGAGGAGACATTTTAAAAATATCAACAGGTACAGCACAATAAATACATGAAGTTTCAAGAACTCTTTTGAAAACTGCAGTGAGGAAGAGAAAACACTCAATGTAGCAGCAACAACAGCTCAGATGTAAGGACTCTGAATTAATTAAGATTCACTTCAATTCAAATGCAGTTACTTACATTAATGACAAGTGCACAGAGCTGGAACTGTTCTGGGGTAATTATTTCATGGTAACAGGGTTCCTGTGCAAGCTTCATTATTGCACTACCAGCAGCTAATCGCAGTCGAGACATATCTGATTTACTATACAAACATGAGAGAAAAAAATAAACCAAAACACAACTCTCCACAACCATCCCTCAATTACTTGCATTTCACAATTTCTTGTTTTTACAAGATCAATGAGCAATTAAGGTTTTTCTCCATCTGATCAGATGACAGTTCTATAGCTTCAGATCAAGCTAAATTAACCCAACCAAATTTGTGAAAATAAGGGGCTCTGCTTTCCCCACAAAAAACTTAATTCCTGTAAGATAGTGAAATGAGAAGAGTCAAGTTTCTTGCTTTCATATCACTGTCTAAAGGAAAGCAACACTTTTGTCATAGATTTTCTTTCCTTCCTTCATCCTCAGAATGAAGATGAGGTGCAAAGTTACCTTGCTGTTGGAATGAAGACGCTCCACTCAACTCCTAAGTGTGTTAAATCTCATCACTCAATTGTTTTCAAAGATACTCCTGCAGGTCTTTTACTCTCTAGAATGTCTTTTACTGTCAAGATATCTACAGGTTCTGAGTTAGATTATTAGTAAATTACAAGAAAGAGGGAGTATCAAGCATATTTTTATACTTGTCATTCCACTCCTAAAATTAAAACTCCAATCAGATCTGTTTTCTATCATCCCATTAGCCAACATTGTGCTCACTTTAAAATTCTAAAAAAGCTCCAAAAGAATTAATATTCTTTGAAATTCTACAACAAAACTGATAGAAGCCTGAAAGGAACAAAATCTGACCTGATTCGCTTCTGTTCTGTCAAGTCTCCTTCACTGACAAGCATTGCTGATAATAACCGGAGTGTGGAATTTGCAGATTTCGACTGGTTGTTTTTCATACCCAACAGCCAGCGTACCAAAAGTTTAATTGCTTGCACCTATCAAACATGAACATATAAACAATGAACTTACTTCCTAAAGTTGATAAGGCACTAAAACCTACTGCTGTCAAATTGAAATTTCCATAGACTTCTATTTATTAGAGCTGATATATTTTTAAAGGAACAGAATGAAGCAGTAAATATTTACAGAGTGAAGAAGGAAGTAGCAGTCTTTGTGACATCAGGACATTTCAACTATGGTTCAGTGTCTTCTCACAAGTGCATCTAGAGAATGCAGGATACTTGCTACATGATTAAAAATAAGAGCAACTAGATAAACATTTCTAGAAATGGCCATAATTAGATTCATGGTAAATAGCCTATAAAGATGAATGAATAAAATTCATCAAGGTCTCAATTTATTTCAAAACTGTTTACAGTCAGTAAAGTCAAATTATCTTTCTTGTAAGGAAACTTTTGAATCTCTTCATTTTCTCACATTCAGCATAATTAATATCGGTAAGTGAAGACACCAAAATGCACAGTTTCTATCCGTTCTATAATTGTGGGTATAATCCACAAAAACTCTAGAACACTGCATATTCTAAGGAGACTAATACAAAAGTACTCAAAGGGATTTATTCTAATACTCTCCATTGCACAACTTGGAAAAAAGTAAAATTTTAATCTCAAATATACACATTATTACTGACAGCAGATCATTCACCTTTGCTAGTACTTCTGGAGAAACTTCTTCATCTGGAGACCACAATTTTCCATTTTTCTCACCTGTTGACTACAGACATTCATGTAAGCTTAAGAACTGGTTCAACCCATACAGAAAATGTAGAGGTAAAAATGGAAAAAAAGTCATGGATTAAGCTTTCTTTCACACAAAGATCTTTTATAATGCAGTATCACTGTACTAGCCAGTACAGAATGGGTTCCTTTATTGACCCATTTGACAAAAAAAAAGAGCTGTATTCCCCACAGAGTTAATAACAGGAAAACAGAATAGTAAGGACTTACCAAAAAAAGAAAATCTTACCCTGTCATTCATTAGGAGATCTTTCACAATGAAATTTGCAACAACAGATTTCATTGGAGAAGCAAACTGGTCTGGAGCCAACATAGAAATATGACCCAATGAGACTAACGGAGTTATAAGTTGTTCTGGTACATCAGCATTCAAACTTCTACTAAGAGGCTGATGAAGAAAAAAAAAAATTTCAAAATTCAACTACAGATAAGTAAGCTAGCATGCCTAAAAATAATTTATTTTACTGCTGGATTGCTGATGAGTTTCACAGTTTTTCCATAAGAATTAATAAAGTTAGCAAATCAAAATGGAGAAAGAATGTGATTTCCTAATTAACAGAGCAACCAAAAATCTCACATGAGAAAAGGGAAAAACAAATTTTACATTCTCTTCCTGTTTTAATGGTGAAACACATTCAAACCTGGGAGATATGGGAAAAACTCTGACTCAATTCTATTCAAGAGTTGTGAAACCTGAATCATAACTGCAAATGGCAGAAAATAATAGCAGGTAATAGCAGATAAAAAAATCCTGGAAACTACCAGGGACGTTTCTATCAAGTGATCAGTATTTCCCTTTCAGGTAACAGTCACCAGGATAATTCTGTGCTGCTGTATCTCTCAGCACTCTTACATCGTATTCTGGTATTAGCGAGGGAACATGCACTCTGACAGAAGTCCAAGCAGAGATCAAACTCTGTAAGCTTAATTCAAAGCTTTTCACACTTCTGAATTATGCATAGGTTCAAAGACAGCCAAGATTAAGAACCTAAGATATTTTACAAGTGCAGATTAATAATGTTATTATTTAAGAGATTACAGTGAAAAGTAATAACCTCTCTGCTCTGTATAAGGTGACTTTTTGCTTTGCAACTTGTCTAAGCAAGCAGTAAGTGAGCAGTAAGCTAATGTCTGAGCTTATAGTCAAGTAGCTGTTCTGCACTAACTTCCTCAGTGAGAAAGAGCTGTATATGCAAAGACCTTAAAGCATGGTAATTTAATACAGTTTGAAAGTATACGATGTTATCTCTCATTGAGTATCAGCTAAACGTGTCCTCATGGGATTTAGTGTGGATCATTCCACCACATTTAGTTTATTTCCCCCTAACTTGTCCTGTGTAGACAAAAAGGAGTACCTTATCTATCAAACATCAGAATATTACAAAATCATGACTGTAAGAAACAAACATTAATAATTTGCTATTGTAAAATTAATGACTTATCTTGACTACCATGCACCTGTACACCTGTATCCTGACCTCATACATTGTTATCTGTTAATAAACAGTATTAATTAAATTAATGGTAATTACTAGTATCCATTAAGAAGAACAGAAACAAATTTTAAAAACAAAAAAGGAAGACATACCTCAAAGATCTGTGCAAGTTGCACTTCTTTATTTGAAAATATGGCATGTATACAGTGAACAGCTTGTTTTGCCTGATGAGGAGTGCCTCTTTTTGCTTTCTGATGCAAAATGGGAATTAGTGTTCTGCGAACATTAAACAAATACTTCAAAATGCAATTTGCAATCTACAAAAAATAAAGCTCTTCACCTATACAAATCTATCGTCACAGTCTTATAAATCAAGCATTCCTTTGAAGTCTGTTCAGGAAAGATCATAATCATAAAGTGAAAAGCAGGATGGAATTGTATTTAGTAATACTTGTTGAACATCTGACTGTACACAGTTAAGCAGAAAAAAGCCCACAGGGAAAAATAAAACATGAAAGAAAATAATGATCAAAATAAGGCTGTTTAGGAAGCCAAATATAAGGTGGCGGGAACCTGACAGGTTCAGCTAGGGTAAACTCCTGGGCTTGTTATCCATCCTTGGAAGTGACAGAGCTGAAGAAAATTTATGAAATAACCATTAAACATTAGTGTGCTTATAGGTCTTTACTACTTTAACTTTGGTCTTTAATCGCAATGTATACTCAAACGAACAACTGCTTTGTTCTGAGCTTTTGCATTTGAGTCCTCTGAAACCCATCTGCTGATCAGAGGCCACCGAAGGGAAGAGCAGGGCAGAAGCACTCCAGAGACCAGGTCGCGGTTGCTCAGGCTGTTTGGTTCCACTCCTGAGAGAGTGCTGGAAGGCAGGCCTGTCCCCTGAGAGGTCGTCGTCTGAGACACTAACTCATGAGGTTTACCATGCAACTCACCCGGCAACTGACACGAGAAAACAAAATTGCCTAGAAAGCGTCTGACACACAAACATCTAAAAAAAACCCTGCTTTCTTGAAAGGCTCAGTAACAATACAGCATTCGGTACGTGGATTATTTAGCACCCACCCTTCACTGACACATTCTACATAATCAAAATCAGCAACAAAAGGTGGAAGAAGATCTTGCAGGGTTGAAAGAATGAAGTCTTAAACATTTTCCTCAAAAACCGCATAAAACCCAAAACCAAAAAAAAGACCCCTAGGAAAAATGTTAACAGTATCCTGAAGTAGGAGAATGTCTCTTCTCAAACTTGCTAAGATTCCACAAGTTGATTAAATAAGAACCAAAATAGCAAAGAATTCAGTAAAACCTACAGTTAAAATAAGCTTCAATGCCTAACCTACAGTTTTCATAGCCTAAGTACAATGCATATTAAAGGGCCTTTGCCAAGCATTGGTGCATCAGTTGCAAACCATACCTCATCACACCAACTGACATAAATCTGCGAAAAGTGAAACCTGACATGTTTGCATGCACCTTTACATGTTCTCATCTACAAGTTTACACATGGTCCATAGGCTCTCTTTGAGCATGGCCAATGCTTCCATCAGACTTCAGAGTCATGTGGCAGTCCTTGCCCATGAACTGGCGCACAAACCTCAGGCTTCTTTTTCTTTGCGTCAGTGTAAACACTGACCTGGTTTTGGCTTTCAGAACATGAACCTGACTTGCTTGCAAACCATGCCAAGGGCTAGACCTCCATTTTGGCAGTTATATTTTACGTTATTTGAGACTGCCTAGACTATACTTCAGCAATACCTGGCTAAGGCATGAAGCCAAAAGAAATGTCAGCAATACCAGCTCTTTGACAGAAGATGATATACCCCAGCAACGCACTAAACTCCAGTAGGGAGCTATAGACAATTGGGACTATACTGGGAACTATACTGACAATGGGGATTGCCGGGCTTTTCCCTCTCTTCACCCCTACAAATGTCTTAAAAGGCGTCTCATAGTGAACTTGTGACATTTTTCTTTTGCCCAAAATCTGATTCAAATCCATAAGAATTGCTGAGGTTACATCTTCAATTCACTGAGAATTTAAGGTGTACATTGGTATGCATTTTAGCATGGTAATACCTGAGATGCTATTTCCATACATGAGAACTTGAAACCTGTGCTTTATAATCTGGATTAGTTAGTTACTAATTTTAAGGTTTCAGATGTTACCCACAAGGTTTTAAATAGTCTGTGAATACACAGTAGATTATGCAGCTTTAATCAGCAGTTAAAGCATGAATTGCATAACGACGACTTATAGACAGCCAATTATTCTTTGTTAGAAATTCATGCCTGCTTTTGGATCTTGTTTCCTAACTTGTTTCATAACAAACAGAGCTGTTAACCATCAGAGATTATATTTTCATTCCTTACAAAGATAGAAAAAAATGTGTGAACGACAGATATGAGTAGAAATGATGCCAAGGAATTACATCTTCACTATATTTTTGCTGTTGCTTATTTTGTAACCTGGGAAACATGCTACATGCTGTTTTTAATGTGTCTGTTATAAGACAACTTTTAAGAAGTACCTAACATCTTCAATAAATACACAAAAATTGCGAGAACGCAGAATTTAAAAATGAAGAGACAGAATAGTAGCGAAGGAATACAAAATGATGGAAGAGAAGCTGTTCATATTTACAAGACTATAAAGTAATTTTAGGGGCATCATATTGAATAAACTGTCAAGAGGCAGAACTCCAGATATGAAAAGTAGCATGTAAAGAAATACACTCACGATCTTATCTGTGGCAGGTCTGTTTCTATTTTGTGACCCGTGTTTCTGAAAATCTGTATGGCTGCCTCAGCTACCTTATCGTCTTCCATCCTGAGGCACTGCAGCAGAGACTCATAGGTCTCTGCAGAGTGGAACGAGGTAGGATGTGTAAAGGACAGAACCTGTAGATACATATTTAAAAAAAGGTATATTTATTTATGGTAAATGAATCATCAGAAAAACAAAATTATGGCTGTTTATGAGCATTACCATAAACAGAAATAGTTATTACATGCTCATATGAGATCATTACATTCAATAACTGCATTTTGGAGAAGGTGATTATAGGCATTTCCAAACAAATTCATCTATGCGTTGTCCTTCAGGTCCTCCCCTCCTCCAAATATTTTGTAAGATACTACATTATATGAATATTTATTTATATTTATAAATATTTATTAAAATGAACACTTATTCAAGAGTATTCGTTTATATTCCAATCTACTTAAGAACGCTTTTTTCCAACTTAATTAAACTGAACTGAAATCTTGATTTCTCCAGAATCTATAGTCCCTAAACAGAAAAGAAATCAAGAAGATTAAGATAGCTACAAACAAAACACAGATGACTGTCCTTTTAATCTAAAGCTAATAAATATAACACATTCTATTAAATAGGAGAAATGTCAAATAAGAAACTAAGCAGGCAGAGATTCAAGGCAGGACAAGACAGAACAAAGGGTTATCCCAAAGCAAAACTAAATTAAGTATAGTAAAGTTCAGATAACATAAGGTAGGGAGAACAATGAAAAGTTGCATATATTTTGTGTATTCTTTGGATTTATCTTATCTTGGTTTCTTTGATCAGAGTTGCCTACTTGCGTGAGTATCAGTGTGTGAAATAACATTCTCAAAGATATCCATGTCACAGCAACAAAATCTTCAACCTTGGCAGATTTCTTTTCTGAGCTACATTAGCAAACAGACATTACTTCCTTGCATACTTCTGTATAACTATTTCTACCATGGTTGTCATTACCAAATTTGGGGTGATATGTCTCCATAAACTCCACCTCGTTCATTCACACTTCTGAAGTCTCACTTTAATTATGTAACCTTCCCCTCCATTACCTCCTAGATTTTATACTGCCCTTTGTAACATATTGAAAATAAAGTCTCATTAGTGAACTGCCAAATCCATCACAGATGTTTTCCAGATATTTCAAATCCTTCTTTCTCCCCCAGCCATTTCTCATCACCACTGAGAACACAAGTTCCCCCATCCCCTTTTTTTTCCTCTACGTAACTTGGCTCTTGAGTTTATTGCTTGCTTTCCTTCCAGTATCATACAAGCCCCAAAGAACGTGCCTCTCCTAATTTCCCCATTTCTCTTCCTCTCACTTTACCTCTGCACCTTCTTCTATATGACTTCCCTAAGCAGAAACCAATTTCTACTTTAATGTGTGTATTTCAACTCTTGGCATCCTTTTCAAAACATACTTCTCCAAAAAATCACCTCTTTCATTATTCTTTTCTTGAGTGAGTATTAATAACCAAACACTTTCATATATTAAAAAAGTAATTATCTAAATAATAGCTATTAAAACCATGCTAACATTAATTCGTTAGTCATACCACTTTTGTCCCTTCCATTACAAACTATAGCTGCATTAATGTAGATACCTTGAGAAGTTCAAGTCCTGCACGAATAGCAGTATCAGGACTTACACCCTCCTCTTCATCATCAGCTGTCCCCTCTATGGATTTATTCATTAGTTTTACCAGTGCACTGAAATAAGAGATACAAAAAGAAAAAAGCAAATCAATGTGACAATGTACAATGTTAAAGGCTGGAGATATCAGCAAGATTACTTGTTTTTGACAATAAATAAAGGGAAGACAATAGTCCATTGCGGGGGAAGTGTGGTGGTATTTGTGTTTTGTGGTTGTTTTTTTGTTTGTTTGTTTGTTTGTTTGTTTTTAAATCAAGCTATTCCATTATTCCTTTTTCTTCTGACTTAGCATTCTGCAAAATTAATTCTTTAGGGGAAAAAAAAAACCAAAACCCCAAAACTCACCATGTTGGCAGCATTCAGATCAACACATACTTGCATGAGTTTCGGAATGTAATTAGGTTGCCAGACAAGTCTCAAAAGAAATCCAAACATTCTCTTACACAATCCCACAAATGCTAATTAATTCAACTGCTATATGGAAGACTGTTGCAGTTAACTATGTGAAAGTTATGATCATCATTTTCACCTTAAGCCCCACAAATAGCAGTTTCACTGGGAACAACTACTATTTTTAAAATTTTTAAAATTTTTAAAAAAATCGTTTGCAGACAGCACTGCAAAGAAGTAGAATAAAGGAAAAAAAATCAAACTGCATTCTCTAGGCTGCTGGAAATGAAGACATCTACATAAAACGTTTTTTTAAAAAAAGCGTATTTACTGCTGGGACAGACTAATCTAAATCCAAAACCATCTTTTTTTTTTTTGTCATTTAAATGATCTTTATAATAATTTATGAGTTAGTATGATCTTTCAAACTTACCTAATGGCTTCTGAGTCAATATGTACAGGGGCAATTCTTTCCAAAAGAAATTTGACCATTTCCAGAAAAGGATTTGTTGGCTGCTTAGGATTTGCAAGTTTCCGGGCTATCTCTCTCTACAAGAATGTTAGATACAAACAAGAATTATACTCATTTTACTTACTTCTTAAGCATGTTGAATAAGCTAGATATAGCCACTTCTTTTAACCACAGAGATTGTCTATATAATCAGTGAAATGTATTTTAAGGGGGGCTGTTGTTATCTCCAAATCTTTCTTTACCACATTATATTGAAAGCAGACATACTTTACCAAACTATTTAAATGTAAGATGCATTTATGTTTCTAGTGAGAGTTCTTCAGAGTTTTCTTAAGGAACTGCAGACCAGATCCAAAACGGTATCAAGGGAGAGCTAAGTGCAATGCAGATGGAATTTAAATATCTATGTTGACAAGGGTAATCCATAAATCTGTAGGTAACCCTGCTGTATGTGTGAGATTTCATAAGCAACAATGAAAAAATTGCACTAAAAGCTATGCTACTGCAGATGTGCAGAAGCACTACACTACCTTGGCTACAACAGATGTTCAGACCCTATGTACTTGCTTATGAATGTTTTGGATCCAAAAATCTGGTTTTCCTCTCTGAATGCCCCAAATGTCAAGAACATTAAATTCAGCTGCAAACCCAGCAGAAGGTGGATAAGAAGGTATTTTTTACTTTGAACAGAAGTCTAAAAATCTCTCAAAGAAATGACTTCTTGACCTTCGTTCTCCTAAAGGGTTGGATGCTGCAGACCCTACAAACTAGGGAATTGTTCTGTTATGCTAAAATATCTTCAGGAAGCAAGAGAAACCTTCCTCTTGAAATTGCATCACTGCGTTCCCAAAGTGCAAAATTTACTAGTTTAGAAGGAGACACACTCTGTTCCATTCCCTGGACAATTTCAGGGCCATGACATCAGACAAAACCCAAGAAGCCTATGTTTGTTTGTTGATGCTCTCTATTGTGATTTCTGTCATTGAAATTGCTTGCTTTATTTTGGGACCATAAAGCAAAAAAAGTCTGTGATTGTGGCACAATCTGTAAATCTCTGGAAAAGTCCAATTTAATATTAAAGTGCGCATTTTCATCAAAGAGGTTAAATAGATGAGAGAGAAAAACTGATCCCAAAATAATGTTCTAGGAAGAAAAATAAATGAATAATATGCAGATGGTATAATATTTGGCTTGCTGGTACTCGGAACAAGTTTCATCAGTGTCAGAAGACAGTTTAGGAACCTTACCACAAAAGAGACACTTGAAATAAAATATTAAGAAAAACTGAATTAGTCTTTTAGTCTTTGTGCTGGATGCTCATAATCCCAGGAAGGAATAAAGCTAATGTTTTCTTAGGAAGCAAGATTATGATCACAAATTATATTTTCCATAATCTCTACAGGGTAACGAAAAAGGTATTTTATGAAAACCGGAAATACATAAAAATCACGTTTAGGTATCAAAAGAGACCATTAACTCCGAATAACTGTTTTAAGCACAAATATTTAAGGCATAAAAGTTTGCTTTTCCGTTTCCTTACCACACAGACATCTGCCTGTTTACAAGAACATGTAGGGCTAATTAACAGTTCAAGCTGGGACCGAAGTTTCTCATCATCACCCAGAACCTGATTGAATTTCTTCACAAAATCTTGTGCTTTTCCAGGATCTGGAAGGTTTTCTGTATGGTTAAACACAATTTAACATAAGATAAGTTTGCCCCTTCAGTATGCCAAGATTCACAGAAATACAATTTCCAGGAATGCTGTAATAACAGTTTATCGAACTTATTAACACTTACTTGCTATGGTCATCAGCTTTCCAAACATGGCAGCACTGTTTGCTTCTGACTGAGGACAACAGCAAAAACAAACAAACAAACAAATCAGTGATATCTCCTTTATAAAATACACCTTTAAGCTGATCTGTTAGTTCTTCTGCAACACTTCATTCTACTCTGGAATCTTATGGTTTATGTTTTTGTTTTAAGAATAAACACTAGAATAGCATAACAGTACCATTAGCAGCTACCACACACAGAAAAAGGGGAAAAATTTTCTTGCAATATCAAACTGCAAAAATTCACTAATTCACATAACAGATCAAAATCAATTGTTGGAAAAAGACCTCAAAAAAAACCCCAAACAAACAATTCCCCCAGGCCCACCCCCACACCAAAACCTCAAAGCAATGCCCTTCTATTCAAAGTATCTGCTAGTTTGAAGATATGCTTGTAAGTAAAATTCCAGTATAAATACTTTAAAACTTTTGTTTTCAAACAAACTAATCATTGCTTTATGTTACAACATATTCCATTCTCAAAACATGCTATAAAATGAGAAACAAAAAAAGTATGTCAAAAGCAAACAAAAAACTTGGAAAAATTTTTTAACTTTTTCCGAAGTTATTGCGTTTATATTGTAATATAAAATAATACTAAACATAAGGAGCCCATATACCTTTAAGCATTACTGAAAGTAACTTTACTTAATGAGAATGGAACACGGTCTATATATGGAAATCAACAGAATAATAAAGTCACACTGAACAAATAATATAGTATTTAAAAACCCTGTAAATTAGTCTAACAGGTCCATTGGATAAAGTATTAGTATTTTCAAAACCGTACAGTGGGCTGCTTATGCAAGTCTAGTAATTCTCGTACGTGACTCCTTAGCATGTTCTGGCACTTCCACATCTCATTCAGTGCTCTGCAAAAGTGCAAAACCAGAAAAGAAAAGCTTACCAATTTGTTCATGACAAGAACATGCTGGATGTATTAGTAAACAAGACTGTTTGTTTTTTTATCTATCTTACAAGTGCAACATCTGCTAGTACAATCAAAACATACCAAGTATTAAAAATAACCGTTCCAAACAAGGTGGAACTGATTTTCTCTTTTTACAGAACATTGTATGTCTTATTATTCTACTTGGAACAATTTCATATATGCAGGACAGCCACAGTATGTCTTGCAACCACCCAGATTATCTTGAAAATAACATTTTCAACATAAAAACCAGGCCACTATCAACCGGAATTCAATATAGATATCTTCATCATGGACCCTAATATAGAGCAAATCTTGAAGTCATTACTTGCGCATTTTTCGCTCTGCATTGTTTTCATTGAATGAAAACGAATGGGTAAAACCACTCTTCTCAAATATCAAGGTATCTTTTTGTCTAAAGGACATGTAGAGTTTGTATATAAAAGGGAAATGTTTTGAAATACTACTTGCAAATAATGCTAAGCATCACTTATATTTTTATTTAAATCCTGATAATACAAGTAAGATTATGTAGATGTTGGAAAAGCCTGAGAAAGCAAGTATTTGCTGAATACAAACTCTACTCACTTGACAGCATTTGGATCCAAGCTAGCATACAAATAGTACAAGCACTTCATTCGCTCTTCCGTTTCCAAATTGTGTGGAACGAGATACTGAGCAAAGATTTTCTCTACCAGTAACCTGCAGGAAAAGAAGAGATAAAAGCTGGACATTTCCAAAAGTGGTGATACCTTTCAGACAAGGTGAAAGAACAAGAAATATCAGAAGTCATTGAAACTAGATTTTTCAACAGAGAAGAAAAAAAAAAGTAATGGTCTTTTTCTCATCTGTAAAGATCCCTTCCACTGTTGATAGAAACGAGAACTGCTTCTTGAGAGCTGTTCCATGTTCTTTCATTTTCACCTCTAAGAGTGAGTAATTGCTTTGTCACCATCCAAATTCTCATTTTTCTTTAGGCTCTGAGAATCTCCCACTGTTCACTCTCATACATAAGAGAAAGGGATACAGGCAGTAAAAAGCCCAAATAAAGGAGAAAGAATACAAGAATGTAACTCGAGGGGGAGGAAAAGTAAAAATCTGAAGTATCCTCGAGGGAAAGGTTAAGATAAAACTGTAGTATTTGAAAAAAAGCAAAACACTTGAAACTACTCATTATTCTAATATAGAAGCTAAAAATCAGCATTAAAAAGGTGGAGACAAAGGAACACCAAAACACATACAACAAAAGGAGCAAAAGGGAAACCAAGTGAAAGCAAACCAAACCAGCGAAAACGTTCTCCAATTATCTCTTTTTTTAAAAACAACAGTCCATATTTAAGGTTTTACATAAAATACAAAACTTGAACTACCAAACGTGACTGTACAGTTCATCTAATTATAGACCCCAAATGAAAGAACATTCAGACATTAATATAATCCATAGCAATGAGAGCTGTGCACGATGTTCAGCTACACAATTTCATATTTATGGACAAATATTTTGTGTGTTTGAATTTACAAACTTTTTCACTATGATTCCTAGTAAATACTCTGGGATTGCCTTGTACAAAGAGCATAGAAGGCAGTGCAGGTCAAACACACTTTATTTCTGCTCAAAGAAAATTCCTAGAGACATGATGGCGAGGCAGAGGAACAAAAGGATGATCATGAATATGGATACAATTATCTCAAGGCACCCTGCTAATATTATAGAGAACTTGGTTTTCTCCCTTTAAACATACATTTTACTACTGATGACTCCAAGAACTAAATTACCTGGGGAACAGGATCTTCAGATCTCAGGAGACTCATCTCTGTTTAATGTACTAGGAGATTGGAGGCATCAGCGTTATCTTACTAATTTATGAACATTGCTCTAGCATATGTCTCTACAGATACATGTTCTAGAAAAGCTGTCAATACAAATGGCGAGACTGTATCATGCCTTCCCTCGTCCATGTCAGTTAGGGTAAAGATTTACAAGTAGGGAATTCCTCTGGGAATTTCTCCTGTGAAGAAACTCATTGGCTAGCATATCAAGAACAGGTGACAGGGCAGTGTTTAAGATGTGGTTATTTTACTCCATTCCCTATGCATTTGCAGTAAAACAAAAGAAGCTCAGAGCACACAGGTAATAAGCAGTTCTTATGGTTGGAAGTTCTCAGACTTAAGTAGACATGCACATATAAAACATTATCAAGTGACTCAGTTAAGGATGTGTGGAGAAAATTTGTTCTATTCCACTTCATGCCTGAATACTGTGTGATACTGCGCTATTATCTTTTGAAAGAACTAGTGTTATCCCATGCACATAATGGAAAATACTCCAAGGCTCAGACAGCTGTTTACTGTTACTTTTTATCCGCCTCCCTCATTATGGAAGGAAAACAGGCCAGAGTTGGCTAATTTTGACCTATGCTTTTGTGTTTAAAGGATTGGATGGACTCTATCTTAAAGATGATAGCATTTCTACAGCTCTCCAGGTGCTAAAAGCACTAACTTTCTCATTCTGACAATAACAACATTGAAATGCATTTATTCCTCCACTCTGAGATGGGAAAACCAACCCAATGGTGTGACTGAGCAAGAACTTCATTGTCAGCCTTAAAAACTAGTAGAATTTAGATCAAAATTCAGGGTACCAAACTGAACTAGAGGAACATTGAAAATCAAACCACCAATCTTTCAGTGTGGATAGCCAGAAAACAAACAGCACACAATCCATGCCTATTCATGCAAAGACCAGTTTCAATGGCTTAATCAGACTTTCAGAAGAAATCACATCAGAGAAAGAAACTCAGCTTTGATGATACAGTCTTTCCTCAAAATTCCTTGCCTCATTTCCCTGACAGTGTTCTGCATTTCTCGTGAGCAGGAATATTGAAAACATCTGCCCCGTTCACTATGGAACTTTGATTCATTCCCTGCTCACTACCAAACCTGTGTACTGACAGTGAGACATGAACATGCTAGAAAAAACACGAACGAACCTCTCAATGCAAATTAAAGCACATTTGATGCATATACATATGCAGAATTAGCTTTGTATAAACTATGTGGAGATTTCCTAATTTTTCACTATATGACACTTCTACCTCAGCAGATTTTCAGTGCAATTTCTATGTGTACAGTCTCATAATCATACCTTTCTTCTTTTTTTTAAAAAATAAGGCAACTAATCAAATATGTAGCTCTGGCCCACTTATGATCAGCAAAGTGAGAGCCTTCACCACTGCAGCGGTAAGAACTCACTATCATAACTGGCAACTGAAGGAGGCTATTAGCCCATTCAGACTAGTCACTAAGATCACAAAACATACTGAGGTAGCGGACTGTATAAGCAAGATGCTAAGAAACACTATAAAGAAATGGCTGATTTCCGAGACTTCTGTATTAAAAATCTAGGCTGAAATTCTATCTTTGTGTGATCTCATAGTTTGGCTTTCCTTGTGAAAGACAAAGAATTAATAGCGAGAGTTGAAAACTATCTTCCAAAACCTTGGCCAAAATACTTTTCTCTAAGCCGAAATGGTATTTCAAAAATGAAATGAGTGACAAAACAGGGAAGACTAGACAACAGTGGAAGCTCCCCTGATATTTCTTCAGCTTTTGTTCTACCTAAAAGGTCCATTTCTATGTAGCATACCAAAAGGAGATGTCTGTGCATGTACTGTGGTGCGTACATGCACGATGCTCACATATCATGGATTTTAACATGCCAACCCCTGGAAAGTAGTAAGGCAAACAAGAACTGGATATAGTAAATGCAAAATCTGACAATTTTTTTCTATGCAGTAGTTAATTAATGACCATCTATTATCATCACAGATCTAGTTCCATCAGTAAATAGAATGAATACATGAACAGATAATGTAACCACCCTGTATATCTTAGTACATGTCTTAAAGGTTATTAATTAAATTATCATACTTAAACCCACAAATACAGAATGTGATATAACAGCTTTCTCAGGATAAGCACATATTTTCAGAGTATCTCTTATCACTATACAATTAAAATTAGGAAGGCTTAGGTTGACTCACTTGTCATCAATGCTATTTTGATAATATATGTGCAAAAGTTTATCCTTTATCCAGCTCACTTTCTCTGCAGCATCTTTTCCAGCCTCGGCATGAAGACAATACTTCTTGTATAGCTGGGCAAGACCCATCATAGCTTCTTTTCTTACTCGCCACTTGAGGGGGAAGAAATGAAAAGGTGGGGAAGTGGTTTTGGCAAATAAATATCAAACATATACAAAATACAGTAAAGATGTAGAAGTGTGAAAGACAAAACCAGCCACATTCTGACCTCCTACACTTAGACACTTCAAAAGCTGAAAAATGCTGTTTAGGGCCTCTAAATGAGAAGTTGTAAAGCCTACATAAGGGGTTTCTTCCCTGCACTATGCAGATTAAGTATTATCTGTACAGAGGAATCCAGTACTCCTCTGTGCTGAGCAAAGAAAATCTAGGAGCTAGTCAGTATAAAAAAGTTAAGTACACCTTAACATGTATGCCTGAGTAAGTGCCTTCTTAAGCCAGGATTTGGAAGACTTATCTCTTCAGAGACAGGCACCAATCAGAGGTGGCAGCCTTCTTTCGCCCCACAGCCTTACACTGTCTTACAGCACACTTGTCTAGAAATGGGAGATCCAGAGCTTAGGCCTAGCTAAACTTGCTAGGGCTTGAACTGTTAGGCTACTTTCCAGGACAGTGGGAGAGGCCCTTTTTGCTGAAGCCTCAAAGTAATTGCGCTAAGACTCCAGGGATCCAGGAAAAAGCCAGACTGCAACATCCACAGATGGAGTTCCTGGTTCTTACCCTTGCTTTTCGTGGTCACTACTTTATCCCCTCATGTAAACAGGAAATGTCCCATTATTAAACACTTTAACAGACAAGATCCATAAGCTCTCCTACGCTGACTTGTGGAAGGAATCACATCAGAACAGACTGAGAATTAATCTAGAGAGAATAGTGTCTCCCACTGAATGATTTACACAGAAAGCCTCAGACAAAACTTGTTTTCCCTTACCATTTAAAAGAAATGCATGAAATTCAGACTGAAAGAGAGAATTTCTCCCAGAACACACTAGATATCAATTTTGGCCTTGAACTCCAAGGACTAACAATGCTCAAATCATTTCACCCTATCAAGCATAAATGTAGATACTATTATTCACACTGTGCATAACTTCTTCAATGTTGTTGAACTGCGGGCTTGTTTTAATAACACCAAGTGAGATATTGCACATTTAATTTCTTAACAGTTTTACTGAGAGACTTCTTTTTCTTGAAGGGCAAGGAAAAGAAAAATCTTGAAGATAACATGGCTTTTGTCAGCACAACAGCCTTTGACATCACTAGCTGTTGGAGTAATTTATATCAAGAAGATGGAAAAAATAAAATTGTACTTTGTTACATATTTCTTAACTAGTAAAAACACAAGTAACAGGTCAAGATAGTAATGATTTTGACAGTATGTAGCATAATACTTTGATTTCACAAAAGAGAAAAATTTTAGATATAAATAGGCGTTAGTGTTTAACTTCTCTGCAGCAATTTGTTCGTACCCATTGCGATCTAAAGCACATTTTAAAGAAAATAAAGGTCTGAAAGAGAAACATTTTCAGAAAAGTATTAATATTTTTCTGCATTCAGATATACCCTTCCAATGCAAGCGATAGCTTCATCAGATCTCCTACATGAGACAGGAAGGACAGCAAAGCTATTGTCAGAAGACAACGGAGAAGGATTGGGAGAAATTATTCTAGAAAATTTAAGCCTAAAATGAAAGCAGTGTACTTAACAAGATATTATAAGGAAAGGAAATTTGGATTGTCAATGGATTTCTGATAATTGAAATTGCTGTAGAGACTAGAAGTCAGAGCATGCAGAAAGGCAGAAGATGGGAGATACTGGACAGAATCCCTTAGAGAATGCTTTGAGACACCATGGAAGCAAGTCACTGGACAGGAGATGCAGGCAGAAAAAAAAAGAATAAGGTGCTACTGAGAATTAAAGCTGAAACAGCATACAGTAGGGTAAAAAATGAAGGCAAATGAAAATAAAGGGGAACGTAATAATTTCAAAGGGAGCACATCAATAAACACAGCTCACAGAAGTACTACACTGATTTAATTAACAAAAGAATTTTGACAGTCTTAGCTTCCTTGGTTAACCAGCATCATTAAACTCCTTCGCTGAAGACTGCTGGGCTGAGTTAAAAAACCTGTTATTGAAAGTTCAAGACAATCCCTTACCTGTTAGAATAGCTAACCTATTCCTTCCACAGAGTTAAGAATATTAAAATCTTAAAGTCTTTCTCCTTCATCTGGAAAAAGCCACAATGGTTTTTAGTACACAGAGAAGGAGGAGTTAAAACTAACACATGCAGAAAAATGCGTAAAGACAAAATAGAAAATGGGAGTCTGTTCCTATGGGTCCTCATTCTATTGCTTCTGACTTCAACCTGATAATGTCTCTAGACCACAAAGGCTGTGGGAGAAATGGGAACTGAAGTCAGCTGTCAAAACTCTCCTCTAACTTTTCAGGTTCTTAAGGTTACTCCATTACAAAGGAAAAGTACCTGAACCATTTTTAAGAAGCTTTAAAAAAACATTTTAATGTCTCCTGAAACTAATTATTCTGAAAAGTGAAGACACTGGAAAGACCCTAGAGACAGTGCTCCAATGGAAAATTCCTCAGAAAAATTCTTACCAAAGACTGGATTCCAGTTTTTGGGAAGCATCTGTTCCCAGAGTTATTTTTCCAATGGGACCAATAAAAATGGATTTGAAAACTAGGGGGTGTGTGGGGTTGTGTGTGTGTGTATGTTTGAGCGTTTTTTGTTGGTTTTTTAATAGCTGTAATGATTGCGCAAATGCCCATACAGATCGAGTTAGCTAAGGACTTTTTTTTAAAAAATGAAGTACTGTCTTTTAGCCAAAACCTTTTACCCTAAAAAGTCATTAGGCTATCTTTATTAATACTGTGCCAATTATAATATGGTCAGGAATAAAAACAGATCACATAAATGGCATAACAGTTAGCATGCTTTAAATTTAAAGTTTTCTAGATTCCACGTTGTTTTATAAAGAAAAAAGGCAGAATTGAAATGACAGATTAGTGTGTTTAAACAATCAGCATTTTACTTCAGCCTGTTGGACAAGTGTTCTTTCTCCTATAGTATCTATACTCATTTGATAGATGATTGCAGGCCCAAAAAGAATTAGATGAAGTCAAACTGATGAATGATCACTTAGGAGTTTGCAGTAGATTTGTCCAACACAAACCTGGCTACAAGGTGTAAATGCAGTCAGCAGAAGATAATCGAGTGCTTTAAAGCAAAAGAATAATTAAAATAGGTATAATGTACTATGAAACTGAAAAAAATCCTGCATAGAAAATATAAAGACAGTTACACGGACATATCAATGCCCCTCTCCCAAACTGGAGAAAAATCCTTAAAAAACATGCTGAAAGTTTACAAGTCCTTGATATTCACTTTATAACACTAATTATATTTACAATGCTATATTGTTAAGGTCTACTTCAAATGCTAAGTATTTGTTGAGGTAATTTCTAGTCAATCTTCAATTTTCATTTCTCCTCAGGATGAAGCTCTCTCCAGAGATTTTTATAAGAGAAACATCAACTAGAGGTGAAGTTTTCATGCACTCATCAGTGAAGAATAAGACACCTAACCTTGAAATGTAATATATCATCAAAGCTATGACTGGTGTGAAATCACTGAGTCAAACATATTAGGAACATTAAGAAGTACCACACTGGGTTTAAGGCTGTATGAACTGAAAATCCCTAGCTCCGTAGAAACGAGTATTACAGCTGTACAACTGACTGCCTCTTACTGATGGCGATATGCTAAAGGAGAACAGAGACACTACGTAGAAGACACAGTAACAATCATCCCATTCTGACTAGCTGGAAGTCCCAGTGGGAAGTGGTGGTTACACTGAAAGGTTTTAGATCTCATAAATCACTTTTTGGACATGTTTGTTTAATGGCTGAAAAAGAAGGAGGGTGGTCTTAATCACTCCTGAGAAATGTGCAAGGTCAAGCTGCAGGTACAACTAATTGAAGAGCTGCTTTATAATAGTGAACATACTAAAAAATCAGTATTTCTCTTTGTACAAAGATGACGTTCTTTTCTCAAAATTCATTACAGTAACATTCTCATTTAAAAATGGGAACATAAAAAAGAGAAAATTATTTTAAAAGAATTAAAGTAACTAGCTAGAATGACATAGGTTATAGAAAGGATGCCCTGTGTCAAAAAGGAACAACAACAAAAAAATCAACATGGCTACGCAGCACGGTGAAGTCACGCTATAGAAAGCTATTGAAACATCATCCTCCAAAGAGTGTGCAGCCACATCCAAAAGAGTGTAAAGAGGAAAGAGTATAAGCTCTGGCAAGTTGAAGGCAAATCCTTGATGAAGCATGGCAAAAGTTTCAGAACCAAATTATTAAAAGCATACTAATTGAACATCTTCACCAAAACCTCCAGAAGCAGGAAGCCTTCCAGACCCTTTTGTAGGGCTGACAGACAAACAAGATTTATTCCAGGAGAGAGGTCTGAAGAGGTTTCTTAAGGTGTCATTAGAAGATACTTTAAAACAAATTAATAAAACAAGCAGTAACAAAATCATTAAGACCAGGTAGTATCCCTCCATGACTTCTACAGGAATTTAGAAATAATACACCAAATACTAACTATCCTGTTATTGCAATCTGTCAATGAACAGACTGAACACAGCAAATGTGAAAGAAACCAAAGGGTCCCAAGAGGAACAGAGTGCCACTCACCAGAACATCTGATTTTGAATGGGCAAACAGGTTGAAACAAAACAGTAACAACAACAAAGAGTAGACACTGCTGAAAAATGAGGTTATGGTAATGAATCATTGCACTTCACATAATGAGAAGTTCTGTCTAAGAAAAAACAAATTTTAGCAGACCCACAAGTATATCAGTAAAATGCATTAGGATCCCAAAAAACTTCCAACAAAGTCTCACACCAGAGGATCTTAAAATAAAAATCCTGTTGTGAATTAATTATTAACTAAAACATAGGAGGCAATGGGTGGAAATAAATGACTGGTTTTCACAATGAAAGGAACAAAGGGAACTTACTGATGGAGTAAGAAGGGAATCTGTGACACTTAACATATGAAAAATTATTAGAAAATGAACTGAAATGTGTACACGCTGAGTGTGTATAAAATTTACTGAGGTGATCAGATCTAACGTTATAATGAAGAACTGCAGAAAACGTCACATTACTGAATTGTCACAATATGAAATGAAAGAAATTCAGATTAAGGCCAGGTTTTCCCACCTGCATTAACTCTGCATGTATAGTATTAGGCAATGTATCATCCAAAATTATTCAGGAAAGGTACTGAAGTCAACATGGATGTTTCCCAAAATTGTCAGCCCAGTGCTCAGAAATAGCGTAAAAGATAAACAGAATGTTAAAGAGTAAGAAAAAAAATTTATCATAAAGTATGTACACAACACAGTGCACACCTTGAATGCTATGGCCGAGTCTGGTCACCTTGGTTCCAATACGATATAGAACAACCAGACAAGAATGATCAGAAATAGGCAATAATCAATTTGTGTGGAAGTTAATAAAGTGATTCTTTAGCTTGGAAAGCAAAAGAGTGGAGAAGATATGGTATACATATTTATTAATCATAAGCGGGTCAAAGAATATTTATTATTTTACACAATGCAAGAACTATGAGATACCCAGTGAAATTATCAGACAAGTTTAAAACAAACAAGTAAAGTTACGTTTTCCACACATGCATTAAACTTGAATTTACTGATGCAGATGCCATGGATGCTTAAAGTATAAATAAGTTCAAGAAAAAACTTGATAAACTCATGGCATAAAGTTCCATTGAAAGCTATGATGAACATGATCAAGCAGATTTAAGAAATCCTTGAATCACAAATTGCTGGAAGCCAAAACTGACCACTATGAGAATTATACTGGGCTATAGTGACCTTTGGCCTAAACATATGTGGCAATTCTTATGTTCTTACAATATGATTGTGTTCCTCACAAGTCAATGATCTTATTTGCTTGACAACACTTGATTGGTGCCTCCATAATATGGAATCTACATTAAGATGTTCTGGTAAGAAAATTATTTTTTCCCCGTAGCATTCTAGTTAATAGCCAACTCTAAGATCCTCTGTTTCTGTGGCTTTGTTTTTTTGGTTTTACTTTTACCGTATTGTATTAGAAGCAGATATTCTTGAAAATAAAATATTAATACTTACCCGTTTGTCTAGCGTTCTTTCCCTTACAAAGCCAAGCAGCTGGTCATTGACTAAAGAAAGATCTCTCTTGCCCGCAGTAATAATTGTAACAATAACATCATGTCGAATGGCTTCTTCTGGGTCATGTGATCTAACCTTCAAATATTCTGTTATGATCAGAAACAATGAAAAGCTTGGCTTTTTTAATGTAAATATGACGTATTCCGATTTATTAATGATGTTAAAACAATTAAATGTCAGTCACATATCACAACCATATAATCTATTAAACATATAACTGCCTACAGGAAGCGACTGTTCCAGCATTTTCTATATTAAATATAAAACAATTATATAATTGTAAATATCAGAAGAATATAAAATTGAACAGCTTTTACAATAACCTCATTTGCAACAAGCAATGAAGTGAAATAAAGCTGATTAGAATATATTGAAAATGAAGGGGGGTGGGGGAGTGAGAAGAAATAAAAAGAGCGAGACTCTCATTCCAGAAAAGCTAAGAAGGTAAATAATAAATGAAAACTACTGACAATTGCTGTAGGTTAGTTTGCATCAAAAAAGAACAGTACTTTCAGTTAAGTTTGAAATTCTGCTCATAGTTCAAATGATGCTCAAGTGAAGGAAGAAACTTCACAGTTTAGATAGGCACAATGGCATTTTCCAAACTCAGTGCAAGAGAGTATTGGGGAACACACTGCCTGTTTTTGAAAATAAATCAAGATGTTGCACCAGTATTTGCTCTGACTTGCCAAAAGTTTCATTAGAATCTGAAATTACTTTAAAACTCATTCTGCAATGGGTAGCTTCTTAAAGAGTCACTCTGACAAAGTCCACACAATGTCACACACTCCTCTCTTTTCTAATAACTAGCGCTTGTCTTCAGCAGAAAGCAATTACTCAGTAGTCAGCTCTTCCCATCCAGCATCAAGCATTGGACTTGATACATTTTAGACTATACTGCTATGTACAGAAATAATTACATTCTTCCTTGCTCATTTCTTAAATTATTCTAAACCCCTGTATGAGCATCTCACCAGTGAGGTCTTTTGCCAAGTCTGGATGGTTCATTAAACAATGACTGGCGAATTTCACACTCTCTAATCTCACAGGGACATGGATATCATTGAACCTAGAGGGACAGAAGATGATGAATGTTAACTTTTAATTAGCCTTGCAAATCAAGATTATTCTCTATGTAGTAACATGCGTTGATAGTATGTTCCATCAACTAGTAGAATACTTCTATATGGCAAAATAATACAATAGAAATGTTTTGAATTTATCTCCATAATGTACCTCATACAAATTTTTGTTATTTCTTGTGAAATTAAGTCAGGATTAAAATTAAAGGATGAATATGCTATATGTGGAAGAAATGTTGACCCAATGGATTTTGTCCATTGACTTTTGAACATAATTGTCCATACACTGTCAATTGTGTGTGTGCGTGTGTGTGTGTATATATATATATATGAAATTATAAAAATATAAATCGCCACATAACATGTACCATTTGAAAACATTCACTTTTTAAAAAATGATAAATTTCTATATTTACTTAAAAGGAAATATCTCTTCACTCAAAAAGGTAAATGCCAAAAAAACCAGATATAGTTGTAGATATCACTGAACAGTATGAAATTTCACACAATGCTGACATATCTATTGTGTAATTTCTGCTATGTATGTAATGTGCTATCTATATTCCCATAGCTGACAGCAATATAGCAGCAGTCCTTCAGGCTTCTTCATCCTAAAATATAACTGTATGCAATTTTGTGCTTCGAAGATTTAACAAAAGACCTTGTACAAATACAATCAAACAGTTGCATCCTCTAAAAACACAATGAAAAATGCAATACTATCAGAAAATTCAGAACAAAAATAATAGAAATTCAGAATTCTATCTCCATTTTTTTACCGCCCAAGAAAGCACTGCCAAAGAGGACGATTTTGTGTGGCCAGATCAGAATCTTTGGAGCCAAAGAGTTTAGCCAGAAGTCGAACAACAGCCAAACGTTCTTCTCCATCATTGCTCTAAAAATCAAAATATGAAAAAGGAACTGTAAATCACTATCCGTAATATCTTAATAATAATTTCTGGCTTCCTTTTCCTTCTGCTTTTATAAGTCAGATTAAAAAGTGAGTTTGAAATAATTTCTGACAATTCTCCGTCTCCCTGATTAGATTATTAGATGAATATGAGTAAAAATATAAACATACCTATTAAGTTAACATATTACAGCCATTGAATACATGGCTGTGCTTTGAAAATTCCTTCTCTTTCAGGAATAAACCTACACACAGTAGTTTGAATAACATATATCCCTAACAATTTCAACAATGAATGATCTTATTTTTGTTTTAAAACATACTTCAAGACTATTTGATGTGTGTGGGAAAGACACCAATTAAGATGTTATAAATAGATGTGCACTAATAAAAGATATGCGGTATTTCACCAAATACCTATTTCTTGGTTATTTTTGTTTGTTGCCACCATACCTATATGTACATGCACACACATAGAATTATTTCTCTTGTCCACTTACAATCTTATGAAAGACAAATAGCTTTTTAATTAAAACAACCCAACCCCCCAAATCAGGGTAAATTAACTACTTCCAAGGATTCAAAAGAAGTCAGCTGACTTGTTAGCTGATTATGACAAATCTGAGAAAATATTTGGAAGTACTTCCTCTACTATTAAAACATTATTTCACAAAAGAAAATTCTGCAAATTAATATTGAAGCTGACACACTTGCATTTCATTATATAAGCCAACCACAGCCTAATTACTTTATAAATTTCAGGTGAAGTCCAAAGATTAAGTACATATAACTTTTGCATTAGAGCATATGAATTTGTAATTATAATGATTATATACTTTGTGTGCATAATACACATTTGCAAGCACAGAAAGCACACAATTGTATACAACTTTCCAGTGTCCATCCTTTAATATTACATTTATCTTTAAAATAAAGTGATAAATACAAAATTTTTATCCCTCCAGTAGAACACTTATTAAATCTACAGCTCTGCACTCTTAATATCCACACAAATTTTATTACTTGTCGAAAGCTACATTGTAACCTACCTTCAGCTTGAATTCAAGCTGTGGCATGACAGACAGCAGTAAGTGAGGATCTATGGCAAAAAGCTCTTGTATCAAGTCAAACACGTGTTCTGATAGGTCACTTACTGAAGACTTTCCCAGTACCAGAACCTGGTTAAAAAACTAGAATACAAACAATACTATTTAGCAGATTTTCTTTCATTAATGCAAACACTATTTTAAAAAATTATTTTAACATAGTATCATTAATACTTTAATTCTAATGGAAGGTACTCAATGCACATTTTTTCATTACTTCAAAGCATTTCACCCTTACAGTTTTGGCTCAAGCAAATTACAAACACACACCCTTCATAATTCAGTTCTATTACTTCCATGAGGATCGATTATTTCATGGTAATTTGGTAATTTAAAATATCAATAACCATCTGCCCAGCAAAATTAACAGGTAATAAAAGAATTGTTAATTTAAATCATATTCATCCAGTAGAAGTTGAGAAAAAAAAATTAGTATCTTATTTTTAATTTTCTTATCATTTAAAACCAATCCAAATTGAAGATCACCAAATGCTGAAAAAGAAGCTTCTCTGCTTTTAATTCATTGTAAAGAATGTCAGATGACTTTATGTTATGTCTTGTGATATTTGACGGTAATTTATCGAGGTTTTTAGCCATCTAACAGAAAAAAAAAGTAGGCTAAAATATGAATGATTTCTTTTGGATTTGTTAAGTTTTAATATGGTTGATATACTTCCTATTAGATACTGTGGGTTAATATTAATATTATTTGAGCAATGCAAATGCTACAAAGCTATTACACACTTGAATAAGAAAGTAAGAAGAGTAATGTTAAATCAACTCAAAGGTCACGCTATGCATTATCCTGTTTCCAGCTATGACTAATTACAAAAGCTTAAAGAAACAGGGGAATTGGAAAGTGGTACTTGTTAGTGAGACTCCTTGGGCTTTTAAATACTTACTGATTAATCTTTTATGAATTTGCCTAATCCCCTTTTGAAACTACTCTGACTTTTAAGAATTCTATTGGCTTCAGCACCAAGGAAAGGCAACAGAATGGACCAGACCACATCCCTCGCAAGACTGTAGTAGCTATTTTAGTAGGTAGAACATACAACATTGACGTTCAACAAAAGGAATTACAGCAGAAGGAAGCCTTGTAAAAAACTCAATTCTTTTAGTCTTTATAACTAAAACAAGTTTACTATAGAAAAAAAAAATCTAGTAAAGAGCTGATAGTTTGAAATGCTTCATCCTAAAGCTTGGTATGAAATGAGGCTAACAATTCCTTTTGTTGCAACAGGATTTTTTGGTGGTCACCTATTTTCACAGCCTAGATTTAGGCTTAACTTTAGACTGAGATAGGTAAAAATTAATTTCCTCTTCACTTATTTGAAACACCTCACGTACTTCTTTAACAACCAAGCTAATAATATCCTATTTGGAAAATGGTATTCTGGTAGCTGCATTACAAAATGTGACTTTTATAAACAATATTTTTAAACAAACAAACAAATCTCCAATAAATCAAGACAGTAACAAGAATACTTGTTACTTGTAGGTAACACGGATTAATTAATTTACATACATTGGCAATACACGGTTCAATGGTCTGGACGGTCCGTTTCAACAGGACTTTTGCAAGATCAAATGCTTGTTTATTAAGGTTCTGAAATAAAGAAAAAAAAATTTAAAGAGAAGAACTATTTCAGATGACTTTAATTTTCTCTCCCAACCTTATTAGACCATGACTTTAGAAAGGTATGTTTTACCACCAATCTATTTGTTTTCAAAGCTATCTAAGTTCAGCTACGTTAATTCCACAACTACAGACTTAGAAAAATCTTAAAACTAGTTTTCACACACTTAAAAGAAATCTAACCCAAAGCCATCACTTCCTGCACATTCTTCTAAGACTTTATGACTCCAGTTGCTACCTTTAGCATTTCACTCATATCTATACAAAGTTTTCACACGCAGTCACATTAAAAATTTTGAAGAAACATTACCACACCTCCATACTTTGATAATTAACGTGCACCAAATTTTGCCACTAAAAAGTGAACCAGTCTAACTTACTATTTAAATGTGTTTTTGTTTCCCCCTCACATACTCATTAAATGTACACCCTGTAGCAAAGTTCAGCCTTATCTAGAGGGTAAAACTGTGCACTGACTTCTCCATGGGCTATACTGTCTGCTCTGAGATAGCCCACAGAAAGCACCTACGCTTGGGCAGAGTTAGCTGCAAACTTTCCAAGTAAACGTTTGATTGCAACATAACAAATCTGAACATTGTTTTTATTACTCTTGAGCAAGATAAGGAATGTAACTGCACATCTGAAAAATGTGACTGTCCAAATCTGCACAAAATCCAATATGCAGTATCTCATCTCATCTAGGGATTAATGCAGCTTGGAGGGGAAAAAACAAATTAAAAAAAAAAAAAAAAGGAAGGTGGATTAGCTGTTTGCCCTGAAAATTACAAATTACTGCAGACAAAATACAGGTAAAGCCTAAGGATGACTTTTTCTTGGAAAGACAGTATTTGGCAAGTCTACATTGAGAATGACTCCCTCATGTTCTTTTACTGATGAGATGACAAACCGAAAGACAGTTCATCAACTGATAGTAAAGAGAAACAAATGGCCAAAGGCTCAAACAAATATCTCCTCAGTCACCATAGCACTAAACTGATGTCTCATTATAAAAGACAGACAGATATCTATAAACTCTTCTCAACTTCAAAACAAAACAGTTTCTCTCCAAACCAGACCATGATTAAGATCTTGTTGGCAGGTATGTCTGTATTAAACTAAAGGACTGCCAACCTCATACAGAACATATATTTTATCTGGATCTTCAATACAGCTTCAAAGCTTTCTTGCAATGAAGTTGTGTTGTTTTTTTTTCCCCTAGACAGGCTCACCAGAACTAAAAAAAAAAACCAAACCACAAAACAAATGAAAACCAAACCAACAACCACCCCCCCAAAAAAAAAACTCCAAAGAACCAAACATCAAAACAGTCAAGAAAAGAAACATATATTGATAAAACAAACAACTATTAATAAATAATAAATAAATAAACAAATAATCAATCTGTTAGGAGGGAAAAAAAAAAACTTGAAGGTCTGGATTGGCCATCCTGTAGAGGATGCAGAAAAAAATACTGATTTGAAATACATGTTTTTAAGGAATAACTTTGATAGTAAGAGTGTGAAGAAAAACATTCACTAAATAGCACTGGTTTTAAAGTTAATAAAAAGAACTACATTTTGATGCCATAGGTGGTCTGAGCAAAATGTGGCATACCATACTGCTATTGAAAACCTGGATTTACTAGAGAGCCACATTAGCACACACAGAGAGAACAATGTACAGTAAAGCCACTTTACTGATAATGGAGGTACAAATGAATATAATTTAGATGCTGAAGTAGAATCTACTTCATGTCTAGGTAGTGGTAAATTTCTCTTTTTTTACTGCAGTATTGTCTTAGACAATGTAAGAGAGTTTAAAAAAAAAACCAAACACCACAAAAAAACCCCAAAAAGGAATAGCATACATTATCCAAAACACATATTTCAGCTCCTTTACAAAGACGAACTTCCATTAAGCCTAACAGTCTAGCCACACTGATACTTTTATTATGTCATAGCAGAGGATGACTAATATTCAATTGCTTTGCACAGACATAAAAGTATTGTTATTATATATTCTCCACAAGAAAATAAACTGTGCTTTTCAAGCTATGGTGCTTCTGATTTACATACCTAAGGACAAACAATTAATATAATCCCAGAATTTCCTAGGAGATCTGTTCATGAAAGGAAATGTAATTACTGCAGTCAAACTCTGCTAGGCAGAGCAGACAAAAGAACTTTCTGGTTGTTTTTGTTTGGTGTTTTTTTTTGTTTGGTTGGTTTTTTAAACTACCATGGTAAAGCAGTAGTTTAAGTTCTGTTGTTACAGGAAACAAACAAGTAAAAACAGACCAAAATACTGACCAAAGTATGATACTGAGCACTAACTACAGCATATTATTTGCTCAGTCACGATGGTCAAGAGCCAGTAAGGCCTCCTGTCAAAGGAGCTGTGTAGATGGGCTAGGACAACACCTGCATGACAGCAGCAGTCTGCTAGGAGTCACATAAGACTCCTCTAGGAAGAGGCGGGGGTCACTTATAAGTGAGTTAAAGGGTTGCTGAACTCTGCAAAGGGCAGAAAGATTATGGAACTCATAAAAGAATATGGAGCACTAAAAGCAACCATCTAACTAACTTAAAAAAAAAAAGTAGTACTACACTTCAGGTAATAATTAGGTTTTATTAAATGAAAAGTTAAGGGGAAAAAGACTGGGGGGAGAAAAAAGAAACCAACTAGAGAGGTGGAGGGGAGTCTGATTGGCAAGCTGAGGCAAGCAGCAAGTCATCACAGAAATCTTGGGGAAGTCTTTTTTTTTTTCCCTTTCCCCTTTTTTTTTAAAAAATAAAAAAAAAATACTTCACATCTTTTCAATTATAAAAACTCCAACAAACCCAAACCAACCAACAACCCACAACCCTTAAGATATAATATTTTCCTATTACATATCACATTTGCTTGAAAATATTTTATTTCTGTTTCAGTACAGAGTTCCTGAGGTGGCAAGTAGGCAGAATCTCTTGATACTGAATAATCTAGACACAGCTAATGAACAGCACGAAATAATTCCCAAAGGAAATTTTCAATCCACTGTTACCAAGGCTGGGGGGAAAAAAAGCAGTCATGATGGCTAAAGTGCGTGGAGAGATAAACAACAAGCAAAAGGCAATAAAAATTATTGTTATAATGGTATACTACTATAATATTTTATTTGGCAGACCTTGTGTGCAGGAATGAGGTTAATCAAAATGGAGTCCAGCAGCTCCTGAGTTACTCCATCGCCTTCCATGATGATAGAACTCATCAAATCCAGCATATGCATTTGTACCTTCTGGTTGTGGCTATTACTAAGATGATAAAGAATATTATAAATACTAAATTTTCAGACCCTGACAAATATTAACAGTACTGTTAAGAAACAATGTCTAACGCTGTCCATTTTACCCTCCCTTACACTCTCCACATGTCAAAACTACTTTATGTGCCCTTCCTCTCTTATAGAAAGCTTCAAAAACCTAGAACACTCTAGCTTTGCTTTAAGAAATGAAGCAAAACAAAAAAGAAAAAAATAAGAACCATGGAAATACAAATGTAGATAAATGAGTCAGAATGAAGTATACTGTTTTAACATACACAAGAAATTTTAAAACATGCCTACTTTTAGACACACATTCCTCCATATTGTCAGTAATTCACACCCATTTGCTTTCCCTGTATCTCCTCGTTTGGAGGAATAAAGACTTGTTCTATTCAGACATATTTATTTGTAGACTATGTAAGGATTCAATCTACCCTGAAACTGATGATATTTTGACAGTTTAATATAATTGAAGCAATTCAACTTACTTGATAACTGAAAAAAGAGTCCTAAAAAGCTGAATAAAAATTTCATTGCAATCTTCCAACTCAAAGCAGATGTTGTAAGATTTAACCCAAGCTAAATTCTAAAATAAAAACAGGATATTCAGGATATTACAACTTCACATTAAGTCAAATAAACATAATCATGTTAATTACATTTTTTCTATTTAAGGGAAAATATTATACAATAGATTATAAACCCTCTGGGGAAAGAGACTGGATATTTGCATTGCATATAAAGAGCTCTTAACACAAAGGGTCTTTGCAATATACATCCAGCAAAAAACTAAATATAGAATAATCTCATTTCTTATGAATAAAAGCAGATTGACAGAAATTGTTAATATAAGTCCATGTTTCTAGACTTTTTTCTTCATGCTATGAAACAATACAGTTTTAAACATCAATAGAAGGTTTACAAACAAGATACTGCTTCTAAATGCACACTAATAAAACTCCCACACTTCTTGTCAAGAGTAGGGTTTTTTTATGCTTTTGAACCAAAAATCTTATATTCCTTCTCCCATCATCAATACGGGCAGATGTGCATTTTAATCAGCATTTGAAATTCTCTCTTGATGCGGTAATACAACCTTAAGGGTGCACAATATGAAAAACAATTTATAGAATTGTAAGACAAAGGCTAAATACCAATCGTTTTAACATGTCCTCAACTATAGGCTGCATGAACTTATTAAATGCAAACAGAATTGTAACTGCTCAAAGAAGCAATTCATTGAACTTTAATGAGTCTGGTGTGATTTACAGGATAAAAGAAACTTCCCAGGCATACTGGCACATCTGGAGAAAGACTGATTACATTTCTTAGGCTTACAGAGCAAATACCATCCACTGAAAGTTAAAATTATTGTATTACCTCTAACAAGTAAAAGTATCTGTTAAATTGAGGGCTCTTCGTGTCCTCCAAGCCTTTTAATTGTCTTGTAATAAACAAGAATATGTCCTGTCAAAAAACGATAAAGTGTTTACAAGTTTGATTCAGCAGAGAGTAAAAATACAACCCTTTAGTAGTGACATCTACCCACATTTACAAACTCATGATATGAGAACATTAAATTGTCTTTTTTAGGCACTGACAGAAAGCTATCACCAACACAGATACTGGTTATCTAGTGTTCCTTTACATATCTCTGGCCCTTAAAGTACTACACTGACTCACAGGAGTAAAGCAACATCTCTTTAATAAAACTGAACATCAGTATAATTGCAAGTAAAAAATTTTTTTCAGTTGGGTTTTTTTGTTTGTTTTGGGGTTTTTTTTGGGGGGTGGTGATGGTGAGTTTTTCTCCCTCAAGTAAGAGAATGAGGTAGGAAGAAAGCCTTCATTTTATAAAGCATTTTTACCTTTAGTTTGTCATGGGAAGTATATGGAGCTTCAGGAGCATAAATACGAAAGATATCAGCCAAGCAACATGCTACAAGGAGGCGCACATCTTTATTGGGATTCCTGAGGAAGAATTCAGATGCAAGGTGCAAGGCTAATGGGAGATACTGCTGCTTCTCATCCTCCGAGTCCTGGTCCATATCCATGAAGGTTTTTACCACCATCTGAAAAACACAGAAAAAAACCCCATTCGAGTGCTTTCTGCTTTTATTCCTAATTACTAAACAATACTTTCTAAAAGGATGCAATGCTATCAATATGTGTTACACTACATTTTTTTTTAGGACAAACACGAGAAAAAGAGAGGTGTTAATCTGATACTTAAAGCCTTACTTGGTATTTTAAATTAAGTCACTGAAAAATGCTTTGCAGCTCTGCTTATTTTGCCAATCTTAAACTGAGGTGCAACACAGCAACTGCTGCACATCATTGAGGTTGGAGATGGCAGCACCGCTTCATCAAAGCAGTCCCAGACCACTTCAAAGTGAGGACTTGCCTCAGTATGGACAGTACGAGGGGCTGAAAGCCATCCGGCCTAACGTATAGGCCACAGCATAATGCAGCTGCTTTAAGAACTGTGCCAAGACTTGAGAGGAGCTGAAGAGGCCAGTCTTATGCTCTGCCTCTATCAAGACACAGAGCTCAAGAACTACTTTACATATGCACAATCCTTTTATCTGGTTTAAACGAACAAGAGTTTAATCCCTCGTGTAAAATATGTCTAATGCTGCAGATCTAGTCTTTCTGCATGCTCAAAACTGCATCTATAGCCTTGTCTATATAATGAAAAAAATCAACTATGTGGTTTTCTTGTTTCTTCTAGCACAGCTAAGAAATACTAATTGCTATGAAATGCCACCAAAATTGTTTATTTTTAATTATTATACAACTCCAGTTAATTGAAACATCTCAAAGTAATCATTTGGCAAAACTGAAAGTGAAAATTTAGTTTGAAGAAATAAAAAGTGGCAGGTTAAACTTTTGGAATGGAGTTTGTTAAAGGATGAGGATGACTTCTAGGATGTCAGCACAGAACCAGGAGATGTGCCACAGATTCTTAGTATGACCTTAGTCAAATCAGTCTTTGTGTCTCATTCCTCCATGTCACTTGAGCATCCTTAGAGTTAAAATTGTGAGGGACAGCCACATTGCATACTAGCAGGATTCAGTATACCCATTACACACACAGCATACACAGTACATACATTAAAGAGATATAAGAGAAAACACAGAATGATAAATCTTGATGGGTCAAATTTGCCTCTAGAATATTAAACAGTAAAACAAAAGATGAGATTGAGCTCACACAGCTAATAAACACATCTCTTACTACAATTATTTTGTTATCATGTCATTCAAATGATACTAAGGTTGTTCCTCTGTTATTCAGCATGCCCCCACTTCCAACACAAAAACACCGTCTTTCAGCTTTACCTCCTCCCTGAGTTTTGGAACCCAGTTTTAAACTCAGTAGATCTTATAAATTAAAAATAAAATGTTTGACAGCAACCTTTCCTACAGTATGTTACTTAAAATTCCTCCTCAATTTCTATAAATGTACAAGTACATTCCTTTCTGAAGCAACTTATAGCAAAACCAAAAATCAAGAAAGAAACAGAGAAAAAAAAAAAACACCAAAAACAGAATAAAAGAGAACTTTACAAGCCACAGCCCATAAAAATCCAAATTCTACCTGCATTGGCCTGTTTCCCTAAAAATATTCTTAAGCTGTATTTTGAAGCGTTAGCTGAAAGGACAAAACCATCCTTCTATTGACAGCGCAGGTCTGTCTGTTACAGTGTCACACATCACCTGTCCTTCCTAGATACCGGAATCAAAAAAATACATAACATAGTCTTCAAAACCTATCAGATTCTTTCAATAAAGAAGGTTCAAAAAAACCAACAATAACAAAAAACCAAACCAAACCAAACCCCACCCACCACCAAAACAAACAAAAACCACCACCACCAAACCAAAACCCAACATGATGCAAAACCAAAAAAACCACACCACACTCTCTCTGCTGGTGGCAGGACAAGGAATAATGGCCTTGATTTGCAGCATGGGATTCAGATAACTTTTGCTGAAGGCTTTAAGAACGGGATAGAAAAGACTAAAAGATCTGTGGATCCTACCCCGGAGACTGATGATAAGCTCGTCCCATCAAAGTTCCTTCCAGTCTTTTTACTAATTTTATAGATAACCTATATAAGTGATCTTTTCATCTTTCTCATAAGCCCCATCTCCTTTCTCCCTATGTGTATTGTAAGCTTCATAACCAGAATACCCTCCTAGATTCAGATCTCTCTTCGGGTTCTCATATTCATATGACAATATGAATAAATCTTGCATATATCCTTTCTCCAATATGTCAAAACAGACAAGGTAAGGCAGCATGGTGCTGTGAAAGCTCACACAACTTTCCCATTCGGTAACAAAATATTAGGATATTCTGGGATTAAAGTAATGAAACTAGCCTTTGGCACTGTCTTGCCTGTTTGAAAACACACCAGCCTTACAGATTTTCCTGTGTTGCTCTGTATTCAGAAGAAACTGCCAGCAAATAGCCATAAAACCTCTTTCTATTTCCCTGCAAAGCACTCCTTAATATTTCTTTTCTATTACAAAACAACACTTGGGCAGTAATTGGCCCACTGGCAAGCTGCAACTGCTATTTAACGTACTGATCTATGTTTCCACCATTGTTTCTTTACAGTCCTGTATCTGCTTGTATTTGTGTGTTGTCTTTTGTTTTATAATAAAGTCTTCGGTGCATGACGTTCTGTTTATGGCATGCACAAAAAATGAACGGAATGCTACCTTGGTCTTTATCTAGCATCCCAGATACCAAAGCAATACAAATAATGAGTAATATGTATGGGCTACACAAAATATATAGTATAATGCAAATAATTAAAGTAATATATAAACAAACTACACAGGGCTATACCACTGTTAAAAGCATGATGTAAATTCTTGCCAGCGGCAGGACACATATGAGATTTGGGGAAAATGGAATTAATAAAGACTTGCATTTAAGTACAATCCATAAATTTGTTGGACTGTCATCATAGTTCAACAAACTAATTCTATACATTTCTTGAATATATGCAATTAACTGTATCTAAAATCCTACAGCCTGGGAGTAGTCTCTACAGCCAAGCAACGACTGGTACTGACTAAGGTGTTACACAACAGAATTATTTCCAAAAGCCTGTTAATCTACACATGAAATTAATTGTTAAAATAGAAAAAAAAAGAAAAAAAAATCCAGACGTTAAATACAATTATGCTTGGCTCTTCACACTCGCTAGAAAACCAAGAACTCGCTCAAAATTTCACCAGTTACAGGACTGGTACTCTTGCCCTCTAGCACAACTGAAAAATTAGTTATCAAACAACAATCAAGAGAGCAACTTAAGTCTTTAGAAGTACAAGATACTGTATGTTTGATGAAACCACTTATTCATAATAGAACTGCATATCCTCGAGTACAACACACTCATCAACAACTGTTCCATGATTTCCTGGGGTACTCCTGTCTTTCTCTCCACAGCTATCTGTTGTCTTGTTTCCTCTAAGACAGGAACAACCTTCCCTTCCTTCCCCCATGTTTATACCACGTCTAATGCGGTCTTGGTCTAGGACTATAGTTCACAAATACGTCCATAATACAAAGAAATGAAATGACAACATACTGCAAGTTCTTTTCTGTGTTAAGGTCTGACAAAGAAAAGTTACTTCTGATCACCTGGGATTGGTATTACTCGGGCTATACAGAATCAATAGAAATATTAACATGTAAAGTTAAGCATACTTATCCAGCCCTTCCCAAAAATCTTTCTTAAATTGTATTGTAGTCATAGTTTCCACTCTTTGTACATTTCCTATAAATTTCCATTACATTTCCTGTTACAAATTATGGGCTTTCACAGAGCAATTTAAAAAAAAAAAAAAAAAGGCAGTATGCAAATTGCATGATGCCTAATAAATATTGATAACATCTTATGAAGAAGTTACAACATTTTATGAAGAACTGCTCATAATTGGTTCAGAAAGATTTTCAGTTAAATTTTTTTAGCCATATTACTGCAATACCAGTATTAATCATGACAGCTAGAAATTTATCTATTAAAAGAATCTGCTAATGAAACTGAAAATCTGAAATAAACTCTACATATACAAAAGACGAAAGGTCCAAATAATTTAAAGTCTTAAATTATTTTTAAACCCAAACTGGAAACCACTCATGTGACTAGTGATATACATAAATGCAAAAATGAGGGAATACGACAAAGCAAGTAAGCCCAAAAAAATTCAAGGCTGTGGTTAATATTTCATTGAACCAGAGGGAAGAAAAATACAACTGCAGAGAGGAGACATGAATTGCTACTGCCAGACAGATTTTAGTACAATTATTTTTTCCAAGAATCTGCATGTTAGTTAAGAAATCTTCTTTACTAAGGTTATCATATTATAGGTACTCTATTAAAGCAAATTACATTCAAGATGTCATCTGATCCATCCTAACTACCCTTGTTCTAATTCCAAAAAAAGGCCAAACAAACAAAAACCCACTCTAATTCCTTTTTGTATTAAGGTTTTCATTTTACGTCTAAAAGGAGTCTCAATTTCCCAAAGTTTTGATTCAATCATTACATAAATATTTCTCTAGCAGAATGAAGTAGTTATCTCAGAGTTATGTATTAATTATTATCATGATAAGCCAGTTTTTCTTCCAGGAAAAAGTGATTAAACCGTAACAGGAACTCACTACTTTTTCAAATTACAGTACTATTGTCTAACTGAAATCTTGCTGTACAGTCGAAACAACCCTAGCTAGAGCACTAATATTCAATTACATAAAACCCTACAGACTTAGCTTCCACCACAGAAAATTGCTACTGTCCTCTGCACAAAAAGCAGGAGACAGAACAGTATTATTTAAACATGTTAATGTAACGTCATTAATTATTTTCCAAACAATTAAGCATTCAATTTAAACACTAATTGCTAGCAATGTAAACAAAATACAGCTATTCACATTTACGATTAAATTCATTCTGCATTGCTTTAGATTTAATGCGTCTCCATTAAGTTAACACATACTAGTACTTTAGTTACCTTGCAAAAATAAAGTTAATACTATTCTAGAAATTTTCGTTATTGCCATTTTTACCATCGTCCCTTGAAATTCTAATTATTAGACCAAGATTTTACTCTTCCAGGTTCTGCAAACATGTAAGTGAAATGCTCTGATTATAACATTGGAGATGGCACAGAAATAAAAACGCCTTCATTCAAACTAGTGAGAACAACAGTTAAATTAAGACTATTAAGTCACTCTTAGCACATTATGAACATATTGAAAATTAAAGAATTTAAAGCTTTCAGGGAGGTGTCCATCTGACTGCATAAAAACACACACTGTGCAAGCCAGTCACCCTGGGCCACCCTTTCACTCGTTGGAGAGAAATGCACAGACCACAACTGAATTCAAGCACAGATGTTTAAGTTGACATCTACAGATGTCAGCTCAGTTTTGCCCTGGAGGTGCCTAATTCTCTGCGCTGACCCTGAAAGCAGCTCAGTGTGACTAGATGCCCGAAACGACATGAGATGAACTCTACCTGCAGCTTCTTCCAAGACTGTCAGCCTTTCAATTGCACTGAAACATACACCAGAGGTTGCCAAAGCGTTGTTCACAGTCTGCCCACACTTCATATGCAGTTTACATGCAGCCTGTTTTCAAAGACAGTAAATCAGCATAGTAGCTTGCCCTTACGTGACTCAGCTGCATGTGGCTCTTGTGCAAGACCTATGCCTCAGATGGGAATACTAACTTTTGCTGTTCAGATACTGGTTTGTGTTTATTGATCCCATAGATTTAGGTGCATGGTTTGTTGGATCAGGAAGCTCAGCTCCTGCTGAAACATACTGATGATTCCAGTATTATAGGGAGGAGAGCTATGTAAACACAAGAGAGGACAGGGTAATCGGTGTAAATAGAGAAAAGGCTCAAAACAGTGCTTGCAGAGAGGAAGAAGCAGGCAGATGTAGGAAAGCCTTGCTGCAGTTGGCAGGACAAACGCAAACCTCCAAGCTACTCATAGCATGGGGAAGGTGCGTGCAGGTTGCATTTGTTTTACTGTTCTTACAACACCTTATTCATAGTATTCCAAGAAAGTAACATTTAACCACCCTTGGCTTGAAAAAAGACCAGAGCCGTAGCTACACAGAAGTAGATGCACAAATTAAGTAAGGGGCATATGTGAATCATAGAAACAATGAACTGGAAAGGTGCCGATGAAAGTTTTGCTGTTGTCATTAGTAAAGCAAAAAGTAGCAGTCCCTTCCTGGCACTGTTAGTAACTCCTGAAAAATAAATTTTATTGTCCGATTTCCACTACAAATTCTATCACTAATCTATACTCTGACAGGACACTTAACTAGCTCTGAATAACTCAGGAAAAAAAAAAGAGTTGAACAAAAGATTATACAAAGCATATTGTACGCTCTTTGGGGCAAAGACTAATTGCTTCCTTCTTTATACCCTGCTCACCAAGCGAAGCCAATGACCAGGGTTTCTAGATGTGAGTGCAGATGTATCATAAGAGATGTAAAACTTATGCAGGAACAATGGTAGCCTGTACAGCAATATCCCTATGACTAGGCAAACAGTTTAACTAGCTATCCTTCCCCTGGGGACTAACCTACACTGGGCTTTTCTTTGGAGGTTTGGCCAACTGCCAGATCACGAGCAAGGAAGTCTTAGACTTGTAATTTACCACTATCTCCACACTGGTAGAACAGCATATTCTGTGTTACTTTACTTATATCAAGCAACCCTGAGAATACTTTCCAGGAGCCCAGATGTTAAATTAATCTGACATATGAAAAAGCAGAGAGACTGACTACTACTTATAATACAAACAGTATACTGAGCAGTTCATGAATTATTTGAAGTAGCTTTCTTGATACATGCATTTTTAAGTAACTACATAACGAATATAAACATCTCACACATACAGCATCATAATCAAAACAGGATAAGTATTGTTACCGATTTGGGAGAGAGGTTGTGCAATTACCCACATGTTGTATCTTCATAATTAACACGCAGTAGAATTCCAGTTCTGCTATAAAACTAGAAGATTCCTCAAGTAACATAAATGCAAGAGGTGGGGGGAAAAGGCAAATAAAATGAGAAAAATCAGATGCCTTAATACAAAATGTCTTTCATAGCACGAATTAGAACATGCTATTTAAATAGTGGTGGAATATTTTGCTCTGCAAAATCAGTCATGTAACATTAACATCTTGATTACGATAACTTGTATGGACTATTGCAAGGAAAGGTTGCAAAAAAGTATGCTTCCCAAGATTACAACAGCACAAAAGGAAGCAAAACGGTGTCCTTCCTGCCCAGCAGAAGAGAATCCTAATAGCGTTATCACTGCATGTGATGAATGTTGTACTCTTTGGCCATGAACAAGCCCATGGGAAAAATCAGATTCATGATGTGCAAAGAAAATACTATATGCCTGTCCTTATCATTCAAACTTTGACAAAATACAACATCTTATTCAGAACTGAGTATTTTAGACAGCATCACTGACTTTAAATTTTTATTGTAGTAAGACTTGGAAGATTCAAAACCATTTTTATATAACCCCAGTTCCTTCACTACAATGTGTAATAGTGAGGTGCTTTTTCCTCCAAGCCAAATGATACTTGAAAGCCAAGTCTATTTTTTTTGTCTTTAAGCAGGTACCACTATGCTTCATGTAAGAACATCCTGTAAGTTCAGTTATAACCCCTGTTGTAACAATATGAGATCTTTCTCATCTCTCCTTTCCTTTGAAACAGGGACTATTTTAAGCTGTTCAAATGAAAAAAA
The DNA here is from genome assembly GCF_964195595.1 of Calonectris borealis. Classification (NCBI taxonomy): domain Eukaryota; kingdom Metazoa; phylum Chordata; class Aves; order Procellariiformes; family Procellariidae; genus Calonectris; species Calonectris borealis. The sequence continues at coordinate 26,823,423 of NC_134315.1, forward strand.
AAAACCTCCCATCAAAACAAGCTGTGCTTTTGTTTGTTCTGAAGATGTTAAAATTTGTCATTAAGCAGAAACTAGATTATAATCAGCTTTAATGACCAGGAATTTAACAGAACTTCCCTTGCAACTGACTGGCTGGCTGGAGTACTATCTTTCTTACAGTTCTGTATACACTGAAAAAAATACCAAAGGAAGACGAAGTACAGACAGAAATTCAGACCTGTTTGCCAACCAGGAGCCACAGCAGTACACAGTTCAAACCCCTCTCCCAGTAGCTATGGTTTTGGTTCCACGTGACATGGAGATCCAGTTTAACCACTTGCTGCCACCATCTCCTTCTCCCTTTTCCATTACTCACCCTGTCCTGCTTCTGGCCATACAGTGCCACTGCATATTTTGCACTGGCCCCAACACTTGTTGAATAACTCCATGAGACAATTTAACTTATTAATCTGACTGAAAACCTCCTCAGAAAAAGTCGCGGATAATTTTCTGACAGGCATAGTTAGATCATGGACAGATCTGGTATGTTCCAGAGCCAATAGAAGGGAAGGTAGATAGAATTCAATGGCAAAGACCAGGGAGGGAAGAAGAATTTAGCCTTCTGGTACATAAACTCTTAACAAACAACCTAATAGTGACACAAATTCTTAACCTTAAGAGTGGCAAGCGCATGAAGCCTGAAATAGGCAGCTACATCCAAATCCTACTAGTCCTCCAGAAAATTTACCTTTACCTCTATTCATTAGAAACTGGCATAAGCATAAGATGTGATCACTGATAATTTTAAATTCAAGGTCTCAGAAACATGTTGTTACAAAAATTTCCAAAATTTGTATCCAATATATCAATTAACTTATTCATTTTAATTTAATTATATATTTCCTGATTTTGTATCATGACCTGAGACAGCAGAGGTTCCCCATTTACCTTTCTAGACCATCACTTTTACTTTGCCTTCCAGGTTCTTATTATTCTCATCACATCCTCATCTCACACCTTTGGAGGCAAAGGTTCACTAGAACTGCAGTATTGCACAGAGCACATTGACACAGTATTCAAACGAGCACACATGCCTAATTTATATAAGGGAAGCATAATATCCATAGGGTTTACCATTTGGCTCCTTACCCAGCATTAAGTTCTATTAGATTTTTGGACAGAAGCTGCTCAGTGAAAGATTTCACTGAGCGGCCTAGACTGATGCCATCAGTCTTCCCTGACTTAGTCCTTTACAACTTCATAAAGTCAGCAAATATTTTTGCTTTCTCTCACTATTCCTCACCTTGCTTTTATTGACATTAAGCCTAAAAGCTTCCACTGGATTCACCCCACTCACTTAAATTATTTGACTTCATAGGAATTCTGTGAGATCCTCCTTGGTTGTGATCAACCAAACCAATTCACCTCATCATGTTTTCTGTTTCCCAAACAGCTAAAAGGTTTTCAAGCATGCAGAGTACTACTATCTAACCTTAGGTCACTGTATGGTTTGTCATGATCAAAAATTATTTCTTTAAATCGACTTTTTGTTTACAGTCAGCTTTTGATGCATGACAATACTTGGCCACTTGGCTACTCAACCCAAGACCTTTTAAAGTAATTTTAATGTAAGAAACATTGAGAAATATTGTTAGTTTGGCCTTTCCATATTGAAATCCTTTAAGTATTTTGTTATCCTAGTTTTAAACTGTTTCACACAATTTTCTATGACATAAGCTGTAATACCATGGATCAAATCACACATTTTGACAATGTATGTATTTTTCTTCTCAAATAATAAGAGACAGTGCACATATTTATCAGCAAATTATCTCTTCATACTCATGCTACTCACCACCTCTTACAAATCCATGATTTGAGTGTGGTGCCACAGCATCAATTTTTTAGTTTACTTTTTTAAAGCAATCCAGTCTTCGGCAGCATCTAGTCTTTATTACTGGAAAGATTTGTAACAGGATTCTTTCCAATTTTCCTGCCAAAGTCTAACAATTGTTTAAGTACTCTAAAGAAAGTTCATAAATTAAAACACTGAAAGTCGTCTAAGTTCTCAGAAATTTTGCTTCCACATATATAGATACATAACAAAAGAGTATTTGCAGAGGGACTAAAAAGAGCCTATTCTTTAAACATTTTAATGATAATTCAAGGCATCATCAGTTAGAAGCATTTCATTAAATAGTCCTTTTCCCCTAGGTATACTAGCAAGTCTTATATATGGCTGGGGCAAACCCAAAAAATCCTTAAAAGCATATTGCCCACGGTGAAGGAGTTTCTATTTCCATATGAAGTTTCCCAAGTACTTTGATAATAGCCTCCAGATGTGAAAGAGAGGATTCTTTATAACCAGCTCACTGCTGTGTGATAATTCATTTCCTCTTCCAAAGAGAAGGTGGTGCTGGACAAGAACAACAATGGCATTTTCATTTCTACTGTGAATTGACTATAAGGATTCATTTTGAAGTGAATATTTAGGCTCAGTTCTCACAACAAAATCATGTGTTAGAGTTTTACGTTAAAACACAACTAAAAGGCTATGCTTCCAGCAATACTGATGTTTTAAAGACTATGTCCTTGTCTATTTCTACACCACAGTGCAGGTGCATCCCATGGTACATCATACAGCCTATCTGACTCAGTCATCCAGAAGGGGGGCGTGTATACAGCACATCATGCTCTCTTTCCTGCTTGTGTTCCAACACAACCAATAAATGAGACCAAAAAAAGGTATTTTTTCTAAGAAAATACAGTTTTTCTATTTCAGCAACCTTGTAAATTGTGGTGAGTTGAAAACTTGCTATACCTACTGAAGCAGAAAATTATGCAAAATATTTGTATCTTGATCTTTAGCTCTGATTGCACAGTCTGCGACAGTAAGAGAAGAAAGAAATAAAAATTTCTTTCATGGAACTCATTCAATGACTGGCAATTACACATAATGCCATCGTACTCAGTAGGACAAGAAGGTTTCAAGGTGAACAAGGAAATACTCTTCAGCCATTGGCATTCATTTTCTGGTTTCTTTAGGAGCCAGATTCCACTGAGCCTTAAGACTGAACACTAGGAGGCAAATCACGTGAAACCCTAGTGCGAACCCGTATCTAGTGATAAAACTGCACTGAAGAATTTTGTCTGTGTGCCTGTCATCTACCGGAGCCTTAATGCAGGACTGTCATATTAACGACGATTATCTAGAATGCAGAAGACGTGGGTTTCCATTCCCATGTGAAAGGCTGGACAAAATCAGAACCATCAAACTGTAAAACGTTTTGATATTTCACAATCAAAACTAATTCTACCAAACAGCAACAACAACAAAAAGCCCCTAACCAATGGCACATCAAACCAGAACCTGCTCTCCAGAAGGCAGTGGCTGACATGGACATTCCTGTTCACCTCGCTGCAGCAAACTTCAGCCAGCAGCTGGTGGTGTACCAGCTACTGCACCTACCAAACCAGACGCACTTCTGCAAAGAACTTCTATTCAGACAAACCAGCTTTCTCCAGTGAAGCACTATTTTACCAAAAAATTTTGCTACCTGTTGAGCACTATTATCTATATTATTAACCAAAAAAAAAAGTTTTCTCCAGCTCTCTTGGCAGCTACCAAGCTCAAAAATAGGGCGCTCTAGAATGGACTGAAGGCAAAATGCAGAAATCTGCTTACTCGGTGTGTCGCTGGTGGTTTAATTTTATTTTTAAGTAGCCCCATTAAAAACAAAGTTTCTGGAAATTCTTAAAGCACAGGAAAAAATTGGTGCATGAAAAGTTGGACCTGGAATAGTTTCCTGGCTATAAGTCTTATTTAATTCTTTAATAAGGAAGAAGAAAATTATGTATAATTAGCGCATGGAAAGTATTGTATTGGTAGAATTCATTTAATAAGTTTAAATTATTTTATTCTGAATAATGACAAGTTTCCCTAGTAATAAAAACTGATTTCTGATACATGTTAAAAGAACAACAACAAAAAAAAAACCAAAAACAAAAACATTTTAAGAAATTTTCCATTTTTTACATTTTCTTTAAAATGGGGTGGGAGACTAAAGGAAAAATAAAAGGCACAGTGCTCAGCAACAGGGTGATGCTAAAGACATAATCATTATATGTAGGATATTCAATTTCTGAGAAATAAGCCTGGAAAATGAATATGACAAGCCTATGTATTTTATTATAATGTAGGTAGCAAAGAATAATATGAAATGTCTTGAGTAAATTCAACTTGTAATATTACCATCAAAACTGCCAACATTAAGAGTGCGGAAATATTTCAAATTGAATATATTATTTACAGAAAAAATTTTGGAGTACTTTACATGACAGTATTTAAAATGTTATTTTTAATTATTTTACTGTTCATTTTATGATACAGTATTTCACACAAGAATGTAGACTTTTCCATTTTCGGTATGGGAGTAAGGTGGATTTGTATGTCCAAGGAAAAAGTAAAAATGAAAAAGGAAAAGGCAAAGGCAGGACACTGAGGAAAAGAAAGGAAGATAGAAAAAAAACAGAGTTTTTCCCATTCACGTCTTTATCTCATATCTGGTTTTATTCATAGAATCTTGATGTTTACACCCAATCACTAGTCACAGGACTATGTTTTCACTTGGTTCTAACTTTGCTAAACATTTTAATAATATTTTCAAGCCATATAGCTACGTTGAGCTGATTGAAAATTATCCCCCATCCAAAATATGTATTCTATTTCCAAAACCAAGACACTTTTTTTTGCCTAATTAAAGAAAGAAAATCAAATGACTGCTTTTACAGAGCTCTACTATACCTTTCTGGATTAGCAATGCTATTTTAGAGGACAATATGTCACCTCCCAGAGTTGTGGTGGTTTTGTTGATTTTCTGCAGTTATTTTAATTTCCGGCTAATAAAGCTTTGTCTAATATTTTGAGAACTTTAAGTAACTCCTGATTTCCTCCGTAAGAGTTCTGCAACTATTTTGCCTATCAGTTCCATCAAATTCTTGCCTTGTGGAGAGCTAGAATATGCCCATAACTGCTGTACCTGTCCCTCAACATTCCTCATACGTAATCACACAGTTTTATAGCTACTGCTTTTGCTAAGTTAAGAAGCAGGCGATATTACAGATATAAAGTGTTACTGCAAGGATTTTTTTTTTTTGAATGTTTTCAAAACATGTTTGACTTTTTAAAAGAAGTTCCAATAAGGAGTCTTCTTGTACTAAAATTTTCTTAGTGAAATATGTAAAGATCACTGACGTCCCAAAAATCATAGAGGGCACCGAAATTTCCTTTCTTTGCTAAAAACAGACTTCAGATGAAGACTTCATGGTATGACCATTCCCACTACAGATATCAGGCACCCACCATTAAAGAGATTCCCCAAACCATTCTTGGTGAATCTACTGCCATCACCTGCGTTGTGCAGCATTTTCCCATTTTAACCTCTACATTCACTTCTGCTTTATTTTGAAGCTCTCCAATTAGTACAACAATTTCATTTTCTAAGAAAAAATATAGGACTTTCTGAAAAAAAACAAAACAAAACAAAAAACCCCAAACCCCATATAACTATGCAAGGAAGAACTCAAATCAGGCAGACTTCCCAAAGTTAAAGGCTGAAAAGTCATTGTATATAATTTTTACTTAAAAATATACTATTTATATATTTAATGTATTTAATTTATATATTTAAATACACTATTTAAATTCAGTGTCAGAATTAACCATGCTGAATTTAGGTTAAAGTAACATTTCACTAAACTACGTTGCTGAAATCGGCGACCTGCAAGTACTAAATATCATTTAAATAGCTGCCAGCAACATTCTCATAAATAATGCCTAAAACAGGAATCACAGGAAATTTTTAAAGGTCTGACATATTTAAAAAAGCACTTGAAGCTTTTTTAGTAGTTCTGTATTTGCAAAACGCTTTGTCATGTTCATCCAGAAAAATCACTTATCCTCTCCATAACAAAATTTGAGAAATTTCAACCCCAAAAGTTAAGAGTCAATCCACTTCTTGAGGTTATGCCCCTAGAATTACTTTAACACCCAGTTTAATACTTTCTTAGAAATAAACTATTTTGTTACCCACTAAATTTTACAGTTTCTAAGACTCTCATAGTACAGTTATGTAAACTTACTCAATAAATTCTACCAATATAACAGTACCACTGTGTCCTGGTTCTGGCTGGGACAGAGTTAACTTTCTTCCCAGTAGCTTGGGGGGTGTGCTGTGTTTTGGGTTTGGTGTGAAAGGAGCGTTGATGGCCCATTGATGCTTTGGCTGTTGCTGGGTGGTGCTTGTACTGGGGAGGGGGAGCACAGCCCGGGGGGGGGGTGGTGGTGGTGTGTGTGGACCCAGCTGGCAAATGGGGTATTCTATACCATGTGACATCATGCTCAATATAAAAAACGGGGGGGGGGGGGGCCTCGCCCCCCCGTTCATGACACTCGGTCGGCGAGCAGTTGCATTGTGCATCGTCTGCTTTGTATATTCTGTTATTGTTGTTGTTCTCATTGTTATTATTACTGTTCTACTTAGTTTTATTTCAATTATTAAACTGTTTTTATCTCAACCGGGAGCTTTCCTACTTGTGCCCTCCCGATTCTCTCCCCTATCCCACCGGAAGGGGGGGGGCAGGGGGAGGGTGAGCGAGCGGCTGCGTGGGGTTTATTTGCTGGCTGGGGTTAAACCACGACAGTCCTTTTCTGGCATCCAACGTGGGGCTCAAAGGGTTGAGATAACAACAGATTAATTAGAGCATATTAAGGAATTTATATCTGTTAACATATTAATTTATTCTGCACCATGCTCTTGTTTTTACTGTACCTGTTAAAGATTGGAGTTGGGTTTTGTAGTCTGCTGTGCTCTGCAGTGATTAATGACGTTTTGCCTGGGAGGTTTGTTACTAAAACGCTGGCATTGGGGGTTATTTGGTATTTGGGATTTGTAATGAAGCCGTTTCTGTATTTTGGGTACCACCTCATGGAGACCATTAGCAATTATACCTTTTCCTCTGACAGATTTTTTTATGGAGGAAATAGAGAATGGCACCCTCGCTACCTTCCTCTATGATGTCATCTCCTTTGTTAAAATAACTTGTCAGTACCTTGAACATCCCTGGGTAGTTAAGATACATCTATTGGTATTCCTTGGGAATATTGTTGTGGTTTTATCCAAGGTTAGTAAGCAATTTAAGAATGTCATCCAGAGATCTGCCCCAAGGATGGATAGTTATGAGTGGCAGGGCAAGTGGGATAGCATGGGCAAATGCCTAGGACTGTGGGCACCGCCAGTGTTTTGGAAATTCACCCCTGAACAAATGCAGAATCCTGAAAAATTAGAAGAATATTTGGAAAAAGTATGCTGTCACCCTGGCCATTCTAGGGAGACACAAATCACGACAATGTGCTGGGGCCTGGCCCATGCCTACTGAGCCCTGTTTAACATCACTCAGAACCCCCAAGGGGAAGGAAACGTCTCTGCAGCTGATGATAAAGCAACAGGCCCTGTGGCTACCCCACCCCCCACGGCAGGCACAGCAGCTCCCTCACATCCCACGCCCCCCACGGCAGGCACGGCAGCTACTCTGCCCCCTGCAACAGAGAACCAAACCATGCCGGTATCAGTCACCCCTATACAAAAAAGAAAATGCACAAGAAAATCAGCTCGTTTAGTAAGGGATGAAGATGAACCAGGGCCATCAGGAGAACAGGAGGAGGAGGGGGCAGAACCCGTAAATGAGACGGTGACCACCCGATCCCTATCCCTGGGTGAGCTGCGAGATATGCGAAAAGACTTCAGCCTTCGTCCAGGTGAACACATTGTCACCTGGCTGCTCTGGGGCCAGTAGCCTGGAATTAGAGGGTAGGGAAGCCAAGCAGCTGGGATCCCTTGCTAGGGAAGGGGGCATTGACAAAGCAATTGGACAAGGGGCACAAGTCCTCAGCCTCTGGAGGCGACTCCTGTCAGGTGTGAAGGAAAGGTATCCCTTCAAGGAAGATGTTATATGCCACCCAGGCAAGTGGACCACCATGGAGAGAGGTATCCAGTACCTGAGAGAATTAGCCGTGCTGGAAGTGATTTATGATGATCTGAACAACGAGCAGTTATCCAAAGACCCAGATGAAGTCAAATGCACCCGACCCATGTGGCGGAAGTTTGTACGGAGCACACCAGCGTCACATGCAAACTCACTGGCAATAATGACCTGGAAAGATGGAGAGGAACAAACAGTGGATGAACTGGCTGGCCAACTCCAGCAATATGAAGAGAGTCTCTCTTCCTCCCTACGGGCCTGTGTCTCTGCTGTGGAGAAACTGTCTCAGGAGGTCCAGCAACTCAAAGAGGATATGTCCTGCTCCCCCCCTGCACAGGCCAGTGTCTCAGCCATTAGGAGCAAGCGTCCCTCTGCTCAAGAGAGGAGACATCGTGGGTACACACCCCGGGGCACCCTGTGGTTTTACCTGCGTGACCACGGAGAGGACATGAGGAAGTGGGATGGAAAACCTACCTCAGTCCTACAGGCACGGGTACATGAGTTGCAAGGGAAAACAACCACAAAAGGGGGTTCTTCCAGGAAAACTGCTGCTCCAGTCTCCAGTGAGTTCCCCAGACAGAGTAGAAGGGCTGATTCCACTTCCGACCTTAACAAAGGGACTTCTGATTCATACTTACAAGAAGTGGATAGCGAATATGATGACCAGGACTAGAGGGACCCTGCCTCCAGCCAGGTGGAGGAAAGGGACAACCGGGTTTACTGGACTGTGTGGATTCGATGGCCTGGCACACCAGACCCACAGGAATATAAGGCTCTCGTAGACACCGGTGCACAGTGTACCCTGATGCCATCAAGCTATAAAGGGGCAGAACCCATTTGTATTTCTGGAGTGACAGGGGGATCCCAAGAGTTAACTGTATTGGAGGCTGAAGTGAGCCTGACCGGGAATGAGTGGCAGAAGCACCCCATTGTGACTGGCCCAGAGGCTCCGTGCATCCTTGGCGTAGACTACCTCAGGAGAGGGTATTTCAAGGACCCAAAAGGGTACCGGTGGGCTTTTGGTATAGCTGCCCTGGAGACGGAGGAAATTAAACAGCTGTCCACCTTGCCCGGTCTCTCACAGGATCCTTCTGTTGTGGGGTTGTTGAAGGTCCAAGAACAACAGGTACCAATCGCTACCACAACAGTGCATCGGCGGCAATATCGCACCAACCGAGACTCCCTGATCCCCATCCATGAGCTGATTCGTTGACTGGAGAGCCAAGGAGTGATCAGCAAGACTCGCTCACCCTTTAACAGTCCCATATGGCCAGTGTGAAAGTCTAATGGAGAATGGAGATTAACAGTAGACTACCATGGCCTGAACGAAGTCACGCCACCACTGAGTGCTGCCGTGCCGGACATGCTGGAACTTCAATACGAACTGGAGTCAAAGGCAGCCCAGTGGTACGCCACCATTGATATCGCTAATGCATTCTTCTCCATCCCTTTGGCGGCGGAGTGCAGGCCACAGTTTGCTTTCACTTGGAGGGGCGTCCAGTACCCCTGGAACCAACTGCCCCAGGGGTGGAAACACAGCCCTACCATTTGCCATGGACTGATCCACACCGCATTGGAACAGGGTGAGGCTCCAGAACACCTGCAGTACATTGATGACATCATCGTATGGGGCAACACAGCAGAAGAGGTTTTTGAGAAAGGGGAGAGAATAGTCCAAATCCTTCTGAAGGCTGGTTTTGCCATAAAACAAAGTAAGGTCAAGGGACCTGCACAGGAGATGCAGTTTTTAGGAATAAAATGGCAAGATGGACATCGTCAGATCCCAACGGATGTGATCAATAAAATAACAGCCATGTCCCCACCAACTAACAAAAAGGAAACATAAGCTTTCTTAGGTGTTGTGGGCTTTTGGTGAATGCATATTCCAAATTACAGTCAGATCGTAAGCCCTCTCTATCACGTGACCAGGAAGAACAACGACTTCAAATGGGGCCCTGAGCAACGACAAGCCTTTGAACAAATTAAACAGGAGATAGTTCAGGCAGTAGCCCTGGGGCCAGTCCGGGCAGGACAAGATGTGAAGAATGTGCTCTACACCACGGCCAGGGAGAATGGCCCTACCTGGAGCCTCTGGCAGAAAGCACCAGGGGAGACTCGAGGTCGACCCTTAGGGTTCTGGAGTCGGGGATACAGAGGATCCGAGGCCCGCTACACTCCAACAGAGAAGGAGATATTGGCAGCATACGAAGGGGTTCAAGCTGCTTCGGAAGTGGTTGGTACTGGCACCCCGACTGCCGGTGCTGGGCTGGATGTTCAAAGGGAGGGTCCCCTCTACACATCATGCAACCGATGCTACGTGGAGTAAGTGGGTTGCACCGATCACACAACGGGCCCGAATAGGAAATCCCAGTCACCCAGGAATCTTGGAAGTGATCACGAACTGGCCAGAAGGCAAAGATTTCGGAATATCCCCAGAGGAGGAGGTGACGCGTGCCGAAGAGGCCCCACCATATAGCAAACTGCCAGAAAACGAGAAGCAATATGCCCTGTTCACTGATGGGTCCTGTCGTCTTGTGGGAAAACATCCGAGATGGAAAGCTGCTGTATGGAGTCCTATACGCCAAGTTGCAGAAACTGCTGAAGGAGAAGGTGAATCGAGTCAGTTTGCAGAGGTAAAAGCCATCCAGCTGGCCTTGGACATTGCTGAACGAGAAAAATGGCCAGTACTTTATCTCTATACTGACTCATGGATGGTGGCAAATGCCCTGTGGGGGTGGTTGCAGCAGTGGAAGCAGAGCAACTGGCAGCGCAGAGGTAAACCCATCTGGGCTGCCGCATTGTGGCAAGATATTGCTGCCCGGGTAGAGAACCTGGTTGTAAAAGTACGTCATGTAGATGCTCACGTACCCAAGAGTCAGGCCACTGAAGAACATCAAAACAACCAACAGGTGGACCAGGCTGCTAAGATCGAAGTAGCTCAGGTAGATCTGGACTGGCAACATAAGGGTGAATTATTTATAGCTCGGTGGGCCCATGACTTCAAGCCATCAAGGAAGAGATGCAACATACAGATGGGCTCGTGATCGAGGGGTGGACCTGACCATGGACGCTATTGCACAGGTTATCCATGAATGTGAAACATGCGCTGCAATCAAGCAAGCCAAGCGAGTAAAGCCTCTTTGGTATGGAGGATGATGGTTGAAATATAAATATGGGGAGGCCTGGCAGATTGATTATATCACACTCCCACAAACCCGACAAGGCAAGCGCCATGTGCTCACCATGGTGGAAGTAACCACAGGATGGCTGGAAACATATCCTGTGCCCCATGCACAGCCACCACCCGGGACACCATCCTGGGCCTTGAAAAACAAGTCCTATGGCGACATGGCACCCCAGAAAGAATTGATTCAGACAACGGGACTCATTTCCGAAACACTCTCATAGACACTTGGGCCAAAGAGCATGGCATTGAGTGGGTCTATCACATCCCCTACCATGCACCAGCCTCCGGAAAAATTGAACGATACAACGGGCTGCTAAAGACAACACTGAGGGCAATGGGTGGTGGGACATTCAAGCATTGGGACACACATGTAGCAAAGGCCACCTCGTTAATCAACACTAGGGGATCTGTCACTCGAGCTGGCCCTGCCCAATCCAAACCCTTACATACTGTAGAGGGGAATAAAGTCCCTGTCGTGCATATGAGGAATATGCTGGGGAAGACAGTCTGGGTTACTCCTGCCTCTGGCAAGGGAAAACCCATCTGTGGGATTGCTTTTGCTCAAGGACCTGGGTGCACTTGGTGGGTGATGAGAAAGGATGGGGAGGTCCGGTGTGTACTTCAAGGGGATTTAATTTTGGGTGAAAATAGCCAATGAACTGAATTGTATGATGTTAGTTACTATATAATACTGTATGTCATCACTTCTATGGTTACTATATGCCATATTAACAGTATTACAGTAAGAATCACCCAGATTAATGTAGGATGAACTCCGATGAAACTGAGGAAAGTGCAACGATGATAGAACCGGACGAGTGCCCAGAACTGGCCTCCACATGCAACAGTCCAACACCACACACCATCTCTCCTGCCCTGAAGGACTGTTATGACAGATGGAACCCGAAGTCGTGGACTAAATGAACTCAACGGACATTTTAGAGGGATGGCCCATGGACTAAGGGAATGATATCTCTGTGTGTGTATATATATAAAAGGCAGGAAAAGTGGTGATGACTAGTTGGAATGTATTGGAAAATGTGAGACCTGGGCATGATGTAGATGGTATAGAATAAGGGGTGGATATTGTCCTGGTTCTGACTGGGACAGAGTTAACTTTCTTCCCAGTAGCTTGGGGGGTGTGCTGTGTTTTGGGTTTGGTGTGAAAGGAGCGTTGATGGCCCATTGATGCTTTGGCTGTTGCTGGGTGGTGCTTGTACTGGGGAGGGGGAGCACAGCCCGGGGAGGGGGGGGGGACTGAGCTGGCCAATGGGGTCTATACCATGTGACATCAAGCTCAGTATAAAAACCAGGTGTGTGTGGGGGGCTCGCCCCTGTTCGTGACACGCAGTCGGCGGTCGGTGAGCAGTTGCATTGTGCATCGTCTGCTTTGTATATTCTGTTATTGTTGTTGTTCTCATTGTTATTATTACTGTTCTACTTAGTTTTATTTCAATTATTAAACTGTTTTTATCTCAACCCAGGAGTTTTCCTACTTGTGCCCTCCCGATTCTCTCCCCCATCCCACCGGAAGGGGGGGGGAGTGAGCGGCTGCGTGGGGTTTATTTGCTAGCTGGGGTTAAATCACAACACACTGTCTCAAGACAGTGCATACACTGCAGCAGTGAGTAACTTTTGCCTTCACTTGAAATAGCTAGATGATCTGTTTGATTCCCTTTATAAGATCAAACACCTGAAACAATACTAACCTGTACTCCAAGCATGAACATAAATTTGGTACACATTGGCAGAGGATTTGGTCATTTCACAAATGTCTGCATTTGTGACAAAGAGACAGTGTCAAAGAGAAACCTGAGATGTTTACAGAGAAGGCAGCAAGCCTCGGCCTAAAAAATTATGATTGCCCAGAACAGATAAGAAAGTGCACACTTCATCAAGAGTACTGGATTGAAATGACCTGAAGCTACACAAAAAAATAACACCTTGTTGTTTAAAAATGATCTTTGTTTTTGTTTCTCTGACTCAAAAATTGAAGAGAGACTGAACTTCACTTGCTCAGCTGCAGTGACCTCAGAACAGTAATCCACATGCATGTACTGGAGATTTAAAAAGCAGCTAAAACATAAAAAAATATTATAAAAAACAATGTTTGGGCAAATTGGAAAAAGCAGGGGAAATATAAAAGAACACAACAGATCTCTCTCACATACAAACTCTGCAGGAGAATGATAACTACTCGACCAGGTGATGGTCAAAATAAACCACTTAATTTTTTCTTAAGCATGCATGAGACATTACATAAGCACAAAGTTTAACTTTTCTTATCTAAAAACATTCTAGACTGTATAGTTATTGCCTTCAGGTCCTGAATCCCATATAAATTTCTTATGTTTGTCTTAAGCTTGTATATACAAAACTTAAAATACATGAAGTTCCATTGCTTTTACTCTTCAAAAGCCAAAACAGGATGAAACTCAGTTTTTCATTCATGTTCTGTAGGTTGCTTTTCTGGTTTTTTTTGTGTGTTTTGTTTTAACTTTTTTTTAAATCACCCTCATGATCATAGCACGCAGGTCAGTAGCATACTGAAACAGTTTACCAAAAAAGCTGTGGAATATATCTTGCCATGTTTGTCTTCTCACCTTTCCATCCCAAAAAGAAAAATGTAACAATGCAATATTTTATTCCAATTGAATTGGTGTTGCTGTGTTTTGTTTTTTTTTTTTTTTTTTTTAAATTCTAAATCAAAACATTCTGCAATGCATCTTCATAGCGAGAAAGGAAGATGTCAGAAATGTACTTTGGCCTACAGATTGTGGAGGTTTGCAACAGCCTTCAATAGCTGCAGGAGTTCATTGAACATCCCGAAAATGCTGTTGGCTAAGACTTACGATCGGGAAACAAAAGCTGTCAACTATAATCGTTAGTGCCTAAAGTGCAAGCATTAAGCTGAAGCCATTTAGCACCTTAAAGAAAAGGGTTGAGACCTGATATTCGATTATGAATTTTATGAGAAATGAGCATAAGGAGACAACAAATTGCTGCCCAAGTAACTTATATTGAAGAAAATGCTTCAGTATTAGATAGTCCCAAAATACTGATACATTCATGATGAGATTAATCACAGAATTCTGTTCCAGATGTTGAGAGTAGAGTAAATAACCGTAATCTGGATAGGGCTGAAATTCCTAGCCAAGTACAGAGGCCAGAAGGTGTTACTCCCATATGCTACTATTGGCAGTTTCCTCACAAGTGGTTAAGTACTGCCCTGTACTAAGGACCAAAAAGAAGTAAGTACTAAAGGGAAACATCCAGCAAAGGAAACTGAAGGATGGAGGAAAAATGCTTCCTGCTGCCCGCCTGAAACCACTGCCTTGGTCAGCTTTAACTTTAAGCATCTGTCTTTTGCCAGAGCTCTGACTGCTCAAACACAGGGTTATCTTGATAGTGGGGTAACATACAAATCAGGTAGTGGCCATCTGCATAGGGTTGACACTATGTCTACAAGATTTGTTCTGAATTTGCTTAAGAGCTGCTTCTAGATGTCAAAAGGAGGACTTCAGAAGACAGCTGATTCTTGTGAGAGTCAGGTACTGAGAGGCCAAGTAGTAGAAAAGTAGTTTTCCATCACTAAATATACTCTTCCAACTTAAGCATTTTGTATCCTCTTGGGTGAGAAAGCAGTATCTCCTAGTCAGCAATCTCAGAGAGAAGCCCAGGAAAACCAGAGCATCTTCCCCCTTCATTTTCAATATGACAGTTTTGCGTGCATTCTGGTCTGAATTAAGACAGCGCAAAGTCAGTTTATAGTAAAATTGATATTAGCCTCCATCTAGCTTCCCTTTGCAACATGATTATTATCTAGAATCAATGTACCCAAGTTTCTTTGTGTTGTCCAAGCCTCTGAACGTTTGATCCATTGGTCATGAATGGTATCAGTTACTCACAATTTTTTTCATATATCATCAAAGACTTGAAAGGTAATTACGAGATTTTGAATCAAAACTCACTTACGGTCTCCAGAATTTATTTACAAACAAAAAGACTGAAGCCCAGGAATCCCAATATACTACTGACTGGTGAATATATGCAAAACATATCCACACATTCATTTCTTATGCATTATTCTGAAGCTTTCTGAATTTAAGATTACAAATAAAGATTTGCTTTAATAATAATCTGGACATTAGGAGAAATTTCTTTACTGAAAGAGTGGTCAGGCCTTGGAACAGGCTGCCGAGGGAAGTGGTTGAGTCACCATCCCTGGAAGTATTTAAAAGACGTGTAGATGAGGCACTTAGGGACATGGTGTAGTGGTGTTGGGTTGATGGTTGGACTCGATGATCTCAGAGGTCTTTTCCAACCTCAATGATTCTATGATTCTATGATTCTAATAATACAAAATGAAACAACTAAAACCAACAAGCCACAAACCCACTCAATAACATGAGATGAAACCAAATTATTTGAAA
Source organism: Calonectris borealis (assembly GCF_964195595.1). Lineage (NCBI taxonomy): Eukaryota > Metazoa > Chordata > Aves > Procellariiformes > Procellariidae > Calonectris > Calonectris borealis. The sequence continues at coordinate 26,839,062 of NC_134315.1, forward strand.
GTGAGGATTTGTATAATCAAAATTATCCATATAACTTCATGCAACAGTTTCTGGCAACATTCTCATGCAGCTATTTTCATAGACGTTTGCATATACAAACAAACTACTACTAGAAAAATGGGCAAAATTCAGTTCTAAGGCTGGCTAAAGTTTAGCAACTACAGAATTTCAATGCATGCACCACCACAAAAGTGCAAGCTCTTTGTAAACAGTCTCTTCAAAGAATAAACAAAATTATGTTCAAACATTTTTCAATAGCAGCTGGATTTTTGGCCTATGAAGGAGTCCTTAACAATATATTCTGCACAACTCTCAGACCCTGAAGTGTAAGAAATATGAGTTAAATGAGTAACATTTAAAGAAGAAAGGTTTTCACTTTCTATTAATAATTCTGGTAGAGCTTCATTTGCAACAGTAAACTCGTGGTCTGTCCCTGCTATGAGCCCTGTGAAGTGTTAATAATGTTGGCTTTGGGTTGACACAAAAAAAGGTTCTACTACTTGCATTTTATCAGTTCATGCTTGGGGGGGGGAGAAAGCTATTTATGGTGCCTATCTGCTGGGTAGTGCAATTTTTTTTGAATGTGTGATTATCTGGAAATAAAAGATTCATTTCTCTGTGTGTGTAAGTATGCACACACATATTCCCCTACAGACACATGCACATCCTGTAAGTTAGCGCAAGTCTTTGTTTAAAGAACAATCAACTACAGCAGGCGTTAGGAAAGGGGAGGGAGTGGGAGGGAGTGTGGTGGGGGGGTGGGGAAGACTGAGACCTGGCATGAAGACAAATCTGTTTGCAAGCACTGGCCTGTACCGCCTACTCTAGTTCAAGTCACAGCACAAGACTCAGTAGTTTGCACTGCAGAACAGGAAAAGACCAGTCTAAACACCAAAGACCACATCTCATCATTATGGTACAGAACTATGTGCCATTGGGCTTAGGGAGGCCTGAAAAACACTGAAACCTCAAACTCTTTCTTTACTACAAATGGGAAAGACGGTAGGGGGAAAAAAGAGGAAACCAAACATTCCTAGAGAGAGGAGAAGTGTATGTAAGTACCTCTCACTAAATATTACCACACCAATTCTGAATTCCAATATAAAATCAATTTATTTTGAAAGCAATCATGTATTAATATGAATGGTACGATCTATTACAGCAGCCAGTCAGCTAAAACATTAGAAAATTCACAACATTCCACAACAAATTCACAAAATTCCACAACATTCACATTAGTTCAAAATTACTGGCACCAGCACAATCTACACATTTGCGTATAAACTGATCTCAATTGTTTCTAATAGAGAACATTCTCCTCTGTATCTTAGTTTCTTTTTCAGACGTCAAAGGGTAGCACATCATTCACTGCATTTACATTTGCAGCTCTCCGAAACAAGGGACACACTTCATTTTGTATACAGATATTGCCTCACCAAACTGGGGGGGTGGGGGATGTTTGTAGAATTTCTTAGGGTGCAGTTTTACAGCAATGTGAGTCAACCCAAATCTGTCAGACCTGTCCCTCCATTACTCCAGCACGCATGTGACTGATGAGAAACACTACCGAAAAATCCCTTTTTCTGGCCAGGTTACTGTTCAGATAGATCTGTTTCTTGAACCAGCTCACTACATGGCTGTAAAAACACAGGGGAGGGTGGGACTGCTACAGCCCAGTCTTCAGGTGCAGTTTAATGAATCGAGTTGATTTAGTAAGGTCAAATCCAACGAACACAGTGTTCCAAAGTAAGCTGTCACTGCAAGTAACAGTTCTGCCACCCCAAGATCATCATACAGCTTCTGCCAGCACAAGGAGTGAGTAGTAGGTGACTGCTTAAGTCACACTGATCCAAATGAAAACTAACCTGGAAAAAAAAAGTGGTTTTGAATGGGATCACTTCCACAATCCAATATCCTGCAGGCCACAGACACACCTGGGTTGGCGTGCGGAAAAGGATGGCCCACAAGCAAGCAATACTTCATTGGGTCAGACAGACTTTGGTGTTTGTGCTTCCACACATTCCAGTAGAGCGAAGCACTCCAGGGTTTGATTCAGGGCAATCCTCCAGCTACTGGTGCAGCAAGTCCATCCTTTCCAACTCTACTACTTTCCCCCTCCTTGCCTAGAGTCAGTATGTGCTTCTATTTTTTATTTTTCTCCTCTTACTCTGCACAAACTTGATTTGTTTCTATGACTTTGAGAGTGCTGCTGACGCAAATAAGGCAAACAACCTTGAATCGTTATTCTCCCTGAACAGCAATGGCAGCAGTGGTGAAGATGAGTAACTGTTTCCTTCAGTAGCAGTGTCAACTTAAAGAGTACTCAAAGTAATCAGGTACAACAGTGTCAGGATGACAAGCTTCCAAAACACAATTCTGTCACTCTGTAAAGAGGACTTGCATGTTTTTATTTTTAGGTAAACTAACTTGCTTTTGACTATGTTAAAATACCCGCTATGCAGGTCAGCTCAGATTACTAAGATGACTTGCAAAACTCTGCAGAACTAACTTGTCATTACTTACCCCTCCACCTTTTCACCTTCCTGATGAAATTATTTTAGCTCAGTTTTGTTTCCAAGAAAAATATTGATAAAGATGATGAAAAGCAGTGGGAAAACCCTCAACAAATCCTCTAAAAATGCTAGCAACTAATATTTTCCTCATTTGTAAAATTTTGAGGTGATCAGCTAGTTTTAAAATTAATTTTATGGGGATGTTGCATGATGCCAGCTTTTAACCAAAGTGTTGACAGGTGTTAAATCAGATAGTATACAGAAACTTAAACTCATCACAGCCCACATACAGACTGAAGTCGGAGTGACTCTGAAGAATCTCAAGATGGTGTGAATTAGGACACAGCTCCACAGTATGATTTCTCAGGAGGCAGAGCCCGTGTAAGAGAGTCCCTGAAGATGTCTCTCAAACCAGCTTCACTGCTAGATAAAATGTAGTGGAGAACTCCATCCTCATAGATGTATATGGGTATCAGAAACCAATCTGAGCATCAGAAATGGAGTGGCACACAGAGCTACAGCTCTAGGATGAATATGCTTTAATCTATATAATAAATCCAGCTCAGTCAGAATGCTCCAATTTGCTCAAGAACCTAAACTAAGAACAATAGGCAAATATGTCAAAATGAAACAAAATTAAATGGCAACCTTTTTACTTTGTAATCTGACTGAAGGTGTTTTAACCTTTAAAGGGAAACAAAGGCTAGGACTGAAAGAGCATAACTTTGGAAAACATTACACACCACCCCTGCTTTCCCAACTTAGGTTTAGAAACATAGCCTTTAACTTGGTTTTCACTCCCAGCTCAAAGAGATTTTTTTAACCACTTATTAGGTTTTCTACTGACCTACTTCCAGTTGTACCAATGCGTACATACTCTACAAAGATATAGTTTTAGTACTTGGTGAACCCTCCCATTTCCTAAAGCAAAATTCTCATGATTTTACAGCAGTCTAGAGTACCAGTTCCAACTGGGACAAAGCTGAAATCTTATTTCCAGACTTCCCCATTTTCCTTAGGCTGCAGAGTTATGCCTACTTTCATATTCTACATACATTTTCTAAGAAAAACATAAATGCAACTCCTAGACCCTCATTCACTGCTTCACACAAGCAAAAATAGTACTTCTTTTCTTGCCACTGGAATTTTACTGGCAATAGCAGAAGTGGGAGCTTTAGAGAAGATGGATTAGAAGTTTTTCAGAAATAGTGACACATGCCAACTACATTTACAAAGGATGACTGAATAAGGTATTTAAATAAACATGTATTTTCAGCAAAAAGCTTTAAAGTTGCCTTGCATTTCTTTGTTTTGCTTTGTAAGTGAATGAATGTTAACTCTGCAGCAATTCAGTGCTGAGAAAGAACCACCTGTCAAAAACCAAACATATAGGGTAACTTTTTCCATCTCCCCTCAGAATGTTGAATTCTGTTTCTACCATCAAAAGTATTGAGCTCACTTTATTTCATCCTTATTACTGCAACAGCTTAAGAATTAAACTTCCCTTCACTTATCCTACAATACATTGCACCATTGCGCAAAGGGGCATAATTTCTGAATTACTGCTCTTCACTGTTTCATGTAAACAAAGTTTTTAAAGAAAAATTGTATCCTTTCTAACTGACTAGGACATCAAGACTAAAGCCCACAGAAAGGCACTACAGTTAGTGAGAGTTAAGTGACCAAATATCAGATTTTACTCTTTTAAATCACAAGAAAAGAACAATTTTTATATTCCTCAAAATTTAAACTTCAAATAATTCCCTACTAAATCACGACTATGGTTTGATTAAATTTCAATAATGATTTTATTATGGAGAACCATTACTGCATTTTGGATAATTAAGTACATGCATATATTTTCCAACAGTTACAGAAAAACACAGTTAAAACATAAAATTATATTAAAATAACAGGATTTATCCTACTTTGACTACTCTATCTATCTGAAGGTAGAGTAAACTTCTGAGGGGAAATATCCAACAGCATTTTCCTTTCATTAAATTGGTAACACAAGTAAAGTAAATCAGTTTTTTTTTTTCAAGTAACAACTTATTTTAACAAACTTCTTTTCACTATCCACACTATGGCATCATCATAAAGCTCAAACTGCAAATTTTCTTTATATTAAGCACTTCCTAAGTTCAACTCTACTTTCACTGCACACGTTTTGCTTCAGCATTTGCACCACCAACATGATTCTAAGCAGCCAAAATAAACAGGAAAAAAAAAAATTATGTAAGAAAAATACTATACAAAACATTAACTAAAGAACTTAGTAATCATCATCTGAGATTTTTAGCTACTTCTGAGTGGTGTTTTTTTTTTTTTTTCATTTTTGCTTTACCCTTTCTGTAATAGCGTATCGCATAAGCAAATTTCATCAAGGTAATCAAGGAACGCAGGTATCATTTTTAGTTGTTAAAAAACACCACTTTAACTTAAAAAATTAGTAATATTTTCAAATACCATGCACAGCCCTCTACCAGTCTGTGGGTTAAGAGAGTATTAAAAAGTTTTTGTGCTTTATTTTAGCTGTTTACCTCCTTTACTGCTGCTATATGAAATGCGTTTTACCATAAGCAACAAAATTAACGATGGTTGGTTTCCAACAGATCTGTTCCCCATCGCTCTCCTCCAAGAGGGCTGCCAACTCACTCCCTTCTGCACCCCTCACTCTCATCCTCCTGCACTACCTGCCCACTCCCCTCTGGGTGCTGTGCCTGGAGAGCTGGGGAGGGGGCAGCACATCCCCTATCACACTTGAAACACCTGTGTGGGAATTAATTTAATTTATTCCAGCTAGCACACAGGCTGCTGCCTTTTGAAACGTTTAACAGTGCTGGTCTATTTTCCCTTGCATAAACAGAATTCGGATATCTCTATTCTGCTCAGCACCAATTAGACAACTCTTGCATCTCTGAAACCTTTGCCCAACTGCCGGCAAGTTTTGAACTAATGTAACTTCAGGGAAGATCAGTAACAAGGAAATTAGACTGTCTGATCAGATAAAAACCTTATTTCATTAGAAAAGCAAGCTAAAAACATTTGTCCAGAGAAAGTACTACCACATATACAAAGTAAACTGAAAAACACAAGTATGTTTTCTTTCCATTTTTGAGAGACTAATTATTGGGCACTTAAAACTACAGTAGTAAGATTTTCATAAGAAGTACAGCTTTGAAGTTGGTCTTTCGATGGTCTCTCATGCTAGGTGCAGTGACAAAAATAGTTTAAAGATCAGTAGTTACACAATATTAAAAAAAAATATTGTAAACCTGCAGATGTCCTGTAGATCTAAAGCTATTCCCTGATGGTAAATCAGGTTATTTCCATAGAAAACCATAAGAAAGACAGAGACTACAATTGCAGAGGAAAGGGAATTCTTTAATGACTGCAAGCAGATGCTAATACTACCAAACACTAACATAACTACTTCTTTTTTTAAGCATGTGCATTTTTCAGGTGCTGTAGCCAGCACAGAAGGGGGTGGAGAAAGACTCCAGAAATATTTGATTTCTACAAACTCCTTTTAAAATGTTCTTTCTCCTTCTCTTTCATCTTCAGTGTCTGTATCAGTTAAAAAAATTATTTGTAAATAGAAAAAGACGTATGTCTCTTCAATGCTTACGAATGTATTTTTCCAGTACAAAACTTTTTCTCTGCTTCAACAATTTGGGAAGTTTTGATAAACCTCCTGGAGATAGATGTCATAATTTCTACCATAAGGTATTAAAATACAACATTAAAAACATAATATAAGGCTTAAAATTGCTAATGACTACACCAAATAGCGTTTCAGCAAAAGGTGACAGGCTCTGTTCATGGAAGACAATAGAGTACCATTAAGATTAGGTAATATTACTGAACAACAGGAAAGGAATAGGAACTCACTTGAGAATAACTAAGACATTAAAAAGGCTGACCAGTCTTCACAGTAAATTTGAACGGATTTTTCCTCCACTGTGGCTGCAAAACTGATCCTAACACTGCAAGCTCTGACATGTCCATCAGATAAGTACACTATCATCTGTCTCGCATAAATAAAACATACGTTTAGGATATCCCATGCTATCTAGGTACCACGAAGTTTTCAACCTTCCTTTCTAAGCAGGAACATGGTTTGTGCCAATTTTATCTTTGTTTACCTTTAACAGTACTTCATCATGCTTAAGACATCTTTGCAACAGCCAAATTCTGATGTCAGCACAGCAGAGGGAATACAGTTCATTAGTTTACTGCAGCTGCAGAGCCAGCAAACACACATTGCTTTGAATGACACCAATAATAAGCATGTGTTTTAGATTTCTAGGTAACAATGGTGATTAAGAAAATATTGCAGTCTGGAAAAATTTCATATACGAAGAATGTTTAACATAGATTGGGGACTAGACAAAAGTTTGGTTTCTTCAACTACCAAAATGGCTGTAATATGTACTACGAACAAGTGATCTGCTAATTATTTTGTCTGTTGTTTTTCCTTCTGGTAGCAAAAGATGCACATAGGCATTAAGCAGACAAAATAATATGAATTGGTTCAAGTAGACAAGGAAGAAAAGTAACCTCAGGTGATGTCTGATCTCCCTTCCTATCAATCATCTCCCTATTACTGTCTGCAAACCAAGGGATAATTTTTCTTTCACTTCATAGTGCTGTTGTGAGATTAACGCTTCGTTTATGAGTCTTTGAGCATAGCTAAGGCTCCTGCTGTTTTGCAAACTTACGCATACAAACTCCTCATAAGAATGCAGTGATATGTCAAGGATTTTGTATCCAAACTTTATTTAAAATATTTGAATACACAAGAAATCTCCACATTATACCATAAAAATACATACTGACAGGCACACTCACCTAAGTAAGTGATTTATACGATTAAAACATGTCACTTATACTAAAAACAACATCAGTCCAGCTCTGCTCTGCCACAACTTCCAGTGTAACCCTAAGAAATATTTAACCTTCAACAATTTTTTAAGTTTCAATTTCAATGAATATTCTTTCTTCAGGAGAGACGGGCAAACCCAGAAATTCCTAATTTACTATCTGTCATTTGTTATTTTGTATGCTTTTATCACAACGACTTATTCATCTCTTTTCCAAGGTAAACAATACTATACTTCTCAAACCTCTAGTCAGTCTCTGCAATCCTAATGTTAATATGGTATTAGTAAGTGATTACATACCCCTTTTTTTTCCTTTTTTTTTTTAAAAAAAAAAAACAACAAAAAAAACCAACCCACAACCAAAAAACCCCAAGCAAAAACTTTAAGCCATTAATTTGTTCAGTCCACAGAAAGGACTTGCTCTGGAGTTAATCAAGGTTGTTTGGTAGAGGAGCATATTGCCCAAATGCACCTTTCTTATTTATTGAAGCTGAGAGACTATAACTGAAGGAAAATATTGCAGGAAAGGAATATTCTATGCCATGTTTTGAAACAGTTAAGCCTGAAGACTTGCATGCTAGCCTCCCACCTATTACAAAGTTTCTATACAACGCCTGTTAAACAGCCTATAACAAAGTTTTCACAGAAAACATTTGTCATTTTCTGGGTTCCTAAGCAGAGACGATGAGGTTTGGTTTACAGAAGTGCTAGGCACTCAGAAATATAACCGAAATCAAAGGAACTTGTGGTCTGAACATGTAAAGTGCAACAGAATGCACAGTCACTTCAGAACTCACATTTTAGAAATGCCAAATCAGGTATACGAAGCCAGCTTGTCTTTCTTGTGTTTGGGTTTGTTTTTTTTCCTTTCAGTAGATCTTCAGCTCCCCATCTTTTAAACTGTGATTAACATCATGTCCTCACCTCCCAAAAAAGCATTAGCACAAGAATAAAATTAATAATTTTTCAAGGTTCATTATAGAATAAATGAGGGGCATAAGGACTTCTCAACTAGTCTGTTCATTTTGGTGGTCAATCACCAGAAGTTATCACTCCTAATTCAGCAACCTCTATTTTTCCCCCTTTCAAATTGGGGCTTCTTTTCTTTCACAATTTATCTTCTTGTTGCCAGGAAACCATTAGAATAATATTGTACATGTGAAATTGCCATTAATTACTGATGCACTTGTAACAAAAGAAAATTATCAGATACAGAAACAAAGGGTCTCATCATCAATCAATTTGAAATTAAGTAACTTCTGGATGAACTGGGTGAGCCTACATGGTCAATTTCTCTAAGGATTGATTAAATTGGGACATTTACAGAGCAAACAGGTAATATTCCATTGAAAAAAAAAATCAGAACAAGATTTCTTCTTCTCTGACTACCGGCCTGTCCTAGTTAATGAAAAACTTGATTGTTACAAGAGTCAAACTAATTAAAAAGATTAAACTATGAGCAAAATCAAATTAGAAATTTGGCTTTAGGCTTATGTGGCCAGCAATAGCTCAAGAACATTGCAAACTGCAGTCTGCAGTTAAATACAATTGATGGAAGTTTTAAAATTGTTAGAATAATTAACTGCAGATCATTTCTGTAACCTGGCTATATGACCTCCACAAAACTACTTATAATTCTTAAGTGTAAGCATGTAAGTACATGCAAGTCAGAGGTCTAAGCCATGAAAATACCCATTTCATCTAAGTCTTGCCAGCAAATAGTATTTATTAAACAATACAATCCAACATACTTAATATGCATACCTTTTCCCCTCAAGCATACCAAATTTTAGTGTATGACACAATATAAAATACTTTCTTTTCCCAGATGATACTCTAATTTCTATTTTTTAGTTTCCTTCAAAATAACTACCTAAGCATAGCCAGGTCAGATCAAAGGTCCATCTAACTACACAATCTCAAAGAGTGGCCATTAACTTATGCAGAAATATCAGGGTGAGTAAAGAGTAACTTTTTTTTCTTCTCACATACCCCCAGCCTACTCCAAAAGATTTAAGTGGCAAAAAAGCAACCTTTCTCAATTTTAACATTATGTAACAGATGCCTAAAAAACACCTGTGCATAATATGATAAATTATTAGCATTAACTATTTCTAGTGAATCAATTTTCCAAAGATAAAGACACAACAGGCCCAACTACAAAGAGGCCAACATCTAATAACCAGAGGAACATGCAGGGAGAGGGAGTGTTTGTTTCACTCTGGCACAAATACGTATCAGATAACTGAGAAATGCCATAGGACAAGATAAGGAAGGCTTCAAGGCACACAAGCTAGGCCTTGGGGTGGGGTGGCAGGGGGAGAACTGAGGAGAGGGTGGAAGGGGGGGTGTGTGTGTGTAAAAATCAAAAGAAACTTTCACAGAAAATGCCTTGCCAGACTGTCACCATGGGAAAAGCAACAAGACTATTGGACTGATTAAAAAAAAACAAAAGGAAAGTCACTCCCCAAAACAAAAAAAAAAAACCACCAGAAAACAGAATACTAACTCCAGCTACGATAAAAAAGAACTACATCGCCCTCAATAAATTATAACTGATAAAACTCTTAATTTCACAAAGACAGGTTTTTACACTGCCTTAAACCTTTGTTAAAAATCTCTATGCTGAAACTAATTTATCACTCTTTTTCCTTTGGAAGGTTTCAGAAACTTCCTTTTTTTTTTTTTTGGCACTTTTGTATCTTCAGTGTCTTACTAAATGTGCTTTTTACAGATTTTATGAATTAGCATTGCTTACACTAATACCTATAGGTAAAATAAAATACTGCACTATAAATGTTTTCCTTTTTTCTACAGACTTGTCATACACTTTACCAAACTGTATAGTTGTTGGTACAAAGCTATATCTGAATTTGTCATTGTGCATTATTTCTTTTACTTAAAAAATCTAGCAGGCAAGACAAAGATGGGAACTTTTGCATTGTTTCTGCAAAACTATCTCAAAAGATAACATTTGCAAACATTCACATTCAAATTGACTCTGAAGTTCCTTCAACATTCTAAGGCAGGACTGCCACAGAAAGAAGTTGCTTTTTCCCCTATGCCAGCACAAGCATTTGTGAGCTCTCAAGATAAATCAGGCAAGAAAATGATTCAGGCTAAAATTAACACAGGTTTGTTTTTTTTTTCCTCCTAAGTTTTAACCCAGATCTGTTTACCCATCCGTTCTGGCATGCAGCAAAACAAAATGCTTGTAGAAAGGGTACAGAACAGAGGTTGGGACAAGCAGCAGAGAGCGCCATTTCTTTCAGTGGCAGTTCTGGCTTTGCCTTCAAAGGCTGTTTAAGTCAGTCCCTGAGAAACTCTATGCATTTTGGATTGATGGAGCTCTTTTTAGTATATCTGACAATTAAGTACACTAGTATTAATCTTATTCATAATGATGACAAGGTTATATATAAATGACATCAAAATATTCTCTTGTGACCAAAGAAGTTATATCTGAGATTTAGTAGTTTACTGACAACTATATACAAGCCTGGAGTTTGACAAGGCAGTAAAATACAGTTAAGTTTGAAAAAATTTCAATAGTCATAGAGAAGAAGCTTTGCAGCAAAGCAGATACTGAGTTTCTAAACTTCTTTCAACCTTCAACTATCTTACAGGAAGAAATATAATATTGCTAGTACAATTGTTCTCAACTTGTATTTAGTTGCTGGCTCTATTTTGGAACTGAAGAAGGACTACTTGGGTGCCTTAGAATTGTTTGTTTTTTCCACTTCTATCACTTGGTTAAATAAAAGTTATTACCTCTCCCCACAAGCCTTCCTAAGTTGACAAGCATTTGACTTACAGCCCTGAAACCGATCACTATATAATTTGAACAGTTGCACTGTAAAGAGGAACATTAGCGCAAAAAAAAAGAAAAAAAAAAATTATTTTGTGGTCAAAGTACAGTAAGCATCAACTCTCTGCTACGTGCTAGCTGCCTAGTTTGGTTAAACTTAATTGGATCTATTAAATGGACGCTTGCCCCCAGCTATAGCACACCACAGTTAAAATCACTTCTTCAATAGCTGAAATTACACATCACATACTGTCCCACTCCAAGAAGGCACCGACCCATCAATGTAATCTAACGCACCAGAAACCACCTTTGACTCCATTAAGCACCTGAACTGGTGTTTTGTTCATCATACATATGCAATCCAGAGGCCTTTCCTTTCTACATCGCTCAGAAGGTACATGTTGATTTTAAAATACTCAATACTTACATTTTCAGGACAGTGCTAATGTTATCATACAGATATATCAAAACACTGTAAATGAACCCGGCCTACATTTTATTACACATAACCCCAAACAGAAGGAGGGAAAGGATAGAAAAACATTCTTTTTAAAAGTCCTTGGCACAAAAGCTGCTGCTCAGGCACTCTGGGACAGGTGCCCAGAACGTCTCAAGTTCCAATAATAAGAAAAGCCTTCATTACGACAAGAGGTCTGGACACAAAAAATACAGATGTGATATCAGAAAAGTTGCTAATAAGGACACAAATTTGTAACCAATTAAATCGACCATGACTTCAGTAAGCTAAAAGAACAAAAATTTGAAGGAACTGACCCAAAGCCTTGTGGCCAAAACACCAAGTTACACATGTATCTTCTGTAAGAGACACACAGAGCATCTTTAGATCATGCATGGCCAAAAAGAAGGCAAAAAAACTAGTTTCAAGGATTGTTTCATGCCTGAATTTGTACATATTTAAAATTGTGGTAAGTTATATTTTAATTTGAACAAAACTTTTTCAAGCATTTCCATCCCAAGCACTGCATCATCATAATATTCCACATGCCAAAGTGATTTTTTTTTTTATAAATCAAGTTGATATAAAGATTTGGATTTCATAAATAAAGATTATATATATGTCTATACAAAAACCTAAGGGAAAAAATACTTGTTGATTTAGTTCTAAAGTGTACAGTACTTCCGATCTTCTTGATGCTCCAGTAAAGTCAATATCTGACCAAAAAAATTTCTCAAACTCAGATTAAGCAGTACCAATAAGATAAGAAAAATCCTCCTCTGTTGTCTCAGTGATGATAGCTCCACTAGCAAAGTATTTGTTCCCATTTAAAGTTAGTCTACAGTCTTGAGGTCATCTGAATTCCTGAACAGTAGTTCATAAAAAAGAAATTACAGAAAAAAAAATCTGCCCTTAGCCTGAAATGTCTAACACACACATGTGAATTCAGCAAAACATACATGCATGCCTTTGAAATTGTATTATTCCTATTATCTAGGAATGGCAAGCTCACCATTGCAAGTTCTCCAACTGGGACAAAATAAAATACTCACTTCAATGAGCACCTCAAAACTGCACTTCTCCCCATTCCACACAGACTTTGATTCAAAGTCTCTGTCCAAACAACCAAAACTCTAGGATCTTCTCCTGTAACTGGCAATATTCCACTGGCGTTTTGAAAATACTAGGCTGGACTTGTCCATTCAATAATTTTCAAAACTGTAATTGGACAACAAGGCTCGTTTTCAAAGAAACAACTGACACGTGCCTTGCTGCTTTGAAAGCAAAGCACAAAGCCTACATTCTCTTCACATTTATAGATAAGAGGTTTTTTGATGTACTAACTTACTAGCCAAGACCATGATTTCTATTTTTCAATCTTTGTGGGGTCACTGTTGTGATGAGAAACAGATCATCAGATGAGAGAATATTTCCGATCTCTAAAAAAGTATTACTATATCTCCACCCTGGGCATAGGACCAAATCCCAGGTTACGACAACTTTCTGGTCCAAAGACCATGGCATTAACAAACGAGCTGTGCCAATATTTGATCAATGCTCAACTTTATTCTCTATTTTCAGCATAGAGTTAAGAAATAATACTACTGTACCACAGTAGCATTTCATAATTCCAGTGGAAAAGGGGATTAAAAAAGTAAAAAACAAAGATAAGCCTCACAGTCCCCCAGGATGCTGTCAAGCAAGCAGAGAAGATGCTTTTCTAACAGTCCCTTTTCCGTATGAAAATTTAGCAACTTTGCCAAGCACCAGTTATACTGAATAGGAAAGAAACAATATGTATCATATCAAATTGCAAAATCTGAGGCAGGTTTTACATATGAAACAATTTCAAAATTCCATCTACAAACTCCGGAAATTCATCTTCGCTGTTTATCAACAGTTCTATCTTTTCAGTCAAGAATACCCTTAACTAGATCTACTGCTCAATTATGCTTGCTCAAAGTGCTGAAACCCACAAAAACCTTCTAGCTTATCAACAAAAATTTTCAGTAACATATCCAGCAATTATTACTTATGATTCCACTTCAGACCTCTCCCCAAAACTGTGGATGTATTTCATGTACAAATTAGCAGTTTAATGTAGCAACTCTGGCTTTGAGAGAACTCGCAAGAGTACAGTCATGAATTACAAAAATGACTCCTCCTCTTTTAAGGAAAAGCAAGGAAGAGGTATTCTCATACAGGTCCGCAGGCAAGAAGGAGACATTTCAACTCTGACAAGGAAACAGTTCTCTGGCAGTTCTCCTTTGCCATGATGAAATGTTTACCTTAAGAAGCAAAAGTTGCAGGGAAGGGGACGGTGGTCAGGATTGCTCACCTTTAACCGTTTAACCACCTCATCGTTGGTAATTTTGTCCGTAATCTCCTTCACTCCAGGAGGATAGTAGATGATTTTACCGTCGGCAGCAGGTTTTGGTTGGGTAGCAGGGAAGTCCATCCTGGTGCTGCTGGCTATAAACTTTCCTTCTCCACAGTCCTCTACCGGCCTCTATCGGTCAGAAAACAAAAGTTCAGCAGAATGGAAACGACTTTCTAACCCTCTTTTTCCATTTCTCACCCTCAATTCGCAGAAGGCCCCGATTATCACCCCGCCGGCTGCGCCCCCCGCCGCTGCCCCCGCCGCATCCCCCCGCCCCGGGCGGCGCTGGAGCGAGGCCCGGCCCGCTGCCGCCACCGCTCCTCACAACTCCGGCCCCTCCATTCCCCGCCGGCGCCTCCTTTCATTGCGGGGCTGCTCCAGCCCAACACTAATAGTTCGGAGCCGACGTTTTTACAATGAAATTTCGGGCTCGATCGAAGGATGCCCCGGGGCCGAGGGCCCGCTACGGCCCGAGGCGGGGTCCGGGGGGTGCAATTCCCGGCCCCGGGGGGAGCTTCGGAGCCGGCACACCGACCCCGGAGCCGGGAGACGAGGCCTAAACAGTTAGGCCTCAAAACTATCAGGAGGCAGAGAAACCAACAGGAGAGGGGGAGGGAGGGAGGGAGGCGGCGGCGAGCACAAACAAAACACCCCCGCCGCCCCCCCCCGGCGCCGAGCCCCCCGCCCGCCCCCCCCGCGGCGGCGGGAGCCCCCCCGGGGAGGGGGCCAGGCCACTCTCCACTTTCCATTTGTTCCCGCAACTTCATGTCCCCTCAGCCCCTCGCCCCGCAGCCCCTCCTCGCCCCGCCGCCCCGCACCCGGCCAGGCCCACAAAGGGCCCCCCCTCACCCCCCGGCTCCGCGCACACACCCCCGCCGGCCGCGGGCGACGGGGAGGGGGGGAGCGGGGACGGAGGGAAGCGGGACCCGGAGCCGCCTTTACCTCATGCAGCTCCGGAAGGTGCAGCATTGAGTAGCCTCCGTGCCGGGTGGTCCTCGCCGCTCCACCGCCACCCCTGCCGGCCGCTGCCCTGGCTTCTCCCGCCGCCTCCCTGCTCCGCGGTGCGGCGGCGGCTCCTGCTCGGGGAGGGGTGGGGGGAGGGGGAGGCTGCTCGGTGGCGGCAGCGGCGGCGGCGGCTGGGGAGAGGGGGAGGCTCCGGCGGAGCGTGCGCCGCGGGGACACAGTGCCGCTCTCCGTCCGTCCGGGGAAGAACAGCCCGGGAGGAGGCTCCGCGCCGCCCCCCTCCCCCTGCCCGCCCGCCCTCGGGCCCGGGGCCGGGCCCGCAGCGCCGCCCAGCCAGGATCCCCCAGCCCCGGGGCAGGGGCGAGGCCGGCCAGTAAGTCTCGTACCGCGCCAAGCCCCGCGCAGGGCGGCGGTGGCGGGCAGTACCGGGCGCGGCCGCCGCAGCGCTGCCTCCCGCTTGGCGCCAAAACCCCCGGAGCGGCCGGGCCGGGCGGGCCGCGGCCTCAGGGCCGCTCTCCGGCCAGGCCCCGACCCCACGGGGCTCTCCTTCTGGGCGGCGGGGGGCAACGGCCGGCAGCGAGGGCGAGGCCTGGGCGGCGTGGGGCCGGCTGCCGGGATTGCCGGGGAGGGGGCCGGCGGGTTCCCGGCTGCAGGGCGGCAGCGCCGTGTGCGGGAGGGGGAGAGACATGTTTGTTCTTCCTCAGGGAGCCGGGCTGCTCATGGCTGCGCGGTCTCGTCTGGCCGGTCCCTCGGGCAGCTGGTGACGGTGGTGAGGCCTGGTCGGCGTGATGAATAAGAAAATGGGGGGAGACTGGTGTGTGGGGTGGCACGGAGGGTGCTGTGGCAGGTGGGAGTAAATAGTCCTTCTTCAGACAGATGGGGTGAAGAGCAGCATCCACGCGTCGACGTCCAAATTTTTCTTCCTCGTTGTTGGCAGATGAGTTTCTCAAACATTAATTTAGTTACAGATCTTCAGGAGAAACTTGACTATGCAGACCGAAGGAGCCCGTGCCAGCCAACTCAGGAAATCCCTCCATGCAAAATGTCTTTGTAATTTAATATTCTTTCATATTTCCAAGAGATGGGGTATGTCTGGAAAGTCAGTAGCAAAGTGGGATATATCTGTCTGTTTTGAATCTGCATTATGTGCCCTGCATGTCTGAAGTATAGGTGGCTAGAAAGTGTTTTCCAGATGCCTGCCCTGCTCCGAAGGTGCATGACAACCGAAAGATGACTTTTAACTGATCAAGACTAATTTACGGTCTTCAGCTGACTATTCTTGGTTACTGGAACCAGCTAAAAGTATCATTCTTCTCAGTTTTGAAAATCTCTAATGAATTTTCTAGAGAGCAAATTAAAGGCGGGCGGCTGGGACCAGTCTGCGTGGAGGAACGTGTTTCTCCGCAGGGGCTGCGCGTGTGTGTGACGGGGGCCTTGCGGGGCACAGCAGGGGGGCTGGCATGGCCTGCCAGTCACGCAGGAAAGGTGCAGGAGAGTGAGGGGATGGGAAAGCGGTAAGTGAGATTATGGTGAAGCATGCCAAATTCCAGATTTACAACGTGTGGGAGGAAAACTTACAAAGACTGAGGACTGGTGTAATAGCATGTGGGTAGGAAATTTCTCTTCTACACCTGTGTTCCTTGTCTCCCTGCGGTGTTGTCCTAGGGGAGTTAAAGCCTTGAATGTCCATAGCCTCTATGAAACCAGCTTAGAAGGATTACAGTGAAAATGAGAGTTGCAAGGAACACTTAGAAGATCTCAGAGGCTGATTTGGAAATCTAGAAGGATGCCGCCAGACAAGGCGTTTAAATCTGGCTGCATGTCCAGGCTTAGCTAAAATAATTCTCTCCAGGCTTAAGGATCGATGGAGTGGGGCATTCACAATGGACAGGTGACCATAAGAATGGGACACACAATTCAGTTTTGACAAGGTTGTACTGATTTAATAAACAAATAAAGCCAACAACAAGCGTTTAATCTTTTTCCTAATTCAAACTTCAGTGGCCATTTAGATTTGCCTCAGAGCTGAAGTACTCAGACTAGCTATCAACTCTTACTTGTTGTCAATAAAATAGTATGTACTGTCAGAACTATTAGACACTTAACAAATTTGAGTTTTTTATCCTTACATTTGTTATATTAGGTATTTTGCCTCCTAAATCAAATTACTAATACAAGCAATTAATTAATCAACAAAGGTGTTGATTCCTTATTTTTAATACACTTGTATTAACACAATGAATCAGAAACAAATCCTAGAAGATTATTCTGTAACTAAAAAAAGAAAGTATGTATCAAAAACTTACATGAGCTGTCTTCAATTTAAATAGAAAAAGAATGTAAGTTAGTAAAAATTATGCAAGAAATAAATTTGAAGTGACCTTTGCTGAGGTTTTTTTATGACCCAAGCATAAAGCTAGGAAGATGTTAGGCAGGCTTCTCTTTGGCCAGGATTGAAGTATTATGGGTGTCATATTCTAGAAATTTCACCTAAGTCTCTGAACTTCCTGTTTTTTAATGTTTATTTTCAAGTATTGTCTTCTCGTTACTGAAAAGTGGTGTTTTATGTATATCATTAATGTGACCTACAATGTCATAACGTTTTCTTGTAATCTTGTGGTTACAAGTTTTTCACAAAGTAACACCATCTTTACCTAGAAATTTTTATACAACAGGTCATGAAGTAGGAATAGGAATGAAAAGGTAGAGGGCTATGGTTCCACAACTTGTTTTTAGTATAAGTTAAGGACAAACACAGTGCAGAGCCTCTAGTATGCACTTCTAGTTACTTTTATTTTCACTGAAGAACAAGATAGTGTCCTGCATTCTAAGGCATATGTACACTGTAACTAACGTAGTTAGATGTGGCAGTTCAAAGATTTCACTTGAAAGTACCAGGCAAAGTTTGCTCGTTTAATTAAAACTTTATTTTCATGTTGAGCGAGTTGTTTGTGAAGCCCTACACTGGAGTACTCTTGGTTGTGGACCAAGACCTCTCTATCTTCTTGCAGACTTCAGATAAATAGTGAAGTTAGCAATTACTGTGGAGTAATGTTGGAAGATTTTTGATTCTCAGGAATTCATATCTGTAATATAACATAGAAAAAGGTCTTGAAATACATCAGTAGAAAGCTGAGTATCTAGGAGAGGTTCACACTAGATTGCTGCTTTCACAGGTAATGTTTAGTCAGCAGTATAAAAATTTTGACCACCCCTCAGTGTCAATGTTGTCGGAGTCCTTAGCCATTAAATACAGGTGCAGTTTCTACTGGTAGGCTGTTCCATTCCTGGTATAATTTGCTGTCTGACTGTAGGTTCTGGTATCAACACAACCTTGCTGATGTACCGTAGGTCCACAGCGGGATTATTTTGCCAGCATACTAGTGTAAAACTGTCAGGGCGCTCTTAGGACAGCCATTAATTTAGATGCTGTTAGTCAGATATATGGTGTTTTGAATGAGTCTTAGACAAATCATGATCAGCAAAGTGCTTGAGAGAAGAGTAGGTGCAATTCTGTAATCATGGAATGATTAGGCAATAGTCCATCTTTTCTCAGAAGAGAAGCAGCGGGATTCGGGATTCGTACTTCTGCACCATTTGAAATTCTAAAGGGCTAAAACAAAGCGTGTGGTTCTGATACCACACCCAATTAAGGGAGGTATGAATGAACACTTAACTGCCAATTAGCTTGAATATATGCATGGCATTTTCAGAATGTGCAAACATAAAAGCTTCAGATAATCTGACCTGTGGTACTCTTAATCTGAATAGTCCTGAAATCTGCTCGCAGATATGATTACAGCTGCTAGTGTCTGGTTTGTTGCCATTGCTTGTTTGACCTTCACCCTTCTAACTTCAGGAAGCAGCTGAGATCTGACTTGGACTCTGCTTTTTGTACAGCTGTAGCCAGGTTCACATGGTCCCTTGGGTTTTAATGGATGGCTCTGTCTAATAATAAGACCCAGTCCTTTAGTCTTTACCCAGATTTTACCGAGTCCCTACCTGGACAAATTTATGTTGGAATTTATTTACTTTTACTCCTATTATTTTCATTGGAATGTATTTACTCCAATCAATTTGTTGGTTGGTTATTTATTAATATATTTTAGACTACCACTGCAAGTGTAATTTATAAGCAGACTGAAATAAAGGGTGCTGAACACTCTTGTGGGGCAGTCTTGTGGAGTGCTTCTTTCTCTGTATCATGTCAAGGAGATGTTAGAGGGAAGTACCAAGAAAAGAACGTGGTGGTTTTACTGGTAGGGGAAATAATGCTGCACAAGGTTTTCAGAACAAAACAGCTTTCAGGTGAAACAGAAGAGAGTACGGTGTGATTACTTTAAGGACAGAAAATCCCTTAATTCATGTTGATTAAATTAAGCTATGTGCACATCTTTCCAGGAACAGCTTAATGGTTGTCCTCAGGTCTTTGTTAGTACAGTAAGCATGGATAGTAATAATGATCAAGAACTAAATAGTCGTATCAAGACACAATAGTGTGTCATGAACTGCAGAATAAGTTGTATCTGTCAGTCAGCTGGGCAGACAAGTAAGAAATCCTATCTGGTGGGTTAGGAAAGCACTTGTCTTCCTAATAATAGCTATGCTCTTGAAAGCTCCTGCTTTGCAGAACCAGGTGGTGGAGTGTGGTCCTTCACTATTAAATCTTTTAAGTCACAGTCAAATAGGTCAAGAGAGGGGAAAAAAAAAAGCTTAATTACTTGTTTTCAACTCTAGCCTTTAGCCAGTTTTTGATATCTAGCAGGTTGCTTTCTGGCAGGTTGCTTCCTAATCATGAATGCTTCCCCCCACCCCCTCCCTATGAAAGCCTATTTATTTTTCAATGATACACATTTTTTCCTGCAATACACCAGTTCCTCTGGACTCAGTAAAAATCAAACCCTGGAAAATGATTTTTTTGTCCTCAGTTTTGCACAGAAGCTTTCTCTCTTAGCTTTTTGACTTTGGTATTAGTCCTTGTTTCCGGTCAACTTTCCTCTGTCCGTCTGTTGATTCTCTCACGTGTGCAGTTGCACACAGCTCCTGCAGTTAAAATTATAGCCTCTAAGTTTGCTGCACTGGATCCTCAGAGATATCCCTGAGGTTTCTAATTAAACTTTGCAGTGTAACGTATCCTTGATAACAGCATCTAATTGTTTTAACTACCTATTTTTATAAAAGAACTGACGTTTTTTACATCTGCTGTAAATTGCAAACAGTGGTTACGCTCACCTGAGTCAAAGGTGGGTTTCTTCACAATGTGGGTTGCCGTAATGAAAGAGCTCCAAAAGGTATGCCATTCCAGAGGGTATTTGCAGTGAAATTACTCTCATCTAAGAAAAGACCGAGAAGCGTGTTTTGTCCTGAAACCAGGGACTTAATGTGTGTCTCCCATGATCTACATTGACAAAGCAAATCCGTAAAAGGGTGGAGGCGGACTTGTGTATATTATCTCATGAAGACAATCAGCTGGAGACATGAGGGGCTTCCTTGGAAAAGAGAAGAGTGTCCCACGGCTCTCTGAAGTACCACCAGTTCTGAATAAAGGGAAGGACCAAATGGATGATATACTCCTTTGAATATACTGGATGATATACTCCTAGCCATAATCTGTCTAAATGTTTTTTTGCTGTGGTTTTGGTAAGGAGGGCTTTCTCCTGTGCTGTCTGAAAATGTCCTTATTCTAAGTCATACTTATAGATAGGGCAGTTATACTTGCCACTGGACTTTTGTGGTATCGAGGCACGTTCAGAAATGACAAGGATTGTCATTGTCAATATATTTAAGCCACTGTGAAAAAGTGTATGCTTGCGAATATACTTGTAATTTACAAAATACTGTATTGACAGAACAATTGCACTTGTTTCCTTGGCTTGCAAGTGAAGTAAAATCAATTTATTGGCACCTGCATACTGGTGATTTCATGGGAGAATTTTTAGAAGCCTCCTTGATCTGTTGCTAGTTTTGGGCATTCAGAAACTGAAGTCACAGCAGCCTACTGCGTGCCATCTATCCACCTCCTTTCTAGCTGCTCTCTATTATGATGACTTGTCACCATTCACTCCATAATTACATTCTCAAGGTTATTTCCATCTCTACTCCTGATGTGTCCAAAGCACATACATTTACACCTATTCATTTCTGACAACCAAGTCTACTTTTCTCCAATAGTATATTTAATATGAGCATTTATCATCTTTTCTGCCCAGGAGGTAATGCAAGGGTCTTCACTTGCACCACATCTCAAAAGCTTCAATTTTCTTCCTGTCACTATCAATAATTTCTCAGAATTCACATTCATAAGTTGCTACAGCAAAAAATTAAGCATTTCACCAGTCAAATCTTTCTATTTTTTGAGGTGAAATGTTTTTTTTCATGCTTTTATAAGGGAAGCCATGGATGGATCAACTATTCTTCAAATTTTTCCAATTTCTATTGGACAGGTTCTGATTGGATAAATTTGATCCCAGGTAACTGAATTTATGAACAGTCTCTGTAGCTAGACCATTAAGCATGAAGTTAGCTTATATTCGATTTTTATTAATTAAATAAAGTTATTTTATTTATGGCACATTCAAGAATAGCCTGTATTTTTCACTAGCCTTTTATTGGCTCTCTAATACTTGCTGCACAGCAGAAGCAGTTGTGACAAAGAGCGTTATGTCATCAGCCGAAGGTCACTTAAAAGGAGTCCATTTCAAACACAACTTTTCCATTCTGTAAAGTTCTTCCCGTTTTTTTTTTTTTCCCCAGCCAGGCTGTAAGGAAATCTGCAGTTACCTGCAGTTGTAATAGTAGCGTATGGCTCTTTTATGTTTGCTTGATATTTTTTCAAATAACAAGGCAGGTTTGGGGAATTTCTGAGTGCATGGGACTGCTTAGAGGAAATACCAGCAAGGAAATTGGGAAAGCTTGGTAATATATTTAGCCTATGGTGGCTGCCTACTGGCGGGAAGACAGTATGAGCAGAGTCTCTCCCTCTGCCCCATTAGATGAGAACTGTCCTATGTTCTGTTAAAAAATGAGAAGATGCGTGGTACTAACAAATTCTGATTAAGAGGCTCCTTCGTGAAAAGTATCGATTGTATTTGTGATGCTGCTGTTCCTAATTCACAGATATAATGTCGGCTGCTCACAGTAAAGAAAAGAATGATATGAAACTTTACAAATGAATATGAACTTGGAATTTACCATTATGGTCAAAGAAAGATGTTTGATGAATGGATGTGCAGTCTCAGAGCTGTACTGTAATGATGGGGTCATTTCACAATGATGGATAGGTATGTGGTGTACTGTTCAGAGGCTTAAAATGGGGTTGCATTTATCAAACTCAGGGAAGCATCAAAGTGTTTGGGTATGACTCTGTAAGCAATAGAACGATTACAGTTTGCCTTTGAACAAAGTCAGGAAATATATTGATCATGTAGGTTTATGCTGCTAGGAAAGCAACTAATGATGATTCAATCAATGTGTTTCGTGAACGGCTTGAGGGGATAATCATTAAAACATTACACCACTACACCATTTCGGAACTTGAATATGAAAGTTGGAATTCCAAACCCTTGTAAAGAACAATTTGCATTTAAATTTACAAAATAAAATTACTACTTTGGATTGTGCAGCTCTGGTCACGTCATCCTTACGATTCTACTTCAGTAAACGCACTGGATGTTTGCATCCACGCAGGTCATCGGCCAGCATGACAGAGGAGCACACCGACAACATAGTGATCCAGCAGCAGGGAATACTGAGTATCAGTGGAAGATGATTTTCCTAAGTTCAGGATATGTGGCAGCAGAGAAGGTAACTAAGGTTATTTGAGCCAGTACTTGAATGGGTATTTAACAACGTGGACAATGAATTGGTGTCTAAAGAGAGGACAGAATATCAGGTATGGAGTAGACAAAGCCAGAAGTAGGCTAGAGAAGGCAAGAGCAAATACAGAAATGAGAAAAGCATAGTCTTGACAAACATGAATGCTTAGTAATACAAAAGCTGTGTTCACAATAGTCAGATTTCTAATCAAAAATTCTCCATGGTGGAATATAAAAAAGTCCATGATGGTAGAGTGATGGCTGAAGGTGGTGATATTAAATGCTAGCAGAGGGATTACTGCTTTTAAAGTAGACTGATATGTATCCACTGACAATTTCACCAACACCTAATAGCACTATTTATATCCTATCTGAATTTGGCAAGGCAGCTCATGTGTACTCTCTGTAAGATACTATAGCTACACTGTATCAAGCACAGAAACACTTGCTTTCTTAAGTATATCTCTGTACTGTACTTTTTATCTTCCAGACAGTGCATACTTACACCTAATCATTTATATTTTCAGGGAAGCACATGCTAAAATTGTAAACTTCCTTTATCTGAGGCCATTAAAAAGGCAGACAAAGAATTTTAGCCAGCATGTGAACATTTAAGTCACTACTTTAGATGTACTCAGTTTTTGCTTATGGAATGCCATTGATCTATATTTAATGAATATTTTTTAAACTTCCTTCAAGATCTGCTCAGCAGCCACCTCTAATCCAGCAAATGGAGAAGAAAACGAGCGAACCAGTTTTTTCATCCGTTTTCAGTATTATTTAGCCTGACACTGCCTGGATGCACTGTTAGGCTTGTATCCTTGCTTCAAAAACTGTGACAATATGTTCTCTCACACAGCTTCATAGTAAAAAAGATATAAACGACAAAATACGTTGACAAGTCTGTCAGATTATTAATATAGTAAGAGAGAACAGAACAATGTTACTTCTAGGGGAGAAAAACTTTATCTAGCAATAGGTCCTTAAACCCCCTAAGGAAGCAGCTTCATACAGCAAGTAAGAAATAACACTAAAGGAAGTACAGAAATGCTGGCATAATCTATGAATAAAAAAACCCAAGGGCTTTATAATTTCCTGAATTTAAGCAAATTTGCAGTAATATTTAGTCTGTCTTACCAAACCCTTATTTTGGTGTTTGTCTCTGTGTTCCTTTCTAAAAGGTTTGTCCCTTGGCCTGTTGCTGGGTGTGAGAAATGGAAACACAAGAAAAGGTATGAATGAACAGGAGGAATGGGAAGGAGCAAAGATGAACACGTCGTAGAGAATCTGCATCTGGCCAAGCATTAGGGAGTTTCATGTGAGCAAACAAAAAATGCAGAGATAGAAGGTGAAATAAATAGCCCTGAGTGAATTGCAAGTATATTTTAAATATCATTATTTGTGATCAGTAAGTACAATTTTGCCAAATTCAAACTGAACGGGAGAAGACGAATTCTGAGAACAATATGATTAAATGTTCTGTTATGTATCTTAAAACTAGTTACACCTGCAGTTTGTATTTACTTAATATAAATGCTCCTTTTGAATTCAGTTTTGGCTTTGCATATTTGGAAGCTACAAAAATGATCTTTTCTAAAACTAGCTGAACAAACTTGCAAGAAGATTTTTAAAAAACAGAGCATATTATTAAAAATTCAAATTTAAAAAAGAGATTGTTGTGGATTTCTTTTGCCCTCTGTTTACATGTGGAGTGGAGTTCCAGGTCAACTGGAGAGCTACATCAAAATATATTGGGAGCTTTTGTTTCTGCGTGCGTATGTCCTACCTGCTGTTTTGATTCTGCCATGGTTAGTAAATGTCTTCTTACTGAGCCCAGGGAAGAACATATATGTGACAGTGGCTGCAGTCGCACTTGGGAGTGACACAACCTGCTATCCACAAAGGGGTGAACCTGACAGTCTAGAGTGTTGACAGGTAAATGAACCACGCTTAAATTATGGAAATGTTGTTTGTTTTCTATTTCAATCCTAATAATAGGTTTAAACATAATTCAGATAGGGATTTACTTGTATGTGCCTTTGATCACTGCTGAATTTGAAAGTAGATGTATAACCAGCAACAATCAGGAGAGTCGCAAAACATTTGCCTTTAAGAGTCATCAGAGTCATGAACAGCATAATGCTGCTGAGGAAAATAATTACCAACGTGTATGGATGAGGGGAAAATCGGCAATTTGTTCTTCTACTCTTCAGTACTTTGTAGTATATATAGTTTATTTTTTGTATGTGGAAAATAGGCAAGTTTGTAACAAACACTGATGTAAAGATAAAATTCTTACTTGGTTTTGAGGTACACATTGTTCTCTCCTAACCATCACCACTGCACAGAAGAAGAAATCATAGCTCAGAAATTGAAGAACTACATAGAAAATATGAACTACTGATGTTTCAATGTTCTTTTAAGTTAGTGTGTTCTTTCTTCCAGGTTTTGGGGAATGTAAGCAGAGAAATAAAGTAATTGAAAGAGTTCAGTGTTTGATCATCTGTTTGAAGAAAGCTTAAACATGTTTTCATGCTGGTTATATCAACTATTTTGTTTTGTTTTGGTTTGGTTTTTTTTAGTAAGTTGTCTATTACAGATGGGCCCAGATCCAAATTACACCACCTCTCCTCCATCCTGAATTATGTGTGTGAGCTAAATCTGCTTACAGATACCAATCTGAATCTCCTGAGCTAGGACAGGGTGGAGTGGAGCTTGTGTTAAGGTCTGACTCCCTCGTTCTCTGGACTTGAAATTGGCATGAATTTGGCAGGTGCGAGCTAAGTCATTTTTACCTAGTCCTCAAATAAATGGGAAACTAGACTGTCCTGTTACAGGGAGTGACTGTCAGTTTATGTCTCTGAAACCCTAAGGTGGTCCTTATCTGCCTGGGCTTTCTAAATTTGAGTTGCTTTTGTTGCTAGTGTTACTCACTGGGAAAGAATGTGGCCCCATTTCCAGTGACAGAGGGTGTGAAATGTTAAAAGGTAGAAGTGATAGGTGGATTTTTAAAAGACCAAAAAAAAAAAGGTCAGAATTTACGGGAAAGCAAAAGAAGGCCCTGTTCCCCATTCAGCAGGGACCAAATAGCCATGGAGTCGATTTCCTATCTAAATAATTAGGTGCTATCATGTGACAGTTACAAAGAATCACATACTGAACAAAGGATTTCCTTAAAAAAAAAAAAAGTAGTCTATATAGCTGTTTTTAAATGCACATCACTCCCTGCTCCCTTCCCCCATCTCCTTGGCTTCTCGTTTCAGCATAAGACATGCAGCATACAAGTTATTCAAGTTTAGAAACTAGTTAGTGGAATTTAATTCATAAATGGGTGTAGTGGGTTTAGACCATAACAAGTTCCCTAATTTTTATAAGCATTTGGAGTCATTTCTAGATGTTCGCAACAGAGGTCAAGCGCAAGGGTTGCTGTAGCTAGCCACTTTTTGTGTAACAAATGGTGAGTGAGGAAAATTGACACTAAGCAGGATACCTGCAAAATACTTAGGTATCGTAGAATTTTGAAGCTATTGAGTTGTGGTATCACAAAATTTTGTAAAATATGCAGGTCTGGATAGGATCTGTATTTGGAAATAAGGCCGCTATGAAACTCTTCGGGGAAAGAAATAAAATAGATTTTTATATTTTTTTAATCTTCTATTAATTGAAGGTCAGTCACTGTGAGGTAAATGGATTCGTAAATCACTTATGATTGGCAAGCAATTAACTTCTGGTAAATGACTTGTACAGACAATGGAGTAGAGTCTGTCTTGACAGGTAAAAGCATTTGTTCATTCAAGTGGTATTAATAGATGATTAAAACTGCCTAAAATTCAGGTTCGTACTTAACATTAGATCTACTTAGAAATTCCATTCTGCAGCAAGGTCCAATATTTTAAAATTTAAAAATTTCTGAATCGGAGCAAACAATAGACATCCCAAAAGGGTGATGTGGTAAGGTGAAATGGGCTGATAACCTTTAACATAACAAAACCCATAAAATATGAAAATATATAAACTAAAAGAAGCCAAAATTTTAGTTGAAATAATATTATGAAGTCAAAAGAAAACAATAACTGATAGCTTTTTTTTGCTTTTCTTTATAATGTCAAATCGACTTTTTAAAAAAATGGTTTGTTTTCAATTTTCTGCATCTCAGCATGACTTGGTCACATTAAGTAAACTTGGGCATTAATATATTTGAGGAAATGCATCTGTTTTGCTCTAAGGAAAACAGTTACTTTAGGTGATACAGAATACCTTAATGTGATAAAATCCTAATATGAGCAAGGTAGATTGTAGTTTTTACATGCTATTGCAGTGAAGGTAAACAGGTAGGAACATAAGATTATTTTAACCTTCTAATACATATGATATGATATTGTTCCCACTAAAAGAAACAAACTTCTTTCCCTTTCTGCCTCTGCCCCATTTTTTCCTTAGTGAAGACAAACTCCAACAGAGGATGATTCAGATTCAGTAGTTATCCCTTATGGTAGGGACTTGACTCTGGATAAGATGTCCCAGAAGAAGCTGAGCTGCCGAAGAAAATAAAATGCCGAAGTCTCACTGCAAATTCTTGAATTATGTTAGTTCTGCCTTAACCTAGAAAATTTTAGCCCAGTTCAAAATCAGTGCAATTTCTTCTGCAGCTGTGGCTGTCCCCTTACAACAACTGCCTGAAGGCAGTTACCTTGCAGATTGGAAATCCGGAGATTTTCTGTCCTGGGGCAGTTTTGTTCTTACAGCTCTGGCTTCACCAATGGATGGAGGCCGTTAATGATACTGTTCCTTGGAAACATCCTCCTTCTTGATCAGCATACAACAATTGTTTTGTAAAAAACAGTAAGTAAACTTTCACATCCTGGTCAAATTTCAGTTCAGATAACAGCACCCTGCTTACAGAGTTCCTACAATTTCAACTGGCTGGTATATTGATGTCTGTTAACTTACCCTGTGGTATCGCAGGGTGTAGTTAAACAGCTGTTGCATTTTGTTTGAAAGGTGGTGGTCTCAGCTAACTGATGTATAAAGTGGATCCCCCATGGTTGGTGTTTTTCCAAGACATTTTGGGGATGGTAAAAGTTACAGAAGTGTCAAATATTATTAATTTTTTTTCTGTTAAGCTTGGTCTAATTACTGCAGTGATACAAATGAAATCTGATTTTTTAAAATAATATAGATATGCAGTTTTACCACTATCCTTGTTCTTAGACCATGTTTTAAATACACTGACCTCTAAGATCTCTGATACTGAATTTGCTCTGGGATAGGATCAATGCAGTCTTTAAAAATAAAGGCAGTGATATTCAACAGATAAGAACATGACAATTACAATGAAAGTCAGCTTATTACTTTTTATCATGTGCCAAGGAGGCATATTAAGCATAGTTTGGTTTTCCTTTCTGCAGTTTAAACAGATCGGGATGGATTTTTGATAACCATGAAATTTGACATACCAGATTGAGAAAAACAGCATAGCAGAGAACATCCAATACAGGAATCAGATTCACCACAAATCAAAACTGAAGTGTGAGCTTATTCCAAATTCAGAAGGTCCTTGTAGCAGTGAGGCTTCTGTCAGCTATATAAGCATGACCTCATTCTTTGCCTGCAGAGAAGATACAATTAAGTATAATTCTTTACTTCTTGGATTACAGCATTTGTTGTCATCATGTCTCTGCATCTCCTTTCCAAAAACACATCCATCTTTGTAGTTCATATATTCTGGCAATGTTTAGTATATCAAGTATAATAAGCAAATTTTATTTCTGTTCTGCAATATATCTGGAGTATATCATTAAAGAACAAGTTCTTTAAATAGAGACTAGTAATATGCTGCTTCAGAATGCCTTTAAACAAGAATTTGAAAATTTACAACTATTAACTTTCAGCAGTAACCTTATAAACTCCTTTGATAGTTCACTGATGGGTAGGTGAATCAAAGTACTGATTTGTTAAGTAACTTGTCAGTTCATTAGTGGTAATGCTGGAATTAGTGTGACCTGCTCACTTAAAAACGTGATCCTATTGAAACCAGCAGAATTTTTGCTATTGTCTTCAGTGGGGCAAAAATTGCCCCATGATCTGGATTTTTGCGGCTTCTAAATACTATTTTTCCCCCATTTAAAATAATGCTGAAATAGAACCCTGTGTAAAGGAAATTAAGACATCATTTTAATATAGGTGTAGTAAAAATGTACTATTTGGAATGAAAAAATGTGTATGTGAATTAACTAACATTACTGCAGTGATACCAACCTGACAGTTTCTACACTTAACTATGGAATCGATAGCTATATGGAACAGAATATACTTAAAGTATAGAAGCCAGATGTGGAGTTCCTTTATGGAGATAAAACACCACAATTCACTATGCATTTGACTTAAATCTGGAGAGGGGTGCAGGAGAAGAGACAGTTATGTGACAGTTACGCAAACATTTATTTTTATAAAGCTTCTATCCTTCCCCCCCCCTTTTTTTTTACTTAAGAAATTAAATTTCTACTTCGGAAATCAAATTCTGGCTGAGGGAAGAGTTATCTTTTGTAGGAACACAAACTCCGAGATTATGGACGAAGTAATATTAACTGGAGACACAGACATTCCAAGAAGCAAAGTTAAACATCTTAAATCAGCATTAGGGTAAATCCATTGGGGGGGGGGGGGGAAGGGAAAAGCTAACACATTTTATTTCCCCCAATGGTAAATGAAACCTAAAGCTGGCAACAGAATGTGGAAAGGCTCCTTTAGGAAGAGGAAGGGTTATAGCATGGAGGGACTGAACCAACTTTTATGAAAATGTTTTCTGCAGGAACTACATGAGGCTCTTTTCATCTCTCCTTTCTGAAGGACGGAAAAACCCACGATAATTTGGGGCTTTGATTGTATATATTAATGGTCCAAAGTAACATTCTGAATAATGATAAAAACTATACCTTAAGTTCCTGGAAATATAACTTATTTCAGATTTACTGCAGGCAGGCATGAATTTTTAATGCACCCTAATTTCTCAGGCATTTTCCTACAGTATTTATTATTGTATATTCAACATGTTACTGTAAGTAAAAATAAGTCTTTAAAACTGACAAAGTTAAACATGTCTTTCTTGCCACACCAGAATGTTCTTCAAACCAAAAGTTTAGCTGCAAATTGTTCTTGCAAATCAAAATCTAATCTAATATTTTTTAACTATAGACCCTCAAAGACAATTTGAGCATAGAAGAAAGGAAATCACAATTTGCTGAGTAGACTTAGGCTGTATGTAATCAGAAACATTAAAAGGTACTGACATTTCCGTGTTTTTATGGCCCAACTCTGGTAATAATACTATTTTAATGTGAGTTATAACATAAGCAAGAAGATAGTGAAGTATTTTTACTTTGAGAAGGCAGCATTGTAGAAACTGAAATGGAAAATCTATTGTTAAAGCATTCAGTGAAGACCAGACTAAACACTTGAGCCAAACAGCACAGATTACATGCTGTATGTTCAAGCCACTCCAAGTAAAAACAAGCCAACTGTAGACGTAAGGAGAGACAAAGGAATGAAAAAAAAAAAACCCAAACAATAGCAGATAATAGGTGAGTATTGCGTTATGTTTAAAAAAGTTGTGTGAAAACTCGAAAAAAGGGACACACATACTTAAAAGAACCTCTATTACAATGATTATAATTGTCTAGATACCAAAATCCCTCCTATTTAAAGTGTTAACTGTGGTAGTGAGAAATCTGCCAGTACCCAAATTAGTCTGGCATTTTCATGGTGTCAAATACTGTAATATGTACAACTGGCAAAGAACAACATAGTTTCGTGCATCAAATGCCAGCAGCAACACCCCACTAGCAATGCAGTTCAGTGGAGGCTATCAGACTCCAGCATACTGAAAACCTCTCTCTTCCTCTTTTTTGGCAACCTTAAAAATATAAAGACACAGTCATTAGACTGGAATTTACATGACCTATTTTTCCAAACGTATGATTAACACATTACCAGCATCACACCCTTAAAGAAAAATGATTTTGTTTCCGATACTTGTCCAGACATTGAACACATGAAGTAAGGAAACAGTTCCTGGTACATGCATGAAACCATCACTTGACACCACACGCACACAAAAATCCTGGTCTGGATTTTCCTCCAGATTTTGGGACATGTACAATATTGGTGTATTGAATAATTATTTATTTTTCTTTTGTGAGTCATGGCAAGAGACAGCTTTTTTGAAACTTAACAGCACATCCTGTGGATGAGCATGTATATGCTTTATGTATTCTATTAGAAATGTAAACGTTTGTCCTTGTTTATTTAAATATTGCACACCATATAACTACAAGATAAGCTCTGAAATAGCAAAGTGACAGGGCAAATTAGCAATGCCTAAATCAGTTTAATTCCTAAACCATTACAAGCTTTGAAGACTAAGTTCAAAATTTCTAACATTAGTTTTATTGCGAAATATATACAGTCCTACGTATAAAAACTATTTGCTTTTCAGTTGCCATGCCACCAAATAGGCAGCACTTTGGGACTGTGATCTCCACAAGCTCTGGAGAAACTACTCTAAGCACCCTTCTGCAGTTCTCACAAGACAACTATAGTGACCTACCCACACATAATTAGTTCACCATAAACCGAGCTATTATTTTTGCACTTGCTTATTCTTTCTTGGCATTGAAACTAAAGTTACATCTCTAATGCAAACAGGTCGGTCCTGGTAGCAAAGGGAGTGAGTCTCCAGGCCCCAGAAGGAAGCAGCAGTGGGAGTATGAGTGACTGAGACACAAAGCTGGCCGTGACTTCTTGGTCTTTCTTGCGAAGCATGCAAGATTAGGTGCTAAATAAACAGCCCTTTAAGGAGTCTGCTAAAGGTCGCTTCTCTTCCCTCTTTGAAGGAAAACGAAGGACAAATGAGGCTCAGGGATGCCACCTAGTCCTTGAATGGGATGAATCACAATGTGAGGGACCTTCGGGCAGGGAGACAACCTTACTCCCCTCGGGGGGAAATGCTTCTGCCTTTTCACAGGAGTTTCGTTGCTTCTGTTCCCTAGGAAGATCACAATGGGACACCTCCAGCCAACGTCCTCCTGAGGTATTGTGCCCTGATGGCAAGTGGTTGAATACAGATGGCGGGGAGGTATCTCAAGACAATGGAGCGTGGGAAGGCACCCATCTCCTTCTGGGAATCAGATGAACAAGCAGGAAGAAGTGGAGACCCTGCCTATTGTCTTGCTCGGGCAGGCAGGGAGACAGAGCTGACAAGGATGCCTATGGCTATGTAATGAAGTCCTATTCTTAGAAATCAGCAATGGGTAAACTTCAGTAATCTTCTAATTGTATTTTAATGCCCATTTCTTGACCCTGAAATTTCTCAGATCAACAAATTTCTGTAAAATTACATAAAAGTTTCCCAGTAGAACCTCCTCATCTTGAGTGTTGGGTTTTGGTTTTTTTTTTTTTATTTTAATAGCTTTGCCCCTTTTCTTGTGTTGTTAAATTCAAAACTCTTGTTCAGGTGCCTAGTTCCCTTCATGGTGGCTTCACTGCAGTTCGAATTCAAGAGCTGCTTATCATTGTATCAGTCTGTCAGAGGCATGTCTCTCTTCCCTTTCATCTTTTCATGATCTTCCACCGTCCATCTCCACCAAATGTCCATTCCTTGTTGCAGATAATTAAGCCCTCTCCTAATCAGTTGCTCCTCTATTCTTCGGCTGCAGCTCATAAACCCCACTGCAATCACCGATGCCAGACCAGACTCTCCTCAGCTTCCTTAAAAACTCTGGGATCTCTTGTCTGCCACTTACATACCATTTCTACTCCAGCATCAGCCCGCAGCTCCACGGCATCATTCTGGACTGTAGGAGCTTTCTCTTCTGCTGCGACGTTAGAAGTTTATAAAACAGGGCAGTGGCACCAGAAACTCATCCTTTTTGTTACAAATTTGAAACCTGTCACTACACGGCTAATGGATGTCACTGTACCCTGCTCGACCACTGTCATCTCCAGTTGTTTGCTGAACCCACCTACGTCCCGTAGCCAGCAATATGCCCTCTACAGGCAAGGTCTGTCTTTTCACACCGGTCTTCCCATACCGGTAGAGCGTATACTTAGCCTTTTCGAAGGTGAACACGTGGAGCCGTATCGGCGGTTGCGTTTTACCGGTAACCACTGGAAGTGGCGAGGGCCGCCTGCCGGGGCGGAGAGCTGCCCTCAGCCGGCCCGACCGGCCCCTAGCTGGCAGGAGGCGGCACCGCCCCACGCTCCCGAGTTTCTCCTTTTCCTTCTGAAATGGCCCCTTCGCGGGGGGGGGGGCAGGTTCCGGCGAGCTCCCGGAGGACGCCAGAGGCAGGACGCCAGAGGCAGGGCCCCGCCGGCAGCCCGCTCCACCCGCCCGGGGCACCTGAGGCCGGGAGCGGCCACCGCCCCCGCCCGCCGCGAGCCCGGCCTCCGAGGCGGCCCCTCGGGACGCGGCGGCGGATGCGGCCGGGCGAGGCGCGGACGGACGGGATCCGGCCGGGGCGGCGCTGCGAACCCGGGCGGGCAGGGGGAGGGGGACGGCGCGGAGCCTCCTCCCGGGCTGTTCTTCCCGGGCCAGACGGAGAGCGGCACTGTGTCCCCGCGGCGCACGCTCCGCCGGAGCCTCCCCCTCTTCCTAGCACCCGCCGAGCAGCTACCCAGTCCCCGCGTCCGCCGCCGGCGGAAGGAAGCGAACCGAGCGGCGGGAGGTAAAGGCCGGCGGGGTCTGGCGCGAAGCGGCGGGACCGGGGAGGAGCCTTGCCCGGCCCCTGCTCCCGATAGGGCGCAGGGCCCGCGCTGCTCGCCGCAGCCTCCGCCGTCTCGGGGTCGGGGAGGCGGCGGGCCCCCGCGGCGGCTGCAGGCAGCTTCCCCCCGCCGGCGGGCGTGTGGGGTCCCCCTTCGCCGCGTTCCCGCATCATGCTGGGACCGGTGGCGCTGAGGGGCCCGTCCCCAGGCGTCACTGGAGAGGAGTTGCCTGCGGGTGGGAGGGGAGGCAGCGGGGCGGGTGCTGCGCGGTGGGCCCGCCCGCCAGCCGGGGGCTCGGCTGTGGGCCACGGGCCCCCGCTAGCGGCTCCCCTAGGTGGGGAAGGGGCGGGGGAGCGGCGTCGCTAGCGGCAGGTGGGCACCTCCGCCGCCGGGCTGAGGCCGTCGCTGGGGCCTGTCCTCCCCAGGGGCCTTCCTGTGGGCCTCGCGGCTGGAGCTGCCGCTGGGTCGCTGCTCTCTGCCGTTGTGGTGAGCGCTACGGGCGCTCCTCAGCGTGAGGTGCCGGCTGCCTGCCCTGCCCCGCCGGTGGCTCGTCCTCGCCCGTCACCGTGTAAGCGCGCTCGGCGGCGGCCGAGGTGCCCGGCCTTCCTCTCAGAAACACCGACTCCTACGCTCGGCAGCCCCGGGGAGGGCCGCGGCCCCGGCCTGCCCTGCCGGCAGCTGTGGCCTGTGTGGCGGCACTGGCCGCTGGAGGAAGGGTCAGGGCTGGCAGTCGGGGGAAACGCCTCCCCCCTTTGTCCCGAGCAAACGATGTGGAATGCCCGTGAACTTTAAAAGCATCTCCCAAAGAGTAGAGCCCCGCAAGATAAATCCAACCCGTGCAAAATGAAATCAAAATATTTTTGGTGCTTAAAATGGTGCTTTGGTGTTTCGTTTTGAACAGTTGAGACCCGCTGAAACGTGTTTATCGTGTAGTTATTTGTGTCCTACGTGGTGTAGTATTCCCACGTGCTTTGGACACAGTCTGCAGTTTTGCTGATCAAGTGCCGTAAGGTCACTGGGGCTTCAGAGGGGCCTGACTTCAAAGGAGAGGGAAAAATACATGTTTACTATTACTTTTCTTAACTCTTGTTCTAAGTGACTAAGAACAGTTTGATTCTTAAGAAGCACTTAAAATGTTTTTATACAGCGTCTTGACAAAGTTTAGTATGCATCTCAGTGAAATATGAAATAATTCAGTGAAAATATGAGAATAATTCATATAGAACTTAAGCAAAAAAACTCCAAAAGTATTTTGGATATTTCAGGTAAAGTGAAAGAACAGAGAAGATGATCAGGTTGCTCTTCATCCATTTCACCTTCACTGGAATAAAAGCTTTAGATAATACGTCTTGGGATGTGATTGGAGAGCCAAAGGTTGAGATATAAACCTGAAGCAAATTACAGAAGGGCAGAAAAATTTAAGTATGGTGTATGTTTGTAAGCATGAGAGTCTTAGCCCTGATTCATCCGGGTACAGTCACCATGACTAGGGCAGGGCTTGCTTCTGTCATGTGTTTGCAGCGCTTTCAATTTGCAATAGTCTGTGTTCCTATAGATTATGTCCATGTGAAGAACTTGTGAAGGAAATTTAACAGCCACAAAGCACATCTTAAAAATCCTTTAATTTCCTCTTTATGGGCTTTCTCCTGTTGTGTTTTGGTTTGGTTTTGTTTTAACTGTGGAATTGCCCTGTGGGTTTTTTGTGGTCTTGTTTACACTTTTTTTTTTTTTTTGGTAAGAACCCTCTATTTTATTAACATTAGTGCATTTCGGCTATGGAAGGCACTGATATAGAGGGAAGGGAGATTCTTAGTGTTACCAATGTGAAAGCGCAATAGTACCCGACAAAAATGTTAGGCTAGGCGTGGTGCTGGGAAACATCCATGGTGTACTTACAGCTGTTTCACTTTATGATGTAGTGGATTGTTACCTGTTACCTTGTCCATTTTACAAAAGAGAATTATGTTGTCTTGAATTAGTGTATAAATATGTTGTAATAGGGACTTCGGAGGGTTGTAGTTCTGGGGTGTTGCATGGTCTCTTGCCTTTCACTCCTGCCTGTGTGCTGATCTGTAGTCTGTGCTAAATGGCTGACATAATCAGTATAATTATTATTTTAAATAGAGTTCTTCTGTGTATTAATTTAGCTCTGGTAAAAGTTCCTGAATTATTAATCCTCGAGTTTTAGGAAGTTGCTGCCTTTGTTTTTCTTACAGAGGCTCTGCTAACTATAAAAATGTCAGTAGAGCGTTAATTAGCTGTCAGTTACAATGTCTCTCAGAATTAAGTAAGGCCGTACATTGATACTTTCTTCTGAATGCAGCTGTGGTTATGGAAGAGGTTAAGTTTTCCAGCTGTTTCTTCTCATGACTCCACTGGGGATTTTTGATCTACTGGTGGGTTGGTTTATGTAACTGATCTGTGTTCCATCTCAAAAATTGCCTGTGTTAACTCAAACCACCATTTAAAACTATTTAAATTGACCTGGCTGACATTTTTTACAGTCATATAAGGTGAACCCATGTGAACTACTTTCTGAAGGCAAATGACAGGTTTAAATCTCTATCAAGCAAGTACTGACAGTTGTTTGGAGGCTGTAAGCTTTTTGTTGATGTAACTATATCAGGATGAGGTCCTTTATATGTGGTTCACATTAAGCTGCAAATAGTTTTTATCTTTTTAATAGCTGTGTATGTGCTATGTTCAGTTGGTGCAGTGGCTTCAGCAATGGAAGTGCATTTGAATATATGAAATAGATATAATTGCCCTGATAGGTCTGTGTAATGTAGCTTCCAGCCTAGGACCTGATACGTGATTTTAATTTTTTTTTCCTGAGAAAATATTTAGGATGTCTACATGAATAAGCTATTCTTATACCTATCTTGCTTTCTTTATGTGATTTGGTTTCAT
Source organism: Calonectris borealis (assembly GCF_964195595.1). Lineage (NCBI taxonomy): Eukaryota > Metazoa > Chordata > Aves > Procellariiformes > Procellariidae > Calonectris > Calonectris borealis. The sequence goes on from NC_134315.1 coordinate 26,875,551, forward strand.
GCTTCTTTTTCTGAGTTGTAATTGTATGGTGCAACTTGAATCGGTGTGAATTGGCTAAGTGTATTACGAGTCACTATAGTATGTTCCTGTTTGGGAAATTTGGAGTGGTTCTCATGTTGCTGTTGTACATGGACCATTAGCAAAGTTCACAAACTGCTTTATGTCTCTTTCCAACCTGACTCCTCGGCTTCCTGATGTGGCTGCTACTGTTCTGAGGTCACTGGTTGATAGATAACACCTTGGTGAAAAATCTGGCTTATGTTCCAGCGCACCGTGTTCTCTGATGCTCTGGCAGTCATGATCTTCTCATTTGTCTCCTGTTCTTGCAAGTGCTTTCTGCAAACCTGAATGCATCTTCATTTTGTTTCTGTGTTTGAGCCCATGTTGAAGTCCAGTGCTTCAGCTTTGTCCCAGTGTGCAACAAACCTTCATTTAGAATCACAGAACTGAAAACTGTATGAGGTTGTTAGGAGGGAAGTGGCAGCTGGGGATCACCAGAGTGCAGCACGAACTTGAAGGTCTTTGTCGTGGTTTAACCTCTTAAGCAGACCTTCAGGTAGGAAGAGATTATCCTGCAGAAAGTTGGCCAGACAGTGCTGCCTTTGAGTTGTTCTGTTTATCAGACACAAAGGAAAGGTATGGAGCTGAGAAGCCTTTGTATGTGGAAGCACCAGAACCAAGACTTGGTCACATTGCAGAAGCCCTGTTGGGTGTCTACATAGGTGTGAATATTCATGCTCTGGAGTCTGAGTCTTTGACAGCCACTTGCCTTTGTTCCCAGCTGCATTAGAGTTGCAGCATCATGTATAAGAAGAAACTAAATGTGTCTTCATTTGCATCAACAGCTAAAGCAAGCCAAGATTTGGGGAAGTAGCATTTGCATTTATTGCCAGTCCTGACTGCTGCCAGTGCAGAAAACTCTAAATGTTCTTTTAAATGTTCCACTTTTCCTTCCTCCATAATGCCACCTGCATGTGTGTGCCTGTAATAATAAGCATCACCTGTGATCTTCAGTAATACTCCTCTTCTACAGTATCTTCTCATCTTGATGGAACCAGTCCTCACCCTTGCTGTTGCCCTTTTGCTGACTTTTCAAGCACTAAAATAAGTGCTCACCCTTTGGCCAGGTCTCAGTCACAGAAAAAAAATCAAAAAAATCCATATGAAACAGGAAACAGTAATATAGCAGAATACAGCAGTATTAAAATTAACCTCATTAAGAGAGTGTTGCTCAACTTTATAATCTTACATTTTCCATTTTTTTATCAGCCTCAAATATTTTGTGCATTAAATGATATTGTAGCTTCTTAGCTAGATCCTGCCAGGGTTGCAATTTATAAAAGATTACAAGCTATTTCCAGCAATTCAGAGAGGCACCAAGTCTTGACTTAGAAGATCCAGGCACTGCTGCTCTCTATATGAAGGCTTTTCAGAGACAGGTATGAAAGTTCATCCGGAGAGGATGTGAAAGGAAACTCTGTTGTGCTGAGGAACTAATTTTGCAGTGTCGTGGTTTAACCCTAGCCAGCAACTAAACACCACGCAGCTGCTCACTCACCCCCGTCCTCTGGTGGGGTGGGGGAGAGAATCGGGAGGGCAATAGTGGGAAAACTCATGGGTTGAGATAAAAACAGTTTAATCATTGAAATAAAACAAAGTAGAACAGTAGTAATAATAATAACAACAATAATAATAGAATATACACTGCAACTGCTCACCACCTGCCGACCGATGCCCAGCCCATCCCCGAGCCACGAATCCCCCTTCCTGGACTATGCCTTCTAGTTTATATGCTGAGCATGATGTCATATGGTATGGAATACCCCATTGGCCAGCTGGATCAGCTGTCGTGGCTGTGCTCCCTCCAGCTTCTTGTGCACCTGGCAGAGCATGGGAAGCTGAAAAGTTCTTGACCAGTGTAAGCACTACTTAGCAACAACTAAAGCTTCAATGTGCCATCAACATTCCTCTCATACCAAACCCAAAACACAGCACCACACCAGGTACTAGAAAGAAATTAACTCTGTCCCAGGCAAAACCAGGACAGTATCCACCCCTTATTCTATGCCATCTACATCATGTCCAGGTCTCACATTTTCCAATACACAGAGATGTGTTACTTTTACTTCAGCTGGACTTTCAGACAGAGTCTCCGGAAACATGGTGTGGGCAAGTTGCAGCTCCATGTGGCAGGAGTTCTCTTTTCACCTCTCTCCTGCTGTTTTATAATGTGGAGCAGGAATACAATCTTAAGCAGTAGTACTGATTGCAGGTGTGAAACTGCAGAAGCACCACCATAACTACAAGTCTGGTCTGCTTTGTTGCTGCCTGTTACTTTGCTCTGGGGGCCAGGCATAGGTCACTGCAAAACAGCTGAGCTATGTGAGGTTTGCACTGGGGACAGCCCAGGTAACCTGAGAGCTCTGCCTCCTCGAAGATTTCCCCTCAAAGCTGAGTTCGGCACAGGCATGGGTAACCCTTACTTCAGCATGCTCGAGCAGGGCTGTGAGCTGTATGGGAGGCTACCAAAGAGTGTAGGAGGAAAGCTATAAAAGGATCTGGTATCTCTAAGCTCTCCTAGGGTTTGAAAGACATTTTGCAGCTCTTCTTATTTTCTGGAAAAAAAAAAAAAACAAACCCAAAAAACCCAAAAACCAAGCAACAACCCTCTCTGCCTAAACAAGGAAAACAACTGCTTGTTGATTTTTCTAGCTTGTCAGACTGCATATCTGCACCCTCCATAATCCCAAGGCCACTTGTTTTTTTGCCACGTCCTAAGCTTTGACCTTCAGCACGCAGCAAAAGGGAGGTGAGTATGAAAGTAGTTCTTACCAAGCAGACCTGGTGCTGGAGAATGTGCTTATTGATGGCTCTCTTCATCCTCCTACCTCGTTGCTTTAATCATGTGCACCCAGGAGGAGATCTGTCTGCCTTTGAGAGAATGCCTTTCTGGGAGCGAGTCCTCACCTGTATGGAGGGCTCTAGCAAGAGCAGCTTCCCAGCTGAAAAAGAAACCGCATGATGTGGAGTTCGACAGCTTCTGACACCTGTCAAACACCAGCCAACTGCCACTGCAGGGTGACTTCTGCTCATGACATGGCATGTGGAGAAGAGCCTTTGAGTCCTTTCTAGCGAAGAGGGCTCTGCTCTTCCTGAAAGTTGTATTTACTTGCTAAGCAACTACTTTGGATGAGTTTGTGCTGGTTTTGTACTCTTGAACTATGTGTGTACTTGAAGGACAAAGTTTTTGTTTCGTACTCAAAGCGAGATTTATTTTCTGCGGCTGCCTCAAAAGAATCTGTCTCTGGTCTGGGTCATACACAAGCTTAAAAATCACAAAAGTGGAAAAACCCCCTAGCAGAGCAGATTGCATAAAGCAAGTGTATTGACGTATGCGTCAGTGTCTTGCACTTTGACAGAATTTGATGTGAAAAAGAGGACCTTAGTAAAAACTGTTGAAATAGCCAAAGCCCTTGGAACAACCAGTAGGATTAACACTGAGTGGGAGAAGGAAAAGAGCACAAAAGATGCTTGAAGTGCTTTTAAAGGTGCTTTGACTGTAGCTGCGTATAGATTTTCACATTAAATAACAAAGCGTTTAGGTGGCCTGTTCTGTTGCTGACTGCTGGCAGAAATGGAAGAACACAAAAGGCTCCCAAACAGTCTCCTTTGCTACTCTTAAGCTTATTGAGAAAAATCTGCTGGAAGGCATTTCCTTTTTTTTCTTCCCTTTTTTACCTTTTTTTTTTAAAATAGACAGGACTCGAATGTTGTCCAAAAAGAAGAGCTTCTTGTTGTGCAAGTACAACTAGAGAGTACAATGATTGGGTCTCAGTTTGATTTCATTGGCTGCTTTTTTCTCTTGTGCTTGTATTTAAATACTTACTTGTTTTGCTCCATTTATGAGACTTCAAAGTGCAAGTGAACAAATGTGGAAATAACCTTTCTATTTTAATGTGTGTGTTAGTAAAGCCTGATTCAGAAAGCAGAAATCTGAGTAGTGGAAATAATGTAGCGTTACACTGTTATCAGGTACACTTCAGCCTTTTCGTTCTGTTCTAGGCTGAATTTATATTCAGAGGTGAAATGTTGTATAAAATTCAGCCTTTCCTGGTGTGGTTTTTGTGAAGCCACATGTTTGAGAGTGGGGTGAATAGCGTTCTCTGCCTGGAGCCTGTCCTTTACTTTGTAAATTTGGATCCTAATCATCAAGTTCTTGCTTATGTGAAGTGCTGTGTATGTTTTGATGACAATTCTTAGTGCTTTGGAGCAGTGGAATGAGGCTAGATGCAGAACGGGAGACAGGTTTCTCCGTCTCTTGTGAAGACTGTTATAAGGTAGTTGAGTCCTCAACCTGCCATGTTCAGAGTGCAATAGAATATTTGTTCCAAATCCTTTACCTGATTTAGGTGTGTATGCTCGTAGGTTTTGTTTCTTTTCTTTCTTTTTTTTTTTTTTCCTTAATTTATTTTAATTTGATTGAAAGCACAGGACTTGTCAAGAAAGTGAGCTCTAGGGTAATACGTACACTGGACTTAAGACAGGCTTTGAGTAGATCTAACATCTTCGGTGTGTACACAGTGGATTAGAAGTTTGCAGCCTCTTCAGTGAGCAGAAGTGCAGTTTTTTAGCATTGGTAGGGCATTGCAAATTAGTGGTGTATCTGTAAGTAACATGTTCTGATTTTGATATACCAGGTTTTTTTTTTGCCTAATTCCCCACATGATGGAACAAATCTTTTCTTGACCAGCATGGATATGTGAACCTTTTCAAGATGGTTAAGAACTGTGGCGAAGAACCAAGTGGAATGACAAGTGAGGAAACTTACTTTTATTCCTAACTAATTCTGCTGCCATTATGTTATTTCTTTACCTGATGTAAGTCAGCTTTTTTAGATGAGAAATCAGTAGCTGAAATTAAGTAGGTATTCTTATCCTTAGGAAAACTTATATTTGAGCTCACCTTGGCATGTTGGGTACTTTGTCAGTAAAATGTTAGCTGTGCTTAATCTACTAAAAACAATTATGTGTATCGCTCAGTGTTAAAAGTTTGCTTAAAGTTGTATGGTCTGTGAGCAAAATATCAATTTTAATTTGTGTTCTGATCATTCGTTTGTCAGGAGGGAGCATCCACTTCTGCTGACGTCTAATTTGTATGTTTGAAAGTATGGTTTCCTGACAGAAGAGCGCATTCGATTTTTTAACAGCAGATCTTTACTAAATATGCCATCAGTGGTGGTTTTGGAAAGATGAGAAGGGACCTACTGCGGGGTGACTCAGTGAAGCTGAAAATGTAAGTTCTATGCCATTACTATTTTATTTGAATTACAAATATAGATTTTTTTTTTCAGTCTCCAGCATATTAATATATATGTGTATGTGTTTTTTAAAAGCCAGAAGATTCAAATGAACATTACATGATAAATATTTTATGTGGTTTGAAAAAATTGTTTAAAAACCTCAAAAAACAAAACCAAAAGCAAACCAAAACAAAAAAACACAATCCCCAAACCAACCTCTTTTATATGTATGGAGTTAACTTCCTCAAATTGATCAGAGAAATTTAAAAATGTATACAAATCAGGCAGCTTTGGTCATATTGGTTGAGTGTTACATTGTGTCAAGGCTGGAGGCTTCTTTGTCCTTAAAAAGGGAAGAGAAGTAATATTGATAACTTACTTGTCATTTGAACTTGATCACATTTAAACCAGAAATGACCCACGCTGCTGAATGCTTTTAGTAAATTTTGAGTAGTGGTTAGAATATTTTTATGGTCTGTTTGCTTAAAAAGTAAGTTCTTTTAATGACTTTGAAAAAATATATTTACTGCTGATTGTTTCCCAATGCAATGTCTCTGATTTAAAGAGCCTTGTGAATACTTTGGTATTCACCTAACTCACTTAAAAAGTAGTTTAGTATATTTCTTCCTTTATTATGTGTGTTCTGTCTCTTGAATGCTACCTGTTCCTTTCTCTTCCTATACTTGAGATTATGTGTGTAATAGGACTTGCAGTCAGTCCAATCTACTCGAGAATTTTGACACATCTTAAAAATGCAAGCTACCATGTGTGGTTTCTAAGAAGACATCCCAGTGTAAAAGATGTATGAGATGTGTCAGGCATTAATCAGATCTTTATTCAGGAACTGCATATACATTTTCATACTACACTGAAAATGAAATAAGAATGCACATCTCAAGCCTGAAACTTACATTGCTTTTCCAGAAATTTTAGAACAGTCAGATGGTGCCTAATATTGTTTTATAGTAGCTTTTGTTTGATTTTGTAAAAATACAGTTCTTCAACCGTATATAGCAGTTCTTGGAAAGCAGGAGGGAATTTCTAGCTTTTGCTGTGAAAAACAAAAGATGTTTAGCTGGACAAATTTAATGTAACCTCAGTATAAACATGACTCATGCGTTTTAGCTTAATTTTAGAAAATGCATTTGTAGCCTGACTTTTTTAAATTTCTTCAAAGTTCTAGGAGAATTCTTCATAGCAAGTTTGCTGATATAACAGTCCTGGTTAGCAATGCGACGGCTTGTGTATGACAAGTCTATGTTAGCAATTATTTCCTAATATAAATTAAATCTTAGGTCTTTTAAAAATAACAGATTTGGTTTTGGAGGGTCTTGGGGATTTTTTCCCCCCTTAGATTTTTGTTTGGGTGGTTTAAATGTTTTGAATTCTTTAGATTATGTGTCATAAGAAAGAGTACGCTTTGAATTTTTCTAAGGACAACTTACAATTAAGTTAAAGTAAAGTTACAGTTTGCTTTACCTATGTTGGAGCCTGGAGGGTTTGAGGTTTTTTTAACATTTTTTTCCCCTTAATGTGAGGAGTCTGACCAGGTTGACTATTATACTCCCGCTATTTTGGATTAATTTGTTCTATGGACAATTGTATTAATGAAAATAAAATGGAACCTTTTGGAACATGTGACTACAAGGGAATTCCTTGATTTAAATTCACTCCATGCTTTATGGAAGAATTTTCTTACACATTTTCCTAAGACTGTAATGATTCATCAACTAGTTTATCAATTTAGTTGTGAGAGTGTAAAAAATGGAGAGGCAAGCGGGGGGGAGAAAACTTGCATGTTTTTCCTCTTCTGTATAACTGACAGATGCTTTGTATTTATTGGAAACATTGGTCATCTTTCTTTCTTTCCCCTAGGGAATTATAAACACATTCTTAGAACTAGTTTATGAAACAATTGGTTTTCCTTTTGCTGGAAAGGAAAGTTGAATGTTTTTAGTAAGATGCTGGGGTTGAGACTTGAGATCTTGGTCCATCCTCTTGCTGTGCCAGGTCGGCCGCTTCTCTACACTTCATTGTTCTGTCAAACAGAAAAGAAAAATGTGTTGTGTTAGGTTGATTACTTCGGTGCCTGCCTGTTTCTGTAGTGACTGGCTTTCCTGTAATGGATGCTGATCTCTGGCTGTGTGTGTCTGTGCCTACAGAATGTCTGTGATGCATCCATCTAGCTCCTTAGGGGTAGCAGTGCCGGAACAGGCAACACCTGAGGCTCATAACCTACCATCAAAAATAAACTCTGGGCAGCTAGAAAGATGATGACGTTAAAGTGCCCTGACCTCACAAGTCTACTTTTTCTCTTCTAGGTTGGTAGGGTTTGAAAATTACCTTATTTTGTAGAGAATGCCGGTATCTTAATATCTCTTTTATTTGTAAGATTGCTTAATTTGGAAGGTAATTTTCATATGGGCAGATTTTTATACATGTGTTTGTTTGTGGTAGTTGAATTAAATTGGTGGTCGGAGGCTGGCTTGGGCTTAGCGACCAATGAAATGATAGAATACTCAATACTTGGTGAAGTAAGGAGGGGGGCCAGCAAAACCGCTACCATGGACTTCCAGAGGGTGGACTTTGGCCTGCTCAGGACACTGGTCGAGAGGGTCCCTTGAGAGACAGTCCTGAAGGGCAAAGGGGTCCAGGAAGGCTGGACGTTCTTCAAGAAGGAAGTCTTAAAGGCGCAGGAGCGGGCTGTCCCCATGTGCCGTAAGAAGAACGGGTGGGGAAGGCGACCGGCCTGGCTGAACAGGGAGCTCCGGCTGAGACTCAGGAAAAAAAGGAGAGTTTACCACCTTTGGAAGAAGGGGCAGGCAACTCAAGAAGAGTACAGGGATCTCGTTAGGTCATGCAGAGAGGAAATTAGAACGGCAAAAGCCCAGCTAGATCCACCCGAGGGTACTGAGGGAGTTGGTGGAGGAGCTTGCCAAGCCGCTCTCCATCATTTACCAGCAGTCCTGGTTAACTGGGGAGGCCCCGGACGAGGCTTGCCAATGTGACGCCCATGTACAGGAAGGGCCGGGAGGAGGATCTGGGGAACTACAGGCCTGTCAGCCTGACCTCAGTGCCAGGGAAGATCATGAAGCGGTTCGTTTTGAGGGTACTCACAAGGCATGTGTGGGACAACCAGGGGATCAGGCCCAGCCAGCACGGGTTCATGGAAGGCAGGTCCTGCTTGACCAGCCTGATCTCCTTCTATGACCAGGTGACCCGCCTCGTGGATGCGGGAAAGGCAGTGGATGTGGTCTACATGGACTTCAGGAAAGCCTTTGACATTGTCTCCCACGGCATTCTCCTAGAGAAACTGGCTGCTCATGGCTTAGACAGGTGCACTCTTTACTGGGCTGGACGGCCGAGCCCAGAGAGTTGTGGTGAATGGAGTTAAATCCAATTGGCGGCCGGTCACGAGCGGTGTTCCCCAGGGCTCAGTTTTGGGGCCAGTCCTGTTCAATATCTTTATCAACGATCTGGATGAGGGGATTGAGTGCTCCCTCAGTAAGTTTGCAGATGACACCAAGCTGGGCGGGAGTGTTGATCTGCTCGAGGGTAGGAAGGCTCTGCAGAGGGACCTGGACAGACTGGATCGATGGGCTGAAGCCAACTGTATGAGATTTAACAAGGCCAAGTGTCGGGTCCTGCACTTTGGCCACAACAACCCCAGGCAACGCTACAGGCTTGGGGAAGAGTGGCTGGAAAGCTGCCCAGAGGAAAAGGACCTGGGGTGCTGGTTGACAGCCGGCTGAACATGAGCCGGCAGTGTGCCCAGGTGGCCAAGAAGGCCAATGGCATCCTGGCCTGTATCAGAACTAGTGTGGCCAGCAGGAGTAGGGAGGTGATCATGCCCCTGTACTCGGCACTGGTGAGGCCGCACCTCGAACACTGTGTTCAGTTTTGGGCCCCTCACTACAAGAAGGACATGGAGGTGCTGGAGCGTGTCCAGAGAAGGGCAACGAAGCTGGTGAAGGGCCTGGAGCACAAGTCTTATGAGGAGTGGCTGAGGGAACTGGGACTGTTTAGCCTGGAGAAGAGGAGGCTGAGGGGAGACCTCATTGCACTCTACAACTACCTGAAGGGAGGTTGTAGCGAGGTGGGTGTTGGTCTCTTCTCCCAAGTAACTAGCGATAGGACAAGAGGAAATGGCCTCAAGTTGCACCAAGGGAGGTTTAGACTGGACATTAGGAGAAATTTCTTTACTGAAAGAGTGGTCAGGCCTTGGAACAGGCTGCCCAGGGAAGTGGTTGAGTCACCATCCCTGGAAGTATTTAAAAGATGTGTAGATGAGGCACTTAGGGACACGGTTTTGTGGGCATGGTGGTGTTGGGGTGATGGTTGGACTTGATGATCTTAGAGGTCTTTTCCAACCTCAACGATTCTATGATTCTAAATTGAGAGGAGGTATTTAATGTCAGGAGATGTGTATTTCTGAAGAACTATGAGTGAAGAGGTGCTCGTGGATTTTGTTTTGCTTTGTTTTTAAAGGTGAAGTTGAGACTGCCACAGGAGTATTGTTTTTCATCAGTGCTGAAATGAAACAGTTGTTTGCTCTAATTGGATGTGTGTCGAACAGCGGTATCCAGAACTGACTAGTGAACCTCTGAGTTTATTGCAGCCTCTGGCTAATTGTCTCAAATTCCCTTTCAGTGTGTTCAGCACAGCCCTGCTCTTCTAAATCATTATGTTATTACAACTCCATTTTCATCTTGGGGACAAAAAAACCTCATCATCCACAGCAAACTACAGACTGATTCGTATTATGTTATCCAGAACCAATGAATATAGCTGACCTGCAAGTCTGGCTATTAGGTTATTCAAAATTATTTCCTCTTTTGTAATGAACTAATTTTCAAAAAGAGAAACTTGCATATCTGAAAAGGCAAATCCCTAGATAAAATCCTTTGTAAAGTTCAGGGCATGCTCTTAAAAGCAAGTGAAAATTATTCCTTTCAGTTGAGCGTGTTAGTGTTATCTCTTATGTAAGACAGTATCGTGTGCTTTGTATGTGCGCAGGCATCTATTTATATATACTTTTACTGTACTTGGTAATATCAACAGAAGATATCGCCCAGGAATCTGTCCAGGAATTTCATTGAAAATATTGTGGTAAACAAAGGAGATTCTGTCAAAATATCTGTCTGTGATATTGGCCATGGTAAATACCTTAATTAAATGAAATCCTGGGCAATGCTGATCTATCTTTTCGATAGGTTTAACAATTTCTACAATTTTGCTAAGAGTTTAGATGGAGAGATGGGACAAAATGTGGATCTGTGCATTGCCTTAGCATACATGGATGTAGTGGGAATCACCAACGTTTTGACCTGTAAGTTCTGAGGTGACCGATGTCTTTTTCCCTTCTGCCTTCTTTTCCCTTCTGTGATTAATTGTGATAAACAATTAAGTTTAGGCCTCAATAATCCTGAAGCAATGCAGTGTAAATTTGCTGATTGAGATTCATGCAGACTGAAGTGTGTGGCTTCGTTAGGTCATTAGAGTAAGGCATTTTAATATATAGTGGGATACACAGCCTAATGCTGGAAATACATTGGGAAGGGAATATCCTATAATGAAGTAAGGCAGTCGATTGTTAAAAGTTCTAGCTACAGAGCATGTTTTTCAGCAGCAGGTCCTTACAGGATTGATCGTTACAAGAGAGTCAGATTAAAACATTGACAACACTTGGAGTGTTCTGCCTAAAGTTTCTTGGTGCTCAGTAACATCAATGTGCATGAATACCTTTCTCCCTTGCAGGATCTTTTCTTTGTCACTGAACCTGTTTTAGTGAGGAACAATCACATTTTTTAGCACTGACACATTGTGTGAAGTTAGGTCTCAACGTGTTTTACTGGCTGGAGGATGAATCAATTAGAAATACGAGTTTGGAAAACATGACTTGCTATAACATTTTTTTTTTATTGTTTTCCTTGAATACTTTTTCGTGACAGTAACGAATGGTATAAGGATGGCTAATCAGAGACGTGAACCAAAAAAAGTGTAATGAAGAAACCAGCTGCAATTGTCCCAGCTCAGTCTGCCTAACTAGCATCTTCCACTGTTGTTTCTCCTTTATTTTTGGAAGTCCACCTCTTCCTTCCCCTGTGTATTGTTTTCCTTGTCATGCATTTCAGACTTCCTTGACCTCTTCATTATTTCAGACATCCATCTCATTTGTCTATCTAAGGTCCATATACATACGGTAGAAACTCCTGGGATCCTGGAGTTGTCTGTTTTTCTTGCATAAAGTTCTGTGACTTGGGAACGTAACTGTCCACGCTCTTCTAAATGATACTTCTCTTTGTTGCTGGAAGAGATTGCTGGAGAATAATGGAGAAGCGCTGTCCAAATCTGGCACTGATCTGGCATCATCATTTGTGTGCCAATGATCCAGGGAGGGAAGGATTAAGTCAACTTGGAAGTGCTGCCATTGATTTAGCTGCACATGTTGAATTGGTCATCACTGGCAAAATAATCTTTATATAGAAACAGGTATTTTATGGCCTACTCAGTAACTGTTATCACTAAATAGTGACACTCTGCTGTAATTAACTTCAGATTCTCAGCCTTACCAAGGTTTGCTAATCTTCTGAATAATTATTTGCAAAAATTATGAGTTAGTTATTATGAGCATCAACAGAACACAACAGAGCTTTGATGTTATTTGATATAAAGAAAAAAGTGAGATCATGCTATACTCTGTGCTTGTACTTCAATTAATAATCGCTTTTGGTTTCTATACAAGATTAATGCAGTAATTGCAGTTATTATAGATTCCATAATGTTTTAAGTAGATGTATTCAAAGGCTTTATGGCAGAAGGGGAGCAAGGGGGTGGACAGAAGCCTCTTCCTGCTTTATGGCTTATAAAGCTGTAAAAAGTTTTTCACAATTAAAAAAACCCCACACAGGCTGAGGTTGGAAGGCACTTCTGGATGTCATCTGGTTCCACCCACCTGCTCAAGCAGGGTCACCTGAATCAGATTGCTCAGGGCCATGTTCAGTCGGGTTTTGAGAATCTGCATGATTGGAGACTCCACAACTTCTCTGGGCAACCTGTGCCGGTGTTTGAACATTGAAGAACCCCAACTGTTTACTCTGGGAAAAAAAAAAAGTCATGAACGACTTCTGGAAGATTTGGAGATGTCTGTTATGTTTTCCAGTACTTTTGTAAGAGGAGCAAAATTTCTTAATTTTAACAGAATATAAGCGTTCCATAATGTTAACTGGTCGTCAGTAGGCGTTAGCAGAGGAATATTTGTGAACTGGCTGCCTTGCATTGCTTCCTTTACTTTTCTGGATTTTTCTTTTAAACTCTGTTGTATTTGTTATCTCTTCCAGATGCAGATTCAATATATAGTTAGTTGGAAAATAAGGCTGCTATTTAGCTGTCAGCCATTTGAAAAGAAGAAAGGCAGCCTTCTAGAAAATGCTTTCCTGAATGCTTATGTATTTTTTTGATCTTTTAGCTATCTAAATAGGAGACATAGAAATGTGACTGTCTATTTTCTTAAAATTTCTGTGTTCTCTTTTTTCCAGGTCTGCTATTTCTGTTATGCGTATCCCAGTTATGAGAGGTTTTTCTGTGATTTCTGAGCTTGGTGCTGTCAGCCTCATGTGAACAAACTAAAACGAAAAGCAAGCTGATTTTTAGAAAACAAAATGCCACGGAGGAGGAAAGCTGGTGGGAGTCCTTCTCGGAAGAATGGCAATTCTGACAGAACTGCTGTTGCTGCATCCCAAGGGGACCCAAGCTGCTTGGTGTCACCAGCAGTGCATAGTGTCAATAAGGAAGAGCTCTTCAACAGCATGTCAGAAATGTTTTCTGACCTAGATCCTAGTGTGGTTTATATGGTTCTGTCTGAATGTGATTTTAAAGGTAAATAATGTACAGTTGGCATTACAGTTTTGTTCCATACACAGACAGCTCTTAACTAGGGCGACTCCAGAAAAGTTGGTGTGGGTGTTGCAAGTGTATTTGTGAGTTTAGCTTTTAATGAGTAGGTGAGTCATAATATTTTGAAATTTTATAGCTCTTTCCATGCAAGATTCTCCAAGTTTGACAATGTTTCTGTGAGGCTGCTAATTTGCAGTAACAGTGTGCTCCATATAGGGAGCACAGTTTAAGTGGCTTGTTCTGTGACACAGAGCAGGCAGTGATAGAGTTGTGAGGAGAATCTGTTTTTTCCACTTAGATTCTGTGCCATATCTGCTAGATGCATAAACTGTTTCTGCAGGAGGGGTATTTTACGTTCTAGATCACAATTTTTTAAGACAATGGTACACCGTATGTGGTCCTGGCAGCGTTTGCTTTTCCTTAAATACTTGAATTGGGCTTTTGTTTTACTTTCTATTTTGCACTGTCATCTTGTCATCTCCATTGAGGATTAGTTTTTGCAGGATAAATTCTGTTTGTCATGTTAAATTCTCTGCAGCCTTGTTTGGACTGTGTTTCTCCCCCTGTATTCTGCCAAGCTACATACCCACCTCTCCTGACAGAGTATTTTCATGTCTGTGCCGAGTCCTTCCCAAGCTTTTGTGGTTTTGAAATTCTTCTATATGAGAGTTCATTCACTTATAATAAAAGTAATGGTTGAGATGTTGGATAGCAACATCTGAGGAGTTGTTTGGCAGGGGAATAAGTCATATATGGAGCATTTTAATCAATCTGTATTCATAGGATCAGATATGATTAGCTGAGATTTTTCTAAGACTATTTGCAAAGAAGGCAGAGTTTGGCTTTTTTTTTATACTTATGAAAGCCATTAAAAGGACTGCTTCTATTGCCATTTTTACCTTACCTAAATTGTATGGAGTTTATAACTTAATAGCTCTCTCACGTTTGTTGCTATGATTGTTATTCCTTTTAAAATTGAAATTGATGGAATTACTGACTCATGCTTTGAACTCTTAATAAGATTTATCTATATCAAAATATAAAATATAATAAGATTTATCTAGAAGCTTATTGGAGAATTCAGTAAACACGCTGAGTTCGTTATTGTGTTGTACTATTAACAATCATTTAAAAATTGAAAGATGAGCATCTTTTCATATGAGTAACAATAAGTTGCTCTCATATAGTAGAGAAGATGGAAGGACACGGAAGATTTTATTTAACATGTGTGCAGGAAGAGTTGCACTTCAATGGACTTAGACTTTTTGCTACACGGTTTTTCAGGAAAACAGAAGCTTAGCTTTAGAGCTCAGATGATACTTGTGCCAGGTTTTCATTTTGTTCATGTTGATTACAGGCAACCTATACTCCCATTTAGTAGCTTTACAAAGAATTAATGCAGATTCTGGATTTTTCAGGCTATGTTAGGTATGACATTTTCCATTGGACCTAGCCATAATGAACATATCTTGCATACTTTTATCTCTTTAGTCCTCAGTAGTGTTTTTCAGTTCATTTTACACTATTTTGCCTATATGAGATAGGTTAGAAAAAAGTATCCATTTCAACACCCAAAATTATCCATTTCAACACCCAAAAAATTTCTGATTTTTTTTTCCAGTTAAACTTAATAATTTTTAGACACTATTTCCTTACTAATTTTTATGTTTATTAGGTTATTATTTTGCAATATGTCTGATTTGAGTTCTGTCTTTACCTCTAATGAGAAACAGATCAAGGGAGTTGCAGAAGGTCTGTTAAAAGATGAATTGGTGAACTGTCTTTTGGTTGTCTCTTTAGTTGTGATAAATACTCCTTCAAGTAAAAAAATTGCATACATATCAGCTTGTGTTTGTTCAGTTGGCCATGCTTTATTCTCTTTACCTTATTCAACAGTAGAAAACGCTATGGATTATCTGCTAGAGCTGTCCACCCACGCCAAAGGAGTAGCATCTTCAAAAACCTTGGGTTTTGATTCAGTAGCATCATCAAAAGCTCTTGTTAATCAGCAAAGATCTGTGGCAAATGAAAGAATGGGGGAAAGTACTGCAGAACAACGTAATTCTGAAGAAGAAAAAGAAAAGGTCCTATCACCTGATGTGCAGCTGACTGAAGAACTGGATTCTTTAATAGAAAATGCCTTTCAGAGATACAGCTTGAGTGATGAATTGCCCAATTCTGCAAATGACCAAATCGTACATAAGCACTCTGTGGAACATGATGGCTTTAATGAATTTCCTGAGTGGGAAAAATCTGATTCAGGTTGCAATGTCCTACTTTTTCCACGGCCAACAGGGACAAATAGTGAGGTTTTAGAAAACTTCTGCTGTTCTCGGCCACCAGTGAGTCAGCTGAGCGTCCAGACAAGCTTGCCAGCTGCATCAGACACTTTTGCAAAGATACTGGAAGATTCTGATTTGTCAGAAATGCATGTTCAATGTGATGTAGCTTCAGAAGTCTATAAACAATCGAATGGAGAAATATCATGTGGAAATTCTGAACAGATACAAGATACTGTTTTGGATCAAAAAAGCGTGACTGCTGCTTTTGGTGAGTCCTCCCGAAGACCTCTGGAACTTGGATTAGCTGTCACTGGAAATCCTAATTCAGCATGCCTGGAACAGCACGAAGAGGTAGTGACTGCCGTTAACAGCCACCAGAGCACTTCTCTTCCAGAGGCCTGTGTCTCTCTTGAAACATCCAGTGTTAAAACACCCAAACCCGCAGATTTTCAGCAAACTCAGCAGGGTTATAACTTAAATTTTTCTACACCATCATGTCAATCTCATCAACACTGGAATCTCATGGCTCCCGTGTTTTATCCATCCAGTGGAAGTCACAGCTTTGTAACTCCTGTGGCTGTCAGTCCAGGGCAGTGGAGACCTGTTTCAGACTATAGGGCTTTGGAAAAAGGACTTTTTTTTCCCTCTCCAGTGGTTTCAAATGCCTGGGATGGCAACCCTCTGAAGGTATGGGGAAATCAAGATACAAACTCAAAATTGAACCTCTCGCAAGCACAGCAGCCACCTGTTTGTCACATGATGAGAAAAAAGATGCACCTTATAGGTCAAGTACTTGTTCTTCTCAGAGGTGTTCCAGGATCAGGAAAATCATATTTGGCAAGGTAGAACATCTATATTGTGAGTTTCTAAAAGAAATTGCTTAATTGTGTACAGGATTTGGTGCAGGCAGAGACAATTTTCTCATGTTTGTAAATAGTTATGCTTATACTTTAATTGCCAGCTATACGGTACGTGCAGCATGTTGAGTAGTAATAATTGCAGAGAGCTGAGTTGCTTGCAGCTCCTTGACCTGTAGTGGAAGTTGAAAGAGGACGGGTTAGCTTTAAATTCTGTCACTGGTCGAAGGAGTTTATGTCAGCAGAGGATCATTGCAGTAGTATTAGGTCTGCTGTGTTCTTCCAGTCTCTGTCCATTTCGGGTATTTCCTTCCAAATGCATGGATGGAAATATGCCAGCTCTTTATAGGCAGAAATTCCCCTTCCACTGTTGGAATTCTTTTGTGTAAGTAGTACGTGTGGAGCTTCTTGGGTTGAATTCTTGATTTCTTTTCTAACTTTCCAAAAGCCTGGATTAAGCTTAGACTAATTTGGCTGGCACCTGAAATATTTGGTGCAATTAAGGCTGTATGTGTATTTGTCAGTGTGAAAGAAGATGTAGATGGAAAAATACCTCCCTTGTTGTTTTGAAATGAGACTTGTAGGGAACCTCTGTCAGCTCTTTCCTCTAGATATCCTCAGCCTTTGGAAATGGAGTGAAATTTTTATAGATCATCTTTGCCTGGAGGGTGATTTTTTTCCCTTACCTAAATTTGCTGCTTCCGTTCCAAATAATCTTGGTTTTGTGCAAGAGACTAAATACATACGTGTATGGTAGCAGATATCAGGAAGAGAAGGGGGAAAACCTATTTACTTCTTGATCTTTCACAGGACTTTGCTTGAGGATAACCCAGGTGGAATCATTCTTAGTACTGATGATTACTTTTATAAACATGGACAATACCATTATGATCCCAATTGCTTAGGGGAAGCACATGACTGGAACAGGAAACGAGGTGAGAAATAAATAAGGGATTAGCTTGCTTGTTTACAGTTCAATGCTTGCATGCTCTTTAAAAAGCTGCCTGTCTTGTAATTCCTGTGTCACAGGACAAGCATTTATCCCATCCTAGAAGTATTTTTTAATATGTGTGTGGAAAAAGAATATGAGCAGACTCAGAAGTCATCTGCCCATTGTGTGTTTTGCAATTAAGAATGCCAGTTTCTTTGTCAAAAGATTGTTTTGTCCTCAGATTTCATCATGGTATGTAGTTTGGGTTGTGTCCCATTCCTGTAGTGGTAATCTGTACCATCTCCCAGAAACATTTCTTCTGAGATGAGCCATTATATATGCATATGCAATAAATAATGAGGATGTTGATACAGATAACACTTACACAGACCTTTTCCTGCTCTTGATTATTTTTTCTCTTGAGCACTAAATTGGGCGAATTTAAAACATAACTGTAAGAGCAAGACAGAATAAATTATTTTTTTGTCCGTAATCGGTGTATTTTTTGATAGTAGCTCCCGCTAAATTCACCATTGAACAACTCTTTTTAAGCTTTTATTTGCTAAATTTGAACCATGATCACTCTTCTACTGTCAAATTTCTAACCAGTGGAGAAATGGGTTAATAACAAATGTGTGATTCAATGATAACTTTTATTGTTCAAACGCATTGTAACATAGCTACAAAAACACGATGCTGTATGTCAAAGCTAGTGATTCTAAACATTTCATTACTGTGTATTTAAATTACAATAATTCTTTTGATTTTTCATATTTTATACAGTTTACAGAGTGGACTAATCTTAAGACTGTTATAAAGCCAAGAATTTTGTATGCAACAAAGAAGTCCACTTTAAGGTGATCATGTAGTTTTTTTTTAGTTTAATTTACTGATTGATTAGTCATCTTGGTGCATTTTACATCTGCATTTTCATTCCTTGATTATCATACATTCGTTAATTCAAAAGAATAATGCCATATCTCAGTAGCTTTACATGTGAGGGGGGATTTCTAAAATAAAAGAGGGCCTTGAAACAGATCAAGCTGTGGCAAGAGTTCTTTACACAGTGGTTAAACATTACGGATTATCTACTTTAAAAAATACTACAAATTTAGAGAATTAGTAGAAATGTTACGTATCCACCCTATTATAATGAAATTAACTATAACATATTCTTTTGTACATGTGTGTCTTTCAGCCAAAGAAGCATTTGAAATGAGAATCTCTCCTATAATAATAGACAACACCAACATACAAGCATGGGAGATGAAGCCTTATGTTACTTTGGTTAGTATTACAATTCGATCAATGTGAAAAGGGATTATTGACCAGCATGGCAACAACATATGCTTTAAAATGAGATTGTCTTTCTCAGTCTAGCTGTTATTCCACGAGGAAGTCTGGAGTCAAAAAAAAGTGTTACATGGAATCGTATTACCCAGTGTCACATTCTGTGCGCGTCTTGAGTATTGACCTGGCCTAGTTTCCAAATGACAAAGCCAAGTGCTTTGCACTTGGGAGCAAAAATAAATATTGTTGAGGAAACTGAATTCTGATCCTCTTTTGTAAGATCAGTAAACTTATAAGATACTTGTAAAATATAATCAGCACTAATTAGTAAGAGTGATGTTTGATGCTCCATGAAACTTGAAAACTCAGTCTTAGTTTCATCCTAAATATGAGAGAGGCAGATACTAACTGACCAGCTGGAGGGCTAGAATTATCAAATGTTGCTAGCTTGCTTGAAGTTATGCAGATTTACTTAATAATTTTTATTGAAGTGATGTAATCAAAATAATGCCCCTGCGCTATTTTATGTTAGTAGTGTAGTGACTAAAAGTGACCAGCTTTTATTTAGTACTAAGTAAATGCAATCTACATTTAACTTCCGAAGTTATGTTTAATGATTTAAATAACTTGGTGAACTCTGTTACAGATTTCTCATACTCCAGTTTTCTGGAGCTTCTCACTTTTTCACTTAATCATTTCTAAATGGGCATCAGCACTTTTAGACTCTAGCTCTTATTTTGCTGTTGATCATTAGTCATTTTGGTTGGTAGTTTTAATAATGCTTACCGAACTGCATTATTTTATAAAATTGGTTCTGATTAATAGAATTAATGTATTGGAAGAAATATTGTAAAGTAGATCTGGGATTTCTCCTACCATAGTATAGAAATACATCGGAGTGTAGTATGTAGAACACCTTTTGAGCAGATACTATACATATTCTGTATGGAATGGATTAGTGAACAGTGGGACTTAACACAGATCATTTTTATTAATAAAATTTTTATTTTATTATCCTTGCATTTATTAACAATTGTCAGATTAACAGTTCTTTCATAAATTAAGTCCTCGATTTTGCTGTATACTGAAGTAAACATACAATAAATGTTCTTCCAGGAAGTGCAGGGTTTGGTAAGGTGATAAGAGTTTTTTCTGAAAACAGGATCAGGGAGAAATGACACAGTACTCGCAGTGTTTCTCCTGATTAGACTTTGGGCTCCTTTTCTGTCATGATGAGACTAGACCATATAAGGACCATTGACTTGCAGCCGGCTCAGCTCTGAATCTAAGCAGTGAGCTGTTCTCTGTCTTGGAGAGGCTGTATAGACATGTGCATACTACACCTGGAAAGAGGAGATGTTCTGCAGTCTTGACTCAGAGGAGGTAGAACATTTCAAGGGATGATATAAAACAGTGATTTTTTTTTTCCTGTGATCATGGCACACATTTAATTTTACAGTAAGAGATGCATATACATTTTTTTAAAAATCTCCATTTATATAATCAGAAGTGAAACACTGAACAAAAGTATGTAATTCCAAATGTTTAATTGATTTTGAAAAATACAGAAAACATCTTTAAGGAAGCAGGCTATACATGTTGTGTGTTTTTTCATAGAAATAAGAAATGGGTGATGTGGCTTGTTCTGTTTTATATCTGTTTTATTCAGGCTCAGCAGTTCAAATACAAAGTCATGTTCCGAGAACCAGACAATTGGTGGAAGTTTAAACCAAAAGAACTTGAAAGGTAAGAATGTAAAGGAAAATTTCATATTAGATTGTATATCTTTCACAGTCTGTGAACTATGATTTTTAAAAAGATATCGCTTAGTAGAGTGGCTAGTGAAGTAGCAAGGTATCAGTCAAGATTTTTGCGATAATAAGTAGCTTTTTAATATTTTTTTTTCCTACAATATTAACTTTTTTAGGATTTTATATAAGTTTTTTTTCTGTCACTTTATTCTAATTACATACAAAAGATACTATTAGCAATAGATATGATGTAATGTTTTCATGATTGCAATTCTTTTGCATTTAAGATACAGTGACTCTCCTTTGGGTTCCTGAGGTTGCAAAAATGATGTCAGGTTGGGGCTCTTTTTGCATCAGCTGGTCTGTTGCCTTACTTGAAATGTTTCTGCTGTCGCTGAGTTTAAGGCAATCAGCACCTCATGGCCTGAAGGGGACAAACCCCAGTGCATCATTGTTGTTTACCTCTTCTACACAGTCATAGAGCCATTACTTAGAGCCAAAATAGGCAAGACGTAAACCTTATGTAAGTGAATAATAAGGTAGCTAGAAAATTGGCTGGATACCAGGTTCAAAGGGTATGCTCAGTGGTTCAAAGTCCAAGAGGAGGCTGATGTCCCTTTAGGATGAATACTAGGGCCACTACTATTTAATGTCCTTTTTATGACTTGGATGTTGGGAGAGAGTGCACTCTCAGCAGATTTGCAGATGATACTGAATTGAGCAAGAGTAATTTGTTCAGCCTTAAGAAGAGAACATTAAGGAAGGATCGTATTGTTGTCTTCAGCTACCTTTTGGGAAGTTACAGAGAAGACTAAAAAGATCTCTTTGAGAATTGTGCAGGGATAGGACAAAACAAATATAAGCAAGTTGGAACTTGGGAAATTTTGATTACATAAAACAAAAAAACCCAAAACTTACTTTGAAAGGGTGGTCAGGCACTGAAAGAGGTTGCACAGAGAGTTTGTAGACTTTCAGTCATTAGGGATATTCAAAATTTGACAAGACGGAGCTCTGTGCAACCTGATGTAGCTGTACCTCCTCTGAGTAGGAGGTTGGACTATGTGACCTCCAGAGGTCCCTTTCAACGTAAATTATTTTGTGATTTCATAATATCTGTTGTCATCTGAATTTGCATGCTTAGCTTAAGGTTAGCCACTTTTCAAGTGCAGTAAGGAAGATTTTTTTTTTTTCCTAATAGAGCTTAAATATTTTCTCCTGTACCCTCAATTTCTGTTTTGCCATCCTTGGCAGGATTCACTTGTTCTAGGTAGAACTGCTGCAGAGCACATTGCTAGTTGGTTTTTAACAGAGTTAGTGAAAATTCCTAGCCAAAGGGTGTCCAAAATAATAGGTGAATGGGTTTTCCTCAAGGCTCAAGGAGTTCTTAGTTTAGCAAAACCAGAGAAGGAAGACTGAATTCAGCAATTTTTCGTACCCAGTTTGATATCCTGCATCCCTGTCAGCATCTGATACGGTGTGTTTCTGATACTTATTTGAAGAAGATGCATTATTGGTACAGTTTTAGATTTTAGTATTAAGCGAAACATCCTATTGCAGAACAGGGCCACCAGGTGGGGTGGAGAAGTCAAGTGGAGCTGTGATTTGTCTGAGATTCCCTGTTTGGAATGCCTTAGTGCACTGATACAGAAAGAATCGCTTTGCCCTGGCCCCCTGAATTCTCTGGTTAGTCTTGCTGTAAACTTATTATCATTAAATTGTAATTAAATTTTTCTCTTCTGTCATTGTAATATACAAATCTGAAATGTTTCTTTTTCAATTTTTTTTTTTAATTCATAGACGAAATATTCATGGTGTATCTAAAGAAAAGATCAAAAGAATGTTGGAACGATATGAACACTGCCTTACTATTAGTTCAATATTGGATTCTTCAGTCCCAGACAAATCAGAAGCTGCTGGCTGGAGTGAAAATCCTTGTCAGGAGCAAAGCAATAGGTTAGATTCTT
Source organism: Calonectris borealis (assembly GCF_964195595.1). Classification (NCBI taxonomy): domain Eukaryota; kingdom Metazoa; phylum Chordata; class Aves; order Procellariiformes; family Procellariidae; genus Calonectris; species Calonectris borealis. Next base: position 26,897,821 of record NC_134315.1, read on the forward strand.
TTACTAGCTTTGTAGTTTCAGATAAAAGGCTAAAAATTCAAACTTCATAGCAACGGAACCTGGATAATGGTGTTGAACAGTGAATGCATTAAAAATTAGTTAAGTAATAAAAAGAAATACACTACATAGTTTTCTTAATTTTTAAGAATTTCAGGATTTCTAGAAATGAGCAGTCAAGGGATCTGGTCAACTTTCCGATGCTTTTTGAAAACCTCCCAGTATGGCTGTGTGTTACTTTTCAATAGGCCAATCTTGATTGACTTTCTCTTATCTTAGAAATGTGCTGTTGGATGTGTGTTGTAGATACAAAACACTTAAAATCTATAAAATGCTTTTCAGAAGAATCCCAAATATGAGCAAATTACTATTTCTGAGTCTGTGTGTTGGTATTAGATGATGTCTTTGTGGTAGACAGTGGATTCTTCATGCAGTAGTAATGAGTTATCTACTTGCTCTTAAGTATATTTAATTTAGACTTGTCTAGATTTAAATTGGTTGTGTACACGACTGTTTTGTAGTGGCTAATCTGAATAATGCTGTATATGCATTATAACGATGCATAAGAAATCAGATTTTATTGTAGTTATTATTTCATTTGTTTTTTGCATGCTTAATGTATTTGAAATGAAGTGGGCACTGATAATTAATGGAATGTAGTTGACTGTGAAAAATGGTGTGACAAGAAATGGCACGTCCTCTCTTAGTTAACTTCCAGACTTTCTTTAGGATTGAGCCATCAGGAGAGGGCAACAGTCATTAAATAAAAGCATATTTACCAGTTTGCTGATCTGAAAGAGGAAATGTCGGGCAGCAGAGTGCTTCAGTACATAACTGAATGCTGGGAATGGGGGAAAATAGACTCCTGAGAAAGTATTCTTAGGCCCATGCTGAAGTAAAAAAGGGATACTTTCCAAGGAAATTTTGATTTGCTTAGCTCCTTCTTTTTTATAAAGGAGTGTTGAGGTTAGGGCTGTAAGTCATCTTAAATTTGTTTTCCTCTCACAAGCGTTCTCCAGGTGGATGATTAATGTCCTAAAAGGTGGTTTCTGGTCTGTAATTTGAAAATATTAAATAGCCGAGCCAAAATTAAAAATGTGCACAAGTGCTTCAAGAAAGTTTGAAATGGGTTTATCTTTCATTCCAATTTGTCTTTCAGAAAGAGAGGGGCACATCCTGATGTAAAGGAAGAAAAACCTTTTGCTTCTCATGTGGAGTCTCTTGAATTAGCAGAAGATGATAAAACTTTTCCCAGTACTTCTCTAACATTAGAAAGTAACTGTGATCCTGAATATTTTCAGAAAGAGGAAAAAGAAATGGGAAGTAACTCAGTGGAACACAATTCTGAGAACAGCACTGTTCAAGATGTCTTGGATGTTTATTTATCAGATTGTGTAGAAGGAGAACTGCCCTTGGAGAAGAAAGAAGAAAAGGGAGAAAAAATAGAAAAAAATACTGACACAGAAATGGATGAGGTTGATGTGACCACGACTGAAGAGACTGTGTGCTTGCATACAGGAGGAGTTGAGGAACACAGTGATGACAACATTCTCAAAGTTCAAACTGAAGTTGAACAATCTGGCGAAATATGTATGGAACCAAAATCTACACAAAGTAGTAACATAGTGGAACCAAGCAGTTCAGCTTTTGACATGTCAGGAAAACCAGAACTACTAAATTTTTTGGGTGACTGGCCTGTAGAACAAACAATGGGACAGAGAGTCAAAAGAGCTAGAAGGCTAGAAAAATCTTCTCTGAAGAGCGATATGGAAGGTAAAATTCCCACTCAGCAGCATCCTGAGTTAGGTAAAGAGCAAGCAGGCCTGCCTGGGACCTGTACTGTTGAAAAAGGACATGAGGAAGAAAATCCAGCCTCTAGCTGTTCCTCTGTTAGTTCAGACAAAGTCACACCAGAATTGCAAATGATAGGACATTGGCCTGTCTCAGGCTCATTAGAACAGAGACAACAAAGGTCAAGGAGAATGAGAAAGACAAGTCTAAATCAGTCTGATGAAGGTAGAAATACTGAAGGTGACATTAGTAGAAATGCTCTTGAGACTGTAGATGTGCTTCGTGGGACACCTGTGAACACTGCAGAGCAACCGGATGGAAAGAGTTTGCATATGCACCAACCTGAAACAGTAGCTAGTGAAACAGCAGCTAGTGAAACAGTAGGTGAGAAAAAAACCCAGCAAAATAAGAGAATGAGGAAACATCACAAATTAGCCCTCACTTTTACAAACAACAGTTTGCCCCATCCCAAAGAAGAGGAACACTTGTCTGTGCTTAACGCAGCAGAAGAGAAACATGACACATGCTCAAGTAGACAAAAAAGTAGCCATTCACAGACTGAATCACAGGACTTTGCTCTCCTGTGGAGGTTAGAAAAGAAGATGCTTTTTCCTGAGACTACCAAAGTATTGCATGGCAGACTGGACGGCTTCAAACCCAAAGACGTAGATAATGCCTCAGATTGTCAGGAAAAAATACCCTATCGAGTTATGTATGATAAAAGTACATTTGTGGAAGAAAGCGAACTTATCAATATTGATGAGTCTGAAAAGCTAAATATGCTATGTAAGCTCTTTGAGTCTGTTTCATTTGAAGCTCTGAAAGATCTGTATGAAAGATGTAACAAAGATATAGACTGGGCCACAGGTCTGCTCTTAGACTCTGATGAAAAGTTATGCAAAGATGTTGATACTGAATGCCTTCAAGTAAGAGAAGCTGAGCCAGTTGTTGCAGACCTTGATTTCAAGGCAAGTACAAACTATGGTGAGAATCTCCTGCAAATAGATTGCAAACAAATGCCACAAATAATTGGGGCTGGTGATATCTCTGAGCCTTCAGAAGACAAGAACTCATCACTGAGCATTGCAGAAAGTAGGGCTACCAAGGCAACTGTGACAGATGCTGGTGTGTCTGACTGGTTGACTGCTACCTCATTGAATGATTTGGTGGTACTGAAAAATTCTGGAGATGCGGCCTCTAGAACTGACGCAGGCAGTGCGGCAGCAGGTATCATTGAGCCATCCGTTTCGGGAAAGAAGAAGATAGAGTCTCAGAGTCCTGTTGAAGAAACTATAAATAAGCCATCAGTCTCCCCACTTGATGCAGGTTTATGTATACCCATGACTTTGCCTCATGGTCCTAACACAACTTCAACCAATTTGAAATTTGAATTAAATAATGAAAGTGACAGTAGCCCTTCCAAAAGCAATGCAGAGAATTCCAAAGTGACTGCTTCATTACTGGAAATGGATTGTGCACCTCTGGTGGGTCCTAGGAGTGGTAAAGAACTGGAGACAGATAAAGAAACCCAGGGGAGTTACAGAGAGATATGTGGTAAAGAAGAAATTGAAACTCCAAGTGGGGATGAAACTAAAGCCAAGATACAAAGCCCTATACCAGCATCACGTGCAGCCTTCAATATAGATTGCCTGGAACTAACATTACCTCCTGAACTGGCACTGCAACTGAAAGAAATATTTGGGCCTGTTGGCATTGATTCAGGTATGGGCATAATTATATCCACATTTTTATGAAAAAACTCAGTTTAGGTAAGAAAACCTTTCTTCCTTTGTCTGTGCTTTTTTCCCTTCTTGCTTGATTTTTAGGGAACAGATTTGCACAATTCCTCATGATACTGCTGTTTGCTTTCGTTAATCCAGAAATGGAACTGAACTAAGTGTGGCAAAAAATATAAATGCAGTAGTGCTACCTTCTGCCTTTGTCTTTTTGTATATGTGCGTACTTTAAAGGCATAAGAAAATATATTGGCTTATTTGCATTTTGAGCCTATATTCAAACTCTGAAGGGATATTAAGATGATGAGGAAGATGCAAATTATGACTGGTTAGGAAAAAAGAAAGAAAAAAGAAAGCTTTAGGCATCAGTTAAATTGGGGAAGGAGATGATGAATGGTTTAGAGAGAAGATAAAGTATGGCTATACTGAGACGAGGAAAACAGACTAGTCTGCTGAGACACTATGATGAAGGAAGCCATAAGCAGCTTGAACATGCATCACAAAAGTTAAAGACTAATAGAAAAAGGAAGAAAAGAAAACACAAGGAATATAGAGCTTGTTTGTTTTCTATCTTTTTTTTTCTTTTTTTTTTCTTTTTTCTCTTTTCTCCTGAAGATTACTTGATGTGAAACCCTGGATATCCGATTTCTTGGTGGGTTTGACTGCTGGCCTCTTTGCCTTCCATGCCTACCTCCTCCAAAAAAAATGTTTGTTTTTGAAAGCAGAAGGGTGTTTTATTTTGTCTGAAATATGCCCTGCCTTTTTATTTGATACATTTGTACTTCTTGCCCTTTTATTTTTGAAAGGGCGAGAAACAATATCAGAAAGATCTTTTAGGGAAAAGATGTATCATTATGATACCATGATAATTCCTGCCGTTTCCTTTAGAGTTAGAGGGCATACTTGGAGTTTGCTTCTCTGAGTTTGTGTGTTTGAAAGGAGGGATGTGACTACTGTTGGGCAGTGGCGAGTCTGTTGTGTTACCTAAAAGCAGTTGCCTGTGGATTGCAATAAAATAGGGGGAATCACAGTTTCACAAATGAAACTGTGGTTGTAAATTAACAGTGGCTTTGTAAAAGAAGGTTCTGCTAGAAAAACGGAAAAAAGGAGGAAAAATGTAGTTGTTCAGGTAGTCATATTTCAACAAGATACAATTAATGTTAACTTGTTTTTTCCTACCCTTTCTGAGTTTTTGAACACCAGATAATGAATTCTGTGTGGAATGCTTTTTATTTTAACTTGGCAGTTGCTGAAGTTTTTTTCAGGAATGACAGTTTGTGCAGAATCTCCAGAATTCAAGTTAATAAGTCTAGGCTACTGTACTTTAATTGCTTAGATAAGGTTTTATAGAATGCTTTAATGAATATATTTTCTTTCTTCCATAAGGATCACTAACTGTTGAGGATTGTGTGGTTCATATTGATCTGAACTTGGCAAGAGTGATTCATGAAAAATGGAAAGAATCTATTCTGGTTAGTAAATTTCTTGCTTATAATATGGTATGGCATGTTTGTGCTTTGTCAGACCATTTGTCTACTTACGTGTTGGTCTAAATGTGTAAGATACAAGTATCTTCGTGAGAACAATGATAACATACAATAGTGGTTTGTAAAACATGTGGAGTATATCAGCATGTCATAATCATAAGAGCTGTTGAAAGACAGTTTAAGAAATGAAGAAACTGTCATGAGTGCCTCATCAGGAAACCAAGATTCATAAAAAAGAAGGATCATAATGCACAATTTCACTACAAGATTGATCAAAAATTCCACTGGCCAAAAATCATTACTGGGTTTTTGACATGTAAGAAGAGTTCTTTTATAAATAGAATCACAGAATCGTTAAGGTTGGAAAAGACCTCTAAGATCATTGAGTCCAACCATCACCCCAACACCACCATGCCCATTAAACCGTGTCCCTAAGTGCCTCATCTACACGTCTTTAAAATACTTCCAGGGATGGTGACTCAACCACTTCCCTGGGCAGCCTGTTCCAAGGCCTGACCACTCTTTCAGTAAAGAAATTTCTCCTAATGTCCAGTCTAAACTTCCCTTGGCGCAACTTGAGGCCATTTCCTCTCGTGCTATCACTAGTTACTTGGGAGAAGAGACCAACACCCACCTCACCACAGCCTCCTTTCAGGTAGCTGTAGAGCGCAATGAGGTCTCCCCTGAGTCTCCTCTTCTCCAGACTAAACAACCCCAGTTCCTCAGCCACTCCTCATAAGACTTGTGTTCCAGGCCCTTCACCAGCTTTGTTGCCCTTCTCTGGACACGCTCCAGCACCTCCATGTCCTTCTTGTAGTGAGGGGCCCAAAACTGAACACAGTGTTCGAGGTGCGGCCTCACCAGTGCCGAGTACAGGGGCACGATCACCTACTCCTAGGGCTACTCCCTACTCCTGCTGGCCACACTAGTTCTAATACAGGCCAGGATGCCGTTGGCCTTCTTGGCCACCTGGGCACACTGCCGGCTCATGTTCAGCCGGCTGTCAGTCAGCACCCCCAGGTCCTTTTCCTCTGGGCAGCTTTCCAGCCACTCTTCCCCAAGCCTGTAGCGTTGCCTGGGGTTGTTGTGGCCGAAGTGCAGGACCCGACACTTGGCCTTGTTGAACCTCATACAGTTGGCCTCGGCCCATCGATCCAGCCTGTCCAGGTCCCTCTGCAGAGCCTTCCTACCCTCGAGCAGATCAACACTCCCGCCCAGCTTGGTGTCATCTGCAAACTTACTGAGGGAGCACTCGATCCCCTCATCCAGATCATTGATAAAGATATTGAACAGGACCGGCCCCAGTACTGAGCCCTGGGGAACACCGCTCGTGACCGGCCGCCAACTGGATTTAACTCCGTTCACCACAACTCTCTGGGCTCGGCCGTCCAGCCAGTTTTTTACCCAGCGAAGAGTGCAAATGTCTAGGCTGTGAGCCGCCAGCTTCTCTAGGAGAATGGTGTGGGAGACAGTGTCAAAGGCTTTCCTGAAGTCCATGTAGACCACATCCACAGCCCTTCCCTCATCCCCTAGGAGGGTCACCTGGTCATAGAAGGAGATCAGGTTGGTCAAGCAGGACCTGCCTTCCATGAACCCGTGCTGGCTGGGCCTAATCCCCTGGTTGTCCCGGACATGCCTTGTGAGCGCCCTCAAGATGAACCGCTCCATGATCTTCCCGGGTACCAAGGTCAGGCTGACAGGCCTGTAGTTCCCCAGATCCTCCTTCCGGCCCTTCCTGTAGATGGGCATCACATTGGCAAGCCTTCAGTTGTCCGGGACCTCCCTGGCTAACCAGGACTGCTGGTAAATGATGGAGAGCGGCTCGGCAAGCTCCTCCACCAGCTCCCTCAGTACCCTCGGGTGGATCCCATCCGGCCCCATAGACTTGCGAGCGTCCAGGTGGCGTAGCAGGTCGTTAACTGCTTCCTCTTGGGTTATGGGGGGTTTATCCTGCTCGCTGTCCCTGTCTTCCAGCTCAGGGGGCTGAGTACCCTGAGGATAACTGCTCTGACTATTAAAGACTGAGGCAAAGAAGGCGTTAAGTACCTCAGCCTTTTCCTCGTCCTCAGTGGCAACGTTCCCCCCCCCAGCATCCAATAGAGGATGGAGATTCTCCTTGGCTCTCTTTTTGTCGTTAATATATTTGTAAAAGCATTTTTTGTTGTCTCTCACGACAGTGGCCAGGCTGAGTTCTAGCCGGGCTTTTGCCGTTCTAATTTCCTCTCTGCATGACCTAACGAGATCCCTGTACCCTTCTTGAGTTGCCTGCCCCTTCTTCCACAAGTGATAAACTCTCCTTTTTTTTCCTGAGTCCCAGCCAGAGCTCCCCGTTCAGCCAGGCCGGTCGTCTTCCCCATCCGTTCTTCTTGCGGCACATGGGGACAGCCCGCTCCTGCGCCTTTAAGACTTCCTTCTTGAAGAACGTCCAGCCTTCCTGGACCCCTTTGCCCTTCAGGACTGTCTCTCAAGGGACCCTCTCGACCAGTGTCCTGAGCAGGCCAAAGTCCGCCCTCTGGAAGTCCATGGTAGCGGTTTTGCTGGCCCCCCTCCTTACTTCACCAAGAATCGAGAATTCTATCATTTCATGGTCGCTAAGCCCAAGCCGGCCTCCGACCACCACATCTCCCACCAGTCCTTCTCTGTTTGTGAACAGCAGGTCAAGCGAGGCACCTCCCCTGGTAGGCTCACTTACCGGCTGCGTCAGGAAGTTCTCTTCCACACCTCCTTGACTGTTTCCTCTCTGACGTGTTGTATTTCCAGCAGACTAATTATGTATAAAAAACACGTACATTAATTGAGAAGAGTTCTGTAACCTCCGTTCCTTCATAGCCTTATGAAACTCGGAATGCTTTTTGGCAAAATTTTTGTTTGTTTTATTTAATGAAAGTTATGAAGTCTTAGCAGTGGGGCATGTTCCTCTAGTTTGATGTGTTTTCAGAAAGATAGTTCTATCTTTTAAACTTCACTTCGTAATTATTTTTCTTAAATATATTTCTTGTAAAATATCCAATCTTTGAGAAATACTATGAGACATTTTGAAGCTGGTTTACTTAGAAACTAACACTTGCAAAGTTTCACTGCAAAATTTATAGCTTACTTATTACATTGATGGTTTTACTATTTTTATTTTATTTTATTATTTTTTAGAAACGTCAGAGGAGAGATGAATCGTGTAAGTTGTCTGCAGAAGGTGTGTTACGTATTTCTCTTAATTGTAAAAAATACTTCAGTCAGGTTGCAAATATTCTGTCTATTGAAAAATGATGGATTCATTTATTAAGCTAAGCCCTTGGTTCTGTTTACGATTTTCTTACGGAGGTGTGGGGGGAAAAAGAAGTTAGTTATAAGCAGAATCACTAGTCCCAAGTAGATGCGACCAAAAATCATTTTATGCACTTCAGAGAACTTAAAGAGAAGCTCTGGCTGTTTGGTAGGACTTCTGTAATCTCTGTGGCAAGAAAAGGTGCGGCCAGAGAATTACTAGCAAAATAAGATTTCTGCAGGTGAGGGAAGGAGGTCAGGACTACAACATTCACACGTTGTTGTCCTGGTCAGAGGAATTGATTGTAGCAGGAGGATATATGTCCTTGTTCAAAAAGTGTTAAAATCTCTAGCAATCTAGTTTTCATTCAGCTCCCAGAAGAAATGTCAGTCTACAGCAGAACCCCCCTACTCTTGCATGGGACCTGGGTGAAGACTTGGATTGCAATGTGGGTCTCCACTCAAATGACCAAACAGTGCTGTTAGCATTACTCATAGAAGTGTAAAACCAGATCGTTAAGCATCTGTCCTTAAATTGTAGAGGAAAGGCAGGTAAACATGTGAACACATGAGTCAATAATTCTCTTATAAAAGCAAACAAACCTCCCCACTTAATGTATGTGCAAGGTAGTTTACAGCTGTGAGATATGTTTTGGCACTTGAAAATTTGGTGAGGGAATCTGATGGTTTTGCTTTTGTTTTATAAATTAGATAAAGATGATCAGACAGTCTTTGGAAAATAGAAGTGAGGAAGGTGAAAACAATGTGTTGTTTCTGTTTTAGCATTAATAATATTGTTTTTACAAAACCCAAATCATCTAGGTTGAAAAACTTATCTTAATTATTTTGGCTTTGCTTGTATAAATAAGCTAATAATTGTTTTATTTGTCACCTCATTTTTATTGCTTTTGAAGGTCCTACTGTGATTCAGCAGATAGATACAGATGACTCAGAAATGCTGTTATCTCTGAATGCAGACAATAAAATACAGAAGAAAAAAATGAGTTGGGTTTCAGGCTCATCTAATGACATACAGACTAAAAAACCAGACACATCAGACGTTTTTCCTTTTATGGATCACTGGAATGCTCAGATTCAGAAAGTTTCTCTCAGACAAATAATTTCCGAAGAAATAGCTATGCAGGAGAAACAGGATCTGGTATGGATAGCACCAGTTTTTTACGCAGTTTAAATTCGTTACTGTTAATGAAGCAGAATATGTCTTATCTGGTGACTCATCTTTGTGCTGCTGATTACAGCCTGAATTCGTGAGACAAATGCATGCCAATTAGTATTGTTGATTACTGTGATACAGGAGTTTGCTTGTGGTAGATGTTTGTGTTTTAAAAATTAAATCTCATTTTAAAATGTAATATTTTGATTGTTTCACAAACAGATCATGGTGTGTTTCACTATACAGGTTAGCATTTGTGTTTGGTTGACTTGTTTTTTGATTGCTTACCTAAAAACAAAGATCAGTGTGATTTCCCACACTTTTTATTGGGAAAATGATATCAAAAAAAGTTCTTAATTAGCTCCATGCCTTGTTTGTTTAGAAGTGGATTGAATTGATTTTAATATTTTTTGTAAGGAGAACCCACAACATTCCTAACAGATGAGACATTAAAAGAAGTACTTGAGGTTAATCTCAAACAGATTTCTGTACCCACTTGTCAGAAAATAGTAATTTTTCGAAGGATTTTTATTAATACTGTATCTTCCACACAGTTCCCATACCCTGTCTGGTTGGCATGTGCATAATACTGCCCTCTACGGCCTGGCAGTTGTTCAGAACAGGCATTTTTAATTGGTAATTGTCTCTGATAAGGAGCTGTCCTAAAAAAGAGGAGCTTTGTATGGTATAGAAAGTTGGGTGGATTAGCCTGTACTTTGAAAGAATGGCTTGTGGATTCTTTCTTTGAACTGCATGTATGTGGCTTCCTGATAATAACAACTGTGATGTCCGTAGCTTTTTTTTCAGTTTGGATTCATGAAGCTTGGCTTTGTTTTGACGACCTTTTTTTTTGTTTGTTTTTAAATCTGAGTATTGGAATGATCAGTCCAATTTCTTCTGGGCTATAATTATGTTTTCTTCTCAGCATGACTTCACAAATATGAGTATTTATTACAGCTTCAGAAACACCAAAACAAAATTGTTTACACTGTTTAATAATAAAATGTTGTTTCAACCCCAGGCCCTCAATATAGAGCAGAGAGGTGGACTTTGCACAAGCTTAGCATTGGACTAGACAGACTAGCAGGGAATGCATTCGAAAATTTAAATTCCTCCTAAAAAATCCTCATTTTGCTTTGTCCAAGTTATGAGGGACCTCCAGCGGAGTCACTTCAAATGACTGCAGAGTACTGCAGTGGTGTATAATACAACTCGCCTGGCCCTACTTTATTCTCATCAAATCAGTGTCGCAGGCCGATATTGGCATGTTGTCATTGCTGTGGGTACATACCTACTGAGTAGATTTTTTTTTTTTAATCTTAACAAATAACAGTAAAGTTGGATTGGCTCTGCTGTTACTATATTTTGTTCTAATCAAGAACTTGTAATATTTTTCCTTTGTCTTCTGGGTAGAATCGTGTTCCTTCTATGGCTAGAAAAGACTGTGCCGCTAAACTAAAGGAGAAGCAACTGTTTGAGATGTTTCCAACTATTAATCAAAATTTCTTAATGGATGTCTTCAAGGACAACAAGTAAGAAATCTTTAAAGTTCTTTGTAAAAATGGTACTTGGTAACACTTTACAGTGCGCAATTACTGTCTTAAATATTGAGTTAAGATACTGCTAAAGAATGTCTTTTTCTAAACTGGCACACTTTTTGTAGAGCTAAATAAAGGCAAAACTAGCTGGTCTTAAAAGCAAAAAGGGCATAAAAACTATATGTATAGATTTGCTTGGTTTTTTTGGGAGTAGATGGTTTCTCTCATTGGGAGAAAAATGTCTCTGGCTATTGACCTTTGACTGACTGTCAGTGGAATTGTGTATTTACTCTCGATCTGCGGTGTAAATCAAGTGGGAGAAATTAGTGGGGGTGGTAATAGTGGGTTCACAGAAAATGGCATCCGCCCAAGAGGAAAACTCCCATCACCTGATGTTAGCTGTGAGTACTTTTCTGGTTAATACAGCAGCTTTGAAGGAATGAGCCATCTCTCAATCTCTTTCTGCTGACATTCTCTTTCTCTTTTCTGCATTATATTTCTGGGGTACGGGACTACTTTCTTAAATCCAAGTTCCTGAGAACTGAACTTTTTTTCAAGAGAAATTTCTGTTTTCATCCTTGGCCAGCTGAATATCTGCCTCTACATATGGATTTGCATGCCTACTTGTCAGTCTTTCTGCTTGTCCAGGTTGTTATCAAAACCTTTCCTTGTGGGGTGTTTAAAATACGTCCTTCATCCATCTCTTGTTTTCCACATTCTAAATTCTCTTCCTAGTGTTGCCTTTTCCAAAATCTATCTTTGCTTTTGATCAGTCTTCCTCTTGTCTGCTTACTGAACAGCAAGAAGAGTGAAGAAGAAAGAGGGCTTATTAGAAATCTGATGGCAACTGATGTCCTATTCTTATTTAATTAAATTTAATAACAAAGCTTGACTGGAAATACAAGGATTTTCCTGCATAATGGTTTCAGAAAACTGAGCTAGTTTTAAACCAGTTTGTACTATCTAACCCTGACCAGAGAAGATTTAAGATAAAGTAACTTCTCCAGCCCAAAAAGCAGTGTTTATTTCTAAACTAATATCTGTCTGATTAAGGTGGGATGCAATTTACTTTAGTATTTCATTGTCCTTTTAATATTTAAGTGCCCCTCAATTACATTTCAGTCAACCAAGACTGCATGTGTGTTGATGCCAGTAATGCAGTACAGTGAGCCTGCAAGCCTTTTTGTAGTAAGGTGGAAAATTCCATTCCAGTGCTTTTATTTCCGTTGTCATGTATTTCTGTAACAATATCAAGGTTTGTAATATGCATTTTCATAAATGTAGCTGCTATTAATGTATTTGTAAAGTCACAGATTTTACTTATCCTTTACAGCTACTCTTTAGAACAAACTGAACAGTTTCTGAACTGTGTTCTGGAGGCAGATCCTGTAAAAACAGTTATAGCTCAAGAAAGTGTTCAGCAAAATGAAATTGTTTCTTCCTACAGTGCTGCAAAGAACCGGGAGAAGAAGGTATTTTTATTTTTTTTAAATAGCAGTTACAAACACATCCAAAACTATGTTAATGAAAACACCGTACAATGCATACTTAGCTTCAACATTGCAAATTCCTACAGGCAAAAAAAAGTAAGGAAGAGGATGATCCTTTGAGTGAAATATTTCAAGAATTTGAGTATCCACAATATGACGATTTAAGAGCAGAAGCTTTTTGTCACCAGCAAAAGAGACAGGAATGTTTGAAAAAGGCTGGGGAGGCCTATCGCATGGGTATGAAGCCTGTGGCAGCATTTTATGCACATCAGGTAAATGTAAATATTGTGCTTTTTGCCTGAATTTAGTGAGGTACTTAAATACTGAATTGGAAGTGATAAGAAAAACATTGTGCCTACTGGAGTTGATAAATTTGCTCTATTATTGTTCCTTGTGTAAGTGTTATATTGAGAATCACCTTACAAGTAAACTTCCTTTCACTAATAATGATACTGATACAGGAAGATAATGTAACCAAATTCAGTGCAAGACCTCATGAAAGATGATATTCAGTGCTTAGTCACACATGCTCGTTTTCTCATAGATCTCACTCTCGCATCCACGTACTCGTAAGCACCAAGATTTGTGTCCGTATGGTCTGGCCAGGTTCACTCATGTGCGTCATGGACTGCAACAATCATCAGTTTTTGAATCCTCTGTATGTCCCTTGGGTTCATCTTAATTGGTGATGAACTGTTTTTAGACACGTCTTTTGTACTTTTTAGGCGTCAGACAGGTATTAAGATGTGATCTTTTGCTTCAGAATCTTGCTTGCTTCATCCTTCATAAATCCTGGGCAAGATTGCTGCCTGCTGTCTTTGCTTCCTCATTCTGACTATCTTTATGGCTACAGTCTGTCTTGGGTTGGGATAAATGTGGTGTGGTACGCCATGCTTTTTGCCATCCGTCTGGTTTTGGAGTGTAGATCTGCTGCTGATCAGTCTTGTGTGCTCTGGCCTTGGAGCACAGGCTCTCTGGTCTTGACTCGAGCACATTTCTCAGTATATACAAGTCTGATTACTGTTGATCATTGCTGTTGATCATATTCTTGATTATATGTATCAACTGTTCCTGTAGCCGTTCCTCCATGTTGGTTTCTCGGTGCCTTCACACGAGACCCTTCCATTCATGCTTCATTCAGACTACTCCTACAAATTCTGTTACAAACATCTTCAAAGGCTGTAGCTTCTCCCTGATCTAATAGCATATAAAAATTCGGTAGGAATTCACATTATAGCATTTAATTCGAAACTATGAATTGCATTAGGACAGAACAAAAATGTAATAATGAATCACTTGGATTTGCTTATTACCTTAAAAAAAGCTTTCATGCAATTGGTATAACGTATCACTCAATGTTTAGATTGTTACTATGCATGTAGGAAATATTGATTATCGGTCTTTATAATGAACTCTTTACGTTCTTTATTTATATATTCTTGGAGATTGGAGAGATTCTAAACAAAGGTCTGCATGATTTCAAATAGAAATGTAATTTGAAGTCCTGTCTTACTTTTGTTCGTAGCCATAACGACAACTACAATCTGGAAATTTATTATATGTTTTCTTTTAGGTAATAAAAAGGCAAACTAAGCTACCTTTATTCACGAAAAATACTTTATGCTTGGTGGCCTTAGCATGTCTTGGGAATCCTCTGCAAGTGAGAGTTACGGGGCTGGTGTCTCTGGTCTGACACTAACACACTTCAGATGATCCATTTTAAGAAAGTGTAAGACAGACTGTCACTTCTGTTCTCTTGAGCCCTTGTCAGTCCAATGACTGGAGTTAAGTCTTCCATTCCTTTTCAGATTGTGCCTACCGATCTTTGAAGACATAATTTGTTGCTTCAGTCTCTCAGATACTGTCACTGCAAGGTCCATGGGAAATAGTTGGTACTTGTTCACTGTGTAATGTGTAATAACCCTGTACTGCTCCTCGCCCCTAATTCCAATAGGGACTGTATTGACCTTGTCAGTCATAAAAGATCTGTCAAAAATATTAGGAGGGATAATAGGCAACTATTTAAAAAAAAAAAAAAGAAAAAAAAGTGTTTTCCCTTGGCTTGTCTGATTTTTAGGGATTGCATTCAGAAGAATTAACCTCAACTATAACACTCAGCAAGTTTTTCCTGGGCTGTTGGGCAGTTTCTCTGACATTGTTTCATTAAACTTTTAGCAAAATACTTTCAGAAAGTAAAATTCTATTGTTAGGATAATAAATCTGAAAATCAGCATGGAGTGTAACTTTTTACCTTATGTAAAGACCTTATGGTTTTGTGCCTTTTCTGGCTTCTTTTCTTTCTTGTAAGGTTTTTGTTATAATTTCTTCTTTGTGCCAGCTTTGACTAGTTTCTTAAGAACAGATTTCATGAAATCTCCTTGTGAGTAGGTCTCACTGAGCCTCTTCCAGAAGTTCTGTTGCGTTTATAAATTTTACTGCTTCAAACTGTGAGCTAAAAACACCCTGCCAGTACTGTCATTTTGAACCCAACGACCAGTGTGGAGCTTCGATTATGTCTCAGCGTGTAATAGTTGCTGTGCTTATGAATAAAGGGTCGCCTTCATGAGCAGAAGATGAAAGAAGCCAACCATGCTGCTGCTGTGCAAATCTTTGAGAAAGTAAATACTTCCTTGCTGCCTATGAATGTGTTGGATCTGCATGGTCTCCATGTGGATGAAGCTGTGAATCAATTGTCCAGAGTGCTGCAGGAAAAATGTGAAGGTAGGAATAAGCTAATAATTCCTGTCCCCTAAAAGTTATTCCCCTCATTTGCTAGTAAGAAATCACGGTATATGGCAATATCAGACGGAATGAATGTAATTTAATAACATGTAAAAACAACTGGCTTTTGTGTTGTTTTATTTCCAAAGTTCCCCCATGGAATTGTTTTCCTTTGACATGGCAATGATTCTTTTTGCTCTGTCTTGCCCCCCCCCCCGCCCCCGTGCTTCTTTGTAAATCTTCCTTTTCCTTCTGCTTTATCCTTTACTTTTATTTTTTTATTGAAGACTTGATCTATCCTTCCTGGCATTTTTAACAGAGGTGGTAATGCAAACATTTGTGTTGTCTTTGCAGTGCTTTGTCAAAACTATGTTGCTTTTTGAATCTTTAAAGAAAAATCATTATGTTGGAATTCTAATCACAATGATTATATTGCCTTGAACTTTTACACGAAAGTGTGTGATTTGAGCTGTCTTTCAGTAACTTCCATATCGATTTGTTAGCAGGATCTCTTGAGATCAGAATACTGCTGCTTCCATAAATGTAATTTTGTGCAGTTTTGCTTGAGGGCTTGTTTTTTCTCCCAATGGAGTGTTCAAGTACTTCATGAGTGTTCTTGCTGTAAAAAGATACATTTTCTGCATTATTAGTTTACCCTATAAATTTAAGCACGCTGGAAATGCTTTTATAAGAAATATTTCTTACACAAGGTACCACTGCACAAACGTAATTTTTTGAAACAGCTACTCTGCACAGTAGAAACAAAAGTGTTCAGTTGGGCCTTAGATAATCCTTTTCTTTCAATATACATCAGAGATAATTAAATTGCATTATCTTGTGCTATTCCTAAAATTATGTTTTTATATTTTAAGCTGTAACCTAATGCTTTTTAGAGCTAAATTTCCTGAGCTGTACTTACATCAGGAGACCTGGAATGATGGTAGGGGCTCTCTGTTGAGTCCATTCACCTAAATCTAAAAAAAAGTTCGTTTCAGTGTGCATACATGGGAAAGGTATCAATACCTGGCACTTAGTGCTGGCAGAATTAAGAGTAAACTAATATAAAACCCAAATAAAGTTAAGCAACAGAGAGAGAAAGGGTAGTTGAGGAAAGATATCATGTGAACTGATAATCTTAAGCTGGCAAATCTTGGCTTGTTGAGAGAATCCAGTTTAATTTATATTTTTTTTCTCATTTTCAAACTCTTCATCAATTTAGGTTGCTGTGATCTCTGGGAGAAGAGCAGTTTCTTTTCTTATCAGGGCTAGATGCCCTTATAAAGCTCATGTAATGTGTTGATCTGTTGATTCACGTGTTCCAACATACTAGAAGTTAGTCCAAATAAGTGTGACTTAAATGTCAAAAACTGTGGATTACGTTTTCCTTCTTCCTTTCTTTATCCAATAAAATGTTATTTCTTTATTCACATTAATTTAAGAAAAACGTGAAACAATAGAGAGAAGTGTCACTTAAAAATCAACTGAATTACACCCACCTCTTTTAATTTTGCAATTTTAATTTGCATCACAGGATGTAAATTCCCAGTGAAGATTAGATGATAGAAACAATAAAGCTGCTATGAAATTAGAAGGATTTTGTGATGATCACAACGTGCATATTGCAAGCAATCTAGATTTTAAAAGCTGACTGTATTTTTTCAGAATATCTTTTTCAGAAGAGGGGAAAAATGGCTATGTTTATGTAACAGATGCGTAGCCAGCATGGGAAAGCAAAGTTCTAAATCACTAGTGAGAGTCTTCAGAAGCATGGGTGGGAAGGTTATACTGAAATGCAAAGGCTCTGCTGAGAGAAAATTTTAACTGTTACAACCCCTGCTGTTACAGAGTACCAGCAGACGGGTGGTAAGCCCTATCTCAGTGTTATCACGGGAAGAGGAAGCCATAGTCAGGGAGGAGTTGCTCGCATTAGACCAGCAGCTATCAGATACCTCACAAGCCACAACTTCAGGTGAGTTTAGATTTTTGTTACTGATACATTTTTGTCCTTAACCCACATTTAACTAACTGAAAATTGAAGTTAGTTTTAGAATACTGTTAAATTACCAAACAGATGAAGGCAGGTCTGCTGTTTCAGATTAAAGTAGGTCTGCTGTTTCATAAATCCAATGCAATTGTGTGACACAAAACCATCTTATACAGGGCACCCATTGAATGTTAGATTCTTTCCTCTGAGATCGATTAAACCACTATAAATTAAACTTATCTAACATAGTTTATTACATATGTCCATTCAAGGTTGCTAGCTTTACTGTGAAAAGTTGTTAATCCTGTTTTTTATTGATTTCCAATACCTGCTTTAGCTCTCAGCTTCTTAGTGGGACAGCAATTTAGCAAGTCTGGGCTGGCATCAGCGTGTTTGCTGCTTTTTCTTTACAGGAGTGTATGAAGGTGACTGTGAAGGTGGGACTCAGAAATAGCAAAGACTTCCCATTTTCTTCTTACTTTCTACAGAAGACAAGGGAGAAAATCTGTTCTGAAAGAAGAGGGAATGAAAGGGGAGCAGGAAAAGAGGAGCAGAATGAATATAACCAAGAATATTGGGCAGCTTTTTTTTTTTTTTAATCTTCCTCTTAGTTCCTGCTGTTTCCAGCTCTTCACCTCTCCAGACCCTGTAAAATCCGCCTTCACTGTCACATCCAGAAGACATGGTGCTGATTTCCTGACTCTCACACACACACATACTTGACGGAGAACCTTATCACTTTCCATATGTTCGATGAGGGCTGAAGGAGATGGCATTGCACGTAGCTTTCATGTTGAAGCTTCATCTTTTCTCGTTTCACAGGTTCACAGAAATAAAACCAGGCTGCCTGAAAGTCATGCTGAATTGAAGGGTTGTCGAGAAGAGAAGAGGAATAGAGAAACTGAGGTGTCAGATTACAGCTAAAAACTTTTTGAACAACTGCAATAGTATTTTGTAATCTGTTTTAAAGGACGATAGTTTATTAGAAATGGTCTCGATTTACATCGAGCGGTTTTGTCAGTATGTTTCCAAGAAAATTTTTGTGTGGAATGGATCTTTTTTTGAACCTGCAAAAAGAAGACACTTACAGGATTTGAAGTCTCAGAAATGCAGATTAAGAATTCTGCTGAGCAGTATATGATGTTTTAAGGGGAAGTTAAGGTACAATTTTTAAATATAACTGTCTACTTGGCATACCCAATCTACGTCTTTTGATGCTCACACATTTTAATTGCTGTGGATTCTGTGCTTCTAAAATGTAGTACCTTGTACAAAGTTATTTTGTGACTCAGAACTTTCTGCTAAACCCTTCAGAAGAGCACAGGGAAGGTGGAAACTCGATAATTACTGATATTTCAAATCCAGTTACAACTGAGTGCTAAATATTTCCAGGTTTCTTCAAAAGTCTGATAGAGTCTTTTTAGTGGTTATTTTGTGATGGGTTGACCAGTTCTATTGTCCTTATTCCATTCTAAACTTCCCCTGATATAGATGGAAGTTGCATATAAAGGACTGTGCATTAAGACCAGCTGTGTGTTTGGTAATTTTGCAGACTTACTGTGATCCATTAAAGGGAAAAATACAAAGCTGTAGTTCAATCTCTATTTACACATAGCTAATACTGTAATTTTGCAGGAACTGCCTTTACTTTTTTCAACATCTACTGGATTAGAAGTGTTTCTTCCTTTATGGCTTTTTAAATGGAGCAAATTGAGTACTGTTTCACTTTGCAGGTGTCTAATAGTGATGTGTCTTCATTCTGTGTGTATTAAATTTGGTGATTTCCTTGTAGAAAATATGATTGTCTGTGAGACATTTTAAATGTATTTTTAACATCAAATGCTAATACTACAGTAGTAATTGCCTAACTGGAAAGTCTGGGAGTACAAAAGTTATTCTGTTGTTGGTGCTGTTGCATCAGCATCTAGAAATACCTGCGTAAAAAAATACAACAACAACAACAAAAAAAAAGCCCTAAACAAAAACCCCCAAAATTAAATATAAACATCTGTACTTTGGCAAGTGTTTCCAGTAAGCAATCAGAACATTTTTTTAATAGAAATATCTTCTAGAATGCATTACTACTTTTAATTACATTTTTGCCTCTTGAAAGGCAAACGAATTTTTTACTGTAAACTGTTCAATTTTTGTTGTAAGGCTTTTTCAGAACAGGTATGAGTTGTGTATTAGGAATATTAATAGCTTAAGGATTAATGGGAGGGTTTTTTCATTTCAAACCACTTTTGCAGTAAATTTTATCCAGGAACTACATGCATATAAAATTTGTGTATGAATCCATATGTGTGTGCAAGTTCTGCCATTTGTGTGCATGGGTAGTAATAGGCAAGGAACTTCTGTAAGAAAAGCTGTGCACAGAAATAGGTTTCACTTGAAAATGTCTGTATAAGTTGCTGACAAACTGAAAGGCATGATGTTTCCTGTTATACCCATATTTACTGTAATATATACACAGTGAATGCAATGTATGGCAGACTTAAAAATGAGTTTGTCGTGCTTCAACAGATACAATAATCTTTTCATGGTGATTTCAAGTGGAAGAATAGCTTGAATAATATTTAATCAAAGGGACTCTTACTGGAATAATAGACCATCATAATAAGTTTTATATTTTTTGTGGGTACTTAGTTCATCTGAATTGTGTCCCTTCTCTTTTTCTTTCTCTCTGGGCTGCTCTGGTAACCAGTGGGTGAAGTACAAAAGATCTGTGCTCCCCAGACAGCACTAGCAGAGCTGTTTCTGCCACAGCACGATGTCCCGTGCGGTGAAGCCCATGCTCCATCCTCTGTGGCAGTGCCTAAAATGGACTGAGATGTCATTTAGGCACTTGGACTCGAGACAGCAGTTCAGACTATCACCTGTCGAGGATTGCAGATGCTAGAATTGCCGCAGCGGAGCTAGGATCTTTCTTTCGGACCAAGGAACTTCCTTCTGCTCCTGAACAGGTTTTCCTTAGTTCTACTGTTTATAATGAATGGAGGGGCAGCTCTTTAAAACGTAGTCCCTGTTGGTTGACCTGGCTAAGTTGCCCAGCAAAGGTCCCAGTGTATGCTCAGAAGTGCTGAGCTGCTGGGTGTCCAAGCCCTACCGCAATGTGCTTGTAAACAGGGAGGTGCCAACAACTTCTGGTTGTTTTGGGAGGGGGCCTGATTCACTCAGCATATTCACACCATTCCCGACATGGACAAAACCAGCTTAGATTTCAGTTCAAAA
Source organism: Calonectris borealis (assembly GCF_964195595.1). Classification (NCBI taxonomy): domain Eukaryota; kingdom Metazoa; phylum Chordata; class Aves; order Procellariiformes; family Procellariidae; genus Calonectris; species Calonectris borealis. Next base: position 26,918,231 of record NC_134315.1, read on the forward strand.
GATGAGCAGAAAAAGTTGTTTTCTTGCCCATCTGTTCATTGTAATCTAGCTGTTGACAAGTTTACCCTGGAGATGAGAAACACAGCTTTTTACCTTCTTCTGGCCTAGCAAGGGGACAACAATTGCACTTGACTCTCACTTCCCCAGAAAATGCTCTAACCAGTGTGCTCAGGAGTATTCTTGAAGTCACCGCTTCTTGACCCTCTTTCAAAATCGCCACTGCAAGCTAAAAATGCAAGATCAAGGAGACAAAAGAGATTAAAGAATAAAAAGTGCATAAACAGTCTCTGGAAGAGGGCTAGGACTCTTCAGAAAATAAGCTGTTCCCACTGAGCTTCAATGTCCCTCCATATTATTTTTTCGTCTCTTAGTGCTATTTGATTAAATGCATAAAAAATGTTCAGGGCAAAACCTCAGCTCCACCCCTTACTGGGAGAGTTTGTTTTCTCCAGTCTGTCAAAGTCAGCAGAGGAGTACATAGCTTAAGAGCAGTTTGGAGTACTTTTCTCTCTCCCTCTCTCCATTGCCCCTTTGGCTACAGGTCGAGGTTCACTAAGGTACTCCAAATACCCTAACTGGTTATAGGTTGATCATTCGCCTAGTATAAATTGTTTGATTGCAGGCTGAACTTTGATGGAAGATGATGGTTTAAAATCGTAACACGGGCAGAACTACTCTTGCCTTTATTGAAGTTAGTGACAGAGCCTCCATCACCTTCAGCAACTTGGGGTGAGGCATTGCAGTTCCAACTGCAATGGAGAAAATATGAAGAACTCAGCCTTTTTCTTCTGTAGGAGCTTAAGCATGTGCTTAGAAGCTGTGCTGAGCTGGATACAGAATGGAGCAGAAGATCAGTGCACAGAGAGAAAGAAAGCAGACTTTTATTACTAAGGATCTCCATGCCTTCAGCTACTTGCCGAACTGTCCAGAAAAAAAACACTGGACTTCTTGTATTTCTTTGACTGTTTTTATAATGTATAGTGGGATGAATTATATCAAATACAATTGTTTCAAAATGGTATTTCAAAGTAGGTTACATTTTAGAACTTCCAGCTTTTCTGATGTCTTTTGCAGTTACATCAGTGAGAATCCTGAGGCATCGTGTAAATTCTGTATCATCCTATACTTTTGATTAAAGTAGCAGTTAGTATTGCCACCAGCACTCTGAAATAATGTGCGACTGTTAAAATACCTATTTTGTGTACCGCTTTTTATTCAATTCTTCAACAGCATGTGGTTGTGATGACTGGTAGCCTTTAATAGGTGACTTTTGGATTATTTTCTACAAAACATTTTAACATTTATCCCAATTTTTAATTTAGGAAAATTATCTTTTTTTTAAATACAAAATTTAATGCTTGTGCTAGCACTGATGAGTAATCTTACAGTAAAGAAAAAAAAAGGCTCAGAGATGCAATGAAGAAAGATGTTCTCCTAAGTAATGTGAGTGTTTAAAAATATATTTCAGTTGATTGTGAAAGTAGTAGGGCAAAAGTGATTTTTTTTAAAAAATATTTCAAGACACCTTGATAACACTTTAATGACTTTGGCTTTTGCTTTTAACAGTATGTGGTACAATTTTATTTAAACTTAATGTTTTTAGAGGCCTGTTGAAGGACACCTCAGGCAAAGTTTAACTGGCATTTTTTTGTGGCTGCTGTTTGTGGCCATTGTGACTTGGGAATCCCCATTTAAACAATGTCCAGATGCTCTAGTCATAACCTAGAACATCACTAGAACTAGAACATCTGGAACATCACTGTTGTGAATATGTACAGTGTCGGGGAAGATCTTTACATGCTTAGCAGAACGTATTCTAGAAATGTAACTAATTTGTTATTTAATCTTGCCACAAAATATGGTGGGTAGGCGAGAATAATTTCATTGTTGATAATGGCAAAGAAGGATCATCATAAATGTAATATGAGAAATTATACATAGACTTTACATTACTGATGCTTATGTCTTCAAATGCAATTCACATTTCCAGAATAATACTGCCCTCTTTGCAGAGCTGAGGAGATGACAGAATATGAACACAAAGAACAGTTCATTGACTTACCACAATTCCCAAGTATCATGTTCTCTTAAAAAAAACCCACGCAAAACCCAGCCAAAGCCCAACTGTTCATGCTATTTCAGCTAAATAAACTAAAAAGAGGATTAAATGACTTATATGTGAATATGCATGTGAAAAGACCTAGTATTGCAGCTACCAGTTGTAAAAGCTGTTAGGACCAGTACATTGGAAGAGATCAGTGTCTATTTTTAAATTAAAATAAAAATTGATTTTTTTATTTGTATAAAGTTGTAATTTTGCTGTTAACTATAACTTTCATTTTTTACTGAAATACAGTTTTGTAATTTGCTTTTAGAATTTCTAATGTGAAAAGAAATTTACAAAATCTAGTTTAATAAAGGATTTTTGCCACAAGTATAGCCTTCTGTCTTTCCTTGGAAGACTATGTTAAAGCTTGTATAAAATTTTGTCAAATAGTAGTCTTGGAGTTCTGCGTGAAAGCCACTTGCCTTGACTTCAGGATACCATCTGTAGGGAGATGAAGCAACCATCTGCAGGCGTAAGAAGGAACAGATTTGTGGTCTGATTTTAAGTGTTGCGAGTGGGAGCTGAATGCTCACATTACTGAAAATGAGGGTCATAGTTTCAGATTTTTTTTTTGGCCTGAAGTAGCTGAAGAGATGCTGTTCAGGCCTAGCTCGTTTTGTGGGAGAGTGAGGGCAGTGGTGTATGTGAAGGGGAGGGGCAGGTATGACCACTGTAAAGATGAGAGTTTGGGGGGATGGAAGTGTTCTGGATAGACCTCATTTAGCAAGACCCCTTAGGTCAGAGGCAGTGACAGGTCGCATCCTGAGGAGGCACAATCGCTGTATCATTGTGGAGTCAGAGCTAGTAAGCCTGGCTTTTCCCAAGCCTGCTCTGTGCAGATCAAGTGCAGATATTCCTGTGTCATGCTGCTGGAAGTGTGGAAAGACACCTGAGAGCAAAGTGCTGGCTAGAGTCCAGCCTATTTTATTAGCTCGGGTTGAAGACAACTGGCTTTGACCCGAGTTAACTCCTGCAGAGTCGTTCCTATGACTTCATTGCCTTGTAGCTTGGATAGACTGCAGAAACAAGCCAGGTTTTTGCATTTGCACAGCAAAGCCCTAACTAATAAGCTATTCAAAAGAGCAGGGAAAACAGGTTTTTGGAATACATGAAAGCTCGGCAGATGCTGGCTTAGATCTGACATGGCTGATTCTGAGCCACAGCTACTAGACCACAGAATCGCGGAATGTCTGGATGGTTGCGTGCTCCCTACTTACAGGACTCCCTGCTCTGGCAGTGTGGCTCAAGGTCCAGCTAGGGGATTAGTCTCTCAAATTGTGTTTTAAAGTGGAAGTACTGCTGCTTGACTTGCCTGCTCTTTGGGAGCAGGACAGCAGTTCAACGTGGAGACACAGCTTGACTCCTACCCTTGCTAAAACAGTCCATCCCGATTCACCAGCTCCTGTTTCAGTTCATGCCCTTATTTTCTCTTGTGCTGGGCTAGCTCTGAGCTCCCCTCTGCTTGCAGCTGGGAGTTTTCTCCTCGACAGCGCTCTGAGAGTTTCTGAGAGTCCTTCTCCCCATTTAAATATGAGAAGTGGAATATTTTAGTCTGTCCTTACTTATGGAAATGATTTGAACTTTAAGGCTGAAAACTGAAGTGTGGTAAAATAAGAATATTGCTTGAGGCAAACAGAAATTTTCAGCCCAAATCATTAAAGGACAATTAAAGGTTTTGTCTGCCGGTGGAATGCATTGGGTAGCTGGACAATAGGTGGTGCCCTTGCCAATGGCATAGAGTGACAGTGGCAGCAGCTTTTACTGTGCCCTTACCAGAGCTGTTGTTTCTCTGTATGACGTGCGCTAAAGGATGTTATTACACATCACGTGCTGTTCGTTTCTTCCTCAGAGGGAGAATACTGTATTCGGAGTATTGTTTTGGTGACTTTCTTTTCTTCTTTACAGATGGGTGGGGTAGAGTTTGTTTTCAAATATACTTGCTGCTCTGTGCTAAAGATGGGCAAGACAAGTTCATTTTGCACTCAGATTTGAAGATGGTAATGTTGGGGTTTCTCCTTTAGCTACCCTGTGTTGTTTTTTGTAGGTTCGTTGTCTGGATGCTTGGACGAATCAGTCTGTTCGGAGACTGACACAAAGACATTGTGGTGTTTGGTGAAGCCCTGTGACACTGTGGGTGTTGCTGGTGGCACAGAGTCGTCTTGAAAACCCTTGTGGGGAGGGACCCTCTTGCTGTTGCTTGACTTTCTGCATCACGGGGCCTGGCTGGGCTAGCAATAGCTTCTCATTAGCTGCCATCATTAATTGTGCGGGATAGGTCAGGAGATAAAATTCCCTTTTTCCTATAGCCTGAGTGGTTTCTACATGGCATCAAGCTGGGAGGTGCTGTCTTTTGAGGAGTAGCTCAGAGAGCCTTTCCCATAAACAGGGCCTGTGTTTGTCCTGAATGACGGTTAGGAGCTTTGGCTTTCCAGGAGTGTGGCATTTAGCAGCTGTCTCTTGGTAAGGAAGGGCCTTCCTTACCAAACTCATGGTGCCCCTTTCCCCTCTCCACGCTTCTGCCAGGTCCAGGAGTCTTTACCACCCCCAGACTGGTCTGCCCTGTGTCCCTGAGTGCTGGAGAGCCCTTGGGACACTGAATCAGGTCTGCAACCTTTCTCTCCCACACCTCAATGGAAAATATATCAGGGAGATGGTGAGGGAAACTACGGGGCACACAGATATCCTGTAAGCTGTAAGAATCTTTTGGGGAAGATCAATGGAGGCATGTGGATGGGCCACGTCTGAGGGGGCATGTTGCCACATGCAGGCACAGGCCCTGAAAGAGCTGTGGGGAAGGCTGGCTACTGGATCCAGAGGTCAGCTACAACCAAGAGACTGCTGTGATGAAGAAGAAAGGCCTATCATAGCATGAGGGGCTTTATGGTGGCATGGAGTAGGGGCACACCAGTGAATTGAGAGGATGGCAAATACCAGAAGGGATCTGCAAAAGTTGGTAGGGAACGGTGTCATGTGGCAGGTGGGCAGTGCAGAGGTGTCCGGGAGACCCTGAGGCACTGCAGGACCATGTAGTAAGGTACCATGCATGGATGGGACACTACTGCTGGGGCAGCCCGTTTCCCTCAGCTCCAGCAAAGCAGTGCTGGTGTATCCAAACCAGCAACTCAAAGCCGACTGTTGCCGGGACACACCGTTCAGAGGTCTTGCTGAAATAAATGTAGTAGATGGGGCTCAACTTGTTTTGTACTGTGTTCAGGTTTTGGGTTTTCTTTTAGCTTTTTTTTATGTAGCTTTCATATTTTAAGAATGCTACAGATCTTTGTCTTGACTGAGACAAAAACTGCGTTGCAGACTTTGGGGGTGGGGTGGGGAGGACTTGCAGTTTTGGTAGCTTTTTGGCGAACAAATGAGGCTTTTGGCGTCCATTCCACGATGGACATTTAGGCAATCCCTGCCACTTCAGGGTTTGAAAAAGGCAGCCATGTATCCCCATGCCACCAGAGGTCCCCATGGCCTGAGACCCTTGTGCTGTCATGCTATGTGATCTTTAACTCAAGCTGCGGAAACAGAAAGGACTGAGGGGGAGCACAGGATAAAAGCCACCATCTTGCTTCCCTCCCTATTGTCCTAAGCTGTTTTGTGTCCTCTGTCATAGCGTTGGGTCTAAAACTCGATTTGTGTAATCCTTGTGAGTAGGGAACATTTTTTCATATGGCTCAGGAGACATCTTACATGACTTGGGGAGCGCTAAAGTAATAGTAAAAATATTAAATGCTGATGCATTTCCTCAGTGTGATCAGGATATGATATCTGCGACTTTCGTTGGGCAGTAGGACATTTGGGTGTGGTAGTGCTGCTATGACGACTGGTCTTTCTACAAGCTTGGTAAGCAACTGTACAAATCATTATTATTTTTGTGTCATCTTGAGAAACAGGACCCTCCTCCATGACTCTATACACTGGACAGGAGAGCAAGCAATGGAAATCCTCTGCCTGTGCCACAAATTTAATCAGTTTGGTCTGTAAATGGAGGAATGGTAGTCCTCCATTGTGGTAGTCAGGTCGGGCTGTGGGAGCTCCGCATAGTGGTGTTTGCTCTACGTCGGCTAACTCACAAGGCATTGCCTTGGATTCCCACCTCTAAGTCAGGGTAAAAGTAGTCTTCCTCACCTGTGTGTCCTTCTTGCCTTTCCAGATTATCTCCTTTTACTGTCTGTGCAGTCCTTATAGGCAAGCCATGCATGACTGGGAGCTTCAGCTTTTCGGCATTTATCAAGATACCATGTGAAGTGGCTATCTTGATATACTGGAGGGATGATGCACCCTGGCTGGCAGGGGGCTTCCCCCGGAGAGCGCTTTGGGAGCAATTCAGGGCACCTACGTCAGGCTCCTGCTCTGAGCCTGCCTCTGGGGAAACACCTCTGGGTTCATAGACTAGAAAGGAGAAACTGGCTGGTGAAGCGGGGAGCCTGAGGCTGCACAGCATGACTATCCCCATCTCCTTCTTCGGAACAGGATGAAGTGTGAAAAGCACATTCAGAATAAAAACAGCTGCTGCCTTTATCTTGCTGATTTTCCCAAGGGGAACTCCAAATCTTCTGACCTTGCTGGGGCAAGAGGCCTAGTTTGTGCTGGCATTTCTTTTCCTGACAACAATAATGTACAGATTGCAGAAATAACGAGGCAGGGCAGCGCTGCGGGGCGGGAAGGTGCACAAGTGGAGCGGGGCCAGGGGAGGAGCGGCTGCTGGGGCGAAGGGAGAGAGCAGCACCTGGTCGCGCTCGCTGCGGGTGGGTGCCCGGGCGAGCTGTGCGCTTGGCGTTAACATTGCTGGCGGTTCCCCGGGGCCCGGGCGCCGAGCTGCCCTGAGCTGCGGTTTCCTGGGGCGCGGTGCCGCCGCCGCCGCACTCGGGGGGCTGCTGGGGAGGCAGGGAAGGGGGAGCCCCGGGGTCGGCAGGCCGCGGGGGCTGGCCTGGGGCTGCCTCGCAGCAGGGCTGGCGAGAAAGGCTGCTTCCTCCGGCACTTCCCTGCTGTGACAGGGCTCAGCTCGTCGCCCTCCTAGGCGGAATGAAAGGAGGAACCACGGTTTCCTCAGCGATTCTGGCCTCCGTCAGCGTTTTCTCCGCCCGCGGCAGCACTGGGGAGCACCTCAGCTGCCCTGGCCCTTGGGCAAGGCCAGGGGGTGAGTGCGGGAAGCTGGCCTGGCCCTGAAGCCATGGAGTAGCCTCAGGTTGGTGCGATTTCACAGAGAAAACCACTGGAGCCTCCTCCACGGTTTCAGCAAAGCCACTGGGATTATTTTTGCATTAAATCCAGATGGGGCAAGGAAGTGTGAACGTCCCTGGGGAGAGAGAAAATTGCAAAAGTCAGACAATTTACAGAAACAGATGCGGGCTCGCACGCTATGCGTGTGGAAGTGTTTGTTGGCAGGAGGGGGCTGCCCCTCAGACCCCGGGGCTGCCGAGTGGGGCCTGCCCATCCTGCCCGCCCCTGCCTGGGCTCTCCTCTGCCTGCCCTGCAGCCTTGGCCACTGCCTCCCCGCCACAGGCAGCCTGCCTGCCTGGCCATTTTTGCCCTCTCCCTGCCAGCTCCGGGACCCACAGCCACTCCGCGCCCCTCGGGGCTGCAAAAATCTCCTAAGAGCCCCAGCAAAAAAACAACAGCGGGCAAACACGTAAGAAATCTTGTTCCCTGAATAGGGTGGATGGGTACTTTGGGAATTAGTGCCTGATTTTGGGGAAGAAGATTGAATTTGTTCTCAGTGGTGGGACTGCTTTTATGCTAGACTGTCTCAGAACAAGAGATGGGGGAGTTAAGTAACCCTCAGTGCAGTTTCTAAGCACGCTTCCCTTTCAAGAAAGAGGAAGTAGGTTTCATAGTGCCCTGGAGGAAAGCACTTCCCATACATTGTCCTGACCGCCCGTTCTGCACTGGCGTCACCGGAGGAATTGTGCTAGGAAGTTAGCACACCAGTTTCTGCTTATCAGATACCAAGAAAAAAAAAAGTGTAAACATTAGTTTTGTCACACAGCATACGTTGCTGACAACCCGATCTCAAGAGTAATATCCCAGAGAAATAGCTAATCAGTAACTCATATATTGGGGGAAAAGAGGTAAAAGTAGCAAAGAGTAGTTCTGTAGTTAAGACTGCAGAAGGCTGTGGTCTCAGAAAGTAGAGAAATCTCTGCCTGCCTTGGCTGCACAATCGTATGGGTTTAATTTACGGAATAGAGCTATATCAAATCTTGAAAAGAATCTGGATAAAAGTCGATGCCCACACTCAAATGTTAGCGCCAAACCCAAGTTTGATGATCATTTGCATAACTCGGGGTTCTCTGTTTTGGGCTCGAGAGGTCTGTGCTGCTCAGGTGTGCCTGGGCCTGAGTTGCTCAGTGCCTTGCGCCCATCTCAGCACTGTTTGCACTCAGATACTGAGTGGTCCAGGGCCAAATCCACTGGAGCAGGGGTGGCTAGAGGGCTGCTCTGTGGCCACCTGAAGCACAGGACAAGCCTGTCACTGAAGGCAGCTCCATTTCCACGTTACAGAGGGGACAGATCTGCTTTTGCAGGGCAGATGGAGGCAATCCTCAGCCAACTCTGCCTGCTAGGTGTGCTGGTGGTGCCCGTGCTGTGGCTGCCCCATGCTGCCCCTCTGCCTCCTGACAGCCCTCGCATGGCCCTGCCAGGTATGGGACGGCCATCAGAGGAGGTGGCCAGAGGTGGCACCTAGCTGGTGTGGAGCCCATGCCTGCAAGAGTGGGGATCTGCAGCAGTGGCCCTGGCTCCCTGCAGCAGCACAACGCCTCTCCCTCTGCGCCAGAGCTGTGTCGGCTCCTTTGGCATGTCTCAGGGAAGAGGCAATGCCCCAGGAAGGGGCTCAGGAGCTGAGTTGAGTTGAGGGTTGAACTTTGTAACTCGCTCTGTAACTCAGGAGGGAGGCAGGAGGGTCCTTGGGGAGGGGTGGCATTTCAGGCATGCTCCTGCATTTAGGCTTCTCTGTCAGGCAGGCTCCAGCCTGAGTACACTGGAGGGCTTTGACTCACCCTCTGAAGACCTCTAGTCCTCCCCACACGATGTGTCAGGAACCCGCCTCATGCTAGGTTTTGGATTCTGTTTTATCACCACATGATTCAGTTTGTGCCACTGGCAATACCAAAACTGAGGGGTGTCTAACCACCACGTTAGCTTGCTGAGGAACCAGAGCCTAAATTCATCAAGGCAAAGTAATTAATAGTGTGAGAGTTTTACCAAAATCCGTGTAGGAACTGCTTGTGAAACTGCATTTTCATTTCCCCTTTCAGATTTAGTTCTCTGACAATGAGTAATGCTGCAGAAGTTGTTGTGCCCGGTCTACTTTAGAGACTTTAGCAATGCTCTCCGCCATGCTGCGAGGAAACCTCCCTTTCTCTGACGTATCTATTCCTGGGAAGGGAGTGCTTTCACTCCCAGGTTGAAATGGGTCTGGGCAACCTACCTGTTTTTCCCTGTACTGCCCAGGAACCTGAGGGAAAGCAAATAGCCACATCCCGGTTTTCCCAATACACAGCTGGCATCTTGACAACATACATTTTTCCTGCCTCCCTTTGAAAATGTTAACAAAAAAAAAATTAGGCTCTTTTCTAACCAAATAAACACACTTCTCGTGTGTTGTTTATATCTCTGGTGCAGTGCCTAGACAGAAGCAACAATTAGCTTTATTTTGTACAATATAATGATCATCTAGGACAGGAGAAAGGCTTGTAGGGCTAAATACAATGGGTATCAAGAGTGCCATGGCTTACTTCCTGAGCATTGCACATACCATATTATTTGAGACAGACCAAAATCAGAGCTGAGCGAATCTGAGAACAAAAAGGAAATCAGGCAGGGGGACAGGAATAGCTTCCTTCCTTGATCTCAAACCCCTTCCTAACATCAGCAGTCTGCTGGTTTCTCCAAGTGAGACAGAAATCAGTGGATTAAGAGGCAAATGTGACCTTTCATTGTAAACTGGCCCATGTCTTTACATGACAAAACCCTGGATAATGTTATTTTACATAATTGGTCATAAACCCTTAGTTACTTGAGGTTCAAGACTTTATTTTTTGCTGTCAACTTTCTTTTCAATGCAGAAATAATTTGCAACCCCCCACTCCACCCCCATAAATATTTTCCACAACAAAGTGTTTGTTTCTGAAAGTCCCAGATAATGACTCATACTGAATTCAAAAAAAAGGAGAAGCAACGTATTTTTGAATGTATTAACAATATTCTCTCACAGCCAGATGTTCCCCTTCATTGCACAGCATGAAGAGGTGAAAAGGAGCAGAAAAACTGCAGTAAGAAAGAAAAAAAAAAAAAAAAGCAAGGATCAAGAGAAACATGTCAGGCTGCAATATTACACCTAATTTTGGAATTGCCTACGTGTTGTGCAGAGAGTGTGGAGCTGAGGGTCTCTTCGTGGAGTTCCAGGTCACTAGGAAGTGAAGTCATGGAGCAAGTGCATGAAGCATGTGCATCCCTAAGAAAGGTCTCCAATTTTTTTATTCAAAAAACCCCAGAAGAATGGAAGAAGCAAAAATAAATCTGACATTCAACTATTTTTAGGAAGTTGGGTCAAGATGCTCCAGAAAGCACAGTGGAAGGAAATGGGTGGAAATCAAGACATGTTAGAACACATTTCTTATTCTACAGTCTTGGTTTTTCACTGAGCTCATTCGATTCAGAAGTTGTTTATGAAGTATTTTACAGATGGATGCGCTCTTTATCCAAAATGCAAACTGCTTAGCCAGATGGCCTCACATCTGGATTCGTCTGCAGCACAAAACAGAAAAGAGTAGTTGCATTTTTAAGCAGCAGCTATCTGTAGCAAACCTCAAATGGGTGATGATCACTGAAGACATTTATATCAATATAATTTGCGAATGGTATTTATTTCTCTACTTCTGACAAGCCGCAGCATTCTGGTGGAAACATTTCAGAATGTTTGCGTGGCTGCTTTTCTTTATCACAATCGCAATGGAAACTTATTGCCTGATTGCATGCACTGGTATTGGGAAACCCAAACCTAGTTAAAAACAGAAGAATAGGTGTTTAATGTGAAAATTAAGTAACACAAGTTCTCACATAAACTGATAATGCGCTGAAGCCCGTTATCCAAAATCTTGTCCAAACTAAAAGGAAGATTGAAGCTTTTAGGAAGATAGTATTCCAAAAATGCCTTCTGTGAGCCTCCCTTCCTTACCTTCATCCCTGTTGATAATTAACTGAATTGATTTCATTTCTTAGGGAAAAGAAACAAATTGATTCCCCAGCCTAACTGTGCAGCACCGTTCTACAAGCTTCATATCAGCAGGTTTACAGCGTGTTTACACAGGTTATATTCTTTCAGCAGCTATTTATATTTTTGGCACAAACTACCTTCCATCTATATATAAATTATCTTTTTGTTTCCTTTTTGCTTTATCTGGTGATTTATTTTGTTGTTTTTTAATCATTCTTGGAAGTGGTATGACTTTATCTTGGAATGCATTGTGTTGTCATAATGTTAATGTGGACAAATCTGTTAGCTGTCTTCAGAGAGTTCCCATCCTGCAAGGAACACAAAATGCATGGCTTTAGATCTGGATCAGGCAGCCTGTTCCTACTGCTTCATAGCCGGAGATGGTCTGAAATGGCTTCACTGAGCCCAAAATATTTTCTGAAAAGGGCTTGGGTTCCATTTCTCTGCCTCCGGAGCCCGTTTCGAGGCTGCTCATGGCTCTGACTGAGCAGACAGCCCACGGCACCGGCCATCGGGGCCCCTCACGTTCAGCTCTGAGGCAGCTCTCCTGCTGGGCCAGGGCTCTTGGGCTGCTTCAGGAGTATGGGACAGGGATGCCCTCCCCGCAGTCTGATTGCCTGATCATACAAAGTGGACAACCTCTTGTGCTCACAGCTCCTGGAGTACAGACCATAGACCTGGCACCTGAAATCCTGAGACTATCATCAGAGCTTTGCTGTCAGTGTTGTGGTAGGAAAGCTGGAAGTGATGAGAGTCTGGCCAGCTCAAGTTGTCTATGCTGGGAAAGGTGGGAGTCTCCACGCCTGTGGTCCCTCCTCCTGCTCAGCCTCCTTGTGCTGCTCAATCCTAACCAATGCTACTGGGGAATCCTCACTGAATTAAGACAAACCCAAGGTCGAATCAGCCCAAAAGTGCCTGCCTTGGGTTTTTCACAAGGTCAACTAAACATGTAAATTCTCTTTTTTTTAAAGGCAGGGCCGTATTCCAGCTTGCATAAACATATTCCATGTCTCGTTCATGCTACTGGAATGTGAATCGCACGTAGCACTGGCGGGCAGTTGTCGATCTGCTCCTTTTCTCCTAGCACGTATCAGAGCTGCTGGGCTGCGCTATGCCGTTAGCCGCTGCAGCAGAGAGGAGGCGGCTGTAGGAGCAGCAGGCTGCAAAGAGAAAGCTTTCTGCAGCCTGGAGGTTTTGGCCCCCTCCCCCATCTTCAAGGTTTTTACATCTGCTCCCATAGTCACCAAAGAGAGAAAGACATATACACTCATATACCAACCCACAACAAAACCCACACAGGCAGAGCTGAGGAGCTCTCACCAGGAAGCTGACTTACCCTAAACCGCTCCGCTATTTCTCGTCACACTACATCTCAGTCTGCTGTCACTGCTGCCTCCGGATGAGCTAGACCCAGTCGCCAGGACTAATCTGGCCTGTATGTGCAGTGGTCTCTGGTTACCTCTTGAGTCTTTTTTTTTTCCTCACAATAATATAATAGTTCTAATCTGCTAAAATAGAAGTCCATCTGAAAAAGCCAAGAGCACAAAACGCCACTCTTCTTTTTTTCTTCCCGTCTCGTCTAGAACAGTTGACTTCCGTAACATTTATTTCCAACAGCCGCTTTCAGCTTCCTGCATCTGGTGAGTTATTTGCGTTTTCTTTTTTTTTCTAAATGTCTTAATGTGAATTGATATTCTGAATCAAATTCAGTATCTTTAGTTTTGCTTTTATTAATAAGTTTGTGAAATTGATTCACATAATCAGTTTTACTTTTAATACTATCTGTTAAATACTCAGTATTGTGATATCCTGTTAAAACAGCAGTCTAATCCTGCCCCAGGTCGTGTATCTTCTGGATTTTCATTTGTCCAGAGTTTGTTTCCACTTCAGCGTAAAAAGGCCTTGTATAAAAGTAGAAGAAGGGGTGTGATGGGCTGTGCCATGCCAGTATTTTCCTTGTTAACTGATGTAAGAAAAAAGAGAGAAAATGGGAATTACTCTAAAAATGGTGGGTCTAATTCTGATCCCCTTTGCTGTTGTATGAACTATGAACCCAGGAGAGATAGGCATGTGTAAACCTGCAACACCTCAAAGGATGGCTTTCTTCCCCATTTGTGAAGTACATCATGGTTACGACAAAACTGTTCTGCTTCATCTTAAATGTTCCCAAGCAAATTTAGGTGAAGATTTTATTGTGAGAATTTGAGAAAGGTGAAATTTAGGTTCTTAGGACTGAAGTGAGATTCAAAGTATTTTTAATTTGCCAACATATCTGTCACTGGCTCTGGTTCCAGCAGCTGCCTGGCCCAGCTGGGTCTAACAAGCGCCTCTGCCACCTTCTGAGATGAAAGGGCTTTGTTTGCCGTCTAAATGGCCGCGGCTGTAACTCTTTGCTTTCATCTCACCCCCACGGCTTCTTCTCCTCTGCTTTCTGAGCCAACCGTGGCACGCTCATGGTGTGGGATTCCCTTAGAGAGCAGTAGTGTGTGTGTGTGTGTGTGTGTGTGCATGTGTGCACATCTGTGCACACCCATTTCTAGATTCTCTTACAAAACCTGCACCTTACGATGCTCTCGCGGTGGTTGGACGGTCTTGTCACATTGCCAATGAGAGGCAGTTAATCTAAAAGGTGAATGAGGAGGAAGCGCACAGAGGCCGGAACCATCCCTCTGACACAGGTCCCCGCAAAAAATCCGATTGTGGCTTTAAGATTTTCTAACTTCTTCTTTCAGCCGTGTTTCCACCTGTGGATGGGGCAGGAGTGGGGCTGTGGCATCTGGAGGAGGCCAGCTTTAACCCGGGATTTATCCTGAAGAAAATACTTGCAGAGGAAAAAGGTAGGATGAATGAGATTAGATAGTTGTTAGCAAGCAGATCTGGTAGCATTTTTTTGGTGTTAGTACATGCCTGTCTGCTGTCAGAATAAGGTGGGATCGTGCATTGCATTGGCCTGCTTTGTATTTCACGTTTCCAAAACCCACCATTTAGAATCAGTGGATGTTTACAAATGTTCCAGTAGAAAAGACCATACACGTATACTTACTTGACTTTAGAACAGGATTTAACCTCATTTTTCAAAGACAGCTCTGAAGATGTATCGCACAAGGGAAGTCCAATTTACCAGAGAAAGTATGTACAGACTTGATGTGAATACCATGTTTGAGACTCGGGCAGTAACTGCAGGGTAGAAAAGCCCCACGTGCTCTTGCTTCCTGCTGAATTGAGAGAGTAGGCCTTGGTGGGGCATAATACTGAGCTTTATATTCACTGTATTAGGTGCTACAAACCAGGAAAAATAGTAGGTTTGTATTTATAGAGAATCTGTGTTTTTGTAAGTAATCTGTGCTTGCTATCTAAGTTCCAGAGCAAAGAATTAAAATTTTAAAAATTGACTTGATTCTCATACATAGCAAGACACAAATTCATAGTCCGTCAACAGGGCAAAGGGGCTGTAAATTACTGTCATTTAATCCCATCTTAAGGGAATTTTACTGTGCCAAAGCAGTGTGAGATGGCCTCATGGCAGAGGATCATCAGGCCTCACATGATTGCCTATATCAGAAGACAGTCCCTATTGCTACATGCAGCACAGTAAAACCATGAAGTTGGAGCTATACTTCCAGAAAGTTACTAAAAATACTTTTCCAGCCTGGTGACCACCTTTCTCAAGAAAATGTTTATATGTAGAAGTTTAAACAGATTCTGGCTCAACTGCTCCATTGGGAGTGTGAATTTGGGGATGAAATGAAAGCACTCTCCGTGCTGGATAAACCCAGCAACCGAGAGACTGATGCTAAAGTCGCATCAGCTGGTAACAGCTGCCGGTGCCAGTGATATCAGGGAGGCAATCTCTTGTACAGCGAGCGGCAAGCCATGTAAATCCTTAAAGATGTAAGTGGACGCTTTGCAGTATACCCAGAGCACACAGGAAACAAGCAGAAATTGTGGTGGCGGTCTTGCAGGCTGCGCCTCTGGCCCGTCTTGTAGAGCAGCGGGGCTGCAGCAGCGGAAGCTCCCGAGCAGCTTTTCTTGGTGACACTTTCTGATAACCAGCCGGGAGGACACCCAGGCAGAGAGATGAAATTCTGATGTTTCTCCTCTTGCTTTTGCTGTGCAGCTCTAGATGCATAGCAGCATCTGCGTTAGGAGCTTTAAATGAAAAAGATTTTCAATGAAAAATACCTCTTCTCTTTAAGCAATTTTCTCTTCGCCATTTTCTTGGTAAAATATTGGTGCTGTGTTTGTATAGTTTTCATTAAGAAACAGTTGAACATTACTGAATGCACCGTTCAAGTGATTAATTCGATTTGGCATTGACCATACAATGAAAAATTGCAGAATTTTTTATAATGCTTTTGATTATGGTTTGAAAAGAAATAAAAGTAACTGTGAAACTTGTCTTTTTCAAAGTCTTAATGTGACATTTCAGGCATCACATACAAAGCTTAACATCATTTCCAAACTAGGTTCTCACTTTTTGGCCAGCAGTGTATGGTTTTATTAAATCAGCAGTTTTCAAGTGTTTCCGTGCTATGAGCACAACTTGCAGCTGAAAAATGTCTTGGGATAACCCCAGCGTAGTAATTAAGAAAGAAGGTTGGTTTCAGCTGTCTCAAGCCCACTATTAAGGCATTACGGCTTTAAAATACTGGACAGGATCACACGAATACAACAAAGTGAGGTAACAACAAGATTTGCGGGCTGTAGCCTACCATTAGCTCTTCTCCACAAAACCAAACACAGTTTCATATGCGCTTAGCAAAATTTAGTTGTGCTTCAATTCTTATATCAGTGAAGAACTGGAAAACCTTCCTAATCCACAAAAAGCATTGGTCTACAGTAGAAGGGGAGACATCTGGAGCCAGCAAAACCTCTGTAATGCAGCAGTGAGTGTGAGCACTGGAAATCACGGGTACAAAACCGTGGTGTATGAGGTCTAAAACAAGCAGCTGCCAAAGTAGCAGGGAGCAGTAGTCGCAGGAGTCACGTTCTGCTGGAGGCTGTGCCGGAGGATCGCCGTCACTGCTGGCACGGCAGCTGGAGGATAGCTGGGAACACGGTCTGAATCTGAACAGTTACTGTGTGCACGTGTTCCTCGCAGAGCGGGTACGGGAGTATTTGCTTGTGCCTAGCCCTGCTCGTGGCTGTGCCCTGTGTTTGTTGCAGATTCTTTGATCTTTCCCACCCTGCACGATCACTTGCCGCTGTGTCTGCGTCATATTTCTTTTGCACAAAGAATCGCATTTGGTCTTTGGTTACAGAAGCCGAGGAGAAGTGTAAATTCCTAAGGGATGAGGGTGGGGCTGAACTTGGCATGCTTGACTTTACCTGACAAAATGTATGAACCCGCTGGAAACCACATGTGGATTCTGCTATGGTTTGGGGGTTTCCCCAACGGGGGGCTGTGGTGACCTATCGCATAGGAAAGACCCAGCAGGTGCCGGAAAGGGAACGAACACCTCTCCTGGCAGACGCCGGCACGAAGGGCTGTGGTTACGTACCGTGCACGATGCCACTTGTCACACACAAGTGTAAGCATGGAGCACCAGTCTCAATTACTGACACTTGCCCGGTTTGAGGTTGTTGTACCACCTGGTGATACCTCTTTTCCTCATGAGTGACAGTGGCTTTTGAAGGTTATCCTGGTTTATATCAAACTACAGATAAGACGGGCTCTCCTAATATAAAAGTGTGAGGAGACCAAGACCAAGACCAAGGGATCTGTTTTGGTCGTCTCCTGTGCACACGGTCATTGAAAGAATATGAAACCTCTCACTCTAGCAAGAAAACTGTTCTTTCCTTTTGTTGATAGACATGCCAGTGGACACACAGTTTGCAACTTACCTTTTTTTCATTAAATGACTGTGCTTAAAAACTGATGACGTCTTTAGAGTTCAAATTTATTGAATTAATGACATACTGAATTACCTATTAACTTCCTCTTATTATCTGTGTGCTTGAGTTTTTCTCATTACAAAAATACATTGTAAAACATCTGTCTTAAAAATCCCTCATGTAATTTCTTTTGTTTCCATCAATTTAAATGCAGGTTTTTAAATGCATGTATCTTTCAGTGGAGTTTTAATTCTGGATGAAAAGCCATCGGGTAAAATATCGCTGAGTTTGAATCAAGTCTGCCAGGATTCAAAAATAAAGCATGGGAAATGTTCTCATAATGTTCAAACGTAGCTCTCCTAAAATATCTCTCTTTTCATATGTGTGATCATTTTCATGCAAAATATGTAATAATCAAGAAATTCAGGAAAACTTTCTATGCTTCCCACTGAAAAACAGAAACTCTGCATTAAGATTTACTGTAGCGCGGGGATTTGCATGATCTTTAAACCAACAGTAAGCCAAATGGATGTCAGCTTTAAGTATCTGAAATGGCTTCTCAAAATACTGAACTGAAGAATGAGTGAGAAGGATTTAATATTACTTTTGGTGGTAAAGAGTAGAGCCTTTTCTCCTCTTAACCTATTCCATATGATCCAGTGCTCTCTGCAGTATTACATGTTTTATATAAAAGTGACAAGAGATTAAGGTTATACAGGAATTGGAGAAAAGTGAAGGAAAACAGGCCTTGAAATAAATATTCTGCTCTGGCATACAGTTGGTGTAAGATGCAAATCAATGTAAAAAATGAACTACCAGGTATAACTTGTGCTAATTCCAGGAAAAAAAAAAGAGATCTTGAAAGCATGTTCATTTTAAATTGGGCTTTAATCATAACTAAGCATAGGACGTAGGCAATTCCATGTAGACAAGTAGGCATGCCCATTTATTGTGTTTAATTTAATTTACTACAATTAAGGAATTCTAGGGAGGCCACACAGTGAAAAAAAATATTTTCCTACCTGTCCTGTAAATACGTATTAACTCTTACTTTATCCTTGTGCTGGGTACCGTGCATGAATACTGAGTTGTGGGATAGATTGTGGAAGGCAACTTCTTTTTTACTTTATAAAACAAATTAAAAGGATAAAGACCTTAAATCAACAAATGCAGGAAAAGTTATGATAATTGTATGTTTTGTATTGCACCTTCCACTTGCAAAGTGATTGAAATTATTTCCAAGCAAGCCCTCCAAATTTTTAACATTTTAATGTACATGCGTGCACACAAAAATTTTAAGAATGAATTTTAAAAGATGTCAGTTTCCCTCTGGCTGAAATCTAGACTATGATTTTAAACAGTCTAATATATACAGAGCCAAGAAAAAGCTTTTTGTTGCTGGCAATTCTAAGTGGAAAAGCTAAAATTGTCAGCCAGTTTCTCAGTGTAATAAAATACATAACCTACCAAATTATTGTTGCTTACTTTACTAGCTTTGCCAATTAACTCGAGGAGTTTAACATTCATCACGGCAAAACTGAACAGTGACATGCAGTAAATATGCGTTTTTCCCAAATAAAAAAACCCAATATGTTTTAACAAGAAGTCATTATTCTGAATTGTTTGATCAACTGAAGCATCATTTTTCGCTGCTCAAAACACCTATACATTCAACAGGTTTTACTCTTTTCACAAAATATGCAAAAATAATCTTCCATCAAACATTGGATAATTCTGTTCTAACTAATATTTTCCTCCTCCACCTTTACCTCTCACTGAAATCAAACTTATGCAAATACATAACTTAATGAACATGGAGAACCTCCTTCTCCTCACCCTGAGGTTAGGGGGAGAAGATCTGGGCTTGAAAGTCTCCTTATTTTGTGGTAGGCCTTTTATAAAACCAGAGCAAACTTAAACCTGAATAGACGTCTGAAAGTAACCTTGGAGATCTTGCGAGGATCTGTGGAGGGCAGTGGAGAAATGGTAGGACAATTTTTTTAAGGCTTTTTAACGTTGGGGAGAATGTTACATCACCTGCATCGTTCATATATTAGCTATACTGTTAATATTGATTACCTGTTAGTGTTTAAGGGACCCAGTGAAGAAGATCAGGTACTGTGCAAACGAAGGAGAGGAGCGCGGTCCTACCCCAAGTTAGAGCCGAAACACCCTGCAGTCAGCCCACTCCACCACAGTGGGCTCGGCACAGGCTCTGAAAGAGAGGAAGCCCTTTTGCCAGTAAATGCAAGTGTGTATGTGGAGTTGCCAGATTGTTAGTTTTAACATTTTACCAAGTTACACATCTGCGGGATTTAATATAAATCCATGCATCTCCTTAAGAACAAATCGTTGTCACATATTGTAAAGATGTGCCAAAAAAATTTAACGGCTGCATACACAGTAGAAATGTAATTGTTTACAGTGTGTGACTATGTAATTTATGTGTATGTGTAAGACCCTACTATCTATCAGTTATATACCTATGTTACTGCAAATCCAAATTTAGCATAGCAGTCATTTCTACTCATACAAATGCGTACCTACATGTAGAAATAAAGTAATTTAAAGACCATGGTCATTTCAATAATGCATCCATTCTTTGATGCAAAATATGTATGCAGGTTTTCAAATGACAGTAAGATATCTTACACTGAATATGCGTCTCTTTTGTATAGAAATCGGTGGCAAAGTCTTCTGCAAATTAATAACTATCAGTGTATGTATATATACCTGTGTATATATGTATATAGACATACAAACACATACATGTACATATGTGTGACATTTTTTGTACATGGATGTATAGATTCATTATTGCAATAGTTATGTTTTGAAATATACACTGATTTATTTTCGACATTTTTACATACATATATATGCATATACACTTCTATGCATCCAGTCTGGCAAATAATGCATAATTCTGCAAGAAATTACAAATGCGTATTTAAAACTAACAAATATTATTTGTATATGAAAGGGAAATGGATACTTCATGATGATTAAGCCTGTATCTGCAGATGGTCAAAAAATCCCCAAACAGAAATAGGGAAAGAGCCAGGCCTTCTGAAAGAGAACACAATCATTGTTGGAGGTTGTAAATAAAAGAGGACTTCACATTTTGTGAGCCAAAAAAATTTGAGGAGATTTTTAAGAGTTAAACCTGTAAAAAAAATCTACAAAAATATGTTGTAAGTGCCCTTTTGATTTGTCTCAAACTTCAAGAAAGGTGAACTGTGTTAAAAGAGGATGTGGCATGAAAAATCTGAAGTGGTTTGGGGCCCAAAGCTGCAAACATTTCCACATGTGAATAATTCAACACACACAGTAGTCTCATTGAAGTCAATTACTTAAATATAATGCATTTTATAATATCAGTCCTTCAGTATGGCTACAACGCAGTTAGACTTGGGTGGAAATTTGCTTTTGAACTGGGAGTCCATTCTGATAGACAGAGTGACTTTTCACAGGTACGTGTGATAGCGCCATAGTCAGCACATAGCGCTTTATCCATGTTCATCTGCAAGCGTATCTGTATCCCCATCTGGACCCAAAAGTAGTTCTATGTCAGTGGTGAATATATATATACACACATATATATATGTGTGTGTGCGCGTACAAAAACAGAGACTATGAGGGAGCGCAGACGGGCAGATGGCTGGCGAACTTCTGTGCTCGAACATGCACACGTGTGACATTTGCACGCCAGCTGCTCCATGTACGGCTGTATCTGTGAGACTCAAGAAGAATTTCTTCTCTGTTTAAGAGCAGAGAAGAAAAATTATCACAAGGAAGGGTGGGAAAGGAAGGTGACATCTTGCAGAAGGGAAACGCTTGGTAAGCGCAAGGGCACGTGCCGTGCTTCGGGCATGACATGCCGCTCCATTTCTGCTGCCTTTGGAGGATATTGGATCAGACTGAGAACGGCACATGAGCTGGTCCTCTGTGAAAGGGTTACTTTCCTACACTCGATTTACCCAAATTTTAATTTGGAGAGGATGCAACGTTTATACTGAAAATGGGTCACTTCTGAAAATGCCCTATAGTGCCGTGAATACCACATAGTCCATAATTTACAATGTCATGCCATACACATGTGGAGAAACATGACTTCAGACTCACGGCTTGAATTTCGAAGCAGGTACTTAGCACTGCCAGATCTCATTGACTTCTATTGAATTTAGGATCTCGGATCAATACATGAGAGTCTTACAGACTTTTTGTTAATTTTTGGAGTGGTTCTAATCATTTGTGTTCATGTTTAATTTGTAAGTAGCTGAATCAAGGTGTGATTAGTCACAGCTAAAGGGTTCTTGAAGATAAAATAAATATTTCTTTTGTCTAATTGAGTAATTAAAATTAAAGTTAAATAGTTTTTCTCAGTGACTGTAGTAAATTGAATAGATCTTTAGACATGTCATTATCCATTGCTTATATATATTCATTATAGGTACTATTACTAAAGTAATGAACTAGTAATTTTTAATTTAAGATATCTTATTATACAGCTTTATAGGTTTGTGCAGTGTGTAAGCATGTGTGTAAATATATACATTTTCTTATACAGAAAGCTTTCATCCTTTTACTAGGACTTAACATCTAATTTCGTCTTCTAAACAACATTGGTCTGTATTTGTCATTATTTTATAACAAGATTTCCCAGTCTCAATATGAGGGAATTTCCTTTAAATCTGATGACTTGAATTCCCTCGCTAATAATAAATTTGGCAAGATGACTGAATATTTGATCATAAATCCTTTTGTCCAGTTTCAGTTGTTAAAACTGCCAAAGAAAGAAACTGAGGTTTAAATTTTCGGGTGTTGTCTTGATCCAGAAGTGATTTTTTGCAAAGGCTCCTAAGAAAGTAGTTGTCCATTTTCTTTAAATTTCATTAATTAGAAATTAAAAAAAAAAAAAATTAGTTTTGTATTTTTTCAAAACAAAGCACTGAAATTTGAAAACAGGAACAGGATTTCAGTTTTGTGAATAAGGGAGTGAAAGAAAGATTTCTAAGTTGTTATGTCTGCTATTTTTTTTAATGCTGGAAGTAGATTGTTTTTGAGATGACATCCTGGCTTTGAAAATATGGGTTCATTGCATGTTGCTTGCTCTTCTAACTTTAGGATTGCAGGTATGATTGTACTTAAGGATAAAATATCCAAGCTTCTAGACATTCTCTCAATTCTTTAAAATATAAAAACACATTGAGAGATAGCCTGGCAATTAATCCATCAGTATCATAAATATATCAGACAGCTGAAGCATTCTGCCCATGAAATAACCTGCCATCTTGCTCTTGGGCCAGAGAATAAAAATGGCCCCTGTGGTAGCCTGCTTGGAAAGTGAACGAGTTGAATGCAGATTTTTTGGTGGAGTAGTTTGGGGAAAAGATGCAGCAGCCTGCAAAGGTACGGGCTGTGAGCCAGTTCTCCTTCATGGCAGTGGTACCACCACTGAATGCCACCACGGACTGAAACAGTGACACTCTCTGAGGCAGAGGGAGGCTGTTTAGACTGGCAAGATCAGGGTCACTTAGTGCTATAGATCAAAATGGTCTTAAAATGAGTTACAAACCAGGAGGCAGCTAACACGAATGTCAGAGCATCAGCTTAAGGAATGCATGACAGGAAACTTTGCAGGGGGCCAGTCGGACTACAGCTGATGTATTAGTTTTCAGTAGCTGTGCAGCAAAGGCCTGTATCTGAAGGAGGTTTGTATCTGAATGGAGCAGATACAACTCACCCACAGAGTTGAAAACAAGATAGCATGACTTTGGCAAGCTGGTGATCTAGCTGAGCCTCCAGACTGGATCCACAACGGCCGCCGTGCCTCAGTCACGGTGGCCAACCGCCTCCCTGCTGCATCCTCTGGGTGCTGCCCCTAACCAGACAACAGCATCTCTGCCCTGTCTTGATTTCCTGCCAGCCCTCCTCCTCCTCCCTCTCCTTCTGCTTGCAGTTGTTCTCTGGCCCCATCCGTGCCCTGCAGCGCCCACTGAACCCATGGAGGTGAAGGTGTAAAGCTGCGTGCTGTTCTGGTCAGTAAGGGTAGTCTCTGTGTCTCCTTCTTTGCCTTGAGAGCCTCTAAAAGAGATGCGAGGAGAGTTTTTATGTATCTGCGGTGCAGTTAGAAGGAGCAGTGATAATTATCAACATGATAGAGAAGAACGGTAGACCCTGTTTTGCACACCCCATCTCTGCATGAGGTGGGACTTACAGGAGTCATGCGGGCAGGCAAAGACAATGTGTGCATTCAAGCATTGCAAGTGTAAGTCTCTCCAGTGGTTTTCAACTTTTTTTTATTAGTATAAATATTTTTATTTCCTCGCAACATCAGTTCTTTTCAAGAGCTAGTGTACACAGTGCTCAGACTGGATAATTGGCCTGCTCTCATCCTGATGTCAACAGGAACTGCACTGAGATGTAATTGTGGTAGGGACCGGATAATGGCAATAATAGATAGCATGTTAATTGCTTTAACTCTCTGAAGCATTTTGTGACTGCCTGATCTAAAAAGCCTGTTGTCTTGCCTGTGTGGTTTGTTTATGTATGAGCTAATTCCTTCCAAATCCCAGCCTACCCGAGGGTGCACTATCAATATCCAAGATAGGTTTTGAAATTAGGAGTTCCTGACGCTTTTTATTTTCCCCTATCATGAGACACTGTCCATCCCCTGCAGATGTTTAGCCATAGTGAGCCGTGCTCACAACGATCTTATAGTAGATGCCAGAGGCATTCCTGGCAGAATGAAAATCCCATTTGGTTCAGTTGATAAATTTACCCCTTCTGACACAAGCAGTCCTGCTTTTCTTTCTTGGTAGAATTATTTCAACAAATACTACATTAGTTTTTCATGGGATTGAATCTTCCACCTGCAAAGAGCTTGATGCTCTTGTCTCCTCTTCCCATCCCATCGCGTTACGGGTTGATAACACCACTCACCTTCTCCGTATCGTATTCACCCGTGATCAAGTGTGAGGCATTTACTTGCATGAGATTGCTGAGGTGCAGGACGGGCAGTGCCCAGAGAGCGGCTGTTGTACGGCTTCTTGTGCTCACGTCATCAGTGAAGTCCGAGGGCTCTATAACCACACACCAGTGCCAAAGCTCTGTATTCCAAAGACAGAGGGAACAAAAATAGGAAAGCAAAGAAAATAAATGTTGCATTAGTTACATAGACAATACGATACAGTTGAAAAAACAGTGCTCTATCTAAAACTGTGCAAGAATTTACTTTGAGGTTAATCACAAAGTTTATTAAAGGTCACTATTCAGAATGACTGCATCAGAATTAGACATATATTCTTATACTTTATAATATTATAAAAGCTCTCACCTTACTATTCAAATAAAATGTTCTATTATTATGAGTGATGAAAGCATAAACCAAAGTAGTGTAAAAGAAGATACAGGTTTATATCTGGAATTCCAGATCCAAAATGGGCTTGATAAAGTTAGTAAAATTTGGAAAACCAAATTGTTGAGGGAAAAAAAAAATCCGTCAACAGGTTAGACTCAACCACCTGTGATCAGAAGATGTTGTGCAGTCTTTTAATGAGTGTAGCATGCTGTACTGTCGGACCAAGACCGTAGTATATGATACGAGAGAAAGGAACCAAAGCTTTTGCAAATGTTTACATAACTGGTTGTATACTGATGTGTAGAAGTGCCCAGTGCTGGCCTGTCCTTCAAAAGACATTGTTTTCTGTTGATGTTTAATCTAAAGAGTTTTTCATTAATTGAGATGAATTCACTAATTATTTTAATACACTAATACTGCTCTTAGCCTGAGACTGCGTCAAGGCTATATGCATAAGTAAAAATAGATCTTCAGTATGCACATATATATGGAGGCACATGAACTTCAAATGGTTGTGAACAAAAGCAAGATCAGGACCACTGACGGCAATCTGTCCACAGGACCAGAATATAGACCTTGTTATATACTGTTCATTTTTATTCATCAATGGATTGTAGAACAATATAATTTGCTCTGAAAACAATTCCGCACTGTGGTGGTGGAATATTTCAGCTTTTGTTATTGTGTGTGTTGACTAGCGATATTCACTAGTCTTTAATATCTTTTTCAGTCGTTAATCATTTATATACATTCTTTCAAAATAGCCAACGTAATCAGACCTGGGAATCAACAAGCTGAGTAGCAGAACAATCCTTTTATCTGTCTTTCTCTGTTCTGTCATTTATGAAATAACAAAAGTCATGCTTCAGACATCCTTATTTTCCTCCACATTCAAATATACACAATATAATGAGCCTGAAGGCATTAAGGACTACTTGTGCCAAAGAAATTTTTGTTCTGAAAAGGAGACTTGGTACATGCTAACTTTCTCCTGGGATCACGCAGTTTTGTCTGAATGATACGCTACTGGCTTGTGGTGAATTGTGGTGTTTTAAAACTGTACTGCTGACACAATTTTGAAGTAGAATACCCTGAAGGAAAGATGATGATGCATTTTAGTAATCGGGCTGTGTATCCTGCATATAGTTTTTGAATTTTTCATAGATGTGTTTTGTAAATGTCTTGTTTAATTCCCTTGAGAGCTTGTTTGGGGAACGGAGGAGAGGAGACAGTGGAGTTAGACCTACAGAACCTTTAAAAGCAAATTTCCAACTGCTGCCAACAAAACTTAAATTCACAGAGCAGCTTGTTTCCCGGCAGCTAGGAATGCCGTGAAGCGGCCTTGGCCTCAGCCTCTACCCGACTTCCTAGAAGCGAGCTGAGATGGCGAGAGCACGGTGGCGCTGGCAGAGCAGGAAGCGCCGTCTGTTGCAATGACTCCTCTGGATGCCCGTAACTCCAGTACGCATGAGGACTGCCCGCAGGCTTGGTGCCGCCTCTATAAAACGTGCTCCAGCCAAGCCGTTGACACATCTTCTTTTGGCCGGGGCATCGGGTGGGAGAGATGCAGGTGTGCCGGCGGCACGAGAGGAGGTAGGGCACTGCCTCACTACAAAATGAAAGCAGGGGAGTTGCCGGTAGCGGCTGTCAGTGCCTGTAAAATGTTCTCTCTAAGCTCATCTAGCGCTTTTCTCTTCTTTTCCTTTGCTTTTCCCGTTTGTGGAGTAAGCCAAAGCTTTGAGTCTACTGGAAATTGGGAGGTGGGGGCATGGTGGTGGTAGGGGGGGCTCGGGTAATAAAACTGGAGAGCGTTACAGTAATGTAGAGTATATGCTTTTTGTGGCCATCATTCATTTCTGTGCAAGTAACCTTAAGCTGTGACTTCTCTCTTCATATATGAAGGAGAGAGAAATATATTATTTGTGTAACATACACAGGACATTTTGAAATTATGCAGTGATACTTTTTTAAATTACTTTTGTTGAGCAGAACTAATTTGCCTTCAGTTTTGCAGGTAGTGATTTTCATAGCATCTTGTGTGTCGCCCTGTGTGAGCAGTGAATCTTGCACACAGCTAGTGGGGAAGAGGCAAACGCCTTCAAAATAGGAAAATTTGACTGAATGCTGGCAGGAGCTCAAAAGCAATTACATACTCTGAAGAGGTACTCTCAGTTCAGTTTTACAACAGAGTAAATGTCAGGGCAGCTGTATCCCCTTCAAATGAAATTGTTTGACTGGGGCAAGCACTGGTGGTGTGGCTTCCTTTGGCTTGTGCTTCTTGCTTGCTGAAAGTGATTTGTAAGAAAAATTTGAACTTTTTTGTATTTTTGCTGAGAATATTACATTGCTTTTGAAAACCGTTAAGGTTCATGTTACTCAAGATTCATACCTGAAGTCTTTGCTTCCTCATTGTCACAAGTGGTTCTGTGTTACTGTTTATTATAGGATTGCTTAAATAGTCAGATCAGTTAGTGAAGGGCTTTTTTCCTCTTGACTACCTCTAGAGAACATGGGTACTTTTTCAAGGGAATCTGAACTGATCAGTTAAGACGGATTCAGGATTTTGGCAGTCTTGGTGAAAGTCAGAGGCAGGAAGTGTCTCACTAAAAGCAAGTTAGTAGCAGTTATACCAAAGTTAAATTGATTTTATTAATTTTTTAGACAATTGGAGGGAAAAAAGAGTTGGTGTCAGTGGAGAATGGCAGAGGCGATAGGACTGTTGGCCCCCGTGGAGCAGCAGGAAGGTTATTTATGTGAATGGCTGCTACACACACAGCTGGCTGGGAGGGAACAGCAGGGTTCAGCATCCTTGATGTGGGGTACTCCCCATGGCTGTCCAAAGACATGTCCAGGTGGCTTTATCTTGATGAAAAATGGTCTGTTCTCTGTGAGTTATAAATGTTACATTTTATTTTTACTCTTCCAGAAACAACATTAGACTCACTGAAGAATTAAGACTGACAGCACCACAGAGCCGTGTGGGAGAAAAGGGGATTTTAGACTCAAGTGACACAATCAAGCCTTAAGAAGTAAAGAGATTTGAATGGTTTCTCACCAAATGGAAGTTATCTAGAGAGTCCCCAAGACCACTGCATCTCTTCATCCCACTCCTGCTGCGCCGAGACGGTGCTCTTGGCCCTGGACATTAATAAAATGCTGGATTCAATCAAGTGTGTCCTGGTGGGAGACTCCGCGGTGGGGAAAACCTCTCTCTTGGTTCGTTTCACCTCCGAGACTTTTCCAGATGACTACAGACCCACCGTATATGAAAATACCGGAGTGGATGTCTTCATGGACGGTGTACAGATTAGCCTAGGTCTTTGGGACACATCTGGCAGCGATGCCTTCAAAAGCATTCGCCCCCTCTCATACCAACAGGCAGATGTAGTATTAATGTGCTACTCGGTGGCAAACCACAATTCCTTTCTGAACCTGAGGAACAAATGGATCAGCGAGATCCGCAGCCATTTGCCCCGCATCCCCGTTTTGGTAGTGGCCACTCAGACTGACCAGCGCGACACAGGGTCCTACCGTTCCTCCTGCATCAGCCCGATAGAGGGGAAGCGGCTCGCCCAGGACGTACGAGCCAAAGGCTATTTGGAGTGCTCTGCCCTCAGCAACCGGGGGGTGCAGCAGGTGTTTGAGTACGCCGTGCGGACAGCAGTCAATCAAGCCAAAAGGCAGAACAGGCGGAAGCTCTTCTCCATTAACGAGTGCAAGATCTTTTGAGGACCATCAGCAGTGGGTTTGCCTGCATTTGTTCTTTTTGTCTTCACACAAACATACTGCGGCAGAGAGAATGGGAGGTGAATCAAAGGAGGACTCCCGGCAGGACCACAGTGCAGGTGCCCCGAGTGAGACAGACGTGCACTCTATTATCTGATCTGCTCCCCCCCCAACACACACAGGCACTATCTTGAAAAACGAGAGGTGTGAGTACATGCCTTTATTCACAAGCCCGTCTTTGGACTTTGCTAGCCTGGACTGGAGCGGGCCTATCCTGGAGATCTGCAGATGACAGCTGTGCTGATTTTGTTGTTGTTGTTGTTGATGATGTTCCTCAGTTGTTGGTTTATCTGCATTTATTTAATGACAAACTTCTGCCTGGATCAACCCCCACCTCTTGACATGTCTGTCCATGTGGAAGTTTTTTTACCTTAAGCACTTAGTGTATAAAATCTGTGTATTCTATTTAAAAGACTCTTGTATACGTTGTTGTAAAATCCTGACAGTTTGTTTTCATATTTTGGAGGTTCTTCCTTTAGCTAACCACAGAAGCAAATTGTCCTGTCCATATAATAAATGGCCTGCAGGCAAGCCTAGCACTTCTTAGAGATGCCCGAGTCACTGCGTAACAGTAAACAAATCCAGTACATCCAGCATAGGGGTGATCAAGTCTTAGTGACATTTGACAGCCATCCTGTGGCTTTGTGAGATTTGTTATCTTAGTCTTGTTCCTCAGCAACACGGTCAAAGATGATGGGATGAACCAGGAGGAAACTAACCTGATTCTTCCTAGACCTCACCTAATTACAACCCCAGAGGGGCTGGCTTGGAGTCAGGGCTGGTTTAGACACAGGTTGAGGTGGCAGAGACGAGTCTGAGACGAGTCTGTGCTATCATCACCTCTGTTGTCCCTGCTGTAATTCTGGAGGCAAAAGATTTCAGTCTCCAGGGATGAAAGGTATTTTTTCATGAGCACTAAAATTCTCAAAGTATTTTTAGTATTTTTCTAAATGGTGGTTTTAGTGAAACCAGTCATCTACCGTAGTAAAAAATGAAGTACATGGCAATGTTGAATGTGTGTATTTGGAATCGCTAAATAACTTTTTTTTTTTGAGTTTGCATACTCAATATAACTGCCTGGGTTTTATCAAAATAAGACTGAAACAGGCTTCGCATCCTGGGGAGCCTGGCAAGTCTAAGAGTCAAATCCTGACGTACCTACTTGGGCCAAGTTACCCTCCTGCACAAAAAGCCAGGCTGAGGAGGTGGAAACTCCAGGTGTGTAAGAGAACTCTGCTGGAAGATGGAGTGGGGTCAACCCACACTGCTGCACGTTCCACGTGAGTTGTGGTGTTCCCCCCCTCCTCAGGTTACCTGTCCCTTCCGCCCCACACCATCTCGGGTCTTGCAGATCTGTCTCATCCCAAGGTTTCTGCTGCCCATAGAGGAAATCCCCTGGGGGATTTCTTAGTGCAGCCAGATTTTTATTGTCCCTTTCCCTGTCCTTCAGCTAGCTCAGAACTGACCTTTGAGGGGCTTATAGCATGGTGCCATAAAAGATGGCACATAGCACACTAGGATGATTCTCTTTCCACATGGATCCTGAGAGAATGACCTGTGCCTGTTTTGACCGAGCCCCGACTCATGTGTTTCAACAGGAATGGATGCAGTAGCTTGTCTAATTCAAATCCAAGGTGGGAGTTTAGGAGTCACCCTACTAAGCAAATAAGCTATAGCTGAGATCTTATCTACCTATCATTTGTTCTTGAAAGATCGGTTGCGTGCTCTTCTCCATGCTCTGTTCTACATCTGAGCTTCTCTATAAAGAGAAATTCCAAATTAAATCACTCCCCTCCTATGAATCCCAGAGGTGATCTCACTTGTGATGTAGGTGAGCAAGTATTTGCATTGTGGGCTCCTTGAATAGCAGTGGTGCACAGGACACTTGATGTTGTGATCATCCCGCCAGCTCCCAGGCTGGTGAATATTTACCACTCATCAAGCTTCTTGTAAGGGAAGCTTCTGGCCATAAAAACGTACTGGTCTCATGTGAGGTTTTCATATCAGCTTTAAACCTTTACAAGCTTCTGTACCTGAGCACACAAGATGAAGGCTCCCATCACCACCCATTTTCGTGTAATGTTCTCTTTCCCACTTCTCTTTCTTTTTAGGTGTTGATTGCAAATCCTTTGACCCCTGAAACACTAAAACTGACATGTTTGTAAAAGAACCTGAACGGCATGATACTTACGCAGAGTTACACAAGTGGCTAGGTATTTGCAGTCCTCAGTTAAAAACCTTTTGGCTTTTGGAAGAAATATGTTTCTACATCTCAACTCTTGCAATGCCTCTTCACTGAAAGTTTTGGTTTTTTGTAACCCTAATTTAAAAGTAGCCATTGTTACTGTATGTACATTAAAGATCACATGCAAATTGTCACGTTGTGAATCTTCAAATCTGTTACAATTGTGGATGTCATTGTTACGGTCCCCACTCCACTAACGGATTTAATACCTGGTTTCATCAACCTTTTTTAAGACATATTTTTGCCAGCATGTTCTATTAAATGGTCTTTTTTGTCTGTGGGTTAAGCTTTGTTTACAATGCTTCATGCTGCTGTTTTTATATGTTGAAGAACAGTAACTGCTAGGCCAGGATGCTGTGTTGTGGTATCTGCCGCGGGATGCTGGATTCAGGGACCAGAAGGCTCCAGAGAGTTGTTGTATCAGACAAAGCCGGGTGAAGATGCGCTCCAGAATCACATCATGACTGAAAATCCCATCTTACCCGTATTTGCTTCACAAGGTTTGTTATGGTGTATTGAAGGTTTGCCTGCAATTCAGTGAGACGCCTGAGCTGACGATATGGGATGCACAGGGAATTTAGGAGTGGCTTGATAAGCTCTTGATTGTGCATCCTAGAGCCAGTACAAGGTGTGAGGCCACTGAAAGCTGGCTGATTTTTAAAATCAGATTGGAGAGAGGATAAAGTAACAGGAGGATTTGGGTTTTGGTGCTATGTGAAAAAAAGTTCCAATTTTCACAGCCTGGTTATTTTCAGGCTCTCAAAGCTAAAAGGCACTTTTCACTGGGAACAAACTGTGAAGCGCATTATTTTAGTGTCTGTAATTATGCAGCTTTCCCTGAGCTACAGAACTGATGTGCTCAACAAGCGTGGCAACTCGAATGCAGAGAGTGAACTCTGGACATGGCAGAACCCAGCAGAAGATTCAAACGGCTTATCAGGGCAGGGCTTGCACAACTGCAGCCGTGCCGCACGCGGCGAGGAACTGCGGAGGCCTCCCGTGAAACCCTACCAGGGTGGTTTTGCTAGCGTTACTTGGGCAACAGGGTCCCTGGGTAAAAATCTGGGCTTTAATATTCAAAAAACATTCAAACGGCAGCCAGGCACACATGTTAAGTTTCAACTTCTTTTGCTCTGAAAAACAGCAGGTTGGGGGAGCCCAAAACAATGTGCAGCCTCGCCTCAGCCGGGTCGAGTTGTTCAGGTAAGGGAAGAGACCTTGCCCAAATGTTCCCTTTCTATTTTCACAGACCGATCCCTTTCAATTTGTCACTCCGTTGCTAATTTTATTTTCGCTTGCAGTTAAAATAAGTTAAAAGTTTAAAAAAAAAAAAAAGAGAAAATACTTGTAACTTAAAATGAGAACAGCAATAGCACTGCTATTTTCATCAGCGTCTGACTTCTCATTTTGACAGAAAAAGTCATTTTGGGTCACTAATTGTTTTACTGAATTCTGCAAGTTGGATAAAAAGTTGAATAGATATGCAATTGTGATTTAAATTAGAAACTACTCTTTTAGCAGACAAAAAGAAGCATTTTCCTTTAGTAATTTGCAAAATGTGGTAAGTACATGTTACATTATTTTAAATACAGATTTCTCAGCCTTTTTATACTTACGTGGTCTGTAGCATACAATATAAATATTTTCTAAGAATAAATAATAAAAATATGTTTCAAATCTTCCCCCCTGATTTTTCATATGGGAAGTTATTCAAGCTTGTTAGATATAATTGATACTGTTTTGCCTGATATTTGCAATTAACAGTTTGCAAATATTTGTGTAATATTTGTGGGTACTCTGCAATTGCTAAGGTGCTGAACAGATACTAGCTAAAGCTAGTATTGGTAAAGAAAACGCATTTAAAGCAGTCTTTTTATACATGGCACCACAATGAAATAAATCACCACAGGGATCAGACACAAAGAAAAAAGAAATGTCAGCACTCTGACATCTCAGCCTTTCCTATTGCATTCGAGTGAATATAGCCATTAAAATAATTTCAAATAAATGGGGCAATTCATGTCTCTTAGCACTTTCTCCTAATGCCTCTGCTACACAGGGCTCAGGTTAATATACAAAGAATAAAAAGCTTCATTTCAGAACGTGATAACGGCTTGTCCGTTCTTGCCTTTGTGAGCAAGTTAACTGCCTTGACTTAATGAAAAGTCAGTTCAGCCTCTGAAAAAAGCCAGATATAAGCACAATCGGGTTAGCCAAACTCCCTTGTTAGAAACGACAGTAATGAACTTTTGTCTCTGGATGTGAGGAAACATACTTTATGTCTCAGAGATTTCCTTCACAGCTGTAAGAGCAAAAAATCCTGAGCAGCTATGACTGTGTACCTGTCCTAGCTGACCTGCTCGCCCCTCACGTCGTGCTCTGAGCGGCCAGATGTTGAAAACAAAATTCAGGGAGAAAACAACCTTTGTGCATACCTAGATGTTTATATTGCTGTAACTGCTTAACTATTGCTATGGTGGTCTTTCCCCTGCCCTGGACCTCTCGCTCCATCGCAGCGCGACCGCGCAGGTGCTGTGTGCCAGCGTGGTCCGTGTTGCTCGGGAGGCAGAGGGCGAGCATCGCCCTGCCCACGCAGCCCGAGGGAGATGGGTTTGAAGCCGGACAGAAGCGATGCTCCTCAGGGATCCCCCTTAGCAGGCATCACAGGCAACTGCCCTACTCTGCAAACAGAGCTGGCCCTGCTGTCACTTGCAGGCGCTCTTGCCGTAGCAGATTTATTTTGTGTGCCATTTCTAAAATCAGTTTCTCTAAGTCATTATCCAGGCCGGGTTTCTGCAGGCACTGGCTGCACGGACTGGAGGGTGCGTCTCAGCTGGGCTCCAGCCACTGCATTTCGAGGGGGGCTCAAAGCACCGAGCCAAAACCTGTGGCACATCCCTTCCTGAGTGCGGGGAGCCGGCCTCCAGCCTTGCAGGGATCACCTGCAAGAGCCCTGAATTAGTTATTAGCAAACAAAATAATAGCTATTGCTGCCTTTCTGGTTTTGAAGCGACATGCCTGTCTCAAATCTTTCACAAGTGCCCTACACAGGGTGGGGGGATTTCTGTCATTACTCCTCTCACCTTGGGCAGCCGTCGGTATGATTCATGCAGGGGCGGAGTAGAAGGGCACAGGCCTGTGTGTGGCGGTGGCTGCTTCTGTCTCTGGAAAAGAGGAAGGAAACGACGACCGGTGCCTCCGCACGGCGTGAGGTGCTCGCTCGCCCATGTCTGCAGCGTTTCCAAGAAGCCTTCTGCGGGCGCCGGCTCCCACGGGCACCCCGGCAGCTCCCGGCCGCGTCTCGGAGGACGCGAGCTGACCCGGGGTGGCTTTCGCACCGAGACCCAGACGCCTCTCCCCACCCCCTGGGCTGCCTTCCCAAAAGGCTCCGTTGCTGTTCAGGTGCCACAAAAAGGTGAGATTTTCAAAAGAGCAGGCTTTGCTTTGAAAATCAAGATGCCTTGCAAGTGCCGCCTGCCCTGGAGGTGGTTGAGTGCGTCCGCTAGCCACAGGCAGGGCCATGGTAGCTGAAGGCAGGGAGCCAGCCCCAGCGTGCAAGGGGAGAGACCCAGGACTGATACTCCTCAAGTTGGTAGATGAATTAATTATGTAGAAGCAACTGGAGGGAGACTTATGTGTCTTATATGCCACATCTCTGGTAACACATAAGCAACTGCTGAATTTCCCCTTTCTCAGAAAACTCTGTTCTTTCTAGATATAAAATTCTAAGCAACTTTCTGGCTATTATCTTGACTAAACGCTTGCATTTATCTGCTACCGTGACACCAGATCTGCTGCTTAAAAGCCGGTGTCAGCGCCATCCTGCTGTGAACGACGCAGTGTTCAGCACAGCACCCACCCGAGTAAGGGTTAAAGGTCACAAGGTTTCATAAGAGACTGGTTTAGGACTTCTGATGGATCTTGGACATTAAAATACATACATATATTTTAAATTATTATGTAGATGTGGCATTTGTGCTGGTATCTGATCTGTCATAGAGTTATTGACCAACTAAACCAGAGCTGCAGCCTTGGCTCACGATTAGGGCGTTGGCTTAGACAAGGAACGTGGCTGTTTAATCCCTCTCCCACCATGCAGAGCTTGGCCAAAGCCAGGTCAGGTCAATGGGGAGCTTTTGAATTTAACCAGGCTCCGGACCGGGCCTGCGTAAGCCTGCCTGATCTTGGTGCTGGTGGGTACTTCTGAGTTTGCCAGGTCCTAGCTCCCCTTCTGAGAAATGTTTCTGCTGATGGGTTTGACCCGCAGAGTTTGCTCTGAATGGATTTGTAACACAAGTTTATGGGATGAGGGCTTTCCAGCGTTTCAACTCACTGCAGGCATAGGGAGTAGGTAAGCATAAGGGACAGAAAGAGAAGGGACAATGTACAACGATGCATTAATTACTTTTTGCTATTTTAACAGACCATAACCATGACTATCAACATAATGCCCTTTTTAACTGTAGAAAACATGGGTATGGGCTGAGCTAACATCTGATTCATCAGTGACATGTTTAGAAATCAAATTCTCCCTGAGGGAGTTATGCTGAGTGCCAGGAGGGTAAAGCAGAGGGAAGGCCCCTCCATACTTACCCCTACCTGCTCTTTCTGGAGCATGCTCTTGCATTCCCTGTAAGTGACTGGACTCTGGGCTGGACTGATCTCGACGTGTGCAATAGGGACATTCTTACAGTAAGGACTTAGTGCCCAATCGACCGGTCTCACTGAAATTTCATTACATTGAAAATGTTCCCGTTTTCTGTACGGGTGAACAGGAGGGATTGAACACAACCTGAGCAAGAGTTTAGGTTTAGCACGACGGGGGAGAGTAGCCGTGAGGTGAGCGACTATGGTCTTTTCACCCTTAGAATTTCACCCTTCCATGATAAAATACTGGGGAGAAATTAACACTGTTCCCCAAATTGTTCCTCTGTGATGGGAAAGATTTTTTTTCTGCAGTGGGAACAGTCAGGGGTACCCATAGGGAGTGTCAGGCTTCCAATGCAGTACAAGACTCAAGGAGATTAACTCAAGGAGAGGAGCTTCAGACTTCACGTCTTCCACAACTTTCCACCTGGCTGCCAAGAAAACTGATGCATTGCCCTTGCTCTGGAGCATCCTCAAGTTTTTGGCTCTCTAATGTGCAGGGCCATAGCTTTGCTATTTTTCCCTGACTATCCAGAGGCATTTAAAGAAAATGAGGCATCTGTACCCAAGAAATTCCCCTCCTGCTTTCATAGTTGACACGTGTTTATGACCTCCACTGCTGAGATGTCACAATTTAAGTTTTAATTTACAGATGAAAGAAATCCTATGAGCCTTGCCTAGCAAAAAGAAGATTAGTTGGGAAGTTGCTTTTCCCCCCTGAGAATAGCTAGTTCTGGTGGACTCGATCTTTGACATAGGTGTCAGCCAGCGCTGGTGGAGTTAACTCTCTGTGAAACTGCACAGCAGAGACTGGAGGGTATCACTGCATTGCCTGTTAAATACATGAGTGGTATGGCTTTAAGCAGAGGCTACAAACCGCATATGAAAACAGAGATGGGTTCTGGAAAGATCTAAGGCAGAAGGGGTTGGTTAACTGGGTTCCCGAAAAGAGACTGTTTTCTGATTGGGATCTGGGACAAATCGCGCAGGGATGCTATTGAACTACCCAGAATTAACAGGGCATTCGCAGGGGAGCTTAGATGTCTGCAGGGTAGCGCTCTGACATTGTGCATACGACAGAAGAACCAAAACAGTGCACAAACTGAAACCTGAGGCAGGGTGGCTTTAGCTCCACAAAATCCGTTTACCGAGCTGCGTGTGCTGTGATGAACAAGAGAAGCTACGAGTGTGCCAGGCATGAGGAGTGAGATACAGAAGCAGCAGCGGACCACATCATGTCACAGAGTCTGCAAGCACCGGGAGAAGACACCCCGGGCAGGAAGAGAACACCAAAGCCTGGGAGCTCAGAGGTGCTCTTCACAAAAGCAATGGACAGCAGGAGATGGGCAGAGTCAGCATGAATGTGAATGGAAATTACATTCATTCCTGTACAGGGCAGAGGTACGTAAGCAACTGCAGTGCTAAAGATGATTATGGAACACTTAAAAAAATTCCTGGGCTGTACAAAAAAAGCTGTGCCAGGGTCTCTGAGGACTTGCAGGTATATGAAAAGATAGGGAAATAAAAGCTTTGATTGGACCTGGGGCTCCCAAAGCTGCTACTGCTTTGTGAAGGTGTTGATGTGCTTTTCTGGTGGGAAACATGGACAACGGGGACTCTGAAGCGTGGGCCCATGCTGGTGTTGCCCTGCATGGTACATATTACAGAGAAACGAGCTACACTTTCTCTGAAGCCCAAAGGGAAGGAGGCGATGAATCAGCCATTTTGCTGAAAAGGTCTCCGAGAAGCAGCAGCCTGACAAAGCTGAGCGACAACTGAAACAAAAGCGAGGAGCCATGTCGATATCCAGGGTGGCAGCGATGGGTCTGCAAGGCCATGCGGACATCCCGGGGGCTGTGGCAGGACCATGTCTGATGACGAGGCTGAGTCTAACTCTTACCATTCCCTAACATGGCTGGGATGGGCATGAGAGACGTAGGAGACTGGCCTCTGAGGGACATCCGTAGCCCACGTGGGCAGTAGCATGCAGAGGTACTTGAGCTAAAGCCACTAGTCCCCGAAGCGGGAAGTCTGTGCCTGTGTTGATGTGGCACTAAGAGATGGGTTCATCACAACGCCAGGTCCGACTTTGACCTGGGTTTAACAGGGTGCAATGGGCTTCAGGACTGGCTGCAAGACACTGAGAGTGGTTGGAGCACCAGAATTTGCAAGAGAAGCTTGCCAGGATAATACAGCAATCGGGAGCAAGAGGTGCAAAAAAAAATTCAAGTAAAATAATGACAAGTTCATTGTGTGCCTCCAATGTGTGCACAGCTTTACATGACAGCAAGCAGTTGTGAGAGACTTTGCATCCCTGCAAGCATCTCGTGATTTGGTGCTCCCAGTGAAGGAGCAGGTAGTGACCGTGATGGACTGAGGTCTGCTCCTCCTTGATCTCACAAATACTGCACAGGACACAGAGGACAAACAGGAGACAGAATCAGAGTCAACCAGGGTCAGACTCAAGTCTGCAAAAATAGATTTTCTGTTGGTACTTCTTATGGACGTTCACTGGCCATATAGAAGTAATTGAAGGGATCTGGTAATGGCTTCGGAAGATCAGCTAGGTAGGTAGGACTGCCACTTATGGGGGGGTGGTGCAGGGACTCTGTTTTTCTCCGTGGACTGAGGATCAGGGGTCGAGGCCGGGGCCAAGACCAGGTCCAGACCTGTTTGAACTCATCAAAGAGGCAGGAGATGTGGGAAGTACCGTTGTCATGTGCCTCATCAGACCAACTGGAGGTGTAAACATCCACTGTATTTGACAATGCAGTCATACTTCTGCTTCCCTATGAGGAACTGAGCTTGGCCAAGGGAGCCAGCCTGTAGGAGCATGCTTCCCGTTGACCATGCCAAATGCTTGGGAAGCAAAACCCCCCTGTGAATTCCTCTGCATCCATCTTCTAAAGGTTGTTTGGGACAAGACTTGCAGGAATGGAAATGTCACTTCCTGACGTGGTGACCACATTCTCAGGTTTCAACCCATTGGCAACACAGTGAAGGAATTAGGGGCTGCCAGATGTCAAAAGAGCAAAGTGTCTCTCCCATTGCTCCCTATCTGGCCAGTTTAGCACAGCAGATTCCCATCTTTTTCAGTCCAGAGGCCTCCACTGTTGATCTTCCCACATGTGCAGTACGACCCTTGCAAAACCATTTTGTTTTCACAGGCTGAGTGCATACATGTAACAGGTCACTGAGAAGCAGGTCTGCATCTTGTGCCTCCTCCCAGCGTGGTCCCAGGTCAATGAGAAAGCTCCCTCTCGATGTAGCAAATGTTGATCAAGCTGCAAAACCACTTGAATGACTGTGGCAGAGATTCTGCTTGGATATAGCAAGGCAAATCCCCTAAGACAAATATAAACCCAAACATTTCTACAGTGCAAAGGGGGTTGGGGTCACAGAATGAAAAATATTGGCAAGCCGAGGGATGGAGATGATGCAGTCTGCAAGAGCTGGCAGCAGCTGGATTTTGTGATCACTGCCCCATGCGCTTTGTGGGTAAGTGCGAACGCTGCCAGTTCTGCAATGAGAATTCAGTCACGTACCTGTGCGTCAGTTAGCTCAAGTCTGAGTCAATCACTGAATGATCCAACAAAGCACAGATTTAGCATTAATGGTCACAACATTAAGCCCGTGGTAAATGGCACAAACAGTAATCATCTTTTTTCTTTCTTTCTCTGACGTGTTCAGCATCCATTTGCTTAGCAAACTGTTTACAGGACCACAAACCTGCCCTGAGTTTCAAATTCATGGAGAGCTTACACTTATTGCAAGGAATAATTTACAGGTTTGAGGAGTATATGGTTACAGTTATAGTATATAGTTAAGGGAACTTAGTTCAAACGTGTAAGATACAGCTTATGGGGATGGTCTGCACACCTGCAGATGGGAACATCTGAAGAGCAGTTTAGGTTCAGAGTTGTGCTAGACCACTCGATCAAAAAGTAGTGAGGAGCCGTAACAGCAGCAGTGGTGGAGACTCTAACAATGAGAGGAACGTAAGGATGTGGTTTGCTCTCAAGAAGGTCTTGAAAGAAGGTAGGAGGGGGAAGGAGGAGAGAGAGGTGGGCTGCTGTAAGTAGAACGGTAGGCGCTCAAGCGTAGTGAAAGGAAATAGCTGAGGCTGTAAAAAGTGAAAAAGGTTACTGAGAACTGAAGAAATCGGAGAAGAGACAATGCAGCTGAAGGGAGCTTCTCCTCAGCTCTGCACTTCTGTTTTCAAAAGCTGTTCGCTCGGTGTGGTTTGCAGCACAAGACGATACTTGGACAATTTACTCTGATTCTTCTGCCAGCAGAAGAGCAACAAACATGACATCCCAAACTAGGAGTTCATTAATCAAAGGGCAACATGAGGAATGACCTGCATTTGCTGGTCAAATCGAAGGGCTCTCCTGCCAGGTCAGCCTCTGCCACGCAGGAAAGCGTGGAAGGGTGGCTAAGGCCACCCCCAACCCAGCGCTCTCAAGCAGAGTTAGAGGAAAACCTAATACACTCCCTTAAAAAAGCAAATTCCCTTTGTACCTGTTCTGCAGCAGGCTGTGACACTCATGCGTGGCCCCACACTCGCCTCCCCAGCGCCTGCTGCTCTCCCAAACCCTGCCTGGGGCTCAGGACGCGTGTCCCCGGCTCAGGGGACTGTGGCACAGGGGACGGGAAGGCTGTCCCTCGGCCAGCGCAGCTCTGCCCAGTGCCAGGAGCTTGGTCCTGCACCCATGGGAAGAAATCTGAGCTCAGGAGTGAGTGGGGTGGCTATTTTGGAGGTGCTGGGGCCAGGGGGACCGTGGAAAGAGGACAGAGCATCTGTGAATGCCCTGGGGTGCAGAGAGGCACCAGATCTGTGACACCCAGTGACACCAAGTGGTAGCAGCCAGGGTGCAATAGTGTTTGCAGCTCTGAAACCTAGGGCTGATATTTTCCTCGTTGCTCAGTGCCTGCATGCTTACTACAAACATCATGAAACTTGTAGGAAAACCCAAAGCTTGGTGACATTTGGTTGCTAAAGAAAAGGCTTCCAAGATACAGCCTCACTCTAAACAACTTTTGCATCTGACAGGAGCTTTTCACTCTGCTGGGACTCAAGCTGCGGCACTGGTCCTGCCCGGCTTTGCTGCAGACTGCTGGGGAGCAGCCTACCAAGCATGCAGCACTTTGCACAAACAGTCTCGTTTGCCAGTTGAGTGATCAGGGTATAAAAATCACCTTGTGCCTAAGATGAAGTGACACAGAAAGCCTTCAGAGCATGTGCTGTGGGACCGGTGCTCTGCTGCGAAGTCCTGCAAATGCTTGAGGGACCAGGTGGCTTGTGATGATGCATGGTCCTCTTGGGATATGAGCTCTATATTTTGGTGGGTTTTGTCAGGGTTTGCTTTTGAAATAACGTAACTACTCTTGAGCGTAGCTTAGAGCAGAGCTGCTGGCCCAACAGCTGGTATTTCAAAGTGTTTCAGATCCACATGCCCATCTGCACGGCACTTCAGAAGAATTGTCAGGAAAGGAGCATTCACAGTATTGAACAGAGACGAAAGATTAGTAATCAGCAGCTGTAGGTAACGTGCTCGTGGGCTGTATTCTTCTCTCCTTGCCTTGCAGGAGCTTGCTCACAGGCTCCATTGGTGCCAGCCGTTTGCAGATGTGCAACGGTGTGGGCAGGGCGCTGCTTCTGCCTCCCACCTGCTCTCCCAAAAAACAAGCCCAGAATTGTAGCAGAGATAAATAGGTACTGCTGACATACAATTCATTTGGTCTATTCCAGACATTGGTGAGTGAACCGTGCCCCAGAAAAGCACGTTTCTCTCTCTCAGCTGTAAAAGGAGTCTAGACAAATCACTCTGCCATAGGTGTCTATGCTGTGACGTCTGAAGATGCGGAGATTCATTCCACCCTTGTCCACAGACACTGTGCACAGCCCACAGCACAGCTCCTGGGACCCTTCTGTGCCCTTTCTGGTACTGGTCTGGTGAGTCCTGCCGCAGCTACCACCACTGCGGTGCCCATACATCGCATCAGAATGGGTGAAGCTGTCTTTCCCAGGGATGTGTGTCTCAAAGGTGGATGAGTTCAGCTCAGATGACAGCATTTTCACTTAAGTTGTTCGCATATTTCCATGACATTTTTCAGAACTGAGTATCTCTGAGGTTTTTGCTCCTCCGTTGAATTTAACTGAAATTTGCCAACGCATTAATAAGTTGTTGGAAAGGAGAGAGATGAGCAGGCAGCAATCACATAATCCTTGTTTTCTTAGGAATTCAGGCAACTAGAGTGATCACCTTATTTCTCTGGTTCGTCCTATCCCTAGGGAAAAATCTTTCCAAATGAACAGCATATTCAGCTACATAATGCACATGATCGAGACGCTGCTGTTGAAGCTGTGGGCAGAGATATAACAAAATAGATTTGTACTTGCATTTAAATCTTATTTTATATTACAATGCCATTGAGAGGGATGGAGGCACTTGTCACAGCGATTTGTCTTTCTGAAGTTAATTGCGCTGTAAAGGTGTTTTTTCCCCACCTGTCACACCAGAGGCAGAACTAGAAACTGCCAGGAATGACTTTTGTGCAACATAACAACCTTTGGCATAAAGGTATGATCATCTACATTTGATGTAGAATCAAATAAAAATCAGAAGAATTAGAAACAAAGGTAAGCTTATGGGCCTAAAAGTTCAACTTCTGCATCAAGATCAACAGGCTTATTCTACCCTGTAGATATGAGGCATTTAATCTCACAGCAGCCACTTCAGAGGCTTCCCGTCGGACAGGGCATAAAGTCAGCTGCGACGAGTTGATGTCAGACTTAGGATTTATTGAGACAGGGATGGACACCTGTGGGGAGTGAGGGATGTGCAGTGTGATCGCATGGCCTGATGCTAATGCGATGGGTAAAACCCTCCCTTTTTAGCCACTGTCACTCATAAAACAGTCCCCGTCAACTTTGCAGCTGGAATTAAATCCAGAGGGGAATCCAGAGTTCATTCTGACACTGGATTAACAGTGAAACGTGTCTGTTCTTGGATTTTTAGCCATGAGGTTTTCTGCCAAAGCAGATGCGTGTTAAATCTAACAATTTAAATGAAGTATTGTTCATCAATTACACATTAAGGTTAAGACCTTAAAATCTTTCACTACATGGTGGAGAGTGTTTGGGCGATCACCCAGCTCTCTCTCCTGAAGGGAATGGAAATTATTAAACTCGGCGCAGGTTTAGCGAGCTACAGCATGGAAAGAGAGAGGCTCTGACTCATCTACTCTGCAAACAACCGCATGAGACTGCAGTTTCATTTTTTGATGTGGTCTCGTTACAGAAGTGTATGCCAGCTGAATTATCACGATGAAATATTATTCCTTCCACCTGGCTAAGCACTTGGTAATTTTGCTTGAGGTTCTGGGGGAGGAGAGCTGAAGCTGCTTCAGTGGGCGTCGTACCCACAGTTCAAACAATAATTCAGTCCTTGCTGC
Organism: Calonectris borealis; assembly: GCF_964195595.1. Taxonomy (NCBI): domain Eukaryota; kingdom Metazoa; phylum Chordata; class Aves; order Procellariiformes; family Procellariidae; genus Calonectris; species Calonectris borealis. Next base: position 26,960,892 of record NC_134315.1, read on the forward strand.
CTTCAGGGAGGAGCTGAGCTCTCCCACCCACTCTCTTTATCCCCTTCATGGAGGAGAAAAGGGAGGTGCATGCAGAAAGGACTAGATCTTGTCCTCTGAGGTCCACACACGTAAGAAACCATTCAAGGACACTGCAGTGAAATATGGAGGCCTCTGCGGTCTGTGTGAGAGACAATGTTTGTTATAGAAAATGTTTGGTGAGATTAGGGTACACTCCTGTGTTTTATCAGAACGATGTAATGAGAGAAGAGGGAGAAGCTCTCAGATGCATAGTCCCTCCTTCGGTATCAGACGGACCTCCCTCTCCCTTGCTGCGTGCATCTGTAGATCACTGCGCTGTGCCACCGCTATGATTTGGGAATGCTTTTAATTATAAAGTATGTCCAGTATGCAGTACAAATGATATTAATTTTGGCATCTTCATTAGCTATACCAAGAAGCGACTAATGACAGTCACTGGGCTCTGCCTTCTGGACACCTCCCCTGTTCTGTGGTCTCCAGCTGCATCAGGAGGGGATGCAGCATATCCTCACACAGCAAACAGTGTTTTCTCCCTTTAACATTCACTAGTCCTTAGGTAAAACTTCACCTGGAGTATTCTTTGGATGGAGATTTCAGGACAAAAAATATTTCACTGAAAAGTTTGTCATTGGCATTCCCAGCATTTGTCACCTCCCTTCACAAATAAATGCCACTGGGAAGCTGGTGAGATGCCACTGGGCTCAAGTTGACCAATAATTGGCTGTTTCACATAAATTAAAGTGTCCGGGAAGTTTTCAACACAGACAGCCTGATCAACTGCAAGTGTACAACTCCAAGTCTGAAGATAAGACGAGAGCTCTTGGCCATGTAATCTCACTCCTCTTCTGAATTTTAAATGCTGGTTCCTACCTAGGATGAGGTAGAAACACTATCATATGAATAAAAGCACTAGATAACTCTGTGAAAGCCTGAGCCCTGCACTAACAAGCATTTGGCTACTGGGTCCTTTTATCTCCGACTTAACGGGAGGTTAATGGGTCCTGTTCAATGGCAGCCTGACCACGCTCCCATTGAAAAGGAGTTAAGGTCTTCTTGGTCCTATACTGCAGAGCACAAATATGACACCCCAAAATGGGAACAGATCATTTTATTAAAGGACACACGAAAGCTTTATCCTTGCCAGGGAGCTAATTGCCTGAAACAAAGAGATGCACTCCTTGACTGGATTAGGTCAGAAGTAAGGCAAAGCTTATGGTGGAGTAAGCTGCCTGGTTAAAATACTTCTGGGTGAATGCTCCCATTCTTTGATGAAGCGTGAAGTCATTAACACCCTTTTACCTTGCATTTTGCTGAGCAGGAGTGTGTATGCATGGGTAGTTACCGTGGAATAAATGACATGCTGTAAATTCACACTGTCAATTAATTTCTTCATGCGCTCATGCTCTTAGACAGAGGAACACCCTGTTTCTGGATGGTGGGTGAGGAGAGGTGTAAGGAAGATATGCTGTCAAAACAAAGCTGCTTCTGTGCATATGTAGTAGGAAAATCAAGTGGCTGAGAAACCTTACGGCCACAAACTGTTTGCCTGCAGGCTTCCCCACGGTCCTGGCTGCCTCAGGCTGACTGAAGGCAGCACAGCGGGTCTGCCCTGAGAACTGCAAGGGGAAGGGACCACCGGCAGAAACAGGAGCTGGAGTGTTCAAGGTGGCATCTTCAACTCAGGAGCCAACGCCCCAATTAAAATCGGTAGGCACCCAAACCCCTTCTTCAGGGTTTTATAGCCACAAAAACAAGAAAAAAGATTATGCTTCCTTCTGCAGGAGCAGGTGGGGAAATTTCTGGAAGAAAAAAGCTGAACTTGCTTCAGTGCTTATTGTATGGCTGAAGGTGCAGACATAGGCATGGCTGGGAATCTTTGGCCCAGGAAGCCTTTCTTTGCTTCCTGCACTCATGTTGGGTTTGGCTGTGCTCTGTCCATGGGAGTATTACCACATATTCCATCACTGGATTTTTCAGCTTAATTTTGCTCCTTAACTTTCCTTCAGGAGCCTTCAGAGGTCTTTATGTTTCCTCAGTCGCCCTGGTGCAAAGGAGGCAGGTAGCTACACTTCCATTCAGGTTGGGATGAGCAAATCCAGTGATGGGGGTGTGCGCAGGGGGCCGGGGGAGGCTGGGAAGCTTCTCCTGGGCATGGGAGCCACCCACCCACCGCACCACTGCCCTAGCCCAGTTTTTGGAGCCTCTGTTGCAGAAAACCAAGTAAATTGTTTGTTTTGTTTTCTTTTTTAAAGTTACTTTCTTTGGGTAACATTAAGTACTGAGGTTAGTGCTGGGTGTTAAAATACTCTCCTGGTTCTAGAGTTCTTTTCGCAGGGGCTCAGATAAGGTGGGGGAGCTGCTTGCGCTCAGCGCCGATTGACGAGCGAGCTGAAGTAAACTACGTGGCTTAACCACAGGGGCCTGTTTTCTTTCTGTGCCGGAAACACCTGCCAAAAAGGCTGCGTTCACTCGGGTTGTACGAAGAAAAGCCCCAAATGAAACTTCCAGACATATAGCAACAGGTCAGGAGGTGACATTCGGTACACCCGTTTAAATTCAAGGCAGCTCACTGTGTCGTTTCACCAGGTGCATGGCAAAGATAGGGGCGCGGGGCGGCAGGCTTCTGTGAAATGCATTTTTCGCAACGGGCCGTGCGCTGCCAGCTCACTGGGACATGCCTTTTGCCTACTGGCCAAAAAGAATTTGGAAAAAATAAATTGCAACAGAGCGACTGTGTGTGATTCGTACCCCAGACCGCAAGGCACCTTGGTCTTGCTGGCCCCGGCGTGGAGGCACGGCGCTGTGGTCCAACCGGCCCGTGACGTGATGCAGTGAGCAGCTCTTCCCCGAGCACCGGCCGCCATGGAGGGGGTGGTGTGCACTGGGTCCACAGCCACCCTGTTTCTCCAGCAACAGAGGTGCTGCAGCCCTGCCCCGGAATAGCCTGGACCCTCTGTGCCCCAAAAAGTGTTACCGCGTCCTCGGCTGAAACGGTGACCTTGCATTTCTGTAATTTGAAGGGATAGCTTGGTGGTGCTTCATGAGGAGTTGGCTGCTTTTGTACCCTCTGCACTCTTTGACATGTGGTTTGCATGACAAAAGCCCAGGGTAGGTCAAAGCCTGAGCACAGGAGCAGGCAAGCCCTGCATCCATGCCTAGCGAAGTGCAGCCCGTAATGCCTGATCGGACAAGCAGTTAAACATTTTTGCCTCCTCCTCCTTTCAGCAGCTACCCACTGTGCACGATTCACTGCCTGTGCCCTGCTCGTCAGCTCTTCTCCTCCAACAAAATGGAGGCTTGCCAAGCAGGGGCACATTTAAATGTCAAGATCTTGGAAAAAGTCATCCTGCCTCTTTTAAACTTTGCTAGAACAGTCCCAGTAAAAGCACAGACAGCTTTTGGCAAGCTGCCCAAATCTGGTACATTTTCCGTGCATACTGTTTGCCCAATAAGCAGGTCTAAGTTCTAGCACTGGGGACCCTGGTGGCGACAGCACCTGTGGCCCATGAAAGCCATCCCTTGAGTCTCGCAAGCCCAGGTGGGTCTGACAGCTCTTAACCCTCCAAATGTCATCTCCTACCCACACCTCTGGGTGGATACATGGATACGTAGATAAATGAATGCATGGATGAACGCATGTGGGAATGCACATATGGTTGCACAGATGGATATTGGTCTGCAGTGCTCCGAGGCCACCGGTTCCTTCCTGACCATGAAAGCAGCAGGTGACCTGCATGGCTGCAGCAGGGTCTGGAGTGCTATGCACAATCACTTGGTCTCATCCCTAGGTCCCTTCAGGTGTCTGTACAGGTGACTGCAGTTAGCAAGTCTTGCAGAAGGTGATGGCTCTGAGGGCTGAGCATGCTTGAGGCAGGAGGATGGCATCGGCTTACAAGCTACCATGTCCTGAATGGCTCACACTGCCGCTTGTTGTGAGCACCACCCAGTGCAGAGCAGCTCTCAGGACACAGTGGATGTGACTCTTAAATGTCTTTTAGCATTTTGGTTTGTAGTAGGTGGGCTTTTGTGAAGCTGCCACAGTACGTCAAAAGGGTGCAGTCTGGGCACTTGCAGAACCCACTACGTAGTGAGGGCCAGAAACGCTTGTGGAAAAACTAGCCTTTGGCAATCCTCTCATGTCCAGGCATGAAAAGACCAGGGATCAGCTGAGGGTTAAAACCTAAATATCCATTGAATAAAGAATTACCTTTATTAAAAAAAAAAAAAAGAAAAAAAGCCAACAGAAAATGCCCTGACACTAATGTGACCTCAGTGGCAGAAATATAGTCACGTCCATATATTCAGAGTTGGAGGAGATACTGTAACAGGAACAAGATGCTCGAGAGGGTTGCTGGAGCTCTACAGACAACATGCATTGCCTCTGTTCCTCCTGTGCTTGTGGAAGTTCACCTTATTGTTAAATTTCCCTCAGGTATTGCGCACAGGGTATACCTGTCACTAATATTACATGTGCTGGTTTATTCTATTGCTTGACCACCAACAGTGCATTTTCAGAAAAATCCTCTATGATTTTTGCTGTTTAACCCCCTGAAGGCTTTCATCCCAAAGGTTAGTAGCAAACAAACTGTACAACACACCTGTGGTGTGAGGACATGAGAGCTCTCGCTGCTGAGCAACTAGAGGTGAGAGGATGGGGTGTGCCATGAAGTGACGGGGCAGCTAATGCCACAGTGTGCTGTTGTGAAAGCCAAGCTGATGCAAGACTTGGTTCCAAATTGACCTAGTCTTAAAGTAAATCTGCGTTTCTGTAGGAATGAGCATAACGTGCCAGGAAGTAAAGAGCTGAGTAAATCTAAACGAGTGGCTTGTACTGGATATTGGGGTCCAGCCTACATAACGCTGCAGAACTTGTGGCTAAAGAGTATTAAGTATCTTTATAAATACTCAATGCAAAATGCATGTGTGAAATAACACCAAAGGCTTTAATAATTTTAAGCTCTGAGCTCTCCAAGTCCAAACCTGTAGGATATGGTGTCTAAGGCTTGATGTCCATAAGGAGTTCACGTACTACCTCCAGTCCTTACATTAGTTTACCTTGACTTTTTGTGGATCATGTTTACATATGATTTTGCCCCACTCCACTACAGACTGAGCACAGAAAGAAGAAACAAGTATCTATCTGCATCTGTCTGGTCACATTGCTAGGGTAAAACAAGGTTAAATTTGTCTAAGTTGTCAATTGATTCCCCTTCATTAGGAAGTGGCTGCATTTCAGTGCTGTTGGGCCCAATGGATTACAGAATTTTTTACGCTGTGATGCAAAGCTTCACCCCTGTGATGTGCACAAGCTTAGCAACCCAGCAGGAAAAGCTCCTTGGAAGTTTTAACAATACATCAGTTAAATTGACGTAATTTCCTTTCCCTTGCCTGGCTTTGTTATCCAAGGGTTGTTGCTGCAGTAACTTAGCCTCGGGATACGCAGCAATTAAAACTACGGGTGGTTGCACTGTAAGAAGACAGTGCCCCAGGAAGTCTACTTCACAGAGGTGTTTTTAGGACGTAATTTGATGAAAACTTTTTGGCAAGAGAACCAACCTATGCCATTTTCTTACTTGGCCTCAGCTGGGTCTGTACAGCTTTTTGTAGATCTACACCATAAAGTTAATCTGCTTATTTTTAATCTACGTTTGTTTCTATATTTGCTTCAGGTTTAGCCAAGCAAAGTGTACTAGCTGAGAGAGAGAGCACAGGGAGGGAATCAATAGTGGATGAGAAAGGGCTTACGGTAGGCTGGTACTGCTGCTGAGAAAACAGCTGTGAACCTGGAGGTGCAGCACACCCTTAAGCATTTGTTCAGGAGCTCTTTTCCCTGTTGGGAGAAAAGTAACCATTGCCATTTGGAACTGCTTACAGAGCTGACGAGGAACCATTGTGGGACAGCTGCTTTGCACAGCGGCATTCAGCCGATTTTTGTAAGTTCCTCCTCCACACCATTCTTCCCTGCTTGCTTGGTGTCACAGAGGTGAGTACTGGGGACACCCAGAGAGGCTTTCCTGACTTTGAGTTGGCTACAGTGAGCTCTATAGCCTCTCTCGGCCCAGCTCTTAGGTGAACTGTAATTACATCAATATAGACAGACAGCACATTTCTATCTTTTTGATTCTTAGTATGAAGCCATCACTGTTGCTACCACGAATACCCTGGTTTCTATTTGAGACAGGCCAGCATCCCCTTCCCCCTCAGAAAATTAAAGAACAGTAGAATGAGAACATTTACCATCATTGTAGCTGAAAGCACTCTTTTGCAGCCTTGAAAAGATTATCAGTTCACACTTGGATTTTAACCGAGACCTGCTGGATAGGGATGGCATGAACTTTCATCTGCACACCCGAGGACAGCCTCAAAGTTACTGTTCCCCATGCTATCTTGTTTAGTGCAGCCTGCTATGCTTCTCTGATGTAATTAGCTCTTTTCTGGTAGCACAAGAGGCAGTAAAACAGGTCCTCCAGCCACCTTCCTCTAACCTGCCATTGCCACATGCCAACACCCGAGTTTCAGGATGAAAGAGCAGTCCAGGACTCCATGTGCGATCACACAGCATAAGGCTGAACAGTCATGCCCACAAACACTTGGGCTGATGCAGTCAGTTCCATCCCCACCGTCACGCACAAAGCAGAATCCTGCTTCTGCTTCCCTAACAAATCCCTTTTCCCTCTTGAGTAAAGCATTTACTAGTCACCTAGAAGACCCCCTGCGTTCTCACAATAAACCAAAATCTTCATGAAGCAAGCCTTTTCCCTGCCTTCCCTCAATAACCAAGACTGGTGAGCCAAACTCTACCTTCTCTCTCTCATCACCCAGCCTAAAACCTCTGCTTCCTCAGGCACACTTTGCTTGTGGGTATTTTAACTAAACCGATTACCTTGCAGTCACAGAGAGTTCTAGCCACCCTGACATACTACTTCGCATTCATGAATATGAACAAGACAACTGGAACTCGGTGTCAGCATCACAGTGTGCTAATTCTGCAACAGCTTGTAGTAAAGCTGTAGAACGGGAGCTACCAAATGTGTGCCAGGGAATTAGCAGATTGTTGTCTACTATCACAGCTCTGTCTTTGCAGCACGCTCTGCATGGAGAGCAGAGCAAGAACTTTCTGTAACTGAAGATCCTCTTGGAAACTAGATTGGGTATTGAGAAGTGCAGTATGATGCTGCCTGTTGTCTGTATACCTAGTAGTCACCCTGGTAGCTCCTGAACATCCTGATGTGATGCCCTATAGGGGATGCCATTACTTCAAACACCATCGTTATGAAAGGTGACACTCAACCTTCTTATGATCCTTCTCAGATACTAGTTATTTAATCTGCATTAAGATTAAATAACTGTCTTTAACAAGTGCTCCAATTACAGAATGAGGGTTAGTTGTGTTAGCTCTCTCTTAACTTACGTTCTCTGCTACAGAGGATTCTTTGAACTGAGCAGTGTCATCTTTGATGTGTTAGCTACATTTCAATCAAAGGCTACTTTTGGTCAGTATCTGAGTTTGATACATCCTTTAAAGAGGGATCAGCAAACGATCTTAAGAATCATCAAGGGGAAGGCTTCTATAGGTAAGGAGACTGAGACTGCAGCAGCCACAGCAGCTGCATCCAACCTCAGCTACGGAACTGGAACTTGGACAACAGGGTCAACTTTCCTGCTAAATTCAGTTCGCAGCTAAATTCCCTCCACACTCACAGCTTCCAATCACTGATCATCAGCTAGCTTTACTTCTCATTCCACTAGAGACTAAAAAGAATGCATGCTTGTATCGAGTTATCTTGTCACCACTGTGATGAATAGTCTTTGACCAGGGTATAACAGAAAGACTAGAGAAATTCTCGAAAGAAAATGCAGTTTAATGTAAGATTACACAAGGTCAAAATACAATTAGAACAAACATGCTGAACAGCATGCAAACTGACCCACAAGTCACAGCAGTTTTAAAACCATGACACTCAATTCCCAAAATCATCCCAGGTGGGAAAAATCACCTTGTTCTACTTACTCCCCTTCTCTGTAACCTTATAGAATATTGAAACTTTAGTCTGTATAAAGTATAAAATTTCTGCATTGCAGAAGATACCCCTTACTATGGAAGCCCAACAGATAGATGGAACTATGTCTTCTTCAGGATCTTCACCACCACCTTGCTATTCTGTTAATAACTTCCTCAGAATACCCATGAGATGCTGCTGTTACAACAGTCCCCAACCAGAAGGAATGCACACCACACTGGTTTGGAGGAAGTCCAGCAAGCCCAAGAGCATGGTGGAAGACAGTTAGGAACTCCCTCTTTGTCACAGCCATACTGTCTGAGTGCACGAGGAGAGTCCCTCTCCTTGTGGCTGTGCTGCCCCATAGATATGGAGAGCTTCAAAAGGACATACCCACATCTCTTTAGATAATCTCAGTTGCATCAAAAACCTCTCGTTGCCCATATGAGATGTATGCAAACAAAGGTTTGCACCCCCTTCAGTCATCTGGAGGTCACTCAAATACAGGAGCTCTGGCTGTGCTGTGTTTTGGTGATTTGCCACCATCTCTTCTAAACAGAGTGCCCCAAAAAAAGCTACAGTAAACACGGCACAGAAAAATACACACAGATTCCAGACTCCCCAGGAGAGATCTTAATACTTCAATAGTTACAGGACAGTATTTATCATTTGAAGGGCCGGTCCTACATTTCAATCTTGGTATCATGTGACAGGTAACAGGATCTTGAAGAGGATCAGGATGATTACCATTCTGGAGATGAAGGACAGTCCTTCCATATACATTATAAGTTTTGTGGGAGGCAGATCCTCAGACTCCATGACGACCAAGAACTCTCTCACTTGATCCCCTGGAATTGGCCAGACTGCAGACAGAGCCATGCCTTCTCTAAAGGCAAGGAAATTCTTCAGGCCCTCATGGTAGACCTGCCATAAGTGGCTATCTCCTGAGTCCTCCAGTAAGAGCAGAGCCTTCAGGGGCTAAGGGCCCAAAAGATGCTTCTCAGGAACCTGGCTGAGTTCATCTGCTGAAAGAAATCCACAGTAGCAATGGCAAACAAGGTAGTCTCACAGACAGTAAGCAGACAAGTTTCCTCCCTTTCAATACGCTTCAGCTTTTGCTTGAACTTCTCTGAAAAAAGCCTGTCCACTGCATTCTTATGACTGTGGGCAACGCAAGCACTTCTCTCTCGTTTTAACCTTATCTGTAAATCCACTCGTATTTCAGGCTTTGGCAGAAGACGGTGTAAGAAACTCCCGTAAGTTTCTCGCCCTTCAGCTCGCGGGCCCGGCCCGGCTCCTCGCCCTCTTCTCGCGGCGCCGTCTCTCGCTAACGGCCGCTTCACACCCGCCGCCGCTCCCCGCCGGCCACCGCGCTGGGAGGGGCCTGGTCCGGCCCGGCCCGGGCGAGCGCGGGACCGCGTTGGACGGGCAGCCAATGGCAGCGCTCCGGATCGCCGGGGCCTCTCCGAGTACCCAATCAGAGGAGGGCGTTGCGAGCGGCTCCGCGGCTATAAAAGAGCCCGGGGGGAAGGAGGGCGGGGCGCGCCCTGTAAGAGTCTTCGTGCCGCGCAGCGGCTGTCGAGCGCGGTGTTTGTGCTCCTGCCATGTCCTGCAGTGCCCGCGCTCCGGCTGGGCCTGTCGCCGCGCCCTTTTGGGAGATGCTGGCGCTGCTGGCCCGGGAGCCAGGTATGGAGTGGCTGGAGCTGGGCCTCGCTGGGCAAGCAGCCACCTTCTCGCATCGCAGCCGAGCAGCAGTGTGTAGGACCGAGGCGGTGGCGGTGGCGCACCCCGGCGGCTCCCGGCAGTGCGTGGAGCGCGGCGCGGCAGTGGCTGGTAAGTGCGGACCGTGCTGTGTGGCGGGGCTGCCAGCACGTGCGGCGGTGGCGGCTCAGCGCCTGCCCCTTCATGGCCGGGGGCTGGCCTCTGGCTCTGGGAGAGGGCGAGCGGATTACCGGCCGCCGTGGCTCCCGCCGGGCAGCGTCTCCTTGGTTTTGCTCGAGTTCTTGTGTGAGGCCGGAGCTTTTGGAGGAATGCCTTGAGGGAGGTCACCCTTCCTAGGCTGGGAAATACGTTGCCTTCTGGCGGGCGTGTACTGTGTGCCTTTTGCAGTTGTAACTTCTGTAAGACATACCAGGAAGGCTTGGTTTTAAAATTACTTTTTGCTTGTCTTCTCCATTACCACTCTACAAACTTGTAAATTCCCAGAGTGTTACCAGATCTAGTACCTGAAATGGGCCTGGTATGTTGCTTGTAGTTTGCTATTTGAAAAACATCTCTGCTCTTTAATAGCTCTGGGTCTAGCTGTGTGTCAATTGTCTTTAATCAGATAAACTAGCAGAGCATTGTCTAGGGGTGTATTGCACTGAGGAACATTGTCTTTATTGCTGCTTGAGTGGCATGCTTGTGCCTGTTGTCAGCATGTGCTAACGTGGATCCTCTCTTGTAGGAAGGGAGTTTAGTTGTCCTCGGAAACATTCCTTGGGACCTTGGCCTCTGAAGACTTTGTCGTTGTTGGAGTGCTCAGGGGATAGCAGGCTTTGGCAAGCCTACCTCGAAGGACTGAAGAAATTCCTTGTCTTTAGGAAAAGCATGGGAATGCCTGCAGCCTGGCCAATTCCAAAGGAACAAGTTAGAGGATTTTTGGCTGTGGAATCTCTTCATTCATCCTCAAAGACACTGATGTATGTGGCGGCACTGTCTTATTTATCAAAATTGACCGGTAACCCTGATCCTCTCAAAGATCCTATAACCTATTGCATGGTGATAGGGTTGAAACGTCGAGCAGGCATCCTGAGGAATAAATACTTGCCTATAACAATTGAGGTGTTGCGATCTCTCTTAGGAGCTCTGGAGTCTGTATGCATAACTCATTATGAATGCTTACTGTTTTGTGCGTTATTTACTGTAGCTTTTTTTGGGGCACTTTGAATAGGAGAGATGGTGGCGAAGCACCGTGATGTACTGCAGCCTGAGCTGCTGTACCTGAGTGATCTCCAGCTGATGGAGAGGAGAGTGGTGTTTTGCCTGCATAACTCTCCTGTGGGTCAGGAGAGACATGTCATCAGCCTTGGGCTGTCTGGAGAGCCATGGGTGTGCCCTGTCCTGGCCCTCTGGAGCTATGTGACAGTTCGTTCACAGCTGGAAGGGCCACTCTTTATGCACTCAGATAATATGACTGTAATGAAGAGGGAGTTCCTGACTGTTCTCCAATGGGCCCTGCGGCTGCTGGGGCTGTGCCCGGAGCAGTATGGTGTGCATTCCTTCTGGCTAGGGACTGCTGTCGCTGCTGCGCACTGCGGCTATCCTGGGGAAGACGTCACTCGCCTGGCAAGATGGCCCTGTATGATCTCAGAGAGATCATAGCCATGGAGACCAATGGGAAAATAGAAGCAATGAATTACCTTCTTTCTGTAGAATTGGCTTTTTAACTGTATAGTTTCTGGTCTTTGGCAGTAATTTAGTATTAACACTTATAATGAATTTTCTACCTCACAGTGTGATGATCTCTGAAGTTCACTCACACTTGCTGCTGCTGCTGTCTGTGATGTTGAGGGTGGGGGAGTGTCAAACCTGCTGTGCATGGACCTTGTCTGTCTGTCTTGACAGAGCAAGTCTGCAGACAGTTTTGTCTTGTATAGTGTGAGTTATTAAATGTTTCCTTTTAAAAACAGTCTCTGCCTAATATTGTTGCTCTTTACCCACAAGAAATTGTAGTCTTGGCTTTGACAGCAATGAATGACAAGCAGATGCTGAAGTGTTGAAGGAAAACTCTTGAGACTTTAAGGTAATCATTCTAAACCAGGAGGTAGTTAAATTGTAATATCTTTTGGCGTAGCTGTACGCTTTTTAACACTGTTGTGGTTTAACCCCAGTCGGCAACCAAGCATCACACAGCCGCTTGCTCACCTTCCCCCCTCGCCCTGGCTGGGATGGGTCATATGTCACTAAGGTCAAAAGGGACATATAAGCTACATTATTAGCCCAATAACAGACACCAAAGGATGAGCTTTTTAAAACATTGATATTTGTAAGATGTTCAAAGTGATATCTTGTACTGTTTAAATGGAGGACAGCAGCTTTTTTACTCAGTGAACTCTGCCTCTGAAAATATTTCATTTAATCCTGTAGACCCAATTCCCTCTGAGCATAATTAGCCTAATCAGTATTTTAAATAACAAAAATAGCATACGGTTCACTTAACAGTTAATGATTTCCTTAGGATGGGATACTTGCTGTCCTTAATTCAACCTGGGTTTTTTTGCTTGAATTTTAAGTTACTTTTTAAAATTGAGGAGTTTTCAACCATAATCATAAGTACAATGGCTTGAGTACTTCTAATTTTGTAATTACAGCATTTGTAGTACTTTGATAGCATGTGGTGGAATATATTTTTCACCATATGGCTGGACTGGGAAGGGAGTTGGTGGGTCAGACAGTCCCCTGGCTGAGAATTGTGGTGAGCAAGCCCTTTGATCACCCTTATTATTATCACTGCTCCAAACCTGGACCATGTGATTGCTAGACAGACTAGTTTTGTATCTTACTCTGCCCTGTGCCCTTTTCTAGCAAAACTATGGGTTACAGAAGTGTGGGAGCTAGCTGAAATTTAATGCTGGCTTGATCTCCATGTGGATAATTAGCCATGATTTCTGCGACTTTTGGTTAGTAGAAATTAACACTCTCTATGTAGGGCAGCACCAGTCCGCTACTCTTTACCACAAGAGTGGCATTGTGTTCACTGTGGGAATTAACTACGCTGCAGCAAGACTTCCGTGGCTATGATCTGAGATCTTTGTTTTAGCTGCAGTTCAGCTAAAGCTGTCTTTTTCATTGTGTGGCTTTGTTCACTAGAAATGCTTGTTTGTATAGTAATTTCTGTTTCTGTGCATAAAATCTAAGTGTAAATAGAGCTAAGGTGATGCAAATGTAGCATCTGCCCAGGAACTTACCCTGAGGTGCCCACCAGCTGCTGCTGTTGGTTAGGCTGAGCAGACGCTTGGAAGATACCTGCATAAGGAACTGCTTTGTGCTCTGTGGAAGCTTTGATGGATTTTTGCTGTCCCCTCTGTATGTGATGTGTCTGCTCGCTGGCTTGTGCTGTACCCAGGCATGCCAGCTTCTAGAACTGTCTGTTGCCTTGCTGTGAAGGGTCTTTGTACTGGCTATATGTGGCATGGTTTTGGTAGTGGGGGGAGGAGGGACTGCCGGGGTGGCCTCTGTAGGAAGAGGTAAGGGGCTGCCCAGTTCATATTTTTGTTTCCCAGTACCCAAATATTTTAATTGGCAATAAATTAATTTTTCCCAAGTTGAGTCTGTTTTACCTGTGACAGTAATTGAGTGATCTTCCTGTCTTTAGCCCTCTATACAAGTAGATCAAAGTAGCTGCAGAGAGTGTTACAGACCTGGGAAGTATCAAAATGAATGCAGTACAAAACCAGCTCAGTGGATGTGCCTGACCATTTAACTCCCCACTAGGACTCTCCCATTTAATTGATTTCAGCAATAAAGTGTACTTCCCAAATGGGGAGACAGGAAAGCCTTGCAAATATTTTTAGAGTGTAAATGGATGTTCTAGAGAGATGGGAATGGCTGTATTAATGCTAGCACCTTTAATATATGTGCTGTTTTTAAAGCTTAGGGGCAAGTCTGTCTTCTGGGGAACCTGGTATTTGGCAAATAAATGCCATGATGATGGCTCTACAATACTGGGAAAATGGATGTCTCTCTTATCTGTAATTTCTGTGTCTGTGTGATACATGAAGCAGAAGAGAGAATTACCTTTGTTCTTACTTCTACCTACATTCTGTAGCAGTAGCCAGAGATTTTGGTCTTGTACCCCGCTAAGTGGAAGTAAAATCTAGGAGGTAGCTGGAGAGATGATGAAGAATCAACTGTAATTATCAACTTCACTGAGTTCTGATCCCAGCATTGAGAATAAGAGAAATTTGTTTTTAAGGAACAGCCATCACAGAGGTAATTAGCTTTTTAAAAAGCCCTGTTTTGATAGGCTGGCATATTTTCAGATAAGAGGGCTATAAATGCAGTGCTTGATCTATAATTACTTGTTGGAGCTATAGGTCTCCTTTTACGTGGCAAATAAAACTGAGACAGTTGGTAAGTAAATGAGACCCATTTTCTCCTGAATGTTAGGAGTTTCACATCTCATCAGCTCAGAATCCTAAAATGGTTATCTCTATAACAAATTAATATTCGCAAGGTTTTTCCATTTAGCTGTTTTAAAGGTCCTGAATAGCAGCAGAAGGGGATATAAGAAGCGTATTTACTGTAAGAAGTAAAATGGGGAATTATTTCAACTCATAATTCTTTCTTACAATGTTAATTAATGATTTCACACATTTTTATCATGTTAAGGATGAAAGGCTGAGCATACTGACTCCAGAAAGAGCTAAATTACTCTTGTACTACTGATCACTGTCTGCTGTGGGAATTCACTGTATTATGTGGAGATACTGGTGAATCATTATTCATGTGGAAGCTTGAACTCTTACAATTTCTACAGTTTATAATTGTTGAATTTAAGTAATTAGACTTTTCAAGAATAAAGGGGAAGTGATTAGTTGTATTTTTTATTTAAAAAAAAAACCCCAAAACTTTCTTTGTGCACCTGGTTGGTATGCATTTGATTCTATTCTGGTTGTGATGCTTATATCAAATACATATTCCTTAGAATGACAGAAATAATGTTACCCATTAATTACTACAGTACTAATTAATCAAGTATAAAGCGTATGTCCTTACACAGCTGAAATTTTTATTGTTGAAATTGTACCTTAGAGTTCATGTTGCTGAAATGGATGAAATTTGCAAGAAATGGCTTCTTTCCATATCTACTGAAAATGAAGTAGGTAACTAAATCAGATATTTGTCAGGTTTCACACCAGGATCCATGAGTACTTCTTGCTTGTAGAATGAATGCATCCCCTGCTACTCTGACTAAGCAGCATTCAGTGTTCTTTGATAGCAAAGACGCAAGTCCAGAAAGCTGAGGATAAATTGGCAAATGCCTTTAAACCTCTTAGTGTTTTCTTTTTGGTGGTTGTATAGAGAATTATTCATGCCATAAAAAGTGCTGAGGAGACTTCCTGAGACAATCAATCCACAAATGCAAGCAATTGTGTCTCCCATACTTTTGTTTCTTGTTTGCAGCCAGCACCTGGATGGGAAGTAGTTAGCAAAAGAAGACCTTAAAGATTGAGGGGTTCCGTTGATTTGTTACTTGAAACATCCCCAGAGTGCCTTTTGGGTACCCAGAAGTCTTTTTTGTCGCCTTGACTTCTTCCTTCTACTTACTTTAAGATACGTATATCCATCAGTTGTGACGTTTACTTGTACATTGAAGAGACTTGATCATTCTACTCCATAGCAAGGAGGACACTGACATTCTGCAGCAGCTCTAATAGCCCTGTGCTGGGCACAACATGCCAGCACTTTCTTTACCCTGCTCTGGCTTTCTGTTGATGATGTTTCATTTCATATTCTTAAGTCATACCTCCTCAGGAGGTTTGTAATTGCTAATGTTGCAAACTTGGAAGCTGTATAGGCATTAAAAGTACATTTATTTTAAGATATCCAAAGGAAAAGCAATGTTTTTCAATCAAGATAGGTGAAGAAGGCTCTGTTTTATATGTTGTGATGTAAGTTTGGCAAGTTCAGCACTAATATAGTGCCAAATGCACCAATTGCTACTGGCTCATTGAATCATCTCTTCCAATGAGATGTCATAATATGTTGCCATCTCATTCTCTTAGGCTGGCTGTGTATTCACTGCAACGTGGTGCTTAACCATACCAGTATCTTATTTGCTACTTACATTGCCTTGAAGTACTGGCAGAAGGGAAAGAGTTAGAGAACAACATGTACCACAAATCCCATGCTTTTTTCCTTATGTATAGCTTCGCACCAAGAACAAATCAATTATCCGTCAGAGTCCAGACCTGACCATACCTCAGTCATTAATACCATTGGATTAGGAGCAGCTCTCTGAAATGGCAGTGTAACATGCTGCTTTTGCTAGAGCCCAGGAGTAAAGCCAATATGGAATTTGTTGCTAAAATTATTGCAAGTTCTAGCAATGTTCTTATACTAGTTTGAGGAACTGGCTTTTGCACTTTTATATACATTTTCCAAATTTATAACCACAGGATGATTGTACAATAGTCTGTCTTCTCATAGCTCTGCTATAGCTATAAGCTGTGTACTAATCCCTCTTGCCTTTTCCCCAACAACTTGGTTCTGCTTCACAATAAAACATCCTTCCTTAAGCTAAAGGCAGCTGAGCAATTGGCAAAGATACTTCACAGGCCCCTGCCAATTGCTCGCAGGCAAGCAGCAAATGTTTTCCAAAGCACACAAACCAACCAGGTATAATATGTGGTTATAGTAGCATTTTAATGTTAGAGCACATTTTTTTTGGCCTTAACAGCTTTTATACCTCATATCACCTTCCACAGAACTTGAAATATAGTAGTTATTAAGCCTGTAAGATTCAGATCAGTGTTGTAGGCTAGATGGCAAATCCTTTGTCTTTCTGGGCAAAATAAGTTTTTTCAGCCCAGTTAACCAAAGACAAGGGATGTTCCTTGGTGGTGACTCCCTATATTGACACTTGAACTTTTTTCCCTTGGAAGTGCTAAGCCTTCATTTCAATGCATTTGTTGTGGGTTGAAAAGAAGGAACCAATATCTTGGCATTGGACAATGGCTTAGAATTTTGCAGATGGCAACCAACAGTATGAATACAACTTCCCTTAACTGATCTGCAGCCACTGTGCTCAGAGGTGCTTAAGACAAGGGATGCTGTCTTCAGCTGAGATGGTGGTGCTTTGTCCCCAAGATCTAAATGATTCTGTTGTGCCAGTTGCGGAGTTTGAATAAAACTGCAGGTTTACTACCATATTTTGCTCAAGAGGAAATTTTTTTTTGCGCGGTCCATAGCATAATGTAGCTGTGTTCATGCTAGGACATTCTAAAGAATGTCAGTACCCACGTACCATAAGATGTTTCAGTAGCTAAAACCATGATTTATCAAAAGTTCTTTTCCCTCAGAGATGAGTAGCTGCTGCTTGCCTTATCCTACAGGGAGGTTTGTTCAGGCATAAATGCATTGTGGTAATTTAGAGTTGTGTCCTCCCCCATGTAGTTGCTCTGATATTTTTCAAGTGGGCAGCTCTGCAATATTTGTAAGCTTGGAAACTAGTTTGTTTGGTTTAGAAAAAACTTGCTCTTGGAGTGGTTTGCCAATATGGGTATTTTGCGCTCTGAGTAAAGCAGTATTTTTATTTTCTTCCTCTAAATTCTGGGAACGTGAAGAAATCACCTGGGTAGATTGATGTGTGTGATTAGATGGAGCAGAAACAATTAGATAATGCCAAGTTTTGCAATATAAATGTTTGCTTAGTGTCTTTTTCGAAAGATTTGTAAATAAAATTGTATACAACACTGGTGAAGTAGCATGTATGAATACTGTTTTAGCAGTTGTCTTGCAATTGGAGTTCTGTGAATTCCTTGAAAACATAGTTAAAGTTTAGGTTGATACATTATGGTCTGCATTTTTTTTTTTTGTCTTCATCTTTTGGCATCCTCCCTTTTCAGCCAGCTGCACTGTATTAGTGCACAGCATTAGTCTTAGCTCTTTGTAGGGAACTCTTAAACTCTGAGGAACTTGGATAAGAACACAGAAGTTTAGATGTACCATATTCTGTGTTGCAAGGTGGATGTGAGCTTATCAGGAAAGCAGATGTTTCCAGGGGATGCTAGACCCTCTATGCAGATACCCTTGTAAACATGATGAGTTCTGGTGGTGTTTTAAAGGGATGTTCCCACCGCCCTTTGAATTTTGGAGAGAACAAAACTTTAGTTTTGAGTTAGTATCTAAACTGTTGCCCTTCAGTCTTGCTTCTTCAGATACCGGTTTAATCTCATTTTTTTGTGATATGCACGCAAGCTGAAGCAATTGCTTTCTGGGGAACCTAGAATTGTCTTCAGCCTGCAGTGGTAGCTGGGGGGGCTCCCCTCTACTTCCAAAAGCTGAGGTAGTGTGGTCAAGAGTGATCATAAAGAGGAAGATGCTTGAGTCTGTCTGCACCCTTGTAACAGGGTAGAAATATTTCTCTAATCCAGTTTGCTTCGGAGCATCAGACTGCCTGTCAGAGCAAACCTGTGATCTGGAACTGTGTCTAGGCACAGAGGTTGTCTCTGTAGAGCACAGATCCTGTGATCAGCCATTCAAAGGCATGGTACAAAGCTGGAAATGATCCCAATGAGAAAGAACTGTATACCAAATAGCTTTCTGATAGCTAAAGTTATGAAATAGCCTTGTTCTTAACCCTGCCAGATACTGGATGCTTCCAAGGATGGACAAAATACCAGTCAGCTTGCAAGCGCCCTTGTGAAAAAGGATGAACATACTGCATTTCGGATCACGTTAAATAATACAAGACTTCTAGGGGCAAAAGGTTTCTCTACTTCAGGTGCTGGGAAGTGGTCAGCAGAGCTGCCTGTGTAAGTAGACCCAAATAAAGTTTATATTCAGAAAAACTCACAACTATAACACGTAAATTAGGATTTCCCATCTCTAGAAAATGTGGCTAATATTCTACATTATCTCATGACCTGACATGGTGAGTGCTTCCTAATGTATTTCCTATCTTCCATGTGTACAACATGGTGGAAGAAAATATGAATGACTGTGCTGGTTTCAGGTGGTAGGGGATTTTTAGAGAGAAGGAAGGAGGAGGCAGTAGGTGGGTGAGAAAAAATGAGGTGGAGAGAAACACGCTGCATCTAAATGAAGTGCTGTATTCTCGTTCTCCAGAGCAGGCACAGTGAGGCTATTCTACTGGCAAGAAGAGCTGTTGTTACCCATGCTGTTAAGACTTCAGTTAGTCTAAGAAGAGAAGTCTGACTCTGAAGAGTTAGTGTGCTGCTTGACCCCATCACAAGATAATATTCTGTAGCAAATGCTGCGAAGAATGTGAACGCAACAGCTTCTGGGGAGAAAAATTGGCAGGAAGGCAAGTAGAAGCAGACTGTGAGACACTTCTTACAAACTGTGCTTAGAAACCAATCTGTTCTTTATTGTTCTTTGATGAAGGGATGGATTATAAATGGTACAGTCGGCCTTGAGGCCTGCGATAATACAGTATCTGTAGCTTTTCCAGTTGGAGGCTTAAAAACTCTTAGTGCTTTTTGTGCACAAAAGGGTAAGAATCCATTAAAAACAAAATTCTGAAAATGTACATGTCAAAATCTCAGCCTCAAGAGCAAATTATTATTTTAGGCAGGAGAGGAAAGATTTGTTCAATTGAAAGAACAAAATTTTAAATAAATGTTTTTACACTTCTTTCCTGCTTTGCTTATAGTTTGGCTGAGATAAATATCTAAAGTTTTAATAGGAAAGAGATCCCTCCCATGTCATTTCCACTTCAGTCTGTCCTTAAAGTGCATGCAAAGTCAAACTTCCCTTACATGGCAGTACACGGAATTCAGATTTTTTTGATGTTGTCTTGATAACAGCATGCGTGTTTGTCTAGAACCATAAAAAGTTACATGTGTCATATGAGTGTTGTACAAGGTCAGTGCACCAACGAACGGTACACTCTTGTCCCACTGAGTGCAAGCACAATCACCATGTTCTGCTCCCTTAATAGCCCATACGCATTCTCACAAAGTCAATGTTTGAACAAAATATGTGGAAGCAGGGTTGGATATTGTGCCACGGACCTTAACTGCTCTCTGCATCAGCAAAAGCGGCCTGTGCTCTAAATATGGTTTGGTATCATACAGTTGTTGACAATGATATATATCTGCTCGCCCTGAAACCCTCTCGTGACTGGTCTCATGTACGGTAGGCAGACCCGAGAGCCGGATTCAGCCACTAAGCGGTTTTATTTCTTCTGCTTATCTTTTTTTCTTTAAAAGAACATCTTGTCTCTGCTTGTCTTATATCAAATGTAAGGCAAATAATCAGCAAAATTAATCGAAGTAGATTAAAATGCAATGTGATTTTTTTGTGTGTGTGATACACAAGACGTTTTTTGTTTATCTGGGAAGATCAGTAGGCTGGTTAACAGGGCCATCTGCTGGCAAATGTACTCTAACAAGGTAGCTTTGAATTTTGCTGGGAACGAGTCTGGTTCTGGGAGAGGTTAATGGCTTGATTCTAACTTCCAAACACACTTAAATTATCTGTGTAAGCTGCTTCATAATTTATATTAATTCCTGACTTTGTAGCAGAACTTCTTACTGTACAAATAGAGAACTGCTTAACTATAAATTTAAGCTCCATTCAAATGTTAAATGGGATGTTTGATCTGGGAGTAGTATTGCCATAGATTACACCACAATTTAAAACTATATTCCAAGGAAGCATGGGTTTGTAGATGAATCTCAGATCAATGAACAACAATTGATGTTAATACTCACTCTTCACACAAAATGTCTACATTAGGGACATTTTGATTAAAATTACAGATCAGATTTCTTGTGAACAAATGTAAAGAAGCCAAATGGTCTGGCATACTAAAATTGTTAAATTTCTTGTATCTTTAATATTGAAAAGGCATTTGGATGCATTTTAGTTTTATTTTTACAAGCACTGTGTAATCAATCAGCATCTCAAACATAACAAGCATGTTCTTGTATATGTGTGCTCATGTTTGCCTGTCTGTATGTCCAATATGTGGCAACTATTAGATATATTTGATGACTGGAAATATGATAGATCATAACTGAGAGGTTATGATCTATGCCTTTGCAAGTTTATAATGAATAACATATGGAATATATGTGTGTATAAGAATAAATTGGGTAAATAACACATGTAAGCATGCTTCTTGTCTTTGTCTTTTGAGAACCTGCAGTTTCCCTTCAAGAAGATGTCGTTACAATAAAGGTGCAGTCTGGCAGATATGTATTGCTGGTGTAACAGGTCATAAAATTGTCTCAACCCTGTGGCAAAGCAAGCTTAGCCTTGGTTCCAGTAGTGTTTATAGCAGCATGCTTAAAGCAGTACCCCTGGTCACTCTTGTAATTATAGTAAGAGAAGCGGAGCGGTAGCTACTTGCTGACATAATGGCAATGTACTGTAGACTAAAGGTATCCCTTGAGAATGCACTGATCTGACTGTATCCAAAAAACCTTTCATCTTTCGTCTCTGATGTTTGTTGTCTCTAACAGCATATACCTTCTTCCCACAGAAAAAGCAGGTTATTACATACTGCCTGTGGGCTGCTCGGACCTTTTTGACTTGTAAACTGTTTTCCACTTTTTTCCCCTTTGACAATTCAGCAAATGAAGTGATGGAGATGGATTTCATTACAGGTGCTTTGACTGAAATAATTTATTGCTTACCTATTAAACCTGGCCATAAATGTAATTGATTTATAGACCCCACGAAAACACAAACATTAGCCAGTGAGTGCCAGGAGTGCTACTATATAGAAATTATGTGTATGGAGGGATCAGCTTCCTTCGAGCCAAAAGATGACACAAGAGTAAAGCAACAGTATTTTGTATTTTGTGTGGATCAGAACTACTCTGGACTAATTCTTTTTGCTGGTAGTTCATTCTATCTTTTCACCTTTCTATTTTAGTGACTGTTTTCTGTTACCTGTTCTAAAAGGATGGCAAAAAGGACTGCAGTATATCATGAAGAATGGATTGGACTATGGAAAGGAGGAAATCATCTCCTCTGTGAGAAACTTGTAAGAAAATGCCTGCAGTACTAGGAAGCTAACTTGGCAAAATGAGTAATATAGACAGAGCTAATGAAGTTCTGACCATCGGGGTAGACAGGAGGCCAGGTGTGGTACTGGTTCATATTCATATTTCTCTACTGTAAGTCTTCTGGCTAAATGCAAGAGCTGTCCCGTAATTCTGTAATTCTTTGTAAAGTCGTGTCAAGTTCACCTGGGGAAAATTATACTCCATTGAGAAATGGCATTTTGTCTGCAGGGTCCAGTTTTGCTTCTGATTTACTGTGCTGAGTACTGGTCTCAGAGTTGTCTACGCCAGTGGAAGTTCTTGTTTGCACAGCGATACTGGGCTACTGCAAATGTTGCCTGTGTTGTCCAACTTTGGTGTAGCTGCATCTCTTCCATGTAGCATCACTTTGGTAGGTGAAAACATTGTTTTGTCAGCATGGGAGTAGGTAGGCTGTGGGGGTGTCGGGTTTTTTTTTCTGTGTGAACATATTGGATGTGTGATGTGCAGTGTGACTATACCAATTAAAGTACTGAGGCAGACCACTTTTTTGTGAGAGTCCACAGGTTCCACAGAACTGGTTCTGAGCAAGCTATTGCTGAACATAGGGGCAGTAACACGTGGCCCACCAAAGAAATGCAAAAGGGCTCTTCATAAATTGGTCAAAATCTTGCATTTGTAGTAAAAAATGCGATGGAATACAGTTTTCCTACTGATCACCCACCCGTTTGTCTTCTCCCTCAGCATTAGCTTCGGAGCGGGCAGCTCAGGTTACGGAGAGAGGGAGGGCTGGTCAGAGCCCCCGGCAGCGGCAGGGACAAAGGCCATCGATCGCTCTAGAATTCTGACAGCTGCGCTGAGGGAGGACTCAGTTGCTTCTAGCAGCTCATCAGTGCCTCAGCATCTTTATGTTGCTGTGCAACTTGATTTTTTTTGTTGTTGTTAGTTTTGAATGGTTAGTTTTAGATAAACATTTTTGTGCCCTTGGGTGAACAGTTTTATTTAAGGTCCAGAAATGAAGAGAAATAGCCTGTCCTCCTTTTACGTCTCTCTGTGGTTGCTGTTCACAGCAGTGATACTTCAAGGTGAGAATACTGCTTGATAGCTAAATGTTGCATTGAGGTTTATTTTACTCAAATAGGAGCTGGTGTCCTGATGTCTTACATGGTTGAGTTCCAGAGGTCTTTCATCTGTTTTGTTTTACTTTGTCTCACTGATGCATAGACAAAATGAATAATCATGTACATAAAGAACTTAAATGCTCTTTGTGAAGCTTTGATTTGTTAGGATTTCTTTTTAATCAGAAAGGTTTTCTTTGAACTCTAATTAGTCCAGAAGTCCCTGTGAGTCACTGGAGAGTGATGTACTCCAAAGCAGTTGCTTCTTAAATAGTGCCAGCTGGCATTTGTGCAAGTCTTGTGAGTGTTACTGTCCTTGCCCTTTGCTTGCAGAAATGTGTGAATCTATCTAAAGGTAATACAGATGTTGCCTAGAGAAATTGTGATGCACAAAACAGCATGGAAGAGCAAAGGTGTCATTCATTTAAAATCTAAAGTTTCAGTGGATTATCTTTAGTGACTAAGTCTGGATAGCAAGAAGCATCTCCAAATGCATGGTTTGAGAAAGGTGTTAATCCAAGGATGTGTTCATACGTCATGCTATTGCCAGTTTGTGAAGAAAAGCAGCTCAGGCTTTTTCCAGGTGGCAGTCAAAAAAAAAAAGGGGGTTAAATTCTGAAAGTAGCATGAATCAGTGCTGCATTTAGGGAGATATCACAAGTCATTAGCCTGGGAGCAGATTTGACTTCAGACTTTGCTTCTCATTTTAGCATGGCAGATGTGTGACTGTAAATCAATAATCTCAGTGTCTATGAAAAAGATCGGTAAAATAAAGGTAATGATGTTTACCTTCAAAAAGGCAGGAATCTCTGCATGCAGAGGGTTTTTTTCAGTGGGTGCGAAAAGCTGGAGTTAGCTATTCATTTACTACAGGTGTCCTTATTTGCATAGCTTGATCAAGTTTACTTCTGTTTCCGCACTAAATTATATTCTACAGTCTAAATTATATTCTACAGTATGTGAATGATAAATGTAGTTATAGCAAATACTACTTGAAGCTGTAGAAAGAGGATGTCTTCTGGTACTGCTCAGTGCTTAATTTGATGTACTGAACAAATCTGTGTTATCTAGTTGTAGATTCAGCCAAAGGAAAATATGCTCACATGCTGTTTAATGAACTGTTTGAAGACTACTCAAATGCTCTAAGACCGGTGGAAGACACAGATAAAGTACTGAATGTCACCCTCCAGATCACATTGTCCCAAATTAAAGACATGGTGAGTAAGAGTACAGTTCTCTTTTTCTAAAGATGTGCAGAAATGTACTAGCTGTAAACCTTTTGCTTGGAGTAGGAAGAGCAACTTGCATTTTATTGTGACAACTTCAGTAATGCTTCCTCACCAGGGTCATGTTCTCCAGTTCTTTGTAGATTCTTATCTGATCGCAACACTAAGACTTCCATTATAAGTCTGCAAATTTACAGCTGCTGAATTGTTAAGACTTCTTTTATAGTTCGGTGTTGATATCACACCCTCCAGGCAGCTTTTGCTGAATTTTAAATAGAAAAAGCAAATGCTTTTTCTAAGATGCAGTAATTTCTACATAAACTACCTATTTTAGCCTTCAGTAACTTTTTTATAAATTTGGTTCAGCCAGATATACTTTTAAGGCAAAAGAAAATATGTCTGGAAGGAGAACGTAAAATCAGTTTTGTGACTTCTCAATTACAACTTCAAGGCCTCACCAAACTTTCAGAGAATTTGTTAGACTTAATCTGTTAGCTGTTTGGTATTCTGAAGCTTGCAAAAGGAAATTCTTAAGATACTGGGGGCCTTAGACAACTATGATTAAAGCTAAGGGAGGGTACAGGGGGAAGAAGTTTGGACAAGAGAAAGTCCAAATAAATAAGCTCCCTGTTCAGTGTATGGGCATATGTACCTGTCTGAGAAGTACTCTTGTGGCCTGTCAGCATTCTGGCCTGTTTTGGGCACTACTTTAAAGCTGTACAACAAATGCTGTCTGCATCTAAGATGTGCTTTTGTCACCTTCAGCTAGAAGTATTTCTACATTTTTATGCAGGATGAAAGGAACCAGATTTTGTCAGCTTACTTATGGATTCGACAAAGTTGGTATGATGCATACCTCAAATGGGACAAGGATAAATATGATGGGTTGGATTCTATTAGGATTCCAAGCAATTTGGTTTGGAGACCAGATATTGTCCTATATAACAAGTGAGTGTGGCTGGAGAAAATCAGCTTGAATATTTGTCTGAGGGAGGGAGGGGGTTGAAGGAGGAATTGAGAGAGTCTGAACTTTCATCACTTCACCTTACCTTAGCAAGGGGCATGTTTGTTGTCTTAACGTTTGTTGTTGATCATCTAAATATTTTGCAATAAAGCCATAGACAGGATTTAGCAATTGATTATGCTACACAGCCAAAACTGCTCTGAATTTCTCTGCCCTGGGAATTGAATACCCTGGCAGTCTGAAGTGCTTTCTGCTGAGGCTGCTGAAGAGCTCTGTAAGATTTTGTGCCCACAAAAAGGTGCCACATGAAGACTGCACTCCTTGTCTGCTCTCCCAGCCCAGTAGTGACCAGCAGATTATTTTCATCTTTGAATGGATTCTTATCCTACTGTATCCTGTCTGAAGTCAAGTTTGAAGAAGCTATGGCCAACAAATACAACATAATTTAGCAGCACTGATGTTTGGCATTAATGGGCACTGCTACCTGTAAATAATAGTTAATAGTAAGTTCCTAATAAAATTCACTATAAATATGATTTCAGAAGCATGCTTTTAATGGTGTGAAGCAAGGGTCTTCCCCCTGCCCCCCTTCCCTGGCCACACTCTAGGTTGTTGCCTGTCCATCCTGACTGTCCCTTTTCTGTCTTTTAGGGCCGATGATGACTTTTCAGAACCAGTGAATACTAATGTTGTGTTGAGATATGATGGAAAAATCACTTGGGATGCACCTGCTATCACAAAGAGCTCATGTGTAGTGGATGTATCTTATTTTCCTTTTGACAGCCAGCAGTGTAACCTTACCTTTGGGTCCTGGACTTATAATGGTAATCAGGTAGACATCATCAATTCTCTTGATAGTGGTGACCTCTCTGACTTCATAGAAGATGTGGAATGGGAGATTCATGGTATGCCAGCGGTTAAGAACGTCATCACTTATGGCTGCTGCTCTGAGCCTTATCCAGATGTGACTTTCACACTTATTTTGAAAAGGAAGTCGTCTTTCTACATATTTAATCTGTTGCTTCCTTGCATTTTGATCTCTTTCCTGGCCCCACTGGGATTCTATCTCCCTGCAGACTCTGGGGAAAAAGTGTCTCTGGGCGTTACGGTTCTTCTTGCTCTGACTGTGTTCCAGCTGATGGTTGCAGAGATCATGCCTCCATCTGAAAACGTACCTTTGATAGGTGAGCTTTACACGCTTTGTCTTTAAACATGGCTTGTTAATAGCAGGGCTGTATGTCAGGGAGACCATATGTAGTTTGTGATTTCTGGGAAGATAAAGGTGCTGCATTTTTAAAACATAGTGAAATACTTAAAATGAGCGTGGAATTTGTACAGGTATGCTGAAGCTCTTTAAGGTTATTTTGTGCTTATTTTAAATTGTATATGAGCTAGCTATTTCTGTTTATTAAATATAGTTAGAAATTTAGAATTATTTTATCACATATTGTAATAAAGCTAGTAATGGAAAACAATTTTAGAACCAGAGTACAAAGTGTAAGCAAGAGCTGTCTGCACAAGGTTGTACTGTTTCAAGATATGCTTCTGTCTGATCCAGATGGTTGGATGGCCTGGCTGGGACACTCAGGGTTGAGTTAATATCTGACAATTTTTACATTGAATTGTAATGCCTAGCAATCCGTTATGCTGAATTTTAATTTACATTCGAGAGTTCGGAAGAGCTGATGTGTAGTGAAAGGGTTGTGTTCAGCACTATCCCCTCTGCCTTCTGCCAGGACCCTCCTCCTGCCCCTGGCTCATCTGCCCCCTGGGGCAGGAGGCTGCCTGGCTGCCCTGGTGGGATTTCTGGAGGACTGGGAAAACAGTTGCCTCCACACTGGCTTCCAGCTTCATTAGGATAATTCAGATCTCATTATTTTTATTCTTGTTATTACTGTTTATATGAAAAACTGTATGGCTGAGACAAAACAGTGGTCAATGAATAGGAAAGTTGAATGCATTTCCCACACCACAGCAACTGTTTCTGCCTAGAATATGGGCTTGCTGTACTGCAGTACCTTCCCTACCCTTCTATCACGCTGCCTAAATTAAGGAGCCAGGACCTAACCTCAGTCTGCTTTCTCTGTTCCCTCGCTCTCCCTCACCATCCTTTCCAACCCCCTTGAAAACTGGGTTCGTACCACACTTGGCGGTGGCATGTCGTGTGTCATCGATGCCAGCCCTTGCTTTTCCTGCAGAGGCTGCGCAGCAGCAGAGCAGGGCTGGGGGCTGCCTCTTTGCATAGGCACATTAGCTGGTCAGTTGGGTACTTCAGCTGTGAAAAGCAGTGGCTGAGGGGCACAGCTTGCATTCACTGCATTTGTTATCTATTCCTGACAAGAATGAGCTGTGTCCTTGTTTGGACTAGCCATGCTAAAATTTGTACAGTCTGAAGAAAATCCAGACAACAAATCTCAACAGGCACTGGAGCCACCCTTCAGCTCTGCCTGGCCTCGTAGCTGTCAGCGCGCTGGCTGTGGACACCAGCAAGGTCTGGATATTCACTGGCCTGTGTGAATGGGAAGGCATCCATCTGCTGGTGTGGGGTGCGTCAATAGCTCAACAAAAGTGGTGATACACTTGAATACATCAGGAAGTGGGATTTCTAATGTGCCACATGAAGCCATCAACGTTGGGATTTTACAGACACCAGGACAAGAGCAAGGCTCCTGATAAACATTTTTAAGCTGTTTTTTGAATGGGTATATTTTGAGAAATCAGAGGTTTTGGCTTGCAAATATTTACCATGCTAATACAATATTCACTTACTCATTTGATAAAGGCATGTCAGTAATGAGTATGAGGCTTTATTTTAGTGGCTTTAATCTTTGTTTTTTAAGTGGTAAATTCAGTGTGATCTAAGTACAGAGAATCAGGGTGATTAAAAATTGGTTTCACTTGCACTTATGGTTAGCACTCTGTTGTCACATTGTTATTTCTGCATTGAGTTTTTTATTAGGGTAGCATCTTTAATATGATTTTATTTTGTGTTCCAGGAAAGTATTACATAGCAACTATGACCATGATCACAGCTTCCACTGCATTGACGATCATTATAATGAATCTCCATCACTGTGGCTCAGAAGCAAAGCCTGTTCCACAATGGGCCAGGGTGATTATTTTGGACTACATGTCAAAAATTTTTTTTGTTTATGATGTGGGTGAAAATTGCACAAGTCCAAAAAGAGAGAAGGAAGAAGAACGTAAGTTAGAGGGGGATGATGGGTGTCAGAGGAGGCAAAAAGAGGTAAGGAGTCCTCTTTCCGATAGGAAAGATGACTGTGATCTCAAGGAGAAGCTCAATGGAAATTTGAGTAAAAGCTATGGAGTTCATGGTGAAAATGTTAGGGAGACTGTTAATTGCTGTTCCTGTTACAAAATGCTGATTAAAAATATCGAGTATATTGCTAATTGTGTTCGAGACCATAAAGCAAACCGGGCGAAAGGAATTGAGTGGAAAAAAGTCGCAAAAGTGATGGACAGGTTTTTCATGTGGATTTTCTTTATCATGGTGTTTTTTATGAGCGTGCTGATCATTGGGAAAGCAGCTTAACTGAAAATGAAGTTTTTGTAAATCTGAATATACTGGATTAGCTTGTTTCAGTGGAGCTCTGGGACAGGGGTGCTTTTGAGATCTTTGTATTCTGCATCTGTAACAACAAACAAATTGATTCTGTAGGCTGCAACAGCGTGTTGAGACATTGCTCAGCTGAGGGCTTTGTTAGTGACTGTCCTTGCTCTTTAGTTACGGGAGTGCAGCCCTGATGAGGCTGCTGGGTAAGCACTCTGTGCTCCATCTTGATGGGTGGTGGCCATGACTTCAGGCTGAATGGGGTGGAGCATTGCAGTGATGGAGCGGACAGCCTAGCAGGGAGCAGTGTATTCAGAGGGCTGCATCTCTGCACTTTGTAACTTGACTAGCCCTTTCTCTCCCCTAGAAAAAAAATACATGTATTTGTGACATGGTGGCAGTTCCTGGAAATCATCCCTTCGTGGCATTGCCTCTTTTCCTTTTTTAGCTTGTCTTCCTAACTTACCTTTTTGTTATGGCTCTTTCTGATCACTTTTCCTATCGTTTCATAGGATCTACCTATCTACCTGCTGTCTGGTGTGCCTTTCACTTCTAATACCGTTGAGCTTACTGAATATGACGGCTACCTTGATCATCTTCTTAATCATTTCCTGCTGCTGAATATTACCCCATTGTCACCCTGGCTCCAGTAAGCCAGATTCTCAGGACTACTTCCTCTCCAAGTCAGAGGGCCTCTCTTCCATTCTCTTTCTCTTGAGCCTAATAATAGGAAGGGCTTCTCTTGTCCTTCCTACGTGTCTCATTCCCGTGGGCGTTTGTGCAAGATGGGCCTTTAAATGCTATTTGAGACTGCTAAAATAGGAGGCTGTGACTTTTGTCTCTGCTCATTTTATTGACCTGCACCAATGTTCACCCCATGTATCCCTTGTCTACTCCTACATCCTCTGTAATACTTAAATTTTAAACTGTTTACAGGAATGCTGAGGTTGCTCTGTGCATTACTTAGGACAAAAGCATGATCATACAGGCTCATTAAAGTAGTGCTATAATCAACACTTCTTGCTCAACACCTTAGTTCTTATGTGTATGTGAATGTGTTTGTTGCTGACAACAATGTGTATGTGAATGTGTTTATCCCTGACAACACCAAAAACCCCTCTTCTCTGTGTTAATTTCTGTTAACCCTCTTGGACTAATAGAGCTCTGGAAGATGTCTCATGTAGTAAAGTGAGAAGCTAGTACCTCAGGCATGCCTGTGGCAGATAAATTGCTTTTACAAAGCACCCTGAACTTTGAAACCATGATACTCTAGATGCAGTGGGAGAGGCAGAATGACACTGTAATGGATCCCAGTCAAAAGTTCATGTGATAAAACTCATTTTCATAATTGTTTCAGTTAATAGGAGCATATCTGTGAAGCTGTAACTTAAGAGCGAGGAGTCAAAATGGCAAAGTGATGCAGTTCTTATGCCCAAATTTATTGGAAGAAAGGGAATTGTAATTATTATTATTATGATGATGTAAATGATGCATTGAACTTCTAATGGCAGGTTTTCTTTTGTGTGGAATCATTAATGCTGTAAGCTTATCTGGATTCTCATACATAATGCAAGCCTTAAAGTCCAGGTTCTAATGTAAAGCTAAACTGGGTGGCTAGCCAAGAATAAACTCAGTATGTGGAAAAAGTCTCAAGTGTTCACTGTGTATTATCAGTTCCCAGTCAACCGGGGTAACTTTGAATAGCTCCTTTAGAAGACAAGCTGTTCACTTTCACCGTGCAGAAAAATGGTTGCACCCATTTGCCGTGGAGTTCAGGGTTTGGCACTTACGCTGCCTGTTTGAGGAAACCGATTTGTTCTTTGTTGTGGAAAAAAAATATTGTCCTAAAAACCAAGGGAGCAAAGTATTTAAAGATAAGAGTAAAATATTCAGAACCTGAGTCTTTCAGCATGGAAATCCGATGACCAAGAGTTTGTCCAAGGCTTATTGGTGGCATAAAGAAAGCAGAGAGTTACTGTTCACTATCTCTTCCAATATAGGAACTGGGTACATCAAATATACACAGTCTGTACAATATGTGAGAAGGCTGAGGAGTTTCTTGCAACAGGATTTGTGAATGCTGAAAGATTATATGGATTTAAAGAGTCAGGGAAAAACATGGAAGAAAAATCTGTCGGCATACTACTAAATACAGTCATGAAGTGTTGAAAGATGGAGCAATATTTTAGGGATTCATGACTGCATGTTCTTTTTCAGTGCTCTTCATCCCCGTGGTGGCACCCATTGGAGACAGCTTCCAGGTTTAGGCAGACCTTTAGTCTGACTCAGAATATCTTTCCTAGAAATTCAGATTGTGCCTATGCCATTCTGTTCAAAACAAACTGCTGCAGTTGTGGGCTTCCCATGTGTAAGGGAAAGTTTGCAATCATAGGTGGATCATGGGCCTTTTTATCATGCTGGTGCTCCTCAGTATGCTGCATGCTTGGATAATGATGTTGAAATCATATTTTGCACTTCCCTAGCATGTTTTATGTGAAGATGTGATAGTACTAAAGAATTCTCTTACTTACAAGAATATGATTTGAAAATTATTCCTAGCTATTTGAATTTATTGACTATTACATTTGCTTTTTAATTATTTTCTGTTATCCTTTTCTTTGGATCACAGGATCTTTGGCATTCTTAAGTGTTTCTCTTCCTTTACTTACATATGGTGAATGTTGTTCATGCTCTTGTAACAAACACTTTTCTGATTTTAGTTCGTAAGAGTCCCAGATTCAATAAAGAATGTGAGCAGCAGATGGTGGGTGCTGGTAAAAGTTGATACCTGAATTGTTATTGTGAAGCCTCATGCTAGGACCCTCAGAGTCACATATTTGGACTTGATCGTTTTCCAGGGTAAAAACACAATGTGATGCTGCACGGCCATACTTCTGGTGACAAGGCTGATGCATGCTACTGCAGCCATACAAGGGCTAGCTGGTTTAAAGCTAGCTCAGGAGTTTCTGACTAAAGGGGCTGTAGTTTAAGTATCCCTCCAAGCTCTTATGTTTAGTTTGTATATCTCTGTATTTAGCTATTTCAGTAAGAAAAAACCTGCTCTAAATCAACCAAGTGCGTTAGCAGTCAGAACTGCATGTGACAACTCTAGTGCTGAGTGGAGACAGGAATGTTTAATCTAATTCTGTATGTCCTGGTCTCTTCCTCTTTCCTTTGTGTGTCTCATGCTTTGATCCAGTAATCTTTGAGGAAGATTAAATCCAGAGATGATGAATGACTATGATTACAGTAACAGAAAAATAACTATTTATGCACTTGTCTGAGTAACTCTGCAGGCTTAACATGAAGGCAGCGGGGTGACTTTATATTTATTGAGGAGTATGATTATGCTGTAAAAAAATACTGTTGGAGATCTGTATGCTGCAGAGGCCTTTGAGGAATGAGCTGACAGATTTTTTTGGTGTACCATCTCTTGGCAGAGATCACCTCTCCCCTCTTGTATTGAGTCATTGCAGTGTTAAAATGAGGAGAAATATAAGCTATCTCCTGTGATGCCTTCACTGTGCTCTCTTCCACAAGCAGGGTTACAGAACTAAAGATGAAGTGTGATGGGATGTTGGGGTCTTGAGTTTCCAACGGTGCAGAAAGGTAGGAGATGCCCTTAGCTACCCCAGGAAGTCTGTTCTTGTTTGTGGAAATTGCAGCCTGAGGATTCAGGCTAAACCCAAAAGGATCATCCTGGACAGTAAATGACATCTTGAAATAGAGAAGTGGGTTTCCCCATGTTTCAGGAATTCAGATGTAACGTCGTAAGCTGTCTGCATGTTTCATTCTCTGGTTAACAAAGCTTTGTTCTCTGACCCTGCCAGAAGTATGGCAAGTGTCTGAGAGTTGTTTCTCAAGAAGTGCAGGAGTGTGGCAAGAACTCCTGATTGTACATCTCTGTTCCAATTTGAGAAACGGAAGACCTGTAATGTGATTGTTTAGAGACGGGAAAAGGAGAGTGTGGGGTGAGAAGGAATTCCTTTCATTCTGTTTATAAAACTGGGAATAATCCATCTTTTCTTACAAACTTTTGTTACTCGTTGAAGAAAATATCTTGACTCTTGTTTTCATTCTTAAAATCATTTCATCAGCAACAGGATCTAGGTGGCCTCTGGAGTTTGTGTGCACCACCTCCTTTGTACTTGCAGGCAGAGTGAGTAACCTAGAGCTCAATTAAAGGAGGAGAGCAAGCTGAACATCTTTTTCTCACTGTTTCTGAAGTCCACCGAAAAGGAGAAATCTTTCTTCTTTGTAGAGACAAGTGCAGCTGTGTGGAAGGACAAGAGGTCGCAGAGGAGTTTGTATCTATTTTGTATTGTGCACATTAGAGCTTCATTGCCTCCAGACACCTTTTAAGAACTCCACTCTGCAAGATGGCAGTGAACAATACTGTTTTTACATTGCTTGCAGTAAGGAATAACTGAGATTGCAAGTACCTAGCTCAGGTTTGTTCTCATCTCTTTCTAAATACGTTTGTGCATTTGATTCCTAGTCTGTAGTCCACAGACCACTGAAGGTCTGCAAGGCCACCAGGAATACACTGCAATTGTTCTGTCAAGCTGTATGGGTTTAACCCATCCTTCCATGCGGGGATTTGTGAGATTGTTTGAGCTCCAAAAGTTGTCCAGTTCAGCCACTTGGGTGGACAACAAAGGCAGTGAATTTATCAAAGCATCTATTGTGCTAGTACTCCCTTGGGTCTTGCGAGCCATATTAGCTCTTGGGAGCTGTCAGGAGCACAAGGTATTCCCAAGCCTCTCTACCACAAAGGTGAGTCTCACAGGCAGTGCAGCCTGCCTTCTGGTTACCTGGGGTGCAGGGACCGACTTTGCAGCAGGCTGGTGGTGAACCAAGTCATGCCTGTTCTTGGTCCTGAGTTGCTTTGGCTGGCCATGACAGTGCTGCATCTCCAGGTGTAGTTCTAGCCGTTGTGTTTGAGAAGGCAGTCCAGGGGTACCTTTACAACAGGACAAAATAAAAATATAACTGTTGAGGGAGGGATGTCAGTTGATGGGGAGCATAGCAGTGTGGAGAATGTGGTCTGTGCTTAGCTCCAGATGCAGTTTTTGCACAGAACTGATATGCCTTGGTTTATTCTTGGGCACTCCTGCTTCAGAGTAGAAGTCAATCTAGTGAACACCCAGAAAACACAAATCAAGATTAAAAAATGACAGCTGCAGTTTTAGAAAGGGTTTTTCATTCTAGTTCCTGAAAACATTTATTTAAAAAGTGATTCAGCACTACCTTCTAAGTAACCCACCTAGAATTATGGATTTTTCGGGGGAGCAGGTATTGCTGTTTGCTTTCTCTGCCATTCTGAGCATTTATCTTTACCAGGTTTTGTGCCTTGACATTCACACAGCTACTCGCAATAAATTTTCGCCTCTGTTTTAAAAGAACTTGAAACTGATTTTTGTATGCCATTATTTTTATTCATATCACTCTTGATTGAACAAAATTTTATCTATGGTGTTGGGAGTTGCTGGGGACTGCAATCCACAAGGTCTGTCCTGCATTGCCCTTTGGTTTGAAGAATTCACTGGTTTTAGTTAATCTGAATGGAATGACAGAGCTGCAAAGGAAGACTGGAGCAAAAAAACCCACGGTTTTAAAAATTGCTTAAATCTAACCCAGATTATTGTAGGCAGTGTGTTTCAGTGAATAAAATGAGTAAATTTGGATTTACTGGGTATTTGCTTGCTATGTGTCAGCATTAACAGATAACTGATTGATAGGGGTCTTGAATACTGTGTAATAACATCATATTCTGTTTTTGTTTACTTGTGAATTCTCCACTAGCATGCTTAAGAACATGCTAGCAGGAAATTGAGCCAATATAATGTGAACAAATGAAGAATGATACTGTGATTAATGCACGCATCTGTATAGTTCTGTTGTTAGGGTGCCATAGGTAAGTAATAGATCTGGCTCTTTATTCATTCTGTATTTTCAGTTCTAGCTGAACACTACCAAGCTGCTCACTACATTTCAGTGGCAGGAGTGCCTTTTGTTAGTGTTTCACTGTAGCAAAAATGGACTCTAACAATAAAGTTAAATAAATGGTAAAGTCATCAGGAGTAGCCTCCAGAAGTTAGAAAAGCCCTTCACAGAGAAAGCATTTGGCTAGAATGTGGCGTCTATGTTCAGTGGTGATGAAAGTGATGGTGTGACCGCCATAGGGCCAAAGTTGGTTAGAGAAAGGCAGCAGACACTCTCAATTTGCAAACACCATGTAGCATTATTTTGCAAAAGAGATGTAAGGAAAGAGAAGGAAAAAACTCACTAAAAATGAGGTGAAAGATGTAAAATTACCAAGACTATTGTTCAGCACTTGTGAGTTCACTAGAGCGTGTTCTTGCTGTGGTATAGCTACTTCCGTTTTGCATCCCATTCACTGGCCAGTGTGTCCAGGGGTGGACTGCCAGCAAGTCAGACGCAACTTCCACCCTGGGGCTGTATCGCAGCACCGGGTCTGTTCTGGGGTAGGGGTTATTGGCTCAGTCAGGGACAAGGGTGCCAGCTTACCCTGAGTCACGGTGATGTGTCCCAGCCTGCACCAGCTTGTCATGGAAAGGTGGGACCCCGAGGAGCCACTGTCACCACCTGCTGGTAAACTAGTCCCACCTTGTCCCTCTGCGCAGTTCCCAAAGGTAACTGTCTGGTGGCCCTCAGTATGACGATTGTCACTTATGCGGTCTGGAAGGTTGGCTTCCTTCATGGCCCTAAGTTCCTTCTGGCACCCATGTACATTCAAATCATTTTCTGTCCAGCTTACCCACTTTCTGACAGGAAGTTGATAGATGTGCTTCTGACGTGGTTCAGGGCTGTTTAAATGTATTGTTATGTCTGTCAGGTTGTGCCCACTTTTGTTCAGCATGTTAATACTCTAGGTGAGTGCCAGTAAGGTATCTATGGTGAGTGAAACTTGCACTGCTTTTATGTAGTGTTTTTAGCATAACTGGAAACAGAATGGTCATCATGAGACAATCTCTATCCTCGTAGCTAAAGGATGGTGGGTTGGGTCTGGCTGAGATGGAGTTAATTTTCCCCATAGCAGCCCTCATAGTGCTGTGCTTTGTATTGGTAGCTAAAAAGTGTTGATAACACACCAGTGTTTTGGCTACTGCTGAGCAGTGCTTGCACAGCATCAAGGCTGTCCAAGTCTCCCCAACATTTCCCCCCCTCACCAGAAGGCTGGGGGTGGGCAAGATCTTGGGAGGGGACATAACTGGGACAGCTGACCCAGACTGACCAAAGGCGTATTCCATACCATATGATGTCTGCTCAGCAATAAAAGCTAAGAGAAAGGAGGAGGAAGTGGGGGCATTCGTTATTTACTACATTTGTCTTCCGGAGCAATCACTACATGTACTGAAGCCCTGCTTCCTGGGAAGTGGCTGGACATCGCCGGCTGATGGGAAGTAGAGAATAAATCTTTGGTTTTCCTTTGCTTCTGCACGCGGCCTTTGCTTTTGCTCTATTAAACTGCTGTTATCTTGACCCATGAAGTGTTTTTTTTTTTTCCATCTTATTTTCTCCCCCCTGATCCTGCTGAGGAGGGGAGTGATGGAGCAGCTTGGTGGCATCTGGCGTCCAGCCAAGGTCAACCCACCACAGATGGGAATTTTTCATAAAGACTTAATGCTAACATCACAAACCCAAGAGTAAACTGGCCCCTCACCCCCTTGCACTCAACCAGTAGTGTAGTGGAAGTGAGCTCAGGGGTCTGGTGTTCAGATATTGCCAAAACTTCACTTAGTTACCTTCAGGGAAAGCTGCCTTAGTTCTGCTTTTGAATGCCATGTTCACTACCCTGTGGAAGTTCTTTGAACTGTAACAAAGATCATTTCTCAACCCCATGGTTCAGTGTGGAGTGGGCTGGACATGCGCTTATTTGGCACGGTACCTTTGAACTGCATGGATTCTCAGCAGTGCTTCAAGCCAGCAAGTTTTGTGTCACTAGGAGCATTACACTCGGTTCCTGAGGCATCATCAGTAAACCAGCCTGGAGGTCCTGCCCCGAGGGGAGGAGAGGTGAAGGGTGGTGGTGAGAATGAATGCAGGGCCCAGGTGTCTCTCCTGTGAATGTCAGCACCTTGCAAAAGCTCCTTCTGTGGAGATAGTTCCTCACCTAAATCCTGAGACCTCTAGGGGTCATTCGAGTGCTGTTTGGTTGCTGGGGTGCTTCAAGGCAGTGCTTGTAAGCAATTTTTTAATGAATAAAAAAAAAAAAAGCTGCTCTTAACCCCAAATGTTCTGTTTTCTCCAAGATGCAACAAGTCATGTAGACTTGGTGCCTTGTTAGCATGGTTGTTCCTGCTAACCTTTTATTAAGGTCTAGGTAAATGAAGAATTGTGTCCCGTGGGCAAGTGCAAAGACTGCTGTTCTGAAAGGCTGTTTCATGGCTTCCTCAGAAGCCATGCTTTAATTTACGGCGTGATCCGGGGGCTAATAGTCTTATGAACAGAACTGATTTGAGGTAGTCTGTTAGTCCTCAAAGTACTGCAGATTGAAGGCCTCATGTGCAGTGGAGACTGGTCCTACACGTAGTAAGGGCAGTCTGGCATATTGCTGATACCAAGAGAAAAACGCCTGCTGAAGGCATTGGGCGCTATGGCAGGAGGAACTTGAGCCCTTCGCCAGGTTAGCAGAGATGTGTCAGTTTAGGGTTTCTGACCAACTTCCAGTAGCTTAGAAAAAGAGAGGCTTCGTGCAAATGGCTTTCTTCCATTGATCTTGCTCTTCTCTGAGTTGCTTTTGAGTTCTTCAGCCCTTTTACTCCTCTAGTCCTTTTATTCTCTTCTGAGAGTAGAAAGAATCCTGTTATGCCCTCAGTTATGACCATACCCACTATAAGAAGCAACTTTAGCATCATAGTACTGTTCCCTGTGCCCCACAAATGTGTCTCCTTGAGTTCAGTAGCCACAGATGTTGACTGGATAGAGCAACATCCCTGACATGGAAGAAAGAGGGATCATTTGCTCTCAATATTACTTTACAACTAATCTCATACTCTGCTCACTGCAAACACATAATATTAGTGTGAAAGAGAGTCCTCTCTATGTATGAGACTCTTCACAGCCAGCTAGACTGAGGAGGGGGAAGTCACTGAGGCAGTTCCATAGATGGCTTTCACTTCAAAAGATGGACACATTGGTAAATGCAATTTGTAACACTTCTGAAGAAGGCAGAAGAAACACTTCTGGCTGTTCTTATTGTCATCTAAGCCTGCACTTGTTTCTGGTGATGATGATTCTTCTCAAAATGCCAACTTAAACTTCCACTGTCACATCAGATTGCATTTCTCTGGAGGATTCCTGGACTGTGGAGACTGTGCAACTCATATGAGGTAACAGATGTAATAAGACTGTGCTGGCGGTAATTTGGTCCAGTTTAAGTGACCCACAGCACTTAAATTGCAGCCTGGTTCTTGCCTACGCTCTAACCTTGCCCTAGGAAATGAAACACACTTTCCATTACACCTGCTTCTGCTTCTCGGAGGTTGTCCTCTTGAGCCCAGCTAGGGCTTCCCCTTCCCCCTCCATCCCAGAGGGACTCGCACCTGGAGCTCTCCCTGCACGTGGCAGGGGGGAGGCAGCAATGTTGCTGAGGAGGAAGAATGGCCGCAGACACTACCAGACTCTGTCATTGATCTGGGTGTATTTGCTTCAGTGATGATATGGTCAGTTTGGGGAGCAGGACTTCATCTTTGTGCAAGCAGCAAAACCTAACTCATGTTCATTCCCACTGTGCTGCAGCTGGGACTGTTACGATGTTGCTATTTTGTAGCATGTATTTTCTTTAAAAAAAAAAAAACCACTAGAAAACACAAAACCCAGCCAGAACAAGAAGGTGATTATTAACCACATTTGTATGAGTATTGGCTTAAATCCATTAAATACATCAAGCCCTGCCTATAGTGAAGGAGCATGGGACAATTACCAATTTCAGAAATTCCTGTCTGTGCAAGACATCTGAAAGGTTACAAGTGGTGAACTCGAAAGAAGCATTGCAGGGATGCAGTGGGACCTAAAATTGCAGGTTTTGCACATGGATGATGGGGCTTTATCACAGACCAGAGAGAGACAATGGGCAGATTCACAGTGGTTTGGCATCTAGTTTTGATGAGATGCTTTAGGATATTAAAAATGAGGTACTGAAATATCATTATAGCTCTGGGCCGTGGTCCTGCTGCTGATGGTCTTGCTGGGACTGAGGCCTACTGTTGTGGCTTGCCTAGCAGCAAGCAAGCACCCTGTGGTTTTCTTGCAGGGTGTATGAATAAATTGCTCTACATGGGGGTGAATGCAAGACAGAACACAGAGTGATACCAGTTTTTTTTCATTGCCTGATATGTTTAGTGGGGATGCTTAGCTAGGACAGTGTGTGGTGTTAGTTATTTCTCTATTTCTTCTACTTAATGACTGTAGCTTCCCCTCCCCCCACCCCCCAAAAAAAAAAAAAAGCATTTCTTGACAAGTTTAGAGATGGTACTTGTAGGAATAGAGCATAGTGCTAAAATAGCTGCTTTGGCTAAGCTCTGGATCCCACCTAGGCTGCTGGCACCTGTGGGTGCTTCGTGCCCTGGGAGCAGGACCACTGCTTTGGAGGGGTCCCAAAGGTGTGTTGGGCTTGCCTACAGCTCTGCAGTTCTCATGTGTTGACCCTTCAGGTGCACCCAGGTGTTATGGGCTGAATAAACAAGCACAGGCAATTTGTATTTCAGAGGCAAAGATTTCTCTTCAAATGGATTAAATCTGCAGGGAAAGGGAATAGAGAATTACTTTAATCCAGGAAGGGCTAGGGGGGGAGGGTATGCCCAACAAAACCCAGCTTTGTTAGAATTTCGTTACTCTCTAGGTCATACGTGAACCTCCCCTCTTTTTTGTAGCTCCTATCGATTGTGCTGTCTCACTGTAAGTAATATTTCTCCAAAGAGCGATTTTATCTATACCAAGTAATTCACCTAATTGCATGCTATTGAGAGAAAAGGGTTCAGTCTGGCACTGAGCTAGAAGTTCCAAGGTTCACCACAAAACTGGGTGAAAAAGTACCTTATCAAGGATCTATACTGTCATTTGTAGTTTGCTCTTCTTCCCTTAAGTATTGTCCAACAACTCTAGATCCCGCATGAAATAAGTGGGTTCAGTTTTATGACCTCAGTCTAGAAGAGCTATGTGACGTTTTGTAAACCTCCTCCCGTGAGAAGATCAATGCTAATTCCTTTCGCTGCAGTCAGTGGCTGTAGCACAGCCTTGCTTCTCTCTTGGCTTTTCTGCTTCAACCTTGCTGAGTTAAATGCCAGAGGTTTATTACACGCTTTCTATCTGGGTGAATTTTTTTGGCCTCTGAATCTACTAATTGCTGTTTGTAAATTTTCCTGGTGGTAAAGGTCACAAAGATAACTTGGCTCCTATAGCTTAACCTCTTGGTGCATCTTGGATTGTGAAAGGCAGCGTTGAAGTCTGCTGATTAAATTAATTACTCTTCTGAGGTTTCATTATAAAGAAGGACTATTTTGCCTTTGTAGTTCACTTCCATCCAATTTTTGCATGACATCTCAGATTTGGGTTAGGAACTTCTAATTTTACTGGGGCACAGTCAGATGGTAGAAACAGCTTTGCCAGATGTAAACCTGACCCTGAACTATGTGTTGCATAGGTGCCTTGCCCTGCTCCATGAGATTGGAAACCATGCTGTTGCTTTTGTGTTTTCCCTCTACGGTTTCTCCCTTTGCTAGGAACATCTCCAGACTGATGAAACTGGAGTAAAGCCTGAGAATAAGACAACAGTGTGGTGCTGCCTAGAGCTGCACCAGCCAGCACTGAGTGTTTACCCCTGCAGACAATTTGCTCCTGAAAGTGGATGTTTGTGAGCGTCAGGTTTGCTTTCCAAAGCCCCACGTGTGTACAAATAGGGGATCCAGTGCCCCAAACCAACCTATTCCTGTTTGAGGGAACCAGGAGCAGTTGGCACCAGGGTGTCTTCATAAAAACCTGGGGTCACCCTGCTGCTTCCACTGGCACTCCTGGTTAGCCTTTGCTCGCCCCATGCACTGAAATGCATGGGGCCATCTCTGCTGCTCTTCCTGGAAGTCACACTGGCAGAGTCCAGCAGGGCAGGTAGAGCCGAGTTAATCCCAAATCCTACAGAACGGCCTTTTATGTGAGCTGTGGGGAGGATGTGCAGAAGCAGCTATTTGCCTCTTTCCTTTCTGCATGCTGTCCCCTTCAGCTCATCTTTGCCGAGGTGGTTCTACTGTGTTTTATCACAGGACAGCATCACAAAAGTGCATCGCAGCTTTTCTGGAGCTCTTGCAGGATAGCCAGTCATGGTGGTGTGCTAGAGACTTAGGTACCTAAGTTTAGAAAGCTCTCTAGAGCAGATGTAGCAGAGAAGACCACTACCGGCAGAGGCAGCCAGCCACGGGATGTGCGCAAGCCTCAGCTGTCTCCTCTTGGTGCTCCGGGGTCCCCATGGACTCGTATCGCAGCCTTGC
Organism: Calonectris borealis; assembly: GCF_964195595.1. Classification (NCBI taxonomy): domain Eukaryota; kingdom Metazoa; phylum Chordata; class Aves; order Procellariiformes; family Procellariidae; genus Calonectris; species Calonectris borealis. Next base: position 27,002,019 of record NC_134315.1, read on the forward strand.
CGTTCCTGCCAGGAGTGCTGTCTTTCGGCAGGAGTATTTGAGGCACCTGTAAAATGTAGCTTATGAGTTTAAAACTAGGCAGTAAAGTATGCTTACGGCTATACGAATCACAAGGCAAGGTGCAATCCATGACATTAAATGGGAGAGTCCCGAAATGCTTATGAGCGTTCATTGAAAATAGATAACAATGTGTACATAGTTTTTCCACCTTCAAAGGGCTTTGTAGGTACTTAGGTACTTGCTCTAATGAATCAGCTAGATGCTAATCCATGTCCCGGTCTCACAGCTGTGCAATACGAATAGGAATTGTTCAAGGCTGTGTGGATGCGTTACCAGCTGGGGCAGTGGGGCCGGGGCCCCTGGCCGGGCTGGGTGTGCTCTGCCAGGGCGCCGCGGCTGCAGCCCAGGGCCAGGCCTCCCCGGGCCACTCTCCTCTCTGCAAGTCCAGGCCTGCGGGGGTTATGCAGAGCGTACAGAGGAGGAACGTACGCCGCAAAATCTGTGTCCTGTTGTACTGGGAAAAGCTGGTTTTAGCTGTCTCCCGGAGGTGTGCGTCTCTTAACCCCTTTGCTGGATTATGTTTTAGCAGAGAGTATGAATGCAATGATCAGATGTACCTTAAAGCAGCTTTTCAGGCAGCATGTTGTGAAAGCTAGGGCAGCTTTAGAAAAAAAGGGTCGCCAAAGAAGATCTAAAGGCAACATTCAAAATTATTCTTAAAAAATCAAGCATTTGCCCACCTTCCCCTTCCAGAACACATCTAAGGGAGCCCCTCCAGCCACCGTGTCTTCTCCTTTTTTACTCACTCATTGCATATCATTTTTCCAAAGCCCAACTTCACAGCTCCTCTCTCCGTCATTTCCCAACTTGGAAATCATTTGCAGCATGTCCTAGGTGCTTGATCTCGGATAGATGAGATTCCCAACTGAAGCCAGCCTTCGTTTCACCTTGTGCACAGGGCATACTGGATACATGAGCAGTACTATTCCCAGTATGTTCATTACATCTGCTCCATTTCTGCCAGCTGTCAGGCTATATTTCTAACCGGTACAGTGTTCAGGCATGATCTGAATAGCCTGAATACCTATGGCAACCCCTGGCACTGAAGATGCCGTGTACCCGCCAATACAAATCGCTTTCTGCAATATTGGGTATGTTGTAAGCTTTAATTGCTCCTGTGGGTGGAGTGTGGCTGCTATTTCTCCATAGGCTAATCTTGAATTGCCTTGTGGAAAGTAGCTCTTTCATCCATAACTCCTTCCTGAACATCAATGGCAACAAATACCAACATTTTCAAAAGTGATCAAGATGAGATTTTCAAGAGCACATCGCTCTAAACTGAGTTTAGTGTCTCAAAAAAATGTTTTTACTTAAGCACCAGAATGAGGGCTAAATCCTCAGCGTTGCAGAGCAGCCACTGCTGGACGGGTCAGCACGTCAGAGTGAAACACTGACTGTCTCCAAAGGTGAATGCTCCTTCCCACCTTCCCCACAATGAGATGTTGTTCTCCTTCTACGTTTCAGGCCCAGGAAAGTAATTTATAATTTAAATGGAAGCAACTGCATGACAGAAAGTAAGTGGAACGTACAAAGTACCTATGCAGAATAAAAAGGAAGGATGGCTGAGCTGCCTTCAGTTTGATTTGAGAGAGAGTACTTGGCAGAGATGTCTGTTGACAGTAACTAAATAAACAGAAAATATGTTCACCTGCAGAAATCCCCTGAGCTGGCAGTGCCTGGAGGCTGGAGGAGTGCTTGGGCACAGTAGTCTTGCCCTGTTCTTCTTCTTCCCTGGCTATTGACTTCTGCCATTGCTAGAGACTAAATCTTGGGCTAGATGGATCCTGCATCAGACTCAGCACAACTGCCCATAAGTTCTGACTGTGCGGCTGCTAAAGAGACAGAAAGATCTTCCTGGGGAATTCGTGAATTCTCTGTTAGACTGTAAATGGTGTGGAAGCAAACAGATACCATCACTCTGCTTCTACACCATTCATCCTGGGCTACTTTGAAACACCATCTTCTGTCTTAGCATTCCTTGTAGTAGCAAGCAAGTTAGGTAAATTCAAGCTACTTTGCAGTTTGGGCTGAGAAAGCATAGAAAAAAAAGAGTTTAAAGTAGGCACAGTTGTCTCTCTTCTGGTAAAAAAATGCATACTATGTTGGACCAGAACAGCCATCGTATGAGGCTCCTTATAGTGGGAATGTCCAACCAAAATGAAAATTTCACGCGAGCAATCGCTTTGGCAACAGGCTGCTAGCAAGCTGTCATCCAGCAAGCTGCCACGGTGAGGCTTCCTACCAAGCGGAGAGGTGTTGGCAGCTCGAACTCGCAAGACCCATCCTGCAGGAGCAGAAGTGAGGGGCTGGAGCTGCAGTACGGGGGCTGACGCTACAGCTGCCCAACGCTGCACTGCTCGACACGTGTGTGTTTGTCCTGCTTGGGATGTGGCTCAAGAGGATGCCTCTGAACAGCTTTTTGGCAGAAATCTTAGAATGATTTGCCCAGCTTTATCATTTGCTTGTTCCTGTATCAGTTCATCCTTGACACCGATCCTTTTATGTCTATTTAAACGTATTTGTTTCTAGCTTTCATCAGTTTGAGTCTGACGTTTCTGAAAAAAATGTGTTTTCTTATGCTAGTCACTAGTTGTCCAAAAGTTGCTTTCTTACTAGAAAATTGTAATCTGCTTTATTTACCCTTCAATTAGAGATATTAGCTCATTTGGACTTGGCTCTCATTTTTGATCAATGGATCCTGTAACGGTCATCAAAAGTTTTTGTCCCATCTGATCAAAGTGGAAAATTAAAATGTAGAGAATTACTTCCATTTTCCTTAGCAGTCCTTTGCTCTTTGAGGAGGAGAGCCCTGTTCCTTGTCTGTTCTCTCATCTCCATCTTCCCAAGCCTCATTTACTATTAAATCTTATCTTTTGGGTTGCCATTATCTTCAAGCAAAGCCCTAATTACACTGACTTTCTGTATTAAAAAGACCAGGCAGCAGTGCCTTAGCCAGCCCTGCCATTTCTGGAGTGAAATAGCTGGTTGCATAAAGCTGCCCTTTGTTTCCCTTGTTGACCTCTTGCAGGTTTTTCCACTCTACCTTCACTTTTTTCCTTCTCCCTTCTGGTTTCATTGAAAGAGTAGCTTTCATCTTTTGTTTCGGGAGGTGCGTGTTCCCACGCGCATTTATGTGCTGGCCCCTTTGTACTGCTTTCACGTCAAACACGACAGAGGTGGAAAACTTGCAGGGAACAAGACCGGAGACCTCTAAGCTCAGTGACAACCCCGTGACATTGTCCGGTCCATCACACCAGGGTTGTAACATCAAACTCCAAGGAAAAACATTCTGGAAGTGCACATAGATACAATTTTGTTAGGTAACGAGTACACACACCCACACCATTCACTATGGGATTTAAACCTTTTGGGGCTTATGGATTGACCCAATTAATAAATAGACAGGTAGCAATTAATTTAAAAAAAAAAAGAAAAAGAAAAAAGACTGTTCTGGTAAGACTGGAATCAACAATAGGAAAATACTGAGGGGCTCTAGGAAAGCTTGCCAAGCATAATTTATAATAATGCTTTTAAGTTTGTAATGAACTATCGAAGGCTATTCTGAAATATCTTTCTGGCAAGCATGTTCTCTTTTTTTTCCCCCAGCATAATGTGTGGTGTCAGGATGTTTTAGTAGTCTCTTCTTAAAGACTTGTCTTAAAATATCCAAAGTTATTGAGTTATGAGTATTTAAGATTATTATATGCACTTGCTCATCTTATACAGGCCATTTCAGGGTGTTCCTAAATTTTGTCAAAGTCAAATTTTAAAATTCTTCTTGGTAGGAATTCTCTGTGGTCATGGTGAGATAGAATAAAATACCTCTGTGCAGGTGAAGTCTGAGCTACACCAGTCAAATCAGACTGGATTTGACACACGCAGAGGAATGATGCCACAGGAAACTTGTGCACTTTTCAGTTTTCATTACTTTTTTTGTCCATTCCTTATTCAAAGGCGATGTAACCTCTGCAGATCACAACGGCCAGGTCAGCTCTCCCCGCAGCTTTCCCTGTTTGCTGGTGCGAAAACCAATTTCTTAAGTGAACTAGAGTCAAACCTCTTAAAGGTGAGGGGGTGATCGTGGTGTCTCTGGGAGTGCTGCCACCGGCAGGATCCCGAGATGAAGGCAGGAGAAAGCCGGGGGAGCAGCAGCGGGGGCAGTGCTGGAGCTTTCCCAGGAAGGGGAAGGAGCAGAACAATTTCATTTGCTGCCGTGATGTGAGAAAGAGCTATTAGTGCTTGATCTTGCTCTTGCTGATGGTGCTTGCCGCCGGCCCCGCAGCCCTTCCTAAGCCTGGAGAAGATGTGTAACGCCATTACGCAAGCAGCAGGAGGGAGTCGGGAGAGCGGGTGAGCAGAGGCTGGTGGAGCAGGCCCCGGGGGGAGCACAGCTGGGCTGCTGGCGGGGAGCGTGGGGCCGCGCTGGGCCCAGAAATTATCTTTGGAAAAAAGCTACTCACAAAAATAAATGGGAGTGGGAGAGCTGCCAGTTAATAAAAACGGCTCATAGCAGGAAATATTGGGGCTGAGCGTCAGCAGCCTCACGGGAAGAGTCACGGTGCAGTTATAAGAAGTGGCATTGCTGAATTTCATGTACAAGATGTTTTCTCTTCCGCAGGTGGGGCTTTCGCATTGCTGACTCGCGCTCACCTGCCCAGGGCATTGCTAGTTGTGTGGTTTTCATGCGCTCTTCCACTCTGCCCTCGCCGTGGCCCCGTGGATGGAGGCAAGCTGAGACGGGAGCAGATGCCGGGCTGCTCCTGGGGAGCTCCCTTGGGCTGCACGGGCTCTGCCCTCGCCTCCTCCCTGTGCCAGTGCAACGGTTCATGTGGGGACGTGGCAGACCGCATCAGGAAGCTGAGCCCGGTTAAGCACAAGCCCTCGCTCCTCCCCTTCGGCCCGGCCCGGCCAGCGGCAGCTGGCAGAGCCAGTGCCAGGGCTGAGGATGGTCGTGGTGGCACGCATCCGTGGGTGCCTGGGGCGCGTCGCTCGCCTGCTCTTGCTCCAGGCTGGTCAAAGCCAGCTCCAGTCTGGGACCTGGATCTCTCACTCTCATAGCCCCTGAGATGAAAAACCCTGCTTAGCCTGTGTGGATGCACAGCTGGCATATCCCAGGGGATAGCAGCGGTACCTTTACGAAGGTACTTTCAACTTTATCTTGCTTAGGCCGAGGTTTCCTTGGATCCTGAATTAAGCAGACTGTAGCAAAAAGCTGTTTAAATAGTCAGACTAATGTTACCCTAAAGAAAATATTGGTATGTGTTAGCACGTGGGAGTGCAGCCAAACAGAAAAAAACAAAAGCAAAAAGCTACAGTTCTCAGAAATCAGCGGGCATGCCACCCTCAGTGCTGGAGAAGACAACCTCCGGTGACTGGCACTCTGACAATTGCTATCGCACCCGTCAGTCGTTTGCAGGGTGGTTCTCCGTGCCAACAGGAAAATCGCGGTGTGTACCCTTGTGGGCAGGACGGACGACCCGGGGGCAATGGTCTGCAGAGTTTCTTGCACGTCTTCTGTTTCCATTAACATTTTCCCAGCCTATGTCCTCGTCTCAGCTGACGATGCTGACTAACCATTGCCACACCAAGGATGCCCCCCCACTCATAACCTAGCCTAAAGTGTCTCAGCGGTGTGGGGTGGGCTGGCCTTGTCACTGTGGGGGCTGCATGCTGATCCCCGGGGATGCTCTGGCAGGAGGGAGGCACAAATTCACCCTGACCTCTCCATGCCAGGGCCGTGCTTCACGCCGCCCATAAAATGGTGGGAGCATGTTCTTGGTCCATGGTGGTGGCAGCCCTGTGCCGCCGGTTGGGCTGAACCGGCTTTCCCTATTCCAGTACACCGGAGTACCCGGCTCACCGGGCACCCAGCTTTCATTTCAAAAGTTGATGGTATTCTGGAGGTGAAGCAAAAGTTGTAAAGTTTGCTACTTTCCAGAGTGATATGGTGTTAAATAACTTCCTAATGTCTTACATGTGGGTAATTGCTGCTGCTTTAACTCAAAGAGCAGTTGGCTTTTAGAAGGGTTATTCATACTCTGGTTGCAAAAGCAAGTGGTGGGCAATCCTCACCTGCAATGAGCTGACAGGTCCCTAAATGCCACAGCCAGCGTGAAATAGTGAAGCTCACAGAGTTTTCAAGCTAGAGAGGGGTATTTGGTCACAAACAGCTGCCCTGTCCCAGCCTTCCCTATTTTAAACCACTCTGGTTTTTTTTTTTCTCTTGTGGGCAAATCATTTACTGTAATTTAATGATCACAACCACATAAAATTCACTTCCTTGTGGTAAAAAAAAAAAGGATTAAATGTCTCAGTTTATCTTTCCACGTAGGTCACATGGCCAGAGCTGGTTGTAAAATGTTGAAAAACGAGTTTGAGTTGTACCCAGTGCCAAGCGCTGTACATTTCCGTATTCTCCCTCCCCTCCTATCGCTCACAAAGACGCCACAGAAAGACAAGGAAGTTTGCTTTCTCAGGGAGTGGATTTTTTTTTTTTTTTTAATTTAAAGCAGCATTTATTATTCTTAAATCTAATCCTTTAAGACCTCGGCGCTGTCCTAGTCCCAACTCCAAAAGGAACAGCCTGAGAAGAACTCGTACAAAAGCCAAAATGTGGAACAAAACCACTTATAACAAAGCAATCACAGAGTGTCTCAAAAAACCATCCACGCTGCAGGGGCAGGGTCCAGGCCTCAGTCACCCAGTGAAATTAAGAAATGCTAGGTGAGCTCGGAAGGAGACCCTTGTGCAGCACATAGCCCCTCGTGCAAATAGCAACGCAGTTGTCATCAGTTTTGGGGTCTCTCTGCACCCCTTGCAGCCAGGCTGGGGGCTCAGGCAAAGGCGAGGTGGCTGAGCCTGGCGAAAACCCGCCTGCCAGGGATGGTGAGGAGGTCGAAAGGCTGGGATCTGCATTTGGGAATTTGCCTCCTGGGTAAGGGGTGATGGGCATGAAGGAGTTTGGGACTCTGAGGCAGCATGGTGCCAAACAGGACTTGATTTTTCTTCCCAACTACAAATTATAGCAGCAACTACAAATTATTTTTCCGTGAGCAGCAGGCTTGCGTTGGTTGTGCTCAAAGCCGCTGCTGGGGTTTCACCACTTCGGAGCTCTGGCCGGAGCTAACCCTGGCAACTGGTGAGTCCTCGTCTGCTGCTTCTGGGCGGTGGCAATGCTTGTGAATGCTGAAGGCATGCTGACACCTTGCTCAGCTGAAGTCTTTGTTACTGGTAAAGCTTAAGCTGAAGCACTTATTCATGGGTGAAACTCAACCCCATTGTAGGACCCAGCCTGAGGTCTGTGCTCTGCGGAAATCCTCTCCTGCTTCATGTGAGAAAAGAGTGAAACCAATGGGAAAAACACATTGCTAATTAGAGTGTAACTGCTTTGTTTAAAGTACAGTTGACAACGCCTTTGTCAGACAGTATGGAGGCTGTCTGGTTTTAGGGAAAGCAAGTGACAGGTTCTGAATGAGCCTCCGATAGTGCCTGTGGGGATGAAGGAACCTTTTTCTCAAGCTCAGATGCACTTAATATTGCACCTTTGATGCCTACCGTAACGATGTCTGTGATCTCACTGGTGTTGATGATAGTGGTCACTTTGCTGATGCAGGACTGCTCAGCATCAGAGCCGTTTAGAAAGTATCCCTCTTACTTCAATATCAAATACATAAACATAATTTTAATTTCAGTTACTTTGCATATGCGTATTAGGCTATTCCCGTCTCTTGGAGAGAATCAACTTTTCTTTGCTGTATGTCATATTCAGTGTATTCCCTGGCAAGAGAGGAATAAGCTGTTGGACCCAAACAGACTGACAGAATTATTTCTTCCATTTATTTCTGTTTTGCAGGACCTTGAGAAAAAAAATCCTGATTGGGATGAAGTGGAGGTCTCACCCAGGTCAGCTCTGCTTACCATCCTCACCATCTGTGTGAGAGCAGGCACAGGGCTGGGGGATCAGTCGGTCTCTGTCCTGGTTGTTTCCATTTCCAGCCCGCTCTCTTCCCCCGTGTGTGCTCTGGGGAGGGCTGGCTTGAAGGTGAATGCAGTAGCTGTCAGTCAGCAGAAGCAAGACCAGCCTCTCTGTGCGTCTCCCTTCAGAGGTGCTGGGAGGAAAGAGGGGTGCGTAGCCAGCGTGCTCATGTCACTGCCCTTCTCGGTCTGCAAGAGATAAAAGCAGGCAAGACAGATAAAGATATTTTTCTGCCTTTTGTGGGTGTTGCCTAACTTACCCAGGCAATGTCCTGAGTTTGACAAGCCAATAGTGGGGAAAAACCCTTAACATGGCCAGGTGCATCAGTGGGGGAGACCTGCTCTGCACACCTCCATGGGGGTCCTCCAGTGGGGAGAGACGTGCATCCAAATTAAGGACACAAAACAATTTCTTCCCTGCCACAGGCTGACACCCATCCTCATCTGACCAGCTTTCCCACAGGCCAGGGCCTCAGGATGCCACCTCACCATCACAGTTTCCCAGTCTGTCTGGATGATGTCTGCAGTGCTTTCTCCAGGTACATCTCCGCCGGTACATCATCCAACACCTCATGACTCAGGCTGCAAGTGAATGTCAGACATAATGCTCTTGGCCATCTTTCATTTTTGACACGTATGCCACGCCTCATGTACTTCACCTCATACTTCTTGGGGCTCATCTGCAACATGAGAGCCTTTGGGTGTGCTCCAGGGCCTGCCGCAGCACCATGGGGTCAGGGGATGACCAACAGCATTGCCAGGACACTGCAGGAGGAGGTATGTCTGCATGGAGTTTGGGGTGTGGATACAGGGGTGGACGGTCTGTCTTTTGGAAGAGTTTACTGCAACACTTTGGGTGGTAGCAAGAAACTACCCAGCTGGTCGTAGTGGAGGGTTAGTGGAAGGTAAGCCTGGACCACTTACATGATGCTAAAGGGCAAGACTATTGGGCATTTTCTTGCTTGGATGTGTGCTTGGTGACCTGATCGTTGATGAGCTGCTGGTGCTCCCCAACATTTTGTCTGCCAGAGCCCTCCTGAGTGCTCTGCCAAGCTCTTGGCAGCTGCACCGTTGCTGCTTGGAGGATTGCAAGACGACAAGTCCCTCCACGATGCTGCTTGGATGCCAGCGTTGCAGCTGCTGACTAGGATTGTGTCCCTCTGCATCCTGCAAAATGGCTGGTGAGCCAAGGGATCTGTCTGCCTGGAGCGAAGCCAAGCCTTGAGGGAATCCTGAGCTTATCCACGTGGCCAGAAAGCCCTCCTGCAAGTGACAGCAGCCTAAAAGTCAAAAAGAAACTAAGAATGCCCTGTGTACAGCCAGTGCATAACAAGTTTAATAAGTAATCCCTTGTCATTGCATGCCCCGTTGAGTGACTGTAAGACACCCCAGTCCGTATCCTACCGATTTGTTACAGGACTGAGAATTGGTCCTTGTAGTTACTGCTTCAAAGCTCTGGAACAAAGGAACTGCTCTAAGTGTAGGCTGGTTTGCCTCTGACCGATTTAAATGCATCTCTCTCTTTGCTGCTTAGCTTGAGGTCACTCCTGTGGCTTGTGTAGGTTGTTTGCAGGGGTTTTTTCATGCTTCAGTAAGATCTTCTGGCTTACCTGTGGCTTCCTGCTTCCCACCATGCGGATCGCAGGCAGTGGCTGAGCTAACACAGATCTTCAGTGACATTGCAAAAACGCACAAGGACAGGCTCAAAGTGCAGCCTTGCCTGGTAAAAATTACATGTGTGTGTTTGGAAAGAGGTAAAAAAACCAAACAAAAGCATATCGTGTCTCAAAGTAAAACTACAACCATGTGCAACCAGACTATGAAACGTGGCATGGCTTCAGCATGGCGACCACCCTACAAACCAGCCGCACGCAGAAGTGCAGGAACAGTCAGGGTGGGCACAAACGCACAGCCCAAGCAGAGTTTGTGATCTTGCCACTACGAATGCCCAGGGGAAAGGCGGCTGCCGGGAGCCCCAGGCACATGGAGGTGAAGCTCCAGGGTCCGCCGTAGGGCAGAGCATTGTTTCCGGCACAGCCTGTTTAGATGGACACGTCTGTCACCGTGTTGGGAAGACATGGCCATTTGGTGCACATGGGACAAACCTGAGCATGTCTAAGCATTTTTCCCCAGAAAGTTTTCTAGTGAAGACTTAGTCCTTGACTGCTCATCTCCCACATGCAGGATCTGCAGTTTTGCCCGAGCAAGGATTGCGAGGCAGAGCTTCTGTCTTCTTTGATTAGGAAGCCAGGAAACTGGCTGGGGAAAAAAAAAATCTGATCTAACTCATCAGCTTGACAGGAAATACTTCGTATGGAAGTACTTCTACAGTATCAAATTTCTAAAAATTTCCAGAGTTTCTTTGCTCTTTGGCATCTTGAACGACCATAATTGCATGGCACAGCCTGTCTTTGTGCCAGGAGGGAAGGACTTGGTGCCACAAAACTGCCTTTTTTTAATTCCCTAACGTGCAGATTTTCCCTGCAACACCCCTCTGACTGTTTTGTTGCCAGGCAGGACTTGGCCCTGAAACTTAGTCAAGTGTGATTCAGCATTTAGTTGACACACTGGAGCATAAAACCCGACTTTGCGGGCTTTTATATGCACAGCAGAGGTAGTTTCTCCTGTTACGAGGTAGGTCTGGGGTTTATTTGTTTTACAGGTCAGCATGATGGGCCAGTTTTGTGGCTGATAGGCATACAGGGAGCAGAGAGCTCAGTAGGTGCTCAGGACCCAGCCAGACCAGTGACATTAGGGTGTAATACCAGCCACAGAGAAGGAGATGGGGTACCACATACACCTTTTCAGAAGTATCAATAACGCATTTTTGCATATATTTTGAGCTTTAGTACTTAGATAAATAATATAGTTGCAATATCACAGTGGTGTTAATCCACTTGAATTTCTTGTTAATCTGTTTATACAGTAGCTGTATCACAGTTGTGTTAATGGGTGGTGTTTCCTGAAGAAAATCAAAGCTGTTTTTTAGGGATTTAGATCGATACCAGCCAGGGAAGTGCACGTCTGCTCTTCAAGATCATCAAGAAAGATGTTCAGAAAGGGAATGGGATCGACTTGGCAGCGTGTTGAGTTGTCACAGTGCCCAAGGCCTCAGCAAAGCTCCTGACATTCCCAAGGCAGCAAGGTCATCTTGAAAGCACAATTGCATTTCTCTGGCGTTGTTTATGTTAATATCCTGAGAATGACTTGCATATTTGAATGTTACGATGGGTTAATCATTAATTAAGATCTTACAAAACTGAAGTCAGAAACCAGCAGTCTAGGAAAATAAAAAAATTGTCTCGTAAAGTGTCTGTTTAGAAAAAGCTGCGTAGATTCATTTTAATCTTGGGTAGCTTGGATAAAGGGAAAGAGGAAAGAGCCAGAAACACATTTCAGTGTGGCACAGTTCTCCAGCTCCCTTGGAAAATGTTGCTTTTTGTGAAGGGCATGCCTCGTCTCTGAACACCTGTAAAGGGCTGTGGTTTGCTGGTGCTTTCTTTCTCGCCCAAGTGAACGTAGGTGGACCTCTAGTGAGTGGAAAGGTCAGCAAAGAATTGCAGGGTAGACATTAGTCTTCTTGTGTGACTTGATGATTTCTCTGACAGGTGAAGTCCTAATGTGGCTATATCTTCTTGAAAGCTGCTTTTAGCATCATGTTGATTACCCATTCCCTGAGCAAGATAGGTTGACCTGGTAGTGGAAATGTTTGCTGGGACACAGACTCCTAAACCAAACCTGCAATGCAATACAGGGAAAACAGGTAAAATTAGGTGACTCTCTCCCCACCCCCAAATCCTACAAAAATAAAAATATATTTTCTTTCCATTTCCTTGCCCAAAAAAAGACTAGGGAAATCTCCCATGATTATCATCCTTTGGGAAACTCAAGGCATGTTGGCTTAAAGTGCCTTGTCCTAATTGCGTTATGAGAAATGATGCTAGAGATAGGAAGTTGCAGCCACTTTTGCTTTCCTATGAGGGATGTAGAAGCTCATGCAGAATTTATCCTGGTCTCCTTCTCTTGGGGATTACTCACTAGTGCTAGTCCCTGCCTTCATGGCCACCACCTCTCCCTTCTCTCTGCTCTGCCTCTGTTTACCTCTGCTCCCTCACACTGCTCTTCTCCCCAGACCTGGTATTTGCAGCACATTTTCTTTGGGTGGACTTACACCAAGGAAACAGCCAGGGATTCTGGAGGGCTGCAAATACTGCCAAGAGGTGCAGCTTAGCTTTCTGGGCATTTGAAGGATGGAGCACGCTGAGATGAAAACCATGTGCCAGTCCACAGTGCTTCTGCCCCGCAGCGAGGACAGGCAACAGGTTTACAGAGTTTTTGTGCGCTGAGTGGATGGAAAACAGAGAGAGATGTGCCAGCTTCAGTTCTTCCATCCATATCCAGGCACTGACTCTAAACTGGATATGAAAAGAGATTTAGGCTGATCGGAGGCTGCTGGAAGAATGGGGAGATGCCCAGGATGCCTGCTGGGGAGGGCACTGTCCTCTGCAGGTGATGGGATGGGGGAGCCAGTGGGACAGTGCATCTCCCCTCCCCGCAGGAGTCTGCAGGCATGCTGGCTGCGGCACCCCGCTCCCCTCCTGCCCCGAACACCCTCTCCCCAGCTCAGAGGGGAGCACAGCCTTGGTGCAGTGGCTAAATCTGGCAGCAGGATGTTGCAATGAAATAACAGTCTCCATTTTTAAAGAATGCTTTATTCACTACATCCTAGAAATGTACCATAAATGGAGGAAGAACTAAATAAACTCAGAGGCTTCTGACAGTACAGAGAACAGAGATACAATAAAACACCTAAAATATCAGCTCTTTCGAGAATAAGGCACACTAGTTTTTTTTTGTTTTTTTTTTTAATATATATATAATTTTTTTTCTTTGAATAGTTTGTTCTTAACCTAAAGATGTTCACATTTCAAGTTATCAGACTTACCTCAGTAGTAGTGTACATGAAATGGTTTAGAAGCAAGTGTAAAAGGCACGGGTGGGAGGCTCAGTGTGAGCCAGCTGCCTGCATCCCCGCGTCCTTGCCTGCATCCCCGCGTCCTGCCTGCGTCCCCACGTCCTGCCTGCGTCCCTGCATCCTGCCTGTGTCCCTGGGTCCTGCCTGCTCCTGCTTGCTCCTGCCCTGGCACAGGCAGCACCCAGCGGTGGCCTGGGGCTCCTCGGGGTTTGCCCTCATTGACTCCCTTCTCTGCCTGCCACCTCTGCGAGCAGCAGGACCCTCATCCTGCCGGTGGGGAGAGGATGAGTGGGAAGGGAGCCATCACCCTTCATCCCTCCTCTGTGGGACAGCCGTGGCGTGGGGCTGGAAAAGGGCCGGCAGAGACCCAAACCACTAGACTGCCTTTTCCCGACCCCAAGGGGTGTTTGGGCAGAGCCCACGGACCCACGGCAGCATTGAGCGTTGAGCTGTGCAAGGCCTTAGCCCCGGAGGAGGCAGCGCTGGCCTCCCCGTCGGGGGCTTCGCCCAAATCACCTCCTCTTGCCCTACGAACGGGCAGGGCCTCGGGGCTAAGGTCTGGGTGCGCTTTCAGAAGCGCAGGGACAGACAATAAACGTGTCCCGGGAAGGGGCGCGGAGGGGCAGAGTCCGACCTAATGGTTAACCTCCTCACAGTGCTTTCGCTAACGGGTCGACAGGTTTAAGGAGAGCTCAGCTTGGCTGAGCAAGAGCACCTAAAAAACAACCGCTCGATTTTGAGGCAAGGAAAAAAAATGTATTAAAATGTCACTTAACTGAGCTGGACGTGGTCTGGAAGTGGTTCAGTTGTCAAAATATACTCAGTATGAAACCCCTTCGGTTGGTACTTACACCACAAAAAGTAAAGGAACATTGTTTACTCACTCCCTGCTTCGCATCTGGTGTTTCAGCTGTGTTTGCAGGGCTGATGCACTTCATACAATGGGCAAGATATTTCTTTACCGTTTTACTATATTTTACATTCACCCCAGTACTAAATAAAAGCCTTTAAACAGGCCACAAAACACTGCAATAATATATTTACTTCTTAATAAAACAAACTTTTTTATAACATCGCAATAAAAGGTTTTTGTTTTGTGGCAAACCACATACCATGTAAATTTGCAACATAAAATGACTTTAAAAATGTATATTAAGAGATATTTACAAGCTCTATGTCTTAAAATCATCGGGACTAATCGCTCCCACCCCTGATGTGCATGTACAACTCCAGTTGCGGAGAAGGGGAATTAAGTGTGGAAGGGAGGCTGGGAGGGAGGCTAGCCCCGTTTCACTAATTCCAGTATCACTACCACCCCTAGTACCTCGGAAATTTCTCACGGAACATGATGGAGCGATGGGTAAGTAACGCTGCGCATCCTCTCGGCGAGGGCACGCCTGCTCTCGCCAACAGCAGCATACATTCTTAGTCACTACAAATATACTTCAAAGAATAAAATAAAGAGCATTGAAAAAGAGCCTAGGTTTTATACTGGATGAAGATCTAAGTCAAGACACCTTGCGCGAAATATTGGCTACTCGTTTCTGCATGTGCTCCAACTACAAGTAGCTTCAATAAATAGAAAATCCAGTTATTAAGGAAAACTCAGAGCCTTTCCTTTACTGAACGCAAGCCTGCAAATCACACTGTGAAGAGGTTTGTGTGAGGAGGCTTTTTTTTTCCTCTTTCTCCCAAACAGGCAATATTAGTTACTTGTGATTTCAAATAAGAACGAGCAGATTGTATTAATGCCAGCACAAAAATGCAGAGGTCTTGCACATTTTTCAAATTGCACTTTCCAGTATAATTTTTTAAATAAGATACTTGTTGGCTTTTTTCTTTAAAAAAAAAAATCTAAAGTATGTATTCTTTAAATATTGAATATATTCTTCAAAATATATTGTTAAAACTTTCCCTAGCTGCTCAGGTGTGCTTTTTCATATATAGCTGATATATTATTAAAGGCACTACAAAATAGACATCTCTGGAGTGCAGAAGTTACTAAAAAATAACCTTCATACCACAAATATATTGAAAATATAACTGCTAAAAAAAAAAAAAAAGACCCTATGCAACCCCACTAGGATGCGTATAAATGCACGTCAGCAGTGGGCTGGATGCATCGAGGTCCTTTAGAAATGTATGAATACAGGCATGTTAAATTTTAAAAATAGCCTAAAAAAGTTAGTGAAAACTTCAAGCGTAGAAAATATTTCGAACATGTTTTTCTATGACATTCTTCACTTTCTGCATCAGTTTACCGAGCCCAAACGTTTACTCTCTCGCAGCCGGATCTTTCTTCATAAATAGTAAAGTGTTCCTTCAGTGTGTGTTTCTCCGCTGCCCTCCTCTGCCGACAGTCTCAGTACGTCTGGTAGACATCGTGGATGGGGACCTGGATGGTCGCGGCCGGGAACGCCGGCGGGATGTAGCCGGCATATCCCCCGTAGGCAGCAGCGGCGGCAGCAGCGGCGTTCTTCTGTAGCGTGGCTATCGTTGCCGTTGCTGCGGCGGGCGCCGCGAACGGCACGTAACTTGTCCCGTAAATCCCAGCGGTGGGGATCCGCTGCACGTTGGGAGCCATGGTGTACACCGGTGTGATGGGGCGGCCCTGGAATGAAAGCATCGGGTTCAGACCTCAAAAAAAGTGCTTAAATTGCTGTAATATCCTGTTTCAACCCCCTGAATTGCAAACCCCCTAGAAGGTGAGGTGGTAACGGGAGGGTAGGCAGTGCGTGCCGTGTTGAACGAGAATTATGCCATCATGGGGAGCTGTTCCCTCCCTCCCAGATTTGGGTCCCCCATGCGGGAGAGCAGCTGTCCAAAGTGCAGATGTTTAAGACAGGCCAGATGAACTGCAGGGCTGTAACATCCTCAACAGCATCTCCTGAACAGGAGCAGGGCAAGAGGGCAGGCTTTCCCCCCAACCCGCGTATACAGAAGCAGGATGTATGGGAAGCAGGACTTAGGTGCTGAACTCACCTGGAAGGGGGGAGGCGTTGAGACGGCCGGTATTACAGCTGCGGCCGCAGCGGCCGCGGCAGCTGCCGCGCTGGCCGGGTCCTGCTGGACGGCTATAGGGTTGATGATGTGCTCAACTGTGTGGATTTTGCCGTCTTCCATCATCTTGGCTGGCGGCGCGGCCTGAAACATGGAGTACTGGGCACCGATGGCAGGGATGGCCACTAGGAGAGACCAGACACATCAGGTGCGTTGGGAGAGGGTCTCCAGGACCTCATCTCAAAGAGCAAGCAGCCCTCCCTCCTGGCTGTGACGGGTGTCCCACAGTGGTTCTGTGCTGCTCTCATGAGGGCAGGTGGCCCCATGTGCGAGCGGGGGACCTGGGGAGCTTGTGCAGTCACGGGCGTCCCAGGGCCAGAGCCCTGCTGGGGACTGGGAGCTGTGTCCTGGATTTATACAACCCCTCCCAACCACCCCTGTTTTCCCGTCCCCGGCCAAGAGCGCAGCCCACGCACAGGGACGGGTGGGAGTGCATACTGTCTCGGTGGGGTCCCTGCTCCAGCTGTTGAGATCAAGGGACGTGTAGCTGCCATAGGCAAAGCTGCTCTGGGTAAGAAAAGTGTCGTTTGTACTGCAGAAGTTACAGGCAGCAACTCGTCCAGTCTATATGGCGTCCTTTGGCCAACCCTGCGAAATATCAGCTCATTTACTATTATGCATTTCCCAGGACTAACTTGGCTAAATATGTTTTATCCCATCTTTCTGCTACAGGATCAATCTGTTTAATGACACTAAAAAAGAAATTGCTCTTTAGAGAATTCTCCCTCATGCCAAAATTGGACAATGCAAAATAATTAGAGCTACGGTCTTCCAAATGAAGGGAAGGCGCTCCGGTCAGAATGACAGTGTTCAGAGATGGTGAGTTTGTACATGGTCCAAAATGGAGCTTCATAGCACTGCTTAGCGAAGAAATGTGCTTTGCTGAACATTCCCAATAATCACAATAATTGGACATAAGCCGGCAATGTGCATTTGCAGCCCAGAAATCCAGTTGTACCCTGGGCTGCATCAAAAGAAGCGTGGCCAGCAGGTCAAGGCAGGTGACTCTCCCCTTCTACTCCACTCTTGTGAGACCCCACCTGGAATGCTGCATCCAGCTCTGGGGTCCCCAGTACAAGAAGGACATGGACCTGTTAGAGGGGGTCCAGGGGAGGGCCATGAAAATGATCAGAGGGCTGGAACAGCTCTCCTATGAAGAAAGGCTGAGAGTGGGGTTGTTTAGCCTGGACAAGAGAAGGCTCTGGGGAGACCTTATTGTGGCCTTTCAATACTTACTTAAAAGGGGCTTATAAGAAAGATGGGGACAGACTTTTTACCAAGGCCTGTAATGACAGGACAAGGGGTAACAGTTTTAAACTGTTCGGATTGGATATAAGGAAGAAATTCTTTACTGTGAAGGTGGTGAGACACTGGCCCAGAGAAGTTGTGGATGCCCCATCATCATGTTCAAGGTCAGGTTGAATGGGACTTTGAGCAAGCTGACCTAATGAAAGATGTCCCTGCCCATGGCAGAGGAGTTGGACTAGTTGATCTTTAAAGATCCCTTCCAACCCAAACCATTCTATGGTTCTGTGATGCTATGATTTCCATCATTGCCTTATAGTGCACACTTCACCGTTCAGCTCTTGAGCCTTTCAGCAGTGAGGTTATTCACAAGGAAATCAGAGTGATCAATAAATGATGGTGATGTTGGCATCTATGGGAGGTGCAGCCAGTAAATCAGAAATGAAGCCAAATACACACATGGATTTCTTTAACTGGGATGAAACTTTGCAATGCGGAAATGTGCAGTTCTGCCTGTGGAGAGGACAGGTGCCGGCAAGCAGTATTCTGGTTTTGATCCTGGAGACTGCCACGAGGGATCCGATCAGATATCTTTCAGGCAGAGATGTTTCCACCACCAGTGATCTACCGCTGTTTCCTCAGGCAGAGACCTCCACCCATGAGCTTTTCCAATTCCTCTTCTACACCAAGTCCACCTGGTCAGCTCAAACCAGTTTTATCACTGATTTAAATAACCTGGATAATTTCTTACCGATGCAAAGGCAGAGGGCTCATGTGTTCCATTCTGCAGTAACTTCTGGCAGAAAAGCAGTAACAGACAGCTGGGGTATTGGGGTGACCTCTCAGAAGTTTTCTAACCATTTGCAAAGAAATGAGCTTTAAGGTTGTTCTAAATGGTAGGAAACTTTGCAGAGTCGGTACATCTCTACTCCTCTATTCTGGTAATGTGCTTTCAGAGTCATACTCTTTTAATAACAGAGGTAAGTCTCTCATGTGGTACCTCTTACTAGATCATCTGATCTGCTTGGGGAAAACAGACCAGGTTGCTCCTGTGCTCAGAGGCTCTGCTGGAACCATACAAGAGGGGAAGACCTGATAAAGAAATCTGAATCTCAACATGCTTCAAGTGTAGAAACATTTAGACGTGAGCTTCAGGCTTTTGTCTGGCAGTCAAATGAATTACAGACACCACTAATAGGCGTGCATTTCAAAGCCCGCTTTTCAAGCATCCTTTAGTTATACCTGGAATTCCTGAAGTATCTTTACAAACACGCATAGTGGTAATATTTTCTGATTGTGAGTGGGTTGTTTTCTCAGGAAGTCTGACCTTCCTTTGGAAATGGCTCTAATCTTAACAGCCTTCCTTTGTCTCTAGACCTCTTCTCATATTGTTTCATCCAGCTGTCATGAAGAACTCTTCACAGCCTTCATTAGATGCAAGCTGTAGTTTCCACTGACAGTATGGAGCATGTGTTGGGAAACCACTGCAGCTCTATTATTAAACACCACTTAGGTCCTGCAGTTACAATTTACTTGGAGAGAGGAATGGGGAGAAGACCTGAGGACTTCTGAAAGAGGGCTTGGCCCTGTCAACTGCAAGGACCTTCTTCCTCAGGCTGCTTTTCCAAATAAAAATCTTTCTGAACAGGATCTTGAGGAATTGCAGGGCTTCAGCCTTCATCCTGTTCACCTGGGAAGGGCAAGGGCTGGACACTCAGGTGGCTCCCTGCAGCCCAGCACTCATGAGAGCTCTCCTGCAGGTCGCTGCGTGGCTGCGAGCCGGATCCCGAGGGCTCCCTGCGTCACTCTTTCCCCATGCTGCTGATGGTGACGGAGGAGCTCACCTCAGCCAGGGACTTCCCTGCAATGGGAAAGCCCCAGGTCCTTTTCCCGGCCTCAAAGCACCGGAGAAATATGAACTGAGCAGGGGAAAGCTCTGACCTGGCTGGAAATCTGGGGTGCGAATTGCCCAAGGTGAAATTAGCAGTGAAGAACTTAAAAGAGAGATAGATTGCTCTTAGTCACCATGCTCTAGCGTACATGAGTAGATGGAGAGGAAAGTCTGCTTCCTCCTGCGGAGGTGCAAAAGGGGACAGGAGTGGTGGGACAAAAGGGGACAGCTTCAGCCCTTTTTCTTTGGTCTGAAGAGCTCCTAGAGATTCGTGTCCCCTGCCCTGCTGCATGCCTGTTGTTTGCAGAAAGCCCGGCCAGGACCAGGAGGCATCTGGCACAGGGGAGCGCTGAGCCCTAGCCCTGGGGCTGTCTCCGCTGCCGCAGCCGTGGGCTGGAGGGGTGCCCGCACGCCTGGCACGGGGCTCAGAGGGTAGGCTCGCCCGCCACCTCTGCTTTCCTCCCTTCATTGCAGATACTAACCTGCACCGGGCTTAATGGCCACCGGATTGACTGCAGGTAACTCCAAGTTGGGTACCAGCTCGTATCCTTTCTCCTGCTGTTTTCCTTTGCCTTCGTGGTACCTGCTGTAGATGCCACGGCCGGCGGAGTATCCCCCCAGGTAGGAGCCCCTGGGGCCCGGGGCTCTGTTGCCAGCTGCACCTCGCCCTCTGCCTCGTATGCTGCCTGCTTATGATAACAACATAGAAGAGGATGGTGAATAACGGAGAGCGACAGCTCTGTGGGGAGCACGAACGGCCCCAGGCTGAGAGCGGGAGGCACGTGCTTAGAAACGAGGCTGCTGAAGTTCGTCTGATCTGGGTCTTAGTGACTTCGCTTACGACAACAGAAGAGTTTGGCCTTAGAAGCACCCATTAACACTACGCAAGCTTTGCTCTTGGTGTTTCTGACCACACATTAATGGCTTATTTGTACTGATGCAACTCTCGTGGCCAGTGTTATGGGTATAATGCACTCAGCAGAGAGAGGGGGGCTCCTCCAGGGGTGATTTCTATGCAGTAGGAACAGCTTCTGCTCTCAGCTGTCCTCCGGAGGAGACCCAGCCTCTCAGCTGCCGCAATGGGTCCCTGCAGAGATGGCCCGAAGTTGTACCTGGCCTTTCACCAACTCTGTCCCACCCTTGCACATATTTTTACTAGTGTTGTTTGTTTTCTCTGCTATTGTATTAGTAATGTGAATATACCCCGTCTCCAAAAATATTGCCTTTATTTATCTTAGCGACTCCACGCATGTTATGACAGTACTTTGGACACTGCGGTATTAATGCACTCTGTGATGGCCTAATTGAATATTTAGACTGTCAGTTAACTCCTTTGTAGTTCATTGCAAGTACAAATCTGGAAATTGAGAACAAGCTGAAATTCTTGATCAACTGGGGTTAAAAATATTTCTCGATTTACGTGGGTGCTTTAAGAATATATTCATGCTAAACTGCCTGTTATATGGAAATACACATTAAATTTCAGGAAACTATAATTCCTGTAAGTATAGAATAATTGTAATTATAACACCAGTTATAACTGCTAGGGTTTTTTATGAATAACTAATTTTTGGTTAATTTTTCATGACTAACTGATAACAAATTAAAGTATACATAATAAAAGAATTATTTTGCACTCACATGATTCCTTCTGCTTGTAGTTCTCAAATGACTTTATAAAGAACACAGCACTACTGTCATTTTAATGCAGAGGGCAAATGACACCCGGAGAGTTCCCAGCTGAGGCTTTCCCTGAGATCCCTCCCTTTGGGTGATCAGGTCAGTGCACCCACACCTCCAGGAGAAGGCAAAGGAAGCACTCTGTCACAATCTCTAATACTTAGGATCCAGCTCTTTGGAAGGAGGCATCAGAAGCTGGAGTCCTTGGACTTGCTCAGACTTAGTACGGCACTCATAAAAACCGGATCCCTCTCTTCCCCATGCCGTGCTCGGTCCTTTAGCTCATTCTTAACCATAGTTTTGATGCCTCCCTCATACTAGCCTGTACATTAGCAATTATTTATAGATAAATACACTCTGCATAGTTATAAATTAAAATGAGACTGAACAGAAATATGGCAAAAACACCTATAAAAGAGCGTTTAAGAGAAAAGTGTGAAGCACGAGCTGTCCTTTGGCTCAGGCAGACCCTGGATTGCACCAGCCTGAGACCAAACCTGCCCATCATGTCCCCTAATTGTGCTTACTAACCTTTCACAAAGTAATCTCTGTTGGGCCCGATCAAGGCATTGTACGGATATCCATAATACGCTAGTGTGTACGGATCACAAGAGTAAACATAATTAGGTTGCTGAGTTACTTCGGGCGTTGCTGCGGCCCCTCCTTTTGCTGCTTTCTGGTAGCGAGTGTATTGCTCCTTGTCTACTGGCTTGGCCAAGGTAACCTCCAGGCACGAGCCTTCCAGTTCGACACCATTAAGGTTGTTCATGGCGTGAATGGCATCTTCCCTGGTTGTAAAGTGCACAAAGGCGTAATCACGTATTTTTTTCACCCGCTCTACACAGCCAGGGTTAAACTGCCCAAAGACCTTTTTAATGGTGTCCTCTGTGGTCTCAATCATTAAATTCCTCACATAGAGGATTTTAACAGTCTCCATGACGTCTTCATCCACATCTATCTCTGGTTCTGCCCAGTCAACAGCAATTTGGTGTCCCCACAGCTGGATCCTTCCCGGCATGAGTTTCCTCCTGGCCATTGCTGCTGCTCGATGGCTCTCATACTCCACGAAGGCGAAGCCTCTGTTCTTCATCTTGTCTGCGGCGCTGGCATACACGATGACATCCAGCACGCCTTCCGTCACCTTCGCGATCTCTTCCAGGATCTCCTCTCTCTTCTTCATCTTGGGAATGCCTCCAATGAAAAGCCGGCAGTTATCCACGCTGCAGCACACACCCAGCAGCCTGCCAGGGCGGATTTCGTAGTTGTTCAGCTCCCTGACGGCACGCTTTGCCTCGTGCTTCTGCGTGTACATCACAAAGGCGTAGCCGCGGTTCTTCCCATCAAAGTCCATCATCAGGCGCATTTCATAGATGCGGCCGACGGACTCAAACACAGGGACAAGCTCATCTTCGTAGACGTCGCGGGGGATTTTGCCCACAAAGACTTCGCAGCCGCGAGGAGGGTGCAGGCCCTCCCAGCCAGGAGGAGGGCCACCATACTTGCGTTGCCCGTTCTCCTGGATCATGCTATATCCAGTGCGCTCCATGAGGGCCAGCAGAGCTGCCTCATTGGGTGCACCGGCAACACCTTCAGGGACTTTCGTGGTAGCCACGTTGGAGGAATCGTTGCTCATCCTTGCAGTGGAGTCCTCAGCAGTCATGGTGTCAAACTCATTCACAGCCTGATAAAACCTGGGCAAAGGAAGGAGGAGGACACTTGTTAGAAGCTATTAGCTACCACCAGAATCCCACCCCTCTCTTTTGTCTTCCTGCAGTTGTTCTGCGAGTTCATTTTTCAAACTGGGACTAAGGCTGCAGAAAAGCAGATGAACGAGCCACACCAGCCTGAACATTGATACTGCAGGGGGAGCACATCCTGGATGTAGGCACAGCCCCTCTTTGAGGGGGGTGTGAGGATCACCTGCCCGTACCACCCCAGCACGGAGAGCTGCTGCCACAGGAGGCTGAAGTCGCATGAAGGGACGCCACCAAGCACCTCAAAACCTCGAGACCCTAAGGAGGCTTGTCTCCTCTTTGAATGGGTAGGAAGGAGCTGGCTGGGATTGGGAAAAGGAAGACACTGCTATGGAGCCAGTGGTTCCCACCTCCAGAGCCCTCTCCTCCCTCTCAGTCATTACTTACTTAATCCATCTACTCCTGAACAACGCAAGTGCCAGCTGCCATACTTCACAGTGAAAGACAGTGAATGAATGAGAAGCGCCAGGCATGGTTCCCATTTGGTAACAACACCTTGCTCCTCTAGGCCTTCACAATAACAGATGAGTAGGAGATAATAAATACGCTTTAGCATTGGGGGACCAATTCTTGTTCTCCCATGCAAAGAGTGACCTGGCAAGCTTCTGAGTTGCCTGCTGCTTGCGGTACGGTGTCTGACATGTTTGTCTCTTCTGTTATTACAAAAGGACTTCAAAAAAGCTGAGGGGAATCCCTGCCTTATGGCAGGCAACTTGCTTTAAAGCAATTGGCCAGCACGGCCCTGCAAGCCAACAAGGGGAAGGTAAATCTCTGAAACGTCATTCTGCATTTGAACACAGGCAGAGGGTTCGAAATGCAGGCGTACAGGAGGAGATGACCATGCTAATGACTACAACTGCAAGAGGGTGGGCTTCCTCTCTGAGCACAATTAAATAAGACGCTGAGACTCTGAGTAGTTTATTCATTGACTTTTAAAACTGCAAAGGACCATTAGACTGTTTAATATGAGTGATTGTATATGATATGGACCATTACATTTTATTGTTATTGGTACATTGATTCCTATAACATTTATCTGAGTAAATCGTACCTTCCAGAAGATTTTAAGGTATCAAAGAGCTGTAGACCCTACGACTTCCCTTTATGTCTTGTTCGCTAATCGCTCCCTCAGACAAGTAAGCGTGCTGTATTTCTCATGAGAATTTGTCTGGCTTTTGCTTCCAGCTAGGATTACTTGTTAAACCTTTTTCTGATAGATTAAAGAGTCTTTCCAGACCTCTGCTTTTGCCTTATGATGAGATTTAAGTTGTGTAATCAAGCCACAACTCTGTCTTTTTAATAAAACTTGCAGGCTGAACTCCTGAATTCCTTCACAATCAGTTATTTTTTCACCTAAAATTCTTTTTGTTGCTCTTTCGACAGTTCTCTAGAGCTTTTCTTTCAGTTCTCTTTCAGCTTTTTTCAGCCTTGTATATACAGGGATGAAGATCATCCCTCTTTCTTCTCCCCACATTTCTGTATCTCCAAAGCCTGTTTCTCCACACCTTCTCACTAGCAAACCACGTGGAGTTTTTTTGTCAATTCTAACCCCAAATCCTTTCCAGAAGCACCACTTGCTGGGGTTATGTCCCATGCAGCAGTCATGCCTTGTGTTTGTTACTCCTAAATGCCACAACCTTGTGTTCAGCCCTATCCCAACTGCCTTTTGAGTAGATCCCACCTACTGAGTGCTACACCATTGCCTCCTCCTCATTGTTCTTTACAGCTCCATCAGCCTTTGCATCATCCACCGATTTATGTGCCGTGATTTGCATTCATGACCAGTTTGTTGATGGAACTGTCAAAAAACACTGGCCCCTGTAGGCAACTCTGCAAACCACCATAAGAAACATTCCCAATCTGGGCTTGACAGGCTTATTTTCCAAAAAAAGGACAAAGCTTCAGCCAGATTTATTTATTCTGTGTAGTTGTGTTATTGAGCGGACACAGGTTTCTCTCTGTCCCACAAGGACTCTGATATGTACCCTTTGTTAGAACGATTTGGCCATTTTCAGTGCATTGGTTACCATGCAGGCAGGTCTTTCACTAGACAGTAGGCCCAATCCTCAGAAATACAGGTGCAAAATTTAGGCACCTAAGTCTGATTTGTATGGTCCACAAAATCCGTTTAAATCCTAGTAACTTTAGCACCTCAGATTTTTTTCAGTAAAGCTCCTGAGCTGCCCAGAATTGTGCTAGTCTGTATCCAGAGATGCCTCTGCACCAGCCAGGGCAAACACCACTGTGCCTGGTGCGTTTGGGTTTGGGAAACCAGACCTCAGAACCTCAGTCTGTGGTAGGGCCTGATCCTGCAGGTGTGTTTCGGCCATGGGTGTTACACGCTGAAGCTTCTGAGCCATTTTCGTTTCAAAATATGGAAAGCAGAGGGGGAGGCAGAGAAGATGGAGGGCAGTAATAGTGATGCTGATGCCTAGGCAATACTTCAGAAAACATAATTTCTTTGAAGCCAGGTCTTTCATGGAAGTACATCAGTTTTGATAGCTTCTTGCTTTAAAATGTTGTTGATAAACATGTTTCTCTCAGATTCAAATGTTCCCCCTTTTTAATGTGTCACAGGCAGACATTTTCATTTTACTCCTGGGAATTATTTGACATCATAATTAAAAAAATTAAGGCAGAGAAAAACATTTTCATTTTTGACTTGACAATTTGCTCCTAAAAATGTGACTTCACCTTTCCCTGAATGAAAGCAAAGCTTGTTAAACAAACACTTTACTGGGGAATAATCATTACCTCTACATGGGCCACCTGTTGGCAAGTGAATTACTTATCGCCCCAGGTTCAGGTAAGTTTAGAAATGAGTCATTACCAGCAGTTTTAGGTCAATTTACAAAACAAAAGTCTCTGTATTCTGTTATCTGCAGGGCTCAGTCACTGGGGCTATAGTCTAGAAAGCTACAGACGGGCACCGGGACTGTGGAGAGAGGAGAGTTGGAGCAAAGCCTCCCCTGCCCAGCAGAAACCAGCTGGTAATTCGGTGGCCGTCCAGGAACTGGCATGTTCTCCAGCACTTTGCATTGCACCAGCAGGACGATTTCTAGTATTGAAAGATGTACTTGAACCTGCTGCTAAGTGCTGGCGGCCTCCTTTGCTGCAAATGCTACCATACATCGTTTGTTATAGCGAATAATTAAAAATTCTTTGTGAACCTAAAATGCATTTTATCCCGATGTGATTTATTGGGATTCAAGATTCACAATGAAATGTGTTTAATTTTTTCTGTGAGGCTGGGTTTCATAAGTATATACTACCTTAGACAATTATAGAGCCCATGTAGTCCTACTTGATGCAGCTAAATACACACTTAACAACATTCATTGCCACATGACACAATCAACATCTTCACCAAGTTCAGATATCATCTACCTTGATGAGAAAAAAAACGCAGGCGTGTCTGGTCTGAGAGCTGTCTCCTCCTGTTTTTACTGCCTTACAAAATGGGCTGCCACCACAACCTAACCTATTCATGTCAAAAAGCAATCACTATCAAGAAAATTGTTTTCAAAATTACCTATTTCCAAAGTGTTCAAGCCTACTGGTGCATTTTTTTTAGCCCACAGTAAACCGGTCGTGAAAACTTGCTACCATGTGTTGTAGGTGTCCACAGGGCATGAGCTAATACTGTGGGTTTAGTGGGCTTAATAAAACCAGACTGATTTCAGTACATCCACTAAGTGTGATTAATGCTAGAAGAGGCAAAAGTTTAAGCTACATTAAAATGTAGTGTCTTGTGAAATATAAGTGCTTGATTTCTAGTCTCTGAGGAGGAATGTGCACCTGATCTCGATGACAAAGATTCATAAAAGAGAGACAGAGAAAAATATGAATTCCTAATGAGAAAGGTTGCGTTTGGGAGACAACTAATTTTTAAATGACTAATTATCAGGACTGAAACAAGACTGGCTTCTTTTCTTGTCAGAAAAAGGTAAAGCCTGCTTGATTTTTCAGCGCCACGTGAGATGGATGCTAACTGCTGCCAGCCCACCAGGAGCCGGGCTTGCGAGCCCTTCGGCTCAGTGTCTCTGCTCCAAGGACTCTCCCTTGCGCAGGTGAACTCTCAGACGTACACGTTTCACTGAAACCATTCAAATTTCACTTCCCCTTGCTTACGAAACTCCTTCCCTGCTGCCAGTTGGGCGGTGTAAATAGTTCTTGCCCTAAACATTAATTACCTTCTTTTTAACCTATCTTTTTTTGCATCGCAGCTCAGAATATTAAATGGGAAACTTACTGTGTTGGCAGTGACTGACCTAAAGCATACTGTGAGCAGGCCGATTAACCGAGGCAGTCTTTTATTAAACAGAAATACCACACCTTGATTAACAACAATGTGGAGCCAAATGCTGATGACCCTTGTGCCAGGGCAAAGGCAGCTCGGGGCCCCAGCGAGAAGGCAATGCCCGCGGTCCATATAGCATCTTACCCCTGGGCTTGTCCGGCACTGGGCAGTGCCCTGTGAAGTTACGCAGCCACCTGCTCCTCTGTTGATCCCGGTGTGGTAAAACAGGCTCTTACAAACGCAGGGACACAGCCGGTGTCCTTGTGGCAACCAACCGTGTGTCCACTCCACTCACGCGCTTCTATAAAATGGGTTTGTTTAAGTTTGCGCTTAATTCATCCCTCCAGTTTTGTGTTACATAGACTTAGTGGCATCATGTGTCCTTCTGCGGGTGACGCAGCCGCTGGCAGTCACATAGCACTGGCATGGGTGCCGGCAGCAGGAGAGCCCAGGGAGACCTGCCGGCTGCGTGATAACCAGAGGGAGGAGGGGAGGGGGACACCCGCGCCCCAGCTGCAGACCCTAGACCGTAGAAACTGCCGCTGAGCTGACACGGCGTGCCCTCGCGGCCGCCGCACGGCCGCCTGCGTGCTTCAAGAAACCACCACAGCTTTGCATTTTAAGCCACAGCTGCTGCAGAGGGAAGGTCGTTTGCTGAAGTTTTAACTAAATACGCCCTGTTGACAGAGGGAAATAACAGCTACTGGTTTAAATGTGACCTTCCTAGTTTTTTAGTTGAAATAATAAGGGCAAATGGTAATCCTGCTGCTGACGTTGAGCAGCAGCTCTGGAAGCACGGCTGCCGTTAAAGCTCTTTATTTTTAAAAGCCGACCCTTCTCTCATGGCAACTTTAGATACATAAAATGTATCTAAGAACAACAACAACAGCTTCCTAATAACAACTGCGTAACTTTATCACAAACACCAGATATCCACAGAAGTGCTCTTGCCGAAAACCCAGTTTGCCTGTCTACAGATTCATCGGCTGAACAGAAAAACACAGGGGCCACGTCAATTCGAAATAAGGTAGCGGCTCGAGCATTGCTTCAAGTGTAATGTGCAAGTTGCCTCCCCTTTTAAAGATAACTATGGTATCATTATACATCAGTTTGCTTTTTCTTCAGCAAGACTGTCACTCCTTTCTTATGATTTATTTGCATAAATGAGCTGAACAAAGCCGGTGTCTTTGGGGCTGTTTACCGAAGCTGAGGCATGGCGTGCCCGACCGCAGGCCCAGCCGAGCAGTCCTGCAGCCGCAGCCACGGCGGGGAGCTGGTGTGGAAGGTCCTCCTTCCCAAACTAATGGCAGAACAGAAAGTCCCACCTGTTTTATGAACATGCCTAACGTAGCCACCAGCCCTGCACCGGCTCGCTGCCATCCCATGTGCTTCCCGGCAGAAGGCTTTGCCTTCTGTTTGCAGTCAGCTCAGGGGGCATCCTGCTGGAAGCGGCGTCCTTGGCCCCCCTCCATGCACAGTGCAGACAGAGGCCAGGCAGGCAGCAGGTGCGGTGAAAAAAGGGTCCGATCTTTGGTGAAAAATCCATGTAAAGATTTCACCTGACTCCAAATTAATTTATATTTCAAGTGTCAAAGGCTAGTCCTTGGTGTGGTTTTCAACAGGAGTCGGACCACAGCTTGGATCCCTACCTGCTGTTGCTAATGAAATGTAAATGTCTGAAGTTGAATCTTGTGGTGGGTCAGTGCAAGAGAGAGTGCAGCATTTCAGCATGGCTTTTTGGCTTAGGGACCTTTTCTGAAAGTCTTTCATACAGGAAAGGGAAGGTTACCAGGGATGAATGATGTCTTCAGACTTTTAACAAAAAAAACAACACTTGAGGCCAACAGACCATGAGAATGTCTGCAGTGTGTCAGACACATTGCTTTACCTGCAGCTGAACTGGGTGAAGAAGTTGCCCCAGGCTAGGTTAAACGCTTTGAAATGGTGGATTTTCTTAATCTGGATCGTTTTGGCAAAACTCTGTGCAGAAAGTGGTGAACCGCGTCAGCAGACCTGAAGGGGCAGGAACATGGGCTGGCAAGAGACTTGATGAGTGGCTTGTGATGAGCAGCTTGGGAAGGTAATCTCATAGATCAGATCAGCACTAGCTGTTGACAACGACATGTCTGTCTGCTGTGCAAGTTATCCTGCTGCCAGCACCGCTAAAGCACTGCATATCCTCATCATCATGCACGTGCCGGAATTAAGGCAATCAAACTTGTCCATCTCCAGCTAGGGTCACCTGGGAGGAACCTTTTGGCTCAGGTGCTGCATGGGACCCAAGGAGATGCACATGCAGCAGCATTTGCTGCACCACATTGTTTCCCATGTATGTTCAGGCATGAACATGTACAGCAGTGGCTCTCTGCCCACTAGACGTACTATACTTCAATGTAGAGAGAAACAGTGTAAAGTACCTAAGGGGTAGGATAAGACTGGCCTACTAAATCCCCAGGCTAGCTGCTGAAATTCCCACTTCTGCTAATGGTGACATCCTAACCTGGGGCCTATCGTCAGGGTTCTGGCCACTAATTTCAGTGGAAGAGTTCATATTTCAAGCTTAAACTTCGATTTTAGCCTGGTCAGTTAGTCATGTTCCCCTTGTATGTGGCAAGTTAATGTTCTGGGCCTGAAAAGCGGTTTTCAGGGTGGAGCTAATGCAGAGGGGGTCTGTGCATGATTCTCAGTTGCTTAAATTCATTCTAAGCGGCCTAAGCACATTGAAATGGTTGGTTCCACTTAAAACACACCAAAACCTGTTGGTTTTGTCTTTTGATTGTGTTCTCTTCAAAGAAGGAACATCATAAAGAAACAGAAAATTAAGGGTGATATTTCCAACAGTACTCAGCAGCTAGCACTACTCCCCCTGACATCAGTTATAAGACTCATGGCTTCTATAGGGATATATTTAAGACAATGATGAGCACTACTGAAAATCCTGTCTTAAAAGTCTTGCAGGGACTGATTATGTCCTCCAGGCACCAACCAAAAGCAATGTATTTGGCTTAAAAAACTGTAACAAAATTACACCTGAAAAAAAAAACACCTGAAATTATTCTGTAAATTAACATCCTGGAATTTCCCAGATTAAAACTGGAACGCTAATCAGATAATTGACCAGCGAATTTGTACAGTCAATAATTGGCTACAACTTCAGACTAGGATTTGAAGGTTAAACTGCTTATTTTCATCACTAAGAACAATAACAATCACAGGTCTAATTCTTTTAACCATATTATACCAGTTACCTTAGCCATATTAATCTTACCTCGCAGCAATTTTATATACAATTTAAAAAATGGAGCTGAAACTATGATTCCTCTGCAAAATGAAGTCACGTTGTTTTGTGCAAACTTCCTGCCTATTCTGTTATCCACCTTCTCTGCATCCTTCTAAGACATATTTAATTTGGAGTGTGATCCTGCAAAGGCTGTCAAAGGTTCCGCTTGCGTTACCCATGAGCACTATCAGTGCCCAGCAGTGAACATTCCCAGGATGGAGGAGGTCCCTCAATGACCTGACCTCCTGGCCTAGAAACTGCAAAATATCAATGACATCAATGAGCTATCAATGATGATATCTCAAATAATAAAGTGAGAAAACTTTCATGAGCCTGGCACTTTACTTGCCACGGCTTTTTGATGATCACAAGTGAAAATTCGGTTCATGCATATACGGTTTTCCCATGGCGAGAATGAAGCAATGCTGATGAAAAAGTTATTGAGGTGCCAAAGCACCACCAACACCTAGAGCATCCTACCAACATGATTGTTACTTTCCCTGCTTCTGCAATGTGAATTCTGTCCAAGCAGCGTGTGTTTCTTGCGTGTTTTTACGCTACTGCAGTGCCAAACCAGCCTTCTCAGTTTAAACCACTTCTGAAGGAAGTTTGGGTAAGCGAAACCCAGTCTCCTCCCTTATTTTATAATGCACTTTGCTGCAAGTCATTCAGAACTTTGTCCCAACAAGTTGTGTAACCCGTGCGTTGTACCGTTTGCCCCAGCTCCATCTTTTACCTAGTCCAACTCAAAATAATCCTATATCTTTCAGCTATTTCAATAGAACCGGTCGCTGGCTGAGGCTGAAGTTACTATCCTGCAAGATATTGAAGCCACATGTTGAGGAAAACTGAGAAGATGAGAGATGGGTTGTGTAATCGTTCTTACCAGCTTTCCAAATCAGGAAGAAACACAACCCTTCCCTTCTCCCCAAATTCCCATATTTCAATCTAGTCAACAAAGTCTATTATTGCCATGGTCAGACAGGAAAATGTGTGACACATAAATAAAGTACAGTGTAGTCACTCGGTATGTAACAAGTATTTCCTATTCTGGATGAGCTGTACTTGATGGGAAACTTTTTGCAGCGTTTGTTTACCATGAATGCAATTAAACAGTGTTCTCTGCAGAGATGCTGGTACAGATAAGTGTGTCCTCCTCGTTAACTGTCTGCTTTAAAAAGCATTCTTTCTAGGAAAGGAAGAAGTGTTTCATTCAGTGTGGACTAGGAGCTCGCAAGCTTTTGCCGTAAGAAAGACAGGAAAAGTGATCTTCTGCAACTGAAAAACAAAACCACAACTAGACTCATGTGTTAATTATTACACAGGAAAGATAAGACATCCATCTACTTCACTTCTTCCCTCTTCAAAGAAAAATCTTATGTATGAACATGGTGATTTAATTCGATGATTGAAAATGTCTGTGAAAGGCTTTGCTGAACTCTGTAGAGTAGGGATATGTGTGCACGTGCTTGTGATTTTTCTTTGTTATTATAATGCAGAACACTCTATCTATCCGTCTGTCTGTCTACGTAAACATTACAGTAACATGTTCCACTCTACAGTGCAACCAAGAGTATCCAAAAAAGTTCATAAACTACAGGTGCATGTTCAGCCTTTCTGATCTAACTTTTTCAACCAACTCTTCTGGAGATCCCAGAGCGAAACATAACACATCCAGCCTGTTCATACAAAGTCTACTCGCTTAGTCAATTTTATGACAATAAAAATAGCTTCAGACTTTTCAGTTCACCCTAATCTTATGCACTATTTTTATTGCAACATTCTCACTTTTGTGTTCAGCACGTGAACCCTGCAACAATGGGGGCCCAACCTGCAACCCTGCTTTCAGCAGGAGGCAGGGATTTCAGGGAAAGCTGAAAGTGGCCCAACGTGTTCCCTCCCCCTCAGGTCACAGAAATGAAAATCAGCATAAAGCAAACCGCAGTTGGGATGTGAATGTTCACTGCTGAAAGTACATTAAACTCAAAGCGTTTGGCTCAGTCAGTGGCTGGGTGGTTTTTTTTTTCCTTTGTGCACTGACATTTGACCCTTTTTATAATATGCACCTTGCACCACTGAAACCCAGTTAGTTATTTATTAAACTCAGGTACCAATGGCTGACTTGTACATATCACGCTTTTAACTGCCTGGCGTTGCCCGTGCGCGGAGGAGAGGGGGATGAAAGGCAATCGTCTTTGCTGTGAAATTCTGTCATATCGGCAGAAAGGAGCTGCAAAGTGCAGCAATTCGCATCTGACCTCTGATCTAAGAAGTTTGTACAAACCTTTGAACCTTGGATTGAAATTGAGAAACAAGGTTTACAAGTACAAGGAAGAGATTTCCAGCACTTGTTACCTGTGCCCAGGGTTAATATTATAAATTAAAAAAAATGTTTAACCAAGGTAGGGACTCTCTCAGGAGGCACCATTCCTGTTCTGGGTTAATTCAAGACAATTTTAGTCTACTGAAATTACAACTCGGTTGGAAATACCTAGGGTTTGAAATGAAATTTCTGCGCGCTTCAGAAAAGGAGTGAGATTTGAGACAGATGTCATCTGAAATTCACCTTTTGCTGACCTTAACTGGGATTTTTTTTTTTAATTAAAAGCTGAAGAAACAAGAAAAGCAACATTTGATTCAATTTAATTTCTTCAGCAAAGAATGGAGCTGAAATGCAGAATTGAATAGAAATTATTAAAAAGAGTAGCAAAGTGGCTCCTCCTTTGTTAACTTCATTTATTTTTATTCAACACATTATCTAATCTCAGTTATACAGTGCAGAGCTATATGAGAAATGCATGGAAAAATAATCAAACCAACAACATTACAACAAGCTCTTGATAGATAGTCATATGGCCTTGTCTTGACGAGCAAAAAGGATATGTTTTGCAGTTCTGTTAGATTAACCGTGTTAATTTAATTGAAAAGCTCTCTTAACTCTTTCAGACACTGGCAAGGTCTTTAGTGCAACATCATCAGCTAACACCAACATGTGCCACCATGGCCTGTGTTGGGTGTGAAGGCCTTCAGAGATGAGCTGCGATAATACGATTGAAAAAGATGCCCTTTCTGCAACCCAGCCTGTCAGGCCATGGAGCATTGCAAGGGATGGCAGTAACGCTTTGCCATGACATCCCTCACACGCTCCGAGCACTGGCTGTTATCCATGGCAAGCTTGGGTGTGCAAAGAGTGAAGGAGAACTTTACACACACATTTTGAAGCACAGCTTCAATCCCAGCTCAGGACAGGACACCATTATACACAACTGCTGCATCTGGTCCTCGTGTGAATGGACAATTTTGTCGTTGGTTTTAATCGAACCTTACTTACAACAACTACTTTCCTTTTCTTTTTTTTTTTAAAGGTTTTAGATTCAACTGATTTTTTCCAGACTTAAGTTCAAACTTCACTATTGTTATCAGCACTGACCCTAATAAAGCAATAAATGAATAAATAAATAAATAAAGGTGAACACATTAACGTCACGTGTCCTATGTCATATACAAGCCTTAAACGTTTCACATGCTGCTTAAGTAGAATATGAATAGAATGATATCAGAACTTGATTTTCTTAAAATGCTGTCAGATTTTCAGTATGCAGAATGAGTTACATACAGATTCATTTGTTACTAATACTTGCATATATACCCTGCTTGCTCAACCTTCCAAGCCACCTTCAATCTACAAGCCCCAAATTCTGTACCTAAAGCTGATAACCCACTTTTCAAGCTCAATTTTTGTGTCAATCTCTTGAAAAAGCAGAATGAAACACCAGGCAGCACAAACAGAGAACGGCAGAGACAGACCAATTGAAAACACAATGTCAGGCGGTTGTAAATGCCTACCTTTCACTTCATTAATTTAAGATAGTAGAAAAAATATCTCTGAGACACAATTTTATTTGTTTTCCCCTGTCTAAAATATCAGTTTAGTTTTCACTGTTCTGACATTCGCTTTGCTATTTGCTACGCAAATTCTTTTAGATATTCACATGTCGAGCTCGTAGTTCAAGCTCAGAAGTAGTTGCTTCCTTCTCAAACAACTCTCTAGGACCCTCTAAAGGAAGGCAAACCCCAAACCCGATACCTTGACAATGACAAACTTTCGGTCTCAACTCCCTGATAAATGAAAACCAGATAAAAAGCCCTACAGAGCAAACAAGATTTCCCTTACCTCTCCGGTCCCGCGATCGCAGTGCGACAGGTTAAGAGGACTCGCGCCTTTGCCCGAGCAACCTTTCTTCCTAATGGCAAGAGCCGTGTAACCTGGTTATACAGTTTATGCATCTCTTTATTGGCCAGCGAGCGTTAGCCATTTAAATTCCTTGGGAGTCATTTGTTAAGGGCTCTTAGGCTGAGGCTAAGTGGGTGGGACGGGAGGGAGAGGGGATGTTAGCGCTGCCAGACGCAGAGAGCTCTCCAAAGCGGTTTGAAGATTAATAGAAAACCAAATGCAACGAAGGGATCTTTGGAGGGAGGGCTGGGTCCAACCTTCAGGGAAGCACAGGGAAGAGAAATCATGACATTTTCGCAGGGAGGAGGAATTTGAAGAGAAAGATTTCATTCAAAATTCAAAACTTGGAAAAAAGGGAGTGAAACATGTACAAACAACTCCTTCCTAGCACAAGGCGTTGTGCAAATAGCTTGAGTTACTCACAACAGATAAGATAAGAAAAGGGCATATTTTGCTTGACGGCATGAGGTTTTTTCAGTGAAATCTCTTTTTTTTCTTTGTATGTGTCTGGCAAAATTATTTCAGGCTGCGCTGAATCAATTTACCTTTGGTTGTAAGAAAAATAATGGTCTGCAGCTCCTGGAGCAAGAGGTAGGTTTACTGATCTCGGCAGCGGCAGGAATAACTCAGCCTGTGCCGCGTACCCGGTGTGCACCATTTCAGCAGCAAACACGGAAACTCAAACGTGTTTGCTTGAACGAAAAAAAAGAGCGTGGTGCAGAAGTAAAAGCACAGGGGTGGTAAAACATGATTCATGACAGCAGAAATGGTCTGTACATAACAACAGAGCATTAGGCCCCGGGAGCACTTAGGCAAAGCAAACAACACACCTTCTCGAGCAGCCAAGAGGAGGAACCTCACCGAAACACTCTTTGGATGATGGATTTGCCCGGTCGGCAAGCAGTGTGCACAACCAGCCGGCGGGAGAAGAGGGAGCAGGGCATGCCTTGGGAGATGACTGATTTCTGGGAAAGGACACTGCCCAGAGAAGGTGAAAAGCAAACAGCATCTCACAGAAGCAAAACAACTACAGCTTTCAGTCCTTTCCCAGTTTTTTTTTACTGGCATAGGCATTCCTTTCTTCTTTCTCCTTTTTTCCAAAAAGTAAAGCTTGGTCCAAATCCCCAGCCAAGCAGCACACAGGCAGCAGCCTCAGAGCGTCCTAGTGTGGAAGGAGAAGTGTCTTAACGTCTCAGTGACAAACTGTGCACAGGGGTGGATTCTGCAGAGGAAGCACTGTCAGTTTGTATCAGATGGTCCTACATAATAATTGCTTCTTGCCCTCTGAGTGGTTTAATTTGGATATGTAAAAATGAGAGACATCCTCGTACTGCAGAGTCAGAGGCTGGTCAATAGAGAAGAGGGGTAGGGGAATCAACGGGTGTAGAGATAAGAGCTCTAAAATTGGAAGGCTCCAAGTTAGAGAGAGAAATGTGGAGGATGGCAAAGACCGGCAAAAGGAGCATCTCTGTGGCGGTTTCTGAGAGCGAACAGGAAGGATAGCTGTTCTACTTATACCACAAACCCAAAGGGTGATTGCAATCACTCTGTTCTGGCTTTTTATACTTGTTTATCCACAGTACTGTGGCTGTGGTGCATTAGGCATTGTACAAACACACCTGCAGCCCTGATCCTGGTCCCAAAATGCCTGCAGCCCAAGTCTACTGTGCAAGTCTTTCATGTTCAGAATTCCTCTCTGCCAATGTTAACTTGTTAGCTACGAGAGCTGCGGAGAAACAGGTACTGCTCTGCTGGCAGGGAAGCTGCAGCATGGAAATTAAGTGGTTTGCCCAAGACTATGGAAAGGATCAGTCTCAAATCTGGGGATAAAATCTAGGAGATTCTGCCAAAATCAGACCCATGCCTCAATCCCATTGATCTATATAGGGAAGTGAGTATAAAATATTTAGCTGGTGTAAGCTCGTAAAACTCCCCTCCACCAGATTAATTATTTCTTTTAAGTCAGTATCCTTCTCTTTACTTTGCATTTTTCTGTTGGAAAACAAACTAAACTTTTAACCATAAGCATTGTAAAGCGAATCCTATTAGCTGCAATTGTGCATGTACTTGAAGGCACAGGGAAGACTATTCTGGTGTAAGTGGAATGAAAAAGCACCAATGCTAGTGAGCCGATGGGCTCATTTTTAGAAGGCTCTTCAATATACCAAGTCAGTTAGGCTCACGTAGGGAGGCCGCTCAAACCCTTGACTTTCATTTTATACTTTCACTTTTAGTTCCAGCTTGTTGTTAGTTTCAGAGTTATGCCCCCATTATTGTTTAAAGCAATGAATATCAGCAGACCAAGTTGCTGCAGGGTATTCTGAGGTGTTAGCATCCCCAATGGCAGAATTTGAAAATATTTTAATTTGTCCTGGAGGCTGTGCTTTTATAAGGAACTTGAGAAAGTTGGGCAGAATACTGCGTGTCCCCCAGCTCTCCCTGGCGTTAGGCACCTAATTCCCATCGACTGCAAGCACACTGCATTCATAACGATTGCATGACTTTTCATATGCCTCTTTATGATGGCTCTGGCATCATGAGAGGGATACACCTAAGGCAGAGTGGAAAAATGTGAAGGGCAGAGCCATGCAAGCAGCAGGGAGGATGGATTCTGTACCTGCACGCATGCTCCTCTCCTCATACAGCATCCATTGCGCTGGTGTAAGGATATAAACACATCTTCTCTCCTAATATACAGGGTGACTACAATGATGAAGTGTCACCCTCCATTACAATAATACCGTAAATATTTAGTTGTTTCCTCTTTTTGATGATTGACAGCTAACCCCAAGCAGGGACCAAATCCTAAGAGATGTGAAAGGGAATGGTGCAAAGAAGAGTCCACCCAGAGCAATCCATGCCTATGTTTCCCACAGACCTTCCATTTCCTTTTATTCTTTCCTGTAGTGGGCATACACGTGAAAGGTTTTTCCTAAACAACTGTTCTCCTGAATACAGTGATAGAAAAGGCTGGAAATTTGAAGAAAAAAGTGAGATTCACTGGAATATGCCAATGCTTGTCAGATGGGGACCTTCTCCCTGATGCAGAAAAGGCTTCCAAGG
This sequence comes from Calonectris borealis, assembly GCF_964195595.1. Lineage (NCBI taxonomy): Eukaryota > Metazoa > Chordata > Aves > Procellariiformes > Procellariidae > Calonectris > Calonectris borealis. Next base: position 27,039,535 of record NC_134315.1, read on the forward strand.
AGACGGTGTGCTTCTCCTCGGCTGTCTCTCTTCTACAAGCAGACACACGCTCTCGCCTCTGCTGGTCGGGTGCACTGGGCTCCTCGGTTCCTCAGTGCAATGACAAGCACTAATAAAGCATTGGACCGGCTTTCTGAGATTTTTAGAAAGATCGAACCCAAATGCTTTGGGAGATCCAGAGGCTGATCACAGGCTCATCGTTTTATTGGGGTGGTGTCATATCTGGATGAGAGTATTTTTGATTATCACGGTAGGAAATAGCCTTTCAGGAGATATTTCAGGGTGGCAGTGCAGACATGTGAGCAAGTGAAAGGAGAAGGGAGAGGAAGGAGTGAGCGGTGGGTTGGCTTTTATGGTTATATTTGGTTTTCGAAAACTACTGAGAGACTGTAGTGGAATGAGAAGGGAATGTGCCAAGTAAATATTTCACCGAAAGGACACATGAATTTAAGACACATGCAAGGTCTCCAATCTCAATCTCAGAAAGTCTTTACAGCTTATCAGTATATTCACACATAAACCCGTTCTCAGCCACAGTACAGCCTCAAAAATTAGGACCTCATAATGTAACAGACAGCCTTTTTTTCCCTTTTCTTTCTTTTCCTTCTCTTTTTAACAAAACCACTTTGTGTTTGGTAGAACAGGTTCCCACATGTTTGTAGAACCATTTTATTGCCTATTTGAATGTTTAAACGGACAACACCACTTTATTTAAATGAATAACATGTTATTTTACACCTGTTCTTACACAATGTGAGTTAATACTGCACAATTCATCATTTCCTGACTTTCATAAGTTATTGCAGACCAAAACCTGGGGAGATCCTTCAGAGAACACGCAGTCTGTAACAAGTACCACAACACTTCTGTTTTTTTTCAGGTGGATAGTATACAACGAACACACATGTAATTATATGTCTCAAAACAGTATAGTCTGAAGAGATTTTCAGAGGTATCCAGGCACCCAGATAGACACTTGGAGACAACAGCTTTCTAAGTTCTCTCACACCGAAGCCCTTCCCACGCGTCACCTACGCCAGTGCTTTAACCTTTATCTTGCCACATCATGGAGGATTCCCGGTAACCGCCCTTGCAAAGGTGGTCTACCCTTCTTCTCTGCCAGCCCCAGCCATATCCCCCATCCCAGCATGGAGAGGACGAAGTCACAGCCCTGAAGGTGGAGTCCTACCAGGGGGAAATTTGGCCAAGGACACCTTGGGCTTTCCCCTTTTGTTTTTTGATCTCCAGCTTCTCTGGTTCATAGGCAGTGAGAGTTGCCCTGATAACCTTAACGGTCACTATAAACAAAGTTTTTGTTTTATTTTTAGCAAACACTTTAATTGTCATTCTGCAATGAAAGTCAGCACAGAGGATCTCCCTGGAGAGAACGTTCAGTTTCCCCATGTGCAATTTTGTGCTTTCATTTAAATCTGAAAGCAAGTTTTAGGTTCCAAAGTGTAAGAAGACAGATACTGAATAAACCCATCAAGTGCAATAGATTTTAATTAGCGCCTAAAAAGAGAAGGAAACCAGCAAAACCCAAAGTTTTTTTGTATAGCCACAACCATTACATTTCTGTGCCATGTTTGCTTTCTGTTAAAATAAAAACAGGGTGGGTTCTGGATAGACATATCTACAAGGGAGGTTAATACGATGATTGCTTTTCAGTCCCTGGATAAATAAAACACTCTATGGAAAACAGGTTTAGCCCTCACTAGCCTGATGCGGCTGCTCCAGACCAGTGTTTCACACCACAGTCTCACAAACATGTTAAACTGGAGCTGCCAACGTAAGGTCCCGCTCCATCCTTCCCACCCCGTGCAGCCTCCGCTTGTGCTGTCACAAGCGTTCGTGCGGCTGCACCCTGCAGACACGCTACCCGAACACCTGTGCTGGCAGAGGGGAAAAGAAGGTGGGACTGGTCCTCCTGCCAGCACTGCTGGCTTAAAGCATGTCAAATCACCAGCGTTGAGCAAATTCATGGGAAAACAGGGGAAAGATTACTTTTGAAGCTTGCTGAATCTAGTTTCACAGCACAGCTCCTGCTCTGGAGAAGGTGATGAGATTTCACAGGGGGTAGATGTAACCCTTTCTGTAACACCAAGGAGCTCACTGAACGATCCAGAGGGATCAGAGGGTAGAATAGCACACTGTTTCTCTTTAAAAATTTGGATGCAGCTAGTGAATTTCAGTGCTGCAGGTATTGAGAGGCTAAAAGTACTGGAGAAATCAAGGAGGGAGGCACAACGCGGTGGTGTGAGCTCCACGGGTCACTGAAAGGCACCCAATGGCCACCTCCTGTGGCTAGCACAAGCCAACCAATTTTGATAATTAAAAGGTTGCCAGCAAATAATAATCTCGCTGGTTCCCTCTGGGGCCTTTTTGCAAAGGAGAGCATCACAGGCCTTTGTGTACATGTTCACAAGAGGGAGGATGAAGACCTCCAAACTTATATTTACAGAAGAGTGAAGCTGGGCTTCCAGAACCGGGGTATGAAAATGAGCGTGGTTAGCACACATAACCCTCGTTTCCTTTCTTCCAGCAATTGCTCTGCCCTTTTACAGGTTGCAGTAGAATATAAGAATATTAAGCAAAAGAGCTTTTCCTTCAGCCAACAGGCATCATCTCTGTTTAGTGCATAAGCTTTTCTATTTTAGTTCTTAATGTCTTATTGAAAATAAGACAATAAATATCACTCGGAAATTGTTTGTTAAAAGAGGTTATCAGATAAGGGAACTGACAGAGTTTCCTTCAGGAAGACAAATTTATTTTTCTGCCTCTCAGTAACATGAAGGAAAAATTTAGACTAGAGGAGACTGAATGAGCTGCAAGGGCATTTACCGTATCCATTAATTCCCGTGTCTCTTACATTATGTTTTGCTATGCGTTCACAACTTCCATGTCTCAGAACACTCATTTATTGTCAGAATTAGAAATTACAGCTTTTTATGGTGCCGGCAGAGTCTGAACTGCCATGCACAGAAAAGGCATCATTACCAAAGAAGTCTGTGTTAAGCAGACTAAGCTTTATACCTATGCTGCCAGAATACCTGGGACAGGACTTTACATGGTAAAAAGCTGCTGTGACCGAGTCACCCATCGGTGGTGCATGCTGCCGGGAATTGGGCGCAGGGTCACACCTCTCGGCCCATCACCCTGCCTTGGCACCGTGCACTTTGTCCCCGCGGCCCAGCGCGGGCTCGCCCGTGCCGTCACCTGCTCTCGCCTTACCTAACCTCACCCCAGCGCCCCGGCTCCTCCTCCACCAGTGTCTGCATCCTGTCTGCTCCTCTCCACGGCTGACCTTCACTACGGGCGGGCAGAATTTGGGCTGCAAATCTGCCTTCAGCTGAGCTTTCTTCTCAGCAGCCAGCGTTACACCAAAAACCAGCTGCAGGCACGCCGCTCCCGAGCCGCTGCGGCTTGCTCTGGTTTTGTGCTGATTTAAGCTATGCAACCGAAAGGACTCTGCTGCCAGTCTAAGATGTGCTTCCACAGCAGGGGAAACAGGATGGGTTGCCTGTTATTCCACCAAACGTGTTATCTACAGCACAGGCAAGCCCTAGAGCTACAGCTATACCGAGCCGCTTGCTCAGTGCAGAAACACAAGTGTAACATAAGCGGCTCTTGGTATGAACTTTGCAACCCTGTGGTAAAACCACCTGTAACCAAACATGCTTAAATAGTAAAAGGGCACTTTCACCTCCGCGGCTGCACCGGGGCTGGGGCCCACCACCAGTGCGGGGCTCTCGGGCATCATCCCCCTGACTGCCAGAGCTGCCCCAGGTCACCCTGCGGGGTAAAGCCGGCCTAATTAAACTTGAAAGTGCTCAAGGGCTGTGTTAATGGGCAGCTCTCAGTAATCACAGGAAGGTGATTTTTTTACAGGGCTACACTTCTGCTATAAAACACCTCTCTCTCAAAGAAAGACCTCAGAGCGCTGTTGACATAACTTACCTCTATAGATATTTGACAAGATAAACCAGGCAAAGTGTCTGTGATTTCAAGGACCATAATAGTTGAAATGTTTAGGAATGAGAAGAATGGTCTGAATGGCTGTAATTATTAAATCCATTAGTTAAATTGCTCTTTCCCTTCCTCAGGAAAGAAAATGTTTCTACAATGACCCAGGATCTGCCACTCTTGAGCCACTCACAAAGCCTAAGTGGGAGGTATATCTCATTCAGGATGCACCTAAGCCCACACTTCCTATCTCTAGGGGAAGGTTTGTGTTTTCAAGAGGACATTTCCAAACTGGCAATAACCAAACCCTTGAGTTTAGCCTCAGAAACTGCATGAAAAGGTCCTGAGACAGGAAGGTTCCTTTCCTTTGGCTAAAGGAGGGGTTGGAAACACAAAATGAGCTCTTCTGAGCAACATCTGCACTCTCAGCTTTGCCCTATTTATCTCTCATATTTCTTCTCTTCTGGAAGGTGGGTGCGTGGAGACCCTGGGACTGCCCAGGGTAGGCACTGTGGGCAAGTCCACCTTGTTTTGGGGGGAAGAAGAAGACTTCAGCTAAAAGACTGTGTGCTGTGTTGCCTTTGGGTCTGGGGAAGAGACCTCAGCATGTTTTATTTGTTAGCAGAGATGTAACCGATGGGAACTACTGTCCTACATAAATAATGCTCACCATGCACCTGAGACGTTTGCAAGGAGGCATCTGCAATTAAACAGGAAATTGCAGCTTGTCAGCAGGTTATCCAGGTGACAAATGACCATAATCCTGCAGAGATACTCCCTTTTTTGAAAAAAAAAAATAAAAAAAACAGTTAAAATTTTCCCAGGAACTTTAAAAGGTCAGTGACTTTACCCTTCTCAAAAACATGCAAGGTAAACTCCTAAAGGAAGCACATTTAATTGGTGGGAATACATATAGGTTGCATTTTAAAGGTAAGCTTGTTACCAAATATCCAGAGAAAGAGCTGCTACAGTCTCCGTGCAGCTAAAATGGTTGAAATCTGACCTTTCTAGGGTTGTGTGCCGTCTTTGTACCGGAGTACCACTGGAAGTAAGGAGAGACCTACGTTTGAGGACGTTGCCCTTCCTGGTACATTACTGGAGATTATTCCAAAAGAAAAAGGAAGACATTTTTGTGCAGTCTGTCCCAGTCTTACCCTGTTTGATTCACGAGTACATGATTTAGCACAGAATCTCTGAATATGAAAACGTAATATATTGCTGTCTAGTACACAGATTAATGTGGCAACAATCAGGTTGTCACCTGTCCTTCACCTGTCCAAATACTTAGACTTACACATCACCCTTGAGGTCTGAATTTTCTATCTGTAGAAGGAATTAATTGCTCTGTTTATATCTAGCGGTGTATGTGAAGGGACGGTTGAAATTTTATTGCTGTATAGGTTTATCTTAATGAAGTTAATTCACGCTTGGTGCCACATCATCATGTTTGACATGAACAATGTTGTATCAGGGATTTAATTTGACTTCTCATATGTTTCACGATATGAAACTGGCGGTATGTACAACACAGCACATCCCAGAAAGTACAAATAAATCCATCAGGTGGTGAAGGTTCCCTTGTTTTGATCTTTGACCTTTGTAAATGAAGCAAAATCTTTTTCTGAAGGTGTGCCACAAGACCAATGAAGTATAGTAAGGTTATACCAAGGCTTTCGACTGCTTTTCTCGGGAAACTCTCAATTCTTTTGGGAACAATTATCATTAAAAATGAAACCTAAGTGGATTAAAATTGCCTTGCACCTAATTTCCTAAGTATATTGACAATGCCAACAAACGAAAAGTCATTTCCTTATGCAGTCACTAAGCTACGTCATTTCAGAGAGGAAAAAATGTAGTATTTTGAATTCATGCATTTACTCCTGAAAAGACCATTTCATACATGTGAAAAAGTTACTTTTGGTCTGTTATTGATCACCTTAGAAGATTGAACACCACGTTAAAAGAGCAATTGCGGAGTACAGCCTGATGATAGCTGTGCACGCCATGTACACCTCCGGGGCGCAGGAGGACACCTGAGACCTGGAAGAACAGGATCTTCTACAACGACTGCCCATTTCTAGCAGAGATACTCAGTTGTACTCAGAGCATAATCAGCATCACAAAAGAAATAACCTTCACATCTAAGGCATAAGACGGTCTCTTGCATTTAGTGACTAGGAAGACAGATTTCTCTGAAACTAGGATTTTCCATCACCACCTCCTCTATGAATGCTTACGCTGTTTTTTAGGGCATCTACTACTACCCAGGAGGCTGAAACAGGTGCCTCACCGACCAGGCTCCCTCCAACACAGCCTGCGTCCCTGCTAAATACCATAGGAAATATAATCATGACCGTAATACCACCGCAGGGTACAGTTACTAACCTACAGGTCACTCCTCAGCCAGCCGGCAGCAGTAGGCTTGTGCCCCGCTAAGCCGTCGCGTGCCAGGTGCCACCGTTGCCGTCGTGTCCCCAGTACCCAGCCGCCCACTGCTTCGAGACCTCAGCTGGGGACTTCGTAGGTCACGGAGAAACAGCAGGATAGACCTCGTGCTTTCAGATGCTGTTTTACCAAAACTATCAAGGGAACCTAAATCGTTACAACCCCTAACGACGACCGGAGCTGATTAAAGGGCACTTTGCAAAAGGTTCCTCCCTGGGTACACTGTGATCATGTCTTGCCAAGAGCAACCAGCTTCTCTCCTACCTCTACTGGCCAAAGGTCAGCACATCGAAGCAAACAAAGTCCAGCAGTAGCTCATGGATAAATGGCTAAAGCCACTCCGGCTTACCGCAGGTGCTCCAGAAGTAAAGCTGCTGTGACACTCAAAGCTCACAGATACAAACTACTGTAAAATTTGGAAGGGAGGGAGTGCATTTCAGCACAGAAGACAAACAGCATTTGCCGCTGTAACTGAGCAAACAGGCGATAAATAGACTCCTTGTCTTTGCCTGGGAGTTAATTTCCCTGTTTGCACATCCTAGCACTTGCACGCTCTTCCTGGTTTTGCTGAATGTGTGCTGTTCCCAGCCCGGTTTCCTAAAAACGGCCCCCTGCCCCACCCCAGGCATACGAACTCGCGCCGCGCCTGCCAGCCCCCGTTCTCCCCATTCACCACTTGTGGACCTGTTGGCCAGCTGCAACCAAGCAGCACGCGGACGGAGAGAGGTCTCAGCGCTCACGCAGCTTTAGGAAAGCCAGGGCTAACTCAGAGAGATTAAATTTGTGTGCGACTGAGGGAGAGGCCGTTAGACCGAGCTTTTCCCCCACCCTGAGAGGCAGTGGCCAGCAGGGTTGTACAACCTGCGGGTGAGGGCACCCGCGGCCCCCAGCAGCCACCCAACCTGCAGGAAGGGGGCGCAGAGAGGAGCAAGGGAGGAATGCAAAGGGTGGGAAGATGGGAGGAGCTGGGGACACAGGATGGAGCTGGAATTGCTCTGCATTCCTACGGCGATACTGTAGAAAACCAGACTTAATAAGTTCTGCTATTCATAGATCAGCCGGTTATAATGATGTTAAATCCTCCAGTCCTTGTCTGTCAAATTCACACTGAGATAAGTAGGAACTAAGCATGCTCAAGAGCCTTTGAACACTGTATAAGTGCCTAGATATTGGCCTGGGGAGGTCTGACTTTAAATACCTATGTCTTAAAATGACAGCATATAAAAAACCAGTTCTGTCTTTCAGACCCAAACGCTAATCATTATATTGCCCAACTCACAGAAACCTTATCAAAATTACGCAAAAAGTACACAGTTATGTTCTAATCCTGAGTAAAAATCACATTTCTGAGACTATGCTACACTTTCATTTCATTAAGCATATAACATTTTTTAATTAACCTAGACCATAAAATGGTCCTTCTGTCTTCAAAAACACTAAATTTAGGCTTCCTTAAGTATACTACAGATACAAATGTAAAGTTACTGGAATGTCACAGAAGAAGTAATGAAAACATCTAAAAGCGTGGCCTACACCAGAGAGAGAAAAAAAATGGATTTTTGCAGTCGTGGAATGGGAGGACATGTATGGAAAATCCTGGCTGCTGGTTTTGCTATTTTCCATTCATTAGTAGAAGCATTGTCTCCAGAGACAGCTGCTTTCCTTCCTTCCCTCCTTCTCTAGAAAGGGGACAATGCACAGAGGGAACGGTTTGAAGGAGAAATTGTTTTTCTCTTATCTTTTTCCATCTTTCAGTTGCTCTTTATAACAGTGCTTAATTTTAAGGCAATAGTAGCACAGGAGACACATTCAGGAAGAGCTGACCTTCTAATAAAACAAGCAAGAAACACCTAGGACAGGCAGAAATCTGAAGAGTCAACCATGCCCTTTAATAAGGATGTATAAGGGAACAATCTCAATAGTTGTCTGCCTGGTGGTTTGAAAACCCCTGACAGCTAACGTACTGCACACTACTGTGCATTTATTTCAGCGAAGGGGAAACCCAGTTTATTTATTATCCCATTATAGGGCTTTGTTTCTGATGTCCTTATTCTCAAAAGCAGCAAAAGCACCAAAACAATGTATTGTTTAATATTAAACAACGCTCTTGTTTCTCATCAGAACACGGAAGCCAACGCTTGCTCAACTGCACAGCCGGAATGAATATAACTATAAATTTAGACTGGGCTTATCCAAGAAAATAAGGAACAGCATGAACGCAGGGCAAATTTATCATAGGAGCAAAGGAAACCCATGACTACCTGTCAGGAGTTTCTCTAAGTGCCTGTCAAGCTGGGAGCAGAATGTTTTACAAACCCCGGTGTCACTTCTTAGCTCAGAAAGAGGAACTGACAGCAGGAGATGTGGTTTGGGGAAAATCAATGTGTTGCAGTTAGGTGGCAAAGTGGCATGCAAGAGCCCACCTGATGCAGCCGGGACATAGGTTGCTGCTGGGGGTCTCATATCTCAGGTGGGTTCTCTACCCTCCTGGCTGCTTCGGAGCAGTCCTTTCTCTTAGTTTGGCCCAGAAGTTACATCCTGGACATGAAAGTTTAATTGAAACTGTGAGTTCTTCTGAACACTTTTCATTCTAATCATGTATGCTCTCCACCAAAACTGTGTTTTGTTTAAAAAAAAACTCAACAAGCCATATCATAAGCACATAATCCCCTACTTAGCTCTTGTCTTTTGTGGAGAGGCTGCAGATACTCCCTTCTGCAGGAGGATTGCATTTATTCCCACAAGGGGAAGGAGGAGGAGATTGGAGGAGATTCCCGGTAGAGGAAGGGCTGGACCACTGCCTGTGCTGCACCTCCATTCGGCCTGTGAGAGAGCAGAGGAGGGTGCATGCGTCTCTTCCGCTGCCCCAGACGGTGAAACCCTCTGCCCTCTTTGATCCCTGGAGCAGCTCAGGGCAGACCCATGCGCTCTGCACATCCGCCACATGTGATAGCTCTGGTCTCCAGGTCATCCTCTGCCCTGGTCTGCTGAGCGCCCACACTGCATCAGTGCTTGCTTTTGGGTCCTCTTTTGGACAGAACCAACCAGTTATTCCTGAACAAAGCCCAGATGTGGCTGGAGGGACAGCCAAAATGGACTAGCCCGTGCCAGGTGTGGTTGCCTGGGCTGATGCAGCGCTGTCTTCCAAGAGGATCCCTGCACCCACAGGTGCCCCTGTGGGTGACTCCGTGCTGCGGCCAAAAGCACACCCTCAGTTTCATGACACCCCTCTGCTACACTTCAGGAGTTGACAGCTAACAAAAAGTATTTGAGAAATGATAATTATGCCTTAGGACTAGAAGGGTCATCACAGGCACTAAAGAAGACCTGGGACACACGTGTGGATGAGCCAGCCTGCTCCGGGGGGGTTAGCAGAGTACCACAGCTTCTGATATAAATAATAAATCTATATTAATTTAAATTAATAAATTGTCTGCCACCTACTTTTTGTTTTCCCCTAAGCAACACAGCATAGTTAGTAAATGTAAGTGAAAACTGCTGGTTACAAAAGTTACTCTAAACAAAAATAATGTCCAGTAGGCTAAATAAATTTGGAAATCCAAGGCCCAAGCTGCAAATGTTTGGTGTCATACCTCCAAAAGGCTTTGAGTGACTCTGCTGAAACCTGCCAGGAAAAACCTACTCTGGGCTCAGGTGAGGCAAAACTTGTTTTTCTCCTGGTTGCTTGGAAGTGGAGCAGTTCTCTGAAATGTCGGCCTACAGGTAAAAGGTTATTTTATTTATAAATGTGAAGAAACTCGCATCTAGCAGTGGAGCATTTTGAGGGAAGTCTAAACATTAATAGACACATCCCCACGCCTGCCCTCCTCACACGGGCATTTGCAGTGCAAGTGGTTGAAAAAACCCCTAAACAAATGAAAATGGAGCCTTCCCCCCGGGAAGAGACAGGCAAGCAGGGGAGACAGAGACACCTCATGGCACGGCCCGCCACCGAGGGCATCAAATGACCGAACAACACGAATGAAATACTGTGCTCTTATACCCAGCTCGTACAGAAAGCGTCCCACTGGTAGCAGGTGAACGGGAAAGTCGTATTTCATGATCAGATTTCAACGAGGGGGTCATGCTTTGGAGATGAGAGGCTGTGCAAAAGAAACGGGCTATTTTTAAAAGTCAAGCCAAATGCTTGAAGAAAACCTTCTAAAAAGTAGCCGCCAGCGCAGCTGTGTTTATGGGTCTATTCAACCAGCAAGTAGCTGGCTCATGGATTTTGAGTGCAAGTAATGATTTAACATCGTGACCCAAGCAAGAAACTGGAACACCCCGAGAAAGGATTTTGGCAAAGGTATATTAATGAGTCAGAGTGTCCTGTTATCTGATGGTGTGTTTTTACACGGCAGGAGTTATTTTAATTGCCATATAATAATCTGAGAAGCTGCGAAGGGTTGAATGCTTCCCCCTTCAGTACCAGCCCAGTCAACACCAGTCATGTTTTTGCGTTATGTCCCCCTCAGCAAGGCAAAATTGCTGCCTCTCCACCGGGTCTGTCCGGTGATGGACCTGGGTATGGAGCCACCGTGCACGTGCCCTCCGGACAGCTGGGACTGTGAGCTGGCCTGCCGCTCTCCTGCCCTTTGCTATGCATTTTCCTCGCTTTTAGGCACGGGGGAAGGGGGTGCATCTTCCTGGTATTTGTGTCTGTTCTTTTTCACGTGAGCAGCCAGAGGAATAAATGAGAAATGGAGCATGCTTGTGAATCAGAAATAAATCCTGCTTGAAAGCCGACTTGAACAGATGATCCAGATGGGTACTTTTGTTCTGTTGATGGTTTTCTTAAAAAAAAAACCTCCCAGCCTCTTTACTCAACCCCACATTAATTTTCTAAAAAAACCCCAGAATATTTGACCCTATCTGTCTCTTACTGACAGAGCTGACAGGAGACTTATACACACTATAAATTAGCTATATGACTAAAAACTGCTACTCCCAAATATTTTTATAAGCAAACACGAAAATCTACTGCATATAAAAATACCACCAATGTAATACGCTCATCTGAGGTCTCAAAAAGCTGCCCTCACAGCTAAAAATATTTAACATTTATAAAGTTGCTTAATTAAAAAGTGGGGTTTTTGTTTTTTTTTAATCAGATGAAAGTTAGATCTGGAATGGCCAAATGCCGGTTGCTGAGCTATGTGCAATGGCTCCTCTGTCGGGAACTGCCATCATCTCTAATATCAAAACTCCACCTGCAGATGTTGGAGTATTGCACATTAACCGTCTTCCAGAGTCAAGGTCTTAAGAAAGATGTGCCTGCTGTCTTAACACAGAAATTAGTCCATAAGTTAGAATAACCCTTTTTTAAATTACTTGGACTTCACTCACAAAAACATAACATTAACTATAAGCAATTTACATAATTACAACTCTGGAAAACCTGAGTTTAAACAAAACAGCAAACTCCCTAGAACTGGATTGGACAAGCAGAAAAACAAAAGAGAAGACACAGATCCTATCTCCCATAGCCTGGCATGTTAGCACAACTCTATTCCCAAAACACTGTCAAAATTTGACTTCCTAAAACACTGTCAAAATTTGACTTCTTCAAAACAATCTTTTTTCCCTTTTTTTTTTTTTTACATACATCTCCAGTATATTCAAGAACAAAACCATCAGGCCTCAAAGTTCAGCACCATGATAAACTTAAGTGCCAGTTAATAGCTTGCCAAGCAGAGCAATCATGGACTCTGGACACAAAGTCTGGTGAGGTTGCTGGAGAGCGCTACATACCCAGGGCTAATGGAGATCTGCACCGTGAAGTGCTGTTACGGGGTGCTAACACAGAGCCCTTCCCTTCATCAGGTGGGAGTTTAAGAAGGCTGCTCGCCTCTGTAAGGGAAGAAAGGGAAGAACTCATGAAAGCGTGAGTTTGCCAGTTTTGCTAGTGTCCATCAGAAATTCTAAGATTTGATGAAGAATGATTATTATGCATGTTTTTGAGAGAATTCCTTCTTGACTTTTTAACCTAGTTCTTCAGTTTTCCATAAAACAAATCTCTAATTAGACTCCCAATGCAGCAAAGTATCTAAGCAAGTGAAAACAGTTTAAATCTCATCTACATTAACACAATTACAATGTGTTCAAAATGACACAAGTGCTGGCTAGGGTGGACCCTACCTGCCTCTCCCAAAATGTAGCCAGAGGTCTCAGTAACCTCCCTACCGCTGCAGTTAATGCACAGAAGAGCTTTCACTGTGTTTTCACGCTGCCTTGAAGACACTCCCAAGTAATTCAACAATTTCTTTATTGAAACTTCCTTGTTTAAATGCAAATGAAGAGCAGAGCTGAGCCTAGAGTGTTGAATGAAAATAAATTGAAATACCTTAACCGGATTTCATTTCCATGCCTTCCCTCTTTTCTTCCGTAGGGGAGATGTGTCATGAAATTCAAAAGAAAGTTCTCTATGTATCCTGCTTCTGTTTACAAAAGGCTGCTCAACTTTCTATTTGCCATTTTAAAAACTAACTAAAAAGAAACACATTCTTCATTGAAAGAAGTCCTTCACATCTGTGCAGCAAGCAGTCACATTGAAAAATGCTCAGTTGCAGACATGTACATTACTCCAATTAGTGAGAGTCATAGTATTTGTATCCAACATCAGCATTAACTCACCAGTCATTTACATCAAAATATTCTGCAGCAGAAAATAGATTACTACCTAGAGCGGAAAACTTAGCATATAGAACAGCACCATATTAAACAGCTGTGCATGACTCTAGTTTTACTGTGGGCTATCTATAATTATGGTGGTAGTACAGAATCACAGTGATGGTTTTCACCTTGGCTGATCAGAAAGAAATTCTTCTATTCACTCTCATTGGAGCAACTGCACAGCACAAAATGGACCAGGAGGTCTTCGTTGACTTTAGTCCATGTTGAAACCCCACTAGGGCTTGGCGGAAGAGGACTGTAGCCTGTTGAGCCTGTCAAAATATGTTTCTGTTGCATTTACTGACCATTGCCCTTATCTCCAGATTGTGAAAAGGAGGGAGTGTATTGCATGTAAGCCTCTGGAAATCCTTCCCCCTCGGTGGTACATCTGGTATTTTGGTGTACAGAGGATATCACAGGACACTGAAGCATAAGGTCTTTTAGAAGTAGAAGGATGAAGAAAAGGGAGAAATCAAGAAGACAGAGTTGTTTTGCCCCTTTTTATTGCTCTTCAGCACTGTTGTCTCAGATTTCCACCTGGATGACCCTGCTGGGCTACGGGGTGTGATAAGCCTCTGAGACAGGCAGCTCCTCTGACGTCCAGACGGCTGGACATTGGTGATTCTTGCTGCTCCCCCACTCCCTTCACCCACTGCTCTCCTGTTTGTTTCTGTGATATTGCTCCTCTCCATGGGATTTTTTCACAGGGTTGTCTTGAGACACCAGGTGCCCAGAGCTCCTTCCCTGCCTTCCAGCCCTCCCCTCGGCCGAGGGCAGCAGGGCTCGCCCATGCCCGCCCCCACTTCATGCCCTCTCCACAGAGAGCTCTGGGACCAGTGGTGCTCCTCATTTGGGTAGATGTGCTTGATCATCTCATGCTCCTACTTACGATTCTGGTTTTGCGGCCACTGTGATTATGCCTGTACTTACGGCATTGCACAGTTTCAATGTCCCCCCTGCTAAGGGATTCCCTGACGCAGAGCTAAGCTTCGAGACTGATTGACAAGAAGTTTTAAGTAAAAATGGTAGTGGTAGTACCTCCAGTAACTTCCACTGTACCTGATGCCAGCCATCCATGCTGACGGTACCCACCACCAAGCCAAACAAGCTTTCCATGCAGTAATCCCAGGCACTCTTCCTACTTTTTCATGTAGATGTGGTGCTTGAAGAGATTTGTAGAGGTCCATAGGCACATCCTATAAATTTTTAGTATTGCAGCATGAGTTTTACTCTGGAACTCCATTCAGAGCCATCCTTGCTGTTATGTCTATTTAACAGCCCAGGCAGGCCCTATCAGATATAGCATTTACTCATAAGCACAGCCTGATGAAGCCCCTTAAGTATGCAGTACATAATGGCAATGTAGTTCCCAAGGATAACGTTAGCAGGAATAAACACGATGCCAGGTAGAGAAGTGTTTGCAGAATCAAGATTTTAGCTATCAGTCCCACTGACTGACACCAGCGGACTGAGTAATTCCATTAAACTCAACGTGTAGCTGCCTATCCATGAATTTTCTATTGCCAAGTCCTTAGTTTCAGCTTTATTTATAAAGTTGTCTGCCCACACAGAGCTAACTACAGGTGTGGTTTGAGGATCTCTGGGAGTCATTCAAGTGGAAGAGCTTCATGATAGAGTGGCTGCCCTGAGTATTGCTTGGAGAAGCATTAACAAAAGTGCCATAAACCAGCTTAGAAAAAGCTGTTTCTGTGCATTGCAGAATGTTTACATAGCAATTTTCCCTTTAAAGCATCCCCAACTTTTCAGGTGAAAGCAGTCAGTTCAGTAAAGCTTAGCGTGATCCCAGCTAACAGTCTGTCTGAGGGCTGCTGCTGGGGCGGCTTTCAGCTGCAATTACAAAAACTGCCCAGAGGAAAGAAGATCCAAGCAAGATGTGCATTTCTTCTAGAGACCATTAAAAAAATACATCATTACTATAGTGCTACAGCATTTGTCTGATAATATCTTTGCGGGAGGTAGGAGGGACTGGAATAATGACTGTTCTCTGCAGCTCTTCAGAAAGGATGAAGAGTCAGTAGAGACTTCACATCTGCAAAACATGACTTCCTTCACTCAACAACCAAAAGATTTTAGCTTGAACAACGCGTTTTAGTTTTTAAGCCAAATATTCATTAGATAAAAGAGAAGCAATCTGACGACCTCTCAAACTTGATTCCTTCCAAATATGAAGATTAAATGGCACTGTAGCTTTTGCTCAGTGTCTTTTGTTTTTCACTCTCACAGCCTGGGAGATGCAGGAAAGAAGACCAGCAAATCCACATGAGTCAGGATACTGTAGTATGAGAAGTAAGTCTTTGTTTAGTCAGCCATTAAAAAAAAAAATTCTGCTAAAACTATTGGTTATTATTTCTTCTTTTGCCTTCCAGTGTGTAAGCAAATACTGTTTGATATTGACAGCTGTTGTTAAATATTGGAAGTAAAGGGAAACATTGTGACCCAGCACCGGGGAGGGGAGGGCAGGGCTGCCATTCATTTGGACAGATATGTTTAATCATCAACTATATACTGCACTCTGATCTGTGCAACATCTGACTTCTGATGAGAACAAAAGTTCTGAAAGTTATTACCGAAAGCAACAAATTGCATAAAGAAATATTCTCATTGAAAGTACACATTGCAAAGAAGAAAAAACTACATCAAGATCTAAGCATTGACATCATTGGGAACTGCATATACATGCATCCAGCGCAAAATAATTTTGGTAATTAAAATAATTAAAGTTACTTCATTTCACAGAAATTATATTTCATGTTCAGCTGCAATTCATGGGTTAACACTTTGTGTTATTTTAGCAAAATTGAAAAGCTGGGGTTTCAATGCATCGCTAGTACTTATGCTCAGCTGGAAATGTGCAAGGGTAAGTTTGCTTGTCTCTAATCACTGTCTTTTAAGGTTTGCATTTTACCTGATCATTTCATTCACTGCAACAGAAAGAGGAAAAACAGTTTATTGTCACAAAAATATGCTTCTGCAACTGGCTCTGAAAAAGTAAATTTTTTCCCTCAGAAAATTCTTACTCCTATAAAAGGCAAAAATCCCCCAGTGAAATCACACTTCTGCCTTAAGATAATAAACTAATTAAATGCTAATGTTTTAAATTGCTCCCAAAGTAACATGAAGGAGATATTCTGGTCACGTGAGTGTTGTACAAGTCGACAGCTATAGAAAAGATTTTCCAATATTCAGAGAGAGAAAAGCAGGGAGCCCATCTTCATAGAAGGAACGAGACTCCTGCCAGAGCCTGCAGACTGCTTGCTCTTCTGCCTCAAGCCCAAAACATCTGCAATGGCCTTACAAAACATGTGGCTGCAGTGTCAGGGGGAAAAAATAAGAGACTGTGAAGGTCTCTCCACCTGGGGCATTGTCTTAAACAAAGAGGTCCAGCACAGCAAACCCCAGGTAACCTCTCTGATACAGGTGATTTGTTGTCAACGTCTTTGTAATGGGGAATCAAGGAAAGCGATTGCAACATCTCGCCCGTGGTACAAACAAGTACAATAAACAAATGAAAGCTGCTGGAACGAGTGCTCGAGTGCAGGAGGTCGCTGAGGCACAGCCTGGACGCTCCTCCCAGCACCCTCCCAGTGACAGCCCTGTCACCCGCCCACGGAGAGCAAGGACCAAGGCTACTCTTGCCTCTGCCAGGGCACTGCTCGGCACGCGGGGCCCTGGCACCCGTGAGCAAGCGGGTAACCCTTACGCTTTCTGGGGAGGAGATGGCAGAGTTTTGCCATGTCCCTGCTAATCTTCTGTAATTCTGTTTGCACGGGGCTTTTTGTTTGGCAGTGTTTCCTTTTTTTGCCAGCTGAATAATCAGCATCTCTACTGACCGAGTATCACTCCTTTCCAAAGTATCTGTAGAGATTATTCCCATTTTAATACATCCCTTTACTATGGGCATTTCTGGCTCAAATACAAATCTTTCTTCTTTCCTGTGAAGGGAAATTTGGAAAAGTTACACTGTGAGATCTCTGTGGGATCTATTAGATTTTATTTTGCGTAGGTCTAGCAGTAACGCCTGTGTCACAGGAACTGCCTTTAAGGGTGACGACAGACTTCTTTTTAACTAGCGACTCGGTCACCAGCCCAGGCTAAGCATTATTCTGCATCTTTTCCACCTCGTATATCCCGAGAAAGATTTTGCAGACCAGGCTGTCCTCGTGATCCCTGTGCAGCCCTGTTCCTTTCAGCGAATGTACACAGGTGTAACCAACTGAAACTTGGTAAACAGCTGTGCTGAAAATGCAGCACATGAAATGAAATCTCCTCGCTTCATTTTAGCTCATAATAATATGTTATTGTTTACCGAAACAATTTAAGTTGCTCACAATTTACAGATAGTTATGACCCCCTTGTCCTGAAACCTGTTTATTTGATAACGTTTTTCCTTGATTCCTTGATTCAGAGATGGAAAGGGGTTAGGGTTGCTCTGAAACAAGTCCTCTGTAGTGCAAACAGGACTCAAAGACGGAACAGATTTTGTCAACAGTCCTATTCCTTCCATTTAAGCCACATAATCTCCCTTATAGTCACCAGCTAGAACCCTAGCTTTGTATGAAAATAGACAAGATAACATTGTCATCACCGTCTTTTGTTTTAGATATTTTTTTTTTTTAATTCAGTCTCTGTGGGCTCTGAGATAAGATTTGAACTCTTTCTTTAGTTACTGCAAAGGAAACTTCTACAGTCCAATTTAGTGTCAAATACTGGAACCACCGTTCCTGGGAGGAGAGGGCAAGAATCGCACATCAGCTATGATACACAAGAAAATCACATGCTTTAATCATAGTCATGCTTTACGTCTACAAATTCACTGACAGACTGAAACTACAGTGCAGCTTTTACCAAAATTTTTCTTGAATCATATTTCAATCCTTTAATGCAGATATTTGTGGGAATCCAGTTGCTTTGTTCTCCAGTAATTTTTTCCTGCACTTTGCTCTAGGAGTTTTAGTACTGCTAGGAACTGAAGCCACACTTAGACTACTTTTAATAAAGTAAATGTGTTACCACACTTCAGTACTGCCTAACACCACTGAGCATTTACTAAACATAAATAGCATGTCATGTGCAAGCCCAGTTAGCAAACACATCAAGAAAATCTGTCACATCAGGGAGGATTGAAGCAAGCAGCAAGCACAGCTAGGGCCCGACACTGATAAACTGGAAGCAACAAATTTTTTAAAAAAATTCTCTTTCTTGCATTTTGCTTTGCACACAAATCATACTGTAAATAAACTGTGAATACTGACTACACGTCAGCCACTTCACACCGAGCCCTCTGTGAAAACTCCCCTTTCAGGATTACTTGATAGTCACCTGGGATGTAAAAGGTGATTTCTGGGGAGTCACCATATGTACTTATATAAAGTCACATCCAGACCAACAAAGCACACACGGGGGTTGGTTCCTGCATGAACAAGTCAGCTTCCACGGCGTGGTAGAAACTTTCAGTCACTGAGCAACCTAAAACAATTACTTGAATCTATTCAACTTCACCTCTCTCAGTGGCATATGCACACTAAGAACTTAAATCCTGATGTTTTTTCTGTGTTTACTGCTTTGGAACATGGAAAAAATCTTGAAGAAAATTAGTCACTTTGCCTATTTTTGCAAAGCTCGTTCAAAAATCAGCAAGTATTTTTCAGCATGAGTCACTACCCACATCCCTGTTGCAATAATTAGATTGCACATTTTCATTAGAAACTCCGACTCCTGTTCCTACTCTTCAGTTAGAAGATGAGCAGAAGCTAGGTGTTTTGAGTTTTATTAGAAAACCATGAAGTTTTCAACTGCAACTGTGCATTAATTTTGTTTGTTTTTTTAAATGAAGATACACCAACATCAAAACAAGTAGCTAATCAAGCATGGGTTAATCAACCCGTGCTTTAGATGACACCATGCAGTCAACTACAGTTGATGCAAGCAAACTGCAAAATAACAACGCTAACTCCTCTTCCGACTTCTAGGGAGCGAACCTTTGGCAAACCTTATAACCAAGCGCCGTTGCCCTTCTGCCTCTCAAAGCTAGGAAAATGGAAGTGGAAAACAGTACCTGGGGAGAGGTTGGCGTGCTCCCGTGGGTGCTGGCTGCCGCTGGGCTCCCGCTGCCTGCCTCCACGGGCAGCCCAGCGCCTCCGCGGCCTCGGCTGCCTGCGCGGGTCAATGTTTTACCAGGCTGTGAGCAGCTCGCCGTCCCACCCTCCCTGCAAACACCCTGTGGGGAAGGCAGTGCCGGGGCCACGGGGCAGAGCCAGTGCTGAAAAGGTCGCCCCTCTTCTACCCGCCCTCTCCTCCACACGGGAAACAAAGCACAAAAAAAAGAGGAAAACTGCTAAAAAGGGGACATAGGGAAAGCATGCCATGAAGGAAAAAAAAAAAAGCTACATAAATGGTGCTATTAATAGATAATTTGTGGCAGGTAAGTCATGATAACCTTTCTCCGTATTGTTCTAAGGCTGCGTGCAAGCCTAGGCGTGCCTGGCTGAAAGCTGAGAGGGAACGCTTAATTTATGGGAGTACATAAATCTCCAAATAAATCTTTGGCATAAGAGAGCAGTCATTCAAATGGCAGCCAAAACTTCAAAAAACAAAATTACAACAAAAAGACCTGAAACGGCATGATAAAATAACGCAAAGGGAACCTAAACACCAAGACAGGGGAAAGAAATGGCCGAGGCAATCTGCGACGGTTTACCTTGCAGGTAGAGGCTCTGCTCCTGCATCTCGGCTTCTCGGGAGTGCCTCAGAGTTAAAGCTCTACCCCTGCTAGCCAGAACGTTCCCATTCCCAGCAAGTTAACAATTACAAGCAGAGGGCAGCCGAAACGGGCTGGCAACCGAGCGCGGCGCTGACAAGGTGCCACTGCCGCTCCCTGAGGAGGAGAGGACAGCTGCCGAGCTTGGGAAGGACTCGGAGACTGGGACTCGGTGGCTGCTCCCAACCTTTCCGGACCTGGTACACAGATGTGTGCTCACAGAGGAGCAACAGGAGAATCTAGACTACGTTGTGTGTCCTGGTTTTGCGATACTGCCTCGTCTGTCATCGCCTTTCAGTCCTGGTTTGGGGAAGAGTGATTCATCTTGTCTAATCTAGGATCCCTGACTTGGGCAGTACGTATTTTAATGCACGTGTTTAAGGAGAAAATCTACATCACCGGCTGCTCTAGCTACTCAGATTAGCTACTAAAACCTGCCACGTAGTGCAACAAGGAGCATGTCCACCTGCTGGGTTTGCTGTTGACCTGGATCTTGTAGGGCCTCGCACGGGGATTGGGTTGCCCATGCTCAGTGATGCTGAGCTGAGGGACACCAGCTGAGGCTGGTCAGGTTGGAGAGGCTTCCTCTGCCAGCTGGGCACACTGCGGCGCACTCATGGGTGGCCAGGGGCACAGCTGCGTCCAGCTCACCAGCCAGCACGCACGTATGACACTGTGTGTCGGTGCAGCGACGGGCTGTGGCTGGACCCCAGCAGATGTGTCACCGAAAGCAGGAGGGCCTTCCCTGAGCCAGGACTCCTGAGGGGGCTTCCTCAGAGCCCAGGGCCCAGGGCAAGCCCGCAGGGGCCGATGCGTGGCCAGCCGCTGTGGCAACGCGAGCCCTGCAGCTGCAGCCCGTGCTGCATGCCCAGTACACCCAACGCACACAAGCCTGCTCAGCTCTCCAAGGTGCCACCATTTGCTGTGCTTTCAGGCGTGGTGTTCCCTCCTGCCGGTCTGCACTCACCTCCCCTCCCCTTTTGCCTGGAAAAGGAGAGGCAGAAGGGGAATCTCTCACACTTTTGGTATTTAAGGCCGCCATGGCGGCAGCCTGTGACTCCCTGGTAGGACAGGCTGTTGGCACAAGCAGAGAAGGCATATGGACTTCCCTACAGCTGCTAGACACAATCCTGCTGCTGTAGGACAACCCGCAAGACCTGGCAATGTCTTTTGCATAAGCCTTATTAATTCCCAACCGGCAACTTGTATTCCCTCTGGATAAAAAACCCTCACAGCTGCTTTACAGCATCTGCTCCCAACTTGTGAGGAAGAGCACTGTGATGAGCGCACAGGGGAGGGAGAGACCCATCTTCTTCAGCCAGCTTCTCAGGCTTGCAGCAGGACACTTGCCACATCACGTTAGCCTCTTGGTGCCTCGCTGATCCCCTAGCTGTAAGTGGAAATAATAACAACCTGCTATTCCACAGAGCTGCTTGGAGTCTCAGCTGTGGCTATTTCACCTCTGAGATCCTCAGGCAAAAAGAGGGGTCTTATCTGAAAGAGCTTATCTGCACTTAAGACCCTGCCTAACCAGCTCCGGGGAGCAGGAGCTGCTCGTAGCAGTCTTGCTCCACCGGGTATTGAGAGCTGCTCCCAGGGAGGTGGACTAGGTGGGTGAGGGGGGAGGTCCAGCCATGTTGTTTCTCTTTCCTGCTTGGATAAGGACTCCACTCAAGATCTCTCAGACCTTCCCAACAAAACCCAAGGGGAAGAGATCATGTTTCTGTGAAAAGGTCTGCTTTTGGCAAGTTGGCATTTCCTGGTTGCAGAAGCATTTCGGCAGAAGACTCTGGGGGACCGCTGCCCACCCACCTAGACCAGATCTAGATTTTACCACCGTCGCATTTCACATCGTGACACTGCTACTCCGGTCTCTGGCAAGGTTGGAAACTGAGGCTGCAGTGGTGAGATTTGGAAATGGAAGAGTGGCACGCTGGTACTCGATTTATGGAGCCAGCTCAAATTTAGTTCGCCTAGCAGTGTAGACAAGGTCACTGCCTGTTATGGGAAGGTTGTACACATACTCACTTTTCCATGGTGCTAATACTTCTGCGATGCATGTTAGCATGGTACAGGCCTAAGAGAGTCAAATTGTGTGTAGTATTGACCCACTCAGGCCAAAGGACTTCAGAGAAACTTAGTTATCCGTCACAGCTGCCAGCTGTAGCTACCATAGAAAAATGATGGCTCCACTACGGTGCAGCTGAAGTTGTATCATGTCACCCTGGACAAATACAACAGTGGACAATTTGATGGGTCCTCCCACTAAATGTGCCCTTGTAGATAAGCTGATGTAATGCAACAGAAACCAAACATTTTTTCATTATTGCACAAGCAATAAGAAAAAAAAGTTATCTGCCCTACGTACCTCTGTATAGCTACCACCTTGCGAAAACTCAGTCTTTCATTCACACAACCTTGTGCAAGCTTTTCTCTGGTTTTCAGAGATTAACCTCTAAATGAAAATCATCCAAAACCAATGAGTTTTACCTTTCTTTGCAAAAAGTGTTAACAGTAGTAATTTTTATAGGGTGTTAAATCTGAAAGCAAGTTGCGAACATGAACGACTGGATTAAGTACTGTTGTGAGGCATTTCCCTGAAGTGTTGATGCCTTTGGCTCTTCAACAGGCTGGGGTAGGCTGAGATAAAGTAATTTCCCAAAGGTCACGCAGCAAGACAGTACCACGCCTGCAGTCAGCTCTGCAGGTATCATTGCCCTTGCTCCTGAAACGAGTGCGGTCGGCTTCTGGCCAACCCGAGTTTAACATGCTTCTCCTTATTTTCTGCTCTCAGAGATGAGGTTTTCACAACCGAGGGCTCAGAGAGGGGCAGATGCTTCTCAGAGGCCAAGTCTGCGCTTGTGTCACCTGGTCCAAAGTTCCCCGCACCATGCTTTCGCAGATAACCAGGGGTGGGTTTCTGATTAACGCACCGCTGACAGGAGAGACTGTGACCCACGGAAACTTGGCGTTTCAGTCTCTTCTCAGTGCGCAACCTTTGTCACAGAGCGCAGGTTTCAAGGGCAACGTAACACTTGCATATTTACTTACTGCAAATGGAGGAGGTGCTGGGTTGTACAGCACGCAGACTGTAAAGTCAAACATTAATTTAGTACAGACACCGTATAACTTCAAGCTGGCTTGGGAGCAAGTAAAGTAAAAGATATGGATATTAAAAGTGAAAAAGCACCTAAAATTCACAGGCTTTTGGGCAAAGCACTTTCAATGAAACACCAATTTACTTACAAAGTATTAGCAGCCCCAACAATAAATAGATCAAACAACAAAGCTAAAACGTGGGGATCAGGTAACAGAAGGGGAAATTTCTGTGAATCTTAAGTGGGGTTTAATTTTGTTCCAGTTCTCTTTCAACAGATGCATTTGTACTTCATCCTGCATGACAACGCTCGCTTTGGAAAACAGTACAGGCAGATCCAGAGGGGCTGCTGTGGAGGCTTTGAAAACCTCATATTCCCAGTAAAGAACCTCCTGTATCTGAGCACATGGTGCTGTCAGGAATATGTTCAGACCCATCCCTAAGGAGCGTGTCGAAACCTTCTCCCCAGGAAATACTGGAACAGCACCGATCACCTCCGACGGGAGCTACGTCCCCTCCTCTGGAGCAGAAGGACTAGCAACTACCTGCTGCAAAAGAAACAGGTGGGAGGGAAAAAATAATCACTGTGGGCCGTGGGAGATCTTTATCGTACAGGAAAATAGCAGAGATGTGAAGCGTGAATTGCGAGGGCTCTTCAGCAGTGGCCTGAAGGTGGCACACATGAGGACACCTCTCCAGCTGAGGCTTTGGCTGGGTGTCTGGGCTCTTGGAAATCCTACCTGGCCATGCCAGCAGTGCAAGAGCTACAGCCCTGCCATACCTACTCATCCTTTTGGTCCATAATGTAGTATCTTGTGCTGAGATTTCAGAGCAAAATGCCCCGTAGATCTTCATCTACTGCAGTCCTCAGCACTGGACAGACAAGGTACTCCTCCAGATGATAAGAAGAAAGAGATAGTAAGCGAACTATTTACAAAATGATTCTGCTAGCTGATCCCAGAGCTGTTTTGCTATTGCTTTCACTGGGCAGAGTTTCAGTCATCACTATTCCCTTGGAGGGAACAGACCTTGCAAAATACATGAGATATGTAAGAAGACTTGCTCACGAGTCACAGAGAAACTGAATGTCGATTGGAAAGAATATTTGCAAGCAGTTTCTGTAGAGCTGATTTGTTAAACACGTGGCTGGCAAAGAATGGGCAACACTGGTACAAAATCATATAATGCCAGGCTAGAAAACTCCCTAAAAAAAAGAAGCTTTATTCAAAAACAAACCACCCTGTCCCACCTTTTTTGTTCACGCCTTTATTTGCAGCTTTTTTTGCAAAAATAGTATTTCAAAACCTTGTCATCCAAAGCTTTCAGGAAGAACTGCCTGTTTTTACTTTATCTGTGTTTTGTACAACCACACTATGCTAGTGATTTAGCAATTTCACACTGCAGACAAATATTTCAAAATATTCCCTTCTTCATAGCTGTTCAACCGCTTTTACATGTATTGCTGCATTGCATGATGCCACCCACAGTCGCGCTGAGGAAAGGACCGTGTTGGAAACGCAATGGTTTAAAACCACAGATGTGCATTCCCCATGGGTTTGATTTTAGTGCAAAAGTCCCTCAGCTAAGCTGCTTCTGGGATTTCCCTGATGTGACAACTACTGAACAAGGAGAATCTCAGGCTTGGGCTTCGACGGTGCTGGTTCAGTCAGAATCCTCACTGGGGCAGTCGGGGGGTCTGTGTGGTTTGGGTGCTTGAGCAATGTCCCTGCTGCGTCCCTCGTCCCTCATGTCCGCCTGTGCAGACCGGGAGCGGACGAGCAAACAGGCAGTTTGGCAGTGGTCCGGCGGGGGGATGCCCCCGGAGCACCCGTGGCACCAGGACTGCCTGGCAGGCACATCTGCTCTGGCCCGCCATCGGGATGGCGCTGGGTCCACGTAACAGTGTCCAGAGCGCATTGGGGAGCATGACAGGAGGCTACCTCAGCAAAGCTGGAGAGCTTTTCTACTGCAGCGGAAGATTATTACTACTTCAGGGGGAAAAACAGAGCGCATTGAACCATATTTTTACAAGAACCCGCCTCTCACTTAGGCACCAAAATAAGCCTGAGCTGAAAACGGAGCCCCATAGATTACCTGGGCACAGGTGTCACAAGAGGAGTTGCAAAGAGCAGAGAGATTTTATAAATCAGACCCTTTCCCAGGAAGGCTGGCATGGCAGCTGCTACCTCTCAGACCATGCTCAAGCACTGCAAACACTGACCCAGGGCCTCGGGCTTCCCAAGCGCCAAGCGACCTGCAGCAGCCGGGCAGGGTCTGCAAGGAGTCCCTCGCAGCGGGTACCATTTGCCACACAAATGTGCTGCCAGACGCGAAGGACAGGTAGAAAAAAGTGTTTCAGGGCTGAAGTATTTATAGGTTTCTCTGACTGTTGCGTACAAAATGTAGAAGTTTGAAAAATTAAACAACCCTAGTATCAGTATAGTGTTTTTACTAATTTTCTCCTTTAAAGGAGTACTGCTAGGAAGAGAGATTTCTTCCACTTACATTTCAGTTAAGACATTTTTAATTACTTGGTTAAATACACTTATTATGCATATGAATTAAATAATTATAAGCCACAGCTTGATGCATGACTTTTTTCCCCCTGTAGTTCCTTTAAGATAAGAATAAAGTTGTTTATTTTAAACAGGAGAGTACTTGTATCAAAATCTATGGGCTGCCTGCCTATCTCTATATATCTATTTATCTATTATCTCTCTTTCTATCAAGACACATTAGGTCTTAAAATGCTTTGGGAGATCCAACTGGGTATGCGGAGCTGTAAAAAGTAAGAATTTCTAATAAAAGAGAATAAAGGTGTTGCTAACAATGCCTTAATTCTACTTTCTTGGGCTTTAACATTGGAACTGAAACTAGCCTGTAGCTGTTTTAGCAATGAGGAGTCTTCTTAGCACTGTCCTTAGGGCCTTATGTTAAATTTGGGCAAATATTTGCCATCAAATTCAGTGCCTAACATTTGATGACATGAAACACCTTCATCAGACTCCACAAGTGCAGCTAGTTGCTTTGAATGAACCCCAGGAGATAAGTAACATTTCTATTTAAAAATAATGCTGAAGAAGATGATAGTACATAGGGAGATTTCATAGCTGAATGGAAAAGCTGGGACTGAATCAGCATTTCCAGCAGATACTGCCAAGTAGATGAATGAAATATTTTTTGTTCTTATTTGCTTTGCTGAGAATCTCAGAGGAGATATTGATACAGATCTCTGTGAGGCCAGTTCCTGAGGACTGTGTTTAAATATTTGGAAGCTATTATTTACTGCTTAATTATCTCCACGCAACCAAAATGCCTTTTACAGCACATCCACCTCATGACCAAATTCAAGGCACAAGAAACAACATTTGTAGACCAGTGGGATGAAGGTCTGAAGGGCTGACCCACATAGCGGACCTCTTGCTTTGTGGTTTTCCTATCATCTGCCCATGAGAGGTGTCTGGCTGCTCTTGCTCCTCTCTTTTGGGGGAACCCCAAGGTGGAGGGAGGCTTCCTGAAACAGAAACAGCTTGAAGGGAGGAGGGTGCCTAGAGGTAGCAGCATGGCTAAGACATGGCTGGAGGCAACCACAAAAATGCAAGGAAGATTGAGGATGGAGTCAGTCCATCCTTAGGATGGAGTCAGGGACTTGATAATTGTCTGGAAGGAAGTTAATAGAGAATCACAAAGATTAACAGGTGTGGTTCAGGAGGAACAGGAGTTATGAACTGCTTACAGGCTGGGTGATAACTGGAAAGAAAGGTACAGAGCTGGAAGGCACCTTGCATGTAGAAGAGATGAGAGGAAATCCATAATTTCTGAAGGGAAAGAAAAAATAGGATGGAGCAACCCAGCTGCTGCGGTGAGGTAAGGTGTTTTGGAGGGACAACTAATGAGATGATATAGTAATGCTTGTGAGAAAGGAGAAAATGTATGATCTACAAGGAGAAAATGAGGGTCGAATTGGAAAGAGGAAGCAGTAAATACAGAATTTACAAATGCTGGCTCTAAAGAAATGTGAATGAGTCAGGTAAAATAATAGTGTACTGAAAGGACATATCCAAAAGGACAGTTAGTCTCTGGGTGAAGGAAGAATTGGTGGGTCATCTGCTTTCAGCCCGGCATTTGGCACCACTGTACTGGCTGCTGGAAGTCACACTGGCGCAAAGGTGAAAGAGATGGAGTCCACCTAGAGAGAAGGGGAAAAGAGCCGGAGGTGACAGTGCAACAGAGCCCGACCACAGAAAAAAAGGGAGGTTAGGGCCGAAATTACTTGTCTGGTGGAGCTGGTCCTGGGGCAGGGGTGAAAGGAGGAGTGGGAACTGGAGGGGTAATGGTTCAGAAAGAAAAAGGAAACACGGAACCTTTTTCCTGTTTATGATAAAAATAGCCCGAAGCAGATTTTTCTTACTTATTAAAAATCTCCACATAAAAGGAGCCTAGGAAAACCAGCAATACCGTCTCTACAGTTGCTACCTCACATGTGCAAATAAAATATGTTGTTAAACTTGTTTTTTCCTATGTCAGGTCTAAAACCAGATATCACTTACTCCTATGCACACACAACCAGTAATACTTTATGCTTGTAGCGTTCCCACCTATTGTATGAAAGGTGAAGACCTGAATAATATAATGTTCTGTACCAGAAAACTGCAGCAGTTAGCCAGTGTATCAGTTTCCCAAAGTAGTTTTATGGTATTTCTATTTTTTAGATCTTCCATTAACACTCAAAGGGGATCTGTTTTTCCATGCAAAGGAATGATTTAAGATGAAATCTGTAATGCCTACTCTGGCAAGCACATTGATGCATCTTCTGAGATCAGTGGTAAATTGCAACTTGTGCACCAAATGATCTGCAATCCGGCTGTCCTGAGGTTTGCAGTGTGGCTAGTGGGAAAATCCCGATTCAAACTCCCAAGTTATAAAATCCATCTTGCTCCTATGCATGTTCTTAGAATTCAAAAACTTTTCACCAGATTCTGCAAAATTCACATTGTAACCTTTCAGCTTACACAGACGCTATTTTGATAGCTGACATACAGAACCCTGTTCTGCTCATTACTATGAAATTGGGAGCTGTTGGATACATGTATTGCACTGAAAAAAAGTGCTGTCTATTTTTAAGCACAGGTGCAGCTATTTGTGCTTAGCTGGGTCTCAGTCCAGCTTAGCTGCAGGCTAGACTTCAGGTTTGAGGCTTGGATTTGATTTATTTTAAAACTGGAATGACACAGTTTGCTCTCACTAACCTTTGCACAAGATGGAGGGACTGTCGAGACCAGCTTGTTCTTGCAAGACTTCTCCTTTGTTAGAACAAAGCCCCTCTGAGGACAACAGTTCGCGTTTGAGTTGAGTTGCATCTGTACTAGAGCCAGATCTTTGGCTTGGTGGATTCAGAAAGGTCCCCTAAACAGTAAGGATTTCAACATCTAAAAATGAAAGGATGCATCTGATTCAACATAGCTCTGTTTATTCCATGTGGATATAGGGTTATGTTTTTCAGGGCATTGAAGCTTTGCCTGTGTTGTGCACTCCTAGTTGGGTCATTTTTATGGTACTGCACGTCAGTCACAGACAGCTAGATTTTTTTGGTTTCTTATACACGGAGGAATAGATGTATGGAAACCGTTGTTCTGATAACATACATTCAGAGAACTAAATAGATGTTACAGACCATTGTGAAGAGAGATGACAAATCATGTTTTAATGATTACCAGCACTCCAAGC
The DNA here is from genome assembly GCF_964195595.1 of Calonectris borealis. Taxonomy (NCBI): domain Eukaryota; kingdom Metazoa; phylum Chordata; class Aves; order Procellariiformes; family Procellariidae; genus Calonectris; species Calonectris borealis. The sequence continues at coordinate 27,068,217 of NC_134315.1, forward strand.
ATCACTGGATTTTGAGAAAGGTCTTAAAAGATGCCTTAGGAAAGATTGCTAGGTGGCTGTCTAACAGTCACCCCACACTAATAAAATATCAAAGTCCAAAAGCAAACAAACCTGGCAATGTCGAGAAGTGTGAGAATGGTATTGCAAATCTGAAAACAGGATTTTTTCATGGTTGATTATACTTTCCTTTTTCTTTTGCAACTTACCGCCTGAATCTAAACCCAAACTTGATTGGTATTTTGGAATAATCCTGAAGTATTGTGCAGTGATAGTAATTATTTCATATTACAGTTACATACTCGTGGGCTTTTAAATGCTATTAATGGCTTACACTTGCACAGCCTTTCCCTTGAAGGAATCCCAGCTCACTTGCTGAAGGATTTTCACATAGTGTTTTCACCTCCTTTGATATACAGTCAGCTCTGAAGGAGAACACAGTGTGAAATTATTAAAGCTAGAAATTAAAAAAACTACTTGGTTTCACTAAGGTTACTGGGAGCATTTTGAGAGATGATAGAACGCATTTAACTGATCTCACGCATTAGCTGGTGTTAACCCGTTAAAAACATGGGGAAGGCTACGGAAACTGAGCATCTTGGGCACTTTTAAAGATTGTCTTCTTACTAAAGTACCAGCAGCAGGCACCATTCATCCTAGGAAAAGTCAGAAAGCTCTAACCTATTTCATTATTAAAATAAAAAAACAAGGTTCTAGATCACGAATAGAGTTTCCATACCCTCACCCATTGCTCAGGTAGGACGCAGGGACACACATGACTGCTCGCAAGTGAAGAACTGCGGAGGATGAGAACAGGTCCAACACAACAAAGAGCAACATCTCTCCTGTGTTTGGTTTGGGGCCAGCCAAGGCTGCGTCTGCAAATTTCCTATTTGCCACTTAGATTTGCTTCACTAAAACTAATAATTTATCTCCTGCTAGACACCGGCTCTGTCTGAGCCGAGGTGAGAAGTGCTATTGCAGTGTCTTTTGCAGAGCTACGGCACGCAGCCGGCGAGAGCCTGCCCTACGAGCCGGCACCACCTCCCAGCAGCCTCATTCCTCTCTGCAAGCTCATTTCTGGGTTGGGGCACCGGTTCAAGGGCCGGACTTGAGAGCCTGCCACCAGGGCGGATCTCCTGCGGTCCTCTCCCCGCCCCAGCATTCGCTTCCAGCGTGGCCGGGAGGATGCCGGGAGAGCGGCAGGCAGCTGGGGAGCGCCCCGCCGCCCCGGCCGGGCTGAGCCGTAACCCCAGTACATTTAGGGGAAAGGTAAGGTGTTTCTTCACGCCAGGCTTCTCTCAGGAACGAAGGCAATGGCGTGTTGGAACAATGTCACTCCTAGATACAAACAAGTGAGGGCAACTCAGCCAGTACAAATAAACAAATAGAAGCACAGTAGGAAGAAAAATTGCACCTTCTGGATTTGCTGCTATTCTTCACATGTGCATTTGGTACGCTATTTTGACATGCTACTACGATGGATGCTACAGTTACTGAGCCCATTTCTAGTTCTTGGCTGATGCCACCTTATTGATAGGTTGAATACAATTTCATTTGCTTGCGGATAAGTAAATCATCAGCGTCAATCAACATTTTCTTATGGTGCTAAGCCCAGAAAAAAACGTGCACCAGGCAGAGCGGTGATAAATATAAGCCTCTGGGATCACACCGTGTGTGAGCCTGAAATTCCAGGCTATGAATCAGTCTGTGGACTGTGTGGCAGAGCCTGCAGTAATGCTTTGCAAAAAATGGCACATGGATTAACACTTGCTGAAACTTCATTTTCATCAGCGTGTTAGTCAACATTTTGGGTGTTAGCATCTTGCTGATTGCGTTCTTTGTTAAGGAACAGAAAAGAAAGTGGTAGCTTGCAGCTCCTTGGCATGCAGATCTCCCACCCATGATACTGTATCTCTGAGGGGGAGAAATGAAGGAGAGACAGATTTAAAATCCCAGAGCTGTATCAAGGAATTGCCGCTGTTTACACAAAGCTCTCTCCATCCCCACGCTACTCGTGATGCTGCTGGTTATCAGGAGCTCTGCAAGCTTCTGGGCTTCTGCAGCCAGCAGAGCTGAGGGAATTTATTTCTGGCGATCAAATAGTCTAACGTGTCCCATGCCCTAGGTTAGCATCCCTTGGGTGCCGTACAGGGCAAGCCAACACACATCTGTTTAGTCCTGGAAGCTCTGTTCCCTCTACACTGTAACTGGAAATGGAGGCAAGGGGGTTGTATTGCCTTAATTCTGCTAAAATCCCTCCCTTACCATCTGTAGGCCCATATGAAGTACTATATGCAAGGAAGAAAAGATAAATGATTTTCCAGAGAAGGTGAAAGGAATTCTGCACACTCTCATTAAAACCACACATCCCTGGGAAACAGATTTCTAGAAATTAAATTTTCTACTGATTTCATTCGAATTGAGTGAAGAAGGAAATGGTGGGACTACGGCAGTTGCTCCAAAAAACGTTTCACCCCTTTCATATTATTTTCTTTTAAAAACCTGTGTCTCCAAGGTCTTTTTTGCCTTGTGACTAAGATGCAGAAGCAATATCCAAGCTAAATGCCCGCATTTCTAACTTAAAGAAAGTGCTCAGTCATGCAAATTAACATATCAGTCAGAATCCACCAAATTGTCTGGGATATCAGATTATGATTTGAGACAACTTCTTTTAACTTAATGAGTCTGCATTCTTCATTAAAGCAAATTAGCATAATTCCATTACAGTCAAGGTAGCTGTACTATTTCAGATATGTTCTTATACCGTGCTTATCATCTGAGGGCTTTACAGCAGAGCTTTAAGCAATGTGACTAATACCAGGAATAAGTTGCTTTATCCCCTCTGAGGCAAAAACCTAAAAATGTTATAGCAGTTAATACAACTTAAAAAATGCAGATACCATTTATAAAACTTTTTGTAAAAGCCTGTATCCCAGGTAGTACAGATATGTACAGATCTCAAAAAAAAGTCCACGTGAGAACATGCCCCAGCTCCCTGCAGCCACAGAAAGGAAACTCACAGCTTACGACGACAGGCATTTGCGCACACATTTGACACAACTCTCATGCTTTTGTGCATGTATGTGTGCACAAAATCTGCAGTAACACTCTTTTTGCTTTTTAAAAATTATTTTTACATACTTCTAAAAATTATTTATTATTTTTAAATACTTCTAAAAATTATTTCTTTAAATAATTTTTTAAAATTTCCTAAGCAATAGGAATATCAGAATGATTTTTTTCTGATTTTATAACATACGTTGCTTGTACTGTGCCACATTGGCACTCAGATTATAAACCTACAAAACACAGTGGGCCAGAATCAGCTGGTCAGTCTCCCCCCCTCCTCAGGCTTTAAGGCAATGGAATTGCACTGATGCTTTAACAAAGTGTTCATCATTGCCGCAGTCTAAAAGAGAGGGATAAATAATGTTTCTTTTTTTTCTGGTGGTCTGAAGATAAGCAAGTTAATTTAAACTACTGAGTATAATGTTTCCTGCTATATGTTCTCAAGCACAAGGGCAACCCAAGTTTTGCCGTATTGCTGTGAAGGGTGTTTTACTTATTTAGAGGATAAAGGAAGAACTTGTCATTTGTTAATCCAGAAACTTTGCAAAAATTATTTTATTTTCATAAAAGAAAGCACAGAGTTCAATTCTGAGTCTTCCTATGCATAGAAAGAGGGACAAAATGGGGCAGGAGACACAGAGAAGAAAGTGTTCTTGGCTAAGTCAATCTTGTCAGGCTAGTTTAACAGGGTTAAAAAGCCTTCCTAGCGTAAATAACTGGGAATACTACACACATGGCTTCGAAGAGCTTAGCCTGCATCTTGCTGGACCCCCCAGCCAACATATGCAATGCTCCTGCCACTAAGCCCTACTGTCTTCCTCTGCATCTGCTACCTATAGCCATGGTATAGCTGAAGGAGGGACCTACAGGTACTGTGGTGCCACTGCTCCCTGCAGTGCTCTCCCCTCCAGCTCAGGCACAGAGGGAAACACTGAGCACTTTGAATTCACCTACACATCAGAAAATCAGCACAAAATTCGTTCATCATCCAAATAAAAACATTAAGAACAGTGGTGTTATTTCAGATTTTTGGGGTCCGTGTAGCACAGTAATCTGTCTGCAGCAGTGACCACAAACCGAGCCCTACAGAAGAGCAAGAGCAGGCCAAGCATACGTGATCTTTCCTGCAAGTCTTCTTCCAGCCTCCAACCACTTTCAGCTCAAGGGACTCCTTGAGCCTGATGTAGTTTGCCCAGTGGCGGACCTCTCTTCCGGGTGCTTGTCCAGTCTTCCCTTGAACGCCTGCAAAAACTTCTGCAATTATCACACCCTTTGGCAAAGAGTTTCACAGATCTAGTATTTTGCTGCATGAAGAAATATCTGCTTTTGTTCTGAAAATGGCTTCTACAGCTTTGTTTAACAATTGCTACCTCTTGCATTGGAAGAGACAGTGAGCAGTCCACCCCTACCCGCTCTCTCCAGACCATCTGGGATTTTATAGACCTGAATCAGAGACCCCCACAGTGGTCTCTTTGCCTGAGCCTGAGCCTCCTCAGACAGAAGCTGAGTATCACACTTATGTTTTGGCTGCTCGTTTCCAAGGGATTAGGGAATTTACTAAAACGTCCTTGTTGCCCAGGCTCCCTGCACATCCTCACCGCAAAACTTCACCCCACACTCACTGGTTGGACACTGAACGTGCTGAAGGTAACATTCACGCAAAGCTTGGTGTGGGCCAATTAAATATTTAATCGCCAGTGTGTCCGTGCTCTACCACGACATGTAGAAACCCACCCTCCTGCTTCGGTAATTGTCCCAGCCACCTACAACACAGCGTGCTCAACACAGCTGCCTGACCATGAAGTCCAACACCTGCCCTCCATGGGCACATCTGCAGGCAGACCTGCCCTGCAGGAGTACTCATTCAGGGAACTCAGACTGCTAAAATAAAGCATGTATGTTCCTAAAATTGAATGGACATTTGGAAAAAATAGGGTTCCGTCTTGATCCAGTCTCCACTTTAGTCTACTTCTCATGAATATTGTGTATTATTTTCTCCTTGGATATTGGTTTTATGGAGCCTCTGCACCTTTGTTGCACAGCTCTCAGGTACACCATCTACTTGATAATTTTTCCAAACATACTGGTTTCATTGGCGCTTGGTACTCCGTGAAGTAGAAAAAGATTTTGCTTTATTTGGTGTACTACACTTGGGCTATCAAAGCTAAGATGCACTTGCTAGCTTTTAGTTATACTACCTGAAATCATGTCTCCCTTCCATCACATAATTCTGCCAGATTTTCATTTGACTTATGTTTTAATTTCAATTAGCTGTAAGAGTCAGCCAGAAAGTGGACTTTTTAATGATATGAACATCACCAACACCGTGAGCACTCATGTGCTTATTGTTATCTGCAAATGTCTGCATGGGATGCTACTGAGCTAAATAACCCAACTGACTGGAGACTCTGAGCGTTTCAGTTGCCCTCTGAAAGCTGAAAGTTCAGGATGAGGTCAGCAGATTTTTTTAAAAGCTGGCTTCCTAAGGAATGACTTCTAATACTTCATGTTTTTGCTATTTTAACTCCTCTCAGTAAGTGGTCTGTGATGGAAATTCTGCCTGATCATGCAGGTCTTGTGCAGGCAACATACTTTCAATTGATTTTACATCCATTCATCAGAATGATTGGCTTTAAAAACTGATTTTATGTCTAGCTAGAACATGACCAAATAGGTTTAAACCAGGTACCCTGCATTTGCAATGCACCATATGGCTACCTGGTTTTAACCTCCTGTACTGGGAGGGGAGGGCATTTTTTTATTGTTTACAGCAGGGGCAGCTCATCATAACCACATCTGTAAAAAACAGCTTGGCCAGCTGTATTCCTCGCAGGTCTGTGTGTGCTAAGGCATCCCAAGAACATGTCGTGCCCTGCTAACTAGGCAGACCTTCCAGGCACCTGCTCCCCTGCTGAGGCAGGGCCACCCGGCTCCGAGAGTTAGCACTGGCAACCTAAAGAGGAGCAGCTGGAGCCAGGAATGAGTATGTGGAGAATGTGGGGACAAAGGTATCAAATACCTCAGGTTAACTGGCAATCAATTAAAGCTGATGTCTAGGCAAGCTCTGAGTATGTTGCAAAGTCAGGGCTGAAAGTGGTAGATGCTGAGGGCTCACCCCTCTGCAACTTTAAAGTGAAAGAGAAGATGCTGATATTGTTTCCCAATTATTTACTTATATATTTCTCCTATGTTTTGAGATGTTCCAAAGCAAGTTTAAGATGAGAACAGAGGCCAAAAATAACTCCATGGCAGCACCCTTGATAGGGGTGACTTGGTCAGTGTCACTCCTATTGGCATGGGTGTTTTGAAAACAATATGGTGACAGACACAGCAGAGGAAGATTTTACAGCTCGAAAAGTGCAACAAAGGGATACCCCTGCTAGCCACCACTCATAGTCTTCCCCTCCAGTCTTAGACGATCACAATATTGCTCTTGTTTCCCGCAGAGACCTGCCTGAGCGGCAGTGCTAAATGCTCCACGTAGCCCCACAGGATCCCTGCCGAGAGAGACTGCTGGAGAAACAGCCTGGACGGGACAATCACTTACGTACACTCACAGGTGGGCTTTGCACAGCCGTGGCCCTGGTCCTGCAGCAGAGCTAGTCTCAAGTTAATAATGGCGTGTTTAGCATATTACACAAGCATTCACTCCTGCTTCTTCACCGGCGTCCATTCTTCCGCTTTGTGATAGCCACTCCTTTTCTCATTTGATTTCACGCGCCGCAGGAGCATGGGTCCCATGGGCATCAGCGTTCCCTCCCCAGCCCCACAGCAGTGACCCCGTGCTTCCTGGGTTAGGACCCGTATGCTGCTCGAGCAGCCTTTCTTCTGGATTCAAATTACTAAGATCAAAAGTTCAGCAGGTTCAATCCTCGCTCGGTCTGCTAACGTATTCATTTGTTCCAGTGACCTGCCAGGTCTTCAGCAGTCCTACCAAACCCACGAGAAGATCCTCGGCTCTCTTCAGAGCTGGTCTGTCCTGCGCAAGCACAAACCGAGGGGCTGCTTTGGAGGGAGAGCAGAGACGGGGGGCTAGCAAAGGATCAGAAAAAACCGTTTCGAACCAGCAAGTTACCATTAAAGAATGCTGCCCACTTATGTAGAAAAACTGGGTGCCAGCCGCTCACCGACCCTGTTATTCAAGTTCTGCAGCCTGCAGGAAAGAGCTCCCAGAATTAGCTCTCCCAATCTGGTGGTGAGACACCTCTGATGTCTGAAACGTGTTTGCCTTGGGGTTGTTAAATACCTGCTCCATGTGATTGGACTAATTAAAAGTTTTTAGCCAAACAAATCCCTGTTTGTGAAGGTATAAAAGCTAAGAGGATTAGATGTTAGTTAAACTAGACATAACTGAGAAACAAAGTTGTTGCTGTTAATTTTTAAAAATGCTACCCTAGTGCGTGTGGGTGAAAGGAGTGGATAACAAAATTAATCTGTGAAACAAAAGCTCAGATGACAGTTAAATCAGGTATATTCCGCAGAAAAAAGTATCTCCCTTGAATTCAATATTGCCACGTAACAGGAGAAGACTTCGTTCTGCATACAGAAGGCAAAACCAGCTTTAATTAAAATTGTTTGATCTCCAGTACTCTTCTTGTAAAGGAAATGTAGGTATTTTCTATTATTCTATAGCTTTATTACCTTAGCCTGTTGGTATATACAAATAGCGCCAAAAGCTGGCTAAGGACAATGTAACTCCAAACTTTCATCAGCAGGATTGTTTGCTACTAAACTGAGAAAGTGTCCGAGTCTCATTCCTCTTGTACTGACCAGCTGGGAAGTCAGTGGCTCTCGATGACTTTCCACCCCGTCCTTCCAAGTGTCTTGGTTATAAAGAATCGGCTTCTTTTGTGTTTCCACGGGAATCAGAAGTCAACTGTTTTCTTCCACCAATAAGGAACTGCTTGCAATAGCATCCCCAGTAAGGATAGATTAGGGAAAACGGAATCTAGATCCACAGCGTATTTGTGCTGAACAAACGTTCCCTCCCTACCAAAAAAAACCAACAAAAATAGGCCACTGGAGCCTCCAGACTCCTCCTCCCCCTCCGAAAACACACTTGTATGCCGGCTTGAAGTTCTTGACTTTACTCCCAGTGAGACTGTTTGGTTCGGCAGCAGCCTGCAACCCTCACCATCAGCATCTGCTGCTACCTCTCATTCTGCCTTGTTTCACTGCTTCTTCCCGGGCAGACATCCCACGGATCGCAGGGTTTTATCTTGATGGTTCCATTCTCCCCTACCAGCCTCATTCTGTAATACTTGCTAATGCTGGTAGCACTAATTATACTTCTATTTGAATGTAAATACTTTGCTTGGGGACATAATAAGTATACACCTGATTTTGGAGCCTCTGAAAGAAGGCTGTTGTGCTGATCAGTGCCAATAAGGAAGGGGGAGATGTGAGAACTACCTCTACAGAAGTAAATTAAGTTAAATCACATCAGCGAGCATTCCTGGGCACTGGAGAATGATTGCACCCTTTAAGGGTCAGAACAGCCCCTCACACACTTCGGGCCCACGTCATTTAAATACCACTTGCCCAAACCAGAGGGCAAATACCGCTCTCCCAGGCGCAGGCTGGGGGTGAGGATGAGCTCTGGATCGTTCCTAACACGCAGTTTGGGTGCAGCCGCTCGGTTTTGGCGGGGGAGACAGCATCCTCCTCTGCAGGCAATCAGCCTCCATGCCAGGGAGCGATTCTGGGCACGCTTAATTTACTAGCAGACATGTAGCTAATGGAGAAGAGAGATAGAAAACCAAACTCCTTCTTTAACAACCAAAATAAAGAAATCTTTTACATCTGGAAATATTGAGCCAGATGATCAAATAATTAGCACTGCAACAAGTTTGTACTGCCTGCAGCTAGAAGAACTGCTCTCTATGGAAGCAGGAATGTGGCTGAGCCTGCAAAAACGCGATAAGGGATCTATACCTAATATTTTTGGATGGTCTGCGTATGTCAAAGGTATGTTTCCACGGAGCTGAAAGAGCATTCAGGATTAAACACCCGTGTAAAAACTTCCTACTCAAACCAGCTGAGGATGGCTTGGCCATCAAGTGCCAGTGCCACATATTTACTCCTTCTGGGGAGGTGAAAGTATCAAAAGTAGAGGTGTGTAAACAACCTTTTTTCTTTCTATCGCAAAGTGACCCTGGAAACAACAATAACAAAGATTCTTTTTTCTCACCTTTCTCGACAAAATAAAAAAATAAATTTCAGTTTGATTTTTTTTCTGTAGTGCTTATTTAAAATTTCCTACAATTTCCACATAAGGTGCTCCAAATTGAAAAGCAGAAATATTTTCCTTGGAATTTTTATTTTTACACAGATCAGATCATTTTGCAAACTTGACACAAAATTACAAGTAGTTTTATTTTTACAAGATCTTCACTTTTTGGTGACTATTGTGCTGTTTCTACAGGTTTTTTTCGCCAGCTGGAATCCTGATGAGCTAGCATATTGTAAGGAAAAAAAGTACAGGTACGGATTTCTATGCTGATATTTCATCACATGTGTGGGCTGATGCTGGCTGTAGGTATGAAATACAAATTTAGTATATACTTTAGTATATATATACAAGATATATATATCTTGCTGATCTAGTAGAAGGATTAAATAACGCATCTCCTGGCCCTTTTACAGAAGGATGATTCAAGCAATCCGTAGGTTCCTAGGCTGCTGCACAAGATCACAGCCTGATCACACGTGTATGATGGCATAAATAGATGAATAATAGCAACTGCATCTTCAGTCCCACCCACATTTCATCTTATTTTTTTAAATCACATAACACCTACACACAATGCTTGGCTAAGGCTCACAAACACAGAGTACAAGAAAATCAATATATTGTTTTTTGTGTTTGTGTACCTCAGGAGGAAATAATAGCTGGGGTTTCTTTTTCTTTTTTTTTTTTCTTCTTTTAAGGAAATAAATCTGAGGAAACAGCAGGCAAGTGGTGAAAGCCATTAGTTGCCATGGGATTTCAAAAGGTAAGTCCTTGCACAAGTGCATGGGTGATTGGACTGCAGTGGGACACTAAAATACTGCTGCCTGGCTTCCCAGTCGGGCTGCGGTTGGCTCCAGCACACGCCATGACCTTGCCTCTTTTGAGAACTGGAAGAGTATTGCCCTTGACTTGAATGGAGGCAGGATCAAGCCCTACCCAGAAAGTTTCATACGCTACGTGTCGTATGTGCATGCCAGCATTATGCAACGGGGTGAAAAATGAAAACCTGTCAGGCACAGAACTGGTGCACTCAAGGACATACTCTTATTTGTTTTGCAGCTTTGCCACTCTAACAGGGATTAACAATGTGCCATTGATAGCTGCCATGATAAAGTCAATCAAAACGCCTCATTTTTTAACTTTCAGAACACGATCTAAACTTTTGAGGGAATTGGCTTGCTTGGCCTGAAGGTTTTATTTAAAAAAAAAAAATTAAACTGAGAAAGCATTTACTTTTTCCAGCCTTCTCTCTCCACTTTTCCCCTCCTTTGTCCCCCAGCTAACACAACAGAAGATTGAATTCACCTCCCAATTCCTTTATTATTTATTTTTTCAACCAAGTCGGTAGGTATTGTAAGTCGCCAACCTTTGCTTTCTGGAAATTCTTCGGTGTATTACTGCATAGCAGAGTGGTGTGACAAGGATAAAGAGATTAGAAGTAATTTCATATAACTCCTTCTTCTGTCAAAATCTGCAGAGGGCTTTTGCTGGTAACTCCGAGTGTTGCTGAAATTCTTCATTAAAAACTTTCAATATACGGGCAGGAAATTTCTAAGCACTAAGACACAGAGTAACCAAAACAGAGAGAGAGGAGGAATATTAAACCGAAGTCCAAAGAGAGAGAGAATACAAAGGAAAAAAACCTGCTCAAGTACAACAATAATAATGCATGTTATCTCCAAGGGGGTTGGCGCCAATTCAGCTTTGAAAGCCAGAAAACCACGTGCTGATTGTCACCAATTTCAAGTAACTAGGCATAACCAGTGCAGACACAGGCTGTCACCATTAGACAGCCAAGGTGGCTGTGGGCTGCTGCTGGATGGTCACTACTGCAGGTTGCAGTGGCTCACATAAAATGCAGGCTGTGTTTCCCTGTACGTTGTACCACTGTGTAACCTATATAGGCACAATCTGGCCAGCACAGCTTGTTCAGGACCTCCACCCCCAAGTGAAATAAATTCTCTCCATGGCAGGCATTTGCCAGTACAACTGCAGATTCATGAGGAGGTTTTCCTGGTAAGGTTGTCGGGTATGACCCCTAGTTTTGTATTGTTTGGGGGGCAGAACAAGGAGAAGGAGTAAATACGATCTGGCTGACAGAGCTGGGCCAGCCAACGCTTGCACTGTAGACCTGACCAAAGCTTTGAAGATGAAAAGAAGGCGGCTTGCATTCTCTGTGATCACCCCATTAAATGAACAGAAGAATGGGCAGACATGAAATGATAATGTCAGTCCTGCACTTTTTGAAATGTTACTATGTGTTATAAAGCTATCGTCATGCATCGCAGGTCCTCCTCAAAGCCGGTGACCTTGCAAAGGAACAGAGAAAGAACCAATGAGCATGGGCGCAGGTGCATGAAAGGGAATGTGCTGCTACCACACCGGGTTAGGAGAAGAGTTTAAATGCTGTCTCCCCTATTACAGGGGTGCAAACTCTTCTTCTGCCTTTTTTTTTTTTGTCCTTTTCTCTGTTTGTGAATCATCCACCCACTAGTTTTCATAAGCATGTTCACAATGTGGGCTTGCCCAATGAAGGCTGCAGCGTGATCCGCTGCGTTTCAGCCTACTTGGGACAGTAGGTTTCATCCTTATCTTCAGCCATTTGCTACGCGTGAGGGAGGTTGCTCTGCATGCTTTGTTTCCGACTCTGGATTTCAAGCTCGTTGATGAGGGGCTGCCTTTCCCTCCAGTGTCTGTGGTACCCAGTGCAACGGGCATCTTTCATTCGTCCGCTTCTGCTTCAGAACAATGCATTAAAAGAACCGAATCCTTGCCAGTTGACGCTGGCTGGGACATGTAATGCATTCAGGCTCTGATCCTGCACCTTTCAAGTCATTGAGACTTTTGGGATGGCTCTAGGGGAGAGGAAGCAGTCCCCTTGCATTGCTGTGCCTCAGCCCTGGCCTGTCTGAAGGCAAAGTGCGAAGCAGCGACAGCACTGTGCCGTGGGCTCCTCGAGTCCACAGTCCCATCATCTCGGTCTCCTACCAATGTCCTGGTCCTCGCCTGAAAACAGCTTAACTTCAGGTAACTATCACTTGCAATTATCATCCACCAGGAAAAGGAGAGCCAAACACCCTAGCAGTGCAGGGTAGATTGCTACAATGGACTCCTGCTTTTACAGACCATTTTTATTAAACAGATCTCTGGAAGAGGTGTAATGTGGTGGTCAGAGCCATGCTGAGGCCAGAGCCGTTCACTAAGCGAGGAAATGTCGAATGCTAGGAGACCTAGCAAGGGCAATATCCTAGTCCTCAGCGCTCTTCTCACTATTTGTCTTCCGTAATCTCTTCCTTCTTTATCCTCCTATCTTTTCTTATCATGCTAAGGACACCAGCCTCATTTATCTTTTCCACAGGCTGTTCTTCCAGCTGTAACAATGTCAGTGAAAGAGGCTAGCCCTGCAAGACACTGGTCACCTGCCCTGCTGGGCCAGGCTCATCAGCTCTCCAGCCTGCCAGTGGGGTGCATGTGGGGATGCATCCAGAATGAACCTGAAACCAGCCCCTAAACCAGTGCAATTCAGAGCGTGGCTGACTCCCGCCCGTGAGGAGCTGGTGTTCACTCCTACCTCTTTTACCCAAAGGATGTGCAGTGTTGTGGATAAAACACAGAAACAGGCCATGGCGCAGACATGACATCCTGGGATTCCTCCTTCCCAGCCCAAAACCTAATCAGCCGTTGGCGGTGAGGATGTCTCTTCTTGTGGTTTCTCCCCCCAGCCCCGCAGCTCCCAGCCATGCAACAGCAGGGGGCCGGTGCCACCCCATCCAGCCGCTTGCCCCCAGGCATGCACCCCAACACAGGCTCTCCAGACCAGAAGGGACTGAAACGTTGTGGTGCTTTCCCTGGGTACCCTCCATCCTGACAAGAAGTACCACTGCCCTCAACCCTGTGTTTCACCTGTGTTGGTGAAGGTGCCAACTTGGGTCTGGAAGAATGCTGCAGACCCATGCACGGGAACGTGAGCGCTGCAATGTGCTGCTCCCCACTGAGAAGGGTCAGAGGTTCCCTGGAGCACCCAATATTTGGAAGCTGGGTGCTGCAAATTGGATCCCACACTGCCCCAGACCCTCACGGGAGACAGTAGCCTCCTTCGCTCACCGTGCGGTGCAGAGGGTGGCCCTGCTCCAGCAGAGAAGCTGGGCTTGGGCGCTGACGGTGGCTGCTCTCCCCACCACTCTCCCTGAGATGTCGGAGGGGACGTGGTGCCTGATGCACTGTGAGAAAGGGGAACTTGTAGCTAAAGCAGATAAACAGGCTCTTGATTACTGCTTTCTGTCCTCGCTCTGCACATGGATCTTGTGTATCACTGGCCAAGTCATTTAAACCAATGGTACAGAGGGTCACCAACTGCATGTTCCTTATTTTGGGGTGGGAACATTTTCTGATCTGCAATTTGCTTGCAGAAGCAAAGAGCGCTTAAAACTGCAAGTGAGCTCGCTGGGAAATGCACTTTGAAAATGTGGATCTTAAGCAAAGTTAGGTTTTCTGGAAAATAGAGTCATAAGGCAAGCAGTGCGACTGACTCATGGTGCTAGCTGAAGGGCAAAAAAAAAAGAAAAAAAGGAGGCAATTTATTTTGCCCCAAAGCAAACATTTCATTTCTGGATTCTCTATCCCATTTTTATTGTTACAGTTCATCAAATTTTTAAAAGAAATGTCATTCTAAAGCAAAAAAATGTGGTTGCATTATTTGGAAAATGTGGAAATAACACTTCAACTTATTTGAATATGTTTATTTCTGTTCACCCAAAATAACCTGCTAAGCTTGACATAAATCTATAGCTAGAGCTTGTTAATCCTAAAGCATATTTTTCAGTGAAGATGACCTTTAACTAAAAAAGTTCACCTGTGCCTGGCCCTGACATCCTAAATTGTACACTCAAAACTATGGTAAACTTTTTAATTTACATTCTGCGTCCCTATTTTTTTAGTAAATAAATATGAAATGCTTGTTATGCAGATTATCTCATTACTGCTTGTGAAGTATTTAAACACTATGGATGAACACCATTAAAAAGCCAAAGAGTAGTAAATCTCTCTTTAGAGCAAAAAAATGCAAGAGCATGAACCATTTACATCCTGAACAGCAGAAGAAAAAAAAAAAAAAATCTAAATTAAATTGCTCACTGACCACCTTCCTTTTCATACATGGTATAACGAAAGGATCCTACAAAAAAAATCAATGGTACTGAATGTGTCAAAAAACCAGGATCATACTATAATATTACATACCAGAAGGCAAATTAGGATTGTGCAGACTATAAATCTGGCACTACCTGAATTACACACCTCATATTTTTTCTGAGTAGGATATCTGAATTACACACTTCATATTTTTTCTGAGTCTGTGCGCTGTTTCCTAAGCTTTTATGTTTTTTTTTTTTGATGCAAACTGAAACCCAATCCCAGATTCCATCATGTGGCATCCTACTGATGTGTGTGTCATCCGGAGGGGTAGCACATGAGATTTACTGCACAGACTTCTGTGTCTGTCACGAAGTAACTGAGTAAATCACAGAGGCAGGGCAGCAGCCCAGCCCAGCCTTTGCTGGCAGCAGCAGCAGGAGAGGGAATAGGCAGGAGCCGGGAGGCTCCTTCCAGCCTCCCGAGGGAAAGGTTTTTTCCCGAGGAAAAAATCCCGGATTCATAACCCCAAGTGCTCCGGCTCAGCTCAGTCCAGGCTCCTTGGACGACGTGCCCCCAGCTCCCTCCCCACCCTTGTCGAACACCAGTGCCTGTTTCTTTGCTCCCTTTACCTTTAGGTGCCCTATACCCTGCTCTCAAGCTCCAGCGTTGAGAGACTAGCAGCCTCGTATCACACCTGCAACTGAAGTCTTGCTCAGATTGGAGCATATGCAGCATGAATGGTGGTTTCTGGGACTTGGATGTTAAAAGCTGAAGTCTCCACTAAGCGCATGGAAACTGTGGTTTTCAAAGGTAATCTGGGTACCTCTGCACAAGACCCACTTCCCTGCTAAAGGTCAAGACACTGCCCTAGGAAGAGGTTGCAAAAATTTGAAAAGAGCAAATTCTCAAATTTTGATTTTCAGAAACGGTCAAATCATTTTAATTTAAGCAATTGTCAGGCCTCTATTCAGGCAAATGCAGAACAATTCACATGCCTCAGTGGACATTTTGCTGTGCAATGTTTCAAACCAGGGACTTAAACCTTTGCAAAATTAGGAGAAAATTAAAATAGTCTCCTGTTAGAATACGAAGGGCATCCTTATTAACCAGATCTGCTGTCTTCTTCCTTTCACATCTGCTCGTACAATGGGAACTTTGGGATGCAAAGTCTGATGCACTTGGAGTAGTTACAGTCCCAGATCTCTGTAGATTATATGGCATGCACAGTTTTTTCTGGAGTGGGCTACAACAGTTATATCTATTTATTAATACTAAAGCTTCAGGCCCTTTAGCAGTGCATTTCAAACTGCTTCTCCAAAAGCTGTGATCCAAAGCAGAAACCCGGGACTTGTCACAACCAGCACCCTGGAGACTCCCGCATCTCCCCCAGCCCTGGGGTTTCACAGCAAGTGCCACTCACCCGCTCTGGCAGCGGGACTTGGCTTCACAGGGGCGCAGCTGGAGCACGGAACGGAGCCTGCTGGGCAGTTCCCCACCCTCCCTCCACGGCTTGCGCCATTGGTGACTACAAAGACCTACGTGGCACTGGCAGCACTTCTCAAAGGCCCCCTTGCCCCAGGGCCGTGGGGCTGCTGAGGACATGAAGGAAGGAGGGCTGAGGCAGGGAGCCCAGGGGGTGCCGGGGGTTTGGGTTAGGTGTCCAGCCGATCGGCACCTTCCCTCATCCCTCCCCGAGGGCTCTCCCAGCACAACTGCCCATGCACAACTGCCCAACCCTATCAAAATGGAGGCGTAAACCAAACACACACAAAAAACTCACAGATCTGCCATAGCTCCCCAAAGATCGGCCACAGCAGATCCTGCTGCAAGACCTCACAACCAGATGGGGGACGTGAACCCAGGTCTCCTAAGCTTTATACTGGTGCCTTTCCTGCAAAACCAGTCATTTGTATACTTTTTGCTTCTTGCCTGGCTTGTTCTACACCCTATTGCATGTATCCATGCAGTAGTATGTGTGAACTCAGAAGAAACCTTTTTAATAGTGATTGACATTTGCAAGAGCTTTGAGAATGCAATGATTTTGGCATAGGTTACTTTCCAGG
The DNA here is from genome assembly GCF_964195595.1 of Calonectris borealis. NCBI lineage: Eukaryota > Metazoa > Chordata > Aves > Procellariiformes > Procellariidae > Calonectris > Calonectris borealis. The sequence goes on from NC_134315.1 coordinate 27,084,714, forward strand.
TAAGGATTAACAAACCGATGAGTTAACAACCAACTGATGTTCTTTGTTTAAAACAGGCCGCATTTCAAAATGGAGGCAGCTTTCAGATTTTTTTGCAGAAAGATTGTGCTTTGATTTGGAAATAGAGAAGCACAGCAAGGATTGCAACACGAAACAGATAAGATTAGATGAAGAGGAAATGTGATAGAAATGGTTTGGATCTATAGAAGGAGCAATTAAATGCTGTTCATCTCACATTGTTCATGTTGCAGTGCTTGTTTTAGGAGACACATAGGCAGTGCCCCCTTGTCAGAGGTAAGACAGAAGCTAAGCCCTTCTTGCATTTTGGCATCGTGGCTGGAACTCAGCTTTGAACAATGTAGAAACGCAGTGAAAACGAAAGCCTGGTTCCTTCACCTTGCATGTCATTCAGAGCTCCCAAGGTTGGCGCGGAGAGGGTTCATCCCTTCTACTTTTCCATGGTACCAGCATCTCTGCATCCAGCTGTGTAGCACTCTGAACTGGCTTGCGTATGCCCTGGTGCTCCACAGACCCCTTGCTCAGCAATCCCTCATTTCGCATCCTTGCAAACATGCATTCTGCTCCAGGATCCCCGGCCATGGACTCAAACTCACTGATGGACACAGGCAGAGCAAGTGGAGAGCGTGGAGGCCCCAGAAACAGGCACCCATGCCAGAAGGCGAAGGCGGACATCATAGGATGGGGAAGCAGTGAGTCAGCGGTAGGCGCTGCATGCTGACTGCTGTATTGCACCGTATGGATGGAGTCCGGCCACCGAGGAGTTTCGATCCTGTGGTTTTGGCTGAGTTTTGCTTTGAACCCAGAACTCAGAAAGAAACTTGCACAACAACAACTAGCAAGCTTATCTAATCCTCTTTGCACCGGCCTTAGCTCTGGGAAGGGTTTGTACGACTAGGGTACGACTACATGCATGGGGACAGATAGCCTCCTATCTGCCCTGTGGTAGCGTGATTACAGCTCCCAAACTACAGCAGGATCCTTTCTGATTACTTTGGAGTACAAGAAAAAAAGAACATACAGTTGTCTATGTATTAAAAACATGAAGGTGTGTCCAAAGATATTATAAACTTACACCCCAGCTTACAACTCGCCTGAGCAGTCTGTGCCTTGCTTACCCGCAGCATTCACGGAGAGCTGTGGTCTTTAACTGATTTTTGCTATTACCAGTGAGAAACTTTACTGCAAATCTAACCTTCTAGGCTTACAGATACATGGCATTTTTCATTCAACTAAGTTTATCACACTGTCCATAGGTAAGTAGACTGCAATTTTCCTTTCATTTTCTTTGGAGACCCTGTATTTTTTACACAACTTATTTATTTGGAAAAAACTGTTGTGCCTGTTGGAAAATATAAAGAGGGAGAGATGCTTCATGCTAGAAGCAGGTGCATCCCTATCACCTCTTGTATATATGCAGTATGTTCTTTAACAGCCTGTCTCCTATGGCACTCCTCAAGAGTGCATTTCTAGCGTTTCACAAGAGGAGAAGAAAAAAATATGTATTTCCTATCTATTGGTGGGGAAAGTATGGCACAGTGAGGGAAAATGATCCCATCAAGATCATCCCTCTAAACCAGAGACAAAGATGGTAACTAAGCTGACTGACAGCTGATTGACAGTGCTTTGGGAATTCAAAATCCAGCACTGGGACTGATTTGTGTTGATACCTGCTGTGCATGTACAGAGAAGCCTACATCTGTTCAGAAGCGGCAAGGTATTCCCCAAAGAGCTGCAAAGTTAGACTTACCAAAGCCTTGTCCTCTGCGCCTATAGAGGTACAGAGCACTTCTACTGACTTCACTGATACCAGTGATCACTGATACCGGTGTAGAAGAAAGGCTACTATTTGCACAAGCAGTGCAATAACATATAAATATCTAAAACAAAAAAAATGAATGTTTATATATTTATGTAAATATACAAATATAAATAACATACTTCTCCTTTCTCTTTTTTTTTTTTTTTTTTTTGAAACTCAGCAATCTACAGATGGAAATGCCAGGATCTGCCTCAGATTTCAGCCTCCTCGGTAAAGCCACAAGCTGAGGCTGGTCAAACAGGCTCAGCCCTCCGCTGTGTTGCTTTACCAATGGGATGGACACCACAACAGTGCCAACAGCCTGCTCCCAGCAACCCCCCAGCCCAGGGGCTACAGGATCACGGGTAACACACCTCTCTCAAGTCCCTGCCGTGTTTTAATGGTGCCTCTCTTCCCGCTAGCACACCACCACAAACCTGTCTTTGGGAGATGACAGGAATCAAAAAGTTAAAACTCCAGATAATGCTGTAGGTAGAGGGAAAAAAAGCCCTGGAACTGCTCTGTGAGCAAAACAGCCGCTTGCCCTGGGCTTTTCTCATTCTGATGGGAAAGCCAACAGCCAAGGCCACCAATGCCTCCAGTTTAGCAATACTTAACTGCACTTACTCAGGGCTTCTGGCAGTTCATTCCACATCCCTCAGAGCTGTAGGTTTTATACAGTGCCCCATATATCAACCAGACAGTGAGCTGATAAACTTTCCCGAGGCAGGTGGCCATGGGAATGGCCAGGAATTTGCACAGGAATTTCGACAGGAATTTTCTTACTTAGACTCATAAGGTCAGCAGACAGTAAAAACTAAAATTGTTTGTCAGTCTGTCTTGCTGCTTATCAGGAATGTAAGCTTGCAGACAAATACCTGCAGAAACCCAGAATTTTCGAGAGAAATAAAAATTGAACGTGGGAAGACATGGTCTCTGATCTTCTCAGAATCTCAAATAAGGACCTGCAAATACCCATGGTAAAGCATGGGTCAGACAAAAGACCTTCCAATACCAGGAAGGGCTCCAGGGGCTGCAGGCTGGCACGTTACAAGGCAGCGAGGAGCAGAGCGTGTTCAGGAGCCGCTACTCATCTTGGACCGCGTTCCCACTGATCACCCACAACAGGAGGCAGAGAACCCTCCTGGCATACCAGACACCCCCCGCCACCCCTGTGGCGCTTGGGAAGATTTATTCTGCACACATACAGTCTGACCTGTGTGACTCACACAGGTAAGACGAGACTTGGGACTTCAGTATGTGGAAGAAGCACGTAGAAACCTTTTTGTTTAGTATTGCTCAATACAATTAGCTTCTATGAAAAATCACTTTTTTTTTCCTTCCTTGCAGGACAATCATGGCCTGTTTGGACCATGCCCAGGCTGAAGCCTGCTCCTGGGCCCTGGGGTTGTGCAGCACTGCCAGGTATGTCTGCAGCCATCCCGGACCTGGGTGCTGGGGTGCTTGCTTATCAGCAGCATCTCCTTGCTCTGTTTACTTCGTAAACATTAAGTAAGATGCCACAGACGGCAGCAACAATAGGCACGTTCAGATCACCTTGATCCAACCTGAGGCACCTCCAGCTTCCCATCCATCCAACGCACATTCAGCAAGTCAGATAAGGTAGGTCTTTTCTTGCGCACTTCATGAGGCCAAGAAGCAAAAGGACAAAGTCAATCTTCAAGATCCACAGACTGTACTGCAATCCGAAAAGTTTGAACATCCACCCATGAAATCTCTCTCTACTTGTAGCTTTACCTGCGACTATGCTCCTGTGAGCTTCAGGAACCTTATTAGTGCTATCTTTAATGGGAATACTAATGACAGTGAAATGCTTCCTGCAAGGACTAGCACTCACATTAGGATGTGGGTACCAGTGCATGAACTCTGGTGAAATTGCAGCATGCGCAGCCAACAGAAATTTTACTGCCAAAACCATGCACATGACGGGGACATGGCCTAAAGTCATGTTAATAATGTGAGCATTTTATTAAGGTGAGCTGAACGTGCTCTTTTGTTGTAAAAACATCTTGAGGACATGTCCCTGCGTGCACATTCGTGTTTGACTCTATCTTTCCTCCTTGCCTTTGGTGCCTTTTTTCCCAGCTCTGGCTTTTCCTCCCTCCCCAGCCCTGAAAGCTCCCGCAGTCGCACCCTCTATTTCTCACTCCAGCACACACTCCAGCTTTAAAGACCTCAGTTAGCCACAGTCTCTTCACACTTCCCTCCCTCCAGGTCCTGAAACCTCGTTGCTTCAGCAACAAGGCTTTCAAACCCTAATGAAGCATCTCTGTCTCAGATTTTCCCCTAACTGGGATCAGGCTATGCTCAGTGGGGTGATCTTTTCCTCCCTTCCTCCCTCCTTCTCCTCTCTACCAGGATCCCTTACTTCTCATTTCTCAATCACTCCCTTCCCTTCCCAGCCCTGCAGACACCTCCCTTTCACCCAAGTCCTCCACCTTCCTCCTTCTGTTTTGATTCTCTGTTTTCCTCTTCTTACTGTTGCTAATTTATGCCTATGACCTGTATCACCCCCTCATCATGCTGTGTCCATCTCACCTATTCCCTTCCTCTGCTGCCCTGGTCTTTTTCTTTTACTCATAAAAAAGGCCGTTTATTCGGCAAGCAGTGCTCAGACTCCAGGCTCTTTGCTGCTGAATTTCCCCTGCACTAACCTTCAAGTGGTTCCATTCAGCACCATCCATTAGCCTCCCCCATTATGTCCCACCATTCAGCCTTTCTGTGATTTCCACTCCATCAACCCTGATGACTTCTCTTTTGCTTTTAACCCTCGTCTTTCTACCAAGTTCAATTGCAAATTCTCCCTATACTTCAATTTCCTTCAGTTTGCTTTCCCATCAATATCCAGCACAGCTGATGCCCCTCACCCGCTTTTTCCGCTATCTTCTGAAAGACTGCCTGCTGAAAGCCTAGCCATCCCTTCCAGCTCAACATGAATAAAACAGAGTCCCTAATACCCCCGCTCTGAAGGGATATCCGAAATCTCTTTTCTCTCCTTTCCTCAGTGACAATTACTGCTCTGTTTGCAGACAGGGCACAGTTTTTATTTGGGCAGCCTTCCTTTCAAGGTACAGCTAAGATCTGTTGATGCTTTCCACTTACACGTCCAAGACATTGCCTATTCTATCTGCCCTCATAGCTAAACCACTCCTCCAGGGTCTCACCCTCGCATTATCTCAGTAATAGCGACATCCTTTTCTCTGCTTTCATAATTGCAATCTTGATCCACTGTTTTATCTTCCAAATGCGATTACAAGGGTCATTTTCATAGCCTGATGCTTCGAGTGTGCTACTCATTTTTGTGCTTCTGTTGACCAGCTCTCCAGTCCCTAACAAATAAAATACAAGGCATCCTTACACACAGCACTTGTGCAGGCAGGCAGAGCTGAGTGACAAATGGGTGCCTTTTGCAGCTTTTGAACCCAATTTATACTTCTCATCAAGTACCTTTTCTGTTTTCCCTCGTAATTCCTCCCTGGGAGATCTCCCTGGTCACAACTGCAGAGAAACTTTGCTCATGTCTCCTAAATTCCTTCTAAAATCTCTCCCTTGCTGCTGAAATAGTGCAACAGCAGCCAGGCTGCCGGCGTGCTGCGCCTGCTCTGTACCCAGCTGACCCCTCTCACCATTTCCTCATCCTCCACCCTGCGTCTAACCTACCTCTTGCCTCTCGCTGGGTATTTAATGCATAAACCCTGCACGGCGGTGACGGTCCTTCCGCTCCGCCCGCGGAGCAGGTACACACGCAGCAGCAACACCCCGATCAGGAATACCAGGTCTATGACAGTGCAATAAGTAATGACATCTTTAATGTTACTGTGAACTCAACTTGCTGAGGTTGAACCTACACCCTGACTTGTGGTGGAGCTTAATAAGTTTCTCTGATAAAAGACAGAAATGCAGAGGCAGTATTTCAGTTTATTTCAAAGGTAGAACTAAAGTACATCCACTGGGTACTCAAAAGGCCAAACCACGAATGCAAATCCTGAGCTACATCACTTGGGGTGGTGCTTCTCCAGAGTACATCTCCCGATAGCCCCGACATCAGCAAATAGGACAGAGAGCATTTCAGCTGTTAGTGGTTGGTTAAGCCATGTCCACTTTGGAAATAGCTGAAAGTTACTTTTGTATCATGATTCTTGGTAGAGGATTCTCATGCATTTGTAGTTTCTTCCCATCTCGTGCCAAATAAGCCCACCTGTGCTGATTTAGTCTCAGCTTTATGACCAAACTAAGTAAAAGATAACATTCAGGCTCTACATATATTTTGTAAAACACACGCTTAAAAAAATATAAATAACCGCCTCTCTTTTTCAAGTGAAAGCTTGCTTGTGATCACGTCAAATGAAAGACTGGAAAGGGCAAAAATGCCCTCAAATACCAGGTAGTCAGCTTTGCAGTTACTAAGAAGTTGCTTTGCTCTGTTGAGTTTACTGTGTCACCAAAACCCTAACAGCCATAACTATACAAAGCCTGCATTGTCTCAGCAAGGCTACTGAGAAGATGTTCCTGACCTTGGCAAGAGCTAGGTGTACCCAGAAGCATTTTATTGAAAAAAAAAATTACAACAGCAGAAAGAAATATTATTTTAGGCCTCTTACTGGAAAGATAAAGGTCAGAGTCCTTCCTTCTGCTAAAGCAGCATATAAACATATCCTGTTCACAGAAGCCATTTTACAACCTTGAAAATTGCACCTAAAAATCCCCATATGAAACAAATTTCAAAATGACTCGACTACAATATAAGGAAGGATTTGCCTGTTTAGGTCACCGGTAATTTGGAGATCTCAACTTCCTGACGAAGGAGGCAACTACATACACCCATACCCAGGCATGGAGGTAGTCCCTTCATAGTTAGTCTGTCAGACCTGCTTCCTTGCTACAAAGCAAACCTGATCTTTATGTTCATCCAAGTCATTCATTTCTTATTTTCAACAGGAACAGGATCTGGCAACATTTCTTCATAAAGAGCACATATTTTCCCCTATTAAATTTCTCAATAAATCAGAGCAATGTTGATTTGGGAAACCATGCACAGATGATCAGGGCCAGTGGTTTGAATGAAAAAGTCAAGATTACGTTATTGCTTCACCTATCAGTGTAGTATAACACCCGCTGGCGTTTGTCACTCTCATAGTGCTGTGGCCTCCTACAGTAAACCAAAAGGTGCTTGTATGGCCACTCCAGAGTAACCCCCAGATCTTCTTCTCCAGCCGCTCTTTAAAAAAATAAGGTATTAATAAATTTTGAATATGTCATTGCCAACCCAATGACCAGGACTTCAGTATACACTTAAAACCATAAAAATCAATTTCACTGGTTGTCAGAGCCAATAATAGATCTATGATGGTAGAAGTATGAATCACCATCTATGTTGCTGGGATTAAAGATTTTTAATCAGCTACAAAAAAGCATCATTTCCAGCTTTTTACCCAAGTGGTCTTGATTTTCACAGGGGGAAACAGCTGACAGTGGAAAAAAAACATCCCAACAAGCAAGAGCAAACCCCTCTGCCTTCTGTCAGATGCTCTCACAGCTTTCGCAGAAGAGGGTGTAGCATTGCACAGAGTGGTACCAAAGGAGCGAGCGGGCTCTGCCACGTGGAGGAAGCCAAGGCCCCAAAATGAGGGCAGCCCCAAAAGCGGACCCCGGTGCCGGGGAGAGCCCTGCCGAGGCCGGCGAGGTGCAGGCCACGCAGGGTCAAGGCTTCAGACCAAACTGCCACTGAAACAGTATTCCCTGAAGGCTCTGCCATCTCCGCTGGTGGTATTAAATACTTTTATTCCAAGGTTTTCAACTTTTTTTTAATCTGGTGTATTGAAGGCAGCACATTCCTTTACTTTCTAAAACTTCAAACAAAGATTTCGCATCCCGGGCTGCCGCAGGGACACACAGAAACTATTAGCAATTGTATTTACATGCCAGCCAACTCTAAATATTTCCCTAACAACACCTAGGGCCCAGAGCCTGTGTCTCAGAAGATGTCGGTACCCGAAAGCAGGGGAGGGAGCCGAGGTCTCCCCAGGCAGGGGGGCGAGGTGGGAGCACCTGCCCTCAGCTCCCGGCAGGATGCACGGCTGTAAAACAAGCCGGGAGAAAGCCCTCTCCAGGGACGGGAATACGCAGGGGAGCGGGAGAGAGGATGAACGTGCAAGAAAAGTGTTTGTCTCTTCATTTATCTCCCAGACGGCAGCTTGTTAGCGTTTAGCACTCCTGCTACGAGTCTGCCGGACACCAAACAGCGGCGTATTCCCGGCGTTATCTCCCTTTCCTCTCCGAGGCCGCGCGTTGCCTTCCAGGTTTCCAGCTGTACACCAGGCTCCGCTTAACACCGCGGGCGACCTCTCACCCCCGCGGCCTGGCACCTGCGGCGCGCCGGGCCGGGCCCGCAGCCCGCGGCTATCCCGCTGGCAGCCCGCCGGCGCCCGGCCGCTCGCTGCCTCCTGCGTTGCGAAAGACGCCTAGTTCCCCCTCTCGCATCATGTGAACTCGGCTCAACTGGTAAAGAATAATTGCAGGCTTGTCCAAATTATCATTTGCAAAGTCTAGGAGGCACATGAAGGCACCGATATTCAGTTTACGTTAGCCTCAGGCGGCTCGTTTCAGCCTGGTCTTACGCTCCTGCCCTCTGCCAGGTCAGCCCCCTTGAGCTGATAAAAAGTAGGAGGGTTTTTGTGATCTGTTAGGTCCCAGCCCGTCTTTAACTATTATAATACTTTGGCTTTAGCTCAAAGTTTTATTTTAAATTCCTAAGAAGAAATGAGCTGTGTAGCCTTCCCTCTAAAAAAAAAAAAAAAAAACCCAGCTATTTCTTTTAACATGAATAAGGAGTCTCTGGTATTTCTCATCTAATCACACATACCTCAGAGTGCAGGAGATGCTTGACCTCCTGATCGATACATGTATTTTAAACGGTCATCAGAAACTTTTCCCAGATAAGATCCCATTCTTATGCTAACGTCTGTAACACACGGGCAGACAGCAGTCTATCTCGGAGCCCACTTGTCACCTCCCTGTCACTTGTGCCACCACTCTGCGTTCTGCACAAACTACTGTATTTTAAATGTTGAAAAAGAAGAAACAGCCATACAAACAAAATACTCCTTCCAAAATTTCCTCCAAAGACACTAGGCACGTCATGGTGTAGTTTTTCTTTGACACGGAGAAACATACATCTTCTAATTTAAAACTCAAATCTGCAGATCACTTCTCGCTCGGTCCTTATTTAATACCTGCTTTAGCCTCTCATCTGTCGTCTTTCCTCAGAATCACCAGAAATCTGTAACTTGGAAAGAGTCACTAAAACTTCAAGGAGAATCTCTGCAGTCCTCTCCGTTTGCCTTTTCCCCCTAAAAATATTTTTAAATGTATTTTCTGAGGAACTTCTGTCCTCTTACGTTGTCAACCCAATCACAGAAGAGTAAACCCTCAGGTAAGGAGAGAGGAAGAGCAGAGCAAACCGAAAAGCGACGGTACCTACCTGGAGCCCGCCTCAGCGCCCAGCACCATTCACAGCAACGGCAACGTTTCGGGGCAGCAACCTAGTGCATTTTCTTTTCTACCGCGCTGCTAAATGAGAGTTGAGCAACTCCTCACACTACTGCTAGGAGCAACAGCTCTCCCAGCCTTAACCCCCTCTCTTGGCTCTTTGCTCTTTTTTTTTTTTTTTTTTACAGAGTTTTTGAGCACTACAACTTGCAATTAGTACCAGCTAAGCTAAAGCCCCTGCTCACCCCTGCCCTAAGCCGCACATTCCAGGGCGCTGAGCGGGACGCTGAGCTCCTCGCCGGCACCGCGCAGCTCTTCCACTCCCAGACCTGACTTTCTGCCTACAAACTCGATAAGGCTGCAGGAGCTCAGGAACACACACTGAAACTCGGACAGGGGAAAAATTGGTCTCTCATCCCCAGCCTGGGTGGTTTTTTTTATCCTCCCCCCCGCCTTCCTCCTCCCTTTCTCTCCGCACTCACAGTAGCAAGGTTGTCTCTTGACTACTCCCTGCCTTAAACTCACCAAACCAGATTTTTACTCCCAACACCTTCCCGTAAATCTGAACTGAAATTTTACCCTGCTCGCTGAGCCTTGGCTGGCTGAGGGCCAGTGCAGCATTCCTGTTGTTTTAAGAGGGCAGATAATAAAAAAAGAAGAAGAAAGAGAAAGAAAGGAAGCAAAGAGAGGGGGAAACCTGGAGAGATGCAAAGGCTGGAAGGAAGCAAACTTTTAGAGCAGCTTTACAAAAAACGGTGCGGGAGGGAGCGATTCCCTTTTATCTTTAAAGGGCTAAACCAGTGATTTTTTTTTGGTAGTGTCAGTTATGACAAAATACCCTCCTCAGCCATCTGCATCCTTCAGGTGGATGGAGATTTGAAAAGAAAATAAACGGCTGGTACTCACCTGCAGGACAGCATCGCCGGCGTCCGCATAGCAGGGAGAGGAGCCTACACCTTTGCCTGACCCTGTTACCCCAAGGCAGCGGTAATGCTGGTTAAAGAAGTGCCACATTTTACCTTTTTCTGACCTAAAGTTACATGTGGTTTCTTGAAAAGGAAAAAAAGAGAAACCACCTTATAAAAAAAACAAGAGCCAAGCCTTCTTTTAACCTCCGGGTGATCCCTCTGACCGTTGTCTCGAAGGCTTAAAGAAACAATGAAGCAAGACTGTAAACTTTCTCACCCCCTTTTACATTACCTGTCTGTGCCTGGCTATGGGCTTTGATGTATTGAAACAAAGCACAAGACCTGTTTATAGTAAATGAAACCAACCAACAGAGAGATCTAATTCAGACTTGTGACTAAACAAACTGGAACAGGAAGCACACACCAGCAGATTTTTTTTTTTTAAGTAGTAATTCCTGCTTGCATTGTCATGCAACAGAAAAAAAAAAAACAACCCCCAAAAAAAAGGAAAAAAAAAAGTTTTCAGCTTCTCCTTTCAGTCAGTTTTGTTTAAATGTAGTTCTTTTTTTTGGTTGGAAAACTTAATGCAGGCAACGTTTCATCATGTATATGCAAATACTTAACAGAACAGTGGTGATCTAAATATCTTATTCATCTGTTTGTTTCCCTGTGCAGGACGTTTCTGCAACTGATTAGTTTCCCCCTGCCCCTCCCAATTAACATCTGTAATTGATGACTAGACGGAGGATCTTCATCTAGGATAGCTGGACAAAGCAAGCCCCCAACAAACAGTAGATTAGCAGTCCTGCAAGTTAAATCTTTAAAGAATAAATAATATTGGAGGTTAAAGCTAGTGACAGAAATTCATTCTTCATAATTCATCCTAATTTTTAAAATAATTATTTTTATTCTTAATTAATTCTTAGGAATTCTTAATTACGAATTCTTGCTAATTCTTCTTAATTTTTAAAAGAAATATGGAGTTGATTACACACTACGCTGCTTTATTACTGTTATATTACCTATGCTTTTTGAAAGCAGTTTGTCCTTCTAAACACGTATTTCTCTAATTGTATTCATTTTCCAGTAGAGAAAAATCCCACAGGTTTTACCTAAGCAAATCCACCCTGACTCCCTAAGAGAGTTTTGCTTCAGGCAGAAACCGATAAATCAAACTGCTGTTGGGATAACATGTAAAGCCACACAGCCAAATATTGAAAAGTTCAAGTTAGCAGTGTGTTCTCTCCAAACTATCGTAATTCAAAAGTTGATAAAGGGATGTGATTCCAGTTTTAGCAAAACTATCAAGTATAAAAAAATCTTTTGGAACTTACCAGTGTTAATGAGCAAATAATCGTGGGGAAAATTGTCATCAAATACTTGAATTAAAATGAGAATTCAGCATTAGCTGAAAACATTTTATGCAGTTAAATTCATTAAGGAAAAATAGTCCAGAAAAGCAAATAATGAAGGTCTTAGCGGTGCAAAAATCTTTGAAGTATTCTAGCATCATCTGGCTTAAAAACGTGGCCATTTGTCCTAAAGCAAGGCTTTTCCATAGTGTCTTCTTCTGATAAGTTTGCCAATAAAGTCCCCAGGAAATCCGTCTCATGTAGAGAGAGCTTATGCTCCATTTGCTCCATTTAGAGGAGCAAAATAGGCATTACCAGCAGAAGTACTTCTTTGCCAACATGTGCAGATTACTTCTTCTAAATGAGAGTCTCTGTAATACAATGAATGGTATAGAAAATGGAAAGACAGATGACCGTACTGTCCTGCGTATCGAGGACGCAGCTATACTACCAAGAGCTGTGGTTGCACCAGTGTGGTAAAGCCAACTTTTGTAAGGTATGCTGCTAAAAGCGTAGCTGCCTGCTTTACTGACTCTTCACATGTGCTTGTGGGTCTCACCTCTGACTGACATATCTCTGAAAAACAAAAAATTCCTCTTATTGTAACAGGCGTACCAGTTATCCTGCCACGAGACATCCTTGTCAGTGCTGGTCAGACTGGATATGACATCCTCTCTGAAAGCCAGTTCACGCCTTCTTTTCTGGTGGAGGATTCAAATATAGGTTTGCTTTGAAGATACCAAAGATAGGAAAGAGTTTGACATTTTTCTTAGGGCAGTTCAGCTGCAGGTGAAGAGTGTTACAGCGTGTGGGGATTTAAGTTAGAGCTAACGCCAGGCCATAGCTCAGCCGACAATGAAAATACCCGTTACTGCTCGCTCTGTCTCTGTGTGACAGACACTTTCCATGGGCCCAGGTGAGACTGCAAAGTACCACATCTGTCTGCACACCCCTGTAGGTTCAGGGATGACCATGACACATATGCTCACAGCTTTTTAATGGATTTCCAAACTTTGGCAAGGACAGCGATTTCTACACTGCACAGCTGTCAGCAAAACAGTAGTGCAAAACCTCCACTATTTATTGCTTGTGGCAGCCATTCAGATGACAGTAGCAATTCAGGAAAGTCTCTTCTTGACCACTAAACGCTGGATCTATCGCAAGCTGAGATGGGATGAAAGCATCCTTGAAAATTTATGATCAGTCCTAGGGATTGTTGCCACTGGGGTTCAGGTCATCTAAAATTAAACATTAGATCTAGTTGATCTGATGGCAGTCTGAGCCATTTTTGACAACAGAATAATTTTTCTCCCTCTGTAAGTCCCAATTGTTCAGCTGACAAAGTGTTTTAAGGGGTTGTGAGCTCTTTACATAGGAAGGAAAGAGTGACCCAGCCGTAATTTGCTGCAGCACCCTCCAGTCTATGGGTTAAAATGAAAGAGCAGTTACAACCCTGTAGCTCAGAGCAGAGATTTCCTGTTCCTCTGCCAAACCATGGTAGGGTTTCTGACCAAAAGAAAAGAGTTTAATGAGTCCATAGCAAAGCAAATTAAGCTAAGTGCAGCATGATTAGGCTGTGAACACTAATCTTGAAAGGCAACAGTATTTGATTAAGGAAGGCGTTCTCCAAAACTGATCTTAAAATTGCAATAAAAAATGTCTGGCTATGAACATTCAATGTTGGGGAGCTGTTTGTTTTGGGGGGGAGGGGTGTCTCCAGGTTTGTAATGTTTCCTTCTGCATATGGCTTATTGTGGTGTCAATTGTGTAATACCTATTGTACAGTTTATCACTACTGCCAAGAGCTGACTTTACTGCAGCAAGAAACTGCATGTTGGAAGTTTGGCGACTGCATTTCATTCAGGAGATTATGACAAACTTTTTTTTTTTTCAATTTCCTAATTGGGAAACTATGAAAAACACAAGTGAGAAAGTGTGTTACTCAGGAATGAAATGTTTCTAAATATCAGAAAACTAATTGAGAAGTAGAATATTTGTTACTTCTGTAAAAAGAGAAAGTTAAAAAGCCTCTATTTCAACTCTAGATTTTTGTTTAAGCTTTCTAACACAGAATGTTTCCTAGTACAGGTTAAATATATCGATATAATTCAGTAAGCAAAGACAGTCTGCAATGAAGTCAGTCATCTTACAGTGTTTGATTTTTTCCCAGTTAAAGTTGAAGCTTGGAGAGTGAACATTTCTGATAGTGGCCTGTGAAATACCGTCATTTCCAACGTAAAAGATCTCAGTATGCTTAGTCTGTGACACAGCACCTTCTCCTCCAGAGAGGTCTGGTGGGGAGCAGATCTGGGACCCCATTTTTCAGGAAGAGGGAATGAGACGGACAGGGGCAGCTAATGAGGAGCGTAGCGGAAGGAAAGAGAGAGCCCAGCAAAACCCTTGCAGATCTTCGGTCTCCCAGGACCACCCTGTCTTCTGTCCCATCCGCTCTCCTGGGAGCTGGCTGAGGCCATCAGGGCAGAAAAATCATCCCTTTGTCAGCACAGCTGAAAGTATCAGAGCTGGCTCTGTCTATAGGTTTAAATGCCTCTTACCAACAAAGTTCCCCATATTGTAAACACTCAGCTTCTACTCAGAAGATATTTACAGATATTTTGCTATTGGTACCAGTCCAGAATTATTAAACTAACTCCTATCACTTGGGATGCACACAGAGATCCTGTGGCTTGGATACAATGCCTTTTACTAACAAAACTGGCTTGGTTCGAGATCAGTTTCCACCAAGACCAAAAGAGTGTAATATAAGAGAATGAATTTCCTTTCAAAGATCAAATCCAGACACATAACTTCATGATAGGTATCACAGACTTGTACAGAAGAATTTGCTCAGAAATATTTTATGGGTAGGGGAAAAATCTTGTCTCTTTTCCTCATGTGGTCATGAAAACACCTCATCACATTGAATGCAGAAGTTTAATGGAATAGCTCAAATTATTCTTGATAATCTGAATTACAAGGATTATAATTTGAATTATTAAGAAATTGTAGCAGCTGACATGATTTCCCCCATCCTCTTGTCCTCTCATATTTTCTCACCTGCACTGTTTTCTCTCTGATACTTCCATGCAGGCTCATTGCAACCTCTCCATGGCTTCCCTCCCTCCCCATCGTCTCCTCCCAGTCTGTACGTCTTGCTTTCCTACCCCTCTCAACAGCCTCATCTTCTGTCTACACGCTTTTCAGATTCAGGCTTGCGTTTAAACCCTTCATATTTCAGCCCTTCTCATTTTTGTCTCCATCTCGGCACTTTGCCTCTGCCTTGCCATGACTCCAGCAGTGCCAGCCCAGGTCACACTAATATTTGCTTTTCTACAAGTAACCTCATGTGTTCTTCCGTGCTGCCCTCACACCAAATACAATCCCCAAACTAAAACAAGCAGGTAAAGCCACCGGTGCCTTTTCCTTGAGTCCTTCATTAAGACTGTCTGTTGTGACAGCAGTGAGAGATTCCCAGTGTTATGTTTTGGGATGCAGATGACATGCCGGGAGGTGTGCCCGGCTCTGGCAGAAGCTATGCGGCCGGCCTGGCTGCGCTGCAGCTTGCTCTCCTCTTTTTGCCCTTCATCTCACTGCAGTAACTCTCCTCCACCTCTAAGTCCCGGCCCTTGGTCACTGTGCACCCTCTGTAGCCAGTTATACCTGTGGGAGCTGGGTACAAAGAGTCTTTTGATTTTGAGGTTTGCATTCGCTGTGCACAGGAGCCCTCGGCCACAGAGGTGCAGCCACAGCGGCCCCGTGGGCTGCTCCCCTCGCCCAGGGCCTGCGAGCTGCCAGGGGCTCTGCCCCCAGCAAGCCCCAGTGCAGGGATGTCACAGCAACGCCTGCCTTTGATAGCCGCGGCTCTGTTTTATCTTTGATGTAAGCCCTTTCTTTACTCAGGGGAGTGGGCACGCTTGGCGTGCCGCGTGCTGCGTTCGGCCAGCAAATACTGCTTGGAGGCTCCTGGAGCCAGAGAGGTACATTGGGGTGCTTTAGTTCAGGGGTGTCTGCACGATGCCCGTTGGCTGCATGTAAACATGCCCCTGGATAACCCTCGCTGCACCTCCAACCAAACCCACAACTTGCAGGGTGCTGCAACAAGCTGCTGCTCTTCTTCCCTCTTGATCTTATTAAATCTCTGGAGGGAAGAAAGCTCTGCACTTCCACATGGCCACGGGCAGCACCTCCACCAGCACAGAAATAATAATAATAATGTCATTTCTGTTATTATTATGCTGAGCGCTCTCACACACGCAAAGTGGTTTTCCAGTCCTCATAATAAAATGAGGACCTGAAAATGCTAGGGTAAAACCCTCTGAATGTAGTATTCTTATTCTCTCTTAATTTCTCAGCTCAGAAGAGTGGATAGTTTGCACAGGGGATCTCGGAGACATCTTCTGCCTTGTGGATGGTTGAGAACTCACAGGTGAAAACTTGGGCGCTCTCTTCATAGCAAACATACATTTCTCAGCTCAAAACTGGAAGCCATCACTGGTGAAATCAGAAGCTGGGTAAAATCACAAAGCTATGTGGTCAGATTTAACCCAGGAGACACACTGACTGCTGGTCTGGTATTTACTCTGAAGCCACTTCTCTTGGAAGGGAAGTGAAACAGGCAAAGTGCAGCAGAAGCAGTTCAGCAGGAAATTATCGTTATGTACCGAAGCAAGCTCTAAGAACAGAACAAAAATCAAGCCAAGTAGAATTCAGCTATTTATTAATCTTTGTAAAAGGGGAAAAAAAACCAAAAGAAGTTGCCCAAATTCACAATTTCTGTCTCTCAGCATAGAGAAGCAGCAAGGTCTGAGAGGCCCCCGAGACAACATCAGATATCACTGCAGCGCATGTAGACACTTGCACGCTCGGCTGGGTGTGAGCTTGTGTAGAGGTCAGGGGAACAACTAGGAAGGTTTGTGCCTGTGGGAAGGAGCGGGTGTTCACACATATCCCATAATAGTCATGGGAGGTTAGCAGAAGAAAATGTACTCAAATGACACAGTGACTCGAAAATAATGGTGTGGGCTGAACCCCCCCCACTCTACAAGGGACAGAAGTACTCCAGCAGGACACAGGCTGTGGGACTATAACGCAAAAAAAGGAACCCATCAAACAGGAAGGTCACCCAGATATGCGAGACCTCTGTCCCACATAAGCCTTATGTTAATAAACACTGATGTTCTTTTTGACTTAAATAGCTAGGTAAAATTAAAAGGCTTTTTTTTTTTTTTTAATTAGCAACTTCCAACAAAACCAGGAACATTTCTTGCAATTCAAACTACTTGCTAAAATATTTAAGTGCGTGATTTCTTGGACACAGGAGAAATCAAATAATCATTAAATAGTTTATTTGCAGCAACAGATGACACTTAACCAGAAGGTGCCTCTGTGGGCTTTTGGTAGGACTGTCCACCTGCACTGCTGTACACTGTCCAGCTTCTTCTCTCTTCTGTGCATTAGCTCGCAGATTCTGAGCCCTCAGTTGTCTCCAGTCTACCCACCCATGCAAGAGTAATGTTCTTGACCTTCTAACCCTGGAGGCACGTATGCCCAAAGACAAATTTCAGCAGGAAATTATGGTTATCTTTGCATTCACCTTGGCTTTCAGCAAAGCTCTGTGTTGATACTCAAATTTGGAAACTGTTCTTGTTTCTAATACCCACTCTGGTATGGGAACTTGAAAACCTCTGACAACTACCTTGAATAACGGGTGGCAGATGTCACAAACCAAATTCCATAAGATCTAACTCATTTTCAGAGTAATTCCTTAGGACATTCCCATGGGGCCATGACATGGCAAAAAGAAAAGTAAGATTGGGCCCTTGACCACCTTTGATCAAACATTACTCATGTTTCCTCATGCCAGGCTTTGGGCAGCTGCTGCCTGTCCCCACTGGTGAGGAAACCCCAAATGCCAAGGCTGGGCAAACACCAGCGTCCGGCTGCGTGTCTCTCACTCTCCAAAGAGGACACAGCAATCAGTAACTGGTAATGCACAAGGGAAAAAGAGGGTGCAGACTGCTAGGAGAGCCAAGCATCAGCAATGGGGATGGAAGGAGTAATCAAACATTACAAAATAGCCACACACCTTGCTTGTAAATAGGGACAGAAGGCTATGTGACAGCGCAATTTTCAAGCTTACAATATTTTCTCTGTTCTTTTTTTTTTTTAAAAAAAGCCAAGAACCACAAAAGGAATACACATCACATTGAAGAGCAGATTGCACCGCAAACCATTATGAGAGCTGGATTTGTACAGAATAAGTGTGCAGTCTCAAATCAGGTATAGGAAAGTTAAAAACACTCTGCTTGCCTGTCAAGCCAGTTTGAGACCTAGAGAGAGTGTGCAGCTCTGGCAGGAATACTCTGAGGAGCACCAAAGTCCAGTTTTGATCATTTCTATGATAATTATTTTACAACTGAGCATGTGAGACAATGCTGGTGATAATTATAAAACAACAGCACAGTGTGTCTGTTCCAATATTTGAAGAGGATCCCTACCCTTACCAGCCCTTGTATATGAACAGTACAATATAGATCTTTGATTTTATACAAAAAACATATTTATCAGTTCAATTCACTTACTTATAGTGTCTTGCAGTTAGCTAATGAGGAACATCTGTATGTTTCTGGTTTTTCCTCTTTTTCAGTATTTCACAGCATCTTTCCAGCTTAATCTGAGGGTTCAAACAAGACAGTTCTAAAGAGGAATTAAATCCTCCCTACCTGAAAATTTATTAAAAATGTGTATTGCAAAAGTGAAATTCACCCAGCCAAGGTGAAAACTGCAAACTGTATGTACATGAATAAAATACACAGTCCATTAATATTCATGCATTATTTTAAACTTAGTTGCAATATTCTAAGCAATTCACTGTTGCTTAAGAAATTAACCTAGAAGCAATGTTTAGGATTACATATATCATTCATACAGCATAAGAACAAGAGCAAAATAAAACTAAGACTTTTGATTACATATACATAGTAACTGGAAGAATTTGTGACACAGTCACAAACAGGGTCATGGACACAGTTGGTTTGACTTTTGTGTAAGTATAAATAATAACAAAAAAGGTAATTATTGTTATATAATATTTCCAGTCCAGATGTACTCTATCCTGAGGAAGACCTGTTGATAGAGTAAAAGGCATTGCCTATTCAGATGATAAGTTCTGTGGAGAAAAATGTGGGATGTGATCCGCATTTGGCAGCACTTAGGACAACAAGGTCCTGAGCCATGACCGAGTCCCTCCAGCCCTACAGTTAGATGAGCTACATATAATAACCATTAGCTCCTCCGTAGGTTTTCCCATCAGGAAACCTGATGAAATATTTGGCAGGATGATTAACGGGATTCACTAGAAGAAAAACTAATGGCTTCGTCTGGTCTTAGGAACAGAAGGCCAAATAAATGTGTGCCCTAAAAACTGTCTCTTACCACCAAATGCAGTGCCGCTTTGACAGAAGCGTTGTTTCATACATCACTCTCCGGGTCCTGGCCACACCAGAGGGGCGTCACGGGCAGTGGTGGTTGGAAGCCATCGGAGTGATGCTAGCGGTGTCTCAGTGCTGCCTCCACTTGAGGGTAGGTCTCTACTGAAGATAAAGCTTTAAAGAGGAAGGTAAAAAAGAAAGAAGCAAGGAACACTTAGTGCAAATGGATGGTGAAGATGTGTCCTGCCCAGCTGAGAAGGCAAAGGGAGCGGAGTGGAGTAAAGGGAGGTGGCAGGAAGCAGATGTGGAGAAGACGATGAGGCCAAGGGGCTTACATTTAACCTAGGAGTTCAAAGAGAAGCCAGTATTAACTCAGCTGTTCATTCACTAGATTAGCAATTCTCTTTGTTAATTAAATTAACCTGAAAGAAACCTAGATCAGAAGGAATTGCTTCAGCTTAATTACTGCAGACGTATACTAATCAAAGTAATCAATAATTGAACATCTCCTTCACCTAGGAAATCAAACAGAAATTCAAAACTAGCTTTTATTATCTTGCAAGAACCAGTTTTCCAGATCCCCTCCCACCCCTGCTGAGAAGTACGAGTTGCTGCAGACCCGATGACTTACACTGCCTGGAAGCCAGCCGGGACTTACCTTCAGCGCCGTGTGATGGACTCCACCATCCCTGCCAGACTGCTCCTACAAAAGCAGAGAGTTTATATGAATTTTATAGGCCTTAATTGTTGTTGTTTTTTTTTTTGAAATATTATTAGCTTAGTAATTAGTGGTTTGTTAATAATAACTTTGACAAAGCCAAAATATCTACTGGCATTATAGACAGAATTGTTTTAAGCAGGAGAGACGGAGAGGAACGTGGTGCACTGAGTCAGAAGCACCTCCTCTCTAGCCAATGCTGACACGACTGTGGTGTTAGCAGCTCTTTCTACTGTGATGGCCAAGGTGCTTTTTGGGGTTTGGTTTTTTTTTTCCCCTTCTGAGTAGTACTCTAATTTCTTCTAATTCTTTTTTCTTCTACTTCTGCAATCTTTACTATGTTTCAATTCTTTCTTTTTTTCTCTTTTTCCCATACATACCCATCCAGCCCCAGTTTATCTCAAAATTCACCAGTTCAAGTTGCAGGTGGCAAAAATCATAGACCCTTTCCAGTGAGACGAGCAACAGGCAGTATGCAGGAGCAAATGGAGAAAACAAGAACTAGGCTTTGAGCACCTGTAGAAAAGTTGCAGGCAGACACCATGCAAAAACCTAGAGGGCTGTGAAAAGTACCTATTCCCTCCCATCTGGTACCACTGCTTTAGTACAAGCTGAATTTGAGCCAACAGACAAAAATCGTGTAAGCACTCCCAAATGTAGTTCAGGTCAAGTCATCTAACTCGGTATAAATAGTCCCTGAGCTACCAGTGAGGTGCTACTGGGGGCAGCAGGGAAGGTGATGCCTCGTTATTGAGAAACAGCCACCACCTGGCAACAAACCTGATCATGCTACTGCAGTGGCACCAGCTTCATGCCATCCCACTTCTGTTCACACCATCATCAAGCAAAGTTCCGCCAGGTGAAATATTTTTCCCCTTTAGAAATTAGGATCTTTATTAAAAAATGAAATTTTCATTAAAGTGTGCTCTTGTTCTTAGTTTTCTTGTGGAAGATAGAAAGAAAGAGCAATGCTGACAATGGCGTTACAAAAAGCTAAATCTCTGAGATACGGTGGTTTCATTCTTCTCTAACATAAAACTGTTTCCATCGAAGCAGATAAGAAAATAGTAGTTTTACTATGCATCATTGGGTTGAATTCTAAGAAAGATCATTGGGTTGAATTCTCTAAACTAACAAGGCAGCAGGACACCTACTGCAATCCAGGCTCCAGTTCCAGGCTCACACATTACAGATACCACAAAAAGCATCATTTTCAACAGGGAGCCTGCCATTAGCAGTCAACCTCGTAGTACAAGTGAAGTGTGGAAATACTTGGAAGAAAATCGTCAAATATTCCTGAAAATTTTACATGGCAGGAGAATTTTGCACACCTATTAATGAGCTCTGTAACAGACTGATGGATGCTTTTTTTTCCTGGCTGATAGCTGCAGCCCTGCAAACAGCTGACTCCTTGAAGATCAAGCTGGGGTCCTTTTCTCCTCGTGTTATTACAGAGTCACAGTGCTGGAAGAGACTTTGCGAGGTCATCCAGTGCATCCCCCTGCCTAAAGGGATGATCAGTTATTCCCATGCCATTTCTGACAGATATTTGTCCATTAATCATCACTGTTAATAATGATCCTGGACACCATGTTGTGCCCACAGTGCTTGCAGTGGGGGCTGTACAGGTGAATGCGATTAGGATTTATTAAGCTCCTGCTGATGTATGGTATTGTAGGAAAAGGATCCAACTCTCTGTTCCTTACCTGTGTTGGCTTAGAGGAACAAAGAAATCCAAAGGAGAGGGGAAGGAAATAGCAAAAAAGCCAGGATTCTGAACACAAAGGTACTTTTTGTCTTTTTTTTTTTTTTTAATTAGGATCATACTTTGTAATAGTGATCATGGGAGCAATGCATGACACTTCCTAGCAGAAATCACTCAAATTCCTGCAAGAATTTTTGCAGTATGCAGCTCTCTCAAGCATAATGGGCTTAGATCCACAAATTTACTGCTTGTAAATTATAAAGACTGTAGCGGAGAGATTCAGAATCCCAGAACGAAAATTCACTTGCTATCATTTCAGCTTCTGTTTCTGTGGCACTGCAAAAACCTGTAACCACAATGTGTGTGTGATGGATCCAAGCAGAAGGCTTTGCCATGCCCATCGGTGCGAGGTAGGAGCCAAACCAAGAGGTGTCCCCCATTTTAATAGTCCCAGGAGCTGACCCTGCAAGAAAATAAATCATGAATAAATACACTAGACGGGATGTCAAATGGCTGAAGAAATGTCCTTTGCAGAGGCAGAAGGCCTACAGAGGGAGGAGAGGAAAGGAAGGAAGGTGAAGTGGCTTATTCAGCTTCTTCTGCCGTTTTGGATAAGAAAAATATTTTCTTCGCACCAAGTCAGCAAAAGCATTTCCTGATGTCTTGATCTCTTCGCTGCTTTTTTTTTTTCAGCGAAAGCAGCTTTCTAAAAGGCATTGAAAAATGCGGGGTGCTGGTCAAGGGAATGTATTTAACTGCCTGTCTCCAGGCTTCATGCTGACTCTTACCAGAGCACCCAGGCGCTTTCCGTCAGGGGTGCTCCTGTTGCCGAAGGTGAGCTTCATTTATGCAGAGCACCATTGCGTGGAGCAGGCGGAGAGCACAGGGGGCAAAGCAGCAGGGACCAGCAGCCACGCAGAGCCCGGGAGGACAGGCAGCAGGAGCGCCGATGTGCAGAAAGCCAGTCTTGGGTGCCTGATTTAAATCAAACCCTTAGACAGCTTTCCTTCAGCATTCACATCTGCAAGGTGCTTTCGGGTTTCCCTCCTCTCCTCCAGGCGAGTCTGTGGCCGGGTGCAGCTCAGGGTTGTGCTCTCGCCACCGCTCAGCTGCTGTGAACCGACTGGGTTTTAAACTCATTAGCGCTGCGTGAAACAGCAGTGAAAATATTTCTCTGAGTAAATCAAGCAGCAAGCGGGACCTGGGGCAGGATTTGCCTCTGCTGTTTCTGAAATGTAAAAGGTAAACGGGGACTTCACTCTGCATAGAAAATCTTACCCAGGTAGAGCTGATTTTACTTTTGTGGGACTAGCTGTTAATCATTTCAAGTCTTTCCTATTTATGAATTTTATTATGTTTTTAGTGACAACAGGTGAAGTTTTGCAGTGCAGTTGCCTAAACTGCAAAAATCTGTTTGCATGATTTGTAGAACTCTAGGAAAACAAGCTTAAGAAAAAACTGTAAATATTTTTAATTAATGTAAACTACTCCACTCCCTAGTAAGATTCAGGCCCACGTTTCACCCTTGCTTCCAAGCCTGAAGTGAGCAATGAGGACAGCGTGGGGAGGGGAAGGAGGGTGGGTGCCCGGGGAGGGGAGTGCTGCAGGGCAGGGGGGCCGTGCTGCCAGAGGCGGGGGACACGGGGTGGCCTTGCTGCATGGCCCCTCCTCACCGTGCTGTTTGGAAATGGCTAGTGTCGGTGAGAAACGCAGGCTGCACCTTTTCGAACCTGTGGTGAAGCCACTGTCCCTGCATGCCCCGAGACAGAGCGGTATTTCTTGTCCGGATGGCTAAGAGGTGAACGTCCTCTGTACCTCCCCCACACAGCGATTTATGCAATTATGTCCTATTAGGACACTCCTAACAGACAAATTACTATGAGCATACAGGGTGCCCTGGATGACCTGAGTGAAATCATCACAGCAGACTTGTGTTTTGTTTTTCAGGGGTGTAGAGCAGCCCTTCCAAAATGGGACAGCAAATGGCAGCTGCAGCCGTTTTTACCCTGCCGCTGAAGGACGGTATTGTTAACGCATGTCTTGCCAGACAAATTTTACCAGGCTGATTCTGAACTTGAAGTGAACCTGGGTCAACTGCACCTTCATACTTTGTGTTATAAACAAATGCTAGGCAGCGGCACCCTATGACCTGGTGTTTTAGGAAGATGGCCATCAATGAAAAACTCTAATGAAGAAAACAGCTTCCACCAGATCTCTCCATTATGTGCTGGTTCTTTTTTATGTTCTCAAACTAGGTTTTTTTTTTTCTTCTCCCCCCCCCCCCCCCCCCCCCCCCCCCCCCGTTGCTAATGAGCACTTGAGAATTTGATTTAGCTCCTTGGAATGACTGCCACTTACTGCTAGAATGTTAATCTGTCTAAACCCATTCAGCTCCTCTTACTTGGAAGTCAATCACCTGGAGCCTGCATTTCAAAGAGATGCTGGCTAAGGCAGTCACAACAGCAGAGATGTTTTGGGATAACTCCCACAGTTGGGAGTAATCTCGGGAAACTCAAAGCTACTAGACAGCAAACAGATTTGTGTTGATTCCCCAAGATAAACAGAACAGGAGTCATCCCCGACAGAGACCAAGGGCGCAGATGGGAGGGAGACAGAGGCTGTTGCGCTGCAGATCGCACAAGGGATGCTGCACTGCCATGTTGCATCAGCTCCTCCGGGGGACAATCTTCAGCGGTGAAAATATACCCAGGGAGGACGTAGGCAAACAAGCACGGAGGAGATATGCCAGGACACAGCCGGAGCTAAAGCTTTAAAGTGTCAGAGGAGGAGTCTAGCTTTCCAGAATTAATTAGAGAGCTGGTTTACTTTGTCTTGTACTGGCCATTTTTTTAACCCCTGTTTGGAGGGGGAGAAAATGGATAAAATCCCATACTAAATGTAGGAGACATGGGCGTCACCTGAGACAGTTGGTGATGTACTGGAACTGTGTATCTGTGAATTGTCCCACCGCGCTCTTCTGGAAATGTTCCTTTTTTAGCTTCCTTAGCACGGTCAGAAACCCCCGGCTGTCAGGTCACGCTGCCCAGGCCAGAGGGGCAGCCACAGCTGGGGACGAGTGGGAGAGCCAGGATCTGGGGGTTGCACTGGGCCCTGCCTGGGAGTGGAGGGGACCACAAAATCCCTAACTACCACAATTGCTCCCGGGCATTGCTTTGCATTCGTTACATGGGAAGAAGAGTGTTTCAGCCACGGTACACCCCAGCTCTGTCACTGTCCTTTCACCCCCTGTACAGTTCTCTGATGGCAAACTTTATACAAACTACACCCCTGCGGAGAGAAGATGCAACAATTTAGTAGGAAAATGGTTGCTTTGCTGCTGCTGTAGAGGAGCAGACTGGTCCTGTGATCCCATGTGAAAAAGCACATTTTGGGAATAAGCAAATATTCAGAGTGGTTATTTGCTCTTTGAATAAAACTTTTAGTTCTTTCTAAATAAGAAATGTATCTTTAGAGTGCATCTCTAGAAACCTTATAAATGAGAAATGCACAAGGAAGGTTACAGCATGTATTTTGTCAGCATATATAATCCTTTATGAACAAAGACAGCCCGAGATGGAGCTGGGCTTCATTCAGGTACTTGTACATTTGTCTGCTGTCAGAGTTCTAAAATGGGAGAACATAGAAAATTAAAAGTAAAAACCACCATTATTATTATTGATTTATAAGCAAAACAGAAGATTATATCTATAAGGCTTAGGAGTAGCACCTATGCCGAGACCTAATGCTAGAATTTCTTAAGAAGGAACTTGGAAAAGAAACATGACCAGCCTTATACGCTCACTACAGAGTATGATCAAAAGTACATTTTAGCTGTAGCATATAAGCCTGGAGTATGCAGGCACTGTAATAACCTAGTACCTAAGTTTTGAAGTAAACTTTCTTGAAATTACTTATTAGTTAGCAAAAGCAGTCTGAAGGATTAAATACAGTAATAACAACACAGTTTCAAATTCTACTCTAAAAGATTTTTGTTGTTCACTATGGAAGAGCTACATTTGTGAACTTACTTCTAATTTTCCGTAGAGTTCAAGAGGAAAAACTGGGAGAAGAGCAATATTTTTCTCTTCCGAAAATTTCAGAAGAAAGTGATGGATTCAGACCTCTGCAGTTACCAACAACGCACCCGCTGCCAAGTCCCTTGGGAGAAGGCCTGGTACACAATGGCACTAGCAGCCTGCTAAGCCTAAGACCATTGGAGAAAGGCAGCCAAAAAATGGCTGGTTTTGTCTCTTTGACTGCCAGGATTATTCCAAGATCAAGATGTTTTCAGGAATGAACCTTTGCTGGAAAACAGAAAGAGCATAAAGTGCAGCCAGGACGCTGAGCTAATGTGGATGGCTGGCTTTGTTTTGCGAAGCCAGAAAAATCTGCCCCTGCTCATGTTGCGACCACACAGCAAAGAAAGCAGTCTTCGTGTGAGAAGAAATGAATGTCTTCCCCATTTATTTACATCAATGCTTGGTGAAGAGATGGAGAGATTGTAGGTACCTGTATAAACACACAAGCTTTCTAAATGCCTGTCAACTGGAGAAGCCATTTTTTTAAATGAGTAAGTGCCCAGTTTATCTTCAGCTCACAGGTTTTAAGCTTTTTTTTTTTTTTAAGTTGTAATGATTTCTGTTTGATTTTAATTATCTGAGGTGTAAAGCAAAGCTGGTTTTTGACACACAAGAGTATTCAGAGCTTTTGGCAGTGATGGGAAGATGATAAAGCAAAGCTTTTTAATGTCTGGATGAAATAACCAGACCAGCCAAAAGATTCCTTTGGGAGGTGGAGGATGGTGGAGGAAGAGTGATCTTCAGGCTCTTCCTGTCTGTCACTGAGGCTGAGTGACAGACAAGTGCATTGCACCAGTGAACCGATGCCTGCACGACGGCCACCTCCCATCCCTCTGCACGGGGGCGGCCACCCCAGGCTCTGAAGGCTAGAGGGGACGCAGGTAGCATCTCCTGCCGAG
Organism: Calonectris borealis; assembly: GCF_964195595.1. Lineage (NCBI taxonomy): Eukaryota > Metazoa > Chordata > Aves > Procellariiformes > Procellariidae > Calonectris > Calonectris borealis. Next base: position 27,111,133 of record NC_134315.1, read on the forward strand.
CCATGGTCCCACTGCTAGCGCAGCCCTGTTGTCGCAGAAGGAGTAGAAAGACCTTTTATATTTGGATTACCCAAAACACGGCCATCCTACAGCCTGCTTCAGCCAAGCCGCTCACTTTAATGAGAAAATGAGGCCCACGTACCTACATTTTGCATGCAAATGCTTGGAACAAAGACTGACTTTGAGGGAAGGCACACTGGCGAAAGGCACAGTGAGTGCTATTAGATATTTTGAATCCTACCTGCATTGCTTTGTTTTGCCTTTTTTAGGATTCTCAGAATTTTCTGATGCTTCTACTTTATCTTTTAAGTAAGCACAGGCACAGATGGTGCTTAAAGCTCTTGCCAGCTTAGTTGTGTTGTAAGAAGTGCAAAATTAATGACAGTCTGTGCAAGAAGAAGCCAGTGGCTTGGCAGTTAGACTGGCAAAATAATTCTTTGCTCTCTGTTAGACCATATCCTATCAATAGACTATTTTCCTCAGGTACTACTGTTATAAACTATGCTGGTAAAGAAATACTTCAGCTGCTACAAACTACCTCAGTAAGAGGCTCTGCCACTCAACAAATGACACTTTCCTGATGCAAGCAAGGAGCTGTTTAAACTGGCACTCCACAAGGATATTTGAGGTACCTAATTTTTAAGATCTTTAAAAAGTATGTCAGCCATGGGCTTGATCTTTCAGTATTTTGCACGAGTCCCATTCCCTGAAAAGTAGAGGTTTGTTGTTAAAGATGGTTGTCAATGACTGGGGTTAAGCTGTAAGCTGATCTGGAATTTTTTTAATAAAGTGCCTATTATTTGCAGAAAACTGCTGAGTAAAGCTGTTCATTTATATAATGCCACCCTATATTTAAAAACATCATAATAATGTAGAGTTAGGCATACATTTAACCATGAGATCTTGCAAAAGACATGCACCAGTCAAACTCCAGCATGCAGTACTGGTACCAGTTATACTCCACTTCTATAAGTGGCTGCTAGAAGAACTGAAACCCCAGTGCAGTCAAATGTGACTGCCTGCAATTTGAAGGTATATTCTCCAACCCCAAGTAGTTTCAGATGTCCTGAAGAACAGCAAGATCCAGCAGTACTGTCTGAAGTTAAGAGTCTCAAAGGGAAGGGTTCGTACTGGGAAATTGTCTTCCCGAGTTTCAGCTGACTGAAAATGTCCAGATACAAGCTCCTTCCAGCTGAACTTGACGTCTCCGGCACAAACTCCTCAGCTGGGCCCGTTGTCTTCTGCTTATACAAACCTCATGTCTGGAAGCTGACCTCACTTGCATGACCTAAGGAGACAGGCATTCTGGAAAAAAACTGCTGCTATGATTTTCTTCCATGTGTTCTAACCTTGAGTTTTGAAACCACGGGCCAAATCCCAGTCATTGCCCTTGTCAGGAAAACCCAGAAAACCGCTGTCTGTGTGAAAATTCCTGTATTCTTTCCCACACTGCTCACCAAACAGTTACTAGTGGACACTAATCACACTTGTGTTGGGATGTAAAACTTCTGACAGACAGAACTATTGACTTTCAAAAAAGCAATACAAACAGAAACTGGTAAAAGCAAGAGAAAGGGAAAAGCATGGCTTTAGGAGGAAAATAAAAGCCTAGGTATCCTGTTATTCTAAATGTCCCCTTGCTGGTGACACACCAAGGGAGGTCCGGGCTCCAACCTACCCTGGTGAAGGGGGAACGGCAGGCACAGCCCAGACATGTTCTTCCCTCTCCACCGGAGCAAGCGGAGCTCCCGCCCCTCCAGCCTGACGGGACAACTGAGCTTTTTACTGCATCCTGGTTTTCTCCACCTCTGGAGCCCAGCACCTTATTTCGGGGCAGGTCAAACCTGCTGGGTCACAGCCAAGCTCCCAAGTTCTCCAGGTAACCACCGGCTGCACTCAGGACAGCAACTCACCCTATCTGCTCCTGGCTCTAATGAAACCGTCAAGCCCATCCCAGAAGGGAAAGGCCTTAAAAAAAAAGAAAAAAAAAAAGAAAATAATTAAACTTGAGAAGAAAAACAACTGATTCCAGGGAACAACAAGTCAAGAAAAAGGCGAAAGGGTGCAAAAGTTACAAGCTCAAAAATGGATCTGTAGAGGGCTGGAGGGAGACACTGAGCAGCGCACCCCCAAGAGCACCCATCACCCCTTGAAGCTGTCCAGAGAGGCAGTGGCCACCGCCCAGGGGTGCTCTGCACAGGGACGTGAGAGGACAAGGTGTGGACACAGGCCCACAGCCACCAAGGTGCCCCACGCAGCTTCCTCCTCCTGGTGGCACGTGTGACCAGCCTGGCCAGGGCCAAGAGGAGGCTGATGAGGAGTTCCTGCGATGCTACTGCTGCCAGATGCTGGCTCCTTCTATCCCCTACAGCAGGACGAGGAAGCTTTTTTGTTATTAAGGGCCTAAATATCCCTTCAAGCCCTTTGGCAGGCCACACAGCGGCCCTTCTGCCCCGGTGTCATCCCAGGTGAATCCCCGTGGTGTCATCCCATGAACTCCGTGGTGTGGCTGTATGAAATGGTAGGACAGGCCTCCTGTTCTCCTGCTCTGAGTTGGAAAAAGCTGTCTGGGAAGAACTGGAAGAAGCAGATGCAAAGTTAAAAGCTTTATTTTCCTATCCCCTACCCCATCTGATTTTGAGAGTGAATATCAGCACTGTTTTATTACCTTGATGGCAATGCAGAGCTGCTCAGAGTAGCAGCTGGCTTTGAATATGAACTCTTCAGCAGAATACAGATTCTGACAATGTAATGCCGAGGCCAGAGAACACCCTTTGAATTTAAACCCTTTGTATTTAATAGAAATAGAGTAAAAAACCCTATTTGCATGGCTACTTAAGGCAAGCCTATTAAGTTGGACTTAATAGTGCTGTGCAGAAACAATATAACTCATGGTTACAGGGAAATAACCTTGTCTTCCTCATAATGAGTTATATCATATAATAGTGATATAACTCATTTGGGTGACACGGCAATCGAAACCAAGAGTGCTGCACTCCTTTGCCATTGCAGGTATTGTGCTGTATATGCAAATTGTGCTTACAGGGTTTGGCTTTTCCGCAAGACCCCTGTGGTTAGTTACTGCTGCTAAATACTAATCCCTGGGAGCAAGGGTGGAACAGAGGGAACTCCAACCTTTGCGCCTTCCCTGAACACTCAGGAACAGGACAGGGCACACTGAGCCTCAAGGCCCAAATGCAGAGGACTGCTATCAACTAGGACTAGATCTCAGAAAAAAAAAAAAAAAAGAAAAAAAAATCTTAGTATTTCCTTTACAAAAGCCTTTAAAATGATGATTTTTTTTTCTGCAGGCATGCCGTATACCCAGCTACATATATTCAGTACAAGCAGCTAGCCGTTCCCATAAAATACATGAACAACAGAATTCAGAAATATGGCTCTCATGAAAGGTTTCAGGCAAACCAAATAGGTGAACAAAAGCTCAGTAAGACCCTCGTTGGCCTGACAGCTCTCTTCATAGATAGACAGGCTTTTGTTTAGGTTCTTGGCATTTTGCAAGGGAATAAAAGGGATCGAATACATAGGAAATCTAGACGATGGAGTTTTATTTCTTTTTTTTTAACATTTTTTAAAGCATTCCAAAGCATTGACTGGGTATAGATCATCTCATCTACATTAAAGAATGGAAACACAGCTATGCAAAAAAACCCCGCCGTTGTAGAAAAACATCACTTTCCAGTGTTGCAAATACATCATTGTATTAAACAATAGTGTCAGATTCACCAGCTAGAGGAAGCGTTTGTAAAGTATTTGGGGAAACTTCAGTGAAAGAAAAATATAAGATGTACAAGACCTAGGGCATATCTCTTAAATTACTTCTGAGATCTGTAAAAATTACACTGTTACAGCTTTTTTTTTCTTCTTTTTTTCTGGAGCTGGGGTTTTGCAGACTGTATCCACTCTCCTCAGAACTCTCAGCTGGCTTTAAGCTAATGATGTGCTTATTTTTGATGAACAATAGGGGAAACTTCTAACCAGCAGCATTACTTGGCTTCTTTTCTTTGTGCTGGTTGTTAAAAGACAGATTGTGAATGTAGACAAGCGAGCTATTCAAAGTCAGCTCTAGTACGAATTCCAGGGATCCACTCCGGTGGAGTGGCAAAGGCCTTATAACAAATCCTGCAATATCCTATACAAAAGTTGAGAAGGTAAATAAAGCTAGCGTTGTAGTCTAATGGAAAAAGAGCACGTGCAGAGTCTAGCACTGTCAGGCAAAACAGGTCCAGAAATTCTGTACTTTTTCTCCACATATATAGTAAATTAGGTAATCCATAAAATGGAAGGCTTTGAAAGTCTTGAATGGCAGAAAACCATGTTGCTAACCCAAAAAATGGCATATGCCTCAGTGTGAGGGACTCACACATAATTGTTCATGAACTTTGGAATCTGGCTGCTCAGAACAAGATGCTTTTCCTGGAAATGCCTGTTTTGGTTCCAGTTTGGGCAGCAGCTGTCATTCAGCTTTGGCAGTTCAGCCACTGCTGCCTACCAGGGGAGATGTCTTGGCAGAGGAGGGGACGCCCTCCAGAAGACAAATGAAGCAGAGTGTTGGGGGAGCCTCCACCATAACCCAGAACTTCAGCATTGCCCCTGTTGTACATTACAGCCCATCGCAAAGGCCGTGTGGATTCTCCTACCAAGCCACATCTTGTGGGTGAGACCATTTTAGGAAACAGAACATGTTAACACATCAAATGTACATAGAGAGGTGAGAATCCTTCCCTGCCTCAAGGTAGCACGGTAATTTCAAATTCACCATGCACAGAGGCAGAAAAAGCTCACAAGGTACAACTTTCTTTTATTTGTCATGGAATAAAGGTCTGGAGAACAGAACAGCAAGATCTACATTACAAGCAGTGAAGGGCTGGATTCACTGAAGCTGGCCCAAGGAAGCACAAACTTTGTGTCTTCTACCAGCAAAGCCTCTGCTGGCCCATAAGGCTTTGAACTCTGAAACTGTTGAGCTTGCTCCTCCCGTCTGGATTGTGTATGGTCCCAATAGGGGGTATATAGCTGCTTGGCCAGTTCTGAAGGAGATGGATGACTCTTTTTTTGCTTTTTTTTCTTGCAAACCTTTTCCTCCTGAGTGGCTTTGGCCACTGCCACCGGTTTCCTGAACCCTCTGCTCTTCAGCAGATGGGGGTCATAGCTGGTATACAGTTTCGCAACTTCTGAGTAATTTCTAACCACCTCCTCTTGAACTGGAAAGGAAGAGATTAGGAAGGTGGGCTTTCTCTGCCTCTCTGGAATTTGGGGGAGGATTTACGTCTATAGAAATCTCCCCCTGTAATGCCACCATCACTGGGGACCTCCAAAGTTAAAAGCCCAAACTACTACAATTTGGGCTAAAGCAGCAATGCTAACAGGACCAGCTGCACACCAGTATATTCTTGCCATGACAGGTTCAGAGAGGAATGGATGTTTTACTCATTGACCCAGTACAGTGAATCTGACTACTAATGATTGCTTTGGGAAACAGCTCTGAACCCTGCCTTTTCTGCCACATCCAGGTTGTGCTCTCCTACGTTAAAAGCCACCACAAAGAACCCTCCAAAGCAGCGGTGTCCAATATTGTGCCTCTTACACAACCTAGATAGTTTGAATACGAAAAGTGAGGAGCTGCTGGCACACTGCCGTACTATCGGAGGAGAAAGGGGAGTTAAAGGATTTTCTGAAGGGCAACGAGTTGTGTGGCAACATGCAGCACATGTTACCTCTAAACAAAAGCAATTAGTGGCAGGGGCAGGCACCAGGCCCCGTGGCATGGGGAGAAAAACGGAGAACAGGGACAACAGCAGGAAGCCAGAACACTCCATGCAGCACAAAAGGGGGGAAAAAAGGACATACATCAAGTACCTCTATGGATTTGCTTTGTGAGAAGGTGAAACAAAGGGAACCGCTTTGATGCTCAGCTTTCTGGATCACTAAAAGCATCCTGGGAGTCATTGTAATTGTTATTCCCAAGTTAGAATCATAGAACGGTAGCAGCATGATCAGTAGACTACAACAAAACACTAAAACAACAACAGAATTGAAAAAATCTATCAGAAAGACACTTTTCTTTGAAAATAGCAGTTGCCCCACTTGGGCTTTGCTAGACTTCTCACAGACCACCCACAAAACTCGCAGCCCATTCCTTTAGAGGGGCAAAACAGGAACAATGAGGATATTTTCTTTCATAAGGCACTTCACTGCATTTATTTAGATTTTGTGGGGTTTATTTGAAATCATCTTATAGAATCATTAAGGTTGGAAAAGACCTCTAAGATCATCAAGTCCAACCATCACCCCAACACCACCATGCCCATGAAACCATGTCCCTAAGTGCCTCATCTACACGTCTTCCAGGGATGGTGACTCAACCACTTCCCTGGGCAGCCTGTTCCAAGGCCTGATCACTCTTTCAGTAAAGAAATTTCTCCTAATGTCCAGTCTAAACCTCCCTTGGTGCAACTTGAGGCCATTTCCTCTCGTCCTGTCACTAGTTACTTGGGAGAAGAGACCAACACCCACCTCGCTACCCAACTCCTTCCGTAGTTGTAGAGCACGATGAGGTCTCCCCTCAACCTCCTCTTCTCCAGGCTAAACAGTCCCAGTTCCCTCAGCCGCTCCTCATAAGACTTGTGCTCCAGACCCTTCACCAGCTTCGTTGCCCTCCTCTGGACACGCTCCAGCACCTCAGTGTCCTTCTTGGAGTGAGGGGCCCAAAACTGAACACAGTGTTGGAGGTGCGGCCTCACCAGTGCCGAGTACAGGGGCATGATCACCTCCCTACTCCTGCTGGCCACACTATTTCTGATACAGGCCAGGATGCCGTTGGCCTTCTTGGCCACCTGGGCACACTGCTGGCTCATGTTCAGCCGGCTGTCAACCAGCACCCCCAGGTCCTTTTCCTCTGGGCAGCTTTCCAGCCACTTTTCCCCAAGCCTGTAGTGTTGCATGGGGTTGTTGTGGCCGAAGTGCAGGATCCAGCACTTGGCCTTGTTGAACCTCATAAAGTTGGCCTCAGCCCAACAGGATCCAGCCTGTCCAGGTCCCTCTGCAGAGCCTTCCTACCCTCCAGCAGATCAACACTCCCGCCCAACTTGGTGTCGTCTGCAAACTTACTGAGGGAGCACTCGATCCCCATCCAGATCATTGATGAAGATATTGAACAGGACCGGCCCCAGTACTGAGCCCTGGGGAACACTGCTTGTGACCGGCCACCAACTGGATTTAACTCCGTTCACCACAACTCTCTGGGCTCGGCCGTCCAGCCAGTTTTTACCCAGCAAAGAGTGCACCTTTGTCTAAGGTCTAAGATGTCTAAGCTGTCTAAGCTGTGAGCCACCAGCTTCTCTAGGAGAATGCCATGGGAGACAGTGTCAAAGGCTTTCCTGAAGTCCAGGTAGACCACATCCACAGCCTTTCACCCAAACAGTTAATGCTCTGCCTTCTCTTCACGTTAGGAAGGAGTGGTTTGCTAGTTTTGCAGCAAAAAACCGAGGAGGCATGTCAATACAAATGATGCACAAAAAGTGCAGCTGAAAGATCAGTAGACATTATTGTTTTTAGGTGCATTTTAAGGTTTTACTTAATAACAAGCAGCATTTCAATGACTCCTACTAAACTAGCAAAGTCTTTACCCTCAAGAATGTGTGCATGTGTGCATGCATGTGTGTCTGCCATGACTTAAGGAATGCATAAGCGATTTTAATAGTTTTCAAGGACATGACTATATTTTTGACAAAGCCGGCATTGTACTGCTCATGATGTCAGAGCAAACATGCAAGTGGAAAAGGTTATGAGGCCACATCATGAAACTACCTTTCTTGGTTAGCTTCTTGGGTACCCACCCAAACACAATTAAAAAAAAAAAATGCTAGCAGGGATTTTAATTGTAGTTGTTACTTTGAAAACATTAATGCATGACTTGGCTTGAGAAGCTGAAGAATAATAACTTTGCTCTTAAGAAAAACTTGAAAAATGAGGTCAGGTACAGTCCAGGTTGGTTATGATTCCCCAAGAGTAATGTTACAAATAAAAATTACCCCAAGCCCAAATATATTATTATTTACCTATCAGGGAGCTAAAGGGCACATAGTAAATGAAGATAATGAAAAACTGTAGTAAATACACAGCAGTAATTTACCATTTTCAGGGGGGAAAAAAGGATTAGGTTCTCTCTGTCATTGAGTAGACCATTGTATAGAGATACTCCATTAAAATACACTAATCTTTCTTATTCTAGCAAAAAATGCCAGAATAAGACTCCATTCCAGATGGAGATACCCATTCACTACAAGAATCTGTCAAAACAGAATACTTTTGCTATTCTTTCACTCAGTATTAAAACCAAGCAGTTCTGGTTTGTTAGATCTACCCAGTTTGTTACAAGCTTGGGGAACACAACAACAGATATACATTCGAGGCAACATTTCTTCAGAAATTTGATGCAGTTGACTGTAAATTCTCCCACTCCAACTCTAGCATAAAAAAATACAGGGATTATTTCCTTAACAATGTTATTCATCAGCAATGATAATTTAAAATGTTAGTCCCTGAACATATATTTTATTGTCTTTAATTTGTGAGATTGAACTAGAATCAAGCCAAACTCTGGCTGACATTTGAGGATACATTTCTTATCTTTTAAAATCAAACACCATATTATACTTATTTATATCTACTTATATTTTTATTAGCCATGGTAAAAAAATACTTTCTGTTTACATCCACATCTATTTTATATAATTAGAACATCAGTGATGGAAATATTTGTCCAAGCCCTAGACATATTTAGAGAGCAAATTTGGAATCCTTATTCTTGATTAGAATCTAATAAATAATTATGTTACAGAGATGGATGATTACTGATTGCAGACCTTTCAAACCTACATACATTAAAGCTAAATCCACGGAGCAGGATCACTGCTCTTAATAGATGCTAAAGCATCGTCTGTAATGTTTTAAGTGGAAGCCTGGAGCTATACTCAAATGAAGGCACAACTTATCCCACCTTTCAGGCTGGAGATAAGGTGATAGTTGAAAAAATACAAGTGATGAAAGGGGAAGAAAAATCACTTTCTTTGTAGTCTGAACAGGGTGGCAGGTAAGTTTTGTTTCAGGAGAGAGTAAACAAAGCAAGGGCTCCCAGAAAAATGAGTGCGAGGAAGATAATGGTGCACATTCATCCCTGGATCTCAACTGGACTTTGAAGTAGGACAGAGTCCCTGCATTTCCTGATGGCACATTAGCTCAGGCAGAGAACCTGGAAAAAGGCAAGTTGCCCTGAGTTCAAAAAAGTGCAGATATAAGGTGATCTTCAGAAGCAGTACAATTCCTTCCTAATAGTATCAAATGTAGACCCACATTTTTTTTCTTTCCATTTTCAAACGCCTGCATTTCAGTGCCCAGCCTGTGTGTATGCATGCAGTTACCAGGGTGCAACTGCACCAGATTTACGCCTCTGGCTCCACCTTTCTGTTTCCAGCCTAAGATTCCTGCCTGAAGGTTATCAGAAAAGTTATGAAAAAAAGATGCCAAACCCACTGGATCTTCAGTTTCCTACTTAAACACAAATATCCACAACAGTTTCACAATATTTTACACTCGTCAGGATCTTGGGCAGGCAGACGTGGGGGAGTCCCTAGAAACCCCCCAGCATGGCATATGTGCAGCCACAGATCACCTCCTCCTACAAAAGCGTGGTGATCCTCTGGTGAGGCAGAGACGGCCCAGCCCCCTGTTTTCTTCCTTTTCAGTTCAAGACTCGCACAGCTCCACAGGGACTGCTCCTAGCCTGGCTCCTCTGTGGTTATCCCCTGTGACTCTGTCCCGTTTCCACCTGATCAAGTAGCTCTAAACAAACAAACATGTTCACAGTGACACATGCTAAAAGTTCACCCTTTAGATTAAAGGAAGGAGAGGATCTGACATTATCGCCTAGTCTGGCATGGAAAGCTTCCAGAATAAGCTCTGGCTTTGCCTCACCCATTCTTTGAAAAGGAGATTTCTCTGTCCCAATCTAACTGAAACAATTCCCAACTGCTACAACTCTATGTGTGGGAAGATCCACATACATTTATACCCAGTAAAGTCGTTGCTAACGCATCCTTTGACCATGTGATGAAGTAGGCAGATAAGACAAATTCATCTCAGTAAAACTCCGCTACTTTTTAATCTGGTTTTAGGAGCATGTCAGGCTGATATAACCAGTACATAGAAGAGTAGAAGGAGAGTATGGCTGGAAATTTATATATTCTGCTAACTGCCATATTGACTCTCATGACCATGGCCCTGGAGCTTTGAGGAAGTGTTGAGCAAACCACCTGAAAAAGGCAGAGGCAGCACTAGCTGTGAAGTTCTGGATCCATATCTAAACCCAAACTTTGCTAAAGTATAGATTTGGGTGTTTTCTACCTGGCCTGGAGGCTGCTTCTGCTCTACAGTTTAGATGCACACGTAATGACGCAGGTCGTAGTATAACAGCCTATCCCAGAACGGGAAGCTCTACCAGAGCTGCACAGGTTGCATGTTTATAAAAGCCATTAAGGCAAAAAGCACAGTATAAGTATCCAGTTATTGGGGTCATATTAACTTCATATTAATTCCTTGTGCATGAATGTCAAATGCTTTTAGGATCTGGCCAGTTATTTTCCTGTTTATTACGGTGCCTAGCTTGGTGAATGAAAGATAATATGGTCTAACAAATGCCTAATGACAGAGGGAAAAAAGATCACTGTGACACTGCACAGTTTGAGAAAGAGACATGAGGACCAAAGATAATGACCAAACCAGCCACCAAAACCTAACCAGAGGGAAGTTATTGGATAAACCTGATAAGAATAAGGCCCACATCCTACAGAGAGCTTGGCACTTGCCTAACTTAGAGCATGTAAGTTGTCTATTTGCTGCCATTGTTCCCTGGGTCGGCTTGCATTCCTGCTACCCCAAAAGGACAAAAGTGTTTGGGGGCACAGGGGTAGGAATGAAATGAAACCCATGCAGACAACTTATCACATGACCTGATCCTGACAGAGTACTACAGTAAGATAAACGAACAGTAAGAAACAAACTTCCATGAAAAAGAGCGAGGGTATAGACCAAGATATGACAGTAGGATGAATACATTTTAGTAATGAAACAGACCAATATACAGGTAAGGTACAGGAAAAATTATATGCTGAATAGATGGCTAAACTTCTTTTTATCCGTACTTAAATATCTATTATCATGCACAGTCAATGAATTTAGGCTGCCATTTTAATTTCCTTTGCTTGTGTTGCACTATTCTGTTTGTTTAAAAATACTGCACTAAATAACGAAACGCTAAACAAGCCTATACCTTCTCTTTCAACCATATTCATGTCTCTTTTACCTGGATTGCACAGCTGTCGTGTACTCAGTTGTTAATAACTGACAGCCGAAACTCAAAAAATTTAGTATTGATGAGTACCCAACATCAGGGCCCGGAAAACACTATCTAATTAGATGATAGACCTTTTACTCCTCGACGAAACTAAGAATAGATCAGTAGATAGTAAATGAGTGTCTCATAAATGTCTTATATTTGACCTGTTGTACAGTAGCGTAGACAAAGGGGAACTTGCCTTACTAATGATCACAGGTATTTTTCTTTAGGATTAAGTTTGAGAGAAATTGGCTGCATTGTTCCTACAACTCCCCTTGCTGGACGAGCAGTAGAGATGCAGGAAAAACAGTAGAAGAGAGTCGCTCCTTGCTCTCTGTGCTGTAAACAATCGCCAAGACCATTTTCCCGAGCTGAATGAAACCTTTCATCGTTTATAAAGGGAAATGTCTGAAAATATCTGCAGCCATAATGCAGAACTAAAATAGTGTGATTATATGCCACTAGTCTTTATGGAAGAAAAAATGTTGCCTTCTGGCTTGCATGCTTGTTAAATACTCTGAGACGATCCTGTAGCGAGAAAAAAATACCAGAATGCACTGATAATTACAGTGATACACACATTAGTCAGCACCAGCCCAGACATTTAGTTTCACAGCACTCAGATGACTAGTTGAAAAACCAACTCAAAAGTCAGCACCCATATTACAGCTATTGACCTCGCAATAATGTTACCATGATCAGTGGGACCCCAAAGGTTGACCCTTTCACCCAGTCAGCTCTTTGAATCTAGTTAAATTTCACTTCATGACCCGCATCTAGGAAGAAACAATGTCTGAGAAGTTTGCCTCTCCATTAGCATTGTGATTTCTGCTCTATTTCAGAAATAGCAGACCCATGGGCTTTTTTTTTTAACATTTAAAGTGTTCTTAATGGAAAGGTGGTGAAAAGTGCTGAGCTGCCAGTCCTGAAGACTGTCATGTACTATTTACTCAGACGAAAAAAGCATCCAGAAACTAGCCTTAGCTTTGCTATACTACGTTACAAAACCTTCAGCAAATTAGTTTTTCCTTTGGAAAACTGCGTATAAAGCTACTGATGCAGGAATTCTAAAATGCTGCTGATAGTTCAGGTCTCCCTCTACCTTGGTATGTTTTCCTGAGTTGTTCAAATACGTAGAGACCCTCTGCATGCCTGCTAGTTTGAAGTCCTCACATAAGCACTCTTTCTGCGATAGAGCTTGCAACGCTTTCTTCCTCCAGTGTGGTCAGGCTGGAGAACATTATCTTCTTTACCAGGATGCTGCTGGTGCACGATGAGTTTCTCTGCAGTCAGTGGTATCTTTTGGCCTATATTTGCCTTCTTCTTCTTCACAGGTCTACAAAATCTAATTAAAATGGCTTCTCAGCTGCTGTAAAGCTGGGCATATTCATCCCACCGGAGACACAGAAGAAAGGCTTTATAATGCTAACTATATAATTTTTCTGCTGTTTTTGTTGTATTTATTAACCACTCAGCCCTTTGATGTTTTGATGTATCTCTGAGATTTAAATAGAAAATGCATCTGTAAAACTATAAGGGGGAGGGTGCATTTTCTAAATTTAATGTTAAAATGTTTCATACCCAGCAAGTTGAGGAATACTTAAACAAAATGATGAGTCTTTCACTCTACTTTAAATAAGACCAAGCTCTATGCACACTTTTGTTAAAAGCTCCCAGTGAAACACATGGTAGAAATCAGACAGAAAATCACAGAAAAAAAGTACCAGAGATTCACAATGCTATGGCTCCCAGCTGTATGCTACCCTCTCTGAATGTGTGCCCTTCTCAGTTCTGCTGATGGAGGAGAATATATGGGCATTTTCTACGGTCCGTGCAAAACCATGCAGCTTAGCTTGAACCGCCTTGCACAACAGCTTAAGTTAAACCATCAGACTTTGCACTGACGTGGCTGAGGAGTGTTCACATGTGCCATTCCACCAGCGTTATCCGGCAGAGAGGCGATAACAAATCCTAGGGTAAGAGGTGTGGTAAGAAGGCATTAGCTCTCATTTGTTAAACGAACATATGTCTAAGTCTAGCTTTACTTTTGTAATGGACAAATGTGATGTGTCCCTACCAACTACTGGTTACACAGGAGAGTGAGATAAATGGAAACGCAAGGGCAAGAAAAATGAGGCTGTAGACCACTTCCCATTTGTCCTGGGTACTATTAAAAAAATACTGAACTTTGCCCAGAAGTGAGCTGGCAACACGTAGAGCTAACGAGGTGGATGGCTAAGGACGTCTCTCATGCAACGACGGGTCCTCTGCCTAGCTTAGAATTTGGAAATGTAGTGAGGACCTGCAATGTCATACTTCCAATCCACACACGTCATGCACACGGGAACACCTCTATATTGTCACACACAGGTTTACATACAATGCAGGCAGTGACCCCCAGTGCCTTTGTGCCCCATCTCTCGTTGCTCACCAGTCTTCCCTACAGGGCCAGAGTAAAGCAAAAACCCCACAGCAACACCGCGGGGAGGCTTGAAATGCCTCTCACACTGACCAGACTCGGGCTGTTTTGGAAATGAAGAGGGACTGGTTGTCCCAGAGCAAGCCCAAGGCCTCTGGCTACGGCAGAGCCTCCCAGACCGGTGTGCCGGGGCTTGGCCGGGAGGTGGCAATGCAGAACTGGAGACCAGGGTCTCCGGCCCTGCAAGCTCCTGAGGGCAGGACAGAGCTTTTCTTACACGGATTACAGTTCTCTGTCTGCACCCAAGCTGATTACAGCTCCAGCGTGCCCAAATTTACGTAGACTGATTTATTCTTTGCATTTTGTGATGCATTATGCTGTAGATGATAACTTTTTTTCCCAGCAGTCTGATTGAACCCGGTAACACTGAGCACCTCGCTACGCAGCGCTCTCTTTGATGCCTGAGGAGTTTTCTGAAGCAGCTAATGATGCTGTTCCATTTGATCACAGGTGATATTTTTTCATAGCAATTGAAGTGATGGCAATGGATCAGAAACCCAGAAAAAAAAGTAAATTGGCATGTGAGGCTCGAAGAGGCTCTGATTAAATTAAGCTCAGTTAGAGAGAAGCTTAATGATTTTTATCATATTTAAACATTATGTTCCAAACATGAAAAAGTTGGATCTGCAATTTTCAGTGTGGGGCTGAATCTGAACAATAACACCAGGAATCACATTAATTCAGTTGCAGATGAAGTTTGAGCCCTGGACTTCATGAGTTGCCCCTAACTCTGCTTTAACCATGTGCTGTGTCTCCAGTCATGGTTTCTTAGCAGCAAGTGAGGTCTTACCAAGCGAGGTCTTACCAAAGTGTGTGCTTTTCTGTTCTCAGAGATCAGAGCTGTCACTCATTCCTTTGATCCAAGACTTTCAAAGAGATGGGGAAATTTTCTTATTTGACTCCAGGGCTTGGATTCCAACAGGGAGAGATATAAAGACAGAACAAGGGGAATTTGGATATGTAGCATTAATGCAATCAGATAACTGAGCTGTCTGATGAAACACTGCCAAATTGACCATGTCATCTATTGAATTTATATAAATCCTTTGTGCGGTAAATTTAGTGTCATGTTACAGAATTTTATTGTAATGTTTAATAAAAAAATAATCTGTAGTATTCTGGCAAAATTCAGTTTGGGAATATTGTTTTTCCTCTGGAATTTCTTTTTATGCTAAGAAATAGCAGACAGTGTATTTCCATTTACATATGCTTCAATTCAGGTATCAGGATGCAGCTGTGACCTAAGTTCTCCAAGATAAGCTTAAAGAGCCTGAACACTGCCAGAAAGTACTGAAAACATAGGAAATTCAGCACCAGAATCAGATCAGGTTTTAACTACTATTAACTGGTCTCTTGGTTGCAGTGAAATTATAACACGACTCACTACTAGAAATCTTTTAGATCAGGAGAGTAGTCCCTGTCCCACAGCTGTCCTCTCCACACATCCTGGGAGCTTTCACACCATCAGGGGTTATTGACAAGCTGCCAAGTATCAGGGCTGAAATCTGTAAAAGAAAGATGAGATTTTTGCCGTAAGTTCTGAATGTGTCGTTGGACTTCATGCTGTGAACTTGAAATACAAACTCGAGAGACTAAATCTGGAAGGTTTCTTAGGAGTAACCTGATGCCTGTTCAGAAGACAAGGTTCAGGTTCATCATTGGAATATCACCGAAATTAACATCATTGTAATTACTTCTCCTTTTCAGTGGTATACCTCAAGTCAAAAGTTCTGCTAATTAAGTGGCATGAAACTGCTGGGTGAATATCCTCAGGCAAAAGTAAAACGCTTTTCATTTGTGCTAGCAACCTTTATTAGTCTTCCTAACTGCCAGTCACCTGAATGAGTAAATTAAGAAAAGACGCAATTCCATGTAACAAGGGCATGTTTAACTCAAGCTGGGTGAGCTAATGCAGGATTTTGCCTGTCCAGGGCTTGCTATGGTCAGTAATACACTGCTGAAACCAAGGGGAGTTGATCTGAATGAACAAGAGAGGGATTTAATAGATTAGAAAAGAAAGATTAAATAATTGAGGACTCTTTCTCTAACTTAAATATAAACATGTTTGAGATCTTGTTTCAGAAAAAAAAGGTGCTTAGACTTGCATCCCTTTATTCTCCTTTCATTGATACTTCTACAGATGAAGGGAAATTCAGAGGCACATATAAAAGTGCTGTCAGGAAGAACAAAACCTCCAAATTGCCAATAAATTCATTGATATCAAACAATCAGTGTTTCATTCATCTGTGTAACAAGATGAAAACTCAGGGCCCTGCAGTCCTTCTATTATGATTAATACTATCACTGAAGTTTTTAACAACTGAAAGAATAGAGCAGCAACAACCTTCTATGCCATTTTACAAGTTAACGTTACAATATCCTTCGCTAGTGTAACAGAATGAGTGCTTCACAAAGAATTTGGTAGATGTAAAGCTTTGGAAAAAGGAGATGGATGGTAAACGTGAAAATACGCTCAATCGTTCATTTTCTTATTCTTTTCTTAGTATTTTCCTGTCAGTTTCCTTGCAGCATTTTGAATAGAACTGTTTTTTCTGCTATGAAAAGCATTGCACCTAATTCCAACAGTCTCGACGGGAACCCATAATGTTTGAGATCGATTATTAAGTCGTGAAATGCTAATGTACACAGTGTTCCTTGGCTTGAACCAGACCAGCATACAGATGCAGAATCAGTGAAATTTTAAATGGAAGCCTGATGGCTGTTTTGATTTAGGACAGATAAGCACACTGCTATTACTGTTCAGGAAAGTTTTGCTCAGAGAGCCAATATGATCACAGCAGTGCACAATGGCGTTCAACAGCTCTAGCTATTAATGTTAATTTAACCACTCAGAGAATGCAACCTTATCACCAACATCCACCGAATCATGCAAAAAAGCAAATAAGCCATGAAGCCAAGTGCAAGATATACTCAGGCCAGGTCTCAATGAGAACAGTGAGAACTGCATAAACCCTTTTATGCTAAAACCACAGGAAAGAAAATTGTCTTCTTCACTCCATGTTGGCCATCCCAATATTGAATTGATGCCTTTGGCCTGTATGGAAAGAACCAAAACCTATCAGCAGCTTGTAAAACTGGTTTTCTGAGCTTGTCGCTTGTATGTCTCTGTCTACTTTGACAGTATGATCACTTACACGAGGCACATGCACTACTCCTCGCCTAAGAGGTTATTATTAGATGCGTGAAATCAGTTGGAAGGCTGTGTTTTCTAAAGCCTACCCCATTTTACAGAGTACTTAAACACTGCAGGATACAGGCTAGGGAAGTGCCAGACTTTGTATCATCAGGCCACTGCTGTTCTTCACTCCCTGACACAAACTGGGCTTACAGTGAAGAACAGAAAGAGAGGAAAGGATAGGCACTGTGAGGACAGGCTCCAAGCCTTAGCAGTATCTGTCCTATTACACAACAAAAAGCCAAGTTTGGAAGTCATTGGGGTATGCAGGTTACCTGTTTTACAGACAAGAGGTGTCGATGAGGTCTTTTCGAACCTAAACGATTCTATGAAATAAAGCCACTAATCTGAGATGTGTCAGAAGGCACCCAATGACAAGCTGCTTCTAATTTCAGGTTATGTCCTGAGCAACATTTAACTCCAGCAAAAGACCGGAGCACAAACTGCGATCCAAAACCGCTATGCCTCCTCTTTATTCTCCTAGCTTTGATGAATATTCTTACGTTGCCTCTGCTTTTTGAGTGAATTAAATCTTTTAATCTCTGGTTGGGAGAACTGTTTAAGTTCTATTTGTTCAAGAATATGAAAATGCAACTGTGACTTGTCAGGACAAATAATGTGCCTTTTCATTATCTCTGTTTGCTAGGTATTGGTGAGAATGCAATGGACATACTAAAAAACTTGTCAATTCATGTTATTAACAGACTATTTTGTCATTATTGCTGGAAAATTGTGACAACGTATTCAGAAGGGAAAAATAGACAATTTCATGCAAGGGCACTTATCAAGTGAGTTGCAAATGGTAAAAAAGCAATAAGTAGGAGCACAGTGTGTTTCTTATTCCTACGACTGCATAATAGATCAAGCAACCTCATTCCCAGCCAACAATTTGATGATGCATACGCACCGCCACAATAGCTGCATTGAAATTGCATTGCTTAAGAAACGCTTTCCACAAATCTGTTTCACGTAAAATAGATTTGAGAGGGAACTGATTGATCTTGTGAATAGGGCTGAGTTAAGTTAATTTTGAGACTTAAAATGCTTGGCGGCATTCCAAGGAGAGTTAGACTCATGGCTTTCTCTACAATATTCTTATCTGCAGAGCAGTGCCAGAGATTTCTGAAACAGGACTCAGCTTCATCAGCAGAGAAAAATATGTACAGGCAGCGTGATGAATGCTCTTAATCAGAAAGATGTCCTGTAACAAACAGGTGTATCTTAAATTGCAAAGTCAGCATGTTGACATTCAATTGAGACTTAGCTCTTAGATGAATAATTTCCAATAGGCAAAGAAAGCAGGAAAATCATGACAAAGATGCTCATTTTCTGCCCTAGTTTATAGTTAACAGCCTGATCCTGTAAAATCTACTGGTTTGTAATAGGATTTCTTACGATATGTGCCTAGGTTGTTGAGGGTTTGAGCCCTGGAAGTATGAATCTCCATCTATTTAAGCGTTACAGTTTTTTTTTATAACTGTGCCTAACACGTATTACAAACTCTTAAGAGACACATGAAAATAGCCTTGGCTGAAAAGTACGCTGTTAGATGACAGTGAGTCACAGGGAAGAGTACTAGAACGCTGGGCTCGTCTGCTAAATCACCCCCCGACATCAGGTGCGGGTACCCTGTATAAACAGGCAGAGCTGTAAGAGCTGTTTGATCTGGCAGACAGATACTCTTGGTTTTGTAAGTACGGGGCTGGAGCCTCCGTTGGAGATGGAAGGAATTTGAAAACCGGAATTCCCCTCCAGACAAAGGAGGAAAATTCAACCAAGCTCAGGAGCATTCTTGGGCGTATCGTTGATTGTGCTAACAATAAAACTAAACACAGCAAAGTGGGTGCTTGTGGACATTAGCTGCATGTGTGTTCACTTAGTTTAGACACACAGATATCTTAATGTCTCATTTAGAGTTTACCTTGGCCTTGACATGTGACTCTTATAGAAGAAGCAGGATCAGAGGAGAGACACAGACAGCAGTGAATTTGGATTTAAGGTAGAACTAGTACGGACAGATTTGTGGTCTCTGTAACTGAAACTTTGCCATCATAGTAAGAGGGATATCAGCAACAGAGTGGAAAGCCAGAGCGGGGAAGGGAACACGCACAACCCCACACCACCAGTCCTCCCATGCAACTGGATACTTACAATTTCCTTGTGAATGGAATGACAATTACTTGGAACAATTGGCATAATGAACCAAGGATCTCAAAGCTGACACCACTGGTGGATATTAGCTGGGCAGAAGCATGGGGCCACAAAGCCTGATCCTGTATCACTGAACTCAGGAGTATTTAAATTTAGTTCAGTGGATGCAGGTGGTGAGAGGGAAGGCTGCTGGGGCCCCAGGAGCCTAAAGCTGTCCTGATGTCTAGTGTTACCTGTGCAGGGGTGCTGGAGAACAACAGAGGGTCTCGCTTCTTTGCATCTGCTCAAATTGTCCTAGACATTCAGATTGTCTCTGAACCGAAGTTGTAAGAGAAAGGAGGAAAACAGACAGAGAAAGTGTTGTGCACCACTTTAGACACATTCCACAAAAAATGTACTAACAAGGCAGGTTATAATTTTATTTGCAACTGTAGTGACATGAACAAATCTTTTGAGCTTCAGTTCATTATGCATTTATAGCTTCAGGGCTTTTCATTCTGTATAGATGTGCTTACTTTTGTACAAGATGAAAATTAAATGAGACATTTATGTCACTAAAACCTGAACATGTTGTCCCTGACAGAATGTTCTCTCTTACACCTTGCCAAACCGCATGACTACTGCTTTTTAGTGTCAAATTATCTGACTGTGCTTTACTTCCCTGTACCGTATCTCCTTTATCTTCCTGGCAGACATCTTTGCAATTTTATTAGTATATACATAAATCAACAAATGGTTTGCACAAATGGTTTCTATGGAATGTATGCAGTACTTTTGTTTTTCTTGATAAACTATAAACATTGGCAACTGAGGTGACTTATATGTTAAATCCTTACATTTGAGCTGTAATTAGATTACACCGAGAAATATTTGTACTGGTAATTGTTCTCCTGTTCTTAACTTCAAGGAATAATATTATAAATGTATCTACATTTATTTTAAGAACATCTGAAAGATCTTTTGTATGGCTATGTCAAACTTTAGATTTGCTAAACAATATTATTTTGATAATTGTCCATTTATGCCAACAAGAATTTCTGCCTGCGACGGAAATGTCTATGAAAAGTATTTGTGAATAGAAAATCACTGTTGAATCCTAATGTTAGCAGCAGTGATTACTATATTAGCTAAGGGTCATAACCATCAGAAACAAGGAACTCAGCCTTGCATTTTTCTTGGTAAATAAACAATAGAAATGCATTTACATAACCTATAAACCAATGAAACTGAAGAGGAGTGTTTTATTAATACCCTGACTGCTGTGTTTTTAAAAAAAATCTTAATCATACTATTTGAAGATTTGGAAAGCTAAGGTCACATGTGCCAAAAAATGTTAACTACTGCTGCAATGATGTCCATTTTACCTTGCTTCTCTGTGACTGGAGCTCCACTATTCTTCTTTGCTCGTTCTTCTCTGATAGCCTCTGGCTAGAAACTTTGGCTCTGTTTCCTCTGTCTTTTATTCGTATTATCCCCAAACCAGCTCACTTTCCTCCAGTCCTTTTCCAAGCCTCTACCCATCTTATTAATAGCAACTATTCTGGTGTCTCATGTCCAGATTTCCTCCTCAGACCTCATAGTCAGCTTTCCCTTGTCCTCCACACTTCAAATTGCTGAAATAATGCTTTATTTATCCTACTGTTTTCTACCAGGATATTTATTAGTCTTAAGCCAATTCCTGTTAGTTGTTCTGTGCTATTCTGAGTTACAGTCATGGTCCTCCAAGCTGTAAAATAAATGGTCAGAAGAGTGAATGGGGGAAAATTATAACATTCCAGATCAAACCGAACTTGTTTTTTTCCTTATTATAAAGCATAATCCAAGATTTCTTGTAATTGTTGTAAGAGAAAATTAAATAAAAGCACAGTTGTTGAGTAAAGAACATATCTGGGTAACCTCTCCAGTGAACAGTTGATCATTCTGAAGCTATTAGCAATTTTTGGACTCATTTGGCCATTAACTTTAAAAAGAAAATAGAAAAAGCCAGAAAAACTAAATGTAAAAAATTGTTTTTTGAATGAACCCCTTACATTTTTGGCTGGATTGGCAAGTAGACTAGAAAAGCAAAGGAGGAAGATTTATTTTATCACCTTTATTTCCTCAGTCCTGTGCTCTCAGCTTACATTAGAGTCCAGGATGCAGTGTGCGTATGGTTAAACGGTATTTAAGGTTGAAGTTATTATACTGCATTCAGATTAACTTCTAACGAAAGACTCTCTGCTCTAGAACTTAAATCTTCCACTTCTGAGGTAGGAAAGCTGACCCTAACCATGATACCAACAAGTATTTCAGAAATTTATGGTAAGTGTAACACTTCAACAAGAAGGAATGGCATAAAAGAAAAAAAAGAATTTAAGGTAAGATCTCATATAAGCCACTATAGCTCCCTAAAGGCTTTAAATTTAAGTCATGGTACTTGTTAACTGGTTTGAAAAGCGAAACAAAGACATCTGTGTGTCAAACAAAATACTACAGTGACTCTCCGTTTTGAACCATCAAATTTCTGAAAATTTCTGCAACAAAACTTATTTGCAGTTTGACTTAAACCACAGTACTCACAGAGTGTTTAAAGAGGAGAAAACTATTGAAGTCTTTGTTCTCTTACCAACTCCCAGTTGCTATATAATAGATCTGTTTACACATTAATTTTGCAACCTGTGTTAGGTCAAATAAAAATGGCATCCTTCCTCATATATTTAATCTAGTATGTCTGAAAGAGCTATCAAAACACAGCAACAACACAAAGGGTCAGCTTCCATAGCCACCAAGAACAACATGATGCTAAATACAGGCATGCCCGTTACACATGGCATCCTGGTAGACAATATTAATGACTTCTTATTTACTTTAAGTAAATTATTTACTGATCTTTCATTATGAAGAACTTTGCAAGCTAGCAAACCCAAGTTCCTGTGGATGAAATGAGTAATGAAAACTTCTACAAGATGAAAGATTTGGATGAATTGAAACTCTCATGAACTGATCAACTAGGTTTTGATATACCTTGTCAACACCTGCCACTTCATTTGAAAAATCAAGTCTTGAGTGTTTCTTGATTTCTTTGAGAAATTCAGCATTTTGGAAATCAGCACTGACAGTATCAGCAGGTAAGATGTTCATGGGCATGACCAGTTTGGCAGATTTTGGTCTTTTTGCCTTTGCATAATTTATTACACTTGGATTGTAATTTCAAAATAAGAGGGGTAAGAAAGAATGTCCTTGCATGGAAGAATAATTGGTGAAAAGATAGGAAGGGAAGGTGTGAAGGGAAGTAATCAGTGGAGTTCTGTAGTAATTCATATTGGGATTTTTTTTGTCCAGCAACAACCTGCAAAGAGAGGGGAGCAATGAGATGTGATATATAAAAGTATTCAGAGCAGTGAGGATGAGCGAAGGTGTTAGAAATGAGGTCAGAAAGACTGAGTAAGTGGTCAATAAAATGACAGATAAAAATCAGATAAATGACGTACACAGGAGTCCTGGCTTCAAATATAGGCAGGTGAACTCTGAGCTGGAAGTTGCCACTCAGGAGCAAGATCTTGTTCCCATCATAGACAGTTCCATAAAAGTATCAACTCAATGCACTGTACCATCTTTGAGCCACCAAGTTCAGGTTTTGCCATATCCAGTCCTCGAGTAGTACTATATATAGTTTAAACCACTAGCTTACATAAAAAAGCCTAATGGCTTCCTAACCCTCATCTTGAATGAAACAAATTCATATACCAAATTTGACATGATTTAGCCTAACAAACACACTCAAGTATTACAACTTCTGCAGGAAGAAAATGAGATTTAACCTTTTATTGTGACTCTTAATGTTTTACTCTGTCAGCAGTTCATTCATGCACGACTTCAAGGGCCAAGCCTGCAAACTGGTGAGACACTTTAGCTCCCACCAAATAAACCCTAATGAGATTACTCAGCTTCCAGGACATGCTAAGCTCCGTGAAGAAAGGGTCCAGAAGAAACAGAATAGTATTTCTTTTCTCCCTGCCCTCTCTATGAATCAGTTGAAAGTATCCAGGCTAAAGAGTCTAACTTAGGATACGAAGGAGTTTTAAAGGGGTTTTCAGTGAGAGGACAGTAGCTAAAAATGTCAGAGACAAAAAGGAGATGAGATGGTGGTGCTAATATATTTTTTTCTAAAAAAAAGACAAATAGTTCCAGGTACTGAAAATTCTTAGCAGAACTCTTAGCAAAATAAACAGAGTTTCTGCATTCGCAAATGAATGAAATGAAGAAAACTTTCCAGGGTTTGGGGTTTTTTTTTTGGCTCTGGTAACTTTTGTGTTTTACTTTGAACAATTCTGGAGAAAAACTTTTATTAATGAGTATGAATTAATCCAATGGACAAAATGATTGAAAAGTTAACAGGAAAATAATGCCCTTAGTTACACATGCAGCAACTATTTGCCAGATAACATAGACTCACACTTCCCCAAATAACAGCAGAATCTGACCCTGGACTCGGTGTCCCTGTGGTTGAGAATATCCTGAGACAGTCACAGTGGATCAGCTCCACTAAATTAACACACCAACTGGTCAGTCACCTATTGCATGCATCTCTATTGTTACGTAGAGCTGGGTAAAAAAAAAGTTTTCCTACCCCTACAATCCAAATGTCTACTCCTGATGTGTGATGTGTGTCACATCCAAACGTCCTTCCTGAAATTGTAATGCTGCAGTAAATATCCCAGCTGTAGTAGCTGGGCTTTGCCTGTTTCCCCATTCCGCAGAGGGCGATGGCCAAAGGCTCTATGTAGGGATCGTTTCGGTGGGCAGCTTCCCCTGGCAGGTCCCTGCACTCCCCTGAGCTGACAAACATGGGGAGGCCAACAGAAAACCGAGAACATTTCCATGCAGGACGGCTTGCCACACTGTATTCTGGCCAGTCCTATAAATCAATATTATTTGATTTTTCAAATTATTTTCAAATGTTAGTAACAATTTAGGAAGTACTTAAGTGGGCTTCTGGCGAATGTTATTTTCTGTAAAAGAGGGAAAACAGACTTCCTGACCTTTTTGTTCCTTTTCATCCATATTCACGTGGCTTCAATGCGCGTGGCCTCTTAGTTTTGACTTCTAACACAGTCAAACAAAAATGACAGACTAATCCATGCTAATATCAGGCAAATAAAATTCAGTAATATTGCGTTCTAACAAATGTAAAATAGAATTGCTGATGCAAGACATTTCAAAATGGCAGCTTTTAACGAAGTAGTTTGCACAAGTTAAATTCTTATCGTAAGACCTCTTACTTTCCATGCTTGTCCTGAAAATTGTTTACAGAAACAGTACTGTGCATTCAGTTGATTCAACAGTGGCTTGGTACAAAAAAACAAAACTGCCTTTACATTCATGTTTTTATTTCTTTTAATACATATATGCCACAGGGATGAAAAGATGTTGCTTGAATCTTTTGTTGTGTATTTTTTAATTTACTAGTCCAGGTGATGAGCTGTTAGAAGAAGCAAATCCGCTCAATGCATATTTCATTTTCTAAACCAAGATGCTTCATTAATACATACTCTGTATGTATCCAGAGGTACATGATACACATGAGTTTAGCAGTGTCAATAAACTCTATGGTAAGAGGCTTTCTCTTAGTTCCAGAGAATCCTAAAGCACGTGCTCGGAGCAAAGAATAGTCAGACACACTCCTCAGTGGGTGCTCAATACTCAGAAACAGAGTACATTCAAATTTAGGATACAGAAGACTTCCCATCCCACTCCTTTAAATCTGGCTCAAGAGCCTCCCATCAGAAGCAGCACTGCTCCAAACAGTTCTTATGCACAGGTAACCAGGAGACTGAAGACTGCAACTTTAAAACATCTCCCTCTGCCTAAGCCAGCAGAGTAATGCTTTACAATACGGAGTTTAGATCACCAGAAAAAGAGAATTTTTAAATCCTCATCAGCATCTCTCTGCTGGTTCTGCCATGCCCTGCTTCATTATGATTTAATTTGAAAATCTGTAATGATTTCATATAATTATTGGGTATTTGAACAGGAAAACTACTCACCTTCCATAAGTCTTCTTTCAAGTTTCTATTCAAATGCATGTGAAGAAATTATTTTAATATTTAAACCATTCAGACACTTGTGAATGATTTGGTGTCTCAATTTAAAAGCATGCTTTTGATGAATTTAGACATACTCCAGTTTGTACTGGAAGTGCTTAATCCTTTACTTCTCATACAAGAAGAAATCCTATTGCCTTTAAAAGCGTGACTTGATTTCCATCACCTTCTCCTTCAAGCCAGTTGTGTTTGCAACTAATCTGCCGGCTCTGAATTCTCTTACTACTTTCTGGTTCTCAGTGCCAAGACCGAAATGTAACTGCAGGAAGAACCTGAATTCATAAAGCCTGGTAAGAATAACAGATTTTTTTTCCCGATCTTCAATAGCAAAATAATATCTGTCTGAATAATATTCACCTGAAGGTGAAAGAATATTCACCTTCACTTTGAAGGTGAAATAATAGTATGCAGAAACGACAATGACATTGGGCAGTAATTTCCAATCATGTCTTTTAAAAAGAGCTGCCGTATCTATTTGGACAAAATGAAATAAACAGCATAAAAAACTCCTTTCCATCTATATTGTAACTACTATAGTGCCCTATTGATCCACACAACCTGTTAATCACGTATTCCTCCCCTTCGTCAGGAAGGATTCAAGATTTGTTCGAACTACTATGTGCAAAGTTTGCTCAGCCTACTTGGCTTGCTTTGTAATTAATTGCTGCTGTCACAATTGCAGCAGTGTCGCTGGAGCACGTAGCAGATCCAAACCAGAAAGGTGTCTTTGTCCTATCAACAAACTAAGGATTGTTTTTAACTCTCCAAATTTTCTAGTCCTGATGCACGCGATTGCATGGAGTCGCAGGTTGGCTGTATAGAGTCGCAGCTTGGTTTGATTAGATATCTGATAATATTGATACCAGAAATACTTGGCTAACATCCAAGTTTCCGCAGGGATAACAAGCGTTGGCTGGTGTGCCTCAATGAAGCTTGTTCTGAAAAAACACTGGGACCTCCCAATTTGTAAAAACACGGATGTGCTAGGATTTGTACTAAGCTTTACTAAATGCACAGTCAACCTAGACCCTGGTTACTTCGTTTTTGTGCAGTCCTACTGCAGAAGTGAGTCTGAACTTCTAACTTCCCCATGTAAGAGCACTCGTACCTGTGGCAGATGCTTGTGCGAGGTGCCAGGTAGGACTGTATTGGAGAAATGACACACCGAAGGTCATCACGGATTTTAACTGAATCATGGGGGATTTTACCATTTTCCCTTATTAAGGAGAATTTAAAGATTGCCCATAATGGCACTGATGTAACAGGAACAAGTTGATGAGGAAAAAGTAGATTTCTGACAAGGCTATGGCTGATTTATTGGTGGATTATTGGAGCAATTTCAATAAATGTTGGGGTTTTTTTAAATAAAAAGTCTGGAAACACCTTAAAAGCCTGATCCAATTATGTGTTTCGAGACTCTGAGTAAAAGCTGAGGTTGAGACAGCTAAAACATTACAAGAGCATGGTGTACAGCAATAGCGCCCTGCTAATTTCAACTGCAAATGAAAACCCAGCACCTTATCTGGGGCTATTCCTCTATTTTTGGGATTTCCAGTCCTGTAACTGGCAGTGTTTCAATGCAGTTAGAAATGTGCATGCAGGTAACATTATTTTTTAAAGTGGGGAGTTTACAACAATTAATGCTGTTTGGGGAATTAAACAAGTTCTTTTAAAAAACAAAACAAAGCTAGAAAGGGAACACGCGATGCGAGCAGCCCTTGCTCCCCAGAAGCAGGGATCTTTGCGAAGGTCCAGCCACGGCAACCCTTGGGAAACCCATCTCACACACAGACGTGCCGTTGCCAGGGGGATCTTGGCATTTTGTTGTGGCTTCTTAATTACTTAAGCGACTCTTGGAGAATCTCTGGAGGGAAGGGCTCGGCCTGGCCGCTGCAGACGGAGCCCCGGCCTGCCAGACCCCGCTCGGCGGCCGGGCGGGAGCGAGTGCGGCCGGCCCCGCCGCCGGCGCCTCACCGGCCCCGCAGCGCCTCCGCCCACCCCGCCCTCGCGCTCGCCACGGCCCGAACCAATGCCCCGGCCCGGAGGGGGGCTGCTGGCGGGAGGCCCCGGCAGGCGGAGGAGCCAGGCAGGCCGCCCCCCCCGCCGGAGGACAGAGGGTGGCGGCGTCCCTTCCCGGACCCAACGGTCCCCAGCCCCAGCGCGGCCCGGCAGGTGGGCCTGTGGGCGGGGCGCCTGTCCCGCCCAGAGCCGCGGCTCGGCTGGGCGGGGGAGAGCCGCTCGCTGGCGGGTAAGGGTTAACGGGGGCGTGTGGGGTCCGCCGGCGGGGTGGTCGGGGGGGGTTCCGGTCCCCTGCCCCGGCGCGGCCCGGGGGAGCCCCTCAGGCCCGGCGGCAGCGTGAGGCAGGCCGCTCGCGGGGGCCGCCCCTCCCCGCAGCGCCCGGCGCCGCCATCCCCAGAGAGAGATACAAGCGGGAGAAATCCTGTCAGGAAAAAAAGGACCCTTGGGCTACTGCTGAGGGGAAAGGGTTTAGAAGTCGCCCTGTCCGCACCTGTATGGTTTGGGGGGGGGGTGGGGGTTGGTTGTTTTTTAAGGCCTTGTAGCCCAGTGTTTCAAGAAACCCTTTGCGTGTTTATACAAACAAATATCTTTTTTCTGTGTGACTGTACTATGAGTTGTCATGGACCGTTTCTCATAAATAAAGCCCAGTCAGGGAATGGTCTTGTCACTACCTTTTCTTTTCCTGACTTTCACTTATCTTCCCTTCCCTCCAGCTTCGTTAACTGAAGTTGGGGACAGTAGGAGCTTTGCGATCCATTGAAGCTCTGTTCAGACAGTCTCAGCTGACGTTAGAAAGCAGATGTGGTTATGTACACCCGTAAGATTAGTAAGAAAAGAACTACAGTATGTGAATCATAGAATTATAGAATCATAGAATTATTTAGGTTGGAAAAGACCTCTAAGATCATCGAGTCCAACCGTCAACCCAACACCACCATGCCCACTACACCATGTCCCTAAGCGCCACATCTACACGTCTTTTAAATACCTCCAGGGATGGTGACTCAACCACTTCCCTGGGCAGCCTGTTCCAAGGCCTGACCACTCTTTCAGTAAAGAAATTTCTCCTAATGTCCAATCTAAACCTCCCTTGGTGCAACTTGAGGCCATTTCCTCTTGTCCTATCGCTAGTTACTTGGGAGAAGAGACCAACACCCACCTCGCTACAACCTCCTTTCAGGTAGTTGTAGAGCGCGATGAGGTCTCCCCTCAGCCTCCTCTTCTCCAGGCTAAACAACCCCAGTTCCCTCAGCCGCTCCTCATAAGACTTGTGCTCCAGGCCCTTCACCAGCTTTGTTGCCCTTCTCTGGGCACCCTCCAGTACCTCAATGTCCTTGTAGTGAGGGGCCCAAAACTCCTCTGTAGTTCCCACTCTACTATTTGAAACCTGCAATCTTCTTATCTTTATTGGTATTGTTTGTACTTGGATAATGGAAACTTGTGTTACGGGAGTCTATCTGCATCCATAATACAGGTGTTTTCAGAAGAGAGATTTGCGCAGATAATGGACACAAGAAGGACCCCCTTTGCCTTGTGATGCTACTGGTATTGCTTGTTGAACTGTTGTGCTAACAGCAAGTTGTCCTGATTGTTGTCATCAGTTTAGTGGATTATGACTTGGAAGCAGAAGTGGGGAGACTTTCTTGTCTGTTTTCGATGCTTTCACAACCAATATTGTCCTGTGATAGCTGCTTGCTGTTTACAACACAAACTCTAGGTGTCATGGAGAACAGCTGTCCAGTAACTGTCCATTACATTTTAGTCACAGGTGTCTCTAAGTTCCCTTCTTCTATATACCCCATTAGTACTCTAACTTGCAAATCTGCAAGTCTAAGGAAAACAGTGTGGAAGTATACTGGCAAGAACTGGGAAACTTTATTGCAACAGCAAGTTTCTGGTTTGTAGATGAGGCAGTTGTACCTCTAGTCAGCCAGATCACTGAGAGTATGTATGTATTTTTAACGTTGAATCAGTGTGCTAAGACTGTATGGAGAGATGCTGGATTTGGGTCCAAATCAGATTAGTTTAGCGTTTATAGGACTCAGGAATATTATAAACTTTGATTTTATTTTCTTCTATCCTGACATTCTTTCTTCATCTCTCTTCAGCGACCCCCTAACACAACAAATTCATGTTTCATTTGAAGATTTTCTTAACTAAACAATGGAAAAAAATGTTTCTGAACTTTGAAGGCCAGTCTCTCTTTTAGGAGAATGGTGGCTTCCTTGGGACCTTGAGGTTTTTTTTCCTCTCAACCGAGTAATCTACTTGAGATTCAGCTCATTTCTTCCATAGACAAAGGCAGGGTCTTTTCTCTCTTCTCTAGTTCTTCCCAGCTGAACTTCATATTAATCAAGCTTGGTGTTCTCTGCTTGGCACAGAGTTCAGTAATCCAAGCCATGGTTTACAGTGTTGCAACCATGCAGTGTGTCTGCACAGGGCAGAGCACTGTCATCTCATCTTTATTAAGATGACATTTGTCTTTGGGGAAAGTGTATTTATCACATCACCTTAGTAGAGTGTGTCTCTGGTCATCAGGAACAGTTTGGCAATGATGTCACAAACAGTAATCAGGAACCCTGGAAGTCTTGAAAGTCCTGACACCACAAACAGGTGGTGTCATATTCTAAAAAGGAACATATTCTTGCTACATATTCTAAAAAGGAACATTTTGTGTTCAGCTGGAGAACGGGTTTGAGCTCCAGGTCCCTGTTAGATGCTGTCCTCATTTCTTTGAAGTCATATACATATCTTCTGGTTAAATTAGTGTAAACATCCTGAAAGCATTTATGATTTTTTTTCCTTTCTAAGCACAAGAGTTTCAATTTGGTTTAGGTAACGTGATACTTTATTCTAGTGAAGAATAGTGCTTTCCTTTGATAATGCTGCTTGTTCTGTTTCAATATGGCTTCGTAAAATAAATTTGTGTTTGTTCGATGGATCCATCAGTACTGCATCTAACACTAGGGATGTTGGAGCTTAACTCCCACCAGAAGAAGCTGTTTGTCTGAGGCCCAGGATCTCTGTAAAGAGACAGTAAAAATTGCTTCTACAGGGTTAGCAGCTCTCAGTTTTGGGGAGCAAATCCTGGGAAAGGAGAATGAGATGTGGCCTCCTCGAGATGAGCTGCCAGAATTCAGGAAGCAACACTAGTCGGTTGTCTGGAGCATGCTGGGCTGGGCAGACACTGACTTGTGCTGGTCTTTGAGAGGGGAGGAATGGTTTGAGTGTCACCCATGTTGGGGAAAGAGAGCTTGCACGGGGGAATGCTGGCTCAGCATGGGACATTTCATGGCTGCCTGCTGGAGAAGTAACAGCTTGTGTTCCTCCTTTGCCCTCCCACCCTCTGTGCTGCCATCCTCCTTCTCCACTATGTTTTGTGTGATGGGGGCAGGAAGGGGGAGAGGAAGAAAGGATGCTGAGCAAGTATGTCTGACCTGGGGAGAAGAGGTATGTAATTTATCCTGAGGTATGTGGGGAGCACAGCAAAAAAGCTTGAGAATGGTTGTACTGAACTAAATTATGTAGCAAAAGAGAAGATCCCTTCTGTTTGGTCAGAGTATCACCTTCTTTTTTTGACTTTTAGACTAACAAAAAGAACAAATTCTTCTATTCTGTGCTGTTAATCCTAAAATATCCAGAACTATTTGTCAGCACCAGATCCATGCCTAGCTTTCTGTGCTAAAGCTGCGAAATTCCTCACAGTTCTCTTGTATTATTGTTCCCCAGGCAGGAAGACTAGTTTTTTTTTAAAAAAAAAAAGTCTTTGCGACTAAATTTTTCTTGGCTTAGCCCTCTTCTGAACATGTAACCTGACTTCTAAGCCTCCAAGCATGGTCATAAATGCATGTTATAGCAACCAGAGCAAGTGGGGTAAATCCAAGCGCTGTGATGGATATACTTTAAGTAGGTTTTATGTGGAACTTAAGCATATTTTTGGAATCAACTAACACTGGGGCTTTTTATTTTTCTTTTTCTTGAAGCCCTATTTCAGCTCTGGGGAAGGTAATTTTTATTTTATTGTTTATGTAAGATGTGTAGAAAATTTAAGAAATGCACATGGGCTTATGGAGAGTTGGATAATAGCTTCAGAGACTGTCAGAATGGATTTCCTGCAGTTAAAGTTGTGCTGTTTAGGTAATACATTAAATACATTAACACTTAGGTGATCTCCATTATCCATTTTTAGGAATAGATACGCAGTTTAGTGGACAAGCATGTGGATTTCACTGCAACTCTTTTCAAGATGGTTCTTCTTTGGAAGAGACGATGGCTGCTTTGAAATTTCTGCAGTGTCCTTTTATTAAAGGAAAATTCCTAGTAAGCGATACTATTCTGTCTGCAATAATAGTGCTTCTTATTAGACACAGAGAATGAAATCTCTGCATATAGTCTGTTTAGGATCATTTATTGTAAAGCACTAGCGTCTTTGAAACAAGTAACCAGTCTTTGTATCTGCATTAGTGAAAATAAATAAGGTAAGAAAACTATTATAAATATTTCTTTATTATATGTAAGATGATAGACGTATAGAAGTATAGATGATATATGTATATACGTATTTGCAGGATTAGAGCCTAAAAAAGAAAATAAATTGTACTGAAAATCTGAAAACGAAGGGAAAAGTGTATTCTAGTGAAAGAAAATGTCATAATTCAATACAAACTTTGGTTTTTGCAGAGGCAGCAGGATTGTGACTTGCACTTACACAATCAGCAACTGGAAAAATGCCAGGTTCTAAAAGTAACTTGGTGTCTTTACATGAGGATGTTATAAATGATACTTCAGACGTGAGTGAAATGAAAATTTCAGATGAAAAAGGATCTGTTGAAAAAAGAACAATGACTCTGATTGAGAAGAATGGCTATCACGACTTTGTATACATGAACGCAGCCAAGATTTTTCAAGGCATTCATACTGAAAAGCGTAAGGACAGAATATTGGTGCGGTATGGTGATGACTCAGTATCTCCCACGCTGCCTTTTAAAGATGAGTATTCTCAGCGTGTATCTTATGAACTAGCTTTCAATGCTCTAAAGTGTAAGTACAAAACTTTTGCAAGAATTGCCAACAGAAATGATGCAGCAGAGAAAATATGGAAAAACAAAGTGTTTAGTTTCTGTCTGACAGCAGAGATCTGGGGAGTTTTTTGTTAAACTACAGGTTACTACTAGACTACTCGTATCCCTCAAATATTTAAATATATGTAAGTGTTGTGGGCATTTTGTGAAACCAAACATTTAAACTCTATACTTTTTCACGTAAAGGAATTATACTTATTTAGAGTTGCTACTGTTTGTGATTGAATTTGCCCTTAATTTTCAGTGATATTTAAACTTTCAGCTTTTTCTTTAGTGATTTGTAAGTTTTTCTTTTTCTTCTGTAGAATCTTGTATCATAGTGTAACTTGTCAATATTTTCTTTTTTTTGCAGATCAAGATCTTCTAGAAGAAATATTGTTAGATAGTTGTGTTTACCCATGCCAGTCAATAGTAAGTGAACATTTTTGTGAGGAGATAAATTTTGTATTTTCTGACTTGATGTAATTAGAATCTTTTCTGAGGATTCTGCAACATTCTTCAAAACAACATTTGTTGTTTTGAATTATATGATAGCCTGATACTGAAATATTGCTGTCCTTTTTAGTTAGTTGTCTAAAGTATCAACCTCCAGGGTACTAGATATGTTGTTTGAGAGATTCTTGTTGCACCTTACTGCTGGGAATCAAAACCTTCAAAGAAAGAAGGTAGGAGAGTGAACCATAATGCTTACTGCAGTGTAATACTTGCTTAGTGATGATATCCGTGAGCCGGTCCATGTCTGTGTGCTTTCCTTCCCTGCTGTGTCCTCTTGTGAGTGGGGAAAAAAGTCATGTTCCCTTCCTGTCCCTGGGAGTTGGAAAGCATGGAGTGAACCCCATCAGACAAAAGAATGCATTGAATCCATGTTTCATTTCCTGGGCAAACTGTATTGTATATAAATATTGTACTTGTACTGGCAAAAATTGGTCCAGTTTACTCTCTCAACATGCTTTCCTGCTTTGACATGAAAAGAAAATCTAGAGCTGACAGAGTAATCTGCTATTCCTTCCAGTTTTGTCTTTGATGCCTTTGAAAATGACAAGATGAATTTGAACTGCTGTTTTTTGTGGAGATTGATGTGAGCAGGCAGATGATCTAACACATTTGATTTTTGCCTTGTTTTTGTAAGGAAGTAAGACTTATGTGGTAACATTTTGTGTTTGGGGGTATTTCCCTAATAACTTGAGTTTTATAGCTAATTTCGGTCATATTTGTGAGAAGGTAAGATTTTTTCGAAGGCATAAGTACTATAGGAATTTCATGAAAAGAGGTAGACAAGAGTAACTGAAGTGCTGTTAATCAGTGTCCCTAAGAAGGAGATGCTCCCTGTTTTAAACATTTAGACATGGGAAGGAGATTTTACATATGTCCTAACTGCAGAGTGGTTATTATAACTGAGCTTATCGGATGTTATATAGAATCATAGAATCATTAAGGTTGGAAAAGACCTCTAAGATCATCAAGTCCAACTGTCAACCCAACACCCCCATGCCCATGAAACCATGTCCTTAAGCACCACATCTACACGTCTTTTAAATACCTCCAGGGATGGTGACTCAACCACTTCCCTGGGCAGCCTGTTCCAAGGCCTGACCACTCTTTCAGTAAAGAAATTTCTCCTAATGTCCAATCTAAACCTCCCTGGGCACAACTTGAGGCCATTTCCTCTTGTCCTATCGCTAGATACTTGGGAGAAGAGACCAACACCCACCTCGCTACAACCTCCTTTCAGGTAGTTGTAGAGTGCGATGAGGTCTCCCCTCAGCCTTCTCTTCTCCAGGCTAAACAGTCCCAGTTCCCTCAGCCACTCCTCATAAGACTTGTGCTCCAGGCCCTTCACCAGCTTCGTTGCCCTCCTCTGGACACGCTCCAGCACCTCAATGTCCTTCTTGTAGTGAGGGGCCCAAAACTGAACACAGTGTTGGAGGTGCGGCCTCACCAGTGCCAAGTACAGGGGCATGATCACCTCCCTGCTCCTGCTGGCCACACTGTTTCTGATACAGGCCAGGATGCCATTGGCCTTCTTGGCCACCTGAGCACACTGCCGGCTCATGTTCAGCCGGCTGTCAACCAGCACCCCCAGGTCCTTTTCCTCTGGGCAGCTTTCCAGCCACTCTTCCCCAAGCCTGCAGCGTTGCCTGGGGTTGTTGTGGCCGAAGTGCAGGACCCGGCACTTGGCCTTGTTGAACCTCATACAGTTGGCCTCGGCCCATCGATCCAGCCTGTCCAGGTCCCTCTGCAGAGCCTTCCTACCCTCCAGCAGATCAACACTCCCGCCCAGCTTGGTGTCGTCTGCAAACTTACTGAGGGAGCACTCGATCCCCTCGTCCAGATCGTTGATGAAGACATTAAAGAAAACCAGCCCCAAAACTGAGCCCTGGGGAACACCACTTGTGACCGACTGCAAACTGGATTTATATTATTTTTTATACCGAAGAATCCCACAAGGGACAAATTGATAGACAAGAAGTTTTTGTTAGCTTAGCTAGTCAAGGAACTACTTCATGAGGAGAAAATAATTTCAAGTTTAAATTCTGATAACATTAAAAGTTGTTAAGATATAGTATATTATCTGTGTGTATGGAGAATGTTTTTAATTTTGACAAGCTAATTTTAAGTTGTGTATTTGAATTTTTAAAAAATTCTTCAGTGTTTAACTAACTCTCCATGAGAAATTACTTCGATATTCTTACAAATAAGCGTTTCATTGGAGTTTTTAATGCCTCTTACATGGGAGACTGCTGTTTGGTATGGCTCTTTTTGCAGAAGTAAGGCATGCTTTGTGTCACTTTCTCTATCGAGTTGCTTTTCTGTTGCAGCCAGATGAATTAACCAGCTTGCTTGTTGTGATGCTTTATGACCTACAAGACCGAAAGTTTCAAGCACGAGAGATTTTTGATGAAGAGGAACCTGTAGCAGAAGTTCAGAAAGTAGAATGTTATCTGTACAGGTATACATGCTAAGAACTTTTTTTGTTATATATGATATGATATATATATGCAGATATATTATGATATATATTAGCAGAAATACAGATTTGTATAACCAGTGCCCTTTTTTTATAATTGTCAATATTATGATGTCTTTCAGCTTCAAATTTTGTGGGCTTTGTTTTTATTTTTAATGAGAACCCAGTTGGAAGGGAAACCTTCATATTCCTGTAGTTAAGAAAAATACAGCTAACAAATTATCTTTATATTGTGGATTATTGTGCTAGAAAAAGGTACCTTATTTTGGAGTTGTTGAAACTTTTTTCATACAATTTTAGAAAAGAAATGAAATACTCAGTCAACATTCATAAATATAAGTGTAATAGAGTCAAGAGGTCATGGAATGGAGTAATATCGATTTATTTAGCAATATTGCTATTATGGAACTTTGCTAAGTATTTATTATTTTAACTAACTAGAACAAAAAAAAGAGGATATGTAAAATAAACATTTTAAGTAGTGTTCCAGTATTTCTTTCATCAGTTTGTCGATGAACTCAGCAGGCATTTGTTGGACAAAATTGTGTTGCTGTTGTATTTAGAATAGCCCAAAAAGTTCATGAATATCATAAGTGCAAGGTATTCCTGGAGGGCAGTAAGTAGTATACCTTGACATCTGCAGTAGCTCACCAGCAATTTTTATTTGCTTTGAATTATCATGTATCAAAATTATGCATAAGACTTGTGGGAAGAAAAGACTGGGAATATATCCTCTGAGATTTTCACGTAATAATAATAAAACTGACTCCTGGTTGCATCATACTTGTGTTGTTTCTGTACGCATTTAGAGGTCAACTTTCCTCAAATGCTCATTCTGCACATACATGTATTTATATCTTCAAACATACAAAAAAATCTGATGATTGTATTCCACAGATTGCAGTTCCAAAACATATTTAGTTTTTTTTAGCTGTCTGACAAAACTGACATATTTGAGAGTCATCTGTCATAATTCCAGTCCCATGCATTTAAGTACAACAGTCTTAGCTATGTACTGCTACCTTCCATCTACTGTTGTCTGGGGTAGAAAATGTTCTATAACTGTGTATTTTCTGTAGCAGCTTGCAAAATGAGGTCTCACTTTTGGTTTTGGTTTCTGAGCAAGATAGTATTGTAATAGAAATATTGCATGTTACTAGCTGGTGTAAACATTTGTAAAACTTAGGAAACTTGTGATTATGTTTTTGTAGTTTTAGGACCAAATTGGCAGCTGCACTAGCAAGATGTCGCATCAAACATGATGCTCTTTCAATTGAATGCATTCTACCAGAAACGATACGGAGGCAGGAACAAAGGGCTTCTGCTTTACCTTTATGTGTTTGGGCAAACACATTTAAAATCAGGTAGGGTCTTTAAAGTATCATCTAATATTGACATTTTTACATATGAAGTGATATAGTTTGCTACAGACTTGTTTTAGAATTTCCAGGTTATATTACTACCTTATGTTTGTTTGTAGTTTTTATATATTGCAGTAATGGTATTCATAAACTGTAACAAAGTTGTGAAACAGTTTTTCTTACTATTCTGTTGCTTGTGTGGGTCTCCCCAAATAAACGAGGAAATAAAGTTAGAAAAAACTATATGGGTCAGTAAACTATGTGACAAAAAATAGAGAAAGAGAAAACTTCTTAAAAAGTGGGTGTATTACTGTAAGCCATAACATTGGCAAAGCGTGTTAAGACAAGATACAATACTTAAAACTGGTATTTATTCTGTAAGGGTAGTGTAAAGTTGAAATAAAAATACACTTTTTAAAATCCTTATATTTGGTGGGCTAGTATACATGCAACATTGGTGTTCCCAGTTTTGTGCTAACTGATATATGAATCGTACCAGGCTATCCTGTTATCTGTTTTGTTAGACAGATAATCCATTTTATCATGTTTTCAAGAATTCTTTTTTCATACTCTTGTCTTGGACCAGTGTTCTGTGCTT
The DNA here is from genome assembly GCF_964195595.1 of Calonectris borealis. Classification (NCBI taxonomy): domain Eukaryota; kingdom Metazoa; phylum Chordata; class Aves; order Procellariiformes; family Procellariidae; genus Calonectris; species Calonectris borealis. The sequence goes on from NC_134315.1 coordinate 27,148,482, forward strand.
ATGTTATAGGCTCTTCAAGATAGAGAAGGTGTCTTATTCTGGTTGCAATCCTTAACTAAGACTGAGCTGAAAGCTGCTGCATTGACACTATGTTTAATGTACCATATAAGCTTATGGCACTGTCTGAAACTGCGTTTCGACAAACAAGTCTTGGTGTATATACCTTTAAATCTTTATGATATTTGAATTGCAAACCTCACCATTTATGCCTTTATTACATTTACACAAGGATTATTTCAGATATCAGCCATTGGTGAGCTGGGCTAAATTGAAAACAATTGAAAGAACTAAACTATTGCAGCAGTAAATTTGCTACAGTGTCTCCTGAGCACATGGACATTTATGTTTTGATGCTTTGAATCATCCTCTGGAGACACATACCTCTTTCTTAATTTATTTTATCAGACTTATTAACTTAATTGTTTCAAACCAGAATTTATATGCCTAAACTAGAGTGAATTCCCTTCCTGCATTAGGCAGTATTGCATTTTTTATATACATATATATATACACATGTGCATATATATACATACACACAAAAAAAAAAGGCAAAAATCCATATAATCAATGTGAACTATATTGCTTAAGAAACTGTTGTATATTTAATAGTCAGAGTTGTATGTTAACAGCCTTCAAGATGTTTTCAGAGATTTGAAGAAGAAGGGATTCACAAGAGTTCAAACTGTGTCAGACTTTGACCGCTATACTTACTGTATGGACCAACATTGCAATGATGTATTGGTTTTTCCTTCCTCTCTTAAAGAAGAATTGCTTAATTTAGATCTTTTTGCAGATTGCAAACTCGTACTGCAGGTGAGTTGATGTCACTCTTGAGTAATATGATCTGCAAACTAAAATAATGCTTTGCATTAGAACGAGGTCATGTATTGTGTGACTGTCCTATTAAATCAGTCAGGCAGCAACATACTCTCATGAGGTTTTGGACGTTTCTAATAAACAGAAGGTTAGAAACTGTTTCACTTATTAAATTTAGCATGCAAATGTTAATGCTTATAATTGATAGCTACAATTCAGTTAGTTGAACGTTTTAAATTTAATCTTAAAACTGTTGAAAGAAACATCAAAAGAGGTCAAAGAGGCAGTCTCACTTCTGAAAATGTGAGCAAACTTTCTATGTAACTCTATATGCATTACCCCCAGTTAGCAGATAATGGTATGCTAATATTACAGTATCTCTTCCTCTTCAACTGCATATTTGTGATGGCATGATGACACTTCTTTGAATTGCGTGCAGTGTGGTTCCTAAATCTCCACAAACCCCACTGGTTCTTTTTCCTGACTTGCTATCATTAGCCTCTCCAGGCAAGATTGGTCGCAGGTTCCTGTTGCAGAGCGGTGGTTTGGAGTAACCGTGCAACCACACACAACCACAAATTACCTGAAGCATCTGATGATTTCTGAGTGCTTAGCAGAAACATTTCAAAAGGGTATTTTCACTTGATGCTTAGCATTTTCTGGAAATTTTAGCCTCAAAATTTATTACCCAACTTACAAAGTAATTCCATATTCAATATTCAATTTTAGTATGTGTATTTTGAGTAGATGACTTACAGAAAAGAACTATACCTGAGGGCCCCATAGGTCACGGGAACAAATTCTGAGTATTACTACTTAAGAACATTCAAAGTGAGGAAGCAGAACCCTCAAAAACTCCATCTCTCTTTGGTGGGGTAAGGTGGTACTGTATGCTGTAAGTGGATACATAGACATTGATGTGAACTTAAAGGTTTAGTGTTTTTTTTTCCCGCTCCCCTTTATCATCAGTGTTTGCCAGATTTGGTGCAAAACATGGTACCTGTGGTCCGTATCTTCACTCTTTGCCTTTTAAAGTAATTAGATGGAGATAATGTTTGATATATCTCTTCTTCTTTTCATCACCTGTAGTATGAGATCATTTACTCTTGTTGAGAGGTCCCTGTGCTCCCTGCATTCAAATCTGCCGGTGTTGTTGAAATTTCAGCAAAATCTTGGTCTTTGATCTGTAAGGGCTTCATTTCACCTATAATTATCGTCAAGAGCTATGTGAACAGTTTTGCATTTCTCTGTTAAGCTGCCTCTGAGGATGAATTCTGCATATTGTAGCCTATGCTTGTCTTTTCTGGAACTGGCTGTTGCTAAGAGTTCTTCCGTGTGGGGATGATACGCACTTACATTCTTTTCACCTATAGATACTATGCTTTCTTATGCATTAGTTAGAATTAAATTATTTAAATTTAGTGAGTGACTTAATAAGATGTTTGGTTTTGTACTTTATTTAATTCTATATTAGCAGCTATCCCTATTAGTTTTTCTCCTCCCTTCTTTCCCATTTGTCATGAAAACAATGAAATACTTTTCTAATTCGGAAAAGAAGGTTGGCATTCATAGAAACCAAATTAGTTGGCCATACTTAATTTTTGTGTCATTGTTTTCCAGGATAAGTCTCGCAGCCTTGCTGTACATTCTGCACAAGCGCTGTTGAATACAGGTGACGACATTATAGTGGCTCACGTAGGTTCCCATCTGACCATTGCCCATATGTCAGTGCTGACAAATCACAGCCTGTCCAAAATTTTTGTTTGTGGTGTGAAATCTTCAGCAAAAGCAGCAGAACTGAGGAACTTGCTCAGTCACATGGGATGTCAAAGTAGGTGTTAAAACAGTTGGTATGCATAAAGTATTGTAATATAGATGTTTGTGGTATCTATAAACATGGCATAATTCTATCAGAATTCAGAGATCCCTTGTTTGACGACTTGGGGAGGGCAGTAACAACTTGTTTTTTGTCACAAGGTGAACTGACAACTCTTCAGCTACAATGAAGTTAATCAAAGGTTGCAGATTAACCATGTCATAGATGCAGGCTCCTGAAAGGTCACAGTGAATTTTTCCATATACGTAGTTACTGTATAGCAGTTGGTGTAGCTGGGAACTTTTGGGTCTATTTATTTGGTGTCTTGGCCAAATTTGGTGTCTTTCAGCCTGATTTTCAGCTGTTTGAGTGTGTTAATCCAGAACCCATGCACTTGTCCAGTTTATCTGGAGGACATGACCAGAACAGAATGCAAGAAGACTCTGGAACCCTATTAGCTGTCTTTTCAGTGGAAGATGCTAAGGTCCCTCAATCCGTTTGAAATCAGTGGGGCATACTTCAGAGGATCAGGGTCTAGCAGGCTCTAGGTCTATGGAAGGCTGTGTAACACCACTGTCTCTTCACCTTTATCACATTAAAGTTAGGCAGGCTTGCTTGCATGTAGAACGGTTGAGTTTTTCCCTTTTTTCCAGATATTCAGTTGTTACATGAAGACTTTACTGAGATTGGACCAACAGACCCAAAACTTCAAAAGGCAAAAGTTATTTTGCTGTTACCACAGTGCTCTGGACTGGGTGTTGGCAATCCAATAGACTTTATTTTAAATGAACACGGAGGTAACTTTTGATACAATGCTTTCTGGTAGAAAATAGTATTCAAGTATTGTGATCTGGACATCATGGCTGTTTCAGTAAATTGTGTCATTTTATTAAAAAACCCCTTTATCTTTTAGATTTTTATTTTAACTGCTATAGAACATACATATTAAATAACTTGCATAATTCTGTGTGTAATGTACATGCAGGCTACTATGGAATACAAAAGAGAATAAATCCATTATACGACGATTTTTCCACACAAAGTGAGCAAGAACGTATTTGGTTTAGCTTAGGATTCTCAATAAGAAAACAAAACCTTTCTAGGTAATCTTTCTAGGTGACATTGAAGGATTAAGAGCGTTTTGTAAAGGCAGTTTCAAGCCGATAGTATGAAGTTTGAGGGTTATTCTGGAGAGCAGAGTGTATATAGCCCTTCTTTTAAAGTAAAAAGACTATAGGCAGAAAATTTATTTCAAGATACCAATGTGTATATAATTTTCCATTGATTACATTCCTTTATTTGTATAAGTCTATTCACTGTACAATTTTCATTAAATAGAAGCAAGTAAAAGGCAGTAGTAATTACTGGTAAAGAGGGAAAGAATCATCATCTAGTTACTCCTTGGTATTGTAATTTGTAAAACCTGTCTTCTCAGTGTACCAGTAATAACCAGGTCTGTTACCAAAGCATTTTCTGTAAACAACTGGATTTTAAGACACTAATACAAGTTGCAATAATAAATTTACAACTCTTTGCATTTAGATGCGGGATTGCTAAGAGACCTTTTCCAGGGATCTGTATCTGAGGATAAACTCAGTATTCTTGCTGAGAGGCAGCTTAATGAGTTGATTCATGCAATGAAATGTAAGTGTGCTAGCTCTGCAATTTCTGGGAAGACCTTGTACTGTCAATTCCATTGTACTATCACCAGTTTTTATATAGTTAAAAGTACACTAATTATTAATTAACAGTAAGTGTGTAACCAAAACCCCTAAATAATGATCTCCTCAAGTTTGAAGGTATTTCTATGTCCTAGTGTTCACCAGCCATTAATACAATAACCTTCAGCATTGTGTAGAGAACTGACTGACTGGCTTAGTCATACTCTGCTTTGGAAAAGTTGTAAATGTAGTCTGACTCCATCTGCATGCTGCCACTTTCTCACCCCCCTCCTTTGGTAGCTGTGTGAAAAGACTGGATGCAGCTTTGAATTGGTGCTGAAATCGGCAAATATTGGAAAAGACTTTAATTACTAAAAACCACTAGAGATTGAATACTAATGTGTGCAGGAGGATATATTTTATTGGTAAAAATAAAGCATAACTTTTATGATGCTTTCAGTCCTTACTAAACCTCCGTGTGTATGAAGACTTTGAACAGTGGAAATTGTTTGTTTGTTTGTTTTGTAGTTAACAAAGTACAAACTATTGTTTACTGCACTTGTTCAGTTTACCCAGAAGAAAATGAACTAGTAGTGAAAAAAGCACTGGAATCTGGAGTGGAAGGAAATGAAGTACAACCATATAGGTATGGAATGAGTGGTTTTGTCTATGGAAAAATTAAAGTATAACCTTAAATTGTAGCTTAATTCTTATCCTAGACTGATCTGTGTCTTGCATTAGATTAACATTTAAAATATTTTTTTGCTGCCTCTCATTCCATTCCTTTTGATGTTATGAGAGTACTAAGTAGTATGCTCTTGACTTTTTCATCTAATATTTTTGTTCCCATCTGAAATCAAAGTGGGAGGAAATAACATTGTGGTGTGCTTCTGATAGAGCTGTTCGTTTCACCCTATCAGTATTCAGAGAATGAAGCCAGTTTAAGATAAAATGGAGACTAGAAGTCAGGGAGCTTGCTAGCGTGCTCTCAGCTTCTGACCTAGAATGATCAGTTTCAAAGGAAAAAGAAATTAAATCTTAAAATGTGAGAATAATATAGAAGAATAAGAGCCTCTGCTGTAGGATTGCGCATCCCTGTATTCAGATGAACGACTTTTGGTTACAGTAAGAGAACATCCTGTGCAATCATAACAAATACAAATACATATGAAAAAAGTATGTGTGTTGTATACTTTATATGTAGTTAAAACCTGTCAGCTGTCACCCCTGTCAGCTGGAGCAATTGTTAAAAGACTGATGGGTACTTTCTGGATTTTCCTTTCAGTCACAGTAGATAAATGCAAACAGTTGGCACTTGCTTGCACATAGATGTAACAGTTGATTACAGGATGCAGGTTAGAAGAGTTTATGCTGCCAAAAGCGCAGGAGAGTAATACTGTATTTTTAGATTTTGTATTATCTTACATGACATTAATGACCTGGCTATCGTAGGGAAAGGTTATGTAGTTCAAGATACCATTCAGTGTAGTTAAATTTTGCATGATTAAAATGGTAAATGTTAACTGTGGCCAGTCCAAAGAATTTTAAAAAGAGGTATGTTGTGCATAATGTTAAGATACAGTACAACAAAATGCATCTTTCTTGCAAATCACCGATAGAAAAGAGCAGCCTCCTTAAATTTTTATGCTAAATAGAATGAAATAAGGGTAGGTCTTGCCAATGATGCTATGCTAGTCCAGAAGCATTTATGGACTCTTGCTGTAAACTGTGTTTTCTTTTGGGATTTGAAAGACTTCTGTGAAGTCTGTCATGTCTTGACCTCTATGCAGCTGTTACTCTATGGGGATAATTAGGGGGACCTTGGAACATAGTGGTCTCTGAAGTATTTGAACACAAATAATACCTAAATTCATGATACATATAATAGAATTTGTATTTAAAAAAAATTCTGAGATTTTTTTTCCGGAGCTTTTATTTTTTCAGAAAAAAATTCCCCCTTGTCTAAAACACCTCCCCTCCCCCCAAAGCCAAAACAAAATCTATTCAGTGTTTTGCAGAAACATCATAAAACTTGTCAAACCACCAAATTATACTTTTACTTTCAAATACAAGGCAATCTCAGATGGTAAGAAAAGGAGAATAAAATTACATTAGGATTTTTGCAGACCTGAGCAAATTTGTGACTGAAGACTAATTGAACTTCATAAAAAACAATTCCAGAATCAGTTCCTCCTTCACTGTCGTGCACATATCTTGGATGTTTTCGTGCATAGTTCTTGCTACAATAAAGCTGCTGGTAACCAGCATAAACGGAGCAGTAATAGAACACCATAAATAAAATACGTAGTGTGATTATGCTTGTCTTAAGATGAAAGCTCAAGCCGTTTAAGATGCATGTACTACTTACAACGGTTCCTTGTATGCTTTCCTTAAAATTAGATGATAACTTATTTGACTAAAAGAATGCAGGATAGAATGAAAAACTCTGTTGCAGAATTACTAGCCCCCTAGCCCCTGTGTTCACAGCAGTGTCTTTGAGAGGCAAGTTATACTAATAAAAACATCCTGTGTGATCATCACACATCTACTTAATGTTAATTTCCTTTTGCAAGAAAATTGAGGGCTTTCAGGAAACTCTTACGCCAGTTGTGCTTACGTGTGTTATATCTTTTGGAATTACTCTGCAGTGCTGGAGTAGTGCCGAACAAAATACGGCTGTGCTGGAGTTTGTGGTCATACAGCTGGTTTTAGGGCTGTGAAATTGTAAAAGTGATTTCAAACACGTAGCCACTGTCTAAGCTGAGCTTACCTTGAGGATATGACAAACGGTTTATAGCAAAGGCTTTACCTTATGTAAGGGTGCACACTGCAAACAGGTGTGTATAGAGGAGAATCTAAACCATTCACGTATTTCCCTTTGGCCTATCAAATTTGAGCTAATTTCTGCATCAATTTTCAGGATCAGACCATCGGTTAAAGGGATTCTGGTAACGATAATCTGTATACATCAATCAAAATAAAGATTATAACTTTTGTGCATTGAATGACCTGATCTAAAAGCGAAAACTTCCTACGTGTCATAGGACATAGAGTTTTATTCAGTAAGGCAAGGAGGACGTGAGCCTTGTAGTCTGTTTTACCAAGTTCGGAGGGACATACAAAAAATCCAGATTACGGTGAAAAGCTGGGAACAAACAGTTTTGCAGACTTCCCGTTAGAAATGGACTAGCCAGCCACATCAGGATATTGCTTACAAATATTGAATGCGTTTCTCTGTAACCGTCTTTGAACAAAGCTCTGTCTCAAGGGAATCAATGGAGCGCTGAGGAGGGGCTGTATCTTACAGTCCTCAGCGCTGTGAAGAGGAGGGTGTAAAAAATACATAAGGACATTTTGAAGCATTTTTCTGTACTGAAACAGCTTAGTACTACTTTAGTGGCCTTATGAGCCAAGTCCTTGAGGCCTGTTTATAACAGCTAGGGATTACTGGAATACAGGGCGAACGTGAGAAAAGGCTAGTTCGTCCTTCCTCACTGATGCACTGCAAAACTTTAAATTTGAAAAAACAGCACTCAATTACTACAAATAAGAGAATTCTTCTAACCTAAGATTTTTAGCTTAGATAGATATATTATTTATTATGAGCATATACTTAATAACTCAAAGTCAACACCTCTACAATTTCTGTGTACTGCTCAGTGTTTTCAGAGCATTCCCCAACTTCATGGACAACTTGATAATCTAGTAATTGCAGACCTGAAAAAGAACATAGTTGTTAATTATGTTCATACATATTTATTATCTGGTGGTTAATATACTTAATTATTGGAAAAAATTAAATAGGAATTATTGGAAAGATGGAAAAAACAGAATTAATTCCAGAAAGCTGAATTATCATGTCTTTCTTGAATTGCATTTTTTTTTTAAAAAGAAGATAAGGCTTTATAAGACTGTCATTAAAAGACATAATCTGGAAATTTCTTTTAATATATCCTTTTTTATTTCCTTTTATATCCTTAAATATTATTTTCTGGTCATTTGTTTATTTTTTTACAGGCTTATTCCTCCTGTTTTTTCTACTTGCTCCAAGTCAAAGGCTTCCACTGAATTTTTTTTCAAAATGGAGCCATCAGAAATTTCCAGTGGCTGTTTTCTAGCTCTTCTAGCAAGAGAGGTAAGCTAAGAAAATTACCATTTAAAAACACTTTACAGAAAAATAATATTGCCATTTTCCACAAAAGAATATATGAAATGGAACATTTAAAAAAGTTTCCTGGCTGTTCTTTAGTTGTCTTAAGAAGAAAGAATAGGTGAGCAGTTGAAATGTGCAACTCCTAGAGTTTTATGCTAGCAGAACTTTCCAATATGTGCCTTTTCTTCCGGAGCTGTTCCTGATCAGAGCAGTTTCTTGATCTAAGTCAGTGCTAGGAACATCTATGGAAATATATTGTTGCTGTTGTCACAGCTTGGAATGAAATACACAACTTGATTAGACTCATGATAAATGGTGTTTAGTAAAGTTGTTTGTTATGTCTGTATGGGTCACCAAGATTTGCCAGTATCCAAGCAGACAGCGTCACCCGTAAGGATTAAGACTTCGTTATAATTTGAATAAAATAGGGATGAATGTGTTTCCTTCCAAAACTAAGGCATATGCCAATCTGGCTTGAAAGGCATGGCGCTTTTGCTGAGTGAATGGAAAAGTCTTGGCATGATTCCTGAGGAAAGGCCTTAAAGGGCTAGCTTGCACCTCTGAGCATCAACATTTTCCTCTTGAGTCTGAGAAAAGCAGGACTTTTTTCACCAAAAGAGGAAGGGGGGGAGCTAATTAGAATTTCATTAAAAATTAAAGATATGAGACCTTATTTGGTTATTTGTACCACTGTCTGTCATACTGCAATTATAGTGCTTGAAAGAAGCTCGTGTCTTGGGGGGGAATTAGAAGAGAAGATTTTATTAGAGTAAGAGAATCACACATGAAAAGCCTTTCATGTTATCTATTATTGACCTCTTTCTTTTCAATGTAAAATATTTTTAACCTGGCTCCCTGAGCTAATAAGTTTTCCTTAATCATGCTGTGTACATCTGCCTATCATATTGTCTCCCTCCAGAAAAAAAAAACACTTTTGTTTCAGGTAGTTGTTTTGAATAATTTTTTAGTCAAATTCTAATGCACAGAAGCAGTTGCTCCTACGGCCAATTTTTAGGTGATCCTGGAAATGAACATTTTCCGCAAGGCAGAAAATGTGTACTTATAAGTATAATTTAAACTGAAATTTCTGGTTTATAGAAACCCTCTTCTTGGCTAGTTGTAAATAGTTTCTTCCCCATTGCTTCTTTTTACATATTTGGTTGTTGACGTGGTTCCTCATTAATCTGAGAGTTCCTTGCTTATGTATTGTGAGCAAGGATTTTCATTATCATGAAAATTATCCATGTTTAACGTTATTGATAGTATTTCTGTATTTTAGTACCTATTTCTGATACACACACATTTATATGTATATATGCATGTTACTACAGACACATTACAGAGCAAGTCAATGTAGAGAGACATGTAGTACAAAGTCCAGAATTTCGTTTCCCCTCTTCAGGCCTGTAGAGGGCAAAGTCTCTGAAGAGCAAATGCTCAGATACCTCTTTACACAACAGTCACGTTCTCAATTTCTTGAACAAATAGTTTCGTTAGCATTTATCACACGTGACTTAAGTCCTTCTGCTAGATCCTGCCATAGTTTTCTCGTGGAGTAAATTCTGAGTGATCTGGGATTAAAGGACTGAGTTTGCAGCTCTAAGTTTGTAGCTTAGATTTATTGTTGTTTCCTTCAAAATTTTCAGGAAGATTCTTCTGAAAATGTGCCTGTTAAAGACATTTTGGCTCGTGCTGCAGCAAAAGGACTATTAGACAGCATTGTAGAAAAATCAAAGGAAGAGGAGAAAAAGCGACCAAAAGTAACACCGTGTAGAAGTAATATTACTGGTGGTGGTCTAGAGCCAAAGATTGCGGAGTTCCTTCACCATCAAACTGTATCGAATACTAAGGCTGAAGTTTCCGTGTCTAAAGCAGTCAGTAACATACAAAAAAAGAATGAGAACCAAACAAACAGGTGTGTTCAGCTGAAGAAATTGACCATCAACCCCATTTTAGACACAGCTCTGCCTAGAGTGCTGAAGCACACATCTCATTTGTCACCTATGGGCAAGGCGTATGAAAGACAGACACTTGCTAGAAAGGCACGTGCAGAACGTAAGAGGGTTGTATTGAAGCCCGTGGAAATTGTCTTCCCTCCAGTGATAACACCATACGTAAGTTCACGAGGAAACAAACCCAGGACATCAACTCATTGGTACTTTCATGGCTGGACTGGAGGAGAGGGTTTGAGTGGTAGGATACTTCCACCACCTCTGCCTAAATTGGTGAAACCAACTGTGCTTAGCCATCCTCGGCCGTGGCTGTAAGAATCTTCAAACTTTGCCCTACCTTTATAGAAAAGGTAAAGATTCATATATATATTCATGCATCTACTTACAGTATATCTTTATGCAGGATAATCTTGCTCTGGGAAAGACATATATTATGGGATATTTGCTTGGTAATATCCATGTTAGGTAGTAATTTTAAACTGGTAATCACACTTTAAAGTAAATACAGCTCAGCTGCATAAGGCTGATAGACCATTGGGGAAAGTGAGGTCAAAAAACTATAGCTTCTTGCTTGCTATACCCTTTAAAGTGACAAGTTAAAGCATACGTCTCCGTGCCCTCCCACCCCCATGACCTGCATAGATCTATAGGAATACTCAATTTCAAATCGATTTTTTTAAAGTGAGACTGCATTTTGTAAGTGGCTATTTTTCTTTACAAGTGCTAGATACATTTTTGTGAGTTACCATTTAGACTGTGACACATGGAAAGTAAGCCTTGCGCAGTAAGCCAGTCAGTTCACCTTTATATCTAAAACTAGATATGAGCTTTTGCACAGGCAACTGGCCAAGCACGCTAAAGCCCATGCACAGGCTTTCTAGTACTTACTCCCCTGGTTTCTACTCAGGTGTGCTTCCAAATATTAACAATGAAAACTAGATAAAATATTTTCATGCTAAAAATACTGAATTGTCACCATAATGTCATGTCATGGCTCATACCTGCTTTTCACCAACTTTCTTAACACAAGCAGTTCTTAGTTGAAAAGAGCTGCTACTGTCAAAGTAAGTTATTTTTATAAATTCTATTGCTAGTCAGGGCAAAGGTAGCTGTGGCCCAAAAGAGAAGTTTTCCTCTAAGCAATCATTTAAGATATTTGGCAAGAGTGTTGCCAGTAGTGTTGACAATATGGTATGGAATCTTAACCTATTTGATATGTAACCGAGTCTGGATTTAGACCTATCCAGAGAAAATGTAACATCTCTGGTTTTTTCCTCACCCTCACCAGTCAATGTAGCTGGATCAGCACCACCTTTAGAAGAAAGGATTGAATGATACTACACCAGCAGTGTAGACAGCGGGCTCTTGTTCATCAGATAAATATCGTTGCTTCACGGAATCAGTGAAAATTTCTTTTAGCATTTTAATCTGAGCAGCTGTCCTATTCAGAGGCATCACTCACCTGCTGCATATCCCTGTGAGTAACCTGTGCTCCTTACCTGTTCCAAAAAAAGATGAACTCTGCTCTAGTTCCTGAACAAACTTGTAAGGATAGATCTAGACCTGTGCACATGCAATGTGTAGAACTGGAAAAAAAAAATCCCTATTTTATTTCAAAACCATCTTAGAGGAGAGATTCTACATGTTAGATAAAAGGAAGGAACAATAAGGAGATTTTGTTTTTTTTTTTCAATATGGTTGTTAAATGCGTAAAATAAACTTAGAGATTCTGCAGTTAGAGAACTGAACTATTTTTTAAATATAAATCTGTATCATTCATTATTAAATATAATTAAAATTACTTGTAAAAGAACATACACGTGTCTGACGACAGAATTTCTGGGCTACTTACGTCATATGCGTCATGATATCCCATAGCCGGCCTCATCTTGCTTTCAGGAGTTTGCATCTTTGAAGCGTTACGGAGGCTAAACCAGTTAGAATCTTGCTGTCTTACCAAGAATATCCAAGAGCTGGTCGTGAAGAATTTCATTCTGTGGGCCAGCAGCTTACTTTGTGAGCACCGAACATCACATGGTGGCAACATCTGGGGCTGACCCTCTAAACCACCAGTATGTTTTTCCCTCCCCTCAATCACAATTTGGAACAAAAGAAATAATTTCCCAGTTTCACGGACCAGTAACAGTTGAGACAATCATTTTATGTAGCTAAATTTATTCTCAGAACAGATTACATTTAAATGTGGAGAAGTGGTCAACAGCAGGGAAAATTGTCCTTTTTGGTGTCAATCAGGTGCTTTATGTAAGACTGAACTCTGCTAATAAACAGTGGGTGTGTTTCCTTCTTTCTTACTGCTGTTAAAATAAATCAAACCTGCTTTCGCTGACTGTACAGCACAAGTTTTAGCAATGTATTAATTAACCTGCCCAAGAAAGGAGTATCGGGGTTAACGGTAATGCTGAAAGGCTGAGCCCGTATTAGCTGTTGAAATAAGAAAGTTCTCTTTTCCATGGGTGATTTACTAACGATTTTAGATCCCTAGTTAAATGATCTATGAAATGCTTGACAAAATTAAAAGAAAAGGGAGGTAGAACTCTTGGTGACACAGAACTGGCGAAGCTATGAGACACTCCATAGTTTTTGCTCCTCTGTCACGAAGAGCATGTGGTTTCACTAGGTACAGGTGACTGCGCACGAAGTATATGGCTAAGAACTCATTTTACTGTGAATGGATTCTATGCCGTTCCATGCAATTTTTGTTATTCCTGTTTAACCACCCTGTAGGTGGCCTCCGTAGCCTTACATCTCCCACACCCCCTTGCTCCCCTTCAAATGGAATAGTAAGTGGCTTAAATAAAACCTACGGCCAGCACTGCAGATTTCAAAAGAGAGGCTTTTATCTCTAGTCGTTGATTGTGAATATAAATCACCTTGCTTCTGCAAGGGAGCATATTAATGACATGACTGACATGTGATACTTACCTCTAACTTACTACTTGCATTGAAAAAAATTAAGAAATTAGCTTTGCTTTACATGATTTTTCTACAGACTTCAATAAAAATGTGACTACAAATAATTACAAAGCCTGCCTTTTTTTAGGCAACCTATAGAATACAGAGTGGAGATAATGTTACAAGAGCACATCCAGTAAAGACAATACATCAACATAATAATGCAGGATATTTCAGTAAAAATAGAATAAATAAAATAAAAATATTTTAAGCTGTATTTAACAGGTTAATTTAAAATATGGCATCAGACATACAAGGCATAGTGAACAGGGCTGCCTGCCTACAGAATCACTAGGTGTTATAAAAAAATGCATAGGTAACTGAAGGGTCACTATAACATCAACTAAAACAGTGGCAGTTGCTCGAACACGCATACCCCATACATACTTTTTTGGCCATGGTAAAAAGAGTGTCTTAATATATTGTTTAACAAAAGATAACGGGCTTTGCAATATTAGGCTCTGATTCTGCAAACAGTTGGGTGTGCATTTAATCTTTCGGAGAATAAGGAGCCCTACTGAAGCAAAAAGGCCACATATAGTCAGACCATAAGCACACTACTTAAATATTTGCAAAATCAACAACATTTTGTGAACAGACACAAAACTCTTAAAACATATACTGGCAAGTGACCTACGGCTTTTCAAATACCTTTCTGTCTTCTCCTCAGCTCTTCCTGCAATTGCACATTTTGCTAATGAAAGCTGGCTAGATGTTCATAGCCTTGACAACACCGATGCAGAAGAACCTCTATGCTGCTGTTTGCTAAGTGTTTGTTTAATTTCAAGAGAGTCCAGATCTCTCTCGGGGAGAATCAGCACTGTGTAATTGCAACTACAAAATGTAATTATACTGTTTAAAATTCACTGTTGTAGAATAGTTGCAAATCCCAAATCCTGGCGCTTCCAGCTGGAACTTTAAAAAGACACTGTCAAAGTATTTTCTGTAATTTAAAATAAAACAAAAGTCCAAGTTTGAATCACTAGCAGGATGATGAATAAGGAAACTTTTATCTCTTGACTTCGCGATCCTACCTAAAAGTACATTGTTAGCCACCACATTTTGATAGCAGTCATGATAGGAAGTGAGTTTTTACGCTGCTCCTAGCAGACGTCACTGGGGTACCAATGCTAGAAACTAAACAAGCACGTGTGCAGGCTGCCGTCTCCAAGCTTTGAGATCTGGCTTCATGGTCAGCTGAAACCATTGGTACTGCTAACGGGGGGGGGTTGTTTGCGTCCCCTCGCCTCCGGTTCTCCCTGCCCACTCGGCATAAGCCACTTCTCCGCCAGCTGTACAAGTGATGGAGCTGGTGCAAAGGAGGTAGCAGGAACGCCAGCCTTGGGAGGGGAAACAATTGCTTCAGCACCTGGGGTGCAGAATCACGGTCATGAAGAGATTTGAGATTGGTGGAGGATCAGCTCTTCAGAGGGTACTCCAGAGAGCTGCATTTAATTACAATAGTTGCATAGCTAGCCTTCACCTGACACTCGCTCATACACCGCGCTGAGTTTAATTTAATGATTTTTCTGCATTTTTCAATGTAGACATTTCTTGAATCATCATTCTTTTCCCCTTGTGTTCCTAAGTTGCTTTGCACAGGTGTTGCCGTTAATTTCTTTAAACAAGGAAATAAAAAGAAAATAGTTTGTTTATAACAGTCTTGCATAGTAAAATAAAAAAGAGTTCTTGTAATAACAACCTTGCCAATGTTCTTTTAAAATTACAGTATGACCAGATTTGCAGACTTGGGAGACACTTCCAGTTTGGAATGTATCTATAAACGGAGGCAAAACATTTTTAACGCTAGTTAAAAATATCTTTAATGTTCCATTTCCGAAATTTGTACCAATCTGCAGGTCTAGACAGAAGATGGCAAAGGGAGAGACTCAAGATGCGTAACTGCATTTGAAAATTAGCCTGAGGTACAACTTTAAGGGGCAATACTGGGCTGACTTTGTCAGGGTCTGCAGTAGTGTATAAATCAAAGCAATTAGATGAAGCCTTTGGAGCAAAAGCATTGAAATCAAGTTGTAGCACCTGAAGCACTGTTCCGTTAGAAAACAACTCTCTTATTTTGTCACAAGAACATTAAAAGGAAAAGAAATTTCGTGGAATTTTGTAAATCGCAAGAAATGTGATTGTTCTTTTTGTGGCATGTTAAGTATTCAGCAACAAACTCTGACGGGAAGGGGGAATTGTGCAACCAGACGCTGAATTGAACATTTCATCAAACACTTGTATGGAATATTTTAGTCTCTATAAGAGTTGTAAGACAATAAAATTACTCACTAGTTCTTTCTTACTCCTGATTGGTTTGAGCCCTGTGTGAAACAAATGGTATTTTTGATGAATTAATGACAGATTTAGGAGAATAAATTTAACAGCCAACAGTTGCATTTATATGTTTTAAGCTGAAAAGCTTCAGTGGATCACCCTGCAACTCAAACAGTTCTGGATTTTTCAGCATTGGTTTGGTATTAAACACGGTTCTTCTCTAAGACCATAATTTATAACCAGAAGATGAAATAATGACACCATGATTCAAAAGCATGTCAGGGAGATGTTAAAGTGGTTGCCTGACCAATGCTGACAAACAATTTAAAACAGGTGTAGTTCTGTAAAAAATAAAACTTGGTATTTAATCTACAGTAATTCAATGGTAGCTAATACTTGGTACCTACTCCAGTGTTGAAAACAGAGCAAAGTGCTGTAGGATTTAAGATTGGTTTGTGACAAATCCAGCTCAAGACGGTGAAACTATCAACTTGGGCATCATTCACTCCAAGGACTTTAGCATGAGTTCACTGGGAGGGACGTGGCCGTATTCTTTTTTGTGTGAGTTTAGGTAATGTTCATGTATTTACAATCAAACAGACCTTCCATTCCTCATGATGTAACTCACTGACAGCAAAAAAATTATTCATGCTTCTTTTCATATCACACGATGGTGGCAAGAACGAGAGAACATGCTTGTCTAACATTGTTTCGATAAAGGTAAGTTCTCTGAAGACAAAGCATCAGCAATTTGAAATGGAAGGCCAGACATCGTCAGTTCATTTTCCTTAGTGTAGCTACTGTTATCTTCAGTTAAATGTTAGGAGAATCTTCTCTCTTATGCAGCTATGGCATCTCGGTGACCGGGCGTTTCTGTTTCAAAGTGTCAATGAGGGACAACACTCCTCTTTTTACGTTAGTTGTAACTCTTCTAGTCACCGAGTCTGCAGGAGGGGGCGGTGGTCGAACTTTTTGTGAAGGAGGTCTGGCTACTAAGCACTTCTGATACCGTAACTGCAACAAAGCAAAAGCATTCTGCAATCCTTACTGTATCCAATACTTTCACAGAGCATTTAAAATACACTTTTAATACTTTCTCATTAAATATAGTCAAACCTCCATTTTGGCTGTGACAAACAGCCCAGCTGAAGCTAATGGGACATTGGTCTGTCAATCTGTGGGCAGAAACTGTTCATTAGCACATGATGGATACTGAACCATACGAACAGCCCTTTGAAAACCAAAAAATAAGTTTTCTGGGTTCAGCTATTCTTGAACAAGGATTATTTTCACTACATTGTCACTGGCGTGTATAACACAACTCCAAGCAAAATGTTTTTCCAGCATTAGATAACTTGTGTAGCAAAAGAAAAGATTTCTAACTTACACAGATGTTGCAGAGGCTAGGAGGGAAGACGATTAAAGGGGCGTTGTTCACTAAATTTCAAACGTAAAAATGTTTGGGTTTTAATTGATAAAATGTATCAGAATCCCAATCCTTATTTTTATCTGTTCTTTCTTTTTCTGTCTTGAAATTAATATAATTGCAAATTTGGAAAGATGATCATGGAGGCAGTGAAAAATCTGAGTGCTATTAGGTGCCTTTGAAGAAGGTCACTTACCATACAGGCAGCCTGAACAGCTTCTGATACATTGCCTGCATTTGGTTCACACCAAAAAACGTGGCACTCAAAATGCTGGTTTCCTGTATCCATAATGAAGGCGAATGTGTGAACGTCCTTGCCTACTCCCATGAAGGACAGGAACCGCACACGACACTCCACCATGATTTCCTCTTCATTCTGGTTATGAATCAAATGATTGATCATTACTATTGGATATTCTGTGGAACTTACTTTCAATTTTAAGTTGATTAAATGGGGGGCGGGCACTGATGCAGTATTGCGGAATTCCTTTTTCTCTATCTGCATATACCCAGCGTGCTCAGGCCTGGGCTGGATCTCCCCTTCTAGGCTATCACCAGAAGACGAAGGTTTTGAGCGTTAGCACGCAGCATATTGTGCATTTTAAAGGCTGCTTGTTTTGGGCAGAAACAAAACAACATGGCTATCATGACTCCAAAACATGCTCCCCTATCACTGGTATGTTATAGAGATGCTGGTTTAGTACATCATCAACAGACAGATATAAAAGACATTCTTTGAAAGTTTCATTGTATTAATCTCTATGGAAAATGCTCTACAAAAGGACAGTGATGTGAAACACAGATTTTAATATTACTCTTTGCTTCCATACCAAGAATAAGGTAAATACAGTTTAGAATTTAGGATTGCTACTTAGCACTTAACCTACAACATTTTAGGCTCAAAATTCCTAGAAAGAATAATGCTGAATTTGTTTCAAGTACCTAATGAATACTTATAATAATTTATTTCTGAGAACATGCTTGGAATGGTAAATAAAGCTGAAGCTGATACAAGCAGTAAGAGCCTCTGCAGATTCTGGAAAGAAATAAAATGCAAAATAAGCAAATGAATTCTGGTGTAAATTAACTCTTTCTCCTAATGTTCCTGTGTTCCTGGTTTTCAACACTTATATTACGTTAAATGCGTTTTAAACAAGACAGTCTGCCTTACTCTTTCATTGATGACTGTGACAGTAGCATCAGCAACATTCATAGTAACTGGCATCCAGTCTTCTTTGCTAGAGGAAGCCATTAGACTTTCAATGGCACTGTTGAGAGTATCCATTCCTAAAAGAGAAGAAAATGCAATAATGAAAAATAAATACATGAATATAGGTAAACATTAACAAAATTTTTATTTTCACATAGAACAGAAAACAGATTGTTTTGGACTCATTAAAATTAATTTGATGATGGAAGGAAGGGTTGTGAAGTTGGTTTTCTTCATCTGCAAAAACAAAACAGGTGCCTCTGGCTTAGAAAAAACAGGATAGCATCCTGTTTAACTGCTGCACCATTTCAGTTCTCTAGGGCCCTTCTCATCAGTAGCAGAGCTCATATTCAGAGAAAGCAGTAGAAAGAAACTCTGTCTTCTTGGCAGCTCCCAAAATACTCTGGTTGCAAAAGGCATGTTCACACGAGGCCCTGAATATTAGATGTCTTCATGCCTGACCTGTATGACTGAAGTACAAGAGTTGCTACCCTTTGAAAATCATGCATTTACACTCGGCTAGCCAGAGTCCAGCCTTTAGAGTTTATACAAGGTACTTTGGAAGTCACTTAAGTGTTACATACCCACAGGTTTAGCTACAGGTAGCATGCCCAGGTACTGGACGTGGAACTTCTGTACCAGTTCTGTCTTTGGTGTTGGGAAATCTACTGCATGGGAACAAAAATCAATTTCTGTTAATCAGCATTCACAGCAAGCAAAACCACTTTTATTTCCTCAATAACATAAACCAGTCTACCCAGTAATTGTAGTCTGAAGGTATTGTATTGATTAAAACAAATTTTTATGTCTTCTGACAAGAGCAATGCTCAATAATTTCTAAAGGAATTAGGGATAACTTTGCATCACCTAATTCTTGATCTACACTAAGAATAAGGTCACGTTATATTGCTGGCATATTAAAAACCAGAAAATATAGATGAATGTGTCTCTGAGACATATAGACTTAAGTTTCACTGCATAACTATGTAAAATCTGAAATCTGTTTTTAATACCATCCCTGTTAATATGTTAAACACAGTCTACAAGATATCAATACTACTGTCCGAGCAGACAATTACACAAGTTGATGTACGGATTAGGAGTAAGATATTCAGTACATACTGGTGGATCTAGAAGCATATAATTTCCTGTAAAGCTAACTCAAAGCATGTTTGTTCTCCTGGAATACTTTCAAAATAGCAACTATTAAGCTACGACTAATAAAGGCATGCAAAGGCAACTTTCTTCTACCATGCACTAGAGTGTGCAAAAGATCCTTAAGCTGGATGACAACCCAGTTGCACCTCTTGCCTTGGAAGTTGCTAATAGATGCTAAAACCTAGGAGGAGTCCTCCTACAGCTCCTCTGAATCCAAGTGATTAACTGGACTATATTCTGTTTTTAAGGAAGATTTGGCCAATTTGTGCAGTCTCAAGTCAGGAGGTATTTTGATTTGAAAAGGACAATACATGCGAGTAGCCACAAATAAGTAAGACTGCGTTTGCAGCATTTGTATTTCAAAATAAAAGAGGAAATGCACAAGTTGACATAACTTAGCAAGACTCCATTACTGACAACATAACCAATTAAAATATTTAATGTAATACAGTAACAGGTTACAGTCAGATACAGTAATTAAAAGACAGGATTACACTCCTGCCATCTCCACCCAATATGCTCCATTTTGGTCAAAAGCAGCATCAGAAACAAAACATATCTAAAATAGGACCACCCCAAGGATACTAGCTGTAACACAGCTAGTGTAACACAGTACCTTGCAGAGGAACATCAAGGGTGACATTTGTCCTCTCTTGCAATGAGCTGCAAGCCATAGCTTTAGCATTCTTCCGTTCGGCCATAATCTGAAGAAGATAGTGATAATACAGCATTTTTTTGGAAAATAATACAGCAGCAACTATGAGTATAAATTTACTCCTATTACAACCCTAGTTTCTAAAATTGGAAAGAAGTCAGAAGCTACATGACTAAACAGGTTATTCTTTTTAAACTTTAATTTCCCTCCAGTTTATTCACCATTCCTTAACTACGTAAAGAACTTAAGTGGTGTCCAAGCCTAGATGAAAGATAAATGGAAGCGGAAAAAAACCTCTAGCCATTTTTACCAACAGCAAAATTGCAATGAGGAATAATACAGCAAGAAATATAAATATTTAACACATAGTGAAGAGTGTTCATTATTCATGCTTCTCTCTGATCTATCTTCTGCGTGTATAATTTTTTCCTCCATTTTTATGTTTCTTCTGGAATTAAAAATCCCATGCAAAATACAACCTGTTCTTCCCCCAAAATGTATAATATTAGCAAAAGAGGGGAAAAAAAAAACCCACTTCAAAATAACCACTTTGGATGAATATTCCCTACAAATATATGACTGAGAAGGGACCCAGGGAAGCTAAAAGAGGTTTTCTGAAGCTCGTATATGAAGCATTGCTATCTGCTTCTTTACGCTGTGACTGTTAATTGTAATGAAGCTATAAAGATAACAGGCGTGCCTTCAGACCAAGATGACACTTGGTCTGAAGATGCTTCTAGCAAATTTCTCCCCCCCTTTTTTTTTCTAGGTTTTATATCCTGAAAGTATTTTCTGTTACAAGGACACACAATAATATTCCCCCCTGCAGATAAAAAATGATACACGCTAGCTTAGGAAGAAGCCCTGACTCAGCAAAGAGGTCCAGTATGTCACTTAGCACATGCCAAGTGCTTTCCTGAATCAGGATTATATCTGTGGCTGAATTATGAAGGAACATGCTCTACTTAACAACACTATCCTGTTTTATTCTCTGTTACTATTACCTATGGTTTTAAATGCTTAGTTGCTCTCTTATCCAAAATTAATGCCAGGAGTTTCATGTCACAGTTGTGTATGTGACAGCTCTACTCCCTTTCCAGTATCCCTGTGTATAGCTACCGTGGCATTTACTTGACGTTGACCTTACTGGATAAAAGCAGCTGTGGTAGGGCCTGTGTAGCATGTTTTTCCCTGCTAGACTTGCTGGAAACATCTGTGAGAATTGAGAGTTGGAGGAGAAAGAGGAGGGACGTAACAGGTCTAGGCTTCTCCAGTCAGCCACTGCTGCAGTCCCCGGTGTTAAACTTAACCAAGCACAGCCTGCAGCTCCCTGGCCAACCTGAGCAGTGCCCTGAGTCCTGCCACCTGCATTGCCTCAGGCACCCAAGCCCGGACAGACCTGCCAGGCTTTCCACAGTTGCTGGGCTACCTTCTGGCTCTGCTGCCCAGAAGGTTACAGTAATACACACTGTGTAAATGCTCACACTGTCTGCATGAAACACCACGAGTTCAGTAGCCACATCTGCAGTGTTGCAAAAATGAAAAATGTTTAGACTATACAACTGGCTACAGAGGGGAATTTGACATCACTGATTCCATGCACTAACATGAAGACAAAATGTAAAAAGCAAATAACAGGCATACAGTAAATCAGTAGAATTTTAAAACCTGAAGGTTTCCTAACTAGCTTTTCTAGAAGAGCTGTGACTCACGAGGAGGGACAAGTTACTCAGGGATAAACTGATAAGGTTATTCATCCCCAGAGTCCACTTTTCCTGTGGTGCAAACCGATGTGTTTTAAGGAAAACCAAAATGAGCAGCATAATATTTTTAAAAAGGGGGATGCAGCCTCAAATCCACCACAGCTCAATGAAAGAATAAAAGAGTTTCAAGCAGACTGGTTTAACTGCCTCTCTCTAAAGTGTTTCAATCAGATTTGCCTGCTGTAAAGGATGTGCTGCCTTGCTACCATTGCATGAAATAACCGTACAGAGGACACTCATGAACTGATCATGCAAGAAAACCAAAATTAATAACCAGGGAATGGTGGCAAATCTGTAAGGTAAAACGACTGAAAAGAACAGTCCTCTCCAGTATTACAGACAACACTACCACAAGCAGGAACCAAGATCCTTTAGTATTTATAAGTATAGTAGCTTAAACCCCCTCTTCTCCCTGATTTTTTTTAAGTGGGCAGAATAACGTCAGCAACTATTTTCCTGTCTGTCCTGCAGGATAATACCATTGAATAATACCATTCAAACAAGGTCTGATTTATTTATGGAGTTTAACATCACCATTTATTATTAATTGAAGCTGTGTGTTCTTTTTCCATTTTGAACCTGCAGCTGCTTTATTATTCAAGAAAACCTGCAGTCTCTATACAGACTTACCAAATCAAAAGCACGTATCATCCTCCTCAAATCTAAATGCTCATCCTCCCGCTACTCCCATCCATTCGCAGCCTTTCCTTTACAAATTCTCTACACCGTTTCTCGTTGCCAGTGATATAAACTAAACTAACATTGCATGTAATTGCTGATTGCATGTATTATGCTCAGGGACCTCTACACAGACGAATGCAGCTGACTTTAAATCCACTTGCCTTTGAGCAGATTTCATGTAAACTTGTGGCAATGGCTTTTGCGGGTGTGTCACATCGAAACACATGACATTTCAGAATTCTTGTGTCTTTGTCTCTTGCCACATAAGCAAAGTCTCTGTGTAAACAAAATAAATTGACACATTAGAAACAAGCAAAATTAATTAAGGCATTAAAATCAGTACTATCTCCAAAACAGCAAGTCCTACTTCAGTTTAACAGGTGTATGTCTCGGCTGTCAAAGAACAAAACAGATGCCTTGGACAAAGCAGATCTACAAATCTAATAACCTGCATACCCATGAAACACATATCTAAAGTTTGGTGCTTAACCTATAAAATTAAAGAGCTCATTATAGTTTCCTAACCCTGGCAACTTACTGAACTTAGAACCCGTACTTCCAACTGCAACTCTAAATGCAGGGGAAAATTTACTCAAATATTTTATTGAATATGAAGTGGGGAGAGAACTACAAATTAAGACAAAAAACACATACAGCTCTTAAATGCTAAAAAATCTGAGAAACAGTATACAAGATTCTAGTTAGAGAAAAATTGTATTTCGAAGGACTATATAAAGTGTTTAAAATATGCAGATAGTAATTAGAGATCTGGTTGCATAAGGGAGAAGTGAGCTTTGCTCACACTAATTGGCCTAAATTTCTGACCTTATTTTTTCAAAAGTTAAATAAAGCTTCCCTACAAAAGAGATTTTTGCACTGTACTGGCTAGTCACCACGGCATAGTATAGCTTTCTAGCATGGGTGATGGAAGTGCTAGGATCACGTCTATTTGTTCTCAGGCTGTTTAAGAGTTGGAGCTCTTCTGAAAAAGTCAAAGTGGTGTACTGAGTGGGGAAGAAGCCTGGCTTTGCCTGGTTGCCACCCTCGCTATACCAGACTCTGCGCTCCCTGGTCTTGCACCTCTGCTTTTTCATGTCCTCCGAGCAACCATAGCCCAGTCCTACTTTGTGACCCTCCTGCTATCTCCAGATTTCTTTGGGACTTTGCATCCCTAGCAGAGCTATGCTGAGTACCTAACTTGAATTAGACCAGACAAGTGAAGCTGGAGCTCCCAACAGCCTCTTCTGCCTGAAGTCTCTTTTCAGTGCCTTTCCTCCTTATAAGTAAATAATTACCAGCAAGATTCTAACTGATAAAAAGATAGGAGGGATATTCCTAGACCACAGTTTTAGACACAGGAATACTTCAGTTTATACTAAAGTCTGTAAATATCCCGAGCAGGGTTTAATGTAGGATGGATTGCCAATTTCTTTGTTCATTGTAAATAGCCAGTGAATTGAAGAATTTCATACTGAAGTTACGCAGGGAGAACCAGAGACTGTGGCAGATGAATAGCTGGACTTCCAGCTCTGTATGAGATATGAACATTGTCCTGCAGTTAAGTGCCTTACCTGTATCCAATTCAGCAGCACTAGATTTTGTCATTAACGAGCCCTTGCAATGAAAGGGGCTGTTGCCCACAGCCTAGGCTGCTCAGTGACAGGCACAGGTTGTTCCTCTGTTTAACCGCTTTACAACCTGAAGCCTGATGAATAATACTTAAAAAAAGCCCACAAAACTATCAGGAGCTGAGATTTGGAAACAATTCCACATGACAGAACCGTGCAGAAAGACAGTGAAGCTGGAGGCACCTCTCCATCTCACTGCATCCCAACGTGCGATGGCACGCATTAGGGCACAGCAGAGACAGGAGGCAGCGGGGCAGCACACAGAGTGTGTTGCCAGCTGAACCCTTCCTGCATCTGCTGTCACCGGCTGCAGCACTGCCCTGCCAGCACATGCGATGCAGGCACTTGGGGAGGGACAGTGTTTCACCCAATTGCTCGTGACTTGCAGAAAAAAAATCACAAAGCAATAATCCAGGAAGGTGCTGTCTATTACAGAAGATGCCGTGAGGTTTCCTAGCTTCAGCCTCAGCCCCAAGCACATTGGCCACAATCTGCAAGAGCCTTTTGGCATGTTCCCTTCTGCTGCACTGCAAGTTCACAAAGATGCTGAGTTCCAGCTGGAATCTTGCTCCTGGAAAAAAGCTGATGCTTTTTAGCTCATCTGTACATGTGCCAAGCCTTGCTTTAGAATGGTTTCCTCCTAGCTTAATGTTTCAAAAGCAGATTGAAGACTCCTAGCTGGACTCTAGTAATAAGACTAAGAGAAGGGGGTATGGCCCAGCTATGGCCTACGAAAAATCAGCAGCTATGGGGAAAAAAATGAAACCAAGTGCCACATAAGTTGCTCGTGGCAGGTATTTGGAAATGCTCAGGCTCACAAAAGTCTTACGTACATCCTGAGCTCTGAAGAGACCTTGCCTGGTTCGAGAGATGTAAGCGAGGAATTTCCAGACTTTCCAAGCATTTGGGATTTTTGTTTTCTATGTGTTTGGCTTTAGCTGCCATCTTTTAAATGCCCTAAGTTTCAGACTTCACATTTTTGAGTCCAAATACCTTCCCTTACAAATATTTTAACTGCAATATGAAAACATTGTTCGCTTAACAGACACGGATTTGCTACCATGACTTCCCTAAGATTTGCCCCCCTTTACATGCAAGAAAAACTTGCTGGCAGTGATCATCACTGCAGGGTAGCAAAGACGCATAAACAAGCAGACGGCTGCACACACCTTATTATTGGATCAAGGTCTATTTTTTCGGAGTGCAGATGCAACAGCTGGAACTTGTGTTCGCATTACCTTAAAATAACATTGAAAGCCATCTATGTGACCATTACATGGCTATTTATTACCATTAAACAAGCGTTTACGTCAAATTGATACTATTCCTTCGAGGACTTGTAAACAAGTGATTTATGCATTCCTTTACAAGACGATTCTAGGAAGAGCAGCTGTGTTATTTGGCCAAGTTGCCTGCACTGCGCAGAAGCCTGTTTGAATAAACAGAAATCTGCACAGCCCCAGGAGCACTGTACAATACCAGGACTTCTAATTATAAGCCACCACTTTCAAGGAGTTGCACAAACACAGACGATAACTTGCCCCTTCTGTTAACCATACAGCTATCTGTTTGAACCTTCTTTTGTTGTTAATAAAAACTAAGATGGGACAAAGCCACCAAAGCAAGTCATCGGGGCTTGGAGAACATAACACGTTGTCAGCAAAACCAATTTGTAACAGCCTAAGAAATTGTGGTCCAACCTCTGATCAGTAGTTCCGGCAATGCCCTGGCACACCACGACTGCCCCAATAAACTACTCTGTTTTGCTGTAGGAGACCACGTCAGGCAGGGCATCTTCCCTGCGCTGCCAAGTCCCTGGTGCATGGACAACCCCTGAAGCCACATTAAACTCTCTGCAGGGTGAGATTTATCTGACACTCAACTCAACTGCAAGGATTTTCAGCCTTCAGGGAATCTGAAAGATAATACTAAATGTTTTTAGTCAGCACGTTATCTGCCAGTGGAGGTAGGACTCAAAGGACTGTAGAGATAAAAATGAGCCAAACAATTAAAACTGCGTCAAACTAAAGACTGAATTCTGTCAGGATCAAAGATTTTGGTCACAAAGGAACACAACTCACAATTATGCCCTGTAAGTGGGAAACACCTTAGATGAGAGTATTTTCCACAGCATTTTAAAGGCAGAGAGGTGGACTGGGGGCAGCCTGCTGAGTCTCATTTCTCTCACAAGCATA
This sequence comes from Calonectris borealis, assembly GCF_964195595.1. NCBI lineage: Eukaryota > Metazoa > Chordata > Aves > Procellariiformes > Procellariidae > Calonectris > Calonectris borealis. The sequence continues at coordinate 27,174,846 of NC_134315.1, forward strand.
AATTTACTTTTCTGATCAAAGGAAACCAATGTGGAGGGCAGCGCTGACATTTAACGAGCTTGCGCGCTTTTCAGTAAGAACATTTCTCTGTTCTTGGAAGGCTAATGACAGCCAAATGAACGAGCCACCGCGCAGAGCCCGGATGAGTAACCTCTCTGAACGGTACGACCTGTGGTGAGGGCAGGGAGAAGGAGTCTGATGAGTGTCGTGGATGTGGTATCTGTAGTGGGACGCTCCAGGTGACAAGGGGGCTCACCTGCCACTTTAGTCCTGCCACAGAAGTGCCTGCAACCCTGTTGTCCCTGTAAGAGGAAGAGGACAACAGTCCTGCTCTGCACTTGCGAAAGGGCAGATACTGCCCACAAAGATGTTACTTTTAGTCAAAATGCGATGTGCTGATTTTCTGACAGAGCTGGTAGCGACCCTACATATAGGCCACCTAACGCGCTCCTCTACAGACTGCTGCAGGACTCTTTTTTTTTTTTTTTTTTTTTAATGATTCGGGTTGGAAGGGACCTTTAAAGGTCATCTAGTCCAACTCCTCTGCAATGAGCAGGGACATCTGCAACTAGATCAGGTTGCTCAGAGCCCCATCCAACCTGACCTTGAATGTTTCCAGGGATGGGGCATCTACCACCTCTCTGGGCAACCTGTGCCAGTATTTCACCACCCACAAATTTCTTCCTTATATCTAGTCTGAATCCACCCTCCTTTAGTTTAAAACCATTACCCTTTGTCCTATCACAACAGGCCCTGCTAAAAGTCTGTTCCCATCTTTCTTATAAGCCCTCTTCAAATATTGAAAGGCTGCAATAAGGTCTCCCCCGAGCCTTCTCTTCTCCAGACTAAAGAACCCCAATTCTCTCAGCCTTTCCTCACAGGAGAAGTGTTCCATCCGCCTGATCATTTTTGTGGCCCTCCTCTGGACCCGCTCCAACAGGTCCATGTCTTTCCTGTGCTGAAGGCTCCAGAGCTGGACACAGTACTCCAGGTGGGGTCTCAGCAGAGCAGAGTAGAGGGGCAGAATCACCTCCCTCAACCTGCTGGCCACGCGTCTTTTGATGCAGCCCAGGATACGATTGGCCTTCTGGGCTGCGAGTGCACATTGTCCAGCTTTTCATCCACCAGTACCCCCAAGTCCTTCTCGGCAGGGCTGCTCTCAATCCCTTCACCCCCCAGCCGGTATTGATACCAGGAATTCTTCTTGAAGAAATGTTGATGCCTCTGCTGTTTGCAGCAAGTCTCCGGCATGTGGCGTGGAAAGCCCCTGACACTGTGAGAAATGTCTCGTCTTCGTCCTGTGAAATTCCACTCCTTTGAGTCACCTTGAAGAAGTGCCAGAAACACCACTTCCCACCCACGGGGGTGTTGATGGGTGCAGGGAAGGCGCTGCTGGGGGCACCTGGCCCACGCCTCGGCTCAGCAAATGCTGCCTCAGTACTGCAGCAGTGCACATAACGCTTCCATCGAGCCTCTGCAGCACTTGGTCCTGCAGCTTCTGTAAATATTTCTGCTTGTAATGGTATGCATTCATAAACAAGGCGGTATAGCACAATTACAGGAGAAAATGGAACACCAGCTAGTACATCAGTTTCAACTACTGAGAGCTAATAAAACCCTCGTGGTGGTGTTTCAGACTCACACACCAGTGTTTCACTTTAAATACCTGAACAGCTTGAACAAAGCAGATCGGCTAATTACATGCACGGATTGTGAATATGCATAAAACTTTAGATGATCAGGGCCTGCGTCTGTAAATCTGCTGAGACAGAGGAAGAAATCTGAGTTCTACAAAACCTGTGGTACTGCATCACATGCAACACTGCCAGCACCATCTGTTTTCAAATCATCAATCAAAATTAGCACACAAACCATCCTTCTCCCTTCTGACAGCGCGCGAACAATACTACTGATTTCATTAATTCATGAAGTCACCTAGATGCCCATGCGCTTGCACGAGCAGTCCTACACGGCAGCCCAGTAGGCAGGACCTGGAGCTGGTGGCAGTCTGCTCCTCCAACGCCAGCGGGAGCCCTGCAGCCTTGCTTCAGGCATTCCTATGTATTGGGAAAACAAAACCAAGCTCCACACTCCCTCTTTGAGAAGAAAGGTATGGCTTCGGGGATTCCAGCGCATCTGCTCCCTGCAGCATCAATAACAGAGTAACACTTGGGAAAAGTTTTGTGTTTCCCTACGCAGGACCAGAAGGCAACAGCTTCTTGTTCGTCCAAAGCCTTGAATACCAAATAAGCCAGAAGACTGCTCTCTGATTCTTCTTTCACTTCGGATCCCTTCTGAGTCGCTCCATCTGTAAACCTTCGTTTGACTGCAACTCACTTGAAGCTGATTAACATTTAAGTAAGATTTACGTGCAACAGGCCCGTAATGAATAAGAGCCGAGTAACGTGTTTGCAATAGGAATTTATGGAAAAGGGCAAATGTCTCCTCTTACCATTCCCCTGTCTTTACACCTTGCTGGGAAAACAAGGGAAAAAAGACAGTCAAAAGCCTTTACAAAGCCCACGGCTGGATACAGAGCTAGCATGAGATGTGATCTCATGCAGCTGGAGTCTTCTCTGTCTCAATAGAATGTGTGGGCACATGAAATCTGTGGGATTTGAACCACAGCTCCTGGTAAAATTCCCTTCCATGTCAGTGGGGAGGGCAGCAAGGTATTTAGTGGGAGAATGATGTATTACGTTGCAGAAAAAAGCTGTATATTCTTAAAACTTTATAACACAAGTGTGCCACTTCTGTTGAAAGGATTATAGAGCAAGGGTACTGCATAGTAGGTAATTCTTTTTTTAATCATTTGCACATGTACTACATGATCCACTAGTATCTTTCCAGTTATAGGAACTGGATATAAATCAGTACTCTGGAAAAAAGCTAGAAAACCAGAAAAATAGGTAAGAAAATTATTTTGCTGCACAGGTGGGTACAACTAGTTCTGCTGAACCTTTAAAAATTCAGTAGAAATTTCTTTATTTTGAAACAGTACAGGACTAGAGAGAGACATCTTTAAAAGCAATTTAGAGAATTGCAAAGGCAATGTAAGGTACTAAGTAGAAAGGAATTTCATTTTTATTTGCTCTTTTACTCTCTTTAATTGGCAAATGTCTACAGTAATTGACTAAACCTTAGATAGCCATACCTATTTAACACCTGGCTAAGCATCACTTAGCTGCTCAACCTTGGATGAATATAATCACATTAAATGCAATTTATGCTAATGCTGTCCTGTTTGAGTAGTAGTCATAGGCATTTGCCACTATTAGGCTAAAGTCCTAGGAGACAGCCCAATTAAATACAGCCTGAAAGAGCAGCACATCCTCCATTATCTTCTCACTATAAACTTATTTCTTCAAAGAAGTGTAGAACTGCATTAATCCTTTTTTTTTTTTGTTAAAAATCCCCAACACCCTAGCCTTGAAGTCTAAAATAAATTTTTTTACTCTTATCAATCAAAATTAAATTGCTGCTATTTAAAACAACTATATTAAAATGGCAGGAAAATGTAAATTGCTTTACAGATTTATGTATTACAAATTGTATCAAGAATCCTTGAACCAGAAAATTATATCCTCTGGGCTTGGCTTAAAATCGATTGAAATTCATCCAGAATAGCCTACAGAAGATGACTGTTGATTTCTATGTACTGGTGTACAGACTCCTGTGAACTGCACAGTCACAGAGCACACACCGCCGGGCTGTGGGGAAACCGTCTCCTGAGTCTATAACCTTCAGGCTTCACTTTGCTTTCCTGCAAACAGCTGACCAGCGATTTGTGAAAGCAGGAAGAAAAAAGGGGAGAGCAGCAGAGCGGGGCCAGAAGGCACCCGGCGGGAGGCTGGTATTCACCAGTGAGACATGAACGTTCATGGGAGCAGAGTAAACGAGCAGAGGGGAAGAGCAAGGCAAGTGAGAGGAGACACATGAGAAAAAAGCGGATAAACATAACACCAACAAGACCATGCTCTGATGGGTTTTTTCCATGACACGTAAATATTCTAGTATCACAAACAGCAAAGATGAGGTGCAAGAAATCCTGCAGTAATATGTATAACAAAAATTAGAGATCTTCTGGATTAACATTTTAAATCTTTTAAAAAGACTGCTCTGTCACGTAGGAGGAAGGGCACTGATATAGAGCTGAAATGAAGTCTGGGACTCTGTTCAGTTCACTTGTCTTTTTATTAGGCTCACGTCAAGGAATTTGCAAAGTTAGGGAGAAAAACCCAAAGGTAAGAAACAAGAACTAGATGAAACAAACAGGATTCACACAAGCGGCAAAATCTGTTTGTAGCAGATTTACTGAGGACCTTTCAACTGCCATTTCACCTACCGGATACCAGACAGACACCGAATGAAACCACTGCTTCCCTTCCACACCTTCCAAAGGAAACCCACAGCCCCTTCTCCAGGTGACTATACTAACCGCTTTGGATTCAAATCCTGCAGGAGGAGGAAGAAAAATAACTAGTCCCACAAGTCGTCTCCTTCCCATTTCTCCCAGATAGTCACAGTGCATTTAACCACATGTACTCCTCTCTCCTCAGTGATTAGAGTTGGAGGAGGTGCAAGAGAGAATGAATTTTCCCTACATTTCTGACAGTTGCTGGCAATCCTAGAAACATACAAAAGCCTTGCAATTTTTCTTCACTCCAGGCGCTCCACCCCACAGAGCTCCTGCACCTCTTTGGCTGCTCCCCAGCTACAACCCAGAATGGCAGACTTGGCCACCGCTACATTACCTTGGTCATTAATTTTTCATCCAAGTAGTTAAGATGCCCTCCCAAGCAGAGACTTTTGGGGGACTTTTCTTATTTCAGTTCTCACACCACTTCAAAATGGGTTTCCTTGCAGCAAAACATCAGTTCTGCATTTATTAAATTCTCCTCAAATGGTCTGGCATTGACACAGCGTAGCTTGTTTTTCTAATTCATGCATGAAGTTTGTAGGGCAAATTATCCCCTGCTGAAAGGCTGTTTGCTTCATTCCTCGATAATGTCACTTGCTAACTCTCAAGGAGGAGCTATGGCTACTTTGTGCGATACTCGGAGGCTTTAATCTGGCAGCCCTAGAACACACAGCCTGCCAGTTTTTCTTTGATGTCTTATCATGGCCACAGTTCTGTGTGCTTCCAAAATTTATTAAAACCCTCACAGAGCTGATACGTCCGATTCCCAGCTCAGCTCTTCCGAGCCCAGTGCTTCCAAGCCTGAAAAGCATTTGCACGACTTTCACTCCAATTTCCTTCCTGCAGACTGATCCTCACGAAGCCACAGAAGCCGATCCCCCAGACGCATTTCCCATGTCTCAGCGCTGCCACCACCTCCTCTGGCAGGGGAGGGGACAGGACTCCTGTCAGCTGTGCCACCACTGCCTCACTAGCCAGAAAGATGGCTCTGAGATGTTACAAATCATTTCCCTTTCTACTACCAAGGGCTATATTCCACTCCCACAAAGGGCCACAGATTTACATAGATGGAGTCATGTCAAAGCGCGACTCAGTATCTAAGCTCTCCAGATCCATGAGCTGTGTTAACATAGTGACAACAGTACAAATTGTACAGCTAACATATACGTTCCATGCTGGTCCTCCTTCCCAACCTCACCTTATGATCATATGTGGCTGAAGTACTACTGTCAGGGCAAGGAGGACAGTCTATCACACGTGCCGTGGTCACTACCAAGACTGCCCTGGAGACTCGCGCTCTTGTAGCACTGGCAGCATGAGGAGGGCCCAGCTAACAGTATGCCACATCCAGCCTGGGGCTCAGATGGGGCTTACTGCTGCTCACCAACTGCTAGACAGACACGGCAAGTTGAAAAGTCAAGCAGCAGCTTAGACCTCAGCTTGTTTTTTAAATGAACTTAAAGGAAGACAGAACTTCAGGGACAGATACTATGAAAATCACTGACCACTGACTTTATCGCTGCAAATTTTTAATGGTGAAATTTTTTTTTTTGTTTAATTGCTTCACAACATTTATGAAATGTGCATGGGCAGGGGGCTGCCTTCCTACCCTGTGCAGCACAGTTTTCAAGGTAAGGGCACACAAATGATGTAGGTTGTCAAGGCCGTTGTAGTTGCTGCTTCTCCTTTGTAGCATTGCAAAGTGGTGGTTTAACTCCCCAGGATGGCCAGTCTAGCATTTCTGATGAATGCTGAACTTCCTTAAAAGAGATGAACGTGTTATTATGCCTGTGAACCTCTGAACAGCAGATCCTGTAAATCTGATTTTGACAAATTAGTATTTAGCTATTTTTGACAATGCTTCTACGTTCCAGATCTAATTGGAAGACGTGGGCCTTTGTTTATAAGGAATATTTAAAGATTTAATACAGAAATACATCAAGTTGAGATGCTCAAAGCACTACTACAGATTTAACTGAAGACGACAGCAGACTACACTAGAACAGTTCATCTCTCTAGTGTGATTTGTTTTATCAGCAACGCTTACTAGTTCTCCTTTGTTCTTTATTATTCAGACAGAGAACACAGCAATTGTGCACAGCCACTACCCACGAATCTGCTTGCAGCACACTTTTGCCAGTGTTAGTCTGGGAGGATCATCGCTTCCCACATGCATGAAATCTACATTAGATTGCAAAGCCATAATCAGAAAGTTCAAACATTTCTCTAGGCCAACGCCGCCTAAAGAATTGATTAAAAACCCGTCAAGTCTGGAAACCGTTCTCATTATATTCCACAAAGCAAACGCAAGGAACGGTCCGCATCTCTAAACCACATTCCTTCCACCCAGTCCCAGTATCAAGTCCTTGCAATTTAGAAGAGCAAACAAAGCCCAAATCTCATCTGAGGGATGCAATTCTATCAGTGAGAGCCTTTGGAGTGGCTGCAGCCCTTGTGCTGCAAAGCACCTGACTACAAAGCCTTACTGTGTGCGCTCCCATGAAACGGGAAGCATTGTAGAGAATCCCAAACGATCCCTTTGTACATCCAAACAAATCAAACATGCTGGGGACAACTTTTCTCCGAACTCAAAAGACAAGCGAACAACCCAGCCGGATCCAAAACAAATACTAAAAATAGGAAATAAACATTGATGCTTCCAACTCTTGCCAAACGTAGCTCTTAAATCCCCTACTCTTAGCATCCTGTTTTTTAATTGTTTTTAAATAAAAGGTGGGATTTTAATATCACTTTCCTGCACTTCAGATTACAGAGAACAACATCATCTAAATTTTAAACTCAAAACAAGAAGCAAATATTAAACCCCACTGCATTGCATGATTTTAAACCATTCTAGTACTTGAGGGTTTGGGATCTGGAAAAAAAAAAAACAGCAGGCAATTCAACTTGACAAATAATGTTAATAGCAAGGTGAAAAGGTGACAGAGAGATACGAATTTACTCACTGAAGTTTAGCTTCTGTTTACTGATACAAGCAAACCAATACAAGCATTGTTTGGTGGATGCCGGAAGGATAAACACACAGAATAATGGAAAAACGAAAATCATTTACCTCTCTCTGAATCCAGGGAAGCATGAAGAAACAGAAAGAGCAAGTTAGAAAGCACTCACGCAGACAGAATTCCAGCATATGATGAGACACAGTAGCTGAAAGAAGTGCTGCATATTTAACGTTCGCTGTTTGTTTGTAGTAGGGTGTATCTAAGCATACTGCCACTATTTTCTACACTTATTTTGGTTGAATCTTGTTGCTCTGAAGTTTGTATATTTGGAAACATGCAATGAAGCCAACAGGCATCAGCTGAATTTAGAGAGGCAGTGCAGACATATCAACACTGGGAGGTAATCAAGCTTAAAATACCACACACAAGTCTGGGAAGTAGTATGCAGAAAGCATAAATAGACATACAAAGTGCATGAACTTTCCTTCTTCCAAAATAACACTATTTAAAGCAGACACTGACAAAACAAACAAGAATAATTCTTCAGGCTGTGAAAACCTTACGTTGTTTAAATTGAAAGAGTGTAAAGATCGTTGTGAGTTTTTTTAATGCCTCTTCCAAAAGCTCATGCCCCAAGGTCACTTTGGCTCCTGAAGTTGCACCCTGAAGAAGTGACAGCCTGGGTAACAACCTCACATGAGCACTGAGCTGAAGCCAGGACGTATAAAATCACTACACATCTTCATTTCTGAAGCACTTCAGCAGCCACTAACTCATGGTTCAACTTAACCAGCACCCCTTTCCCAAAGGCGAAGGCGGGCAGGAGAGCCACAAGCTTCCCTGGCTGGGGGCTGCCTTCTCCCCCCTCCCGCAGAGCTGCTCTGCCGGCCCTGCTCCCTGCCTGAGCCCCGGGGAGGGCTCGCTGCAGGTCCCCAGCACCCACCGCAGCTGGCTGCTTTCTAGGTCACGCCAGCCACCACAAAACACCCATTACCACACAGGGTTAGCTGTGCTGGGGAATGAGGTGGGTTGCTGCCTACTTCTCCCCACCCCTCCTTAAAAACAGGACACCACTTTATGCAGTGTATAGTGTCTCTACAGGGATAACAACCATTCCCCAGAAGAGAGCTGTTTAGTCCTGCTCTCCCACCCCTGCCTCCTGCATGCATCTCACAACTCCCCTTTTTTAAGAAGGGCTCATCTCCAGTGAGCATCCTAGCAAGGTTCATCCATTGTGCACAAAAACGCGGGACCCTACATCATCCTGTTTATAACTGACTGAGAAAAAAGTAGTGGAGTGGAAAAATCACCCCGTCTCAAGTAGTAAGGGCAGGATTAAAGACAGAGCACACTGAAGGGAAGGGATCCAATTCCCATTAGACATCTCACTTTAGCAAGCTTGCAAAGCTTACAGGGATCGATCTGTTACTTAGAAATGGCTTAGCGAGTAAATCTGGGAAAAACACAGGTTTTCTAAGTCATATAACTAAATGTGCATATGGTTAGCTAATGAATCCGTCCAACACGGGAGTGCAAGTCACACATGGATGCATATGTACACAGCTAAAGGTTTAATTTTTCTTACGTCGAGATCAAACCTCTTCTGGTGCAACTTGTACCCATTGCGCCTTGTAATCTCCATGTGGCTCCTTGTGAAGAACAATCATTCACTGGAATGACATCTGCATGAATGTGATAGAGTCCCCATCCCAGGAGGTTTTCAAGATGTGACTGGACAGGAAGCTAGACAATCTCACCTAGGCTCGCTTTCCCATGCAAGGTTGGATCAGATGGTCTTTTGATGCTCCTTCCAACCTGGGCTGTTCTATGATTCTATGAAAGCAGCCAAGTTGGAAAGAAGATCCATATTTACAAATGTAATGGACATTTACAGAAATTTTACAATGGAAGTGTGAGACTTAGCCTCACCGTAAAGAAGAAGAAACATAGGGTGCTCTGCTCCACTTCCTTCCATGCAGTGAACTGGGAATTGCCCTTTTCCAATATCCAGTGGTGATCTGTGTACATCTCCCCAACCAAAGCCCCACTCATTCCTTCACTTCAGCTACATGGGCTTTCTACTGGGCTTTGCAGAATCGGCAAGGACTTCACCATGTCTATTGCTAACATTTTATAAATTAAGAGGTTAAAATTAGATCTCAGTATTGCAAATATTGGAAGTTTTTCAAGCCTAAGCGGCCCTTGATTCTGTATTTCAATGCCAATTTGAAAATCAGAATTGAAAAAGTACTGAGTATTGAAAAAGTACTTTTACTCTCCTGGAAAATACAGTCAATGTTTCTATGTGGTATGAGAAGCAAAATATATATAATTTTCTTCATGCATTGATCACTGGATTAATGTTTGTCCACTGAAGTGGACAAACAGAGATTACCTCTCAGAACAAAGCTTGTATTGGAAAAATCTTCCAGCAATTTAGACACAATGTACTAGGGGGAAAAAAAAGTGGAAAAGAAATGTCTTGGATCTAGCAGATTTTGAACACAGTACAATTAGACGCAAAACATGACCTGCTGCTGCGAACTGTTAAAGGGAGATCTGTTAATTCCCCTACCATTATGCAAAATACAATTGTACAGAACAATCACCATTGCAGCTGCAAGCACAGACAAAGAAAAACCACAGGAGGAAATTCAGGAAGGTGAGAGAAAGATACGAGCAGTTGCGCTGCTGGACTTGCCCGAGCAGCGAGGAACGAGCGGGGGCTCCGGCTGGGGGACTCCCACACCGTGGGATACATGCGCATCAAGGGGGGCTGTATCCTGCCTCTAACCAGCTAACAGCTTTCCAATTAACCCAATATCTCCTCATAGAGTGTCTTGTAATTTATGAATTATTTTCACACAAAAGACTATTTGCCTGTATTCTCTTCACATTCTGGTAGCTCGAATATGGTTGAATGATTTACCTTTAAACTTAAAATAAATAAATAAATTTTTAAAAATTCACCCTAAGGCTAAAAAGCAGACATGGAAAGTTTCAGTTCAAATAGCAGATTTTGCTGATGGCTCTAAGTGCCAGAAACGCCGCAAGAGCAGCTGTGCAAGTGCTTCGGTATGGTGCTCTAGATATCCTTTTCCAAGCTGACTGAGTTAAAAGGGGTCAAGCCAGAGCCTGCCAATACGGTGGGAAAATGATACCTAGAAAATTGTGTCAGGGCTGCTACACAGGATTTGAGATTCATTTCTGAGGGGAAAAGGCCAAGGCCTCCAAGGAAAACAGCCCACAACCTTCCAGCCTGCAGAGGCATGAGAAAGGAGCCCCGCTCCTAGAGGGGGCCCCACGGGGACGCTGCCTCCCTGGGAAGGGGGTGACAGTCTTCTCCTCCCTACCACTTCCGCCAGGCCCATTTATTCCAGGTAGTTTTCCAATTAGTGCCTTTGGAGACAGCGCATTACGGAACTGCCGAGGATGCCTGTGTCCCTGATCACCCTCTTTGCCCCGCGCTCCTCTCGCAGAAGGTCGTACCGGGCCCAGGGACGCATCGGCGGCAAGACAGTTGCAGAGAGCGGTGTTACTGATGGGGCACCGTCCTGCAGGACAGGTCTTCACAATACATGACTGACTGAGTATAAGACAATTTCTCCTTCCAGCTCCAGGTTTTGTACATCAGTGACTGATGCAAGCTGCATCGTGGAGGCCAATCGTTGACATACAATGCCCACCCCACAAGCTGAAGCGTAACGGAGGTTTCACCTGCACCATGGCTGCAGGAACCACACTTGTTTAGCCTGTAGACGAGGTGGGCTTGCTTAGCCTGGAGATGAGGTAACGGGGGGAGGATCTAATTAATGTCTCTCACTTGCTCATGAGAGGGTTTAAAACACAGAGCAAACCTACGTTTCTTTGCCAAGAGAGCGGGTAAGCCCTCAGAGAGGTACTCCAAGAGGCTGCGCAATCTCTGTCCTTGGAGATTTTTAAAAATATCAACCAGGAACAGCCCTGAGGTGATCCTGAACCCTGCCCGGCTTTGGACAGGAGGCTGGTGTAGGTGACCTGCTGCAGTCCTTTCCAGGGTAACTTTTTTCCTGTGACTCTGTAACAGAAACGCCTCAACCCACACGACGGAGACGTGCTGCGCAGATGGACACGGCGATGCTGTGCTTACGCAGACGACCAGCCTACGGGCCTGTCTCAGCGGTGGGCAGAGGGAGGCCGGCAGGGGCGAAACGGCATGCCCGAGAGCCCCAGCAGCTCAGGTGTCCCGCGCGCCCACCCATCCATCCCCGTGACCTGGGCAGATGTGCTGGACTCCAAATACTCCGTGATTGCTGCTGTTGTGTCTTTTACTTCAACAAGGGCCACTGTAAGACTACAACGTGATGGAGAGCAAACCACACCAACAAACGCAACAGGGTTTGTTCTTGTTGGCGTCTCTGATAAGGTATTTAAGGACCAAGGTGATGCTCCCATGCTCAGCTAATGTTTTAGCGGGGCACCGCACTGCATATGAGCCTGGGAGAGCGTACTCCCCTGTACCTGGCAGAATGAATTTAAGTCTACAGCCCAACCATTTTTGTGACCGACGCATTCAGCTACCAGGGTGAAGAGGTTAACACTTCACAGCTCTTCATTACTGTAGCTTCCCCTGGAGTCTGGCTGACTGTAACTTCCCCAATTGTCTTTTTTGAGCAGATCAGAAAAAATAAGGCTACCATGCGTCACCTACACCCTGAGCAAGTACGGAGGTCTGCCCTCCAACCTCTGCAGTCCTTAAACATTTGGGGGACCACACACATCAGCAGCTCTGGCCGTCTCTCTTCCTAAGAGATAACAACCAGCTGAAATGTCTTTGCTTTCAATTACTGGAGAGTTTTAGTGGAGTAAAACACATTTTACTTGATTAAAAATAATGATGCACGGCACGAGCCTTTCGTCTTTATTTACAGTTATGAGTACTTGCCCAAGCATATCCTCTGAGGCACAGAAGAGGCCCTACTCTGGTTTTCTAATTTGTAATTATGAAGTCTAGTAGCACTTAATGCAGCAAAATGTTTATGTAAAATGTATCTACACCTCAACAACATAACACGAACAAATAAAGGAAACAACCTTCATTTCTGTGCATTTGGAAGTCTCTCTCTTGCTTCAGGGATGATTATTTCCTTCACTTATGTATGCTCTTAGAGAAATATAGTTGCTTTCACTGGAAGGAAAATGGCTGTGGTTTATAATTTTTCTAAGGGTTTGGTAGCTTTTTAACCTCCTCCCCCCCCCAAATAGTCCTTAGGCCTTTTGTCTTCCAACAAGTATCAGACTATTCCAGCAGACTGGCCTTGAGTTTCTGGGTCCCTGTCACCACCAGGATGGAGACCGAGTAGAAATACAACTAACGCTTTCTGCGGAAATCCCCTGCTCACTGTGGGCCAGATTGTGCCATCAATTTTTAAGCAATTCTCCACTGGTAGCAAAGAAGATTTCTGCTTAAAAATTGATGGCTTGATCTAGCCTTCTGTTGTTAATCATATATTATGAAGACTAATATAACCTAATCAGATTCTATTTTTAAAATACAAAGAAAATATGAGGCAGCCTGACACATTATATGAATTCACATTTTGGAAAGACTGAATTGTACTCATAAGACCAGAGGCTCTGAATCAGTAAGTCCCACTGATAGTTTGGGTGTTAGACACCACATTGATATCCGACAGGCAAGCTGGTTCCTTGTTATTCCTCAAGTCCACTCCAAAAATAAACAGCCTCAGGTCACTTCACCATTTCTTCAGGGTTTCCCCTCATCTGCACACACTAAATCACAGTGACTGAAGACCTGAGATGAAAGAGCAGGTGCCCTTACAGCTCCCTGCAGCACATGGCCACCCCAGGCACCTCCTCGCCTGATGTAAGCCAGGGGTGTCTTTCATAACCCACTGCAGACCATTGCTTTCTCTCTCCTTAGGAAATGTTACGTTTGGCTTGTTAGGGAAAATAAACACGTTTCTGACAGTATTTCAAAAGAAATGTGAACAGCAGGCCACCTTCTCCCCAAATCACCAGACCACCATTTTAGATGGATCCGTTTGGTATGAGGTCTTCTGTTTTAATTCTTTTAAGAATTATTAAATTCAGCCATAAAGATATTCCAGCACATCAATTTGGAAACTTCTTAAAACACGTAGAGAACACTTTAATATCACATCAAAATACAACAACAACAACAACAAAGTATGTTTTCTCTGGGAGGTACCAAACCAAATTCGGGCACATGCCAGTTATTTTCTAATAGGAGGAAATGAAACTGAACACTTCTTACTGACTTGATATTCCCTGCTTTAGAATTGTTAAATTTCAGGTTTTGACCTGGATTAACTTCACCCAGAGAATAAAGACATCTCAGCCTATCTCAAACTACACTGGAGACAAGTCTGCGCTCCAACACAAGTTAAATCTATACAGAACAGTTGAATCAATACCAGCACTCTAGTATCAGCCAGATCAGAATTTTGTCCACAGTAACACGGAGTTCTACTTCATGTCACAAAACACAGGAAACTCCGTACGGCGAACCAGAAAGCCTGCCTAACGGGATACCCAACAGGCTGTAACAATACAAGAAACACCACGGACATTCAATACACACCTTAATTACCTTAAAATACTAATATAAACAGTTTGTTTGATCCTCATCTGTATTCCAACTGATCAGTGTTTAAAATATCTTCATAGATAGGGTTATTTTATCTATTTATATATACCTATTGTTGTAGAAGGGAAAACTAATCTGTATGTTATAAAAAAATATTCTAACTACTATTACATAATAAAACCCCACTATCTTTCTCTTTTTCTCTTTTAACTCGTTATGAAAATAAATAAGCCAATTTTTACCGAGAAATGCTCCAGGGCTAAATAATATCCTTTTCTTTACTCACAAGTTGTTATAAATACATTAACTGCAAGGCAACAGCTACAAAAACGTAATTAAAGCCATAGTTTTAAGAGATGAAACACTTCATACATTTCTCTCATAGAGATCAAGACTCAGCAACGTTTGCTATCCTTTAAGAAAGCAAAAATTACTGCACAGAACAGGGGGAGCGATGAGGTTCCATAACATGCGAGAAACCTAATTTAAGAGTGAAGCTGCCGAGTTTAAAGAAAAAGATAAATGTGCTTGTCTCTCTCCCCTCCCCTCTGTACCCAATGTAATGAGAACTCAAAGCTATATATCAATTAACAAATCAATGAAATTTCTCCTACTACAAATTCTTTATGAATATAGATAGGATTAAGCAAGCACACAGACCTCAATATATTACATTTAAATCATGAAGTTTCCTCTTCTGTCAAAAGAGCCATTAACCATTTCACTTCAGCTGAAAACATCTTTACATGCATGTATCCCCACACATGGTGTAATGCTGCTTCTGTCTTTACACGTTTACTTCTTTTGGAGCTCTACAAAGATTTCAAATTGCACAATCTCCACTGTCAATTATGTGCTGAAAGAAGAAAGCCCAGACTAGCTAGCTAGAAGTTAGCTGGGAATTACACATAAATAATTATACAGGCGCTGTATGTTTGGGGGAAAACACAGGGAGGTTTCTTCTCTTCAGTAAATGAGGTTTCTGCTGTTCTTAACTACAGCATCTTTTCGTCCATTAACACAGCATTACCATTAAAACTATGATCATCCTCTACAAATCAGGCTGATCAATATGCAGCCAGTAACCGCAGCCAGTTTAGAAACATGTAATTCTGAGCTGAACACAGACCCCCAAACCTATTAATGATCAAGATCCATTAGTTAGCTGACTGCTCAAATGAGCAACATCTGAAGGGATAAAGGAGAGGGAGAACAGAATCAAATACTTACGGCTCAGCACACAGTCCAGCATTTCTGCCACAGTGCTCTCCTGAAGGTTGTTAAGTGTCACTCTTGGAGAAAAGAGATCTGACTTGCCGTTGTCACACTAGGAGCTGTAATTTGCCTTGCAGGCATTCACACAGAAGCTTTAGACTAATGGACCATAGCTTTGAAAATACAGCTCGAGACAAAGGCTACTCTTAACATGAGATTGTTGTCTGGAGGGGAAGGCCGAGGTTTTTTTCTTGTCACTTTTTAAGTTTCTTACCTTTTTGTTGCAGCAAACAGGAATTTAATGCCAAGCACGTCATACACAAACACCCAACTCAATGCTCTGCCTGGTCCTGTCTTCGTTAGTGTGTATCTATGCATCAGATGATGCAAAGTGCACTTGATGCAGCCGTGTACTTGTACTTCAACGACGGGGGCCGAATACCCCCGAGAACAGCAGCTCATTCATTTTGCATCGAGTTGAAGCACATCATGTCAGCTCCCACTCTCCTCACGGACTGTGCACACTTGTGTTCGCCGGCTCCAGCTGTGAGCGAGTGGGTGCTTCTCCCTGGAAGGCACCGCTCTACCAGGGGTGTGTCTTTTCCTCCCTTCCCACCGCTTTTACCATGTGCTCTGACCCGCAGAAGCGGCCCCTCTCCTCCCCCTTTAACAAATCTTCACTGCTGTGCGTTGTGTTTCTAGCCTGTAAACTTCCAAGATTAATCTGCTGTGACAGAAGCAATCTTTTGGGGAAAGCTGACGTGCGCAGGCAGTCTTCCCCTCCCAATTTTCCAAAACTAGTGCAAAGCTTTCACAGCATGACTCTGAGCTGAATGCAACAGAGAAAGAAAGTCTCTTTAAAAGGCAGCAAAGATTTACGGCCAAATCCAAGAATTCAGACAGAAGTACAACTACATTTACTTCAATGAAATTATACCTGCTTATGCTAGAAGTGAGATTTATCGTTGAGCTGTAAAAACAAACACACCAAATAATTTGATTTTCCAAAACTGACACATGCAATAACAGTAAATCTAATTTAGAGGTGTTGCTTGCACTAAAGGTGACAGTAAACACAACGCTCCTGGAGCTCCGGTTTTTATTCAGCAAAACTCCCCATCAAACATGCTCAACCAGCAATAAAGAGCTACTTCCCCAGGGACTGCACTCAAAATGTGGCAGGGCTTAAACCCCATCCCGGGGTGTTCAGCTTTCACAGCTACCCACGGCATTGCACATCACTCCTGCTGGATGCAGGAGAGGACTGGGGGGAGGCAAACTCCGACCGAGGCACAACTGCAACGGCACGAGGACATGGGTCACCACCCTGCACGTCACTCTTCTCCATCCAAGGGACTCGCTCCTTCAAACGTGCCAGCGGAGCTGCTCGTGGGATCACACCCTGCCCTCCTCAAGGAAAATGAGCCAACATGGCAAACGCCCACCAACCAGCCTCTTTAAACTAGCTGAGCTCAACGGAGTGAAAGCAGGGCAGGGAACGTGACCATGGGTATTTCCACCAGCAGATCTGAGAGGGTGAAAAGCAGTTAAGGACAATTTTCTGGCAGTCGCTTCTTCCAGATGCATTGGGAGCAGGATGTTTGTTCACAGCCTAAACATCCCCTGAGAAGTCTACTGAGGTTCCTTTCTTCCTTCCTTCCTTCCTTCCCTCCTGCGTATCATCAACAAGGTTTGGCAGGACCAGTTACGCTCAAGCGACAACCTGTGCCATCCCGAAAGCTTTCCACTGATTTCCACGGGAGTAACAGGTTGGAATTTAATAAACAAATCTGTTGATGCTGCCTAAGAAGAAACAGATCCAACTCTTTCTTTCTTGGATGTGCTGGATGCCCAGCACTAACAAGAATTCAAGGCCATCTAATAATTTTTGCACTGAAGCAAACAAGTAAGTTCTCGAAAGTCTTGACACAAATATGGAACTTGTGGGGAAAGAAAGGGGCATTTTTATGGACAAGTAAAATGGCACCTGAAACCGGTTAAATGCAGTAAAATATACATGCACTATATTTTAAATCCAGGTTCCAATACGCATTCAACATAACTTGTTTAAACTTGCAAATGAAGACAGAATTAATCTGATAACTATGACAACTACCCTTTTCCATTGCTGTTCTCCTCTTTTACTCTCAGCAAGTAGCATACAACAGGATATGGTAGTCTTCCAGCTGGCCAAACGACAGCACCCGTGAGAACAATGTCACACTCTGGCTTAAAAGGCTTCTAAGGAGAGAAGCCAGACTTTGCCGTTTTAATATGCTGGAACAGTTTGTGGAAGAGAACCACTCTTCCCTGAACCTCTCTTCAGTACAAGAAAAGAGATTCAGCAGAACTTTGGAAACCTGTAAAAATAAGTATTATTAAAACTATGTCCCAGTCTTTGAGTTTTTAGCTGGTTATCCAGTAAATGACCTGGGACTGAATTCTAATCCTGTGTTGGTTGTGACATTTTGGTATATGATCGATGCCTGTGCACCCTTCAGTGATGATACGGCTAGCTACAAACATGCTGGCTCCGTTGTTGAGAAATACCTTGCCCCGGTATCAGCATTTCAGCTTCCCTTCTCCTTGCCCCACACTCTCTGCTCCTCTAAGTTTGTTGTTTCTAGTTGCTGTCTATGGAAAGGGCAACAGATTTACCTCTGCCACCAACAGTAGGAAAATCTCCCGGGACTTGGCCAGCAGGCAGTTTCTGAAAATGAAAAACAATTTGGACCCAATGTCTTCCCGTTTGTGCACACGCGATTTGTTTAGTAACCAGAACTGTGCCTCGTGTTTGTCGTTCTGGCAAAACTTAGCTTTACCAATCCTCAATCCCACCCAAAAATGTGAATTCAAACATGAATTTAAAATTTTAAGTATAGGCTTTGGGGAGTGGTGCTGTCTGATTTCTGATTCCTTAAAGTTTACTTGGCCAAATATGTGTGTTCTGAAAATGAAAGATGAAACTCACACAGAAGTCTTCTTTCATGAGCTGGATATTTTAAAGAATCATAGTCAATAACTCAAGTTTTGAAACGAGTCATGGAAGTTGCAGCACTGAACATCCGCTGCCGAGTTTGGCTGACAGGCTCTCCCCAGCAACAACTGCTACCATCAACCACATGAAAAAATTTCCAGCGCAAACACTGCACCGAGTCCCATTTCCCACTGCCAGCCAGCGCTGTGAACTTGCAGCCAAATCACTAGGCAGGAGGGATCTTTTTTACTGCACTTTACCTACAGGCTGCAAAAGAAATGAGCTGGTAGCAGGTAACGGGTCAAATTTACACTGACAAAAAGATCACAAGCAGCCAGCCCTGGCAAGGTGAAAACTGCCCAGGAGAGCTCTCAGCTGACAAAGATCCAACAAATTCAACTCCTGCACTGCCAAAAATGCCAAATTCAAGGCAGCAGGCATGTTTTGGGGCATGCCTTGTGTATAAATACAACATGTGTTTTTCCAGCCTCTCCCAGCTGTCACGTGCTGCCCTCTCATGGGTACTCAGCTGGGCTATATGTCCCCAAGTTGCTGTGTTCCTCACTGGAGATAAGGTTCAGCCAAACTCATATTCAGGGAGGGGATATTTAATGCCGTAAAGAATCTGGGCAGATCTCCATGCACTTGGCAGTGATTATGTGCCCAACTCTCTGGTTAAACTGCCAGTGAACAGCAGGGCATCTGAGTAAATGAAATTAGTTTATATTCTATACACAGGGGTAGGATCATGTTCTCCTCAAATTGATCAAATGTTCCTATTGCATGGCCAGAAGCTGTTTACCTTAGAGCAGAATATCGAGTATCCCATCACACACAGCCCTGGTAATACCAGCAGAGCTGTGGCTAGACTAAAGAAACAAAAACACAATCAGCGGCTGAGATCCTCAAACCCACTGTAAGTGTGTGCAAGGACTGGATCCAAGGTTTTCACATATAGAAAATTTTGAGGAAAAAAGAAAATCAGTTTATGAGTAGGGAACCGGGATTAAGGTTGCAGTTTATTTCAGTTTGAACAAAAGGAAAATGATATTATAAAAACAAATTCATGTTGTGAAGCCAAGAGCATATTTTTGTGGGTGGAGAGGTAGGCAGCCCTAGCAGCTGTGCTCACACTGTTGGCTCACAGTTGTAGACTTCTAGACTTGTAGTCCTACACTTGAGATAACAGCAGAAGCAGGTTTGCATCCCAGCTCCTGCACCTGCAGCATTCAAAGCTCCACTTCTGCCCTACAGGAAGGGAAACAAATGTTTCCCAAGCTTGCCCTGCCTTTTGCTATTCTGAGGCATCCATCCTATCCTGAAGCAAAACATTTTGACATTTCCAGGAAACAAAAAATTAGTCCTTTTAGCAAAACTCAGAGCATACAAGCAATTTTGTTTAGTTTTTAACAACGTAGAAGAAACCTCCCACCCCATCACTGTGATCATCTATTTTCATCACAAATTATCGAGCAGCAACAGCAGTGCCAAATCTTCTAATTTATCTGAAATTTCATATCATTTTCAAAAAGAGGGGGGACAAGGTGAGGGACGAGTGAGGAAACATTTAATGAAGTTTAAATCCTGGATTCAGACAGGGACATGAGAATCTCCATATGCACAACAAAACAAGTTTCCAGCACCCATGGATGGATGAGGAAAGTTTGAAATAATACCTTGAATCCTAAAGGCTCAAAAGTGACAGACTGAATACCATTTATGAATGCCTGGGTTGGCAATATCCCAGAAGGGCTTTGTTTGTTTTTTAGGCTAAGGCCCTTGAAGCCACGTATGTACTTCATAAATGAATAGAGGGCACAAGAAATCGCTCCGTTTGCTTTGTCTAATTCACCTCATTATGTTCCTATTGGTAGCTGAGCAAAAGCAGCGATAAGAAGTAATTTTCCGAAAATACACGAGTGCCCAAACAAAAGATAAAAAAAAAGAATCTTCCTTAGTGCACCTGTTTTCTTGTGGGTTTGGATAACATTTTATCTTAAATGTACATGTACATTTTTGGAGATACACACATAAAGTTTAGATTCTTCAAACAACACCAAAAGGAGCAGGCAGAAAATAAACTTCTTAATCAATGAAGAAAGACTGATTATAACCAACTCCAAAGCAAAAGCTATTCAACACATCCTTAGCAAACTGAATAGACCTGCTATCAGCTTGCCAAAAGAAGGACCTTAACTACCATGAGATTGTGTCTGCAATTGCAGAGGACAGACCACAAGGACCCAGGTGGACCCTTCCACTCCCAGCTACTGAAAAATTATTCCTTAAGTAATCTACAGTTCCTCTTTCTGCGTCTTCCTGACAAATACAGCATCATCTCAAACACTGCCACGTGTCAGTAACAGCCATCCCAGAACACAGGCAAGCTCTCTTGTACAGGTGCTTGTCTGAAGTGGAAGAATTAATTTACTTCATCAATGTTAAACATAAGATCAGCAGCATACCAGGTCAAATATTGAAGCCAGACACCTAGCCTGACCTTGCAGACCTCAAACTCTTTCATACTCCTCAAAGGTTCATAGCAGGCTCCTTACTTTTCCACTTGCTATTTTGTTCTTCTACATGAAGAACCTGCTAAGAAATAACATTTACACCATCCTGCCACTCCCAGAGGTATCACATTGATTTTGCTAAGGAGTATCCAGGTTTTCCAGGTCTGCATCTGTAAGTTGTGGACTAACCCAACTCCTGTTGAAGTTAATAAAAAACTTCACATCAATTATAAGGGGAATTTGGTCAGACTAAGGGGGCACACAAACATACACCCAGCCAGCTTTGAAATTAATCAAGGTAGGGAGAGGGGAACTTCAAGCAGTAAAATATTGACATTTTAGAGACAATTGAGTTATTATAAATTGAAATTCTTTTTATGGCATTAAGATGAATAGCATTTATGTGAAGCAGACCATCATCATGACTGATATAATGCATACAGATTTTTCAGTGTCATTAAGCACAACTTTCTTTTTGCAAAAATAGGGATGTTCATGTAACACAGTTTCTAAATACAAAACGAACTCAGTCAGTAAAAAAACCCTAAATGTTTAAGACACTTGAATTATCTGTTGAAAAAACATTTTTTAGCTTACTCAAATTCGTGTTCACGTTTCTGCTAATCAATCTGCACATATCAAAGAGACTTTAGCAGGCGATCTACCTCCATTGCCAGAGGGCAAATCGTGCTGAATACCACTGACAAACAAAGGCCCTTTTCCCTGATGGAGCCAATGTTAGGAATCAAGCCAACATACCATCCTCTGAATTAAAAGCCTGAAGTTAAAATACTTTCTGAATACATGTAATGGGTAAGACAGTATATGCTATGATTTACATAAAGATGTACCGCATATAAATATTTGAATTGCAATCAGCTAGTAGCAAACGTGGAAAAGCATCCCAAGGCAGATGTAACATTTAAATAATTGAAGTGGTAAGTTGATAGCAAGAGCATCCTCTTATATTTTAGAGGTACATTCCAAATTATTATACCAGTGCAGTCCAGTCAAGTCTGTGACTGTGCTTAGAAAGAGACACATGACAAAATTTGGACCTTATTTGACTATAGAATATAGCAAATTCCAGAAGACCTTCAGTGGTCTACAAATACGTAGGCGTGTCGTAAGTTCCCTTGATATCAGGAGTGTAACACTGATGCGAACATGAAAAATGTGTTTATGTAGCTGGATGTAAATATTTACACAGTAAAGGCATATATAGAAACATCCTCTCTCTCTCTAACCCACTAGTACAGTATGGGCATAAACTGTTTGGACAGGAAGAAGAACTAGAGACAGGTCACTTGCTGGCTGTACTTTTGCTTTTTAATTTGTCCCACATTTCATTAAGCAGCATAACACAGAGATAATCAAATGAAACCCTTTCCATTACACAGTAAATTTTCTCCTCTGAATTACTTTTTCAGAAAGTATTTGCCCGGTTAGTAACAATTTTTAGGAAGTCAAATTTTTGCCTACAATAGAAAACAGTAAGCATAGCGAATATATATCTTACAAAAAGCTGACTTTTCAAGTAAACCACCACACAACAGAAAAGTCTGTTACTGCTCATACAAGCAGACTATAATCAAGGTAACAAAGAGCTGTATTGAACATCTCAGCCAGCATGGTGCTTGTAAGTATTCTTAGCACAATTTTTCTTAAAACAGGGCTCTTTCCTTCAGTGGTCTATGCTCTCTGTGATTTTTCTCCTCAGAAGGTTTTTATGTGCCCACCCTATTAGTAATTGAACAGCTTCAAAATAAATTAGACTAGCAAAGTGAAATCACTAGTAGACTAATTTGGTTTTCTCTTATCTGCTACAGAGACCTTAGACTGGACAAGGTCTTGAGATGAGAACGGAAGAATACAGTAAAGTTTTTTGGGTTTTTTTTTGAAGAAAAGTGTTTTCGAATTGATATTATTTGACAGCTTTCATAAGGCTGTCAAAGCCTAATTCTCTCGTGAAAATTTATTCCATAGGTGGCTCCCTCTATACACAGTCCCTACTGTTGACACATCATCTGAGAGATGTATAACTAAGAGTCTAACTTCAGTGCCGCTGAAGATGAGGTGTGAAAGGCACCTTTCACACCTCAAGCTTTCAATCGACTCCAACTGGTTTGGGAAGGAGGATGCTATTTTTTGTTAGCATAGCCTCCGCTGAGAGGAAGCAACAGCATGTGAACGCACCCAAGTACATGACCAGGCAAAGTAAATAAGGTAAGTTTAAACCACCTTTGATCGTCACTTAAAACCAAAGCTTCTAACTGGTTGTTGAAAACAAGGAGTGCTGCGGAGAGCCTGGGAGCAGGATGTTTGCTGTTCACAGCTACGGAGCTGGAGAGCAGCTGCTTTTTGCATCACTTCCATCACTGTTTTTCCACAGAGTTAAAGCAGCAGTTAAATATAGGAATTCAGCCTGGATGTAGCATCTGCTTGATTAACACACAGTGAAAAGAATAATAGAAGAAAGCATCTGACTTCCACCCCAAACTGGCAGTCAGTAGCTCTCCTGAACCACAGACACTTTCACAGACGGCTCAGGCTATTCTCAAGGGACCTGTGCGATAGCCACTGAAGTCCATAGATTGCCTTAGTTGTATCCTAAAGCATTTGAGTTTAATAGCTGGAATCATAGGGAATGTGTGGAGATTTTCTATCACAAATCTGTAGAAACACTTTAAGCCAGGGACTCGATCAATATGCCGTCAGTTTATTAATTGAGACAACATGACTACATCACAGTGGTTATTTGTAGCCCAGGTTTAGACACATCATTTGTCTTAACTGAAAACTTTACAGTTGAAGAATTCCAAGTGCCATTTAAAAAGTCGGCCTCCCAGAAGAAACACTAGATACAATTTCCAAATTATTATTATTCCAAATGCAGTGTTTTCCATTATTTCCTGAAAACAAATATAGAATACTGAAGACATTCTACAATAAAATACTTAAACAGGATTCTGTTTAAGGTGACTAAGCATTTGTTGCCATGCTGAAGCCGCTAGCACAGCAAGTGACATGTTTTAAGTGGTTGTCTGGTTGTTTTTCCAAATAAGAAGGTTAGCCTCCCTCCTGCTATTTTTCCCACTTCTTTACAAGCAAATGCCACAGCACCACCCTGAGCTCTCCTTCTGGGGCTTCTCTGTTCCTCTCCTGCCCTCCCACAGAAAGCCTTACAATTCTCCTCTTCTGTGTTTGTCCCAATTCCCTTGCTCCATGAGACTTCCCCGCACTTGTGCTAACCTACCAGCCTATTCTATTTCTTCTATGCTTCTCAGCTGCTCTTTCTGCATTTAAGCTTTTCAAAGGTTACCAAATATCTATAGCTCCATGGCCGAAATTCTCCCTAAGCATATCCTTTTTTCTCAGCTGCTATCAAAGGGTGAATCCATCGTATCATAAGCACCTGAGCTGCTCACATGACTCATCTGTAAAACAGAAAAATCCCTCACTGTCACATGTAATCATTTTTCATCTCCTTAGTGGCATTAGGCAGAAAGGATAGAGTGATGTTGCCCTTACACAGTTGAAGCCACTATTGATACAAAACCATCCATTGGTGCAAAACTATGGGTGCTTATTTCAAGTTAATATGGGCCTATTTCAATGCATCTTCAGTCTACCATGTCTTTCACGTTAAATCCCAAAACTAAAATAAACCAGTTTTATTAATCAAAGTAAGAATGCACACATACAGCTTTTTGCACCCACTTAACTATATTTCTTTGAAAATACATTCATTCTGTAAGCTTGACTGGATTTCCCCTTTCACAGCTGTATTGTTTTACTACCCCTTCCTAGAACATGCTGCACTTGCAAACAGTAATGTCAGGCCTTATGGATATAAATGGGAAGTTTTGTACAAATAATCACCTAAACTATTTCTTAGTGAGAGGGGAAAATGCTATCCAAACATACAGAAAAGGATATTCAGATGCAGTTGGCTTAGGGAGGGACGAGGGGCCCAAGAAAGCTGGTTAATATTCAAGGATCACCTCCTCCAAGCTCAGGAGCGATGCATCCCAACAAAGAGGAAATCGGGCAAAAACGCCAGGAGGCCTGCATGGATGAACAAGGAGCTCCTGGACGCACTCAAACACAAAAAAGAAGCCTACAGAGGGTGGAAGCAAGGACAGGTAGCCTGGGAGGGATACAGAGAAATTGTCCAAGCAGCCAGGGATCAGGTTAGGATCCGCGGCAATCCGAAGCACAGATACTGGCTGGGCAGAGAATAGATTGAGAGCAGCCCTGAGGAGAAGGACTTGGGGTGTTGGCTGATGAGAAGCTCAACGTGACCTGGTAATGTGCGCTTGCAGCCCAGAAGGCTAACCGTATCCTGGGCTGCATCAAAAGAAGCGTGGCCAGCAGGTCAAGGGAGGTGATTCTCCCCCCTACTACGCTCTCGTGAGACCCCACCTGGAGTACTGCATCCAGCTCTGGGGCCCCCAACAGAAGAAGGACATGGACGTGTTGGAGTGAGTACAGATGAAGGCCACAAAGATGATCAGAGGGCTGGAGCATCTCTCCTATGAAGACAGGCTGAGAGAGTTGGGGTTGTTCAGCCTGGAGAAGAGAATGCTTCGGGGAGACCTTATAGCAGCCTTCCAGTACCTAAAGGAGGCCTACAGGAAAGCTGGAGAGGGACTTTTTACAAGGGCATGTAGTAATAAGACAAGGGATAAGGGCTTTAAACTGAAGAAGAGTAGATTTAGATTAGATATAAGGAAGAAATTCTTCACTAAGAGAGTGGTGAGTTACTGGAACAGGTTGCCCAGGGAAGCTGTGGATGCCCCATCCCTGGAAGTGTTCAAGGCCAGGTTGGATGGGGCTTTGAGCAATCTGGTCTAATGGAAGATGTCCCTGCTCATGGCAGGAGGGTTGGAACGAGATGATCTTTAAGGTCCCTTCCAACTCAAACCATTCTATGATTCTGTGATAAAGCAAAAGATTACTCTTAAAAACCAGCTAAGAATATGGGTCAGAAAAGCCAGTAAAATCCTTTTCCTCCAGTGTAATCCCTCACCTATGCCCTGTTTGCATGATTCCTCACAGTATGTTTTGCCCTTATTCCAAGGTTACGGGGACCGAATAGGCAATTTTGATTAATGGTGTCTCCGAGCTTGAGGAGTTCAGCTGGAATTACACACTCTTTGAAGGGCGTTATCTCTTCAGAAGAGCAGGTGCAAACACCATCTCAGTTTTAATTTATTTTATTTTCTTCTTTTCTTGACCACATCCCTTTAATGCAGAAGAGAAAGTTTATTATTTATTATCTCATACAGCTTGATAAGCTTCTCTCAAGGAATCGGAGAAAGACTCAATCTCACAGCACATTCAATCATCACCTCAAAGGGAAGGCAAGCCCAGAAGACCACACCTCCCTGAACGACACAGCTATAAGCCACACTGCATGACTGAAGTCTGATGTTGTGTTGCTAGTATGCAAAATATTTTCTGAAAGGGGGAGCAATAAATTACAGATACAACAGGATACCCCAACCACACTAAACTTGTATTTATTGTCTGTTCTTCTCTTAGCTTTTAATTGTCTAGTTAAGGCCAGGTATCCCTCCTAAAATCTCATGTCCACGTGACAGACATACACTGGAGCTCAAGCCAGGTAATATATGTAAATACACAGTCTCAGCTAGGAAATAAGAGATCATAACCCCCTGAGACAGGTACTCGACCTGCAGCAGAGCTTCCACATTCCCCAACTCGCCCCTTTTCTGTCCTCTAACAAATCAGTTCTTGCTCAGACACGTCCCTGCCCCTCTTAGCTTGAGATGCACTCAAAACTAAAAATAAAACATTTAACCTGCTGTAGCACTGTTGCTCAAGTGAAAACTTCCAATTCTGCATGTCTAGAGAAAGGTTCCTAAATCTGTATTTATGTATTTGATTTTCAAAAGCAACTGAATGTATGGAGATCCTGCTGAAGTCAGTGGACACTGCAGGTGTTAAACACCTCTGCAACGAGGCCATTTTTATTTTGCTGTTGAAACAGCAAGATAGGATACTATTTTTAATTCCCCATATTTTGAGGAATCTGAGCCACCACTTTATGCCATTTCCTCCTCATCTTTACAGAAATTTGTCCCATTTTCTCACTCATAATCACCCCCGAACAGCTCCTAAGATAACAGAGCTCAGGTAATTTCTGTTTTGTTGTTATGACTTTCTTCTCTTCCAGCCTTACAGGATTATGCCCATCTGACTTGGGGCTATCCATTTAGCTGTCTGCCCTCCCTTTTTGAGGCAGCTTGAGCCTCATCTTTGGCACGTGCATCATCCTACTCTATTCTTCTCCGCCTTTCTCCCCTTTTTGATTCCCAGCCTCATCTTATTCCCTGATATTTAAGCTGCAGAAAAACAGCAGCAGTTCAAAGAAGCAGGGCAATGGACATCCACAGAGATCCCCACCACCTGCCAAAATAGGCATTATTAGGCAGAGGAGGGAGCACAATGCTTTCACACTGTCTAGTCACAGAGCCTACAATCGGAAAACCCCAATATCAGAGAACCTGCCTCTCCATCACTTAGGAAGCAAGAGCAACTGCCCTCCCTCCTCAGCCTGCCAGGGAAACACACAAACTGTACAGAGAAAACAAACCTGGGCTATGTGATGACAAAGCTCGTGGATGAACAAAGACACGTGCTACGTGTTTTGTCCAACATGCCAGGTGCCCATACCGTCCAGCAACTGGTTGCATATTCAGTCCCATCAAAGCTGTTTCTGGAACCCTCCTGGCCAGGTAATGGCTGAATTTTTCAGCTGGAATATACTGCTGTTGTACGGAGACACCACGACAGAAGGAACCATTTAGGCAATTAAAGTCTCATAGAAGTTGAGGCGGGCTTTGGATTGGTGGAAGAGCAATGAAGATAAAGGAGGATTCAGGGAAATGTGCTAATGGAAACTCTTTTACAAAATTGATGGGCCATTACCTTTTCTCTCTTCCTTGTTAGCGGGCTGCTCAGAAAGCAAAGGGCATGCATCAGCAGTTGAGAAGGGGAGACAAAACCCAACCTGAGGAATGATTAATGTACTGTCCTGCAGTTCACAAGTGAAAAGAACAACCCTTTTATAGCTTCAGTAGGCTAATATTTTCCAACATGCTTTTAAAGCCCAGAAAAAAAACATGCCATGGGCTGCTTGTTAAGAAGCAAACATAGCACTGACAATTACTCACTGTATACCTGTGATACCACAAATCCTCCATGTGACAATGACCTTACTGATCTTGAAATCAAACTATTTAAGCAAGTATGAGGACTTTTCTTATTAACAAATAATATTAAATGCATCATCATGGCTCTGGTTTCAGTACAGCAGGAGAGGAAGACTGTACAAACAGAGTACAGTGGCTTTTACTGTTAAAAATACCACACGACATCACCTAAGAAACAGTCTGCCAAAAGGATGGACAGATACAGTACGTTTATTTTCCTTTAATGCCCGTATATACGTATCAAACATAGGCGCTCAGAGTCTACACATATTTTACTGACTGATTAATTGAAAACAAGGGATGCTACCGTTCAAAACACGAAATTGCCACAGAGCCTAAGTCAACAAAATGATGAAGCCCCTGCTTATAACAGAACTGTTTTAAATGAAGTAACTCTAGAGGT
This sequence comes from Calonectris borealis, assembly GCF_964195595.1. Lineage (NCBI taxonomy): Eukaryota > Metazoa > Chordata > Aves > Procellariiformes > Procellariidae > Calonectris > Calonectris borealis. The sequence goes on from NC_134315.1 coordinate 27,203,188, forward strand.
CAAGGTAATAGTGTAATGTATGGGGAGAGTGTTTACAGTGTCCTGGAAGACATTTCTGCCTGAGGTGATTAGCAGACACATCTTCAGATCAAACTGAGGATCCGCAGTTCTCCGTATTTCATCAATCTTTCATTACGGCATAGCTTAGAAAATCATCTGGTCAGGTGTCACTAGAAAACCTTTTCATCTTCCAAAGCAAAATCTACCCAAACAAATCACTACAAGCAAAATACAGTTAAAAAGGAGGGCCTGCAGATCGTTATGGGGTTCAAATAGCTCAAAATAGAGGAAAATATATATTTCTACAATATTTTTAAATTTAAACACTGCCTTTCACAATAAACCCAATATATTTTATTATACAGGCTCTTGGACCAGAAGATGTAGCTAATTAACAACATTGATGTGAACAACTTCTGGAAGAGCTTCATCCCAGAAACTGGGATTTCATCAACTTCCTGGACAATTAATCCTCCAAAGCAGCAATGCGTTCCCCTCACTTTTCTCTGATGATGGCAAACTCATAATCAGGGAAAATTGCTTTTGCAATCAGTGAATGGCTCTGGTGTTTCTCACCTCAGGACCGATAGGTAATTTTACCAGGATAAGCCCAAGGACTGCATGCTAATGTATATATGAAAAAAGATACAGTGCAATTTCCAGCTCAACAATATGGTTTTCTCAGCTCAGGTTCTCTTGTCATCAAAGGCTTTTTTCTTGTGTTTTGGTGCTTCTTCAAATTCTACATCATTTATGCTACGCTTCAAAGCATGTTTCCTATACTAAACCTCTCTATGCGCAAAACACATTGTACATCTGACTACTCAGTCATAAGTTCTTTCTGCTTGTCTTTTGGATCTTCTACCTGCTATTTAAATCACATGCAGTCTGACTTTACTTACAAATAATGGCTACACTGTTTTACCTACAATCTTATTTTTTAAAATGGGTCAATAAACAAATTAAATTTCAAAAAGAATGGGCTCCAGTCCTGAAAACCATACTGGACACAAGATTTCTGCAGAAGCATCCATCAAAATTCTTACAAAGGTCTAAGAATAGGAAAGCTCTGAAATCAAACTTCTTACGATAAAAAAAACAGATTCCAATAAAAGTGGCTAAGAACATTACTGTGCCAGCAAATGAAATATTAAGGCTGTTTTTGATTGTGTGTTTATATATTAAAACTTCAATAAATTATTTCTTGCTGTTGTTTACAGCAACTAATCAAGAAAAGTCATGATCTCTAGAAACAAGAAATGTTCACGTTCAACACAAAGGCCAATTCCCTCTTCTGACAGTAGAAACATGAGAAGAAGATTAGTTTATTTGCTCTACTAGGTTCTCTGTATTGTCAATGTCACAAATAAAATCTGTTTTCAGGCAAAGAGTAGAGGAAGCTTCTACCTTTTATGACCAAGAAGGAGATCACTAGGTTTGTTTTGTTTTGTTTTTAAACTTTGACATGCACTTCACCCACATACTCCATAACTACAATATTCTTCTTAATAAGAGACATGAGTTTCTGCAGAAGTCTCAACAGAACTGGAATTCATCTTTGGTCCCCAGACATGGCACGAAACTGGGCAGGAATGGGATCAGAGATGCTATTTCCTGTGCCTTGTACATAGCTTTTGGTAAATGTTGTGGGATACCCTGGCAGGTCGGAACAGACAGAACGACCTGGACACACACAACCTTTCCCACCAACTCCTGCCTTACCGATGGGGCTTATATTCATCTAGGAGAGTTTTCTATTGCCTCGCATCCCTGGGTCGGTTTCACCAAAAGCCTGACATGACATTCTTGGTGCCACATGATCGCAAAAGGCACATTTCTCTAAATGTCCCCTTTCAACGTCCACGTTTCTATGACCAGTTCTGTCTTTAGGAGAAGTATGTATCCAGTCTGGAGAAATGTGACTCATTATCTTATTTTATAAACAATACAATGGAACGATTTTATTTTCCAAAGAAATGTAAATATTTGAAAAAACAACTGTAAATGCTTCAAAAAAAAAAAGAAAGAAAAGCAAAGCTGGCTTCCTTTACTCTGTAAAGCTGCATCACATTTAGGTGCTCCTTAAGATGTTCTATTTATTTCCTGACCAAAGCGAGCTACCACAAAATCTGACTTGAAGGGAAATGTGCAATGCACTCATTTTCTGAGGCAAACAAAGCACTGCAATGGTTTATTCATAAGAAGTTAAAACCTCTTTACTTCCCACCATTTCAAACTGGATTCGCCCCTTTTAGATCTCTCAAAAATCTGCACCAATGGAAGTGAAAAACAGTAAAAAAACCAAAAACCCAACCATCAAACATTCATAGAAGTAAGAAGTTTAGAAAGATGGAATTGGGTCACAGAAACACTTACCACCTTTCCTTTTGGAATTTAGCCAGAGATAATCACAAACTTTGGGGGGGATTAAAGAAGTTTCACAAAATCTTTTACTGGGAAAGATTTTTCAGGTCCAAAATTACATTTCCCGTCAAAAGTCAGAGCCAAACCCCCCCACCCCTGCTATTGCAAGTATCTCAATAATCAAACATGGACACAAAAAGCAGCAGTTTGCTAGCATGATTCAATCCTTACTACCCATGTGTCAGGACGGGCACTGCCCGAAGATCCTGGAATTACTCAATGTGAATGGAAACATTTGATAGATCAAAACGCTCAACGGGACAGGGAGGCAGCTCGCTGTCCCGCTCTAAATAAGTCACCTTCACAATCCTGTTGCCACAGCAATGTTACATGACAAAGGAGGATGCTACCAAAAGAAGACCAGTCAGGAAGGAAAGCTAAGGACAGACTGCCTCCAGGGCAGGAAGGCCTTTAACACACACTCACGGTTGCTCCCTACGGCAAGGAAGAACTTCAGCTCGCCGGCAGTCAGGTTTCAGGGACAAACCTTAGTTTTCTACAACACCCTTAGGAATTTCCTTGCATCTAGATCTTTAGGTAATAATAATGGCTTAAAACCATTACTCTTCCCTCAATCCAACTTTTTTCTCCCTCAAATCAAGTATCTCAAGAAAGTAGAAACACATGCATACAGTCAGAGTGTAAGTAGCACATTTAACTTCGACCAGCAGGAAGACATGCTTTCACATAGCCAGGAGAAACATACTACAGGACATATTTGAAAACATGGTTTTATATAAAAAAGTATTATATATATCTGAAACAAAATAGTGTTGCGTGTGCAGTTTTATGCACCTGGCTGAATTAATCTGAAAGGTTTGCTCAATACACGTTTAACAAAACAGCATATAAGTGATAAACTATGAAAAGCAGAGATTTTAAAAAGTAACACCAGCAAGAAGAATTTACCCATCCTCTCACAGCCCCTGGGACACAATTACTCAATCAAATGAATAGGTTTGATACCTAACTTGCTCCAGGTGTATGCGTACTCTATATCAGCAGACAGAAATAGCACCAAGTCAAGAGGGATAAGGAGGACTCACCGGCCGTTGTCACGACCCACTCCCCAGACTCGGATGCTCACAATGGGCTGCGAATGAAGAACTGTGCGGTCCATGGGGTCAATCAGGTTCAGCATGTCATTTTCCAGTATAAGGTACATGTCTTTGCCCTGCAACTCCAGACAAAGCACAGTTACACAGTACGTCCCTCTCTCAAACTGACTGGGATCAAGGTGTTATGCCTATGCTGTTTAGACTTGCATCCTCTTAATTTACTCGAAGTTTCGGCTTGTTCCAAGAGCAATTGAAAACAAGTTAATTTACTTCTGGTGTGAAAAAGATCTAAGATAGTAACTTGCTACTACTGTATTTTTAAACAATCCCAATCACAAAAAGCGTTGATGTCTTTTAAATGCAACTGTTTGACTCACTCAACCCTAAGCTACTGAGTTATTAAACAAATTATGTGTTTATCCTTTCTCCAGTAAATTCTTCCAAATATATGAGAAGTCAAGAACTGTCTTCATAGTAAAAGCTTACATCAAAACCTGTACTCTTAAGGCAGAGTTTCTTCCTTCAAACAATGCGCTTTGTTTCCATAAACTTTAACCAATGGGTCATGGGAACAGAGAGCAATTTGTACATGTCAAAGGATTTATAGGATACTCTTTGAAGAAAGATTAATTAAAGGGGAAAACCTAGTATTAAGACATGAATCTGAATTCTGCTGGTGACTGCAGCAGCATGTCTGACTCCCTTATTCTTCTGGCAGGTAAGAAGGAGGAGAATGCTTTTTCCCCTTAGAGGTAACAAATTTAGCAGCACTTTTCCTTTTGATGTTAATTCACAAATGCTAATCTTCCCCCTATGGCTAGCATTTGCAAAAGGTCTGCTGCCTCTTCTATCACATCTAATAGCTCTCTTCTCAGAGGCTGTACACCTACTCTACAGACTGCAAGATCCCACAGAAATGATCCTGGACCTATTGCCGAGGTAAGACAAGCTCCTGCTGATAGAAGAAGAAGGTGGGAGCTATCAGCTAAATATAGAGTAATTTGTTTCCTCTCTATTGTGCCAGAATCTATAAATGAACAGAAAGAATGGAAAGGGTCTGACTTCCTACTGACAAATGTTTCAAAAATGACCTTTTTCTTCACCTCAGTGACACAGAAACCTTCTTCCCGCTTGGTTACAGTGGCTCAGGTCTTAATGACGTCAATTTTGTGTCTGTGTAAGACACACATTCATGTCACCCTGGGAGGGCCTGCTTCCAGGGTTTCCAGGCTAGGCAGCAAGGGGCAGGCACTGCCGACCGCCTCTCCCCCCACAGGTCTCCTAACAGGGATTCAGAGGGGAGCTGCGACACAGAGCAGGCAGTGCAAGTGCCGAGAGGGGTGTGGGAGAGGAGGGGACATAGGCTGGTATATGCCATGCCAACACAAGAACATTTTGCCTGATGGAAAAAGTACAGCTGTGGCCGAGATGCAAGGCTGGATCTATAGACTGCTCCTAGAGAAGCAGAAACAGATGTAGCTGCGATAACCATGCATGTAAATGGGGCGAATCAGCAGCATTGAACTGCTTGTGGCATGCAGAAAAAGAAACATGGGAAATAAAACACAGAAGCCAGGATGGCACCAGGCAGACCAGGATGATGAAGGAAACCAATCAGAAAACAGAATCATCACAAAGAAAAACGGTGAGAAATTTACTTGGAGGTCAGAAGCAGTAAACAGATTATGTGAAGAATGTTACCGAGTGTCACAAAGATTGCTTTTTGGACCCATTTTCCACTTATATATTTGTTCCAGAAGGAAATTATTACAAGAAGGTAAAATCTGTTCATCATGCAAAATACACTGGGATTAGGGTAATAAAACTGAACCCAAATTAGCTGGAAAAGATTGGAGAATGGGCAGATAAGCAACATAAGTCATAGAAAATTATCCTTGCAATGCTCAAGGGATAGCTTGGCTGCAGCCAGAAGCAATATATTTTGCTAAGTTTTGTTGCCTTATTATACAAAAGCTATTTTAGAGATGAAAACACTGCAGAGGGCAAGAAGAAATAATTTAGACAGACTGGGCACTTGAACATAGGCCTCAATGTCTCAGACTGCTGAAGAGCTGCAGAGACCTGATGGTCCAAGATGAGGAAGGCTCTCACGGGAAGAGCCACACAGGGAAAGTGAATGAAGGAAATAAAGACTCAACCCCAGCAGTCTTTCAGGGAAGTGTTACATACTGTGGTATATAGGTCAATGGCAACAATGTATCTTTCTCATGTAAGTGATTTTGTTATGTACAGGAATATAATGGATGGCAAAGTAGCAACACAAACAGATGAGTTGCGTTTTTCTTCTTAGATTTTACAGAACTGAGGAAGTTAGAAATTTACAGGGAATTTCTTTTGGAGGGGAGTGGAGGGCATGAAATCCCACATTAAAGCCAGTGACAAAGCTGCTGTAGGGTCAGGATTTTACCCAGGGTGTGTGTTGCTTTGTTTTGTTTTGTGTTTTTAGATCATGAAAACTTGGGGATGGTCCTAGTTCCAATTTCACTTTCATTACAGTCTAGCTAAGATAAATCTTTAGGCAATCTTAAAACCTCTATCTGCAGTCATCAGTTCTAGCTTCATAATAGATTTCTGCTGTAAGTGCTCCATCTGATATGTCAGTGATGAGCACACTTTTTTCAGATTCCTCTCTAAAACGTGCCTCTTCCAATCACTCTTGAAGCATTACATTGCCAGCATAAAAATGTGGTTGTAATGATTTCTTTTAAAATCAAGGAGACAATTTACTTCAGGGGCCACCTATTCAAGCATAGTGTCTCTCTTGTTTTGTCAGGCTGATTTTTCCTTATTTTTTTTATGAATAGCATTCTTAATTAAAAGTTCCATTCAAGAGGACCAAAACTTTTCACCACTTTGGCTTGAGAACCTGCAAGGGTTTCCAGCAAAGAACAATGGGATTGACAGAGAGAAATATGGAAAAATGTGAACATTAACTCTTAAACCAGTGAACATTAACTCTTAAACCATAATAAAGCACACTATTTCAAAGTAAACGATATACTTCAAGTTGATCAAAATTCTGTCATCTGAAACATGGATGGGATTACACACATGTAAAGAGAGTGGGTTTTTTTCCCTCCCGGGGTCAGCAGTAAGTCCAAATTCCATGACTGACACATCTCTAATTGCTTGTCTAGCTATTTTAACTAAATAAAACTGTTCCCAGAAGTAAGGAAAAGGGAGATCAATATTATCTTGTTCATTTATACGTACAATATACATTTCTTACATAGAAAAACCCTTCTGAAATTACTTTAGATAGGGCACTCTACATGTGTCCCTTGAAACATCACTTCCATTTTTAAACAGGCACTTTCTCCAAGTTGCTCCTCTGAAGCATCTCTGCATTGTTGTGGTCATAGCCAGGATGCTGGACTCAAGCCTTAGACTGTAACAATAACTTGGGAAACCAAACGATATTTTTCCTGAGATTTTTACTGAAACAGACAAGTCAGTCTTTCAATTCCTCTGCTGTTTGGCAGTGCCGTTTCTCTTCGATCACACAAGTGAAGGTTACCACACTCACATGACTTTTGCATTCAGATCTTGTGTAGTAAATCCACATTAGTGTAACCCTCCTGAAAACATGTCAGGAGAGAGGTAGAGAATAAGGTTTGGCTGAAGTTTAAATTGTTCCATGAACAATCAAATAATGAAGATGTTTTTCTATGGGTTTGTCTCCCGTGTCCTCTGTACATCGCACCACTATAACCTCACCTTTTCCTTTCTTCTTGTTTCACTTACTGATCCCTCCACATCTTCCACTCCTTCATCTGTCCCCAGCACACCTCTTTTCCAAACCACAATACCTCTAGCTTCCTTCAAGTTTCCCCCTGAGCTCCCACAGTGTTATCCTGTCTTTGCTGCCAATTCAGAAAGAAGCACAGAGCTTGCATGGTTCAGTTGATGAAGATGTACTGACCCACCAGCAAACCAAGAAAGAGGAGAGCTGGGCTCTCTGTTTTTCCCTCACTGTGTGGGAATTTGGCATCCTTCAAAACTGGATGATACTGGTGAACCGATTCAAGAGTTATTGGAGAGGAACCAACAGACAGACTGATGACATACAATTAATTTCCTTCTGAAACACTGATAAAATAATAATCTTAAAATAAGCCATCTGTACACCATTCTCAATCTTCTCATTCATTTCAGAAGCACGGGGTTTCTGGGTTTCCTTAAAGCCCTTTATGTCACCAGGAAACCTGTGAAATTGCTGTTCCAAAGCACCACTCTCAAACCTTTGGTCAGGAGAAAGACTTCCACGGATTTCAACAGTTTGGTTTGTGTGCCCCCAACACTGTTATTGCACATGTGTGTACTAGCACAGATGTAAACACGAAGGTGAGATCTTTGTGGCATCTGCTGCCCTGAGCAGTTTGGAACAAAAACATCAACAATTTCCTTGAACTCTTTTATATTTTTTGGCAGTGCCAGCTAGGATAGGGAAATCCCAAACACATAGCATGGACATATTTGCTTGCAGAGTCGTTCTTTCAAGATGTTTTACAACACAAGAAGGGATGTTCCAAGAGGAGGAGTAGTTCACCCCATTCTTACCTCTCCCCAAATGCCAACAGTGTCTCTGATGTCGTTTTTACAGTAAGAGAGTTGTCTGATGCAATTGTTCACAGCAACACTGCTTTTTCCAGGAGCCAGATCTTCTTCTGCCATTTCTACCCAGCCCAGAGATCGCACAGCAAAGCACTAAAAAGAAACCAGAAAATATCTGAACACATATCGGAGCACACAACACGCTGCTGTATCCAGCTATGAAAATCTTGTCATGCAACAGAAACTAGTCAGTTAAGGTTAAAGATCCCTGGCTAGGAGGAAAACAAAATCAAGGCCTTGTAGATGAGCTTATGCTCAAAGATAAATAAATCAAAATATAATTTCAGAATGGCAAAGTGAAAACATTCGAAGGAACAAAGAAGAATATATGACTTGCCAGGAAAGGTAGCTGTAGAGGTAACTGCAATGCTTTACAATAAAATACTTTTGCTAATATAAAGGAGGAAACAAGGGACCAGTAAATAGTAGGACACACAAACACAGAGAAATAAGGGAAAAAGCACAACTACAGATATAGAAGAACTGAAATTTTAGCTAGCATCTAGAGCTCTAATTGAAAAGAAAGAAAATACTATTGGATTACATCTGTTTGAGATTCACGCTCACAGTATATCTCACTGCCTGGCTTTTAACCAGAAAATCAAGGGGTTTTTTGTGGATTACAGCAATCATTTCTGCAGTAAGTTTAACTAAGGTGGCAAACAATAACAAATTCAAAGCACTAACAAAAAGATAAGCTATCATAAGAGGAAAGCAGGCTTTGTTCTACAAGAAATTAAAAATTACCTTTAAAATAAAACAATCTAATTATACAGTTTTTTAGCAGAAGGATGTTTAGCCAACCAGAGCACTCAGTTGGCAGAACAAGCCAAGATGACATTACTTTGCACATATGGTGCTTTTTGCAAACAAAACAAAATGGGAGAAATTGAATGGCACCATCTCTACCCTACATCTACTAGAGTAGGGAATAAAAAACTTTAATTCTGAAAAAACACTGCGCATTTGCTCTCAGGCTTTACAATGGGTGAAATACAGACCTCACGCTAAGTCAAAAGGAGTTTGTCTACGAGACCAAGATTTCCTCTGGAGAACATTATGGCTACATCTCATTCTCAAATGGCAACGCACCGCCAGTGACGGAAGCACAACAGACTTACTGGTGTACCTCCTTAATAGGCACATCAAACATATATGATGGGCCCTAAAAGTTCATCAATAATAGTTCCTTAATGACCCCATACCAAATTCCTGCTATCTTCTAGGTATTCAATATGGCAACAGACACCGCCACCGAACACTGCCAAATCAAATGCCATCCCATCTCTGAGCTCCGGTTTCCCTGCACAATATGAAGAAACACTTGGCTTGAGTCAGTGATTAGATAGTGCATCAGCACTGACATAAAGTTGCACTCACTTCTTACACCCAAATCCTCTTTGCTAACCATGATGCCTCCTACAGAGGTGCAGGATTCAGCAGGCACAAATTCCAAAAGTAGAAGGGAGACAATTTACAATTAATAACTGAAAATCTGCCATCATATAACATCTCTGTTCTTTCACCCCGAGCCTCCCCTTCCCAAGACGGATCAAGTATTGACGTCAGTTATTACTCAGTCCTTGGTACCCTGCTTGCTTTGGTGTTATTCATATGTTTCTTCTGAAATGTTATGCTGTCCTGAAAGGCTATGTTGTTCTGGTGAACTGACTTGCAATTGTTTCAGTCAATCCAGTTCCCTGTTAGGTACTCAGCGCAATTTTGACCTTGCAAAGACCAACACTCATTGTCCAGTGCTGCCGCGTTGTGCCACAGAGCTTTCTTTGCTGTCAGCAGCATCCTGCGGGTCTCCAGAAGGCAGGCAGTGATCCTGGGAGCTGCTCGAAGGAAGCCGGCACCAGTGACCGCTGGGAGCCACGCTGCCTCCGAGACACTGCCCACACAGGCACACAGCCCAGCAGCAGCAACAGCAGGTCCACGCTGGAGTTACCAATTAATCCCTCTTCTTGAGATGCAGTAAATAAATCAGCTTCACAGTTCAAAAGCAGACACTGAATATTTATTTGCCACCTTCTAAAAAATGCTGTGAAGTCAGTGAAGTAGATCAAGCTCACGCACCATCACTGGTGTGCCATTTGGGAACCACTGCCCTCAAAAAAAGACCCCAAAACACCAAGGTATTTTAAATATGCATAATATGTCAACTTTGGCAAACTAAGGGAGGAATAAAATTCACCAGTGAGTAAAAAGATGAACAAGTTTCTCCTGCCTGCCCTGTAAAACTTCTCTCCTCCTTCAGCCTTCCTTCAGCTTGCACAATACACTCCTCCAGCCTACTTCGCCACGCAGAAAACCCAGCCGAAGAGCCTGCCTCTTGTACCTCTGGTACCTACTCCAATGACCCACTAATGATGCATCTCATCTAAGCTATCAGACAGCAAATACACTCTGCAAATTGTGTGAAACCCTTTAGTGAGTGTGGGTGAAAAATTAAAGCCTCCCACGCCTCCAGATTTTTTGTGGCTGGTTTTTAAAAATTATTATTATTTTTTTGCTTTGCAAACAAGGAAACAATATGCAAATTCTCCTACACTGCTGCTTCCTGACCCAGCTTTGCCGGAAACCCACAAAAGCACTGGCTTTCAGATTTTAAAGGGAGATGAAGGAGAAAGTGAAAGAGAAAACAAAGGAGGGGTCACCACTCAGGGGTGCTCTTCACTTCAGGGCTACATAAGATACTAAAATATCAATTTTTTAGCAATTATTAAGATCATCTAATTTCAAGATTGCAGTATTGTTTTTGGCATATCAGATGCTCATGAATCTTGCTGAAAGTGCTGCGATGCCCATTGGGGTATTAAATATTTATCTCTGCAAGCTTTTAAAATACAGATTTTTACTGTGCCAGAAGAAAGGGTTTTTTACAAGTATTTCAATATTAAATTGAGTAACAGAATACTAGCAGAGAGAAACATTTTCTAAATCATTTAAGAGAGGTGAATAACTAAATATATACACTAAGCATATTGTTTCCTCATTATTCTTCATATTTCAACCACATCTGCAATTTGTTAGCTGCTTTCCGAACACAAGTCCTTGCACTGAACAGAGTATACCTTAAGAAGGCAAAAAACTGGTGAAAGACAATCAGTTCAAGTTGACAGCAGGTAAATCTCTTATTAGTAAAGATGGTAAACTGTTTTGGTATTTCTTTCCTGGCCATTTTTATACTATGTTTAAAATTCTCCAGTGGTGGCATCCACTGTATTTCTTTCCCTTCCCAGCCCACTGTCATGACAGTAGAGTGAGCTGAATGAGCCACACTTCTTGTCCATCTCACGTATTCCCCTCCATGTGAAAGGCTTGACTTCCTTCCCCACTTCCAGTCCCTCTCCGTGCTTCCAAGCCAGGTAGACGTGAGAAACCCAGTTGGCTTCTGGCACCTGGCAAGATTTTGTTTGTGTGTTTTACAAGAAGCCCTTACCATAACCCAAATAAAATGCTTCAGAACAGCTTCATCAAAACAAACTGATCTCCCAAAGACTCACTACAAACAAAAAACCTCTCAATAAAACCCAGAAGGACTCAACACCCCACCCACAAAGCAACACAATGCCTATGTACCTGAGGATACACATGCAAGAAACATTCTTTTGCTCAAAATACACTTAGAGACCAAAAATCATCTACTTCTTGGTTGGCTCTAACTGAATACACATGCTGGCATAACTCAGAAGTGATGGTAGACCTTCATGCAGATTTCAGCAGTAGAAAATATGAGGACTCAGAATAACATGTAATACATACCACAGTTCATTTATCATCAGTATAATAGATAACAGAAGTATATATACAAACACCTATGGAGGGGGATGTGGTGGAAGCGTGTGCACGCATGCCTGCATTCCTCTCTCTCTGTGTACTGCCAGCAATTGTAGATCTCTCTTAAAAAGGATCCACTTCATGCTTTATTATTGGTGCCCCCCCCTTAATTATTTGACTCAGAGGTACTCTTTAAAACAAACCACAAAACCCAGCAGAAACAAACCACCTAGTGTCTCCAATCAGGTGTGACCTAATTCTTAAGCCAGGACTAGCTGAGCTAGCCACGACAGCAGAATTGCTTAGCTACGTAGCACACTCATCCAGCATTGTGGTTCCCCGGCTCCCACCGACGGTACTTACTAGTCAAGAGACAAAGTGCTTCCTTTGACCTAAAGAGCTTTGCTAACGCACCCTCTTTTCTCCTGGAACTGGTATCTAGAGTCAAAACAAGCCAAGCTGAAAACCACTGAGTGCAGCTCTCCTTGACTAAGAGTCTATGAGCTCAGTAAAACAGACATTCCTGGTAATGCCAGTTGGTTCCAAGTACCTCTACTCGAGGGCCACATATAATTACTGGCAAATCATAATTATCGGCAAATCATAATTTCAAAGTAATCCAGATGCCAACTTTTGGCTTACAGTTGTCTACCTCATTTCTTTTCTCCCTTGGACAGTAAACAAATAACCTTTGTATCATGTTATACATTATTAGTATTAACTTACAAAATAAAATCTTACAGTTTTTTTGCCTGGTCAGACCCTCTGCTTTATCTTAAAATCAAAACTCTAAAAAGGATGATTTAAATAACCATATCTGAATAAAGATAAGTGAAACGTGATTTCCTACCTGCTTGAATCTAGTGTTCCCAGACTCTTTCCAAGAGATGGCAAAGAAAACCAGGTTTGAAGAAAACCAAAAAAAGCTGATAAATACAGCAGGATGAAAGACAGATTTAGGAATTGCATACTGTATTGGGATGTTGTATACACATTTGGATGTTGCTGTTTGGGATGGGGAAGGATCAAAGATACTACCATGAACACTGTGTCTAAGATAGGTGAATGAAAAAAATGTTTAAACCATGGTATGTCAACAACCTTGTAATTTCATCTCAACTGGAAACTTCACATTTCCTGCTAGGCTACACAGGACCTTGTGCAAAGAAAATACACAGGGGGAAGAAAAGGCCACAGGGAAAAAAAGGCCACCTTATCACACACTGCCCCATGAAAAGACAAGTGAACAGAAATGAAAACACTGGTATCACTGCTCAGTTTTACAGTTCTGAGGAACATATGTTTGGATGGCTGCAAATCCAATTAATTTTTCAGGGTTAATGATCTGTAGCCAAAGAACCAAACTCATAAATGCTGTATTCCAAACTCTCTAAAAAGCTGTAAACCTCCTTCGCAGTACAGTTCTGATCTAAAACATCACCTAAAGCTGGGGAGCTTTAGATGTGAAGGAATGACTGAATCGTGGTTCACACACTTCGGCTCTTTGGCGTTGCAAACCCTTCACCACAGGGCAGGGTTCTGCTCTGCAGCAGCTTTTCCAAGAGGAAGTCTAGAAGGAGCTTTGACAGGAATGCAGAACCGTGCACGTACACAAATGCCACACTCTACCTGTTGCCTCATGTAGTGCTAAGCACGTACCTTTAAAAAATAAAATAAAAACAAACAAAAAAAATCAAGAAAACCAAAGCAGATACAATCCCCTACTAGACAGAGGACAAGAGATCAATTACACAAGACTAATGGCAGAGTAGTATTGTAAACTGGATGGATCATAAAGGCATGGGTAGAAAGATCCCATTACAGGGAAAAATTGGATTAGAACATCAGTTTGAGAACAACAAACTAATGAACATTACAAATACACGGACTGATTGTTTTTCAGATCACAGCTGTTGGTAGCCACTATGAACATCTGCATTAGATTATGTTCGCCTTGATGATTTAAATCTGTGCTACTAATTTCTTCTCTACTTCTGAGCCTAAAGGACTTGGATTTCCCTTTGTTTCCCTCTATGTTTTTCCTTTTTAAAGATTTTATCTGTCTGCAGACATACGTAAATCATTATAGTATTTAATAAGGCCTTTTATCACAGACCACTGAGCAGGCTCGTGCCTGAGACACAGCATGTAGATCACATAATTAACCGTTTCTTATGCAGCCAACACAATCTTGGAAATTCCACTTACAATTTATTTAATCATTTAAAAATAAAACAAACTATCATATTATTTTATGCTTTAGAAGATCAAGTATCTTAAAATATAGCCACCCTATTCCAAGAAAGAAGTATGTTCCAGTATATTTGCTGGCTATACATGAAGAAAACTTGCATTGATTGCAGATGAAAATATTGGAGATGACCAAAGCTAAACTGAGTAACAAAAGAATAAAGAGATCTTATGCAATTAATGAACAAGCAAACACTTTCGTTTAATTGACGTGAATAGACTGCAATGCATCCATTTTCTCAGAGAAATACTGACAGTTGTCACATAAAAATTCTTAATTACAAAAAATTAAAAATGCAGAATCAAAAACATAGTAATAAGATTTTTCAACATTTCCAGCTTTCTGTTGCAGTCCATCTTGTATTATTTGAATTGCTGAAAATGTGCATGCCATACAAAAATAAGAACACAGATATTCAGGTCACAACAGAATTCAGAAATCTACTAATAATGTTTCAAGCAGATGATTGTAAACTGAACTTCTGTGGAATAAAATATGAGGGCTTTACAAATACTGTAAAATAACCTTTATGATAAATTATTTCTCTAGAGCAGGTCAATACTGAACTTTCTGCTTTCACAGTCCCTTACTCATTCTCCAAGACACTGCAGTCTCATTTTTTCCAGACTCACAGACTCCAATGTGTAGGATGACAAAAGTCCCTTTCTTGTTTTGAGTTTAATATTTCTTAGTGGTTCCTGCTGGCTCACAGCCAGAGGTCAAATCTGCTCTATCAAGGCAAGAACATGCTGCAGGACCATTGTGTCGGTTCGAGATTTTTTGAATCCCAATTTCTTATTCATTACTGTATTTCTGAATCAAGTAAAAAATCTAGTCAGTTGAGCAAAAATGGAATGGACACTATTATTCTCTACTAATACCCTTTTGCTATATGTAGTTCTGAAGAAATTAAAATCACCTTATTCTTTTCTCCAGTCTTCTCAGTAAAGAATAGGCTTTGATCTTAAATGTTTTGCACATACCTTGACTTCACATTCTAAAGGGATGGGTTTATGGACTTTGCTTTGAGCTATTAATGATGTTTTGGGTTTCATTTTAATACAGTGAAATAAAAACCTCAGTGCCTCCTCAGTGAAGAAAAGGCAGTCATATTTCTCACCAGAAACTAATAATGGATGATTGTTGCAATGATGCTCAAATTAGGGTCTATCTTGCAGAATAACTGAACCGTTAGGGTAACTCAAGCAAGTTTCATTATTCTGCAACACACAAAAACGACCCCAACAAACACACATATGCTTTCTCAGTAAAGACAAGCCCTGCAGGAGTTTACAGGGCATGAAAGAATGTGTGCATTCATTTCTTAAAAACTAATGCTCTGCACTTGTTATCTTTAACCTTAAATGTTGTATTTTTCTGAGGAGGGCTCTTCTGCAGGCTGATAGATGTAAGTGGTTCTCATGCAGCCAGCAGCACTTTATTCAGTACTGTGGTGCATAATTTCAAAGGTAAAATGCAAGACATCCAACTAAAAACAAAACAAAACAAAACAAAAAAACCCCAACCTTTAGGTGAACTCTCAACCTTACTGAATCAATGGAGAAAAACCTTCCGTCTTCACTAGAGTCAGGATTTCATGTCTCTTTAGAAGCACTATTGTTAAGAGTAATTTGTTTTCTGCAGAAATTATGCTTACAACAGAATCCAAAGTCTATGAAGTTAAATCACGTTTGATCGATTCCCACTCTTTGAAAAAAACTCAAATGAACATGAATCCCAAGTCCAGAAATCTCGAGCCCTGGTGGGCCTCCCACATTTGAGGGCCCACTTACTGTCACGCTGCCTCCCTGCAGCACCGTGGAGCAATCATCTTCAAGCATATGGAATAATGCATACCCAGCATTATGGTAGCAGCAACATGGCATTACGATGTACTGCATATCTCATGTTCTTAAATCTCTTAAGAGATAAATATTACCTCCCACTCCCTTTTCTCTTTGATGAAATGCAGGCAATTTTGGCAAGGAAGACCTCTGGTTTTTTAAAGTGAAATTTAGAGGTAGAACTAATACCAAAATAAATATACATGTTGGCTAGAGCTATCTAAATATTGCTCTGTCATTCAATACAATGTTCCATTTTAATTGATTTTTAAATTAACTTCCTCCATAAATGTACCTTTCAGCAGGTCCACAATGGACAAATAACCCAGCAAGGTTGTACCATGCTGTTTTCAAACTGTGTATATACAACATATAACATATATACATCATACATAAGTATGTATATTTTTTATATATATACACACACACGCAAAAATACATACTCTGCACTTTTTTCATTAAAAATCTATGCAGTGGAATGGTAAACTTTGTGACACTGCAGACTAGAGCAGGCTATTTCCCTGAGCCACCCTAAACTGGCAAGCTAAGGTAAATAATTGAAGAGAAATACAAAAATATCATCTGATCAGTTCATTTTGTAGCAGCAAGATGATGAACAAGAGGCAGTTCACAATCAACAGGCCATTCTAAAGCTGGAGCTAAGAGAGGCTATATATTGTTTTAGAGGTGAAATGGTTGGTCTCCAGTGGGGAGTATGAAGGGCTGTGAGCTGTGATCACGTCTGCAGTGTATTAGCAAAGATGCTGGTGAGCTGATGGGGAGGTCTGCCAGCAATATCAGCAGAGGCTGAGCCAAACTGGGAGCTCCCTGCTCACCAAATCCATCCGTCTGCAGAACGGCAACAGGAGCTTTTTGCCGGTGGGACGTGAGTATGCAGTTTCTGTCCTCTCCTAAGGGCTCCTTCATCAACCACACACAAAGTACTGCTGGCCTAGAGTTTACTGTGCTGCACCACAAAACAGTGAATAAATTGTGATTAAAAACAATTAAAAATAAGAAACACTAAAATATTAGGAAGTGCAGATTCTTCCAAGGAAAAAAAAACTCTCACAGCAGCAGCTAGGTTTTTCTTGTGTTCTGCACAACAGCCATGGCTTGTTAAATGGTTGTATACAGCAAGATGCTGTACACAGACCCCGGCCAAGAAAAACTGCACCATGCATCTCCATGAGAAATGGTACTGAACATGACACTGGCACTTCGACCTAGTGAAGCAATAGAATACTCTACTTAAAGAGCCACCACTGGAAGAAACATCATCATTTAAAAAAAAAAAAAAAAAAAAGTCAGGTATATTCATATTTTCTCAAACATGGCTGGCACTTCCTGGTAGAGTAGCTACAATTTCAACAGCACTGTTTCACTTTGGAAATGGTTTCCCGTTACTTGGAGGTCACAGCAGCGCATTTGGTGCCCCACGGTTGCCATTTCAGAGGCAGGGCACGCTGGCTCCGGCACCGCCTCGCCCAGCTGGCAGCCAGGGAAGCCACCTCCCCACGGGGAGAGCCGTCACTGGCGTGCGCCTAAACTGCCCATGCAACCTGGCCACCCACGGCACTCACAAGGTAGTAATTGCTTCAAGGGAAAAGTGTGACCCACACAGCTCCCACCCACATCATTTATCCTCCTGTAATGTAATCGCTATCTATGTTCTTACTATTCCAACAACAATCCCTGGTCAACAGACCTGCGGCAGACAAAGTTGCTGTCAATACTGGAAATTTATGGGCCAAGAAGATATTTTGATTCAATTTGAAACAAAAGCGTTCTTATATTTTATCTTCTCTTTTCCCAATCCTGTAGAAATCTGGCAGCCCAATGCAAATCTTTTGTACAGTATATCTTAATAAAGCAAATACTGATAATGCCCCCAAATTCAAGACATAATTATTGCATTACAAACCTGGAAATTAATGGTAAATTTTAAAGCAGTTTCCATTCTCTTTCACATGAGGAATGACTTTGTGATATATTTTTCTAAGAAAGGCTACAAGTAAAATCTCTCCCTCTACATCTCACCTGCTGTTCAGTCACCCATGTCCTGATCCTGAATGAAAGGTTCACATCTAATTAGATCCCAGAGATACGTGGGATTTCTAAGAGTGAAAGACATGTAACATTTGCAGGATCTAATTATAAATCTTGAAGGGCTCAAGAAATTATCCCAGATAATATATATATAAAAAATATAAATATAACAGTTAAAACATATTGTAAGTCTGTATACCATTAAAAAAGTAAATCGCTTAGATTTGGGAAAACACTACGTCAGCTTCTGCCCTGGACTAATCTTCATATTTGATTAAACAAGACTGTTTAGGGACAAGGTGGAAGCAAATATCCTCTAGATGGAAATCTGTATTATGATCTACTTCACATCATGACATTATCACTTATAACATCACCTAATGACACAATAGGTATCAGTAGTAATAAGCATCAATCAGAGCGAGAGAATGAATGAGCAAACACACTCTCCAAAAGTTCTAATGTACAAAATGAAAAATAAACTATTTTAAAAAATATTGTCGAGGAGATGTATTTTAGTGCTTTAGTCTGCTATTTCTAAAACCGCTTTTGAAGCAGAATGTTTTTGAGCACCTGCATCATTTACCTGCAGCATCTCCACAGCTGGGAGGGTGCCTTAAAGCTGCTAACGGCAGACAGCCAGATTCAGAACCAACCAACCAGTTTAGAAACTGCCATCCCCATCTCCAACCATTGCTACCTAGAAGCTGCAAGGATGGAAAGATGGACAAATGTTTGCTATACTACAGTAATTGTCAAGACGGACCTCTTTTTGATTAGTCACTGGATGTTTCAAACAAAGATCTGTGTTTTGATTCATAGTTTTGAAAGCTACTAAAATGACTACCCAGATGGTGAGAGAGGGAAGAAACTAAGGGCACCTTTTTGTGTTTGAAAGGAACAAGGAAAAAACCCTAACCCCAAACTCCATTACAATGTTTATTTTGGTTTTAGGTTGGGGTTTTGTTTGTTTGGTTTTTTAAAGTTTTTATTCCCAGATTATCATTGTTCCCTCTGAAAGCCTAAAATAAGCTAATACCAAAAGGAAACACTTTTTTAAAAACTACTTAACACTTAATCTGTAGTTCTTTTGATTTAAAATACTTAAGAACATCATTTAAGGAAGATCCATGAGCACTGAGCATAATTTGCTTTCCTGCATTTTGTGAAAGCTTTCCTGCATTTCCACACCATCTCATCAATGCAAAAAGTCAGTATTTCCAAAGAAGCACTTAGTTTTCTATTGGGAGCAGCTTAGTGTTAAAGGAACTATGTACACATTGTTTAGGATAATCCCCAAAATACAAAATTCTGCTGTTCACAAAAAAACATCAGCTACTGGCAAGAAGATTCTTTTAAAAAAACAAACAAACCAAACCAAAACCATCAACTCCCTCCTCCTGACCAAGGTGCTATTAAAATTGTTGAGATGAAGACCAGGACTTTTCTTCCCCTCATTCCTACAAACTTGTAAACACTGGTTATAATTATGGCTTAAGTTGCAAATAAAATGATTACTTACTCAGGAGTTGAAAAAGTAAAGGAAATTATGTGTCAGGAACTTTCCAATAGAGAATATGGACATTTTAAAGCTACCCTACAAGACCCCGGAAAAACTCTACCCAAGGTAACAAATCTGATGGCCCCTGGTTAAAAATAGAAGACAGAAAACACAGAGCTGCTACAACAGTCAGGGAAACAGGGACTCATAAGAAGATGGCAAACCCGCCTAGCCTCGTTATGAATAATTAAAAGCACTTGGCTTGTTTACTTTAATAAAACTAGGCTGAAGAAGAGACATAATTGCCTGCTATAAATGCACTAGAAGATGGCTAAACATAGAATAAGAGGATAAAAAATGGCCTCAAAAAGTTTAGGTTAAAAGGTTTTTGACCATCAAAGGAAGGTAATACTTGGATCAGTTTGTCAGTAAGACCAGTCAAGGCAAAAAAAACCCCAAAATGTTTAAGAAGAAACCTGAAATTAATACATGTGATTACATATTGTGGTTCCCTATAAGGGTAAAGGAATGGGTTCAAGATTTCTTCTTAGTCCTCTACCCTGTCACAGGTCCTATTTCCTAGGGAATGAAAACTAAGGATTGTTTTTGAAAGAAAAAAAATCCTGTTCTGAAAAACAAGCAGGAGTACCATTTTGGAAGAAAAACTGTTGAAGATGCCTAATTTTTCTTTTAGATTTAATCTTTTTTTGTAAGGAGACTTAAGATGGAATAAATTCCTCAGATTTAATTAATTGAATTGAGTCCACTGAGTCCATTAATTGAAATGAATTGAACTGAGGCTTTTTGTAGTGTTTCATGTTCTCACGAGAAGATTACATGCAGCACGAGGTGGACTGTGAAACTGCTGGGAAGTGCTGAATACTCCCTGTTTGCACCAATAATTTCAGAAGCTACTCTGACTGTGAGAGAGAATTACGGACTTCAGTGTGAAAAGATGATCCTTTTTTGGAATTACTAGACATGGCAAAAACTCCTCCTCTCTGATTAAGTCTTCACTTGCATCAGAAATCAGACTCATCTCCATCACCAAGAAGACATGCTGATTATTTACTAATGGCCCTGTGTCTAGCCAGGATATCTGCTTCTGGAGAAGACCAGAAACAAGCAAATGTAGGATGTCTCCAAAACACACACACCTGCCTACATAGCAAGAAAAGCAGCAGAGAAATGGATATTAACTCTTCAGGAGGAGTATTTTGTAGAATTATTTCCATAGAGCTATTTACAGGCCACTTTCATGACAGCCACAGGTGGCCTGACAAGTCAGCTCGTCAGAAACATCCCTCACATAACTCCAAATAGCCCAATTGGTTAATCCCTAATGCTCAGGTAATCCGTAGGAGTTCACCAACTCACTTCCCATGTCTCCAACTGTGTTTTCATTCACCTACAGGTAAGTCATTAAATTTAAATCAGCACCTCCTACCTCTTTCCCTCTTGCAAACAGTCTCCTTCTCTTCCTTTCTTTTGAGATCCTGAGCATTTACTGGTTTCTAAAGTAGAAAACAGACTTTTGGAGCAACTGCCTAGTACTTCCATAGGTATCAACACATTCTTCCCATTCTTAGACATTGATATATAGCTGAAACTACTCTAAAACAGCAAAGCTGGAAAGCGAAGCTCTGCTGAACAGACTAATGTGGACAGGGAATTTGAAAATCCATGCTTAACACAGAAAGACTAAATTAAGCCTCAGCAGAAAATCACATTTAAAAGGAGAGAATAAAGGCGAGCCCAAATGTCAGGCTAAACAGATCAATTCTGAAGAGATTTTGGAGAAATTGAGTCATATGAGCTTCCCATTTTTCATCCCTAGGGATGGGATGAATTCCTAGGGACAGAGACAGGTTTCCCCAGGAGGTTCGGTTTCTTTGCACGACCGCAAGGAAAAAATTTAGCATCTTTCCATACTTTTTACACACGGCCATCATATTTTACAACAATGTAAAAAGAGACAGCCCAGAGGAATTTACAGTCCAGGACTGGTAAAAGCATCTTTTTACCTCCCTTGAAACTCAATTAGGAAGGCGCAGGTTGCTCTATAAATTAACCAGGAAGGTTATGATCTGTCTCCTGGGAAGTACCAATACAAAACTCATTTTCAGTTGTGCGTGTTTCTGTGCATGCAGAATTAGGATCCTGGTCAAGTGCAATGAGCCATCTCTTCAAGAAATTCCTACCAAAATAAGTTACTGAAATCAAGAAGCTGGATGTAATCGTTGTCCCCTTTCTCCCGCTTCCCCTTCTCCTTTATAGCCTTGTGCAGACAACCTGCACCAAGATGCCAAGGATATGAAGCTCTGAAGTGAATCTTAAGCACATGATGTATAGAGAAACATTTGTTGTTTATTGACAATTTTGAACACTTAACTGTGTTGCTGCATAGATCACTTTTCTTACAAGAATTACATGAATTATATGACACACTTTTCCCAAAACTGACATTTTTGCAGAGCTACAATCTCTGCAGAAGCTGGGACTCTGGGGGAAGACAACTACCTCAGCTTTCCACAAGGTGGCACGGTTCCCTTTGCTGAAAGACAGCATTACTCCGTGTCATTGAGGAAATTTAAATTTTTTATTTAATTTTTTTTTTTCAAATGTACTGGCCACTGTCATGAATAGGTTTAAATAGGTTTAAGATCTCTAAAATATCTCTAACAAGGTTCATTTTAACAAATTCTTCCAATAGAGAGTTTAGTAAGTTAAAAAAAGCTTCCTTCTCTTATGCTGAAATGAAGAAAAAGTATCTGTGCTTGCTGCCACGCAAAAACAAGCTTCAATCAAATACAGTTAAGGCACGTCACGTGGCAGAGGAGAGCCTAAGGGGCTAAAAAATCTGATTTTCCAAGACTCAGGTCATCAGTTTCAAATCCTATCAGAATTCTTTCAGTCCCGCAATATTTTGGGTTAAATGGGCTAGCAAGGAATCCACCTACCACACTTCCTTCCCATCCATGTGAGAATTAAAGATCCCAGAGCATTTTCCACAGGCGAAGATTCTCCCCACTGTTTCCAGACCACTTCCCGTCCCTGTGGGTACGGCGGTTCAGCAGCTGCTTGTCCTGTCCTCGGGGCAGGGGCAGATGCACTGAACAGCTCTGCCCAGAGCCTCTCCCGCTGCAAAGCAACATCAGTGCTGCTGAGCTTCACCTGCAGGACCACGCACGTGGTCACTACTGTCCCCCCACAACATCCCCATCAGGCAGTGACAGATGGCAGGTAAGGTGCTTTGACTCAAGTGATTTAAAAAAAACACCCAAACACGTATAGTTTCTCCTCTATTTCTTGTCTTGCTCTTCTCAGTCACTTCTGTAAATGTTTCAGCGCTCAGTTTTGATTACCCGTTCAAGTATCATCATCATGTTTCGCCTAAACAGGAGAAACAAAACCAGCTGTGATAGACAAAAGAGGACAAGCTTTTGGCATTGACCCGTTTCCCTGACACCAGAAGGGTATCAGTTCCATAAATTTTGAAGTTCAAAAGCAAGCCAGAGAGGGAAGGGAGATGATGACATATGAGTTATTTGCCCACAAATACTGTCATGGTTCTCCACGCAGGAAGGGCTCCTAATTCTACCCAGTGCAAATCACCTGGGAAAGAGTCAGACATATCAAAATACTGCCTCCCTATAATGCTTTCCATAGTGTAAGGCTTATCTTGAAAGGAACAGAAGCTTTCTGGTTCTGAGGACTGGTACCTAATGCTCATCACTCCTACACCTCCATTTACTGTGCTCAGAATTTAGTGCTTGTCATTGTAACGAGCGCAGCTGAAACCCTTGCTTTTTAACTGCCAGCCTGCCAAGCAAAACACGTTTATTCACATCTGATTTAAACATCACAAGTCAAATAATCAAGATGACAAAGAAGTTTAAGTACCCTGTTTTCTCTCCTAAAATATATCATTAATGCTATTATAATTATTAACTCTGTTACATACTGTCTTCCTGCATGTAAGTAGCTTCTGGTCCTGTCAGTCATTGCAGGTGTATGGCACAGCCAAAACTCTTATTTAAATTACTTGGATCTCCAATTATAGAGATTCACATACATCCTTAAAAATGGATGCAAGCATGAGGCAAAACCACCAGCAAGACAAATCTGGAGATACGTATACATGCATTCAAAACATTCTGCTGCTTCTTTCTCCTTAAAAACCTTAGATTACAACGGTAAAAGCTCTGATTTAATTATGGTGTTGTTCACATAATGGTCTCATTTTTCTCTATAAATTTTATCCTCAAACTAGGCTGCATCCTCTGTTCTAAAATACAAAGTTCCTTGTTCTAAAAAGTAACTTCCTTGTTACTAGCTGCGAGTTCAAGCAGCCACATAAACAAGGAAGAGTACTTAAAAAAGGGACAAACTCGAGAATAAAGAGCAAATTCTGTCACCGAATGCCCCAGGAAGCTATCCAGCCATGACAAACAACAGAGCCCTCTCTCATTCAGGACAGAAAACTGACTTAGTTGTGCAAGGGGTCAGTTATTACAGTTGGACAGTAGAATCTTGAGCTGTAACATTCAATCTCTTGGCTTACATGATTTTAAAATAAGTCACACTTTCCTGACCAAATTGAATGAAGCTTTAAATCTGCAAATTCCTTTGATGGAATTAGTCTTGCATGGTCAATCTACATTGTGCCAAGAGGAAGAGTACAGTTAATTTCAAAACCTAGGAGACATTCTGCACCTTGCAAGTTGTTTACAATTGCAAATTTTTAATTGTTATCCCATTGTGGATCTTCTTACAGACCTTGGCTTCTGGATCACTGTTGATGCTACAAGAATCATCATCATCAGATTGTGGACCATTTCTGTTACAGAGAAAAAAAAAAAATCAATCTTAAAATCATATAAAAATTATAGCACAACACAAAATGGAGCTGGTCACTCCACGGAGACTTCTGAAGTCATCGTACCTGAGCTTCAAAGAGGCATAGCGTAAGGTTGCTCCTTCAAACTCTTTCAGACTTGGGTCTGGGTTCACAGTGGCTGCATGCAGATCCTAGAGATAAAGGCAGTGCCATTAGTATAGTATTAAGCGCTATTAATATAGTATTAAGTACACCACCATGTTATTTCTTATTTCAAAGGGAAATTAAATCCTCTCTGCAAAGAAGCGACAGTATTTCTGGCTGAAGTTGAAGAGAGGCATGCATATATTCTCAAGCTGCATTTCATTCAGTGCAGGCATCTTATTCGTTACATCATGGCAGTTGCCCTGCTAGTTTAGACTGAATCCATCCCAAGTGGAAAGATCAGAAAAGGCGGCATGTTTGTGAGCTAGACATCCCTAGCAGTACCCCCACTCACTTTGGCCTAGGTTATGAATGACATTCATGGAAAAATAAAAGGGAAAAAAAACAGCCACTGCCATGCAAAAAACAAGGGTAATAGTATTAAAGGTTCTAAAATCTGACAATATACTTGCCTTCCAAATGTCACTATTAATCTTTCCCCCATTCAGTACAGCAAAATCACTCCATGGCTGTTTCTAGACACATAATTATTCACACAGGAAGAAGCACATCGATTTAAAAAAAAAAAAAAAAAAAAAAAAAGAAAAAGAAAAAGAAAAAAAACACAAGACACTCTTGTTAGCATTGATATTTACAGGATGGGTTAGGGAACAGATCACCTCAAACTTCAACTAATTACTCCACTATACCATGGCATTTGGAGGAAAGGGAAGAGAAGACATGCCTCTAACAGTTACTTACCAAAACAAATGATTGAAACAAGGAAAGTTAATATAAATTAGGAACAGACAATGAAATTACTCTTTAACTATGATCTTAAAAGCAAGCAAAATGAATCTGAATATGAATGTTGGCCACAGCTGCTACAGCCTTTGATAAACAGCAATTAAGGGGAAACATTAGGATTTCCATTTGATTGGCTCTTTTGTTAAAAGACCCTAACACTATTAGAACTAGAAATACTGAAACACAATGACATATACAAGGATAAGATACATATAAGGTAAAAATCAAATATTTCTAGAGAGAAAGTACAAGAAAAGGACAGTGAAGGGAAGGAGGATTAGTAAGGAGTGCAGAGAGATTCTTGCTGAAAAAGTAGTTTTGTAAAGTCTAGCAGCTTTTTTAAAAAACAGAACAAAACCAAAAAAACACCAAACAAACCACCCACCCTCTCATTTTCCATTCAAGTTTCTCAAAATTTTCAGAGGCGTTCACTGGTACAATCAAGCAAGTCACAGTGCAGCAACCTGAGGTTCATCCTTCTCTGTAAAGCCCGGGAGGAGCAGCAGCTGAGAGAGGCAACTCCAGCATCCTCTTCCCCACAAGGGCAGAAATCCCACACTCCTGAACAAGAGCCAGATGGGACAGGAGATCTGGTTGCTGAGAGACCCAGAGCCTCCTCTTTATAGCTTCACCAAATCAAGTCTTCCTGTAATTAGTGGCCCTTTTAAGATGAGCTCTCCCAGGCTGTCCAACTCAGCCCCAAGATGAAGTGGTACCTACTAATATGGCCCAATGCATTGATTTGCAGGGTGGACCTCTCACCTCAGAAGTGTTCTCAGTACATCCCCACTGGAGGAATTATTTGTGAGAAACAACTCCTAGGAGTAACTCTTCCCTAACATGCCTTCAAATTAATTGAGTTGTTAGCTTTTCCTACTAAGCCCCTCCTCTTTAATTATTAGCTGCTAGTGGTTATGTTACCTACATAAGAACTTCTAGAGGTGATCCGGGCCCCGGATGAGTCAGGCTATAAGACGACACAACTACCACCATCAAATTCTGCTATGATCTCAAAGAAGCTCTTATTGAAAATTGAACCCTACAGCTTTTTCTCTGCATAGGAAATGGGAAAAGAGGCAGCAAAATCTCTAAAATTTGGAAGAGAACGTTACAAAAGACGAGGATTCACAAAGGAGGACATTTGGCAACACACAGGAGAAAAGAACCACCTAAAACTAAGTCAAATTTAATCAACTGTGCAAAACCAAAACACATTTTCATGCTTTTGAGGGGGAGGAAGAGAAGGAATTCCAGGTTGTTCGTATTTAACATTTATTAGCATTTTTGTTAAATCTGCAGGATTTTCGCATAATGCTTAACCCATAATTGCTTTGGATTGAAATTTACTGATTATCTTGTGAAAGAAAAATTGCCTTGCAGTCTGTGCAAAAGTACGGCATTTCTGCATTTTTTTCCTTTTTAAAACCCTTTCTGCTATTTGTATGCATTACAGCATCATTCCTCCCTACCCATTTTTTTCTGATTCTCTGTTCAACAATAGTAAGTAACTGCTTTTCTTTATGCTAAATATCCAGAGTAAGCTACAACATAAAAATGGCTGACTTGATCTGTTCTTTGTTGACTGCCCTCAGCTGTGAGCCACATTCTACCAGATGAAGCAAAGCTTCTGTATACCACATCATTTAAGAGACAGGGACACAAAATAATGAAAAAAAAAAAGAAAAAAAAATAAAGGAAAAAAAAAAAGGAGGAAACAAGACAAAGGGTAAAAAGGCATTACTCTGGGGGGAAAAAAAAATGTGTTTCTAAATGTTTCTTTGACAAACTCAAAAGCTGAAAGAGCCCAAATAAACTCATCTCAAGACTAGCACATGATGCTTCACAGACAAATGTGATAAAGATAAAAGTATTTTTTATGGACCCAGAAGCCTATTGGGACAGATATGAAACGCT
Organism: Calonectris borealis; assembly: GCF_964195595.1. Lineage (NCBI taxonomy): Eukaryota > Metazoa > Chordata > Aves > Procellariiformes > Procellariidae > Calonectris > Calonectris borealis. The sequence goes on from NC_134315.1 coordinate 27,230,438, forward strand.
ACCCCTGCCAGTCTTCAATCCTAGATTATACTCTTTCATCTGCCTAAAACCTATATATCCCCCAACCTTTTCAGAAGAAAGCAATCCAAATTCCAGCACGTGGGAATGAGCTAAACCAGCCCTCCCAAACCAGATTATCTCGGAGCACAGGCTTCCAAACAGCAATGAGGGAACCAGCAGCACACAGCTCACACATGGTCCAACTTGGAGCTGGAAGCTGTCCACCACGACTGCTGCTGCCAACGGTAGTGCCGGGATAAAGGCGTTTGGGAGCCCCTATTCTAGACCGAATTCCACATCTTTTGTGAAGTGTCATATTGACCGTATCACAGATGTCCAGGTTAATCCTTCACGGGGAGGGAGAGGGGGAGCACTTGGGGTAGGCTGCAGTGCAGTGAACAGGGATAGAAACCAGTATCACCTGCAAATGACCTGGAAATGATTAGGTGCTGGCAAGCATTGATTGCAGAGAGATGAAAACCCAAAGATTCACGATAGCTGAGCTGTTAAATCTAGATTACAAACTATTTCATTACCTAACCCTATCTCTTAAACCCACACCATGACTTATTTCCCTCTTAGTGCTCTGTAGCGGGGTTCTGCTCAGAACCAGCTGAATCCCAAGGGATTCTTCCTCCAGTTCCCTCTTAATAAAGCTCAACATCTGTGGTTTCAAGAAATACAAGACTTTTCCTAACAGTTCTCATTATAACTCCAGCCACATCGCTTCTTTGTAGTGGTTTCAGAATTTGGCAGTGCACAAAGTCCTGAGCCCAATTCACACTCTCATTTTGAACTCCATTACTGTAAGTCTGCTGGTATTGTATTGCAATGCTATCTTAATAACCACTGAGTCAAAAAATCAATATTGTTTAAATAATGGTATGTAAGATGTTTATCAATGAATACAGAAACTTTCAAAAGACAAAGGCCTTTGTCTATACCTACAATTAAAATAACCATATAATATCACACTAATATAAATTTTGGAAACTTGCTTATTTTCTGTATCATCTTTTACACTACAGTATATGGTCTTGATGCTGCCACAGAGCTGTATATGCATTAATCTTTCCTGGATCAAATTCCTTGCTGAATTAGAACTGCCATATCAAAACCGAGATGAGCCTACTACATACATGAGTACTCACATACATGGCATTTTAGAATGACTCCTCAACTGTCTTATTTAATACATCTACACTGTATTAAAATTTATGTTATTATAATTCATACATTTTGTATTCTCCATGATGCCGCTGAGAATTAATGATCATTATTTATAATCACAAACTACTCTTCATTTAAAGCAAACAAAATTGTGAAAGGTTAAAGGTGTATCTGCCACATTACCAGCAAGTCTGAAATTTTCATTGTGAAGACATTTTAAACAGAGGTAGAAAAATATTTAAAATTAATACACACATTTTCTCTCTGCAATTTACCAACCATACCGATTTCTTGGTTTTTGTGAAAGACATCTATAACTTACTAATTAAAGCCCTGTTCTCCATATTTTAGAGTAAGAAAAATACTTAATGGTGAAGTTATATCCTCATGTGTACATTACAGGAATTTATACTAGAAGCAAGTGCAGCACTTTACATTGAGCATTTCCTGTTTTTTTTTCCTTGTTTTCTAGCGGAACGATAACAATTACTGTTCTTTCTCCATGAACCCTCTCAGAAATAACTTCCAGCATGCTTGGTGCACAGTACATGCCACAGGAGCTTGACTGATGTAGACCATAAATGAAATGTTGTGGTCAAGTTTGCAAACCTTATGAGTAGCATTTATGAACATGTGGGAGCAATCTTTCTAAAATAATGAACAAGAACGTACATGTTTAAGCCTATACAGGATAAAAGTTTCAGGCTGAAGACAGTAGTATATACTTGAATGTCCTTAACTCCTCTTAACTTTCATTTAAGTTAATTTGGTGCATATATCAACAAAATCAAGAACAGAAGAAATGTCATATCTAAATACATTTAAAATAAATACATAAATAAAACCTAAGGATTGCCTGATCCAAAACTCAAAGCTAGTACAAAGACTTCCCTTTATTTCATAAAACTGTGGACCTTCTTCTGAAAAGTTAGTATGAAAAAGAATACATTTCAAAACAATTTGATTTTATATTAGTATTTCACTCCATAGAAGTCCTCCCAGCATACCAAAACAAAGTGACCATTTTTTGAAGCATACCCTTCTTTCTGATAATTTATTTTATTTTTCTACTTACATGACATCAATCAACCCCCTAGATTGTGCCTGAAAGGATCATTTTAAAAGGCAGTATCACATATTGCTCTTTCAGCACGTGGAAGAGAGAGTGCATTTCTTTCTGTTTACAGTTAAAGACTGACTGTAACACAGTGGTCCATTTCTGCAGATATTTTCTACTGGCAGGATGTTAAGAGACTTACACTTGAGAATAGTTGATGTTTATTCAATAGAAATTACCCTGTAAAGGAACTAGTGTCTCAAATGAAGACTCACATGTCTTTGTGTGATATTCCTACCAAGTGAACCAAAAAGAAAGAAGGTGCAAAGAGCCCAGCTGAAAGACTGCTATAATGTGCATAAATTTTATGTATCCTGTATCCATATAATGCAGCAACGCATCAGTGCATGCTACAGAACTGTAGTAGTTTCACATTAATCAGGCATTGGCTGTCTAATTTATTTGAGATATGTCTGATTTCATCCTACACATCCAAAGTTTAGGATGTTTCATGAGGCACAGCCATTAGAAAATGCATATAGAAAATAGATACTTACAACATATTATCAACGAATAGCTACACTTTGGGTTACTATCAGGCCCCATATTCTAAAGCTCAGTTTAGCTAACAGTTAAACCTGCAAGTTCAGAAAGTTATTTCAATTTTATTTACTGTATGCAGCTGTATGCAGCCCACAAGAAGACACAATATGTTACCTCAGTTTCTGGAGTAGGAGACGGAGTAATGGAACCAAGCGATCCTTTCCGTGAGCCCTGGAGATCTGTTGGGATGGACACGGGACGTTGCCATTGAGTTGTTCCTGTTGGTATGTGCCAGTAGTAGATCCCAGCAATGTCATTGATTTTTTTCCAGCCAGGTGGTAAGTCTGGGTCTGTCTGAAATGAATGATCACTCCATATATCTGGTGGGAACAGGAAAAAAAAAAAAAGAAAATGCATCAATATTACTAAGACACGAACAGTTCTTCTATGGGTCTGCCCCTGAAGCAAGTGATGCACAGCTGGTACTGCTGTTGTACAGTTCCTATGTAAATGAACACCAGAAAAGCACACTGAATTATTGAGGCTCAAAGGTGACAAAGCCTCGTTTGACTTGGCCTATAAAGAGAGGAAGAAAATACACTACTTACCAAAGAGCTGTTCTAATATGGCAGCTATCTAATACTATCAGATAAACCAGCTCTTCCAATAAGGTTTAGCTTCAAGTATATTAAATCACAACATATAAAGAAAAATTTGGAGTTGTGGTGTACTCTATCCTCTTTATCATAGCACCTTCCCTTCTCAATGCATGGTAGCAGAGCATATATTTCTGCTAATCAAAGCCAGCTTATCAAAACAGAACAACACCACCACCACCCACAATTAAACAACCTGCATTGGGTTTACTTACAACATCTAAAAGTTCAAAACAATGAGAACAAAAGAACTGAGTGATCATTTTACACACACACTGACTGTCACAAACAAACATACTGTTTTCACTTAGTTTTACAATGGAGTAGGAAAAAAAATCAAAAACTCATCCACAGTGCCAACACAGAGATAAAATACTGGCTCTACTGACAAACCTCCTGCTAACTTAAGAATGTGCCAGCAATTCATATCGTAATTACAGACATTCCCAGATTTACCTGGGATTATAGATGCATATAAGAGATGTCACCAGTGGAGAGCATGCAGTGCTTTTTAGAAAGCAGGGGCATCACCTATTTGCAAACCAGCTGCACCCCAGCAGGGGCAGTTACCTTCTGCTGGATACACGCTTTCCAGAGGCTGGGAAGGGAGCCAGTGCTCTTGTAAACTTCTCAGCTAAACTGCTTTGGTGGTATCATTATGGTACATGCTATTAACCAGCTGCTATGGTCTACTCCAAGGACCGTCAAGCTGCAGTAACCTCCCGCACTGACATTTCCACCAGCACTTAAGCAGACAATACGAAGGCTGACACCAGCACAGTGAACTGAGCTAGCGAGAAAAAACCCCAAGAATAAAGGAAGCACCATACCAGTGAGCCGTGGCTCATCTAGCCTGGCAACTTGTTTCCAACCTTCAAAGGCAGTCCTCAAAACACCTTCAGTGGATGACAGATGAATAACATGTTATATTGCTCTTCTTAATCTCTTTTTGAATTAAAAGTTTCTTGTTAGTCTATCCTCAAGCTTCCTATGAGGTGTTTTATCACAGTTACTTATTTCTGAATCTCTCTGATTTCTGCTACCCACATTTATGCACATATGCACACACACACAAATGACATAATGGTAACTTGAAATAACTTTCACACTCCATGGCACAATCCAGACTGTTTCTTCCCCAGAGCCACTTAGAGTTCTTAAGTTACTGATCTACCACTTGAGGACTAATCTGAGCAAATTCTGCAGAAGAAAAACTAGACAATATCATTACACTTAAATTCAATAATAAGCCTCACCCATAGCCCAATATCTGAAATCAGCAACATTGACATAATCAGTTCCAGAAATCCCCAAAAGTCTAAACACCTGTCTCTAGATGTCCCCCGTTGTAACCTCTGAACAACTCAGCTGCACTCTTCTCAACCATATAAAAGGAAAATAAAAGCAAAACACTTTCAATATGCACAATCATGCAAAAAGTGATGTGCAAAGATCAAATATCTAAACATCACACTGAAGTATGCGTGGCAACATCTGCACGTCCAGATACACATGAGTAAGTTTAAATAACTGGTTCATAAAACTCAAAAATATCACAGTAATGTCAGTGTTCATAAAATGTACATATTGGGCCTTTCAATACATGCCGAAATGGGCAGTGAGCTTGCAGCTGATCCTTCACCTCACTTTCTATCCCCGTCCGAACACGGGGTGCATGGGAGCCAGGCCGGCTCTCACCCCACATCTGCACACACTGGCACGGACACACCAGTGAGTCGTCATCGGCAAGCTGCTACCTGGAAATCTGCCTAAGATAAGTGTGAGCTGTCAGCACCCAACTTCTGAAATGCAGCACTACCAGCTTAAAGGTCAACATAGTTAGAAGTTCACAGCTGGTCTTCTGCAGGCAGATTCACGTGAAAGGACAGGTTGCAGAGAGAGGACTGATATTCTTCCGTTGGAGTTTTGCCTCACTAAAGACAGAAGACTAAAGCCTTATCCGTACAGCGGAAGATCCCCAAACTGGCTATTCATGGGGATGTTATTATGGAAGAAGCATGGGACGATTCTAGTGAAAAAACATTACAGTCGAAGGACGTGGTAGAGGATTTTGAGGACTAAAATGGAAGATTACATAAAAACATGAAAGATGTGGTTTAAGATAAGAAGCTAACTTCATTTGAGAAAAACTGAAAAACACAGAGTGGACTTCACTGGGCTTTCGTGCCTCCACCACCTTCCCACATCAGGACCTGACAAGCCCCTTGGGAAACCACATCTTTCCCCTCTACCTAGAGCTTGCTTAGAATTAGCGCCATAGTCCCTTCTTACGGGGTCCAACACGACGGGGCACAGGGCTGCTCCCTGAAAACCTTTGACACTGGTCTCTGCAGAACTCGGAGAGAGGAATCTGCTTGCTGCACCCCACCATGCAGCCTCCACTTTATCTCTTCAGAGACTCAGCAACACGGCGGTGATAGGAACATTTTTAAAAGAATGGGAAAAAGATGAAAAAAATGAAATAATCAGAAGTGAGAGCCCAAGGGGAGGGCAGCGCTTGCAATGCCTTACCATTCCCTTTTAAAACCAACAGGGAGTTTATGTTAGTGATTTCTCTTTAAAAATTAAAATAAAGAGAAAGGACTAACTCACAAAAAGCCAGTAAGGCTTTAGAAAAATACCAAAGAAACACTTCTTTTTTTAAAGGGTATAAATAGTTGTTTCCATTTTTAATAAATGTACAAAGGATTAAAACAGTCTGAAGAGATTCTCACTTGCTGAAATTGTCTGGTCAAATTTCACTCAGAAATAAATGCTTGTGTCTGAATTTTTGTCTGAATGGCTGAAACATGGAGCCTGTAATAGAAAAAAAAAGAATACAGCCTTCATCCCAGTATCACTATAACTGAGGACAGCAGTTAAAACTTCAAAAACACTGGAAAAATAAAGTCTGTTACACAAAATGAAACTATTAATTCACTCTTTTGAAACAACTAGCAACAGAGATACACCTCTACAAAACCATAAACACAGCCATATTTAACTGGTAATTCTGGCTAGAACTTTGTGAAAACATGTTGTATTCTAAAGAAGATTGGATAAAGCCAATATAATGTAGTATATTGCTGTTTGTAACTCCCTCCTCCAAATGTCAGCCTCTGCCAGTTACCTCATACAGAGCAGTGACAAATTCCATGCTGTAGCTATAGTTCATATATTAAGTTTGGCATAATAATTAGAAATTTTAGTAATTACATTTTTATTTCAAGTTCAAGTTATTTTATTATCTGAGGCTGATCTAGGAAACCAGTGTTATGATATTGAAAAGAGATGGTAATAATATAAATAATTCACTGAAGAGCACATGCAATTTGCTCTTTGGCAAAACTAGTATTTTTATCACTTATTTTATTGCTGTTTCAGGGGAAAGGATAGTAATCAAATTGCAGCCATTATGAATCACTCTTTAGCCCTTTTTCAATTAAACAGAAATTGAAACTACAGCTTTCAGCAGGATCTTTCAGAGCAGACGAATTTGTGCAGTAAATGGAGACCATTTATTTTTCCATCATTTTGCAATGCCACAAACTGTTCCCTCGTAACAGGCATCCTGTGTAAGGCAAGGTCAACACTCACCAAGCGCAGGTCGTATCGGTGGCATCACAACGGATGCAAACAGTACGCCCTGTATCTAAACGCAATGCAGCTTTTCAGCTGCCGTTCCTGACTATGTCAGCAGCGTTCTCTGTATGGTATATCCATATATATGAAATATATGGATATTTCATAATTAGAGAGACTAACTGCCATGAAGCCGAAGCACCTTTTAACTAGTTCAGGCCTTCTTCTGCAGGCGCAGTTAGAAATCCTTCCACTGAAGACCGCAGGCCATCATTTGGAAACAAATACAGACAGAAAGAAAATGGCAGGAGCTCTGGAGGCACTTTCTGGAAGAGCCCGAATGCAAAGGTACAGCACAATATATTTGAATTTAAGAGTAAGTTGTGTTAATGTTTTGAGACAATAATTACTCATCCTTTTTAGAAAGAACTACACCAAAGTAAAATGTTCAATTAGGGTTGACCTGGTGCTAAAACAACAGTGGAATGGATGAATATTAGCAAGATGTTTGATTTCTTATGGACCAAAATGTGTTATCTAGTAAAGCACTATCTCCATCATCCTTAGCAAAGTCTGTATTTATCAGTATTAAACAAGCTATGTGCTCCACCCACCACTGTCATAAGTTGGTCTATCACCAGTCCAGTACTAAAATCTAATCGCATGACATTGTGCTTATGCTAAATTAAATAAATCAAGATCTTTTCTTGATAAAGACTAGAAATATACCATACCATTTCAATAACAAATCTCAACACTCCTGTCTGGAAGGAACATAATCTAGCTCCTTCCCTTTCTCTACGTAAGGTAGTAGAAGATGACTAGCATAACTGCACATTACTTAGGACTGGAAGAAAAAGATCACTTTATGTGACAGAAAGAAAAGCTAGATACCTCAGAAATAGATATCTCAAGGAAAAATGCACCAGCAAGGAAACTGTATGGGAACAAAAAATATAATTTAAAATAGACTGTAATAAACAAACTTTCTACTTTTCTTTAGATAAACTAAACAAAAATGGATAAAATCAGCAACTAGGTGTTATCTCCACTTCAAAGAGAACTTGGTGGTGATGATAAGCAAGGTGCTGAGGATAGAGACCGAACTGTCAGTGCCTCTCTGCTTAGGTCCTTGTGCATGAGGGAACCAGAGCCTCAAACCTAATTCATTAAAGGCTAGGCAGACCTACTTCCTGAACAAAATACTCTTAAGCAAGGTGACAGGTCTAATGCAATAAATTTTGTATTGAACTGGGAGATTTACTTGGGAAAAAACATGTATTTTGGATGCACAGCTCTTTTTTAAATAAAAAAAAATCCCACCAACCAGCATGGCTAGGGCATCAAATTGTGGCCAAGAAGAGTACTCTTGAATAGGAGGAACTGCAGTCCCAAAGGGCTCGAGGTTGGCAGCATACGTGACTTCAGAACAGAGACTGTAAAAGTGCTGTACAGAGCCATCAGAGCACTGGAAATTCTGTACCTGGGAGGTGCATAGTAATATAACTTATGGCACAGGACAATTTAAACTGCATTACTTCAATTTAAAAGCATTTTTTTTGGAAAATTGGGAAAGAGCACCAAGGTAGACTCATACTAAGACAGAAAATATATTCAGGGAAATCTGAGAGGTATCATTGCATCATTAAAGGGACATATGTGTTTTGCTTTTTAAGCGATTCATTTCCACATATGGACCTCATTTCCCCTACTTGGAAGCAGCAGCAGTCTCCGGCTGATGCAAATGTAGCTCCACTGGAGCGGAGCCTGATTTTCAGTCAGTCTTCCCAGCTAAGGAGGACTCCTTCCACTGCATGGTGGTAGAATGACCAAGTGAGACCACCTGCCTGCAAGGCTCAACCATACTTGTGAGCACTTGATCTACATTATCTAAATAGGTTAGGAAATAAAATACCCATACTCTACAGAGATAAAGATGAGAGAACTCACTTTTTTGTACTCCTAGCTTAGTTATCTCAATTCTTAGTACTGTTTTGTAACAATTTTTCTCCTGTAAAGATCCTCTGAAAAAAAGGGATACCATCCAAACTGATCTAGACTTTGATTATCTACCACCGCCTCAAACGTATATTTCCACAGTGAAAAGTTAACTGAAAAGGAGTGTTCAGTGTCCAGGCTGAAGCACAACGGTCCAAACAGGGACACGCTCAGAGTTTTCCAAATCTAGAAAAGTAATCTGGCCAATAATAAATCTGTCAGTTTCTGGCCCTCCCATTGCTCACGTTCCAGCAGTGGGTGCACAATGTAAATGAAGGATTTCAAACCACAAAGTGCCTTGCTTGTAAATAAGAGATCTGCAGCAAAGTTTCCTGTGCCAAAAATTGCAAAGAATGGGATGGCGACAGGATCCAACAATATGTTGTCCTAGTGTTTGGGCAGCAATGGGAAACCAGTTTCAAATCTGATGGCTTTCTTCATTGCTGGAATGAAGCACAAGGAAAGAGCTGGCCCACAATGGCACATGTGTGTTACAGATGCCATCCTTCTGGGCACAGAAGGGGAAGCACAAGAAAGGAGCTGGGAAGACAGGAGGATAAAAAGGTTTTATTAAAAATGAAAGTGATAGGCTAAAGTGGTTTCTTCCTCTTCTGAACTTACAAAATCTTGAAATAAAAATGTTTTCCTTCTGCCTTCTGGGCCTAAAGAAAAGCAAAACCAAAGGAAAAGAAAATCACAGAAACTTAATCTTCTTGAGAAGATCCCAATGACTTCAGCAGATCCAGGATTTGATCCTAAAGGGAGTGTATTCCCCTACCCCATATGCACACTGAAGATCAGGGCAGGCATTGGAAGGGAGGGGAAGACATTAATACAATAATGAGTGAAGGCAAACAAAACTAAAGGAGCACTCTCCATTAAACAGCACAATAGAAACAACACGGGCCCTGAATGTTTTTATCCCATTTATTTCCTGTAGTGGGCTCAATGTGCAAGTTTAAGTTGTTTGGGTTTAACAAAAAAAGACCCCAAAGACAAATTTTCTCCTCACTTTGCATGTACTACAGCATAATCAATGGTACCACCTATCCTCATAATTCACAACGATGATGGTCAGCAGGTAGTCTCGCCTAAGCATCATTGCAAGAAGCATGAATGCTATCTCAGAAACAAATGCAGCAAAAATACAAGCCACTAGGACAAGCAAATACAAATTAGACAAGCCTATCTAATTTGGGGAACATTACTCAACAAGGAGCGATAAACAGCCAGAAGCTGGTCATTTGGCATCATCTTTTCTCACAGTATGCAACTGGTTGTCATGACAACCCTGTCATCCTCCTTGCTGAATTGCTGAACCAGCCGCATGCGTTTTGTGAGAGGAAGATTCTCAAACAGGTTCCAGGAAAAAGTGCTGAAATGTGGGATTAACAGGCATACGCGTAACCCGACACAACCTGTGCCAAAATGAATTGCCGTTTTGATCACCTGTAACATAAACCATAATCAGAAAAGACTGACTTCTTAAAAATCCTAAGGAAGCTTGGGATGAATCGCCTGTACTATTTTTCTCATGTGATGTGATCTTCCTCCTGATGTATAAATCGTGAGTTACTACACGGTACAAGGCATTCAAGCAGAAATGACTAATCTTAAGGAAGAGAGAAGAAAGCAGATTTGTCAACATTCAGGAAAAAAAACTACACCACTAAACCCACTTGTTTTGATGTCCTGGCTGCTTCTCCCTTTCAACCACCAAACCCCAAGCTGTTGACATAAGAATCGGAGTACTAGCACAATAACCAAAGAAAACCAAGGGCAAGTGAATTCAGGAGAGAAGTTCAGAAGAACTGTTGATGACAGCCCTAGACGAGTACTCAGGATGGTACTACCCATCCTGCTTAAGTGGGAGAATTTCGAGGCTCTGTGAGGTGTCTGCTCAGAGGCAATACGGCCTGAGCTCCAGAGGTGAAGCCGTGAGAAACCAGCACTGCAGCTTGCGTTTACGGTAGTTACACTAATAGCAACAGCAGCAGGGAAAAGTACCACAGGAAGACAGTGAGGAAAGGTCCATGTGTTCCTTCCTGGAAAATGGGCCAAAAATGGGTAAGAACAAGAGGACTAGGCTGTTCACCAAGCAAAACCATTCAGCCACAAAACAAGCAGAGCCCAGCAAAGGAAGGAAGGAAGACTTGCAGGTGACCTGAACTGCTGTCTCAAGGGGACTGTCGTGGCAGAAGCTGTGGACCAGGAAGAAGCCAGGCTCTGGGAAGACCCGTCCCACCTGGAGGAGGGTGGCTGCTTAGCCAGGTGGAGCAGTGGTGGCAACATGAAATGGTGGACATAGAGGAAGGACCACCTCAGCTGGAGCAAAGGCTGATGAATCACTACTTGAAAGTGCTGTATTGGAGGAACATCCTACACCTCTTGCACAAACTTTACTGTGCGACGAGATCTCCATCTCTTGGTTAGGGAGCTGATGAACATTAGGAGAGTTGGGCAACTAAGAGGCTGCACTGGGTCTGGTTGAGATGCAGTTTAATTTTCTTCATAGCAGCCTGTAAGGTGCTGTGTTTTACATCTGTGATCAAAACAAGTGTTGGAAAGACACCAGTGGTTTAGCTATTGCTGAGCAGTGCTTGCATAGGGCCCAGACCTCCTCTGTTTCTCAGTCTGCCCCCAGCCAGAGACTGGTCTGCTGGCAGGAAGTGCTCAGTGATTGTGTTTGCATCACTTGTTTTTTTCTGTTTTTGTTTGTTTGGGGTTTTTTTGTTTGTTTTTGGGTTTTTGGGTTTGTTTGTTTGTATTTTTGGTTTTTTTTGTTCACTTACTAAGCTGTCTTTATCTTGACTCATGAGTTTTTCTCACTTTTGCCCTTCCGATTCTCTTCCTCATCCCACCGGTGGGGAAAGTGAGCCACCACAGAGGCATTCAAAGCATACTGGCCAAGCCCAGGATCCAGGTATGAGCAGGCAGGTACCCTCCGAGGTGGAATGAAAAGGAGTCCCAAACAAGCAAGAGCAGCATACAAATGAACGCCCTGTTCACCAACTTTGTGCTTAAATGAAAAACAGCCTCAAATATTATTGAACAAAATGCACCATTATCTCGGAAGATTTCTACCATCTAATTTCCACAGGAAAACAGAATAATTTGCTACTGTTCTAGCAAGTGAGTTACTCCATATGCACTATATATAACCAGTATTAGTGGGTTTCTTGCTTATTTGAAATGCTAGTTCTCTATTATTTCCACCAGGTGGCAAAAGCTTTTACTTTAAAAAAAAAATAATCTAACACAGAGTCTACCTCTACCTGTAAATCTATGGTGACTGTGCCCTGTGGGACTGCACTCCAAGGGACTTCCTCACCATGGAGGACTCTAAGCAACAAATAATTCATCCAGAGCAGTATCTTCTTCCTCGCCAGCAAATCACTAAAAGTGGTCTTGAGAGTTCGCTTTCAGGGCTAAAACAGTCCAGCAGCAACCTGCATCTGCTTTTCTGATTTTTTTTTTTGGCATAGCATCTCTGCTTCCCATGCCTTTCCCCACAGAGAGCAGGATTACAGCACATGATCTTGTGTTCTGGCTTCATACCCTATTTAACCACTTTGTATTGTTTCAGAAGGAGGATTTTGTCTGGTCTAAAGAATAAAATTAAACTGCCATCTCAGCCAAGGGAATGCTGGATTCACACAGCAAAGCCTGCACATGCATTGTTGCACCGGTAGGCACAGTGCACAGCATGCCCAGGAACAGGAAAAGCAATCTGCACATGCATGGAGTCCAGCCTTCCTTACCCTCACAAAATTTATCTGTCTCAGCAACAGCAGCCAACCATTTGGCAGAAAAGCAAGGAAAATCAGTTTGGTGGCAGCTCTGAATTTATGTATTTCTCTACTAAAATATGGAGCCTGATTCTCCTGTCCCCTCAAAGCGAATCAATATGTTAGTGTCAAACCATCCACAGAAGAGACCATTAACAATTTCATTTTGGGCAATGAACAAATATAATCTGGAATAATCACACAAACCAGAAAGATTCAGTCTATAAATACTGACACAAAAAGCAGTTAAACACAGATGTCCTTCTGACTTCAAGACACAAGAGGCCTGCAGAGCGGGAGGAGATGCTGCGCCAATGTATAGCATATATTGTTGGTGACCTCAACAGCCTCAACTCTCCACAGAGGAAATGATGCACCATAATGTTTTATTTCCAAGTAAAACTCTGTTTTACAAGCATCAAACATTACAGAATTCAGTATCTCCCTACCTGTAACTCTCCACTTTGCTGGGACTGGCTGTAGACACAAGTGGGTCCCGTCTCCCTTAGACCTTCTGCTAGTAGCTGGTGCTACTGAACTTGACACATGCCATGAGAGACAGGTGGACAGATCTTATTCCCTTACTTAGCTACGATACACTTGCCATCAAGTCCTGGTACTAATGAACAGCAATAGGCTTGGACTCTATACTTTCTATCAGATTTGTTTCAACTGAGGAATAGAAAGAGCCTCAACAGTTTAAATTTGGTAACGTTAGTCAATGTCTCTAATCTGAATGACAGAAGCAGTAAGCTAGAGCATAGAAGGAATCTGACTAGCAGGTACTATTTTCTTCTCCCTTCAGAACAGGAACTGCAGAAAAAAGAAATTTGCATTAAAAGTCAGGTACTGGGCAAATGATAATTTCCTTCATCTAAAATGTGATGAAGCCTACTGACGTCAGGAGAGAACAATGTAGAGAAAGGAAGGACTGTACTTCTCTGGAGAATGTATTGCATAAATGTATTGATATAGTCTGAAATTTTATAGAAATGCTCATGAGTGAGTTTTGTGCATATGATTGGCTAATTAAAAACCAGTGAATTTGGTCAGTGGCACAGACATACAATTCAAATGGTGGCTTGACTAAAATTGCTTTTCGTTGACAGCTTTATTTACAGCACTGTGCAAATGCATTAGAAAAACCTTTTTCTGAATTTAATGATTCAATGAAAACAGAACATAAAATTGAATTACAATGGAGTTACTCTCTGAAATTAAATGCTGTGCTTCAAGAAAATGCAAAACCTGCAAGAACAGCGATTTCCCATCTCAGATGCAAGTTCTGCTCATCCCTCAGTCCATGCGGACGCATGACTCCACATATAGCACAGCAGATGCTCTAGGATGCCATGAAAACCATGACTTTATCTTCACACCAAACTTGTGAGGCAGGAGAGTGCGAGCCCTGTTTTAAACAAAGCTGGGCAGAGGTAGGAGGAGAGGTCTGAGATGCATTAAATAACTTGCCCAGAGTCATGCCCAGACTCTGCGTACTCCCCAGGATCTGTGCAGGGTCCCTGCACCCAAACACCAACCACAAGGTCAAGGTGCACAGACAGAGCCCAGCCACCGTCCTCCGGTGTGTCCATGCGCCAGAGTCCTCTTCCGTCCCACACAAAGGGCTGCTCTTCCTGATGTGGCAAAAAAGTAATTCCTACCCCATCCTACCCAATGTAGTCAGTTTAGTACTATCAGTAAAAGCCAGAATGTTACTCTTAACGATCGATATAATGGATTAGTTTGCCACTTTAAAGCTGTAGTCAAATGTACATTAGAGAACAAACTGAAGGCTCCTTTTTTCCCAACATAGAAGCCGAAGACCTAGTGTTTCCCCATCTCCGAATTCATTTCGTGTTGCTACAGTACTGAAGGGAAGGGAGTTGTTATTATGGCGAAAACCCTCTCTTTTACCACTAGAGGCGTATAAGCATGAAATATGGCACAAGCATAGGAAGCAACACATTGGCCCTCAGGGCCTACAGTTTGCCTGCAAAGACAGACGTTAAGGGAAAAGCTCGGGCACATCAGGCAGCGAAAGGCTGCGTTGAGGCCTTGTAAGATGTGAACTTAGCTCCACTCCCAGCCTTCAAGCCTTGAGACTTTTAAAAAAAACAAACAAAAAACCAACAAAACTTTAACCTTTTCAAAAGTAATCTTGCTGCAGTTGAACTAAGTCTTCTATTGCACAATGTTAGAGCCATATATAAAATGCAACATACAGCATCTACAACAGAAAGGCTTTATGAACAGGGGCTTCTGACAGCAGATGCAAGCGTCAGGGGAGCTGGTTGTATTTCACAATCCAGGGAGAGGGAAGCATGCTGATGGCGCACAGGGGGCTCTCGTAGCCCAAAAGTTTGAGTATTTCACATCGCTACATTGGTATGAACTTTCTATTAAATCTTTATTCACACCATCCAGATATCTTTTGGTATTGAGCAAACTCAGAAATGTTAATCATCTTCGAAAGCAACCATCTAGCATTAGAAAGATCATTATTTTCATTCTGGTATCGACTTCACGGCACTCCAGCCCTAAAATTTTGTATTTCTTTTTCACAGAGGTGGATTTATACACATAATTGAAGAACAGAAATCTACATTTAAGGAGATAGAAATGGTATCTCTGACATAACCACTAACAAGAATTAGAAGAAAATTCAGAAAAATAACCATGTCACCGATCATCCTGGTAAGTCTAACTTAGCAAACAGTAGCCAGAAACAAACCTAACACACAACAACTGGAGTCCTATGCTGGACAAGCATTTGAGAGGGGAAAAGGGAGGGATTAATTTTACAGTTCTGCAGAACCACAACAGAATTTCACTTGCAACTAGCACTGCCTTTGATTCAAAGAATATTAGCAAAATAGCTACTTGCTTTGAAAACTTGAGGGCAAACTCTCCTTAAAGCTGCATATGCCCAGAATATAACAACTTCAAAAGTTTCCTTTACTGTGAAACCTGAGCTAGAATCTCCCTCAAAACAAACACCTGCTTGGTAAGAATGTAAACACGGCAAAGCACAGTAAAACAATACACAAAAGATCTCCAGTATATGATGTACCACAAGCCATGAGATCTATTAGCACTATGGAAAAGACACAGCTGATTGTCATCACAAGTTGTCACAAACCGTAAAACAAGAGATGCACAAGCAACAGCATGTTCCTTCCCTCAGCTGACAACAATATCTAATCTTTGGTGAAAACATTACAATTTGTGGACATGCCAAAGGGCTGCAGGTGGTCTTGGGAAGCAGGAAAACCACAGTTACGTAGGATGAGAAGATTTCCCTTTCTAGATTTATATTTACCTTTGTTGTTGTGCAAAAACAAAAGACTGCAAATAGGTCCTACAGGATTAGGACACACATGTTTCAAGAGCTATTTGAATGCTCTAATGCACAGCCTAAGGCACAGCCTTCACTTCTCAGTTTCCTTCATCACACAGATGTCCATCTCCTGATTTTTATTAATTTCTTGAAGTTCTTTTACTGTTACTCTTCTGATCTTAAAATCCTCATATACAATAGCAGGCAATTAATTACCTTTTGCCTCTCTGGAAGGATCAAGGTCACTGAGTTCTTTGAAAATAGCAGCTTGGTACTCACTGGCAGTTGAAAAAGTTGTATGTTAGGAACTAAGATCAAAAATCCTTATGCTTACTGTTTTAATGTAGAGTTGAACTATCACAGCACTAGTGCATGCACTTCCACGTGCCCTATTATAAAAATGGACGTAGCAGAACTAGAAAAGACATAAAGACAGATACAACTGCTTCTGGAGGCAGAGACATTGAGTGTAGTAGGAGTCTCGAGCTTGGAAAAGGAATGACAGGGAGGAGGGAAGGATGTCACAGAGATCTGTAAAATCATGAATGGTGGGAAGGCGGCAAGGATGGAAAAGAAATGATCATTCACTGTTATTTACTGCTTCCTATAACAGAAAAGCAACGGGCATATAATGAAATTACTGGAGAGCAATTTTATAACAAAGGGAAGTACTTTTTCATAGAACATAATGAAATTATGGAGCTCATGGTCACAGGATGTTGTGGATGCCAGAAATACAAATGAGACCAAAAATGATTAAATAAATTCATGTTAGAAAAGTCTATCAAGAGCAATTAAAGAAGATAAGATGAATGACATACCAAGTTTGAAAGCCCTAAAACCACCAATTGCTGAAAGTGGAAAAAGATATAATAGGGGGAGGACCACTTTACGCTAGCCCTGGTTTTTGTTTTTATTGCTTCCACAAGTTTCTTCTACTGACCGCTGTCAGAGGCGACCCATAAAGAACTGCATGAGCATAAGGTCTGCTGGATACAGCCATTCTTACAAACTGACGTACTCTCTGGTGATGTACAAAATGGAACTGTAACCTCTGTAACTCTTGTAAAAGTGAGCTCTAGCTTCCAGTCAGTGCATTAGTTTGCACTGGAAATAGTGGAATTAACAACACTATTGAAAGACTTTGATAAAATTAACAACTACACTGGGTCAGATTAAAAAGCCACATCTGATACAAGAACCCTCAAACTGATATATCCAAGCTTCCTCTAAGGGATATATATATTCTCAAAAGGAAAATCCTCAATAAATTTTTTCTCATAAGTACAAAGGTACACAGTTTCCTACCCTGAGATACACAATAACCTCATATGACAACAGCAGTGTAGGAGTTATGGGACTGAATATTATTATCCTTACACATTTGTCACCTTCAATTTTATATTACGTGTATCTAAAAGGAAGATGTTACTACTTTTATACTAAATTGTACAGAGCATCTAATAGATAAAAATTTCTTTATAGGCAAATACATCTGTTGGGCTTAAATATCTTTATCAATAAGGAAAGGGGAACATATTCGAACCACCACAAAGAGCAGTAACTAAAAGCAGATCTCATCTAGTGATTACTGCAGAGCCGACTGCTCTTGAGAGGTAATTAACACTGCTTAAACTACAGGCTTTTATATATGACAATTATTACAGTTCAAAAGAGCTCTTATGTCAGTAAATGTTTACAGTCTTGCTTCTCTTATATTATTTGCATTCCACAAAAAATCAGAAATAGAAAGGAGAGATGACAGCAACAAACTGGATGCAAGATGCTAGTTAGAAATTCACTGTTTCTGCACTGATAACGAATTCTCAGTGAATCCTGCCACCTTCTGAAAACAGAATTAGCCCAGATAAGACTGTGGCCATCACAACATAAAATCCTGACATAGCATCTGTAAAGTGATAAACCAAAAGAGAAATAACTAAGTCAAAATAACCTGATCTGGTGGCCTTTACACTAAGCCTTTTGCAGTAACGCTACCAAAAGGAGGAAACAAAGAGAGTTTTCTCTCTCTTCTAAACTTTGACCACCACCTTACCCACCAGCAAGTCATAAAATGACAAAGCACGTCCCACCAAAAGACCTTTAGCGTATTACCAAATGAAGTAGTAGATTTGTTCATCACTGCAGAATTCAAGCTGCAAGGCTCATTCCTTTCAAAAAGTTTACTTTTAAAATACTAGAGAAATGGAATACTACTCTTGTGAACTTATGCTTGTTTTCAGCATTTCTGACAGAAATTTTTACAATTTTGTATTGTGTCTTGTGATATCTGGTACTTTTTAAGTCCCCAGCTCCTGGAATCATCAGAAAATTGCAAATTGTCCATTAACAGAAAAAGAACAAAAAAACTCTCACTACAACCCACAGAATCTCCCATGTCTCCCTCCCCCCTCCCAAAAGCTAAAAAAATAAAATTAGAATAAAAGCTTAACCCTAAAAGATAAACAATGACCTAAAATTGATTCTTGTTTTTGAAGACTCATATTTTTTAGACTCCCGTTTGGGGACAAGGTGTATTTGTTTCAAGAAAAATTTATAACTTTGTTTTCACTTAGTTTTTAATTGGTTTCTTGGTGTAAATTGAAGCATTTATTCTTATTCATCAGTATGATAGCCTTTATAAATGCATGATGTCCATAAGCCTTGTGTAATTAAAGAGAGGATGTAAAATAAACGTGTTAATAAAAAACAGCAACATCTGAAAACTCCCTCCCCTCCCTTCTGAAGAGCGTTTCTGCTTCCAGTGCTCAGTCTGTCCACTTGCCCTGCCTGCAGATGGAGTGGTTTAGCAGAGGAAAACAAGAGAGATCTACTGTGCAAATGCTAGATATATCCCCTCACCTACAGTAAAGCTTCTGTTGTATACTTGAATACATGAAAAGAAAGGTTAAAAAAAATACAACCAGTAATTACTATTACTAGAGTATTTCAAGTGTGGTCTGCAGGGAGCGCCACTTTTAAATCAGTAGATTTTGTCTGTGGGTTTTTTTTTTCCAAATACTGTCAAATAGTTATTGCACTGATGTTAGCAAAATTTGGAAGTAGTGAACCTGAAACGCTGGTCGAACACATAGATGGCATCTCTACCTACTTCTGGCAGAGAGACCTGAGAGACAATTCACCCCTCTGCATCATTCCTGGAAAACAACAACTCTTCCTGAGTCACTGCTCAATTCATCTTTTGTTGGGACAGCTGAAGCTTGTCCCAGATTAACAACAGTCTCTCTCAAGTTAGAAACACCTGACCACCCAAAAAAGGCAGGTTTTCTCTGGGAAGTGTTAACCACTCTGGACCATGCACCACCATTTTCTGGACCAGCTCCTTGAAACTAAAACCAAAGTGGATGTGGACAGAAGCCACTGGGAGGAAGAGAGAATGGGGCAACTTCCATATCACCCTACTCCTGAAGCAGCTTCTTTTAAGAAACTGCATTTTCCCTGTGAAGTAATTGGAGGATTAGATAATCTTAGGAACTTCCCATAAAGAAGTACCCTTGGTATATTTAAAGCACAGAAATCTGGAATATAGTTATGAAAGTGAGAATTCAACTATGACATGAAATCAAGAGAAATATAGAAAAACAATCTTCCGTTCATGATCACACATTCATTTTGACATGCATATGACATACATATCCTGAATATGCATAGGCAATATAATTTTACAAAGCCCAACACACCCATTTTAGTAGAAAAAAACAATCCTGTATGAAAAATCAAATGAACTTCCTATTCTATGCCAGTGGAAGCTTAGCCCTGAAATCTCTGTTTTTCTGATGTCTTCTTCCTACTTTTCAGATCTCTTTGTTAAAAAAGCATTGGTTATGTTTCAGCACAATTAACTATGGGAAATTAATGTAGTCAGGACAAAGTTCCTTAGTGGATCTGCTGACAGGCTCCAGTGGCAAAAAAAGGAGACTCATTATTCTGGTTTAGTTAAGCACAAAAGAAAATAAGGTAATTTGAGTTTAATGCCAAATGTTATCTTGAAAGTCTGCTACAGCTACAGAGTGTGACAAATGATGTTGGCTTGCCTACAAAAGGAAAAAAAGAATTGAACTAAATTTCAAGTAATTTTACAAAAGCCAAACTAGATCACTATTTCTTATTACTAGTTTGTTTTTGTAACGAGCAAATACAGTTATGCTATTTAATTACAATTCCACAAATGAAGACAAAAAGTTGTGTAAAGGTTTTGTGTGAACCAGCTTTCTGACAAAAGATCGTTTTTTGGACCTGGCCAAATTGATTGATTTAGGGCTAGCAAAATGAACAAAAAAAAAGGTCCAAGATATTAGTCAACATTCTTTGACAGATCCCAGTCAAATACTGGCTATAAACAGCCTCACATTTCTAACGCCCAAAACCTCACTCAGTATATCAAAAGTTGCTTTACCTTGAACTTCAGGGAATGATTAGGGGTACTGCTTTTATATTATTTAGACAGACTTTTTTCTTCCCTTTGACTGCAAGGAAAATAAAGCAGTCCCAGGGGAGGAATTTGTGATGTGTGGAGAAACTAGAAGTCTGGTTCATAATGTATTTTAAACCTATGTAAAAAATTTTGAGCTCTGTGGATCACCAGTCTAAAACATCACTTGCCAATTCACTACTGAAATGAGCATTCAGAAAGATACCTTTACAGTACTAACTGCACACCATGCACTCTGCAACTTAAGCAACTGTCAGATACCAGCTGATCTTCTACTGAACAGAATTTCTATTAACAGATAAAATAATTGTATTCAATATCCAGAGCTAAGTGACATTGTCAACCAGAGCTACGAAAAAGTAAAATAGAAAATAAGTTTTACTTACAGTTACTAGATGCTCCCATATAGTTCAACATGTACTGATCTGCTACCAGCATCCTTTAAGTTTGCTATATACATGTCCCAACAGCTTCATATTCTCCTTCTGTGTAGCATCTCCAACTCAAATGCTATGTTTAAACAGACACTTACTTAATTAGTCTAACGAGGAATGGTGCTTTGGGTGGGAGAAAAGAAGAGCCACCCCTACTCAACTGCCGGTAGATGTAACAGAAGAAACACCACATGTTGACCATATAAATGACTGCATTTTCTAATAAGCCAGGAAAAAATGAGAGGGATGGCTATACAGGAATTACAGCAGCGTGTGCATACAGTGCATTCTCTACTGAATTGATTCCAGCTTGCAAGACATTGATGTATTTTCTGACTGACTCTGCTCAGGAGACAAGCTTTTGAACAGTACTTTCAGCCCACAAGCCTTTAGGTATCAATCACATCGAGATTTAATCAGCTCAACTTTGGACCAGAACAGCCCCTCACTCTGCAAATCAACCCCTGGAAATATATTTATGTTGTTTTTTTCTCCTTAGCTGCCTGTATAAACACGAAAAGAAAAGGCTTAGAAAAATGTATGGCAAAGATCCACTCTCTGAAGACAAAATACTTAAGGCTGCTAACCTCCGACTCCCCGAAGGTGCATTGCAGCAATGGTAGAAATTGATTTAGTGAAAGGCTTCTATTAGTGAGAGCGCTGTTCTCATCGCAAAGTCCCTCCCCTTGCTATAATCAATAATTTAAGCAAAGCCAAAAATCATCTCAGCCAAAATGACCAGGGTAACTGACTGTCTCTTTCTTGCGGAGAAGAAGGAAAATTAAATTAAAGTCTGAATGGGAATGTATTCTAATTTAAAAATTAATTTGGCCAATCTGAGTTGTGCATTTTGGCTTTCATTTTGAGAAGGGGAGGAGGGATGGGCTCCTTTGTTCCTTTCTGAAAACTTCTCAGGTTCAGGAAAGAGCCAAAAATCCACTTCTAAAAAGTAAAAGAAGCCATAATCTTTGATTTAGAGTATTTTATCAGTTATGTGCAAACAAGAAATGTGTTCTACAGAGTTACAACTTTTACTTGAGTATTATGACAGTGCTACTATACCTATCTCCCAGTGCACTACAACTATCTCTTTGAGTTAATAACGGAAGAAGTGTTTCATATTTAAATTTAGCCCTGCAGAATCTCAATTGAAAAGCAATTAAAAACAAAATAATAGGAAAAATTAATTTAGTTAATATTAAATTATGTCTCTGTTTAGGAAAAAAATAATTTCATTAATAAACAGTTTCATGAATACTTCTGAGTGACTACTTCAAGGCTTTTGCTTGAAAATCATTTTAGGTAATAAATTAGTCCAGTGCATCAAAGCATGTCATACAAAATGATCAACATAACAAATGGTGGTTAAAAACAATCCCTGTAACACCACGCAATATAAAAATGGATAAAAATGCCCGAGAAACACTATGAGCAGGGAGCAAAAATATATGCTTCAGGTTGTCCTCCCTCTCTCTCCCCAAGGATTTCTCATCACTGAGGTATCATGGATAAATCTACTGTGCAAACCGAAGGACACGCACTGCTAGGCTTTAGAAATCCACATCTCAGACACTACAAGAAACCCACTTAATGTCATTATCTTGAGCTCTATGGCATCCAGATACTGGACATTTACAGCCTAATGCTGCATACCCAGGGGCTCCATACATCTCAAAATGAAGCAATTGAGCCTTAATGGCAAATATATGTGCTTTCATGGGATTCCTTAAAAAAGGCTTCATGTCCCTTAAGGCAGGGACAATGCATCCACTCTCAAGCAAGCACTGAGTTCAGAACAAGGTCTCTGCAGCATGCCAACTCTCATCACACAAGACCTCTCCTGGCCCACAGAGATGGCTCGGCACTGCCCTGCATCTGCCCACCTTCTCTTGATGCAGCAGCAACGAACTCAAGGCTGTCTGCAGCACCATTTAGTCCACGTCTTGACGGTACATGCTATAGGTTTCTGTGTGTTTAATACCACAGCTTGCAGTAGCACAGTTGCAACTCAAAAGGACCCACGACCTCAATTCAGCCAATCCCTCGTCGTTAATTAAAGATGAATTAAATTTTAATCAGCTAAAGCTGAATTGTGTGAGAGTTAAGCACAAAAGGAACCAGTGCACTGAGAGACTGGGGTCTAAAGGAGCTGCTAACTTGGGGAGGTTAAAAGAAATACCTACAGGTACAAATATACCAGGGCAGGAACTCAAGGGGAATTTAGGTCTGTGTCCCTCACGGCACAGACATCTTCTACCAGGGCCTGAATCCAACCCTGAGCTAGGATTTGACTTTCTTTTAGCAGTACTTCAGTATTAAATAACTTTCACCCAGAGCTCCCCTGTTTTTGCCTGCTTTAAGTTTTCAGAACTTCTGCGAAATAACGTCCCAGCCTCAAACATACACAAATTGCCCAATATTCACTTCTGCTGCTTTACTCTCAATCTTAGTCCATCCTACTTATTGTCGCTGTCTTTGTGCTAGACCCACTTGCCTAAGCTACTGACTACGAACACCCCTGCTTGCTTCCAGCTCCTGTTTATTCCAGCTTCCCCCCAGTTTGTGCCAAGTTCTCATTTATCTCCACAGCTGCAGTTACTCTCCTTTTGCTTCCCCCTCCACAGGGTCCCTTCTCTCAACAAGCCTCCAGGTCACACTCCCATCTTCCAACCCTTCCTACCTTCCTCCCCACAACGCTTCTTGTTCCCCCATCATCTTTCTCCTCTGCTGAGAGCTGCGGTGAGACAAGCTTACCACTGCTACTGGGGCCCAACGCTGGTATCGCTGCAGATGCTCAGAGAAACAACCACAGCGGCCCAGGCTTTGGGGTTTCACTCTGCAGGGGATTTAGCAGGCAGGAATCACTTCTGAGCAGGAAACTCCCCAAATTGTACCACCCATCCCTGGCATTGTACACCTAGGTGAATCGCTGCTACCCCAGGAACTGTGAGCTCCTCCAAAAGCTCAGGGGCCACTGTAAAGACCAGAGACTCATTCTGCTGAGCAGCAATACCATTTCTCTACCACACCTCCTGCAGCTGAGATATAGGAACACAGAAGACGACAAACAAACACCCAACCAGGCTGAAAAGAGCTCCGGAGCACAAAGAACCCACCTAGCAGAATATAGCCATGTTCTCAGCTTGCCTTAACGAACAGGGGGCCACAGGTTAAGAGTCCTCCCAAAGGTAACACTGGTTTTTCCTTCCCTTCCCCAGAGATTTCTATACCCATTTCAAAGCATCAATCAGGTGGATTGAAGTTTGGCCTGAGTTCTACGCAGCATTCAGAAGTGCTGAGGCAGAGGTTTACTGGATCAATTTTGGTTGTAATTTGTTATTACTTGCACAGCTTTATGAAATGGGTACTTTTTTTTTTTTAAAGGAGGGGCAGTTGATCTGGTTTTCATTGATGGTGGCTTTTCTTCTGTGCAACTTCCTGCCTTACCATCCCTCTGAAAGAGCTATCACGATCCTGACTTTTCCCCTTTACCTTCTCTGGTTTCTCTTCCGTGGTTTGTTTTCCCTTCCTCTTTCCCTGGTCATGTGTCTGACTGGACCTGAACTCTTTCCATGGTCTCAGGAGAGACCTGTGAAGACATACAATCCTAGGCACAGAAGAGCTTTTTCAGCAACATACATTCAATCTCAGAGAGGACGTGCAGGATCCAGAATTACACTTCTCCACCTCTGAAACAACAGAAGCTTGAAAGCTTCCAAAAATATTTTGTCAAGTTAATTACCAGACATGATTAAGCTATTCACCACTCCAGAAACTCGAGTTTTCCCTACAGATGCTCAGAAGAGTCTTCCACTTTGCTACAACACACAATGAGCCCTGTATAAAAAGCACATCCTAACATCTCTTAACATTACACATCAATGTAAACTGCATTACGGAATTAGGGAAAACTTGCGGTGCTCCGAAGGCCTTGTGAACTACTCTATAGCTTCCACCCAGGCAGTAGTACGACACTGGCATTCACTTCCCTGCATTGTCTCGCCACAAACTCTATTCCCCATTGTCATCTTTCACTTTCCCCTGCTGGTATTCCAGATGTTCCAGCAACCAGGCCTGCAGGCATTTGTTCACCCCACACTATACATTTTACTGAGTAGAAAATACTCATTTTTAAAACACTCAACATCATAGCACTGCACTTACACAAAACAGCACTCTGATTTTGTCCAGATTAGGAATTATGTGCTTTACTACGCTAGCAAAGAAAGTATCTCTGAAAAGACAAGCACCAAACAAGAAATGAAGTATCAAGGGCAAAACAGCTTGTTAAACTAGCCCATCAAGTGGCCAGAAGTTCAGCTGGAATAACATCAAAATTAATGAAGCTATGTCAGTTAGGACAGGGCCACATTTGACACTGCTTTAGCTAAAGCACTGAGCTAGGCACAGCAATGCTTTGGTAGTCAAAGCACAGCCACTAGAAGGCAACTGTCTTTGAACTCAATCTCCCCCAGCCCCGGAGCGCCCAGGGAGAGATGTCATGCTGGGAGTGAGCTGTGTTTGGAAAGAATATGACAAACCATCCTAGACCCTTTAGGCACAATATAGCAGAGATTAACCAAGGAGCGTGGGGTGGGTTGAGCCTGGCTGGATGCCAGATGCCCACCAAAGCCACTCTATCACTCCCCTCCTCAGCCAGACAGGGGAGAGAAAATACAATAAGAGACTCATGGGTCGAGATAAGGACAGGGAGAGATCACTCACCAACTACCGTCACGGGCAAAACAGACTCGACATGGGAAAATTAGTTTAATTTATTACCAATCAAATCAGAGTAAGGTAATAAGAAATAAAACCAAATCTTAAAAACACCTACCCCCACCCCTCCCTTCTTCTCGGGCTCAACTTCACTCCCGATTTTCTCTACCTCCCCCACCAAAGCGGCGCAGGGGAACGGGGAGTGGGTGTTGCGGTCAGTTCATCGCACGTTGTCTCTGCCGCTCCTTCCTCCTCAGGGGGAGGACTCCTCACACTCTTCCCCTGCTCCAGTGTGGGGTCCCTCCCACGGGAGACAGTCCTCCACGAACTGCTCCAGCGTGGGTCCCTTCCATGGGGTGCAGTCCTTCAGGAAGAGACTGCTCCAGCGTGTGTCCCCCACGGGGTCACAAGTCCTGCCAGCAAACCTGCTCCAGTGTGGGCTTCCCATGGGGTCACAGCCTCCTTCAGGTGCATCTATCTGCTCCGGCATGGGGTCCTCCACGGGCTGCAGGTGGATATCTGCTCCACCGTGGACCTCCATGGGCTGCAGGGCCACAGCCTGCCTCACCGGGGTCTTCACCAGGGGCTGCAGGGGAATCTCTGCTCCGGCACCTGGAGCACCTCCTCCCCCTCCTTCTTCACCAACCCTGATGTCTGCAGAGTTGTTTCTCTCACAAATTCTCACTCCTCTCTCTGGCTGCAGTCGCTGTTGCGCAGCAACTTTTTCCCCTTCTTAAATGTTATCCCAGAGGCGCTACCACCACCGCTGATGGGCTCGGCCTTGGCCAGCGGCAGGTCCGCCTTGGAGCTGGCTGGCATTGGCTCTGTCGGACACAGGGGAAGCTTCTAGCAGCTTCTCACAGAAGCCACCCCTGTAGCCTCCCCACTACCAAGACCTTGCCACACAAACCCAATACAGAGTGATTTTTAAAACAAAGCCAAATTTCTTTCTGCACTGCAGGGTAGATGTTGCAGGCTCTATCCAGCTGGTTAATTCATTTGTGAGTGTTACTTGATGTCCATCCCGCTTAGCCTGCAGTTCCTCCTCCAGAATACAAGCCCTAGTTCTTGCCTCCTGTCTGCTGCCTGTCCTGGACACCACCAGGCTCCTCAAGGGACATCAGGCAGGCAGTTGAATCAAGCCCTCCCTAAGGAGGAAAATGAATGGCTCTGATGAAATAAAGAATCTTTCTTTATCTTTCTGGTAAACAGCAAGTATGAAACTGCAACTGTCACCATACAACACGTCCTGGAAAGCCTCTTCTATAGGTAATTCTGGTAATCGCAAGCACATTAGAGCACACTAATCACTATTGTATAAAAGATCCATCCTCCCATTCCTGAGTTTAAGCACGTTAATTCACTTTTACATACCTATTTTTATTAACTATCCCAATTCAAAAGTGTGCTGATCACCCTTCTTTACCATGGAAACTTTGAGTTTCAAGTCAGAACTTATCCAAGCATTCAAGATACGGATTTAGGTAGCTCCACTGAGAACCACAGGATAAAACCAACCTGACTGCCCAAACGCAGCACGTGGCCTCCCTGTACAACTGATAGCAGCAGCGTGTACTCAAGAGAGTCATCTTTCAAGTTCAATTTACTATCAAGTTCAATTTATTTTATGGCCTTCTACCAGTAGACCCTGATTGCTGATCATTACTGTGAACATTGTGTAACTGTGTGGCCTTTTAGGTTTTATTTCTTTTAAACTGGCTTAGTTTTTCTTCCCTAAAATCCTCTTATAGGGTAGCTAAAAGGAAGATAAACATGCAGTTAGTTACTCCACATACAGAATGTTACCTACACAAACACTGGGGATATACAGCAATAGTCACCCTTCCCTATTTTGTAAGCAGTCAGCAAATGGTCAAGTCTGAGACTATAAAACATGCACCGTTTTTGATACGTGGTTAATCAGTAACATGCAGGATTAAAAAAAACAGCTCAATATTAAAAGTTGACAGGCCGTTAGGATGCATAGCGGCTGTGAACTAGAGCCTCTTATTCCCAAAAATCTGAAAATTGGATGTTTACCTAGAACCCTACAACCATACAGATGATAATATATTCTTCCTCTAGTATTACGGGACTTGTGTTTATCCACAGTGTAATTTAATGTATTTCTACTACCATAAATCTTTTTCCACACTCAGGAACACAGAAAACATGTTCTGTAGTGAATAACATACTTGTTGTCTATATCAGATAGGTACTGCAAAGGAAAAATGATGCTTTTAAGGGGACATCCATTTTAATTTTGTCAAAGATGCTGGTTAAAATCAGAGGCAGAAGTTGACCATTGGTATAAATCTTTCTGACTAGTTCATGATCTGCTGTAATTTTTATTGTATTAGAGGGCTATTCTATCCAGACATACTCTTATTTCAGAATACCAGGCTCTATTTACAAGAGTGACACTTCTGATCCCCAAGGGCCAGCCTCATCGCTGTCATTTCTGCACTGGGTTGAACTTGTTTATTCGTAACCAGCTATTAAACTGCCCTCCCGGATTTGCTCAGAGACCAGCAGCAGACAGGCATTTGCTATATGGCAGGCACATACAGCAGCGGCACTCCCTTAAACAGAAGATGCTTGTACTTTTGATACCCCCTTTCAATGACATTTTCAACCAGGGAGAAACAAGGCGTTGTGCAAGCCAAAGGCTGAGAAGCTGGGGAGCCAGAGGAGGCTGCTGCCTCTGCGCAGTCTCCCACAGCTCTGAAGAGAGCAAGGAGGGCGACTGTCCCAGAGCAAGAAAACCTGAGGCTCTCTAGCACCAAGTGTCCCACATCTCAGGGACCTTCTTAATTACGGGGCTATGCCCTGATCTGGAGGGACGGTTCAAATTAAGATAAAGCTAGAAGCAAAAGAAAATTCCAGTATTTTTCCTGACTTTGAGGCAAACAGAATTCCTCTTTTTTCCCCAGAGAATTCTCATTCCTAGTTCATTAGAGATTATTACATAGAGAGCTGCACTTTACTAAGGAGGGATAACTTTCCACTGAAACTAATTTTCAGGTGACAGGAAGTTTAAGAAACGTGTCTGCCTTCTACAGATGTTCTGGTGAGCTTCTTCAAAATAAGAAAAAAAAGCCACAAACAGAAAACAGCACTAGCATCACCCTCATCCTCCCCTAGGTTTGGGCTCTGGGGTGTCCACTTGACTCCTGCTGTTCACAACACACTGATTGATAAATGAAGGTGGAACTGGTAAATACATAGAGACAGAGAAAAAGAATAGATAGAGGGTGTAATAACACAAGATGCTTTGTGATCCTTTGAAAACCACACTATGGAAATTTTCTGGAGAGAGGGAGAGGAAGCAATCACTGTGATTTAAATCAGCTCCCTGCCATCTGAAGTTTTAATGACATCTGGAGCTGGTGTTTGGTAACCCACAACATGCCCTCTGAAAGCTAAAAGTCTTTATAAAAAAAAAAAAATCTCTGAAATTTGAAGTCACTGAAGTTCTTGTCAGGAAGCCGATATAGATAATTTCTTTAGAGAAGAAAGAAGAGTTTCCTCAAAACACAATTCTTGTACTGTACTGTGCTTGTGGTGTTTGTGCACCCGTTATTAATGGACTATTACATTTCTTCAGCAACATTACTAATCAACATTAACATTTGTTTAATATCCAGCCAGTTGTTTTGCATCTTTAAATTGGGTTGTCTTATTTTTGCCTCCTCATTCAGAAAAAGAGTCAAGTATCTTGAAAAAACCTTTTCATTAGACCACAAATAGAAGTATCCTGCCCTAAGGAGAGTTCAGGATGATTTTGTCTAAACAGTGATGCATCCCCAGTGCAAACAATTAAGCTTAAGGGTAAGTTTTTCAGGGCCTTTGAATTACATACCTGCAAAACAAAACACGTGAAAAACAAAACAAAAGAACCAAACACAAAACCACATTAAGTTTTCCGGGATTTGAATAACAAATTGTGTTAACAGATGGAAAAAAGACAAAACAATTCAGAAACCCTGGAAGTAGTATATTGTCATTTTCAACAGTGTCCTCCCAGTATAACAGTATTTCTATCATATTCCTATGTATACTAAAGTGCTAAATATAATCTCTGGATCGAACATTAATAATTCTCCAGGTATCTCCCAGATTACACTCTTTAATGGATTAACTGTTCTCAAAACTATATCTTTTTTCCCCCCTCCCAGAAGCCATATGACTAAAACTGTCTACTTTTGCAGATTTTTCTCTCCGATGCTTTTCTCCCTTTGGTCCCTAACATTTATCACTGGAGAATAAACACAAGGGTTGGAGAGCACTGAGCCGCGAAGACCCCACGCGGTGCTCTCCTCCCACCCATGTGCAGTGGCAGTGAGGAGCCCTGGCCATGCCCAAAATCTCGGACCTCCAGGATGGGCACCACCACCACGGCTCACTGCACGACTCCCCAGTTGGGGGGCTTCCCTTCCTCCATACTGGCACATAGGGACAACGAGGAATGAGAGATTACACTGAAAAGACTGGAAAGATCTACCGCAGTGGAAAGCACCACGTGCCTCTGGAGCAGATGGCCCGCGCAGGTTGGGGCAACACCTCCGCTGAAGCGGTTTAAAACCACATCAGACAATCACAAGAGAGCTGAGAGACCACCTCCATGCTTTCTGAGGTTTCTTCTTGCCTACTCCTAAATGTGGGCTCTCATATCTACTCCGTGGCCTCAGAGGGGCTAGGTACAGCCCCCTGGGAATCTCTGGGGTTTTCGGTCAACCGCCACTGACATACACACATTGGATGTATTTTGTGCTTGTGGGAAACGACTTCTCCGTCCCCCGCATGGCAGAAGGGTGCAAGGGGTTTCAGGAAGCAGCAAGTGTTACTTGATTTCCTTCAGTACTTCCAACTCCACCCACTGCTGTAGGACCCTCGTTATTTGGCAAGTAAGGTAACTCCCATAGCTTGACCTGGCACGGTGAAAGGTGAATGCTTGTCGGTCAGCACCACAGTAACTCAAGCACCTCCAGGGAAGGAGATGGAAAAGGCACAGGTGTTTACAGTGCAAAACATTGAACCGTTCTGGACCTTGCCTCAAAAAAGAAAGTTCAGTTCACTTCCTCAACTTTTATTTCACCTCTTATTTTATTACCCTTCAAACATCCTTGGAGATATATGAACTTGCCTAGGGATGGCACATTACTCAAATATAAAAGGCTGGAGCCCCTGAGAACAACTAGAAAATCTGCCCCCAAACGAGTAAGTCTAAAGATATTTGCACCAGTTGTGATTTCTGCCCTTTTTTTTTTTTTTTTTTTTTAAACACCAGCAGCATTGCTTTTTGCACCCCCCTTTTCAGCCTCCCAGAAGCAGCTGCAGAGGAGCCTGAGAAACTGGCCTGTTTTATCGTGTCCAAAAGCCGTCCTGGCACCCACGGCAACTCGACATTTTATTTCTTAGCTTTCTTCTGTGGTATCAATTGACAGTCCATTTTGGAAAGAAACTAGAAACACTTAATGAAACAATTTTATCAGAGTGAAGGTAAATTCAAGATAGCCAATAATCCTAAAAGACGGATGTCTGTAAGTTGCAAGTTGCAATAGTTGGATGCTTTTAGAGTCCATAAATACTTACATATACAGGTATCTTAAAATTTGCGATCCAATCCAGTATGACAGGTCCTATGTCCTACTCGGCGCTCTCTGACAACAACCATGGGGATGAGAAAGAAACATCTCTACCACTTTGATCTTGAAAGGCACTTTTGAGGTTTTCTAGGGCTTTCTGTTTATTTTTAACTCTTTTCTTATAGAGACTGAAGTCAGGTATCTGGCCATCTGCTTTTCTTTAACTGTCTGTTCATAATACATTGGTTGCTAGTATGGTGAAGGTAGCGTAGAAGTTAAAAAAGCCCTTTATTCTGCTTTAGAAGAGTGGTGAGCTCTGAGGGCTTTATTAATTGATTTTTTTTTTTTTTTTTTTAAAAAAATGAGGAAACCCCCATACTCAGCAGCGGAAAGTTCCCCTTTATTTCTGTAGTGCAAACAAACCACAGCTCAGCTAACACTTGGTTACTTAAATAAGCAAACTTGCCAATACCTCAAAACAGCTTAGAAAATCTCCCGAGTGCTGAAAGAGCTCATACACCGGCAATACACATGTGGGAAGAAAATTTTAAACACATAATTTAAAAAGAAACAAAATTTATGCTAGCTCTTAGCGTCTTAGGCCACCCTTATTTAATTAGGCTGCTTGGAATTACTCTAATTTAGTTTTCAGTGAATATAAATTTTCTACCCGCAGTTTCTCATCGCCAAACCTGGGGCAAGTACAAAGACAGAAGGAGCCAACAAGCTCAGCATTAAATTACCTTACTACCTCCTATCGATAGTTTCGTCAGAAAATGTTATCAGTGATGTCACACATATTATATCAAGTATCCTGAGAAATAATATTAACTCAAACTGCAATTTTAGTAAACGGAAAACATTTTCATTTTGCATGTGAAGAGGAGACTTCATGAAAATATTCTCTCGTAACAGCAAAGGTTTGTTACATATCAAAAAGAAGATCAGAAGATCCATTATATGTCACATAGTGGGGATTTCTGCTTGCGATTTTAAAAAACCCTACACATCAAAATAGAAATCACTATTGTCATAATCATGCACAACTAACATGTAATGCAGCTGTGGATTTGGACCATGGTGGCCTCCAAACAGTATATGCTGTAAAAATGAAATCCTTAAAACACAAACAACATATGGCAAACTTCTTTAGCCCCATGTCACCCTCGAGAATCGGATCACCTCCCCTCATCTTGACAAAGTTGTACCTTTACATACTGGCTTGGATATAAAAAAAGTGACAAAGTCCATTAACTAGAGTAAATGGGATCTCTGGAGTTTTAAAAATAATAGAGATGCATTGTAAATCACAACAGAGCCAGTGCAGAAGTCATCATTACTGTTCAAATAATTAGTGAGGCCAGGCTTCCAAATTATGAAATGCCATGGTTTCAGCTTCTGAGTTACGGTATGGAACTGCTGCACAAAGAAAACACAGAACTTAAATGACCCAAGGTTTGGGAGGACTTATTTTTTTAAATAAAAGAATATCATCGTATGACTGGGGGCAGAAGGGGGACACTCACAAAGATTTGAATTAGAAAAGTGAAAATTTTTGCTGAACCTAAAAATCATTGCTCAGAAAAGTTTGTTTGTTGTGTGTAGGCAGCTATCAGTAGTTCAGCATCTCCAGACAATCATGTACCCATTGATTAGTGAAGAGCAATTATTTCTAAACTAACAAAAAGTGCAATTAGCATATTTTTAGGACCCTGTCTATAGCATTTGCTGGTGCCTTTCCTAAAGCAGCAGTAAAGCCGCTAGGACCCAGTGGGAGGCTGCCAAGCGTTCCCAAGGAGGCAAGGAGCTGTGTGCAAGCCCAGTGCTTGTGTTTCGATGCAATCCACTTCCCCACCGAAAGCACCACTAAATCGCCTCTCTCCTTCCAGCCGCCAGCTGAGAGGAGTTAAGCAACGCATTTCTAAAATGGTGGCTGCGAGCAGACTTTACTTGCGTACCTGTTTCGTCTGGCGAGCTCGGCGAGGCACTGTCCTGGGACAGCGTAGTCCAGCTGGAGTCCTCATCGCTTGGGGCCAGGTTTTGAATCCTATGGAGGGCGCAGTCTGTTTTGGCCCCAGTTTTTGGGTGGTCTTTCTTAGTCTCGGGGCTTGACGACACTGTGGCAACTTGCCCATCCTCTGGGCTTGACAGCTTGTTTTGTTTCCGGGGCAGGACTTCCCCATTGACAATAATGGTAGAAGCCTGGCTGTTGCTTTGCGCAGATTTATCTTCCATCGCAACAAAACTCTGCTCTAGCTCTCTAGCAGATGTCTCTAGATCCTCATAGTAATTCAGGAAGCTCTTGGTCCTCCTTGGCTGCGAGGGTAATATTTCACAGCCAGAGGAATCCTGCGGGATCGGCTCTTTGCCTTCAAACTTCTCAGAAGTTACGTTTATGCTCGCAGTGGTACTGAGATTTTTGTTGGGATCCTGCTGTCCCTGCTCGGCGGCTTTCCTGAGCTGGTTTTCTCCATTCTTCACCAGCTTTATGTTGGCAGAGCTGTTCCCCAGAAGGGGCTGCGCTGCTGGATCGGAAAGACCCATGGCTGTCTGAATGTTAGTCAGCGCATATTTTTTCCTGCATTTCGGAGGAGTGCTGTTCTTAGTCTCTGTGTGCCTAATTTCCGCATTCAGAAGTTCGTTATGAGAGGAGCGCAGGTTAAGGGTGTTCGGTGGGGTGGCAGGGTTGTTGCGGTTCACAACGTCCGTCGTACTGCTGCTTGCCATAAACACTGCCAACGCGTCCACGCCGGAATCGACTAGAAAAGCAAAAGAAACAGTCATGAAACACATCCATTACATACACTATTTTGCTAGGACTTCTGGTAAAGGATGCGGCACTTTACATAATTGTTTTATAGTAGGAAAATTACCACAACCTAAGTAGGTAAGAGAATAGGCAAAAGCTTAGCTTATTAAATAAGGAAAAACAGAGGCAGAAACATATAATAGATTATCACGAAGCTGAGAAAAAGCAGAAAGCTTGACCTTATACAAGGTAGTTCTAAGGCACTTTTTTCATGTCTGATTCTGCTGCAGGCAGGCTTGGGGTCAGGAGAGATGCCCTTTGCAAATGCCTGGGAGTCCAGAAGTCATCCTTACCATCATTTCATTTTAGTATTTCACCTGTATCTCCGACGAGGAGGCCAGTCAGCTGTTGCCTCTTAACACCTGCATTTTCTCTGCTCTTTGTCTGTCTTTTCTCCCCGCCCTCCCCCCTTTTTTTTTTTGGAAGGGGGAAGTAGAGGGTCAGAAAGCAGGGAATACAAAAAGTATAGTATTTCACAATATTGTATTTTATTTCGGGGGGTGGGGGCAGAAATCCTTTGACAAAATATCCTGCTCTAAATTCAATCAACGTTAAAAGGGCTGCTCCAGAGATGAAGATGGCTCACTGTTTCTACAGCTCACAAAGTTCAAACTTAAGGATAAAAGGTACATCCTAGGGCAGAGTGCACATATTCCACAGTTAAATAAAATCATTCTTTTGTCTACTTGTTTCTGATTTTTATTAGCCAGGGGCACAGCTCACATTTTGAAAAATACTAAGTTTCTTGAGGGAACAGATTTTTAGACTGAAAAAAATAATCAAAAGTTTATTTTCTAAAAAACTATCATTTGTTCCTCTAATGCCTATTTATGGCTCTCACTAATCTGCACAAATACTCCACCTCAATTTACATACTGTAGTAGTCACTGTTGTTTGACACCTGGGAACCAAATTAGAGGCCAATTAATAAATCACTCCCACCTGCCACAGGCATGAAACAGCCTTTCTGTTGTTCCTAATCTCAGATATCACCAACTGCGTATCTTGCACATAAAACTGTATCTGGGGCTTATCCAGGAATGAAAAGCTATAATTTGAGCTAGCTGATGACAGATCATTCCAGCTGAGTTGTGCTGCATCCTTGTATATTTGATATATGACAGAAATGACTGCTGTACAGATCTACACGAGATTAAATATATGGGTTTTAAAAGAACATATACATAACCACAGAGTGAAAAGGAGCACTTCACAACATTACCTAAACGCACGCACAGTTGCTAGTGTTCCCTTCTCTTTGATGTGCTGTCAAAGCTGCACACTTCCAACCACCACTCCAGTTCATTTAAAATCAAGCAGACCAAGTACGCTCTTTGTTCCCTGAATCACCCACCTAGAACAACTTCTAAAACTGTTCAAAACAGAATTTAAACTAAATTTTACAAATTTTCATGTCTGCCATTTCCTCAAGCACCAGTCTAGACTAACTGCAAATTCTTCAGAAGACAGATCACCCCACGCACGCTGTGCAAAAGCCATCAGCTTAAGTAACAGCTAACAAACATCCTATAGACAATTTCAGCTTTAGCCACAAAAGACTTCTAAAATACAACCATCACATAATTTAAAGGAACTTTGTAAATGTACTTCTCAAATACATCAATAAATGTTGCTTTCTGCATCTTGCCTAAAAACAACGAAGTGTAATGCAAGCAAGGTCACATCTGATTCAATATAATGTTACCAAAGCACATGTTTTAATCTAAAAACACTAAAACACTAAAAACAGTTTAAGGACTGGCTGCTTTATATTTTTTCTGAATCAGTTAAAAGTCTGACAATCTGGAAGTCACATAAAAAATAAATTAATAGGGCAGGATAATTTTGACTCACTGCCTGAACTTTAGAATTTATGGAATTGCACAGTATCTATGGATTTCACTAGCTTATATTTTAATTTATGCTTCAGCAAATTAAAACAAGCCTTTTTTTTCATCAATAAATACAAATGCCACAATCTGGAACAAGACTGAAATTTATTCCTGTTCTTTGTTACATGTGAGCTGCTTCATGCAATGTTTGCTACTACTTTTACCACTGAACAAATTTCTTAAAAAATAATCTTCCTAGATAAAGCTTAAGTATCTGCCTGCCAGATTTTCTTTAGCCAGTCTCCTGCCCTTAGCATTTCACTTATCAAAAATATTGTAAGAATAAGCACATAGAAACATTAAAACAAAATTTATTATGTTTTACTAATCTGCTTGATCAAGCTCCCCCATGGATTTATGATGAACATTGGCACATTGATCAATGACTGAGCCAAAGACTCCAGAAGTCTTTATGACCCAAGCAGTGTTTGTAAGTTGGGTGCTAAGTTGGGTTGGTGTACGATCGTAAGCAGAAGAATGTCAAAATGAACCTTTCACTGGACACCACGTCCCCTCCTGACCCCCTTTCAAATGATCCATTGATCAAATCAATGAATGTGCAAACAGTACCATGAGGCACGCACAGAGAAGAGCGGGCTGTCCTCTCAAAGGGCAGGCGCCTGCTCGCTGGCTGTCACCCTGCACTCCCAGCCAGGCTCTGGGATACGTGCAGCCAGCATCCCTCCGCTCTCGGAAACAGATGTAAAGGTGGGAAAAAGGGAAGCAACAAAAGAGGCAAAAAGAGAATAAGAAATACAGATGGGAAGGGACAGGTCTTGCGTCTCAAGGGCAGAAGTTGCTACCAGACCAGGACTAAGTAAAGCGCTGGAAAACGTCTGAATGCAAGGAAATGCTTAAATGCACTAAAAAAAAATCCCTAGACTGTGTCGTAGAACGGCATAAGGAAGAAGAGAGAGAGCCTATCCCTCCTTCTTTATACAGGACACAGTGATGCTCGAAACACATCACTTTTCCCAGAGGAAGCACATCCCAACTTTCTAATTTAAAACTTCAAGGAAATGCAGTTTCTTCCTGTGCCTGTAATTTCAAGACTGACACTCCAATCACTGACTTCCCGTATCTCTTATTTTGTCTCTCCCACTGACCCTGCCTCCCTCGCCACAGGGGTACCTAACGCACACTGGTGCTGCGCCCCTCACCAGCTAACCAAAACTACGTGCCAGGGGTCCTGCACCCAGGCACCGCGCCGCAGGCAGTCCCTGTCCCCCCTGCTCGGGCAGCTCCTCGCGCTGCTGAGCCACTGGCAAGGACGACGCTACTGGCACAGGGCACCCTTTTTTCAGCTGCCTTCTGCTGAAAAGCAAACACACATAGACAAGCAGACAAGGAATCGCTGAGTTGATATGTATATCTCCGCTAAAGCAAGTGAATAGTGGTAAGTTATAAGCAAGTAAAAATAGGGTATTACAATGAAAAATATTGGACTCTGGTGAAAAACTAAGAATTATTAGGACACTATCATTACTGGGAATAATAATATATCATTAAAATGTTGGTGCTTAAAGACAGCACTTTAGGTAGGTAGAAGATCTGTCATAACAATTCATTAATGATTTTAGTTTGCTTACTTTTTAAAACAAATCACAGTCTCAACTGCATACTTAAAACATCTAGAAACGTATCTACAGATATAGATTAAATATACTTTCACCACTATAATGTGTTTAACACAAAGTAGTCCCAATTTTCTAAGCATCATAATAATACAGATAACACTATTACTTGAATGGCTTTTATTGATGTTTTTCAGTCTTGTCATAAACCTTACAGAGCTAGAAGGAGGAGAGAGAAAATGCCATTGCAAATGAGAACAGTGCATGAACGATTTGTCTTTACCTCTAATAAAACTTTTTTGCATTGTATTGTCTATAGGAATAGTTTTTAAAACGCTGAATAGAGAGTTTATTCAAAAAGGCACTGTTAAAAAGAAAAGAAAGTGCTTGCTCTTTTTCACGTATAAGTGCAAAATGAAAGCGAAATACGGGCCTGGGAAGAAGAAGGAGGAAAAGAAGAGGAAAGTTTCACATATTTGCATAGCAGAATCTTTTAAAGGGCATCTGACCTGGAAGTACTTCTGACATGGCTCACGGGGCGTCAGCAATGCATCAGGAAATAGATTATAATTTGAAATCTGAAAAGAGGGATCATTTAAGAATTAAAACCAAAGGAAAACACAAAATAAAAATACCACATTTCAGAAGTTCCTGAGAGACATTAAGCATTCTAAACAAAACCCAGAACGTAACAGTGAGGATCTTTTGAGCTTTCAGTGATATTTGACAGTCATTAAAGTACGGGAGAGGCTAGTCTACAGCAATGAGAACAAGTAACTAAAAATAACTATGACATATTTCTTAATGTATGCTTTACTAGGAGCACAAGTTCAACAATATTCTCCAGTTTTAATCAACATGTAGCAAAAACTTCATGACATTAGAAAATCTGGGTTTTTCCCCAATTACCCAACTACAGCTTACCCAGGAAACTACAGCAGCGTTGGTAAAAATAAACACAGCAGTAACGCATGTTCACATGAGAATTTGCAGAATGAGATTCAGCATATGAAACTAAGAAGCATAGTCCGCAGGGTTGATCCCACAGAAGGGAATCATAAAAAGCAAGCTAGGCAGCAAGCTTCTGTTCGGGACCCTTTCCTGGCTATCTTCTCATAAGTAAACCATTTTGCCTTAAAGTCTCTGGTTTGGGTGTGAATGGCCCATACACTGGGAGCCAAGGTATTTCTATGCACTTATGACTATTTCTACCATTGTGTCCAGGAAACATAGGAAAGAAAGCATACAAACATTTTCACACAGCAGATTTCCTTTCTGCAAAGACATCTGCTGAGTACAAAGTGTTTCATGACAAACTCAGGCCGTGGGGCTACAGCCTCAGGTCCTGTACACTTTGGGTCTAGTTAAAGCCTAAGCAGGTGGAGAGAACACCTCTGTTATACAATGATTGCAACTCAACACTAGCTAACTCCCTCCACTTCAAAGGGTGAATCCCAGTGTTAAAACATTAATTCTTAATTAAGTATCCTAACACACCGCCTTCTTAACATCTGCATTCTTCAACTAGGACCAGCTAAATGGTAATAGTTAAACAGCTGTCAGCCGAAAGCATCCTAATGAAGTCTACATCTACATTAATGTAGCTGAAATGAGAATCGGGACTAGAAGGTTTCACGTCAAGTGTCCTTGCGCTCCTTTTTGCCTACATATCTACACAAATGCCAGGGGATGTTAAACACTTTCAGAGGGGAAAAGGAAGAGGGACAAACACTTGAATGAAGTGCTGTGATAGATCAGAGCAATCAATGATGTTCCTACAGCCAATGGTTTTCTTCTCACTGCTCCTCCAGCAATGGCATCTCTGCTGGACTAAGAACTTGGACGCTGAAGAGAGAAAGCTCAGCAAAGCCAGGAAAACAAATTCTGATGGTGGGCAGAGCAGTTTTGGGAACGCAAGAGCAGGAAAGGAGTAGGGTACAAGGAGCTTGCATGTGCGCTCTCAAACCTGTCTGCAGACTCCTCCACACAAACCTCAGAGATGCTGAGGATGGGAAGGACCTCTCGAGATCTTTTAGCCCAACCCCCCTGCCAAAGCAGGGAATCACTGCTGCCTTCTCCACACCGCCCTGGCTCTGTCCTTGCATCACAACAAAATCACCTCTTCAACCTGCTTGCTAAATGCAGCTTCTCTCATTTCCAGCTACTTCTGCTTCATCTAGTCATACTGAAATCACCATCCAGTAACCAGCTTTCTGTCCTGGCTCCTCTTCCCCAAGAGGCACCCTGCCAGCCCCTGCTGCCACAATAATTACATTTTTCCTTTTAGAGCTAAACATGTTGCCAACTGACTGCAACAGCCTAGCAGCAGTGCTGTCTCTGTTCTAGTGATGCTCTTATTAATGGAAATCCATAATGCTGATCTGTCTTTAAATAACTTTATTAAGGAAAAAACAACTTCAGATCCTGCAATGAGTTCTGGCACTCAAGGGGAGTACGTCTCCCCATTTCCCATTTTTTCCCTCCCCCTTCCCACACAGCCAGTCAAATTCCTTATTCAGCAAAAATTTGGGAACAGGATGCCTCTCGGAATCAGATTCTAACAGCTACAAAGGAAAAAGAAAAAAATAAAAATAATAATTAAAAAAATAAACAGGTTAAAGCATTGCTCCTTTACTTATAATTTTATTAAGATAGATGCACCTAGGTAATCAGTGTATATTTGACTATCTGATTGAAACTCCATGTTGCAGATGATTTAGGTCATTCTCTTGCTACTAGAGTATTCTTAAATCAAGTGATCACTTGGAGAAACAAAGAGCAATTGTTTCATTTACATAAGGCATAACCATGACATGCAAGCACGACTAATCCTGCATTTAGTAAAGGAAAAAACAAGACGGCATACTAAGTCTTTTCCAAATTCAATTTTGTCCCTTTAATTAGATTTTCCCCCCGTGCAGAATGTAACAGTCTGGCATGCAAAAACAGAGTTGTCAAGGCAAGAAGATGGAGCGTGTTTTATCTATTGGCTACTTGCAAGCACAGATAATAAGACCTTCTGTCATCGGATCTATACATTCACAGCGACATTTGCTAAGTAAACCTCTCTCATTTTTTCTAATCCTGTTGTGCAAATTAAACTCCTGAGCCTTAATGTTCTTTTTTTTTAATCTATGTATAAATTACTCAACAATAAAGACCACGCCTCAGACTTATTTGTTAATTACAAACAACTCTACTTTAAATGCACGTGCTAATATAGGACAAGCATAAACTTCATTCTCTGTTACACAGAGACACAAACTCAGAAATTGTAACTTAAATTGCTGCAACTGAGATGACGAATAAAGCAAGAAGGACTTGGTCTTCCATATCCTGCAACTTCAATCTCCAGTGCCATCCAAAAATAACTCTTACCAAGTCTGAAGGTAAACAATGTGTAATTAAACCTGATCAGAATTACCAAAACCAAAGCATGATGCCATATGAAAAAGAAAGCTAGGATAAGCTGTCTCATGGAAAAAAAGGCAATCAAAATGCTTTGTAGGACAGGCAGCCTACCCATATGCTTAATGGAGTAATAGAAAGGAATCAATGGCCACAGATTTGGCACATAAAATAACTTAGATGATTAGTCTGAGTTCAGACCATGGATTTTTCAGCCCCACATAAATTTAACTTGGATCATTCGACAGCTCCTAAATCAGGAAGCAGAACTATTCAAAAGATGATCAATTCCTGAAAAGGTTAAAAGAAACCCGCAGGGTCCAGC
This sequence comes from Calonectris borealis, assembly GCF_964195595.1. Classification (NCBI taxonomy): domain Eukaryota; kingdom Metazoa; phylum Chordata; class Aves; order Procellariiformes; family Procellariidae; genus Calonectris; species Calonectris borealis. The sequence goes on from NC_134315.1 coordinate 27,271,771, forward strand.
ACCAGCTTTCGAGCTGTTCATAATGGCACTAGCCCAATACCAGGCTCCTTGATCAGGAGACACAGGCACCGAAAGTAGGAAAGAGATTAAGCATAGGTCACAGCATTATTAACAGAAGGAGCAAAAATGTTAACTGAGCCCCTGTCAGATGCAATGGATGAGTAAAGTTCCAGCACAGATACTGTGCTGGACAGGAAAAAAAAAAAAAAATTGAATAGATGATTATCATTAACCACCTCCCACACATCTTGTCTGTGGCCCTGCTATTTATAGCTTGCAAACACTCGACTGTTCCCGCAAAGCCTAGAAACAACACCACATACTCCTGAAGCACAATCCACTTCCCCGAGAACAACTAACTGCATGCACATAAATACAGACATTTCAGCTTCTCTTTCTAAACTAATATATTTTAACAATTAAACTTCTGATGGCCTGGTATCATGATTTCACCTGCTACAACTTCACCTGCCCTCTGAATTACATATAATAAATTTATGGCTGGTTACATATTAAGCTCTTACCAAGGTTATCCAGAAATGTTTTTACCCTCAAATTACCCAGACTGGTAACAATAGTTTTGAGCACCTATTATCACTGCCTCATAGCTGAGATCTTAAAATGCATTTGAAAGAGCATGGTACACCAAAATTGTTTTCTTGTTACTATAAGGTTGTACTTGGTGTCAAACTGAGCTCTAGAGATGAAAATCTGAAAATTAAATAAATGGAAAATAATCTTTCAGTAGACTCTCTAAAACTCTATATGAAAAGAAATAAAGAATAAAAATATGTGTATATCAAGTCTCAATATAAAGAATGAAAACCTCTAATTTCATTAATTGGTAAGCGTTTGCAAATAATTTCAAATTGCTAACAGTAAGTTGAGACCTGTGAGCAAAACTAAAAAAGTCTAAGCCTTAGTAACAGAACAGAGCATTAGATTGATTGCCAGGTTTTGCAAAATGAGACTATCAGGGCTCTCAAGGAGAGGAAATCAAGATTTTGCACATTGACAAGATTGCTTCTGTTTCACATACATTAAAAACATGCTGTATCTCACCTAAATAAGGCTATCATGTGTGCACTTTTAGCTACATCTGCTAAAACTGTCTTAAAGTTGGATTCATATGTCCTACCCACATATCCCTTGCTCTCAGTAATGGAACAGGATGCATTTCAGAGCACAGGATGCATCAAACCAGAAAAGGTCTCCACATTTCTAGTCTGTTTTTCCATTAAAAGCTGAACTAAAATAAGGCTCATTACCCAAAGAGCTACATCTCAGCAAGGCTGAAAGTTGCCAGCAAAGCTACATATTGTCTTCAACTGAACTTTAATGGGACAAATCAGAAATACTTCAAAACATACAAACAGTTTATAAACCAACTGTTGCAGCACTGCTTAAGCTGACAGAATGCTGAGAGATGACTAAAATGGCCATACCCTACAGTAACTCTCCCAATGTAATTATGGTACTAGAATACAGGAATAACTTCAATCTTGGCCTGCTGTAGCAAATAGAGCTCCTTGAGAATGCTGTTGTACTAACGCTGAGAAACTTCTGCGCATAGTGCTCATACATAAAACAAAACCACATGCTCATAAATAAAATCAAAGTATCATTATTTGCTTTATGGTCCCCATAAACTAAACAGATCAATCCATAATAAAGTGGAAAGAGAACATAACAAAAAACCAACTGCACTTACTGGCATTTATATTAAACTGAAGTGCAGCTAAAAGTGGGCTCAGCTTCAACAAGAAGCAAACTTGGCTGTAGACATTGAACAAGTGGAAAAGAACAAGCTAGTAGTATTAGTGGCCTGAATTTCAACAAGGAGTCTTGAGTTCTTGATGTGCTTGCCAAAATCCTCTCCTCCTTTCTCCTACCTATAAACTCATAGATCTTCACAAGGCACTTTAACACCAAAGGAACTGGGGTTCCTGCGAAAGGGGACAAACACGCAGTGCAAATCCAGTACCGTGGTGGTTCTCCATGAACATCCACAACTTCAAGCGGAGTTACCAGGAAACCTTCAGCTTCAGAGCACTCTACCTCTGGTTTCACCATGAAGAAGAAATCGACCTGTCAGGGTCTCTGGGTAAGGGTACTACTTAACTATGCTAAGAAATAAAACCAGAAGTGATGATACGCATTCGGAGTAATACACAGTTCTTAAAGAAAGCTTTTTATCTGCAGGCTCTAAGTCAGCTCCTATCTGTGGAAACCAGGATGTGTTTTGGGGCTTCACAGGACCACCCAAGAGGCCGCGATGAAGTTGTTCTGCAAGTCTCCACATAACTTCCTAGGAAAGGTAGAAACCTAAACAAGACAGGCTTTAACAGGGAGAGCAACATATGTGTCATTGGGTGCTTTTGTAAATTTTACTCCATGAATCGTTTGTATTCCCACCTTTTCCTCAGCTAAGCAACAATTACGTGGAGCTTTTCAGCAACTTTACAGAAAACTGTCCCCCCTGAGCACAACCTGAGCAGTGCTAAAGCTTGAGTCTCGTTTACACCAAGATATCTTGCTCAGGAAAAAAAAAGGTCAGGAGATACAGGGCAGGATTTTGCAGATGTAGAATTTTACTGGGATGCTTCTACCAAGAGTAGCACAGTGGATACACTCCTCCTTGGGGGTCAGGGTTCCTCTTTGGGTGAGTTTTCTGTTACTCTGGAAGTGGCTCCAAGCCAAGCCCACAGTGCCACTCCACGGTACGTTTTCACACCAACACATCTTGGGCTAACGATAGCAATCACTGGCACTGGCTGCAAGACTGGGAGTTTGGGTTTTTTCCAGGGGTTTGCTGTTATTTATAGTGTCACCATTCTCGCATTTGTTTCCTTATTTCACTGCAACAAAGCTAAGACTTTCCAGCTGTCTCACTAAGCAACAGCCCCCTTGCAAGACCAGCAGAGGGAGACTGCCCCAATGCAAAGAAGGTTGCAGCTGGGCACTCCTTGGGAAGCTGAAGAGACACAGGCAAAGCAGGAATTTTAGTATTCTTGGAGGGAAATCAAACACCAAGTTTATAAAATCAACCTTGCTCTCTCTGCCCTCAAGTATATTGAATTATTTATAAGACCAGCTCTAGCATGGGAGATGATCAGGAAGAACCGAGACTCAAACCTCTCCTCCCCTCTGCAGTCCAGGGGAGTGCCTTCCCGTGAGGGATATTTCCTTTCATTCTCATCCTTGATTTATGAACATTTCATCAAAATGGTATTTCCCCAAAAAGGTTTACTTGGGGGGAGGAGGGAGGAATCACCCTCCATCAGAAGTTTCTGAAATAAAACTCCAGTCATCTCTAATAATTGTATTGGCAGAATTATATCAATAAATCATTCCATATGGACCCTAGTCTGAGTCATTTTTAAATAAGAGATGCCCAATAGTTCAGGAAAAAAAAAAAGTCCACCTCTGCCTGCCACAAATCAAGAAGGTGACTTAGGGGTGGGAGATGTAGCGCCGTCTTCCGTGTGCAGCGAGGGCTGGTCGCGGATCTCCAGGCGCAAGCGGGTCCCTTCCTCCCGGTGAATGCTGACGTGCCACCACAGGACGGCACCTCCGCCCTGGCACACTCCAAAGGTCAACAAGTGCTGAAAACCACCACCCACAAACTCCTGCATTTCCTCACTTCCGATGTCTTCTGAAAAAAAGAGGGCTTTTCTTTTAAAAGCACTCTCACAAAACTGTGCATTTCATTATTATTATTGCTTAAACCCTTCCTGAGCATTTAATGCCAACAGAATGGCACTGGAACCAATTTCATTTTCTCCGAAACACTTTGCTCAGATTTCAACATTGTACAAAACACTTCAACTAACAAATAAATGAATTATGGTGGGGACAGGATATGCATGGACAACCTCTTAGTAAGTTTTTTCCAGACATTCAAAACCCTTTTACTCTGTCCACAGTCCAAAAAATTTTTAGCCACAGTATGAAAGAAAAGTTGAGGCTAACTAACAACACAAACAGTACCGTGTCTTCAGGAGAGCTGCTGCAGCCAATGCAGAAAAGTGGGGTTTATGAGCAAATATTATAAAATAGAAATATAAATGAAGCTCAGGAGAAATTAATGAAAAAAGTCTGTTTACAAAACCTAGCTTCTCAGTAGCTGGAGAATGTACGTCCTTAGTCCGTATTTTTCACAAGGAAAGCACAGAAAAGAAAAAATAAAAACCAACAAAACAGCACACGAGGGAGTGTTAAGTCAGGACAAGCAGTGCTAGACAGAGCCAGGGATACACCCAACACTGCTTTGCTTATTGTCAGTAATCAAGGGAGATCACTGCTCTTTAATTACACTTTTAAAAAGTCTAAACTAGCATGCACCTGTTAAATTCACAGCTTTCAATTTTACATTTTAAACACCTTGCTGTGCCTGACATTTTCAGCACCTGTATTTCAAATACATTTCCTAGCACTGGGCTTCAAATAAGCTGTTTTCTGTCTAAATTGTTACGCGTTTCCTTGAATATAAAACCTTTTGCTACTCTCCTAAGACTACGCAGTATTATATTCACTAAATTTATGAAATCATTCGACAATACAGTCAATGTCATAAATGGATGAAATATTATCTCACCACGAAAGAAGCAATACAACTGCCATACTCCACACAGACCTAATTCTTCCCCTCACAGACTTTATTTAGGTATATACGTACGTAGAGACAGACGATAAAAGTCAGGGATTAAGGCTTGACGCTGCACCAAGTCCTTAATGGTACAACATTAAGATTGCAACAACTGTGAATGTGAAATACAATAGCTGCGATGGTGCAATTACTCATTATTTATGCAAAGAAAACAAAAGCAAAATGATGTATTTTACCAGCACTTCCATTGCGATCTAATCTGCTATCAGAGATTTCATTATGATCCGCATTTCCCAAAGACTGGGCAATTTCAATGCTGTTATTGTTGGATGCCCAAAGCACTTATTATGTTAGGCACCGGAAAGTTGCACAAATCATACAGTAACAACACCAAAAACTACAGCACGTTTCCTGGCTTAGAAAGCCTGACAGGTTAAGGAAAGGGAAAACTTGGCTAAACAAAAGCATAAAGCAATCATGAAGTAGATAATTTGATATCTCTGCCCTCAGACAGAGGGAGCTCTGGCGCCAATTGATTCTGATGCAAGTTTCTGCCCTGGCAGATGATGGGAACCCCAGCGTTTCCCCAAGCAAACAATTCCAGCTCTTCACTATCTGCAACTGCTCAACTAGACAACAGGAAAAACATCCTAAGCTCTTCAGGTAAGAATTTAATGCACGTTACGTATTCTGTCTAAGTAGAAATGGGAAAGACTTGATTACCTACCTCTACACTAGATCATTTTAAAACTCTGAGCTTCAAGCCTAGGCACGAGACATGGATATCATGCCCTGCAGTACGCCGAGAGGCCAGGTTTGAAGGCTAGTGTCTAGATTTAACGTCAAGTGATTCAAACAGATCAGTCCAATTCTGCACTCCAGCACTAGAGCACCAGAGACCTGTCAAAACTGTAATAACCATTTATTTCCCCTGTTCTAGTATAGACAATATCCTGATATTAATACCCAAGACAAACTCTTTGGAAAAGTAGTCTCTAAACTGGCTCTAATCATAGAATCATAAAATAGTTTAGGTTGGAAGGGACCTTTAAAGGCCATCTAGTCCAACCCCCCTGCCATGGGCAGGGACACCTTCAACTAGATCAGGTTGCTCAGAGCCCCGTCCAGCCTGACCTTGAATGTTTCCAGGGATGGGGCATCCACCACCTCTCTGGGCAACCTGTGCCAGTGTTTCACCACCCTCATCGTAAAAAATTTCTTCCTTATATCTAGTCTACATCTACCCTCTTTTAGTTTAAAACCATTGTCCTGTCGCAACAGGCCCTGCTAAAAAGTTTGCCACCATCTTTCATATAAGCCCCCTTTAAATACTAATAGGCCGCAATAAAGTCTCCCCGAAGCCTTCTCTTCTCCGGGCTGAATAACCCCAACTCTCTCAGCCTTTCTTCACAGGAGAGGTGTTCCATTCCCCTGGTCATTTCTGTGGTCCTCCTCTGGACCCGCTCCAACAGGTCCATGCCTTTCCTGTGCTGAGGGCTCCAGAGCTAATGCACCATTTTAACACACATCTTCATGACACCTATGACTAGTCTGCAGCAGAGAGTAAGCATGCGTTACTACTTCCTAGGATTTAACCTTGGCGTTAGGGAAAATCCCACAAAGTCAAGTTCTGAATACAGGACCTCACCGCTCAGCTCCTCATATCTGATGGCAAAGACACTCTGTGAAGTCCCTGTCCTACCACAGCTGTAAGCTCTCACTGATACAGGACCTCACCGTGCAGCTCCTCATAACTGATGGCAAAGCCACCCTACGAAGTCCCTGTCCTGCCACAGCTGTAAGCTCTCACTTTAGTGAGAGTAGTTTACTACTTGCATCAGCCAACGCAAGTATGTGTGGAGCTGGATGTCTGAAGTGATCGAGGCTTTTAAAGAAGTCTTTAAAGGAACAGAAAGAACCGTACAGAAGTGAGAGATTCTTAAGCTGGCTTTGATGCCAAGAAAAGCCACATGGGATCATGTTCTTCTGCTACAGCAGAAAGAAGAGTGAATACAAAAGTTAACCTACCACAGCTTCACCTCAGCAGCCTGAGGGATCAACAGAAAACGCACGAGGACTGGCAGCAGCATTCTGGAGTCAGGGGGCTACCCCATACAGCTCTTCAGGGAAGGTCACATCAGCTCATTTCACACAGCCTGCACTGCGGAACCACTGCGGTGTGGTGGCTGCCATCTGCACTAGCATGAGAGACGTCTGCTTACTCAATGGCAGATGCAGGTGATAAATTTTAGGAGTTGCCTTTGCGCTTTTACAGAAGACAACCTTCAGTAAGAGATAATGTAATATAATGCTATTGGATACAATTCAGAGGAAAAAACAACGTGAATAGTATTGAACTCAAGCATATAAATAATCTGAACTGGAGACGTTAGTTGCAGTCTTAAGCAATTAAAGCTATAGTGCACAGTGACATTTTAGGATAAGCTCAAGTAGTTTGTTAATTTGAAGGTATCTCGTACTAAAAACTTGGGATGGGAGTGAAGAGGAATAGCAGCTAAACTTTTGAACCCTATAATAAATGAAGTTGCAGATCTCGAACAGCACACTATAGAAGACTTGGTCAAGTCACACCGCAAGCCATTTTTTAAAGTTCTAGAAAACACCTTTGCAGTTTAAACATAAATCAATATACTTACCATTTGGGTACACACACAGGAGAGCTGGCATCGATTAGAATATGTCATCATCCTTTATAAGTACTATTTCAAAATTTATAAACTTAGCAGCCTTCAAAAGTAATAAAGCGACAAATAAATTAGACCAAATGCATACATACATGAGCTGCTTGGCCGATAGTGAGCCCCCGGGTACCGCCTGCCCATAGTGCCAGTCAGCACATTACCGCACGCTGTCAGCTGCTTTCAAAGTACAGATCGAAACGCTTAACTGAGGGAGAAGAGAAAAAAAAAGTGAAGATTTAGTACAACAGCTGTATCTTTTTCATTAAAATGCTAATGACCCCTACAAATTTCAGGATAACTACATCTATAAATTATTCATAGTCATGTTGTCAGAGGAGATGAACTGTTGTGCTATACATGCAGCACAAATTTATTATTAGTGGTTGGCCTCCATTAATAAGCTCACATAAATTTTAAGGCACAAAGAAGTCTCAGGTCATACAGTAGCTTCTTTTGGCCCATAATACAGACAGAACAGCAAACATTGCAAGAAAGAGTTTGGTTTTGGCTTTAAATACAGTTAGCCAGTAGGTGAGATTTAATAACAATGTCATCTCAAATTCTGTGAAGCAATCATTAAGCAACAAGTTTATGAACAGTTTGCTATAGAAGCAAAACTTACCTGTGCTACATAACACTGATCGCTTATTTGTCCCTAAAAACAAAGAGTCTTTACAGGAATGCAGGCTATTTATTAGTGTATCAGTTTTCTGGAAGTATCAAAAACCCAAGGGGGACCATGGGACCATGGCAGACTCTACTTAAAATGACTTAAAATGCAATCACATAAAATTGCTACAGCCTCTGTGGATTACTTCTGAAATACAGACACCTACAAGGCTCCGTATCTGCAGTGCAAAAAACAGCTAAAGATCTCCATTCTTTCCCAAATCAGTGCTGACAAAGCGTGTCCTGTTCAACTCTCCTCAATGAAGAAAGTTCAGTGAATCTATGAGATGGTACTCTCTTGCAACAAAAAGGAGAATTCTGGCTGTTAAAATGAAAATCGACTAATAAACAGTAAAATCAACAATCAATCAAAAAACCCTGCATTTCTTTTGCAGGGCGATGTGTGACAACTCCTTGCCATGGGCCAAACAGACCTTTTCAAACTTCTGTGGTGGCCTACTAATTCAACACATTAGAATGTTGTGTAAGAAAAAAAGTTGCAGATGGCTGCTTCCCCTTTCCTGATCGATATGAATAAAAAAAAAAACCACACCAACATATTTATTAGTAGAAAAAAATTAAGTCTCCCCTCACCCCAAATTCATTAACATTTTTACTCCCCTCAATTACCTACGCACCAATTTCATAATTCATAGCAGAGTACAACAGAACAGTCCTTAGCTGCGCAAGGATTAAAAAAAAATTTACTGAGGGGAAACAAAAATTGTAACTCGATGACAGTATTTACAATTTTTTCCCCTCGCTTGTGAAAGAATTTGATCAGTATGTATGGAGCTGCAAGATTACTCATTTTTCGTAAATGCATTCTTGTCTTTCTAGAAGGTGTACACTTTTCTACAGCGATAACACTCACTAAATTATATCAGATGTCTACACTTGAGACACGCTATTGCTTCCCTACCTAGCAGCACAGCATTAGAAGGGGCCTTCTGCGCCATACCATAATAAAAAAACCTAACAGATATAAATTAAAAATCCTAAACCCACAATTATGCTCTCAAACAATTGAATTAAACTAGAGTATGGTTTTCCTAAAGAAGTGTGCCCACCATGAAAATAAACCACTCTTAGGAGAGGCCAGGTGGGGACCCAAAGGTACAACCATTTTAAACATGACATTTTAAAACCCCAGAAATCTCAGTGGAAAACACAACATAAAGATATATTCTCATTATAGCAAAGGTTTCATCAGTTACTGTATAAAATGGGAACTGCAAAGATTCACCACCTGGATTAAAGCCAACTATCAAAAGTCAATTTAGAAGCAAGTGCTACACAGTAAGTGAAGTTAAACTGCCCTGCAAAACAATAGTGATACTGACTGTACGTACCAGCAGGGACATAGCCAGATCAAGACAAACGAAGATGCTGCATGGGTTTGGTTTTTTTCTTTTACTCAAGAACCATCTTTGAATTGTGACCAGAATAGCCAAAGCAACCTGCCTTTTAAACACCTCTGCTCACCCAGGTGAATCTCGGAGGGAGTCCCACAGAAATGTGAGTGACCTTGTTGGTATCCAAACGCCATAGCTAAAGCATCTGAAAACTAGCACTTATCTTCCATATACAGTCATGAGAATAGTAAACAAAATGGAAGGAGGTCTCAAATATTCCTTTCAAAAGATCCAAGTACAATGTATGTACAGGTTTGGGGTTTGTTTTGTTTTTAAAAGTACACTACTTAGATATCTGCTACTGCACATAAACCTGAGTTAAACCTGAAAGTACCTAGTATGTCAGATCAGGTCGTCTTAGTATTTGTTTTTAACCTGCTCACTCACATTTGTTTTGTAACAAATGCGTTTTGTAACAGCTTTCTGGGTTTTTTTAATCATTATTCTACTGCAAAATTGCTTTAAAAATGTTTTATGGTGATTTTTACATCTTTATAGTTAAATTAAAAACTATATACACACAAATGCACATATAGCCTTATGGTTTCTCTTCAGGAAATGTTTTGATTTGGCTCTGCCTGAAGATTTATTTTTTGTCCTTTCTTGATGATCTTCCCCGATTCATTTCAGGTGACCAGCCCGACACTGCAAGCAATTACAGAAAACCATGGAAACAAAACCTGAGCACTATCACTGCATACCTGCCACCCAGGGGAGCACCTGAAAGCACTATCCACTTCACCTAATGCCAAGTCTTTTCTAGGAGCTGTGGTGACAGAGCTACCAGCTACTCATTATCACACATAATGAGGGCATAAATCATCTTGCAGAGAGGCCTGCCATGACTTTCAGCTGAGGCTGTCATCTTCCGAAGCCATTTTCTTCACCCAGCTTCTTTTGTTGCAGCTCTTTTACATTTCTTAGTTTTTATAACTGCTACATAAGTTTCATTTTACTTGTATTAATCTTTTGACACCACTAAAAAAAAAGAAAAACTAAATTCTGGTGTCTTTTGTTTGTTTTTTTTTCTTTCTTTTAAATGAGAGAGTCAAACCAAGAGTTATGTCCATATGGCAGGCACGTAAGATCACGTTTGCTTGAACTAATTCCATTATCTTTTGTTTGAGAACAAACAACTCAGTCCAACCTCCATACTTTTAATGGACATTAAACCTTTTTTGGGTTTCACCCAAATTTATTTGTTCACGCATGCTGCTGCTTATGAGGGTATTAAATGGCCAGGTGACGACTCGACCTTCCCTGGTTCTCTAGAAGCAACATCTGCTATAAATATGTGTGTGTTCAAACACCATTTTAAGTGCATTCATACTGGCTGCTCTAATCTCATACAATAGATTGCCAGCAGACCTACCCTCACATGCCCAAGAAAAAAGATAGGAAAGAAAAGAGATGACTGCAGATTACCTACAGAAGTCATCCAAGTGTGACTACATCATTCAATGCTCGGAAGGAACAGCTACACACAGCAGGGAAAGAAAAAAGGTTATTGCATTTAGTTTCTCAAGGGACACCTACCCAAGAACTTACATTCCAGTACTCTCTGGGTGATATTCTGACAAACAACACAATCCCACCTTTAAAGTCTTGCTTTGAATACCAGGAAATAGCCCTGCTACGGAATGGTAAGAGGAATGCTTTGCATTGTTTTAAAAACACAGGGGCCACAGGTCCTATACAAAATAGGCCCACTATAGCAAAGGGTTCAGAGACTGAAAGAGGCTGATTTAAAAAAAAAAAAAAAAAAAAAAATCAGCCTGTAAGGCTGGTGGATGGCTCATTTTGAGGTAAGAAAGTGTATTTGTATATGTATGTACATATTTGCATATATAATGCAAATATGCTTCCCGTAGTCAACTGCTGCTCAGTTTGCCTGCATTCAGAGCAGCCACTCGGAGCACCACCTGTAGGACAACATTAGCAAAACCCAATTTAAACAAGCAAGCAAAGTGCGCAGCCAGGCCATTAGGAATTTGTGCTGCTTATTTCCGGAGACACATACAGAGATGGCACATTAATTTTCTGTGCTGGGAACAGCTATCGGATGCGGATCTCCCATGCCAAACTGCCTACTGGAGAAAGCATAATGTTGTCTATTTGTCTAGCCAAATATCTTCTATCATTGTGAGTGTAATAACCTCAAAAAAGGTCAATGATTCATATCCATTATTCTTTATCCAATAACTACCACCTTTTTTTAAAAAAGGTATTGTCATTTCAGGGATTTTTTTTTTTTTAAAAAGTCTTCTGTTACCCAAGAGACCTATCCGCGTTTTCCAGTTTTGTCTGGAAGCACTCACATCCAGAAGGTTACGCTTTCCACCGCCTGGCTTTGCCCAGAGGCAGGAAGCCGCCCTGCTTACCAAAGGACTCGCTCCCCGTCATCCCCGCTCGCTGGCGCAGGATAAAAGCCTTCCAGGAACCGGAACGACAACCACAACCCTACGGCCAAGGGGATGTCCTGCCTTCACTCCAGCCCTGCCGCACCCGCCATGGGTTTACCACACTTGGACCTGTTTGGGATGCAGTGCAATCCAGACACCAGATATGCTCAGAGACCTGGAAAGTCCTGTCCTGCCCAAAAAACCTGGCAACTCCACAATTTCTCCTTCCATCAAATTCACACTACTCAAATTCTTGTTTCTTGTAACCATTCTCGCTTGCAATTCTCTGTCCTGTATACTTTTTGGCTACCTTTGTGCTTCTAACTTCCCCCCTAACAAGTTCCTGTTTGGATGCTTTCCCTCTTCTCCATTTTTGAGAAGTCCTTCGTTAGGGCTTTTCTTATTCTTGGTCATCTTTTCCAGGTAGTGTGTCACCTGCCCACTTAGTTGAGGTTCCCATAAACTACGTGGGGATGGACGTTACTACTTCCCACCCTGTTCTGGGGGATATAATCAATGTTAGTCACTTGGACAAAATTCCTACCGTGTCCCTAATTCATATTTGAGGCTTGTCATAGAGTTCCTAACTCATCAAAAACGTGTTTTTCTGAAATTTAGCATTTCAGTACAGCAGCCAGATCATGTAGAGCAAGCTGAATTCAAGTCATTCATGGTCCCCTGACCCTGATCCCCTGCACAGATGATACTCCTTTCTCAGTAAAACACATCTGCTTTTTATATTTATTTATTCTACATTAAGTTATCTTAATGCAGATTTTGTTCAATCAAACAGTAAAAGAAAGCATCAGGACATTTTTTGTGCAACTATACAGTCCATATATATTTTAACACAAAGAAAAACACTGTGTATAATGTTGAGTTTGTTATAAATGAAGATAACTTCATTCACTCTGATGCAGCTATCTGAACTGATACCAGCTAACAATCTCAATTTTACTTGCTCTTTGGGGGAATTTGTTAAGTTAGAACTAAAGTTGCACACGTAAAGGGATGGGGAGCTGGGGGGGAAGAGTTCAAAGTTAAGGCTGACAAGACCACTACTGCCATGCTTTGAGTCTCTGGGGTTGCAGCGAGGTCGGGCTGTGTGCCAGAAGCAAGCCTGCCAAGCCGTGGAGCTGTGCTGGAGTGCAAAGGCATCACACGATCAAAGCAATCATCGCCAGGTAACACAGATCTTCCCGTAAAGCCTAAAACAAGAGGGCGATATTTACGGTTGCACTGATGCATTCTGAATCTCATTTACACCAAGATCCGTGAAAAGCATCTTTCAAAGCTGACTGTCAGGTAACAGCAGTAATTCTAAATGAGAAGGTGCTTATTTCTTCTGAAGTTAGAGATGCCACTGTGCTTTTGTTTTCTGTGGGAAGCTTTTCAAGCACAGCTAGGTTTTCTGTTACAGCATTTCATCACTACTCTCCACTTCCCCCGGTAGATCTTGTAGGAATGAACACAATGTTGCTGCTGTCCTTCCAAGAATGGATGCAAAACTTGGAAGCTGAGACAAAACAGAACCGGAAACTCCAGAAAAATATCATTATTTCTGTTTGTCAGCTCTCAATTAACTAATGGGATGAGCTACAGCTTCTCTCTTCAAACTGATATATCTGCTAAACCAAAACTGTTCAGACAGAAAAAACAAAAACAAAACCACCACCTTCTTCATCTTGCTGGTATCCTCCATTAGATACTGAAATGTAATTTAAGAGAATGACTTCATTTTATTACTCAAGACAAAAATTCCGAGTTTACCCATCTTGCCCATTTGCATCTAAATGATCTAATCCACACTCCCTGTGTTTTACCCTTCCACAGCAGCAGTGAGCACAGCAGAACCCATGTACTGCCAGAAGACCAGGATTTCAAGCCATGGCTGTTTCTAACTCCCATGGTTACTAGAAAGCCCTCAGAAGACAAGCTGAGCGTAAGATATAACTGAGGTGTGAGGACAGAAGAAGAGAATTGTAAAGCAATACAAAAAAACCTGCACTGATATTTCTTTAAACAGTTCCTTCTGGAACAGTTGTTCCACCACCAGCAGATACCTTCTGTGACTTTCTTCATTGCTGTCCCAAGCAGCCTCCACTCTTTCTATCTTGAAAGCAAAATACCAAAACAAAATCACAACAATTCTGTTCATATCTTATTACTCATTCCTCCTGTCATCAGAGTTTCCTATTTTTACCTAACCCAAGCGCATTATATCCCCAGTCTGCAATGCAACAGTCACATCATTAGCTGCTGCTGCTCCTTGGGGACCTGGTGGTAGCAGATGCAGTAACAAATGTAGTGCGGGTTGTATTTTGAATAATTTACCCTATCATTTTTATATATATAAAGATACATAAAATATACACTTGTTATATAAATATATATGTTTTTATATATGAATATATAAAGCTTTTTATATATTTTATGTATTTATATAATATATAAATAGATATTATTTATATATATTTATTTTTGTGTGTGTGTAACTGCTTCCTGACCATTGGACAACCAGCTAAAATACAATTTAATTTACAATTCACAGCAGAGGAATGACGCTGAAGCAAACTGTTACATTAACAAAATGTTATTTTACCTGTGGCAATGGAAGCCTGTAAGACACTAACACAGGCTTCCTCCATGCTTGATTTTTTTCTCAGACACAGTATACAAACTTCAGCAGCTCAGACAAGCCCAAGTATCTTTAGTATTTGTCAGAGACCACAAAACCAGGAAGACTTAGGGAATGGACAATTATCAAAGCTATTGTACAGGAGCTTTGATGCACTGAGGGAAGCACAAAATGTTTACCTCAGAGGAGTTAACAAGAGGGAACACAAAGAAAGGTTCAGTGGAAGCAAACTGGGAACTTCTCCTTTTGATACAATAAGAGGAGAACAGAAAATACAAATTAACCAAGAGAGTGGAAAATATCGGATGATAAAAGGAAATTTCAATTATCATCATCATTAATGATCTTGTCACAAAAGGTGTTAGTGAAATCTGCTGGTGACACAAAATTTGGATGCTCTGCTGCAAGGAGAAAGATGGAATCACCAAAAGGAAAACTGGATGCTGAGAAGGACCATATTAGAAATGTAATGAAGTGAAGTAACACAAAGCACAAGGTCACTCACTCAGGGCATTCACCAAGAAATTCTACTGTCAGTGTTGGGCTGTGATGCGAATGTTTGGATGTGACGGAAGAAAGAGACCCAGCTACATCAGCAGGATACTGACCTGCTCTGAGCTTCCAGTGCGATGCATGCACGGGGGAAGGCAAACACGTCCTCTGGTTACAGCCCTTCCTGCAGAGCTAGGAAAACACTGACACCATCGTGCGAGGTAATGCCCAGACCTCACCTGAAACAGCCCGGTAGCATCTGGTCCATTGCACACCAGGGATTAATGGAAAACACAGAAAATTGGAAGATAATCAAGGTACCAGATTTCTGTCTTGTACAAGGATATTAAGGGTTTGGCTTACAGCAAAATGAAGGCCGAGAGAAGCAACAAAAACTTTAAAGTGTAATATTGGCACACGAAACGAGTGCATATAAACAGTCGTTGCTAAATTTAGGCTGGAAATTAGAACATACCTAACATCAGAGAAAGGTGGTCCAAGAACAGCCTTCCAAAAGGGTATAAAATCATCTAACAAAATTCTCTTAAAAGTTATGAATTGTGTAATATGATGGGGGTAAGCATCTGAATGGGAGATACTTTCCTCTGATGCATTTTGGTTTGGGTTTTTTTTTTTAATTGAAAAAAAGAGCATCAACAATTTTTCTGTGGAATTCACCACGAGGTTAATGAGAATCTAAACAACCACCTCTGGACAAAAATCCAGCAGGGTTATAAAACTGCATCGTTAGTGAATAACAAGAATATCCAGAGTACAAAGTTTTTTAAAAAAAACAAAACAAAACAAAACAAACACACACAAAAAAAAAAACACAAAAAACAAACCAGCAAAAACCAAACACCTAAGATTTGGGGTATCAAGTTTCAAAGGATAAGATGGCTTTCATCTAATAGCATTTGGAAGAAACTTTGTGAACAGATTTTTCACTCTGCCTTCTGCACAATTTCTTGGCCGCCTTACTTCTCTGAAGCAGTCGAAACCAGGAATGACTGAAAGCAGATGAACTATTTCTGAGGTACGATTCAGGATTTTAATTTCTACTACTTTTTTTTTTCCTTAAAAAGCCCCTTTTTCTCGGTGCAATTACCAAGCGCATGTCTGAATGTCTCAATTTGCCATAAACTGGAGAACAGCTACAGCTCTACCAGCATAAGCAGTACACTTCTTTTGCTGCTGAACTGAAGGAAGGACTGGAGACTTATTTGCAGGAAGCAAGCAACTCATTTACATTTTTGACAAGAAAACAATTCAGCCCTCTGGGGTTTTTTTGTTTTGTTTTTTAACCCACAGGGATATGAAGAAAAAATAAATTGAAAGTCATGAGGAACTCAGACGGACAACAATGCTGTAGTATCCAAATAGAGTACACAAAATAAACCTCTCCTTTCTTTCCAGTTTTGGCAGGTTTTATGGTAGAGCCATTCGATACAAAGAGCTCTCATACAACACCTCTATTGACTAAACAGTTGTTCATCAGCCATAGAAAACCCCTCAGCATTTTAGTAAATAAAGAAATGTTGGAAAGAGTAATTTTTGCAGCATCATGGGAAAAATATTACTTTAAGATCAGTTAATAAAACAAGGAAATAAAAAGCTAGGGGTTTTTTTACGTCTTTCTAGAAGGAAGCTACACAAACTACCTCCATAGTGCTATAACAAAACCTCATGATTAATGTATCAGTGTCATACTGAAATACTTCTGAAAAAGTTAACAAAGTAGTAATTACACTGAAAATTATATTGGAGTTTTTGTCAAAGCACTTGTTTAGCCTCACCTTCCCTCAAAAATAATGGCTACAAAAGACAGACAAATCATATAATGTAGGATTTGTAGTTTTTTTTAACTAAAAGAGTATTTGAAACCCATGTCTAGCACACTGAGATAAAACTTTGGTCAGCCTTTTTGGATGTTGAATGACATACAGACGTGACCCACCCTGCATCCGAATCCAGTTTTATACTAGTGTCAGCCACCAAAATCACTTGCATAAATAATAGAAGAGTAGTTGTGAGACAGGCTCTCGTTGGGGCTCTTTGATTCTTTCCTCAAAACTAATGATGACATGCATTTAGAATAATATAAGCATATTCCTTCACTCTCCATTCACAACCCATATGGTATTGACAACTGCTGCAATATAGCATAAATTGTTCCTAAGCTGACATGCTACGTGCCATGTTTTTCTGCAATAATGCAGTGGAAAGGATTCTCAGCATCCAAAAAGAAAAATTTATTAACTGAGTCACAAGTCAATATATGGTTCATTATCGGTAGTTATCACATAAAAGTTCCACGTTTCTTGATGGAAGAACTTATTCTTAGGAAAAACCAATTTTTTAAACAATTAAACATCTGTCAGAATAATCAGAATAGTTTCATGTTGTCGCTGATGCTTCCTAATCCTAACTGAGCCATGAACAATCACATTAAATACTGCAATACTCCATTAAAAAAGCAATTTTATTTAACATTTTCTAAAATATTTTTAGTTCATACTTCATGGTACCATTTTCCATTTTTTGACAAATAAGATGAGTCTGGGGACAATAAACTACCAGCTTAAGACAAACAACCCCCTAAGATTCAATTATTTCTTTTCAGGTCTCTCTTCTCCACAATACCCTCCCCCACGGCAAGAGCTGTGTCCTTGGTTTGCAAGGACAATTGCTATCAATATAGCAAGAAATTTATTTCTTTTTGAAAGTATGATATACTAAGGTAGTAAAAAAGGCTGAACCATGTCCTGCACTACCCAGTACTACATCTTCTGCTGCTGTTACCAGTGGCAAAAGGTGATGATGAATGGTGACAACACCGGGAACAGAAGCACAGGCTATTCCATTCACCTGCTGCAATTTGAGAAGTTCCCCCAGGGTTTCCTTCACAACCTATTACCATTATTAACCAAATCAGGGACCAGAGAATTAGCCTTGATTTTGTGAATAACATCTTCCACAAACAAGCGGCTATTCTCTCCAGTCCTAAATGACGGTAATATAGCAGGAACTTTCTGATAGCCTCTGCTGAGCCACAGAGAGGGCTTGCAGCACACTACTGGGGGTACTGCATCCATATTTGCCAAGCAATAAGTACTATAGATGATCTCATATGATTTCAGCACCAAAACAGGCTGAATTGAGGTCAATTAGAATGAGACCCATTAAACTCATCCTAGTAAATATCACAGAATAGGCGTCTTTTGGGCCACACTTGGACCTGAAGTTCAGGCTCAACCAACCTCATTGCTTTGTAGCAAACAGTTTTAAATGACTCTTAATAAGAAACTGTTTAACTAAAGAGGGGTCACCAATACAAGTATATCCTGAGGTGAGAGCAACCATGGATTTTCTACTAGCCTATGAAGCAGATGGTTAGGGCTTGAACCAGAATGAACAAAGAGGCACACACACTACAGAAATTACTATCTCAGCAGAAATACTGGAACAGCCGTGAAAAGTGAACTCTCTTGTTATTAGCAGCAGAGGTCCCACTGGGGCATGGAAGAAGATGCTGATGAGGCCTGAAGGACAACCTGAGCTACAGCTGCGTCCACACAGAGTTTGTTCTGAGCATGGACTTCCACCTTTAAAATTTATTCTGTAGATATACTAAACATAAGTGTTAATCCAGTGAAATCTGGGAAAGAATTAATCTACGCTACTGCATCTGTGATCTCAGAGACAATGTGGTGAGCACCAGCTCCACTGCAAGCATGACACCCACGCCTTGTCTGCAAGGCTTGCTAAAAGACTCCGAAAAGCAGCGATCGGTGGTCAGGTAGTTGAACCCACACCTCCAAAATCCACAGGGGAAAGGGGGGGAAGGGGGGGAAGGGGGGGAAGGGGGGGAAGGGGGGGAAGGGGGGGAAGGAGAAGACATGAAAATGACCTAGTATATGATACAAATTAATAATCTGCATGGTAACTCTCTGTTTTAGAAGAATACTGCTCGGTTCCCACGTAAGAATTGAGGCTCTGTCAACTAGGTATAGAGACTAAAGAAAAACAACTTGGAAAGAAAAGTTGCATCATTAGCCCAGCCTCCTGTGTATTACAGATCACTAAGTCTGCTTGATTAACACACACGAAAAGCATGAGGACCAAGACTAACCCTGAACCCTTACATAGGCTCTTAAGAGCTATTTTACTGCACTGGCTAAAACATTCATGTCTCACACAACTGCATATCAACATGAGATTGGCCCTGGCTGGAGTCCCATCATACTCTTTTTGCAAAGACTGCTTTAATAAGAAATATTTCGTCTTACTGGAGTGTAGCTTTATCTGGGAGGGTGGGGGCACAAACTATAAAACCTTTAAAATTCTTCAGGATGAGAAGTCCTTTGTAAATAAGGAATTCTCTGGGAAAAGTAACATGCAGCACAAAAGATCATTTTCTAAATCAAGTCTCAGCTAGGTATTTATCTCCTCTCTATGTTTTCACTAACCAGCTAAAGAGGAAACCTAGAGGATAAGAGTTTGCAGCTGCGCATTCTACAAATAAAGGAAGAACTTGAGGCACACATAAGATTTGCTCAGTGGCTACAAGGCTGGCGTATATCTGAAAGCTCTGCCAGCTCACCTCCAGGAGTTAGGACTGTACAAAATAACAACCTTGTAAGGATCACATCAGCAAAAGCCCAGAAGAGCGCTGCTGCATTTCAGGAAGGTGGAACAGCAATCCTGATGGAAAAACTTTGTGCCTCTGGCCGCAAACGGTGGTGCAGTTTCTCCACAGGGCTCTGCCAGTACAACTGCTTGTATGGCGTAGGCAAACCTACAGACATGCTTAGCCCAAGTCTTCCAGCTAACACCACTTTCTCTGTGGGCAGACAATGCCAGACCTCACATATCTTATTTCTGAAGGCGAGAAGCCCCGTGGCTTGCCAGGTACTGGGAAGTACATCCCCAGCCTGTAAGGTCACATGAGAAGGAAGGGAAAGCCACAGCGCCAGAGGCTGCTGGGGAGCATGCCACCAGATAATCCCTCCACACAGATGGCCTCAGATGGTGCCACAAAGCTGAGATGCCCTCCTACTCCGAGGCCCACACAGAACCATTGAACATATCGCAGGAGACTGCACTTCTGCTGCACAGAACACTGAAATCCAACACGGGTGTCCCCATTAACAGATAGTATTACGGCACTACTACGAAACACCTCTGTTGTGTACGGCCTTTTCTCACATGAGGTGGCAGAGCAAGTTGTAGTGTTTTGTCGCACAAATACAGTTAATCTGCAAGAATGGATAAACCAAAAACTGCTCTTGCTGGAGTACTAGAAGAGCTGGAGCATCTTTGTTAACAAACGTCATAATAAACAATGTAAATACTGCATAGAAATACAGGTACCTCCGGTCTCTGTGCTGGGAGAAATCTTCAGTGTTTGAGACTTGGGACAAGAAAAGTGCAGAAAGAGCCCCCCTGCCCCAGAGGATCCCCGGACATGGAGCAGGTTACTTACTCTCCCCAGTTCGTGGGTGGAAAGCCCGTACCAAAGCACCAAGTCCTGGAGTCCTGGGCACCAGCACCCTCTCAGGTCGCTGCAGGAATCAGGCAAGCTGCAAAACAAAAACAAGTCACATATTGGAGCTGTCATTCAAGAAGAGTCAAAGAGGGGTTAGTGAAAACTACTGAGCTCACAAAGGTGCAGGTTACCAGAAGAAACCCGCACGACTGCCCTCTGCGGCAGTGGGAGCCAGCAAGACAGCGGGAGCCTGGGAATCAGACGAGCACGACAAGTAACTGAGTTACCCAAACAGCCACCTTCAGTTTAAACCCTTAAAAACCATCTGCATTCAACAACACGCATGCAGGAGAAGTAAAAGCAGAAGAGAGGATCCGTATATTACAGTGCAGGCATCTCCCCAAACCAGGAAGGTGTCGCAAGCTGCTGTCGGACTATGACAGCTCGGGCATGTAAGAGACATGCTGCAAAGCATGCTTTAAATTCTCTCTCTCTCTGCACTGCATTACAGACCTGCGGTTTTCCCCATGCACAAAAACTGAATATCATGAAGAAAATTAATTTAGATTATATAGGTGAGCCCCAAGTTCAAAAAAAGCATCAAAAAGTCCTCACTAAACAGTACGTTCATAACCTAATTTAGAAAATAAAGTGAAAAATCATCTTTTCAGTTATGCTTGTGTTCAGTAGACATCAAGTATATAATTTTTTTTGCAAAGTCTGTATGCTGTATCACAGTCATTCCCCAACCATCCTGCCCCCTGGTAAATGATTACATTAATGCTATGGGTTTTGATACTGAAAAATATACTGGGATTGTTGCCACATAGTGACAGAAGCGAGGTTATCTCCCCATCAAAAGATACTCCAACAGTGACAGCAGATCTGTCAGTCAAACTGTGTTGTAGGATTCAAGGTATTATTCATCTTTATATTTGTTCTCCCATCTGGAGAAAATAAATATGCAAGACCAAAGATACAAATCTCATCTGCTGTAGAGCTGAAAAAAATTTTTTTTCCTTTGTTAAAGCAAAAGCCAGGCTAAATCAAGCCAAATTATATCCCATTTTAAAGAGAGATTTTTTTTTTTCCTGTACTTGTTCTAACAGAAATCCAAGAACTATAAATCCTAGAAAGCACTGAGATAGAACAGATCATTTAAGAGAGCTAAAAACGTTCTTGTTAAAAATCATTATTTGTCATTTGGAAACTTGAAAACAGACCTTTTTATAAGCCAGATGAAAAATAATTTTAAAATCTAAAGCTTTTTGAAGAAATCAAGAAAATATACTCATTTTCATCTCAATAGTGAAATTGCACTTTTAAAAACACTCTTCAAGGGGGCAGGAAGAAAACAGAACAATGCTCATTAAACTAATATTCTAACCCAATTTAGCAGGCACATTTGTGGACTTTTTGTTATCAGATGATCAAATTTCAGTATTCAAGAAAGAGGAGAAAAAAGAGGGAGAGAAAGAAAACACACATTGTGTTAACACCTTCATACCAGTAAAGCCAAGAAACTAGCGATTTCCTTCTGTTTGAGAATCACAGGTTTTATATAAATAAAATTTTCTGGGTTAAGTGTTGAGACCCCAAACTTCTCCACAGGCTGGGCATACATGCTAGCTTTTTTCCAAAAAAATTTAAGGAGTTTCTTCCCAAGATAAACAAACAGATGCATCCATCTGTGCTGGCACAGCCATTTTTATAATTTACTCTCCTCATCCTATATACGAAACCTAATTTGCTCTAAACCAAGCCTAGTGTAACTGCAACAGAAACAGTAGTTAATTCAATAAAAAAAAAAAATAGGCAACAGCCTAAAAAGCATTTTACGCCTGAAACAAGACATTTTTTCGATCCAAACTAAGACAGAGTCAGTCGCCAGTTCTGAGATCAGAGGAAAGCCTGAAGTATAAAATACAGGTCTCAAAGGTAGGAACGACCAAGCTCTCCAACAAAACAGCAGACAGGAAATTGCAAAACAAAGTTTCAACAAGAGACATCTGACCTCAGATGCAAAGGGATATTTACGCTGACGACATAAATTCCTGAAACTGTGCTACCGCACACACAACTTTTTCTATTTCCCAGTTGAGAATCTCTCCCTCACCCTGAGTGTCCTTCCCTTTCTCTATGTCCTGCTGAACACATCCACCTCTCCACCCACATTTTTACCATGTTGCCTGCCTTGAAAATTGGCAGACTTGAAAACGACTTGGGGATGAGGAGAGGAATTTTTTTTCTTCCTGTTTATAAATCTTAATATTTCAAAAAAAAGCTGAGCCAACCAACAGTGGAGCAAGCTCAGTCTCCCAGACCTATGCAAGCTAGAATAATTCATTTAGGACTTTATTAAAAGCAGTAAATTGGAAGGCAGATAGCATGCAGGCACTGATAGCCTTCTTGGAAAACGAATTAGCAAATGTTTTAACGCCCACAGATGACAAAGTAGGAACATACTGTTACAATAAATTAAATCAACAACTGGCTGGTTGAGGTAATACTAGGTGCAAGTTTAAAAAATTAAATAGTCCCTATTTCCTTCTTTTGCAAAGATGGGGTGATAGCTACATATACTTAAAGCGGGATTAGATATTCCTGGGTAGTTGGATTTCCATGGGACACAGACCCGCAATCCAGTCCTCAGCTAGCCTCAGAAACAGGTGATCTCACAGGTGCCAGCATGAAACCGGATATTGGGCACATCACAGAATTTCAGTTAGAAATAATAAAACCAATCAGAAAACACCAGGAAAAAATTTGGGAGTTATCGCCCCTGTTGAGATGCTAGAACAAAACTTACTTTTGTAGATCTCTCAAAACAGAGACAGACATCTACCCGACAGAGACTCCTCACAGATTTGTAATGTCTAAACTCAGACCAAAGCTACGTTCTTCAGGTTTAGCAGGAATTTACTGACCTAGGAATCACTGCACCTTTTTTCCTCCTGCTCCACTGAAGCCTGTGCTTGTGCCTGGTGGCTTCCTGCCAAGACCTAAGAAGGTTAGCAGGTTTGATTGCTCTCCTTTCCAACCTCCTTACTCCTGGCAAAGAACTTTAAAGTTTAGGTTAAACATAAAAGAGGCAGGTTTCCAATTGCCAAATTTCAACTGGAGTCATTCAGTACCAAAATAGGTTTTATACCTCAGTAACTCTTTTCTCCTGAAGCACACACTATATAAATGGTGTGTTCCTCAGCAATGGCATTGCATTTTTGCTCTCACCTTTTAAGCTAGAAAAAAACCTATATGAGCAAGGTTCTCGGATGCTTCTGTTGACTTAAACAGTGTTGGGCAGGGCAGAAGGGTGTAAAATCAGTAACATGCAAGTTGGCAGGGATTCAGTTGCTCTGGGAAAAATAACTACAGATTTCCCAATTCTTGTGCTTTTAGAATGGAAGCATAGTTATGTACTTTATGCATGAGGTTGAGGATACTACATATGTACAGTACTCATCATATAAAGGCGAGCAAACTGGTATCAGTATGAAACTCGTGACAGTTTTCATACTGCAGTCTTCTCTAGGCACACACAGACATGCAGGCATGCTGCGTTTATGTTATGAGACTGGAAGGACTGCCTTAAAATTGTCTTTTAAACAGGAACCACAGGATCCCACCTACCCCTCCATTAAAATTTCCACCTCTTCGTCCAATTTAAAAATAGAAGAAAGAAGCAGTCCAGCATAACATCAATAATTAATAAGTACAGCATGGTCATCTATTTTAGGGACAAGTTTTTCTATTTCCTTCTAGAAAGCACATTACCAGTTTCTAATTCCAGTCCATCAGACAGCCTTCCGGTGAACCTCATGCAACCGCCCTGAGAACCCCGGTTGCTGGCGATTGTTTCCAAAAGGAGGAGAGAAGGAAGAACTGAGTTTTGTTCTGAGGTTTCTAGGGGCCTTAGTTTGGAAATAGTTTAAAAGAAAAAACAAAATGAAATGAACAAATTAGTTTTTCTTACAAAAAAAAAAAAAAACAAACCAAAAAACAACCACAAAACCTGCCAGGTGTATTAACAAGTTGCACTTCATCTGACAGACATGGAGGAGTCTCATAACATAATGACGGGTAGAAAACTCATTAAAGACGAGGTGGAGGGGAAGGCTGCTGTCACCGCCTCAAGAATTCTCTGACATTTTTAGCATCTACCTTTCTTTGTCTGCATCTTACCTTTTTTGACAGCAGTTTTTGCCAAATCCATTGAAGGAAGCATCTTACACATTAATTCACTTACTGCCCTAGAAGGCCAAAAGGAAAATAGCATCACTTAGATGGTATTTTACCTTCCCAAATTTTTGAAGCACAATTTTTTGAAGGTCAGGAAGAAGCACTTCTTTCACAATTACTGTCTAAAACACTGAAATGCACAAGGCACTGTTTTATTTATGAACTCTGAGAAATCCAACAAAACTGAAGATATTCAGTTATCCATTATTTGCAGGAGGGGTCCCACTCTTCCCTTTCCAGGTTAAAAAGCATATTCTGGACACCTTCCTGGAAAGGGCAGAAGATGGGTCGGGTCCTCCTGGGCCAAGAAGGAACATGGGCATGCGTCTTCTGCCTTCCCACAATGCGCACTGACCACAGGCTCACTACGGAAGAGATTGTGAGGAGAGAAAATCTTGATATTTATGAGAAATACCCAAGTCTGTC
This sequence comes from Calonectris borealis, assembly GCF_964195595.1. Classification (NCBI taxonomy): domain Eukaryota; kingdom Metazoa; phylum Chordata; class Aves; order Procellariiformes; family Procellariidae; genus Calonectris; species Calonectris borealis. Next base: position 27,296,851 of record NC_134315.1, read on the forward strand.
CCCTTCAGTTTATAAAAAAAAGAATCACTAAAATGTCCCAAGTGGATATTAGAAAGTGTTTTTTGTTTTTCCTTTTAAAGTTTTGCACAGAAGGGGGCGGGAGGGGGGACGAGCTAAGAACCTTTCCTTTCATGCCAGTCTGGACCAAATCTGTATTTTCATTTTAGCAAATCCTCCCAACCATTGCCCTCAAATCATTTACACAGACCTCCACGTTGCCAGTGACTGCTCCCAAACACCATTGCGTCACTTTGGTCCTCTGGCTGCATGACTTACTGCTTTTCACAAGTCTTACTGCTCGCTGAGCTGTGCTGCAGAGACACCAAAGCAGAAGGCGGCAAAGCACTGGGTTGACACTGAAGCAGAATTCATCTTCAGCCTCAGAGAGGCTGACATCTCCCACCGCACACCACTGGCTCCAGCTCACCTGATACTGTCAGATTGTGAACCCCAAAAAACCCGCTTCGATTCGTGTTCTGCTTCTATAGTTACCCATAAATCATTATATCCTACCAGTAAAAACTTCTACGGACATACCCTACCCTTATAGTCCGAGGGAGCTGGTGTTGCCACTGGTGAGTAACTCAGCTTCCTAAGGGTGAACCAGCCAGCCAAGGCAAGGAGCTGTTCCAGCAAGACAGATGCTGTTCTGGTGCTAGGTCTCAGCACCCATACATCCAATATGCAAAAGCCAACGGAAGAGCAGGAAAGCACAGAAACATCCTGAACACAGCTCCCACGCTCTAGGGCAGGCGGTTTGCAGCGTGCTGAGCACTCCCCCAGCAGCACAACTAAGCCTTGTGTCCTCCCTTTCCGTTCCTAAGCACCCCCTTCTCTCCAGCTTTCAGCATCACTGCTACCATGACTCGCAATGAGAACCAGACAAGTAGCTGCTATTACAAAACTAACTGAGCAAACAGAGGCTGACAGTTTCTGGGTTATCATGCCAAAAGCACAGCACGATCTACACAGGGGTAAGTATTGCTCAACAGCAACTCTTCAAGTACAGTCCGAGTGCCACTGCAGCATGTTTTCCCCCCAGTGGATGGCAATCAAACCATATTTTCTGTTTGCTCATCCTCCTGACCCAAGCTTTAGAGCTCACAAAAGCCCAACACATGATTTGCTGTTAGCACTTCAGCAGCAAAACAAGTGTGCTTTGAAAACGCCCAAGCAGCCGAGTTAAAAAGAATTTAAAAAAAATTAAAAATCGAAAGCAAAAACTTGAATTAATATTTGGAAACAAAGCAGCCTAGAATTTCTCTCTCAGAAAAAATTCTTATTCTTAGCACAATGGGGTGCAACTTAGCTAGCTGAACAATTTTCCAAATACATGGTAAGAATAAAACTTACTTTCACACAGGCATCAAATTTTAAGGAAGGAATTGAAAGCCTTGGAATTCATGCTGATACACATGACAGAGACCAACCATGAGGGTTAGAAGCAACTAAAGATGCTCATCCACAAGCTGTCTGAGAGAAAAACATCTCCAAATGATTTGACTTCTTAGCAGACATACCATACTTGAGACGAGGTTTTATATGTCACTTAGAGAAAGACCTGTGGGTGATGAGTATTCAGGTCACACACACCTTTTCTGCAGCAACCCACAGCACTACTATTCATGTGATAAACACCCACGTCACAGCAGAAGCCAGTGGCAATGAATAATGCAGGAGATCCAGTCACTCTACCACATATCATACCCATGGGATATGGAGGCAGCATTTTAGCTTAAGTCATCCTTCCCCCTGCAGGGCACAAGCATGCTCTTTAGTTATTCTCTCTCCATCTCCTGTTCTGCACATACATTAACAGGTCAAACCCAGCAAAACAGGATGAGTCGTTGCAGAAGAAATAAGGACACGAACAGAAATGCAATACACCGTCTCACAAGATGATGTTAAAATATTACATCATCTGCTCAACTCAAGAGCTCCACAAACCAGAGGCACAGTTTTTCCAACAAGGTAGTCCTTTGTTCACATTTCCCAAGAGATGTACTTTCGCACCACTAAGACAACAATTTCACAGAGCATTAGCTAAACCAGCATAAATTAAAATGGAGCCACAGTCAGCCTTAGCTTGGAACCCTGCTGAATGAAGGCAAGTTATTAGAAGTACACTGCAAAACTGAAGGCAAATCTCAATTTGCGAGTCAGCTCCTGTTTAAAAAGGCATTATCATCTGTGCTCTAAGTACAAACTCTCCCAATAACTGACTTCAGTTATTCATTCCTATTCTGGAGTACTATTATCACTGTATAATTCTCCCCAACCTCCCTGGATACTCTGCAGTACTTTCCAGCTTATGCTGCACACAACAGGGTGTTCTACCTTAGAGCATCCTTGATACACGCCATGCCAGGGCAAGGCACAGAGTTTACGGCATCATGGGACAAGCCACTCAGCAACGCCAGCTTGGCTTCTCTGGCACTCTCTGCCTTTCAGCATCCTGCTTAGCCAACCACTCTGCCAGCACCGCTGGCCTTCGCGCAGCTTTTGCATTAGCCTAGGCATCCACTCATGCTGCAGATTTATTATGCCATTAGAAGGGTGTCTTTGACTCGCATACGCGTTATTTCATACTATTTCTTTTACATTATTTTCATATATACAAGAAAATCTATATAGGAAAATTTGTCCAGCAGGAGACCAAATTGCATTCATTAAAGCTCAGGCAGACTCTCACGACTGCATGCTTAAAATGAGTGCACTAAAAAAAAAGGCAGAACAAAAGGCTCAAGTCTCTCTCCAGTTTTAGTCATAATCAATTTTAATGATGCTGTTATAAGACCTCATAATTTTGGCTTCAAAGCCAGCTAAAAGACAATGAAGAACCTTTTACTTAGGCAACGTGTACTAACAGAAATCATACTGATTCTGCACACCAGGACAACATATTCAAAACTTTTTGCACAATAGGTGCTTAGCTGTAAAAAAGGATCATCTCCTCTACCTTACAAGCCTCTGTCATTCTGGTTCAGGAGGTGGTGGGGGTGGGGGATAAAGTTAAAAAAAAAAATTACAGCACATTTTTTTCCCCACACTAAAAGATTTTATGCAAGCCTATGAAAGGTTTGGAATAGATCACTACATACGTGCTTAGTAGAATTAAGGCAGAAGCACTGTTAGAAGTAACTATCAGACCTGTCCCATCTCCATCACCTCAAATATAACAACTGTTGGGGTTTTGTTTTTTTTGTTGGGTTTTTTGGTTGGTTGGTTGGTTGGTTGGTTTTTTAAACAAAACAGGGTCAGCAAGTACTTGGAATATTTCTTGCTCAGAACAGCCAGTGGTTAATAGAAAAAAAAATCTTTATTCAGCTTATTCCTTTATTAATCATCTTTGCTGGCCAGCTGACTCACCACCTAGGGTTGATCTCCTAAGGAAGTAAAGCAGATGAAAAATACAGCAGCTGTGGTCTCACAGTTCTCACCGAGAGAAAGATATTTAGATCAATTTTTTTTACTTAAGACTGCAGTTCTAGTGCTACGCAGTATTTTCTCAATTCCCTACCTCTGTTAGGGAGATCTATTAATGGTGCAATAACCTGATGAAAAGAATGAGATTAATTTTCCGATCATCTTCGAAAAACAAGCATACATCTTCCTACTGTGTCATAAAATCTGCTATGAGGCTAAAACCTCTTACCTAATCCATATACTTTTAGTATCTTTTTTCCCTCTTTTTTTTTTTTTTAAAACCAACTTGAAGCCACTAGTAGAAGAGATTCTGCAGTTTCTCCTGAGAGAATGATTATTAAGTATCCTAACAACAACAGGAAAAAATATGCTTTCCACAGAAGAGAAATTAGGAAGATAGAAGACATAAAATCGTCAGCTACAGAAAGGTCACCAGAACCACCACCTAAAGAGCAAACTCCAAGGATGGCTGTCAGATGACAAGAAATTCAGTACTTATATGCCAGAGATGTTACTCCTGTATCATACATTTGCTTTCTGCATGGACCAATGACTTCTCATAGTTCTTAGTACAACCTCTGACTTCAAAACAGCATTGACTACATCTTTGCCTTGAGTTATACAAAGCTTTCCTTAACATTCCTATAGGCTTCAGAAGTTTATTCCCCTAAATTTAGCCATATTCTATCCTGCAACACACAAGCATATTCTTAATTAATTTGAAAAACCCTTTCTGACAATGGCAGACAAAACATCATGTCCAAAGAACTACACACTGTAGGACTGCACTCAGCATTTCTACTTTGTTAAAAAAAACCCAAAAACCACCAGCATTTCTCAGTAATGACTTCTGCTCATGTATGATTACACAGCCGAGAAATACAATACATGCTCACAAGTCCAACGTGGCAATTATTCATAAAATAAAAAAAATCTCCAAGATTTTAATGTATTTAATTTATTAACAAAAATAAATGAAGTTGCTTGATTAGGAAGCTCTTTCAAAAGACAATCACTTAAAAAGTGTTTTATTTAAAAAAATAAAAACAATAAGGCAGCAGATTAATTAATAACTACATTGCTATGCCCAAAATATGCTCATTTAGGTTCTTTTCAAGTTCTCCATTGCTAAGGTTTTAAGACCTAGATTTTTGTTAACAAATGTTGTGTTTGTTTTTTTTTTAAATAAGCTCATACACATCTACACAAGAGGCAGCTATGTCTGTATTAAATCAAAAAGTTTCTAAATTAATTTCCTCTTGAATCGGAAAGAAATTTTCCTACAGGACATCACACATACTTAATTACACTGCCAAATAGTTATATTTACACTTCATGTCAATACCAAAAAGTCAAACTACAGAAATTAATGTTGCTGCAATATTGCCGAGTCTTCAGTAAAACACCCTGTATGTTGCTACAACCACTTTCATTAAAATACCATCTCAGAACAGACCTGAGAGCAGCTATTACCAGATGCTCCAAAAGGAAGCAACAAAATTCACCCTAATAACATTGTGCATGGCTGTGGTCTCTGTGCAAGAAACCCTAGCTCACTTACATTCCTATCATTTCTGGCTATGAATTAAAACCTCCTGCAGTCCCCTTGTTTTAACTAAGGCCTCGATTCCAGAGAATTACATTGAATTTTTACCCCTAGTACACTGATTTTTTTCCAATTCATGCAGAACCATCCATGGTAGTAAGAAACCGAGGGGCATCACACATAACCACAGCAAGAGGGATCTCACCTCTTCAATGCTGTGATCCCAAATTGAATTTAACAAAGAGTAAGACACTTTATTTTTCCCAAATAAAAGATTGCCCTGGATATGCACTGCAATGCTTTGTCCTAGCACCCCCAAATTCCCAACACGCCCACTCGTGCTGGACCAAGAATGCCAGCTATGTTTAGCATTTTGCTTGGAGGTACTGCAGGAATCTAGGGTCAGCAGTAGCTACAGGCGGTCAAATTTACTCAAAACAGTTAAGTTAATCAATACAGCAAAAGAAATGTAACTTCTTCAACAGAGACAGTGGGGCTTGATAGCTTCTTAAATGAGTACTGATAATGATTAGAAGCACAAAAGCAATGCTGGCTTGGACAGGAAAGTTCTGGAGCTCTCTGGAGCCGGAGAGCAGTTCAGATCCTCTCCGGTTGAAATGCGACAAAAGATGCAAAGTATTATGAAATTAAAAATTAAAAAGAAGGTGCTCTACAACAAGAAGCGAAGCATGTAATAGATAGAAAAAATTGAACTGATGGAGAAGTCCCGAGGAAACCTCCAGTAAATCAATGGAATGTAGCCACTAATTTCACTGAACCTAGACTGAGGTCTGTGCCACAACTGAAAAATAAAATTCAAAACTCTTTTGGAACTTACAAGTATTTTTCCTCACACATGCCACCTCCAAGAGGTCTCGGAACCTGTTAGAGGAGAAGTGCAGAGTTACAGCTCTAGGAACAAAATCACCAACCAGTCACACCAAGGTTGAACACAGACGGCTGAAGTGGGACCACCTGAAAGTCAAAACATTAAAACTCTCTACCAGACCCTTCAAAACCTAAACAGTGCCAGAAATTGCTAGAAAGCAGTATGAGAAGTGAGCACCTATAACGTCGGCTGAAGTCCACAGAAGCCAAGAAGAATTCCCATTATTTCCATTTTACCCACCTAGGAAGCTGGCTGTGCTCAGAGCTACTGGGGGAAAACCAGCTGTTTCAAGACTTCCTGTTAGAAATAAAACTGTGAGTGTGTATGTGTATATACATATGTATAAGTATGCATGTGGATTGACACAGCCACACATTTTAGATGCCTGCAAGGCCAGCCAACTTGGAGTCTTCATTTAAAAATAACTTATTCCCATAGTCAAAAGCAACAGTGAAATTTAGTATTGCTATTAAGCACAGTATAAACTCAAAATATGCATAAACAAGAGCTGGAACTGTCTTTAACTTCATGCAGGCAGAACTTAAATGGAATACAGAGTCCTGGACTCAACAGGTTAAACAGGTATGAACAGTAAAAAGTATGAACAGGCAGTGCTCACCTCAGCTTAAGGAATCATTTCACATACATTCATCTGCAGAAAGTAAAAGTCAAAGTTGCTGTTCCACAGCCAGCAGAGTGAAATGCTTCACGTAACGGTACAGTTTTACACCTACACTGATTTAAGCCAACTGTCCCTTTCAGCAGCAGTTGGCCTTTAGACTGGCTCAGCCGCTTCATCACAGCGACACTGTCACAAGGATGCACCTTCTTTGAGGGGTTAGTTTTCAGCTGGGTCCTCAAATTGATCAGCTTGGACAGGGGGCCACAAGGGTGCCAGGAAAAGGCGTATTGTAATAGCTTGAAGAAGATGGACAGACGCCCTTTAACAGTTGCTGTCAGCAACAGCTTTTAAAACGGTAATTTTGGAGCATTCCAAAGTGATGTGGAACCGTGCCCATAATCTTTCACCACGCCTTTGAACTTCATTGAAAGACGTCACCTCTGGCACATGCGACAGGTCAGGAGCACCGCCAGCACTAATGACTCGGATGACACACGTAACCTCACAGTGTGCTCGACTCTTATCCTGCCCACTCTGTGTTTTCAGAGTTGTTTAAAAATAGAAGGGCGGGGGGGGGGAAGTCTCATTGGGGTCATATCTGAAGCTTATAGAAATCCACACATGGGTTTGTATAAATTTCAGATGGGAGCTTGATCTAATTTCAGCACAGACAAATAGGTCCTCCTCCTTCTCTGAAGGTCCAGAAGGAGGATGAAGTAGCTGACACAGGGACAGCCCTGCTTACTCCTTGCCACCTGGGAAAGGAAGGGGAGGGTGACCCCAACATCGGTAAAGCACAAGCCCCCCCCAAACGATCTAGAAATATCTGGCGTACATTGTCCACAGTAACAAGCATTTTTAAAGAGATGCCTTTTGTCAGAAACATCAGCCAGAAGCCCTGGGAGCTTCAGCAGATGCAGGAGGCAGAGCGCAACAAGCAGCAACAGGGTTTCACTTCGAGAAACACCACGGAAGTCTCTATGCACTGGATACCTGGTCAGAGAAATATTTACCTGACAAAGAGATGCTAGTGCTCCTGCAAGTCAAACAGTTTATGCAACAGTCGCAATAGTATTAGAGTGAAAATAAAGCTTGAGAAAGCACCAACACGGTAGTTCAAAGACAGCTGAAGTTTAGAAAATGTAACACAAACCAGGGAAGCATTTTGCACCCCTTCCTAAGGGAGACAGGCAGCGCCACAGGCAAAGGTACTTTCAGTCACAGTAATTTAAGCGTGGTCTTAAATCAATGTAGAATGCTTTGGTGTAAGTGAGGGGAAAACCTTGTTCATAGCAGTAATTAGCAGACAATTAGCAGAGAAATCAGTGGGGCTAGGATTCTGCACCCTGTTTCCGTAATTAACACCAGTGGGGTTTTTTATATTCCTTTTCAATTACATATACATTTGGCCAGGTCTTTATCAAATCTTTAGAGAAATCAATGCATTAAATAAAAAATTTTTTAAAAACCACCACACACCTTCCACATAATATGCCAAGACAGATATGTGTCTAAAAACCTGATTTGAGAGGACACCTTAAAATTCTCAGTGCATTCGTGCCAGTCATCATCTGCCACCTGATCTCCTGGGCTATTTATTACCGATCATCTTTCCAATTAATCCTGTTTCTGTCTGTACTGCTAACAAGCAGCTTGTGAACTCACCTAAAGATAGTCTGCTAAAAGAAATTAAAAAATCAAATCTATTCCTAGTTACCAAAAAAAAAAATCCATAATTAGTATAGCACAGGCACACTGCGGTATGTTTAAACCTTAACACAGAGGGTTATTAAAAAACCCAGTTACTGCCATTCAGCAAGTATTCCCAAGACACAAGTTTTGCTGCCCATCTTTTTGCAAGATCACCGTATCAAACCAGCAGAAAATACATAATACTTTTAAAAGCTCACCATACTCAATGAAATACTACTATAGAAGATAAAGTCCCAATTAGGGATACCCGTATGCAAGATGTACACTGCAGAAGTCGTTGACTGGCAGCGGACCACTAGATTACGAACTACATCCTTCTTTGTTGGTCATCGTACAGGCACATGAAGATTTATGTTTAAATTTAACACAATCCTAATGTGGCTAGTAGTCAGCAAAACCAGAGCTTTTAAACCTAACACCGTGGGGTAGCTAAGTTATGGCAAGAGCAAGTTATTCAAGTATGGCACTGCATTAGCTGACAACGGAGTAGTCCACCTCACACCTGACGAAGATGGGACACACAACCCAAAGAGGCACTTCCAAAGGGTTGACAGACCAAAAGCAGCAGCAGCTTCTCTTCCCATTTCCATCTAAGAAACCGGTGATAAGGAAGAGGAGAACAGTTAAAAACGCACAAGCAGTTGCCACCTTTTTCATAAGAAGGCTTTCAAAAATCCTGTAAAGCCCAAAAAATCCATAACTGGGCTAATTCTGTGAATACTGACAACCAGTAAAGGAAGTGACTATGCTTTGTATAAGCCAAGCAAAGATTTCTATTATGATGGCTTAAATAAAACAGACCCCAAGAGAGGAAATAAATGTTACCCGAGTCATCTGGCACATTTCCCCTATCTCAGGTGCAACGGACACCAACCCTCCCAGACCGGGCACAGCATTTCCTTGCCAGGGTTACGTCCACTTCCCTCTTGGTAAAGAATACTTTTAAGTAATTTCAATTCTGCCATGTATGTTCTGATGGCTTATTTGTAACTGCTTATGCTTCTCAAAAAAGAGAGGCTATTGGGTAAAAAAAATGACCCCAAACCATCTCCTCAATTCACTGATTTTGGGACAGATCAATGCTGACATTAAAATGGACAAAAAGACTTCTGAAGGGATACCTTTTAAAGACGACGACAATCCTCTTTTCCTTCAAATTAGCGTGTTTTTTTCCAAAGCCAGGTCACTGTGATGGGTTGACCCTGGCTGGATGCCAGGTGCCCACCAAGCTGCTCTATCACGCCCCTCCTCAGCCAGACAGGGGAGAGAAAATACAATGAGAGACTCGTGGGTCGAGATAAGGACAGGGAGAGATCACTCACCAACTACCGTCACGGGCAAAACAGACTTGACTTGGGGAAATTAGTTTAATTTATTACCAATCAAATCAGAGTAGGGTAATGAGAAATAAAACCAAATCTTAAAACACGTCCCCCCCAGCCATCCCTTCTTCTCGGGCTCAACTTCACTCCTGATCTCTCTACCTCCTCCCCCTGAGCAGCGCAGGGGAACGGGGAGTGGGGGTTGCAGTCAGTTCATCGCACGTTGTCTCTGCTGCTCCTTCCTCTTCAGGGGGAGGACTCCTCACACTCTTCCCCTGCTCCAGTGCGGGGTCCCTCCCAAGGAAGACAGTCCTCCACGAACTTCTCCAACGTGGGTCCTTCTCATGGGCTGCAGCTCTTCATGAACTGCTCCAGTGTGGGTCCCCCACGGGGTCACAAGTCCTGCCAGCAAACCTGCTCCAGCATGGGCTCCTCTCTCTCCACGGGTCCACAGGTCCTGCCAGGAGCCTGCTCCAGCGCGGGCTTCCCACGGGGAAGCTTCTAGCAGCTTCTCCCTGCTACCAAAACCTTGCCACGCAAACCCAATACAGTCACAGAGGCCCGTTAGCCTCCCCAGCGGCCCAGGCTGCGGCCAGCACCATGCTTGCCTTCTCCTGCCCTTTCTGAACTCCAGCGCCATTCAACAAGTTACGAGCCAAAGTATGCTTATACTGCGGACAGCCTAACCAACTACTTCAAAACTTTATTCTTCGAGTCTAACCTACACATCACAGTGAAACAGAGGGCATCCGCCTGCAAGTACAAATACACAGCATAGCAGTCTGCCTTTTCCAAACATACACTGTGTTTTCTCTCCAGCTGTGAGGAAAGGTTTGGTTCTAAATAGTGACTAAAAATTCTATTGTTTTCCATTTTTTCCTTAAAAAAGTACAACTGTTGCTTTGAAATTAATGCCAATTTTCCAATGCCCGAAACATGACCGATGGTATAATTTAACCCAACTTAGACAAAGCCTATCTTCGCCTGATGAAGAAACAAGGTACCTTAAAAGTTTAAAATACTGTACTGCCTTCGCGTATTTACAACAAATGCAATTCCTTTAAAAATAACTGTTGAAAACACTTTTCTTCCAATTTGTCTATTACATAAGCAAAGCTTTTCCTAAATTTTACTAAATAAAATAACAGCTAGAAACTAAATCAAAAGAAATCACCTACACACACCTTTTTACTGCAGACCTTCCCCATGACACAGAATGTAGCTTATTCACCCATATATAGATACAATAGGGCCCTGTTCAGAGTAAAGGTGGCAGTTAAGTTTTATGCAAAAAGAAAAAAGTGATGGTGATTACTGGAGGTAATGAAACAAGAACAGTGATTACAGTTGGAAAAAAGACAGATACTATAGAGGTTTTAAACAAGTGATTTTATTTCACCTGATAGTGTTAAAAGATCAGATGATTCTTTTGCACTTAAAACTTGTTTCTCAAGCCTCTTCTTCAGAGATGCGGTTCAGCAAAGATAATGTTTCCTTTATTTGCACAGTAAGAGAGCACACCTGGAATGCCAATAAACCTCAGATTTCCTTAGGCTGAACCACCCTCTCAAGTACCGTAAAAGGTAAATACCTGCAACCATACAGCTGTGTGAGTTGTATTCCTGTTAGTTAGCAACAACTTACCTAATACTTACAGGCATCTGTATTTATTTTTTTTATGTATCAGTTGAACCAGCCTCACTTACGAGATTTCTTTAAATATTAAGCTAATGAAAAATCATAGCTGAGGCTAAACACAGAATAACAGCTCAGAGAATGGAAGATCAAGGATTTTATTTTACTACTAACAGCGAGAGGGGCCTTCTACGAATTGCTTAAGCTCACTGAAGGATGGTTTACAAACCTACTAAAAACCACAGCCACCAGAAGTAGTACCCATGGCTTCTTGACAGGTGTGTTAAAAGAACCTGGAAGAGATAACCTGTAACATCCTTTACAAGTGTATTAATAACTTGTTTTGACACTGCTTAGAGACCCTCCATTGAAATATATTCTGTGCACAAAACATGGAGTCAGAGGAGTTCTCCCCTTCACAATTTCCAAACCAGAGAACCATAGCAAGCTACAAGAAAGTGGTAAACTAATGAACAAGACATGGTAAGAGCCATACAAAACCAAAGGCACCTATTGCTCACAAATAAAAGTATCTCAACGGTCACAGGACACTCAGACTAACCATTCTTACACCAAAGCCCCTGCAAGATAAGATGGATCTTCAGGAATTCAGTCAAACCTGCCCACACGAGGCAGGCAAGATGAGTGAAGAGCATACTGTCACCTACTCCTGTAATGCAGCTTGCTGCCTAGAATCACACATCTTCTGATATTCTTAACTCGTAATTTCTAGGACAGGAGAGCTTGCTGAAAGTCTACAAAAAATCTCCAGAGCCACTGACAAAAAATAATATGCAAGTACGCATTATCATCAGTAAACCTAAGCTATACTGTTATTTTGTGCTCTTATGATTTCCTTCATTTCAGATAAAGGTAAGGCACTTTGTAACAACAACAAAAAAAGAAAAAAAAAAGGCAGCTATATAAGGATTGTTTGTTTTAAGTGATAAATGAAGCAGACATTTATGCTAACTAATAACAAGACGCATCTACTGTATCAGTTTAACATTCTGAGGGATAAGAATAAACAAGTAATAAATACCCACATTTGAGTGAAGCACAAAACTAATGTTAGGATTAATTTTAACTCATAGAAAACCCAAGGGTCTATAAATGGTCCTGACCCAACAGCATTTCTTCTAAAGCAACCCATGTAGTTGCTCTGTTTGGTGGAACGCAAATGTGAACAACAATCAATCTGAGACTGAACAATTTACAAACTACGGGATAATGTATATATCTCAGCCCATGACTGGAGTGTGTAAGGAGCTACCGCTTTCCTAACAGAGCTAGCCTTTCCAGTAACTACTGCACCAGCTCACCAGTGATCACACTGCAATCCACAGAAGCAATTTCCGACAGCAAGACGTCTCAAAACAGGGTAGTTTTAATCCTCACTCATTTTACTACACTATGGTTGAGTTGTGAGCAAACATGCAGCCAATTAAGTCAACTTCTTGTTTTAGATCAAGAAACAGTAAAAACAGTTCAAGACTGATCGATTGTTTAGGCACCATGAACCACAGTTTTCCCTTAGCAATTGCAGGAGATGATGGTCAGTGTCTTACAGGATATAACCAGATTCTTACCACAACTAAATAACATTATCAAAATGCATCTACTTATACAGGCTTTTCCAAAGCATCTAACACTGATGCAAAGTTCCGTGAAAGGATAAATCTTTCATGGTGAAAGGGAGAGACCTGAGCTCAGGCACAACATCTTAGCTCTCCCTAGAGATGATGCTGCTGCAGTGTACCCACTGTGAGTACGGCTGTCAGAATAGCTGTCAAACGCAATGACTGATTTAAACCTGATACCAGCTGCAGCAGTCTTCCACAGCACAAAAGCTTTATACTGCCGATGCTTACACTAGAGAAGTATTAGAAACATTTATTCTCAAAGTCCATTCACGTTCTGCAGCACTTTCTTTTCTGACAGATTACTACAGTATAGTACATATATCTGACATCTGCAAAACTCAAGGCCAAACTGGTGTCAAAGGTCCTTAAGCTGGCAGTGGCTGCAATTTAAAACGATCAAGGAAATTGCACCATGTAATCAAGAGGATAATTAGTGCATATTTACTTTGTCAGAGGAATACAAACAGGGTGAGTAAAAAAGGCTCAGTAACCACTCTGCTGCTGGAGGAGAAGCCAGGTTCCACACAGGCAAGAGGCAATTTCTCACAGTACTATTTCTTGTGAGCATGCAACAGAGGTCAGCCTCCTCCTCATCACACCTGAAAGAAACCCAAAGGACTAATAGACTAATACCTCTGGGAATTCACACCCACAACAGAGGCATAAAATAAGCAACAGGATTACCAGGCGAACAGGAGCACAGATCAGAAACTGTGGCAACGGCAATATAAGGCAAGATACTAAGCATTCAAGAATAGAAAGCTGCATTTTTACCTACTATGAAGTGCTGAATGGAGATGAATACCCATTGCATTTCAACGTCTGTCTTCAATTTGGGTAATTCCAGTTTGCAAGAGCCCTGACAGATCATCTTTCCCCTATCCCAAGAAACTTCTGATGTTTCTGAAAAAATAAAACCCAATGCACCCAAAATCCGACACCGCTGTGCCCAGTGAAACAACAGAACTATGCAAGTTTTGCTTCTCTGCAATGGGTCCTTCTCCCCTTTCATAAGAAATGCTTTAATTTGGATTTCCAGAGCACTTCTGTTCAGCGCGGTTCGCACTTACCTGGTGGGCTCAGCACACCCTGAGCCTCCCAGACCACATCAGGGCTAAGGCGATGTTTCTCACGCCTCCTGATCCTCCTGTGCTCATTCTGGCACCCATTTAATTGGGCAGGAAGCCTACACAGGGAACCAACAGAGCAGAACACGCAGGGGGGCAGAGGGAGCAGGACGAACCCAGACAGTGTATTTAACTCCCAGTGACTGATATTAAAAAAAAAGCCCCAGAGCTGGCTGAAACAAGAGGGCAGGGCCACATCACACAACATGTGAAAAAACAAACAAACAAAAAAAAGGAACAAGGATAGCCTCTTCCAGCAGTAACTCACTGGCTTAGCTGTAATATTAATTTTCATTCTACTCAAATCCATTTGGTTAAAAGGATTCTCTTTGTTCTGTGAGAACTCCTCTCCCAGAAAACCTTCTGTACCTGTATACACTCATCCTCTCTCAGTTTCAATTATTACTGAAGAAATTCAGTTGAAGCTCTTATTTCTACAGCGCTCGAAACTGAATGGCTTACACATCTACATGCAGTTCTTAAAACCACAGAGCTGCAAAGTTTGGTGATTTCACTTGACACTCCAAGTTATGATAATTAAAAAATAAACAAATACAGAAAAAAGCAGTATTGTTTCTCTGAAAGCAGCATAACTGCACCCCGTCATTCATCACCATGCTAAGGCATGTCCTGTGCACCTGGACATGGCTCATGAGTAGTGCAGGCAGATCTCGCATTGAACTCCCTGCTGTCATTGAAGTCAGAAGCAGGGGACTTTTAAAATTTTCACCTTTATTTTCTAACCTTCAGTTTAGCAATTCTGTGCTGTTTTGTGAATATCTGTTCCTTTGAAAAGGGGAACACAAGAGCCTTTAACATAAAAATGTTTGAATTTTGGTAACTGTTGAGGAAACTGAAAAATAAATAATAAATTTATTAAATAATTAAATACTAAATGAGAAATTTCTTTATTGTGAGGACAGAAAGAAAAAGAGCCAATAGCTACAAGCAGTCAACGCCATGTATAAACCAGAAGTCCAAAAAAGCATACTATTAGTTTGCAGCTGAAATTGTTTCAAATGCAATTAAGTGTATTTCAAGCTACATTTATATTAGCGACCTAGACTATAATTACTTGGCAGTGTTGTATCTAAATTCAACTTTTCTTTATCATATTACGCCTTAGTAAGAACTGCCTTCAATTTTGATGAGTTAGCGGAGGAAAAGAAATGCAACACCATATTAGCACAAATCTGAGGAAAGAATTGCTTAGCTAAAATTCTGCCATCTACTATTTTTGCAAGCATCGAAAAACACAGCCAATAGTCAGCCGATATAATATTCGCTAGATTTGCTGAGTAGGTTTTTTAGAAAGCAGGACAAAGAAAAAAAATAGAGCAAAATTGCAGATCCATTTGAAAAACAAATCACTTTGAGTTCAGATCAGTTTCTTATCACAGAAGTTTGGTAAAATTGCTACTGAAACAACTATTTCTTTTTTGGCAGGACATCAAGAAAACAGACTTGAAGCATTATCAAATACCCATTAAATAACAAATATGGCCCCCAGATCCTTTTGATCTCAAAAAGAAATGGTCTCAGCCACGGTGAACGATGCCTGTATTATTCCTCCTCGCTTGCAGAAGTACATTCAGGCATCAATCCTCCACGGGAAGGGATCCAATTTCCCTACGGGGGCACCTCAAGGCTCGGCACATTGGTCAGACCAGATGAGAGTAGCACGAAGGTGAAGCACTCTCCATGGCCATTTCTGCAGCATGCGCAGCACAGAGCCGAAGGACAGCAACAGACCAGCACCAACCCCACTGAATAACGACACAGTCACTGAGAAAGAAGAGCAGACCTCCCAACACTGTCCACATGCAACGTCATCCTGTTCATTAAAAAGGTGCCTGCATTTTCTGGACAAATACAGCAAAATCAACAACATCTACAAAAGCCTCAGTGCTCTCCAGACAAGAAGCACCAATCACCTCACCCAGCCAGAGGCGCCAGGGCAAGATGAAAAGTGGGAGCAGTGAGAAGGAAACAAAAAAAACCACCCCACACCAAAAAAAAAAAAAAAAAAAAGGAAGAGAGAGAATTCAAGAAAGTGGCATTAACCTCCCCATCCAGAATTGCTGCCTGGTTTTCTCCAAACCTGCACCAGGATGTTAAGTAGTTATTGGGATGCCAACACCCAAAGAAGTACTGCAAGAATTACCCAGTCCAACACCTGAACATGATTTAGGCATGGGGACTGTATTTCGTTTAATTACAGATGACTAGTAGAGCCAACTTAGAAACTTCAAAGAGCACAGCATCTCAGGAGTACAGCTACATTGTTAGAGAGGTGTTGGGAAGCCATACCAGCTCAGATTTGCCCATAAAAATTCCCCAGTTTGCCCATCCATCACGTGGTGCACATGCTTTTTGGTTTCCCTCAGCTGCATGCTGATGTAAGGGCACAGCTCAGTGACCTGGCTCTGGAAATCTGTAAATTTCCATTTTGCTTTTTAGATTCAGTTTTTAATTTTCAGGAAAAAAAAAATCCTCTACTTTGTAAAAATGCAAAACATTTTTATTCCTGTTACCAAGCCAAAAACAACACCAGATGGAAACTCATTTAAAATTCTTACATGGTTAGTTCTCTTTCTGCAAGGAGGTTACTACTACCAGCCAGACAGCCCTAAGAGGGGAAAAGAAAAAAAAAAAAAAAAAAAAAATCAATGGAATATGAAAGTGATTTACATTATATGAGATGACTGGAAACAGATGAAAACTGATGAAACCACAGTGACTGCTTTTTTTTTTTAAAAAAAAAGTCTCAATATTTACTTTGAAAACAATGAAAAGTGGTGAAAATACCATCAGGTCCCACCAGGTAAGACATGCACAGTATGTGTTCCTAAGGACAGTGGGAGAAACCTGGAGCAGCTTTACTCTGCAACTACCCTCAGCTCCTAAAAGGATGTTAGCTCACAAACCGACTTGCTGTAAGTGAGACCACGCCACTTGCAGAAGCCAAAGACACCCAGAAGCCAGCTCGCCTCCATTCCCCATTCTTGGGCTATGCAACGGGTTGAGTGAGAAAGCCGGACCAGGGGAGAGGCTGAGTGGTCCGCAGAAGCGCAGCACATTTCCAGCCAAGACATCTTGTTGCTTCCTGAGTTTCTAGCTGCAGCTTTAACCTGGCTGCTCTGCATGTCACTGGGTCGCATTTCCCACTGGAATTATAGGAACAGTTCTGTAGGTGACTCATTCATAATCCATAAAATCTTGCGCATTTTGCAGCTTTTATAAAGAATGCAAAGCAGCTTTTTCTGCTCTCATTTACCATGGCCAGTCTCAACCACAAATTGATGTTAAAAATCAGTAATGGAAAAGTTCTCTGATACTGAGAATACTTTGCAAATAGTGTAAATACAGCACTTTTACAGCAATTTTATTCAGAATGTGTGCAGTAGCCCTTACTGATCAGTTACTACAGATATCTGAACAATGGCATGTCTTTTTAAGAAAGTGAGAGCTGTGAAAGTTAAGTGCTATATTTACACTATTTGCAGAGCATTCTTTATTTAGATTTCTATGGTAACCAGTAAGTAAGAGGACCGCAGTTCATACTTTGAATGTTTTCATTCCCCATGGTCCAAAACAACCCTTTTTTAAGTAGGAAGAAGCGATAAGCAAGCATATTACTGACTTAAATAGAGCTGAGTCTTTACTGATTAACTTGAGATAGAGGAGTTCTCCAACACAGCAACAATACATTCATTTAAGTTACCCTGTTTAATGTGACTTAGTAACAAAAGTCTGGTATGCATTACCCACCAGACAAAACTTGTCAAAATTGCATTTGTGCTGTTATGTCATCTTCCCTGTCAAAATACAACTTGCACAGAGGAAACAGGGACGACTGTTTTCCCTCTGACCCGTAAGGAATCAGGGACCGGACACGTTGTGAGAATCAGCACCTGCTGGATGTGCACGGTACTGTTACCGCAGAAGGAAGCACTGTTCATTATTAAACCCCACCAATTAATTTGAAAAGAGCGTCAGACAGCATACTGCAATATACAGTCACCCTACACCTCCAGAACAGCCTATAGCCAGGCTGGTCCCACTGCAACATCTGCTTGCTGTAAACACTACAGGACCAGCATGAGCAGCGCCAGCTCCCTCATCCACACTGCCTGTTTATGGGTTTTCCCATCAAGTCCTCCTACATACGTGCCTGTGGACTAATTTTGGGATAATAAAACATCAGGGAGGACAACATAATTGCTCTGTTTTGCAAATAAATAATCAGAGCTCAAAGAAAGTGTAATTTTTTTTTAAGGGAGAACTGCAAAGCAGAACAAAAATCTACCCCTCTCACGATGTACAAAGTATGTCCATTTTAACATCAGAAATGTATGTAATCTCAGATACTCACTTCCCTCCTTTTGCTAGTCTTCATTTCTGAAGAGGACACCAGCCCCAGACACCAGTTAGTTAGCCTTTAGCCCCAAATATCCAAGACTAATTTCCAAAACTCTCAGAGAAATTAATCCACAGCCAACGACAACTGATTTCTATGGAATATTCCTCTCACACGTCCCATGTGCTGCTACTCTCCTCTCGGCATTTTGGCTGTCAGAGACAGTACCACACACCTACTTTCTGGGAACTCATGAGCAACTCTGCAGCAAGCACCTACCAGCAGGCCAATTTTTGCCCAGTGCATCGAGTTAAGTTTCTGGGAATCACAATTTGTCCTTAGCCAAAGACTATTTTTATCAAGGAGAGAGGAAATCATCCCCCCGTCTGCTGCGAGTTTGATCCACAATTCCCAAGTGAACAGCACAGGACTTTGAGAACTACCACACTCCAGCAGGACTACTGGGGGTTTAGTAGCGAGACAGCCCAAAAATACCTAGAGGAAAGGAACTGCTGAACGCACCATAGCGAGATTCCTCCATTGCCCCGTTCCCCTTCCCATTGCCCAGTAGCCAGACGCAGCAGAAGACAGCCAAGGCAATCGTGCTGTGCCTACCCAGAGTCACGGCTGAGGACCGCTCGGTCTCAAAAGTCATCTTTTGCTGAACCTATTTACCACGGGACACAAGGCTCCTACCACCAAAGCTTGATCAGCACAGGACCAGCCTGGACTCAGCAACGCTTGCAACGGACAAGCGGGGCTTCATCGGCAGCCCCACAGCACAGGATCTCCATGCTCTCATTGGTGCCGGGAGACCGCAGGGAAGATGGCGGAGGAACTCCATCTTCAACTACCCAAAATATCCTTGAGGACCAAGAGCCAGGAGCTCTTTGCAGCTCGGGCAACTTGCAGAGCCAAAGAAAAACAGCGGGGAAACACTGGGGAAGGTATACTTTACTACTAGGGCCCCGTGAATGGGCACCATTTTGCCTGGTTCCTCTGGGGGCCTGTAAGCACCAGCCACCCGCTCCCTCCTGCCAACTCCCCCCACCCCCAAAACGGCGGCGCCTGAGCACGGACAAAGGCATCCTGTTTTAACACACCACTTTATGGCAAGAGCATGAAATGGCAAGACTAGGCAATAGTCCAAAAAAAATAAAGAAAACAGAAGTTCTGTGGAACAGAAAGCACTTACAAAGCACCAAGTTTCAGTGGGATGTGGAAGCCAGTGAATGAGCACTCAGTTTCGCTAAAATGCTTACTTCAGACTAGTAAAGCATAACATTACACAGTGTAATAAATTTGAAAAATAAGAGCTTGTTAGATACAGCAAAACTGGAATACATTTTCTACCTGTGGCTTATATTCCTCCCTTGATGTCATAAATCCAATTAATTTCCACATCACTGAAGGAAAACGGAGTACTTCGTTCCCTCCAATCTAATGCAACTAACTAGTTTAAGCAGGGAGAAGGCACAAGTGGCCACCATGAGACACATGTCAGCCAGAGGCACGCTCCTTGCCAACGAAACTGCAGCATGTTCACCTCTGCACCTCCAAACCAAGCCTCCCGGAACGCTCTTCACAGCAAATCTTTGCTTAGAAACTTCCTAGCATGAGCTTTGCTGAAGTATCTACCACTATCTTCTGAAAAGCACACTGCAAAGCTCTCAAATATTTCCTCCCTCTGCACTTGGACATGTTAAGTCATGTCCGAAAGAACGACAACAACTCACCATTTAGGTGGTACACCTTACTGCATTCTCTCCAAAGAAGTTACTCTGAGGCATCCCCCTGCACTCAAACTACTTTTCTGCTTGGTTATGCTAGCTTAAAAATGCACCTCCCGTGCACTCACCATGCTGCATGCTGACTAAGGTTCTGAAGCAATAGCAAACTTCAGTCCACAAGCACTTTTATAAAAGCTTAGACAAACATCTCTAGTGAGGGGTAGTCATTATATTCAGCTAATTCCTCTTTGTACTTACTGAGTGATTCCCAGTGTGTCTCACTGACGTTGGTTACCTTAAGAAACATGCCACGATAGGAACATCTCTATTCATCCCATATTTGATGACCAGACCCAGACTGTCCCTGCTGGAGCTCAGAAAAGGCAGGAGTAGTAGGGAGATGAAGAACTGAAAGAGGATTCAGAAGCTTTAGAAAAAGAAAGAGATATACCCAAATGCTTAACCATATTTTGACCCAAAACATGCAAGCCAGCAGCCACCCCACAGTGAAGAAAGCAGTTCCTTCTAGGCAGGCGATATACTTATCCTACTTCAGCAACAACTTTCCCAAGGACAACCACCAAGAGAGGCAGTTTGGAGAGCTACTGCACAGTGGGATGTGAGGCCACACTAGCACCTCACACCTTTGGTTTTTTGTTATAAACAGCAAGGCTCTGTTTTGTGAAAGCCCAAACTGACTTCCATCACAAGAATGACAGGAATCCTCCAGAGCATTAGCACCCTTCCCATTAACAGATAAGGTGAATCACCCTCCTCGTGCACCTACCTAAAATAGCACACTGTTCAGCTATGGTACATTGTCTGGGCAGGTCCAAGAAAGTTAACACTGTCTTGCTCCAATCAAGTAGAGCAGCCTTAACCCAGCAGCAGATGGCCGCTGGGTCTCCCAGAATCACAGCAGCTTAACGGTCACCATCAGTGAAGACAATAGCCAGGACAGGATCTCCCTGCTTTCAGCCCTTGCTCCAGTCTTCATGAACACAGTTCCCTTCGCTAACTGAAAGACATGCATGTCAGTAAAGTGTCTTTAGCAGTCCACCTATATACATACACAGGGCAGAAAAAAACCACTTCGTTTCTGTTCATACACACAGCCAAATTTCTGTTGCACAAAATACTGCAGTGTGATACTCCTATGCAAGGACGCTTGCTTTTGAACACAAGAGGTGATGGGGGCAAAAAAACCCATAAACCACAAATCTATGATACTTCCTTTCCACATATTACAGCACAGAAACAGAGATCTCCTAAAAGGAAACACTGCACATGCATAACAAAAGAGCTGTCATCCTGGCCACCTTGAGAAGTTCTGCCATGCTAGTAGGTAGCACTGTAACCCACGGGGGCCGCTACTGAAAGAAATACAGCCAGCTGCAGAGCAAAATGTTCAGAAGAACAAGGAACAAGGAGGCAGGACTTTGGATGGCTTCTGCTCTAAATGTTTCTAAAAGGACTAAGTCCTTTAAAACAACTAATTTTCTTTTCTTCCATTTGCAGCATATTTTAGCTAGCTTTTTCATTTGTTTTGATTGAGTTCTGCTGATCTGTTCTGATCTGCTGGGTTACCCAAGTAACCCAACAACTTGATACCTGAACTGCTCTGTACTCCTCCTAACATGGAGTTAATACGTTACTGATAATGACTGATAATTGCTTAGAGTGCACAGAAACTATATAGACACACCAAAAATCCCGGTGCAGTTTCAATGGCTCCACACCATAAAAGGCCCCAAAAGTCCCTTGAAAAATACCTCTAGCTTCCAGGTACAATGACAGGAGAGCATATGTGCACACAGTTCAGCTGACCCAGCTAACGAATGACAGGCTTCTCTAAGTGAAAAAAAAAGTAACGCCACATTTAATTAACCACAGAAAACGCAGGGGGAAAAAAAGCAAAACAAAACAAAAACCCACATGAACACAGCTATTCATAACGAACACCATAAGAATGTTTTGCTACATTGTTATCCACTAAGAGTTTGCATTTTGAGGTTGTATATAACCATCCACAAAGTCTCCTGATGAAAAGTGGAACCTAACGCCAGCAATGGTCCCTCTGCGCTTGGGCTGGCTTTAAAAACAATCAACCAACAACAATCAGTTGTAGGCAGTGTGAAGGTACCACAGTTATATATTAGCATTATAGAAGTTTAGATTCTTCTACAATTTGGGGTATCCTTGAAGCATTACTATTCTGCTTGTATGAACTATTTCTGTCAGCATCCCTGCAGCACCATAAGCTAGCTAGCGAGAAATACATATCCATTGCTAGGGAAGGGCCAGTTGGGAAATGCAGCAACAAGTCCAAGATCAGTCACTCAGTCTGATCCTCTGCAGAGAAGCAAACTGAGCTGAGGAGAAGATGCTCAGCAGCACCCCACGAGCCACATACCTGAGGTGCCCAGCCTCTTCAAGGCACAAGGGGGAACAGGGAGCCTTCCTTGCTTCTCAGCACCAACCTGAACAGTCAGGCACTATTTTCTATTATCAGACAAGAGATGGCTTTTGGAAAGTTAAGAGTCTGACAGCTAATCAAGGAAATTCACCCCAGGGAACTGAATGCTGACTTTCTCCAGAAATCATGAAACACATGCAGTTGCTTCTAATATAAAAGTCTGATTATGCAGCAACCCATACCGCTAACACTGTAGTCTAACACTTGAAGCTTGCCTACAAAGGCATCACCGGCAAAACCACCAGCTTACGCTGGCTTACTCTGCTGTTGAACAACACCTCAAGAGCGTATTGCACTAGTATTTTTCTTTATATTAAAAACTGCAGAGCATAGAAAAAATATGTCAAAGATACATGTTGAAAAGGTGGTCAGGAACTTTCTTCTAGACGCAGCTTTCAAACAACAGATCGTTGACAAAAGAGAAGACCTAGGAACACCACAAGGGTGTGTTCTCCAAATATTTTGTTCATACGGTTACCACAAAAAATGCAAAAGGCCTCCAAAAAAACCCCTACTTGGATCTAGCCAGAAACGCATACCACACAAGCACAGTCCTTCCACTAAGAAAGCAGCCTTTGGGGTGGTTTTGTTTATGCGCCGATTAGGCTGTTAAAAGCATTCAAAGCTACCCCACCTACAAGAGAGAGCATTCCTCAGGGTGTGCAAAAACAAAAAAGTCCTCTTTTTCACTGAAGATCCCGAAAACTGTAACAGAGAACAGATTGTTTCCTAACATCTTTCATACAACCCTGTTTGTGTTTCTGCAATTCAACCATACTTTTCACAGTATTTAACTTCCTCCTCATCTTAATCCCTTAAATTTGATGAATATATCAGCACTGTTTTCCCCACAGAAACCCAAAGCCAGATTATAAAACAGTAAGGCTTAAAGACCTTCAGTTGTAATGCCGTAAAATAACATTATAGTAGAGTCCAAGTGTTGTTGTTCACATATATTATAACTTTATTCACGTTACAAAGTAAAGATGCAAAGGACAGAATGCCTGGACAGGTGACTGTTGTCACAAATGATAAGTTGGGGTTTTTTAACCTATAAAGCCTTTTCTTTTAAATACAGCCTTGCAAATGTAAAAACAAGAGTAAGACAAGTTACATCAACTAACGTACAGGAGCACATGAGAAACATCAGCGATGCTGATTCTAAAGCACGGAGATCCATCCCTGAGACGGCACCAGCCCAAACTTCCAAGGCTGCGTGTTGCTGCCCAAGCTCAACCACATTGCTTCTGGCCCTGAGCTAGATCGCATGAGACCAGATCTCCTTTGCAGCCACGGTACATTTACGTGCAATGCAGATAATCCTCCTACGATAAGCAAGTGCAGGGGGACTATTGAATACAAGAAAAATTCCAACAACACTTGACTGAACAAGACAGAGCAGTCAAGAAGCATGTGCAATCCTGACCTGAAATGTTCTCCTTGGGTAGGTATTGGGTACCAGTTAAGCAAAAGAAAGCTGCAAATTCCTCATTCTTATTTCAGTATACCAGCTTTATGAAATGAAATATATCTTTTAGCAAGGTAAAGGATGAAAGACCATACAAGCAGCATCACCTGCCCAGCATTGCTGATCATGAATGGAAACTGCATGTTAGAGCCTGACTCCACTGAAGTCAGCTGAAATTCAGCAGAGCACAGACAGGGCTCCACCAGCTCAGGTGTCCTAATCTAGTTCTCTATTTACTACATTACACTGCTCTTCAATTCTTGTATTTAAAACCTTTAAAAAACGATACTTTCCAGAGCACTACCTTTAAAAAAAGAACTGTGCTCCGAAACCCTGATCTCAGGAGAAGATAGCGGATCAGATTCAGATCAGGCTTATGCAGGTGCAGGACAAGAATAACTGTTCTTGCTTCCAATAGGGCCAAATTCAAAATGCTGTTGGAAATGTTATACAACTCTGCAATAATCTCACTCAGGGGGTTACTGCTATGATTGCTTGTATCCAGATTAAAAAATAGTCAGGAAAACCATTTGCTTGCATTATTGCATTTTTATCTTGCCATAAACACCACTGTCTAAAGTCAGCTTGCTTCCAAGTTTTAAGCTCAACAAATAAAACCTACTTGAGAAATTATACTCATTTACATATCCAACACTAATGTCCACTTATTTTTTTTAACCCATTCCTTATTCCTTCACTGCTGTTAAAATTTGGGTTTAATTCCTTCTCTTCCCGTGCTTTTGCTGCATGTTGGCTACAATTTTGCAGAAACATATCGTACCATAAAATTGTAACCGTGTGTTTAGGGACACTTTAGAAGTTGAGCTATTTCTTTTCAAGAGTACAGTGCAGGCTGGACTTCAGATTTGAAAACTCAGACTTAAGATACTGCAGAGCAAGGGTTCGCTTGCAGGACTCCACTTTTTCTCATTGAATATATACTATTACAACACAAAATTGAAGTGATTCTCTTTTTCCAGACACCTTCATCTTCACTACAACCTAGCACTAAATGCCAAACGTGATGTGGCAAGTTTTTCAACCACTATAAAGGAAAGAAATCACTATACTATCCTAAATGAACACCACTTGGGCATCTCTGCACCTAACATGTATTGGGAGAATCACAAATACAAGCCAGAATGAATTCAATGCCACACATCAAGTTTTCAATGCTTCTAAAGTAATTGAAATTTCTTGGGGGGGGGGGGGGGGGGAGGAGAACACTACTTAAATCAAGAAGAAAGCAGATACAATCTCGGACAACAAGAGAAATAATGGGTACCATCATCGTACTATATACAGAAACCAATTAAGAGCTGGAAAATATTTGACCCACATGTATAGAATTATTGACTAACACTCAATCACCATTTGATCTCAGCAGCTAGGCTTGCATTAGGAACAGCAAGGCAGTCACACACTGCTTGATAAATTTCCCTAAAGTAACATACACACCATTATCCGGTCTAATCTTCCAATTGTTCCTCAAGTCAAGCAATTTTTACAGAGAATTTGTCTTTATTCGGCTGCTTGTTTTTTCCTATAAACTCATTTTTTCCTCTCTCTGTATATATTTATACATGTATGTGCTAAGATCTCAATATGTGGAAGTATAGGCAGGCATAGAGAACCTTTTATACAAAAACAATGACAGAAACCTGAAGCTCTGACCGTTGTCATTTGAAAACAAAGTGATCATGATGAATTTTTAAATTTTTATTTATTTATTACTGTTACAATGCTTCCTTGCTTTCACATTCTGGCTAAAATCAGAAGTGGAAATGACAGAAGAAAGGGTGGTTTTTTAACACCATTAATTTTAAGCCGGAACAGAAGCAGGAAGTACTGGAAGTTTCACAGGAAAGCTGGTCAGTTTAGTTTTATTGCCAGAAGCTACCTCAACATTTCTTTTAACATTTGAATACAGAACAGATATGAATCTCTAAAAATTAAGATTCATGTGTAGCAAAACCAGAGCAATACGTGAATGGGTCCTGTTATCAAACTGAACTTTAACTATCATTACATCAAGTTCACCACATATATGTATTATGGTGTGATGTTTTATTTAATAAAATAATAAAGCCTTGGTTTCTCAGAGGGGGGACTACATATTTTGAGTTAAAAAAAGCCATCGTATGTCATTAAAAATTAATATAGAACTATCGCCTCGGTGCTCATAAAAAGTTTGACTACTACTACTACACAGAAATACTTGGAAAGCTGTATTTCAAAGCATATGCTTTTCAGTTATGTACCTAGAGATACTGAAACCATAACAATCAATTTTGGATGAGGGTGGTGGAAATCAGCTGGAAACCAGAGCTTAGCCCCCTCCTTGTGCAGTTCCGAGCACCCAACCGCATCTGCCAGCTGCCCAGCATCTTGCTGCACATGGGACCCCCTCTCCAAAAGTTTTAACTACTGTAAGTTTTTACACAGTGGAATCAAACACACATTTTCATCGTTACTGCTCAGTGTTAATTCCAAACAGTGGCTTTTTAAAAGTTAATAGGATATGCATGTGTATATAAAAGGTGGGCTAAAAAATGAAAGGAAATAGAGTTCTCATGTCTGAGTCATTAGAGTTGGTGTGTTTCTTGGCATAAAGCTAAATAAGGAGGGGAAAGGAACAAGAAAGCCTGGAAGACGAGGCTGGAACACATCCAAGTTTTTAACGCTCCTGAAGCAACTGACATTTACTGGCCAAAGAAGAAAACACTTCAGATCCTTTCAGCCAAAACAATTTTTTTTTTTCCCTAATTCTTAAATAACTGTAGTTAGTAAGGCAAGACGCTGTCTTATTCACCTGAACTACCCTTCATTCTTTGAACTAGTGCATTACACACAAGACTATCAATGTGGATGTACTTTACGAAACGAATTCAATACAAAAAAAGAACCCATACCGGATTGCTCTGTGAAGGCCACCAGTAACAGCCACACAAGCCCAAACTTCTCTCATCACCACACAAAGTAACCCTGGCCAGCCATGACATGCACACCAGTGTCTGAGAGCAGCTTTGACATTCAGTAGTTTCTGAAGCATTTCAAAAGAGGCGCGCTTTGCATTGCCTACCCAACCACGGGAGGAAGGAAAGGGAGGAGGTGCCACGTGCACCTCCCCAGGCAGCACAGGCTTGCCAAGATAAGCAGGTGATGGGCAAGTGCTGGGATGCACATGTATCAAACCCTGGTTAGGAGACCAACAGCAAGGGCGAGAATAAGGGCTCAGTCTGCATAACGGCAAAGACGAGCAGCAGTCTGTCTCCCACATCTTTGTGTTTTAAAGTATTTCATAGTCCAATGAACTGAAAGGAAGGGGGCAGGAGGGAGAGATGAAAGGTACGAACATCAGCAGATGACAATTTCTGATGTAAAGCAATATCTGACAGGACCGTGAGGAGTCTGCAGAGAGAAATAAGTGACATGGATGGACAAGAAATACAACACCAGTGGAATTCAGTATTAACACTGCACACTGAATGCAAGCTTTTATACTAGTTATAAAATCTCACAGGATTTTTAATTAAACCATTAATTAAAGGCTCTAGAAAGAGACTTGGAACAGCTCAGCAAAAGTCTCTGCTCAAGATACAACCATGGTTTAAAAAGCAGAAAAAGAGAACCACCTTGCATGAACAGAATTGAGATGATTAGTGTAACATTAGTCTAATAAATATCTTCTAGAAGACAATAGTGCAGACTCCTCTGCAATAACATGCTGTGCTAGTCACCCCAAAAGATGCTGCTAAACTAGCGAGGGTTACACCTCTTTCAGAAAGAGGTAACATGTCTGGCTCTGGGAATGGAAAAACCCTCAGAATAGACCGTCTTCCTGAACAACCCCAATCTGCTGAAATACATCCAACTATGACAAGACAGAGAATTATTTGGAAAAGGAAGTCTGGCAGTTTCTGTTTGCATATACAAGAACATGCATGTCTATAAATACAAACTAAAATTAATTCCTGCAGGAAGTCATGGAAGTCAAGTATGGCACGTTTCATGTGAGGACCAAGACCAGGCACAGTTGTTCCATTTACACAAGGTTTATTACTAAGATTAATTTATCAACAACCTTGAAGGTGTGGGTCTACCTCTAACCATTACAGACTATGATACAACAACAGTGGGAGAGATTACCCCATAAAAAACAGAGATGCTCCTCCTTTTTCCTCTGGAAACGTACAGTGTTGACACCTTGTAGACGAGACGTTGGAAAGAGAGGAACACAGGGACTGCTCCACCCTGACAATCCCCACAGTCGCAAACAGCATGCAGCACACCATCTATCTGGCACAGATGAAGCTCACTCCACAGGGGGTCTGGCTCTGGTACCAGGCAAAAGGAGCCCTGCAGAGGAGCAGCAGTACCTGCTGAAACTGGACCGGGCTTTAAACTAAAAGAGAGTAGATTTAGATTGGACATAAGGAAGAAATTTTTATGATGGGGGTGGTGAGACACTGGAACAGGTTGCCTAGAGAAGTTGTGGAATGCCCCATCATTGGAAGTATTCAAGGTCTGGTTGGACTGAGCTTCGAGCAACCTGATCTAGTGAAAGATGTCCCTGCCCACGGCAGGGAGGTTGTTGGATTAGATGATCTTGAAAGGCCCCTTCCAATCCAATCCAAACCATCCTATGATTCCATGATTCTACCTGCCCTATAATCTCATCTCTGCCTTTCCGGGCTATCACCCACACAAAGCCAGTCTGGTTGGGAAAACAAGCAAGCACCAACCACCTAGTGCCAAGAGCCAAAAAGATACAAGATCCAGAAAGATGACCATACAGACAACCATAAGGCCCAGCACACTGGAGCCTCTGATCCTTGTGCAAGCAGGAATGACAGCCCCACGTGAAGAGTACACAAAGGCCTCTTAGAGAAAGGCTTAACTTTTGCAGAGCTGGCTACCGCTCAGGAAGGGAGAGAAGCTTTCTTTTAATGCCCACTGATCTCAAACCCACCTCTTACATAGCTCTAGAATATTGACTTCTGTGACACCTTGGTGCATCTTCCATCTGGAGATTTATCAGACCTTTTTGGAAGCCATCCACCCCAGCCACAGAGATCTCTTGCTCCTCTCGTCGCTCCACGCGTAATAGACACAACAGGACCCTCTACATAAACTGCGCGAAGTTTAAATTGTTTCAGAAATTGCATACTCAGCATCTGGGAACATACACATTCCTTAACGATTTTCTCAGTACCGCATGTGCTGCTAAAGACTTTTCAACCCCTTCACCTCAGGAAGCATATATTTAGAGTCATGTGTGGGCAAGATCTATTTTCTCAGAGAACTAATGTCCTGGCTTGAAGCTTAGATAAATCAATAGTCCCTAGATTAAAGCATCTTGCTGCCCTCGAGACAAGCGCAGATGAAATTCTTTCCAACTGAAGAAAAATAACAGTTTTATGCCTTTTTCTGCCATTTTGTAAGCCAGGCAAATGTGATTAATTTCTTTGTGTTCAGAGTTAATTAAGTGGTCTTTGGAGACCTTCAAAATTTGTCATGTCATCTGCCTTTCTGTGCTAGAAGAGCAACCGGTATTGTTGTCCAAGTCATTGCTTTTCCAGGACGTTAGCTCCTCCAGTGGGTAACCTCTCCCAGCTCATCCAAATCTCAACTTCTCCACAGGGTCTCCTTTTAAAAGCCTCTTTGGCCCAAGACACAAGCCCAGGAAAAGTAACCCATTCTAGTCTGTGCAGGCCCATTCACTTTCTCTCCCTACTGAAGGCCCAATCATCATCTCTACCCAAATGGAAGATGAGGGCCAGATTCTCTCACTCTCCTGATATCAGTATCATTGAGATCAAGTCCTTAAATGTGATGAAAGCCACTCTAACACTTGGAAAAAAGGTCAATGGTTACCTTCCAATTATCCATCAAACTGTGCTCAGACAATCCCCAGTGAGGGATGGAATATCAGTAATTACAATAACTCATCAATAATTTTTTCAAGTAAAAGTGCTACAGGAGTGCCACGCCAATGACAGAGCTGCGTACACACATAGTCACTGTAATGTAGATGTAGCTCACGGAGATGTAGCTTGTAATTTCCTTCCTTCTTTCCTACCTGTTCCCACAGAACAGTGAATTACCAACACTTAAGAAGTCTGCCTAGTCGGAAGACATGGCTGCCCTCAGTGAAGGAGATGCAACTGAACGTCCTCCGCTGTTTCCCCTATAAACTCGTCAACTCCAGTCATAGAAAGCACATTCCACTGCTTGCTGATCCCCTCTACATTCACGCCTGGGCTGGCTTAGATTTTACTCTCCATTAGACCAACTTGCTTCACTTAATGGCTTGCAGAAAAAGATGGCTTGCCCAGATCTGAGTTTCGCAGGTATATCGAAGGTGACCACTTAAGACTTACAAAGATCAGAGCAAAATAAAGACTTGAAGGGAGCAGTGCATGTATAAAGAGACCAGTTCCCCAACAACAGCAATCCATACTCAAACATACAAATGGAGTTGCTTGTCACGTAAGCCTAAGATTAGTGGTCTCCTGATAAAAATAGTAACCCTTTCAATTCAATTTCAATTCTTCCAGAATAGCCAAAGGCCTGTCCATATTTTCAGAACGTCATTCAGGTGTCTGTGGACTTTTACACAGCCTGAAACAAAGAACAGGCACTTGCAAACGAAGGACAGGAAAGCACAATGTACAGTCTGAGAACAAAACCTATACTTCAGCTGTAACAAAAGGATGTGCCTGCAAGAAGCAGGGCGATGCAAAACCCAGCAGGACACCAACAGGAAAACAGGTACCTGACTTCTATGGCAAATTGTACATCACCGCATTCAACATTTCACTGTGGACAACCACCTAAAAGGGAAGTGGGGGCGGGGGGTAGGGGGGAAGGAAAAATGGGGAAAAAAGCACTGAAAATGAGAACATTTGGACTTGCCTGAAATCCCACCCACTGCAAGGACCCAAGATGCTCACAGACCCCAGGCCAAACACACTCCCTGGAGGTGCCTGGTTAGTGCTTTCCAGAAACAGTGTGGAAATTTGCTCTCTCCCTTACAACACAGTGAAAGTCCCCCTTACGCAGCAATTCTGCAGCAGGGGCGCTTGCACAGAAAGCAGAGGGAACTGGGACCAATTGCTCCCTTGCATGAAGATGCTCAGAGCACAGCCTCTCAGAGGAAAGCCCCAGCCATGAGGCGGCTGTCTTCTGCAGACACTAGGAGCCAATGCTCCCCTTCAGACACAAGCCATGTTGTCCAGGCAGGGCTCCATCAGAGAAGGTTCATAGGCAGAGACTGCGTTAAGTGTTAGTATACAAATGTATACTAAACCAGTAAGTTAAAAACAGATGATTTTTCCCAACTGTGCCTTCCAGCACACTTTGCTCAATGAAAAGAAAACTAAAATCCAGAGGAGTTATTTCATTTATTAGCCTCTGCAGACTCACTGCAATTATAATTGGGCAGCCTAACTGCTCAGAAGATTATTCCAGTGATTCAACTGCACCGCAATACAAATAAAGATACCGGCATAAAGTAGGCTGCAAAGTACTAAAAATTAAGACCTAATTAAGTTATACATTTGTGCATCATTGCCCTCTCTGTTAGAGTTTGGAAAATTGAAGGCAACATGCTATTATACATCATGTGCTATTATTCACATAAGTGCCTAAATTACAGAGTTTGGGAGATACTAGTTATGTGCTTATTAAAAAGTCATTTAATTCATCATATAATACACAGACTTCTTCCAAGATTGAAACAGGAAACATGAAAGCAGCATCTGAATACCAAGTCTCAAACAGAAATTATTTCTGCTGCCATAACAACAGTTTTTCCCTCCAGATTTTGGTTTCCCCTCTTACACTGAGCCACAGCAGGGGTGGGAGGAGAGTTTCTGAAGTCTGATTCATGCCCTTCGCATTTACCTTCTTTAAAAAAAAAAAAGGCGTGCCGAGTACAAATTGTGAGAGGAGTTCACAACTCCTCAGAAAGCTGTGTAAAATTGCTGATATAAGCCAAATAAGAACAAAGTTAAAGGATCTGAATAAGTCAGGTTTAGTTTGAATGTTTAGACCAGAGGCTCTTGGGGGGCAATGGAGAGGTAAACATCCGCATTGGGTAGAGCAGTGATACAGGACTGGTTCTTTTACAAGCAGAGGACATCCTCTGCTGTTCAAAAAATGGTTAGACATGGGGATACAATCAAGTTAAGTCTTTGCAGCAGATGCAATGGAAGCCTTGGCCCAGCTTGCGCACGCACAAATGAAGATGCCAAGAAGCTGTCAACCATATAGCCCTTAATGAAGCCCTGCTGATGTTTCACACCCAGCTGTCACTTTTTGTTTTTCTTCCTTATCCTTTTCACCTTGTGCCTAATTGATTACAAGCTTGGCTAGCACTGGAATTTGTTCAGCTTCGTGGTACGCTGGCTAGGAGGGGAGCACCGAGGAGGGGCTCCGGCAGAGCCAGCGGCCGTGCCCAGCGGTCGGGCCCCAGCTGGGGTGGCAGCATCCCGCCAGCCCCATCTCCGGCAGCAGAGCACACCCAGGGGCCGATGCTGGAGCCCAAAGGGCACCCCAGGGCAGCTGACCTCTGGCCCTGCGCAGTCAGCTGCTTTTCAATAGAACTCTTCCCACCCTATGAACGCTAACTCCCAAAACCACAATTCAGGGCTTTATCAGCTTAGCTTTTAAGAAGCCATTTAATGTCAGAAATAGCTTTCTAAGCACTCCCTCGCTTCTCCCTCAAAGGATTTCACAGAGCGTCAGGGAGACACAAGAAAACTTCCTCTCAGAATTTAAAGTATTTTAAAATGTAAATACATATTCAAAACAGGCTAAAATATTTAAAAGAATTCCTAAACTGTGGTTTGTTTCATATGAAGGGATTTATGTATCTTTATCATAGAAACCACAGCTGTTAAGTTAAAACAGTGTCTGATATTCCATTTTTCATCTCATCGTTATTCCTTCAACAGTAATTCACATTAACCACAGTGTATCTTTTATCTCAAGAGTTGATACGAATTTCTGAAGTACTAATTTACACAACTTCTACTTGAGTTAAGAAGGCTATTACCATCTTCACATCAGAGACAGATAAACTACAGCTGCCCCAAAACTGCACAATATGGAAGTCACATATGCGACATCTTTTCCAAATTGCTCTTGTAACCATTAAATATGCATGTCCTCAGTTAGAAACACCAAGCGGAATGGAGTTCTCCTCCACAACCAGCTTTAACAACCAAGGATGCCACACACTGCTTTTGTAATGGTAAGAGATAGCACCAAATTACAGTGCGACTGGCTCCAGCGAGATGCACGTTATCCTTCGTTTGACTTCTCCACGTATTCTTACTGCTTGCTTTCAGTGAAGTGGGCCTGAAGCTCTTGAAAAAGAGCACAAATCTAAAACTATATACTGCATTTAGCCTGAATGGCGTCTTTGAAGTCACACTTCTTTTGGATTCAACAACTAGCTCTTGGAAGAGCTAACAGCAGCACCTTTCTTGTATCCTTGCAGATGGGATGGCCGTACCTACAGCTAATCCCCAAACCTTCACTTTATAACTTCCCCCAGCTTCTCTGCCTTAAATCTTCAGAAGCAGAGGGGGAAAAAAAAAGTCTGGAAAGAAATGGAACAGAAAAAAAAGAAAAAAAATTGAAAGGAAATTTTTAGTCCTTTGTTTTGACCTGACTTACTGTAAGTTCATTTAAAACTAAGAGTGCAGTTTTCAAGGCACAAAAAAAACATAGTATAAAAA
Source organism: Calonectris borealis (assembly GCF_964195595.1). Classification (NCBI taxonomy): domain Eukaryota; kingdom Metazoa; phylum Chordata; class Aves; order Procellariiformes; family Procellariidae; genus Calonectris; species Calonectris borealis. Next base: position 27,330,557 of record NC_134315.1, read on the forward strand.
AAGAACTTTTACATTAAGGAAGAGAAAGAGGTTGGAACAGAATTCTCAATATTAACGCTTTGAAAGAGCTGAACAGAAAATTCACAAAAAACAATCCTTAGCCATGAACATTTGGTGGTTTTCATTTAAATGTACTGATGTATCACAACTTTGACCAAACTTCTAACTGCACATATTTCAGGGCATCAGGTAAGTTTAGAAAAGAAGTCGTCTCTTTTTACTCAAGAATACCCAGAAACTTACATTTTCAAGAATGTCTCCTCATTTCAACTTAAATAGCCCCCGTTTAGCACCAGGGAACACTTCTCCAGCACAGCACAGCCTCTCACGTTGCAAACGAGCTGGTGGGCTTTCCCTTTCTTGCTGGCCGAAGAGGTCCCTGCTGGGAGAAGAGGATGATGAAACACATAAGCAACTTCAATCAGGGTCTACACAGCTACTTTCCATGCAACTCCTTCTGGTTTCCATGCCGTGGTAAGGCCAGATTGATAAAAGGTGTTGAAGGCAGCTAAAGGCACTCTGGACAAACAAACCACCCCAGCAACGGGAGTCGCGAGCCCAACGTGACTGGGTGCATTTGCAAATCTTGCCAGGAGCATAATGCCCATTGTAAAAGGTGGCTATCCTGACAAGGCAAAGTAGAAATGCTCCAGAGCACATGCTATTCAAAGCCTGTGTCAGCTTAGGCTGCAAGCCTGCTAATTCTTGTCGTTTGTAAGTTTTTGGCTAGTCTTTCAAGGAGAAACAGCCTGGCACTGACTCGAGGATATTTATGAAGTCTTTTCTTGTCTTAACCACCTATAATAAAAGAAGAGCTGAGCTGCTGTAAACGAACAACCAGCCAGACGAATTTCCCTCATGCCAATTCCTGGATGTCGCACGATTCCTACAGATGTATCTACCACGCTAGTTATCATCTACATGACCAAACACTAGCTTGCAGCTGGCACTCATAACACCAGTGCTAACAACCAAGGCAGAGAAATCTCCCCAGGGGCTATGGAAAGCGATGCCTTAGCGATACCTACGTCTCAAATCTATGACTCAGTAAGAAAAGAGATGCGTATCTATTTTACTATCAACAGCACAACATTACTCAAGCCACCTCCCTCCACTTTTTCCCCCAAAACACATTAGCACAGTTACCAAATATTTAATATATGCAGGAATCCTTACATAAACCAGACATTAGAGCACATCTTAAATTACCCAGCACTGCCAACATAGACAGATCCTTTCATGATTAAGCACAATGTGGTTACACACGGAACTGAAGGCAGGCACCTTCGCGGCACAAATCTCCGTAACACTCATACTCCTTTGTTCTGATGTCTTGCAACACGGATGCCTTAGCAACATAAATCATCTTATTGGTTATTAAATACTATTTTTCCATATAATGTTAAAACTGTTCTACAATAAAGTGTTTTTCTAAATATAATGCTTTCCCCAAACAATGCTAAAAACACTACTTAAGTTAGGCAGTTTGATATGACCAGACGATTTAAAAAGAAAATGAAGAGAATTTAACAGCAACCTTTAATTATTTATTTTGAAAAAAAAGAAGGGAAGAAAAAAAAAATCAGAACTCATCAGCCACATTGAAACTTTCCCATCCATTTGAAGTTGGAGGAAAAAGTTGTACAGCAGGAAAGGTTTTATTAATCTTTCTCTATATTTCTGGTCACACAGGGACACGAGCAATGCTACTACAGGTTATCCATGGGGAGGGAGGTGGTGTGTCCTCATTGCAGTTAAAAGATACATCTGTACAGAAAAACCTCAAGTAACACTGCAAGTTTACGTTTTTCTTGGCAGGGAGCAAAACACAAAAAGGCAGATGGAGGAGAGATGTTTATGGCCCAACCCGCCAAGTCAGACTGAAATAGGGCCAAACAGCACATGTGCTTATGCCTCCTCTGCTCTGTGCCACAGCATCCCTGCCTCTACCCCTGTTTAATCATGTACAAAACCCATCAGTAATCTTCCATTGCTGTGCTCCTGCCTTCAACACAAAGCATTTTCTGAACGCTGCTCTGTATCAAACCCACTGCAGTCAGTAAGCAATTGCTAAACACTTTTGAGTCCAAACACAGCTACCCTCCTTCACAATATACCGCAGCCTGTTTTGGGAAGGGGAAAAAAAAAAAAGCAAAGTCAATAAATCTTTAGCTTTGAGTAATTTTGCCTCGTGTTTTGCAACTTCTTTAGAGCAAGAATTATATTCTTGCTATAAAGACATGCTACTTGTCAAGAGCGAATGTTTTCAACTAAAGAATATCTTGACCTCAATTTTTCACCAGTCTAATTCAGTCTCCAGTTTCCCCTCGTCAGACAAGTAGTTTCTCTTGGTTCTTGGATATATATCAATTTTAAAGAAGTATCAGCTGAACCATTAGGACTAAAAGTGCACATCTGAAAAATAATATCCTGAAACTACAAAGGTCACACTGTCTGCCAGGAAAGAGCATCAAAAACGCGCTCTAGCTTGGCTGGTCCTTAGACACTGTCAGCCTAAAGCCAAACCAGTTGAGAGCCAGATACTTCAAGCAAAAGCAAAGCTATCTCTGGCTTATATTTCAGGATGCAAAAGATCCAATGTCAAAACTTGTAGTATTTGAGGAGGGAGAAGGCATAAGTTCATATGAACAAAGCGACATGCCTTTCAAACATGACTCAAGCCTCACTTATATCAGAGGGAAGTACTTCAGCCCATCTATCCCATTAGCATCAGTGGGCCAAAATCAAAGTTCTGCAGGCATTAAAGTACTGCTTAAAATACAAAAGCAAAGTCGAAGAATCAGACATTGCTAAGCAAAATGGACATAATATTTTTCTGGCAGGTAAAAATGTTTTCCCAGAACATCAAAATCCCTGTTGTAACTTAATAGTTACATAGCATCCCAAGCCATTCAGATCCAAAGGTCTTTGAGGATGTTGCAAACATCTTTTATGGAATTAAGCATGTACAATGCTATATTTAAGTCCTGACCATGAGCAACTCAAAGTTAGCACTCCTCCTCCTCACAGTCAGTCTTATCTTACCCACCCCAGTTCCAACAGGTTACTTAGAAGTAGCATACCATACATCATGAACAAGGGTGGCAAACGCCTTCCTTTAGAGAAGAAAAAAGATTTCCTGCACTGTTCTTTGAGTCTAACACAGGACAGAGCTTACCACTTGAATAAAAGGTTCACCAATGACTCTCTATATAAAATCTCAAATTGCTGCCATGAAGATTTTAAATACAGTGGAGTATTTACGGAGGCCATCCCTCAATCCTTGCTCTAATATCTGCCCTGTCTACCTTACAGAGCCGCTTTCATTTGCTATGTAGGTCTGTGAGGAACAAGAACAGACACTACTTGGATGATCACGCCCTGTCTTTATGGGATGGAGATGGAAAAGGCAGCTCCTAACTTACTGCGCTGGTTTTGGCTGGGATAGAGTTAATTTTGTTCGTAGTAGCTAGTATGGGGCTATGTTTTGGATTTGTGCTAAAAACAGTGTTGATAATACAGAGATGTTTTCATTATTGCTGAGAAGTGCTTCCACAGAGTCAAGGCCTTTTCAGCTTCTCATGCTCTACTTACTGAGAAGGCTGGAGATACACAAGAAGCTGGGAGGGGCCACAGCCAGGACAGCTGACCCAAACTGGCCAAAGGGATATTCCATACCATAAGACGTCATGCTCCGTATATAAACTAGAAGAAAGCTGGCCGGGGCGGGGCAGGGTGTGATGCTCAGGGACTGGCTGGGCATCGGTCGGTTGGTGGTGAGCAATTGTTTTTCATTTGCGTCACTTGTCTTCTTGGGTTTTATTTCTCTCTCTTTTTGTTATCTTGCTTTTCATTACAATATATTATTATAATTACCTTTTATTTAAATTATTAAACTGTTCTTATCTCAACCCATAAGTGTTCTCATTTTTACTCTTCCGATTCTCTCCCCCATCCACCGGGGGGGGACTGAGCAAGCAGCTGGGTGATGTTTAGCTGCCTGCCAGGTTAAACCACGACACTTACCTACCACAAACTGTGGAAGACTGGTAGCAGAAAGCTCCTAACACTGCTCCTAGGACTGCTCGCACTTCCCCAGCACTACATTCAAAGATACAATCACTTACCCACAGTAGGGCTACGCTGATATTTAAAAAAAAAAAAAAAAAAAATCAGGAAGGGGAGATGGTGCTTGGTATTTTTAAGTAAGACAACTATAAAACACAAACTAAGCCCCAAACGTGGGGGGCTTCAGGTTACACACAACCTGACTATGAACTAAATTCAGATAACAATAGCATTTAATAAATAGAAATGTATTATGCAACCTTCTGTATTTAACATACTGTTACTATAATTATGTATGCAGTAAAGTCCTTGTTTGGCAAGCAAAGTATTGCAGCAAGCAAAGAAAAATCAAAACTCTGCCCATGCTTTTTGAATCCACCTCCTGGTAAGATCCGAGAGGCCAAACAGGAAGCTGCACCCACAGCCTGGGAAACTGCATAGCCACCAGCGCTCCAAAGCCCAGGAACTATAGAGCACTTTTCCCATTTCCCAGGCTGAGTAAGCCAGTCCAGTCATCCTTAGTGCCACTTCCAAAGACAATTAGCAAAGTCTCATTTCAATTAGCTTTTCCAGAGCCATGAGCACAAAGAAGAGTACTGTACGACTTCGGAAAGAGAAAGTGTGATAACAAAAGGCAAACTGAGGCGGAGCTGGAAAGGAAACTGGGAAAGACCAGAGAAAACGAGACAAGAAATCCCAGAGCATCTCCCCACAAAATGCTGGGTACTACTTGGGGCAAAGCCAATGCGCGTGTTCAGAACGAGGAGCCTTCTTATACCGAACCAGGTTTAAAATTATCTTTCTCACTTCTCATTATCAAAATAATTCATTTCTTCCTAGACAGTACACTATATAATGGCTTGATGCATCTACATGTCTACATCATCTCATTTAACACCAGCGAGATTAACGTGTCTTTTGCGCATTCCTAACTTCTGGTTGCCAAAGTTTTTGTGGCAATATCCCATCACCAGTCTTCCCCAGCCTAGGGGTCTCTTTTGCTCTTTTATTATTTCTCCTTTACAGCTTTGTAACTCTAATGACCTGCTCCTCCAGTTTAGAGTTTCCCACTTCATGCCATAATAAATGTTTTATTAAAGACCAGATAAAATCAATATATTTATCCTAACTCACATTTTAACGTGGAAAAAAAGAAAAGGGTCATTTACTCTGGCACAGTCTACCTACGGATAAACTTATGCCACATTTTATCTCATCTTCCATTCATGGTTTTAATTACTCTTTCCTTTAATATCTGTTTTAAAACTTTACATATCAAAAGACTGACTGTTTCTTCTGTAAACACAAAACACTGTGCTTCAAACACACCGGCGCTGTTACCATTTAGGAAAATAAATAACTTTCACATATGTTCATATTCTATTAGAACCAACACCAAGAAATATGCAAAGAATGAAAACACAATACTTCACTGCTCAGGGTAGAAGTTTAAAATGTGTTTAAAAAAAAAAACAAACAAACCACACCCCCAAAACCCCATGAAGTTCTCTTTCACTATAAATAGGGCTGATGTATATGTGGAGAATAAACAATATGTTTAGTCACCCAAGAAAGTAAGTGCTTTTCCTACAGCTTCTGGTTCACTTACTCCAAGAAGTAGCAGTCTGCTGAGAAACAGAAACTCAAATTTTGTGTCTTCCCTCCCAATAGGAAAAACAACCCCAAGAAAACCCACATTTTCCTTAACAAAATGTACCCGTTAATTTCTCTTCTTTATACAACACCTAATGCAGGGCAATGGCACTTCTATCTCTGTAACCAACACCAGCACCTACCAATGCTGGGAATTAGCCAAGTGACTAATTGCAGGGAAGCGCGATTGTGCCACAAGCCTTGGGAGGAGGTGTTAAGCTGCTCCGTGTCGGAAAGGGACACGTGAGATCTTCCAGCTCGGTTGGTGGCACGCAGCGCTCTTCCTCAGCAACCCCACACAGCTGTCCCAAGTCACACAAGTGTATGTTTGTACAAAGGGGTCACTGGCATGAAATTAAGCCACCAAATTGAAACCAATTTTGATATCTGAGAGCACGAGAATAAATTCAGCGGAGTAAAGTTCTACTGGTTATATATTCCAAGTTTATTTGGAGCAGCAATCAATGCTCTGTATGCTGAAGACTTCCATATACATGCCAGTCTTAAGAGCAGTCACTCAAAAACTCACAGAAAAAATTCCAAGTATTATTCTCACCATGCCTGCTGGGATGCCCAGGCGGTGTGTAACATCCCTTTCATGCCGCTCACAAGTGCGGCACATGTAATTAAAACACCAACAGAGTTCCTTAATAATAATAATACTGTGATCCCAAATCTGGTGGCTGGCCACAGCCTAACAGAACAGAAAAGCAATTAGTGATTTACACAAAACCAGGACGCAGGCTGAAAGTAAGATTTGTTTCCTCTAGAGAAAAAGACAGAAGGCTCTAAATGATATCAATTACTAGTGAATATTCAGGCAAACAGATCCCTTCTGATAAAAAGAACGTGGAAGAGTCTGGTACACTATCATCACTCCTAGCTCCTATTTTTATCCTACAAAAAACCAAATCGACTGATGGCTTTTGTATCACCAATGGCCCTACTCAGAAAATGAAAATGGTAATTATTCCTCATTAAAAAAAAACCCTCTTGTTTATAAGGGGGGGGGGGTGGGGGGGAAATCAACAAATGGAAACACCCCGTTTCTCACCTTTCTTTTTAAGGCATTTTGGGATGACAATCCTTTTGATTCAGAGGGGGCACCAGGGACCCATGGAAGCAAACAAGTGTGCACTCCCATGCCTCAAAGGCCAGGCATCCCAGCTGAAACACATCTAGCGCAAGTTTCACTGAAATACCTTTTTCTGCCCTCGCAAAGTGGGCCAGTCAATCATCATCTCACAGGAGTAAAATCCAAAACACGCCACTTGCCTGAACGGCGGCAACAACAGGCCTCCTCTAGCAACACTATCATTACTAACATGCAACTTGTATCCAAAGATTTCAGTTCAAAAAATTAAGACAGTTAAAGAAATTCATGTCTCACAATTAAGTATTTTGGGGGGACATTGTGTGTCACGTTGCCTGTCCTTTGCGCCTCTCGTGCAGGGTTTCCTCAGACATAAAGCCAGCCTTGGTCTCACCTGAGGGAGGACACCTCCCCACCAGAGAGGTCGGCACGACTTCACCTGCGAGGCCGAGGAGCAGGTCTAGCATCACACGCTAGCTACCTCGTGATGGTATGAGGCACCTTAAGAGACAAGGGAGTTGAGGACATCAGGTAGACATCTGGGCAGCTCTGACCTCAGCTGGTCCACTCCTAAGCCCATTTCTGCACTTCTCCAGTTCTGCAAATTGCTTGGTCCCCATAAGTTTTTATTATTGCAGTCACACCTCTGAGCAACCTAACTGTGATTGTTACAGTACACTGTGGAAGTGATGAAGCCTTCTTCGGGGACAGCTTGAGGACAGTGTAAACTCCATCACAGAGACAGGACCTAAACACAGCACCTACCTACACAACTTCATTTAGGAAGCAGGAAAAAGAAGTCAAGACAAGACTTGCTGTTCTCCCTTCTCTCCTTCCACGGTGGCCTGCGATTCATTTCTGAAGACAAAACTTCTTGTTTCTAATACACATGAAATGTTTATGCTCGCTTGACTTGATGTGGAAAGGACAGTATAAAAAGAGTAACTGAGTCAGGGGAGCAATTATCGAAAGTCAGATTAACGTGGAGAAATCCATGTGACAACAAGGAAACCAGTAAATCTAAAAATTTCTGTTGGCATGCTGTTTCTTAACTTTAAAGAATTTTAGTATTTAAAGCATTTAATTAAAAGCTGCCAACCTCATGCTAACATTATAAATACTTTGCCTTGCTCTTTATCTTTGGTTTTAAGAAAGAGGTGGTTTTAAACACAGAAATTGTTATACCATGAAATAGCAATGAGCATATGACGGAAACGAGCATGGAAAAGTCTCCTAAGACTACTCCGGTTCAGAAGCAAGAAAGCAAGTTTCCTGATCTCAATTCTTACAATGAGCTGCCTCTCTACAATAACAGTTCAATTTCTGAAGCCATTTCTGGTGCCTCTTAAGATAACAATGCAATAGAGCTGCCTTTTTTTTTTTTTTTTTTTTTTAAAAAATACCTGCTCCCCATCAGAGGGGATCAAACCCACACTGTTATTTCACTACAGTGCTTTGCCTCTGTCCATCTTCAGTAGCCACTTAGTAAAACCAATCTGCTCCAGCTGCATTACTCTCACCTTGCAAAACTGAGAGGTTCTCCACAATTGAAGGTCCTTTAAAAGAACTGTTTCTCTTTAAGTTTAAGCATTTTATTGAGTTTAAGATACTGTGGTGCTTTCCAGTTACGGCTAACAACTATGAAAACATGCAATTCAAAAGCACTAACAGTGTTACTACCATTTTCCATATGGTGTGCAGATACTTACTACCTCATTGTATTAGCCTCCAGAAGAGCCAAACGTTCATGTGTGCACTGCTCTGCTTGGAAGAAGAGGTTCTTTCACGCACAGCTTTTGAGAGAGGCAGAAATACGGCTCATCCATGAGCCTGCCACATTCAACTGACAACCCTTTGGAAAAGGCTAGTTTTTAATCGTCCATTTTTACTAACCAACTGTGGCCATTTGACAAGCTTTGCACAGGGTCCCTCAAGGCCTTTTAAAACCTCCTGTTGCACTGTGAAAGCATTTGAGTTAGCTTACGCTTCTGAATTAGAAATAATGAAAGTTACAGACACGACCACATTAGGAATAGCCAAGAAAATGCAAAGGAACATAGCTTGTGTGTGAAACTCCTAGACCCAAACTTCAATTTCTGTGAAACAAAACATGTTTATTCTCAAATTTAGGTACTTTTAGAATCTTTCAGGACAAACCCAGGCCTGTCCTTAAAGCAGACAAGGGGAGGAAAGAAAGAAACCTAGAAAACATTTTTAAGTGGGTTTATATTGTACTTAGCACAGAGTATGCCTCCCCACTGCTCCACTCCAGGGGAGTTTTACTTCAAGGTTAGTGCCTAATTCTGTGCAAGTGATTTAGGTTTATTTTACTGCTGCATTTTGCAGCTCATTTCATCATCTAACTCCTCTGTGTAATTAAAATTCCTCTTCATCTATTTATGTGCTAGCTCCTGCCTCCACCTGAGCCCTCTAGCAAGTGCCTTTCCTGAGCCAGCCTTTAGGGGCATCAGTATCTTCATTTTGGAATCACAGGGTATGTACGTCACTCTCCTTAGAGTATCTCCTCCGTCAGTTTTTAAAATCTAGGCAAATTCAGCTTAATCCTCTACCATGATGGATCTAGAATTTTCAACATCTCCTTTCGAGCTCACCTTCTGCAAGGAGGCTTCACATCCTGCCGTAACAGCACATTGCATTTACCCATGCCAAAAACATTTGCTTGCAATCTCAGTTCAAAGAGCAATCCCAAAATGGGAAAGCCCAGCTCCCCACTTGAACACTGGCTGCTTGAGGAAGTTCTCAAGCATTCACGTTCAGCAGCAGGGAAACCTCGGGACGTGCTAATACCATGTGCCAAGCAAGAATGCCCTACGCGAGCCCGATGCAGCTGTGCAACCAGCATCCACCCCATTAGTTTGAGAGAACTAATGATACTAGTACAAATATCAGCATCCTGTGAATTTTCCATCCCTGTACAGCAGCAAAGGCAGTCCAGGCAGCAAGAGCTAAAGCTCAACACTAGTTAGGTTTGAAGTTGGATCAGTCACTCGGCGCCTCCCAAATCAGCTCCACACCGTCCACTCCTGGTTTTACCGCCGGCATGTTGCGTGGGTTAGCAGTCCTATTTTAAACCTTGGCACACGCGCTACTTAAATAATCCACAGATTTAAAACATCCTCAGGACTTACAGAGATAACCTTAACAGCTTTCTGGGAGTAATAGGATTTATCAGGACAAAAATTAAGGGGTTACAAACTCAAATTTCTGATTTACAGCAGAAGTTCACATTTCTTAATTTAAGTTCTAGTGCAAGCTGGAATACTGTCAACTAGATCGAGTGTTATTTTTTCCAGCTCTATATTTACACTTCAAGGATTATGCAGAAGCACAGAGCAGAAGCAGAGAAGCCAGCCAAATGTCTCAATGTGAGTCTTTTGGGGAAGGTTCAGAGAAGTTTGGGTTATCTGTCTTCACATGGGTTTTCAAAGCCGTATAGATCTAGACATCCATGAGAACTCAAGGAAGGAGGATCCAAGCTTTAAATTTAGGAAAATAGTCATTTTACCTTGCACGTGCACAAAATCTTGGACAAGGATTACGAGGAGGGCGAGTTTCTCTTCTGCCATGGAAGGAAGTGCAGCCGAAGAATTTCAGCCTCGCCCATGTAAAATTAGCTATTTATTTTGGATAAATCCCACAAAATGTTTTCTGCCCAGCTAGCACTCCTACCTGCTGGTTTAGCAGCAGCGGACTGAAGCACTGTGCTGCGGGATGGCAAGTGGCCAGCCGCCGACCCCTGTGCCTCTCCAGAGGCTGGGAGGGTAGGTCTGCTCATTAAAGCCTCCGGGTTACTGCAAGGCAAGGACAGAGACAGCTCTCGGCTGCTGCGTCTCTGGGGCTCCCAGTGTCACCAGAGCCACTGCTGCCAGGGAAACGCTTTCATATAATTCTTACCAGCAAGGTCTGTCGCAGATTTAGGGATGCACCTCACTATATCCTGCCTGTCAGCCGTTCCCATCACTGCAACATGGGCGCACATGTTGGAAAGGAGAGAGAAGAAAGAGCATCACCTCCTGAGTTGCTGGCTGGACTGGGGAAGCACTGAGGTATCCCCCTTTTTCTGCCCAAAAATCAGTAAGTAAAACCACGTGACACCATTGCATCTATTGCTGCACACTGGCTGGCCAAAACCAGAGCGTGGAGACTGTATTTCAGAACCAGCATGCAGTAGTGCTGATTTTTAGCCCAAAGCAGGCTAGGAAACAACTGAAACATGACGCCCGCCTGAGGTACAAACCTTTAACAATGCTCTGAGGGTCCCACCACTCCAGGACTTCCTTGGCATCAAGCCTCACTGATGTCCCTGGGAGCCTCCCAATCATCCCTCTTGATTCCCCTTCCCCACACAGATCCCACACTGAAAATACCTGAATTTTCTGTGGTGTTCCATTAGTTACACTTCAGTGCAAGGGCATCACAATATCAACATGTTGTTAGGCTGCAAAGACATATTTCGCAGGGACCACTTATGCAGTTTCCCTGACAAACAGCACCATCTTTATCATATTAGGACATATCTATATTGGTTTTCAAAAAAAGACTGACTGGTCCCTGAATGCCCATATGCCTCTACCAGAGAACCTCCTATATTTTGGCACATATAGGACCATTCTGTTTACCCAAGTTTAAATCCATACTTGCATCAAATGGAAACATACAGGATATTTTACTGAAAAAGTTTAGACATGCCAAGAATTGGCAAAAAATGCAGTTAGATGAATGCTGATGTAACAGCATGCAAAGATTATAAAAATAAGGTTAAAACACATTTATATAGTCAAGCATGGTTTGCTAGCAGCTCTTGCACGTGCTTAAATAACAGCACATGTTTAAAGCCAACACTGCTTTGTCACCAAGTTATTTCAATATCCTGGATAGTCATCTTACCAGTCTACAAACTTATCTAACAATAAGTTCAATCTCAAAAATTTCTGAGAAGCAAACATCAAACAATTAAAAACATTTTTCTTTTTTAATGCTTCTCTTTTCAAAAACACAGGTATCATCAAACATTTTTCTTATATTTGATAACTTTTTAAGCTAACAAACTTCAAACTCCTCCAAAAAAAAAAAAAAAAATCTTATTTGCCTGAATACATGCAGCTTTTCATATACAGATGTGTTGGTTAAACCACTCCCTTTACTGATGGTTCTCATGTTGTTTCATTGTTTTCCTGAAGTGTGGTAGGAAAATACAGGGGGGGGGGAGGCGGGGGAAGAAAAGAAAAAAAGGCAAGCAGGCTCCCACAGGACTCTAAAAATATGAGTTATTTCCCAAGGAGGCAATTCTCACTATCTTTCAGATTCAAGTGAAATTATCTTTATAACCTTTCCCTTTCTCTTTACCTATCAGTATATATTCCACTTCTGTTGTATTTTTAAGCTGACTTTTACATCTATACTTTGGCAAAAAAGTAGTATCAGAGTAAAACTTAATTTTTGAAAGGGCAAAGATTTTTTTTAAAGTTTCAATTTCTTCTAAAAATCTCACACCATATTAAGAATTTAACAGTAAGTAATGGAGAGTACGATGCCGTTTTGTTAGCCTGGATTAACAGAAAATGCGGGTGGGGTACTGGCATTTTACACAAGCACACACCCACCGCGCACGGCTCCCTTGTGAAATTATGTATCGTCCAGATGGGGGGTTTAACCTATCCACGTTTTTAATAGGCTTCAAAGGCTACCGTTACCCGGCTCTGCCCTGTTCCCGCCGCGGCGATGGGAAGGCGCAGAGCGGTCAGGCCCGCGCCGCCCGGCACTTCCCGGCTCCCCGCAGCACGGCCCCGGGGCAGCACGGCCCCGGGGCAGCACGGCCCCGGGGCAGCACGGCCCCGGGGCAGCACGGCCCCGGGGCAGCACGGCCCCGGGGCAGCACGGCCCCGGGGCAGCACGGCCCCGGGGCAGCACGGCCCCGGGGCAGCACGGCCCCGGGGCAGCACGGCCCCGGGGCAGCACGGCTTCCCGCCCCGCCTCCCCCACCCCTGGGGCGGACGCGCCTCTCCCAGGCAGCGGCACTCTCCTTCAGCAGCAAGGTTGAAGCAATATGGGACCGTTATGGGCGGTAAACACGGGCGTACGCAGGTCTCTGCGGTATGGCCGAGGAGAGGGCAGAGCTGCAGCAAGAAGAGGATGGAGACGCAGGCAGGGCGAGGGCGAGGGCTACTGCTGCGGTACGGTCCCTCTACTCCCGCTGGATTTCCTCTTCCAAGCCACGCCACCCCTCTGCCTCCCCGGAGATCGGGGACCCGCTCCATCCCCGCAGCACTGGACACCCTCCGTCCTAGCGGCAGGGCTTCTCCCCAGATGTTTTAAGACATTAAAACAGACCTCAAACTTTCCTAGTATGGCAACACGGACTTTGCCTGTTGTCCGTTTCCTACATTTTCCTGTGTCAGAGGAAAATGGCTGTATACACCCAGGAAAAATGGCCATTTAAGCTTTCAAGAGGGAAGAAAAGCAAGAATCTTTTGCATAAATTACTTTCATTCCTTTGAAATACTTTACATCATTCTATTAAAGGGAGTTACCAAAATTTAACTCTGTCCTAATACTTTTACTCTTGTGCCTCTTTCTGTTGACCAGCATCACCACAGTGAATTAGACAGCATGCATCCAGCACCAGCCATTTCACAGGCAACCAGAAGTTTCCCATGACAAAACTGCCGGGACACCCCAAGCGTGCCGCCCCACCGGGGTGCCTGGTCCAGTGAGACCACACGCTCCCCAAGGAGCACCGTTTTTCACCCATATGGGTATCAGGGGAACAATCACATGGAGATCCTGCCTCTCCTGCTCACACGCGAGGCACGCAGGATGCTAACGAGACAAGGACATCAGATAGTGCTGGAGGTTTCCTTAAAACCCCGTGTATCACAAACACCCAGGTTCCCTACTGTATTTACTTCCAGATGAATCTTTCCGTAAGCTCATAGATTGTGCCCTATATGTATATATCTTTAATTCATTGAAACAACCTAATTAAACTATCTTTCCATTATGTTGCATTTAAATCCCAATTTAATCCAGCAAGCGCTGAATTCTCCATGTGAGAGCAACCCTCCTCCTTATTTCTCTTCCTTGCAATTCCCTTTCATCTTTCATGCTGGTTCTCTGCACAGCTTCCTCCATAGCTACACAATCTAATACCTTGCTAAGAAGCATCCCTTCCTAACAATAATCCTTTTTGCAAATAGAATTAACAAGGCAAATGTAAACACAGGAGCAATGAATTAGTTGTCATATTTACCCAAACTACTGCTTCTAGTTCCTTATAATGAAATTCTATATTAAATACATAGAATGGCTTAATGTCAAGCTCCTCATTTGCTGAATTAGGCAGCTGGCCAGTGAGCACCCTGCAGCATCTCCCTCCAACCCAGCTGAGAAATTATACTTACGAGGTTTCCGATAAAGGCTCAACTAATTTGTGCCAATATTAGTCACACCAAATTATTGTCATTTAATAACTGTGAGAACACTGCAAAGGAATAACATGTTTCTACAACCAACAACAACAAAATATGTAAAGTTTATGGTAGTTTCTTCTGTTCAAACAAGTTAATTCATAAAGGTAGGGAACATTTAGTGCCTGCCAGCTTCCTTCCCTTTGGAATCTGTCCTTTACACACAATAATTACACCAGGAAACCTCCCTCTATAACCAGCTAATAGACACAAGAAAAATATCAGTTGTGACTAACAGAGTCCTGCATGAAACACATTTTAGCACCGATATCAAACCCAAGGGGTATTTTTTAAACACATATTCTACACTTGAAATCTGCAGAAGTAGTTTAGAATGTTCCTTTTGGTGCCTTTGAAAATTAAACTGCGCTTGCACAAAAAGGAAAAAAAAAACCACACAAAAACCCCAACCTTCAACGAAAGAAAAACACGCCACAAAACTGCTTAAAAGCATATCATAGCAAAGCATGTCTAGTGCTTCCAGGAGGGTTTTCCCAAGGGCAGGCAGAGCTGATGCTTGTCTGACGGGATATATTACCTGGGGTGCAATATAATCCGGCAAGGAAGACAAAGGCAAGATTTCTATTAGATTTCTACAGAAAAAAAGGGCAGCCAAACAATAAGAACTAGATGGCTACATCAGTGGGTTACAACTCAATTTTGGCATAGCTACAGGAGGACACCACCGAGATTTTAGCATAGGTTTTTAAATTGTCAAGTCCAAAAGATTAAACTGTCAAATATAAGTCTGTCAGGAGTTTGCTTAAAGTACTTTACAGCAGCAGCACTATTCGTAAGGTAAAACAAACCAGAATTACAGACACTGGCTATCCTGTACTGAGATCTGAAGCAAAAACTTACATATTTTGTAGCAAACCTTCCTCTGTCACGTATTATTACTCAATGCACTACTACTCAAGTTAGTAGTTTACATTCATGAATATCCTAGATTAAACTGCATCTGACTTCATTTATCTGAGATCAGTGTTCAGTATCAAATGCAGCACAGACTACTGATAAAGGCAGAAATCTGCATCTAGTTAATCATCCTAATTGTTATGCAGACCACTTTAAAAAGGCACTAATCAGTGTTATACACAGATGCAAAGTTTCTTCAGCAGTAAAAATCACCATCTAAACGCTTACCCAAACAAATAGCACATTTTCAGGGGAGACGGAAGCTCAGCACATTTTAGTTAAAAAAAGAAAATTGATTTGATGCTAGGAGACAGAACTTAAGAGGTTCACCTTAGGTCTTAAGCTAAATCGAGTTTGATCTTTTTAAAGCATTAAAAAACCACCACACAAGGTCTACTCATCATCCTGCAGGTGATAGAGGCCAAGTGCCCACTGTCTTTGTCAGGTCAGACTCCTATATTCATTTCCAGTCACCTCATACCCGTGGCGACAGGCTTACACAACCAGGACCTCTCAGACGAGGCACAGTTAAACCAGCGTCCATTAGCAATCCCAGGGCACTCTCTGCAATGCTTCGGTCAAATTCTTCTGCCAGAGCCCTGCAACCTCCGGCTTGAAACATCCTTTGCAGAAGGTGAATGGAAAGTGGCAAAAGAAACCACAATCTCAGCAGGGATCCAGGGAAGTACAGAGCTGCAAAGCCTAACACCTCTACTGGGATAATAATTAACTCAACTGATGCTAATGATAAAAGGAGAGAATTTGGTCACCTGGATAAATAGTCTACTGGAGGAATCAGTATGGTTTGTATGGAGAGAAACCCTGCCTAACAAACCTTTCTGAGTTCTTCAAAGGTGCCAAACATGGACAAGGTACACCCATTCATTCTGACCTATCTCAATTTCCAAAAGGACTTAACAAAGTCCCTTACCAAAAACTAAGGGCTTTCCTAAGGAAACTAGGCAGACAGAGGAAGGGGAAAGGTCCTATGTGGAGAAATAGATGGTTGAAAAGGGTAAGGGTAAGAGTAAATGGTCTCTTCTTGGAGCAAACAGAAGTCACCAGTGAAGTTCAGCAGAGACCCGTGCTCAGACTTTGGCTGTTTGACACATTCATATGAGACAAGGAAAGGGGAATGAGCAGTGAGTTGAGGAAGTTTGCTGATGATAAAAAAATGTATGGTGATAGCAAGGCCAGGATGTGAGGAATTCCAGACAATCCTGGGAGACTGAGTCAATAACTGCAGAGGAAAGCTAATGCAAATAAACACAAGAAATGTAAGAAGATGCATATGGGAAAGACATAACCATGGCTATATGTAACTGAGGGATTCCAAACTGACCACACTCCTGAGCAACATCTTGACATTATGATTTCACAGATTCATGACATTAACTCACTAGCAGTCCAAAAAGCAAACCAAACATTACAAATCGTTAAGAAAGAAAACAAAACATGGTTATGCCACTGTATAGCCCCAAAGCTCACCTACATGTTGAAAACTCTATACAGCCCTGATCCTCTCATCCTAAAAGGACATGTAGAGCTGGGACAGACTCCTGGCAAGAGATGCTCACAGTCAGGAATTCCATACAAAGAATATCTGAGTAGGCAACTCTTCGGGCAGGTCAAAAGCCAACTCGATGAGGAAGACAAAGGCCTACAAAATCACGAGTGGCATAACGCAGGATCACTAACCACCTCTGTCACACAAAAGCTAAGAGCTGCCAAATGAAGGAAGCCAGCTGAGAACAAGCAGAAGGAGGGAATTCTTTACACAGCCAGAAGCAGACCTACAGACAAGCAGCACTCCTGGCCAAAGGCCACGGAGGCTGCAATGAGGTCCCAGGGGGCTGCACACAGACCAGACAGGCATTTGGAACCGAAAGCCACCAAACGTTTTGAAACAGGGAAAGGTTGCACCCAGCTCTGGCAACCCCAAGCTGAGAACAGGCAGAGGCTCAGAGAGCATCTATAGAGGAGGTTTTGAATAAGGTCATCCTGTTCTTATTTTTCCTTGGGTATCTGCTTACAAGCAGAAGGGGGGGGGGGGGGAAGTTGCAGAAGACAACAGATCAAAAAGGGAGCAAGGTGAAGGGTTAAAAAAAAATAGGAAACTAAAGCAGGACACCACAAAGAGCATCCCAACAGCACCCTCTGCTCCTTAAAGCTCTGGGGACAGCAGCGATTAGTCCTCTGGCTGGACCCATAATGAGACAAGGAAAGAGAAACAGGCACAGAGGTGCCGGGATGCTGCCCATCAAGTCTGGAGCCCATCAGCCCATGGAGCTGTGGCTAGCTCAGACAGGGGCAGGAGGAGGCCGGCAAGAAGATCCCATTCTTTTGTCGGGTGGCAGATAGGAGAGCTATAAATCAAAAAAACACCCATAAGCTCAGCAAGAGGCTTTGGAGGAGCCAGAAGAGGAACTGCAGCCTCATGCATTAGATGTACATGTTCCAAGGTCTCCTTTTCCCTGCAAAAGGGATGTGAGTCACAGAGTCAATGAAGCACAACATAAATGCACCCATTTTCACCTCTCCTCGATTAATTTTCTCACATTTGATTTTAGCGGGCGACAGCTTAACCTGAAGTATAAGTCAGCCTGCAAGAGCTCCTCATCCCTCCTGATGGCAAGAGACCACTTGCTGCCACAGGGCAAGGAAACAATGCAGAAGCACTTAAGAGGCATCTCCAAGGTGCTGCTTGGAGGTGAAACCAGGCACCGCATGGCTTGCTTGAGTCCTGTGTGGCATACGGGGCTACAGAGATGATCCCTTGGTTTGGCCCATCACAGCTGCTCTTTCTTTTTTGTACTTATTACATCTCCTAAGCAGTCAGGTACTGCTGACAGTCATAGGACCCATTACACAGCATCCACAGCTGGTTGTATTCTGTGTTGCACACACAATATTTTTAGAACCTGCTACAGACTTCCGTACGAGTTCAACTACTGCAACCACCACACTAGGTAACTTTCAGCTGTTCTGCATAACAGCAAGTGAGAAAAACCCCATGCACAACTAACTCAGCTAGACTTGTTTTCAAATTTGTTTTAAACTTCATTTATTCCAGTCCTTTAGTCACAGCGTAGCTTAGAGCACTGGTCTCAGTTCACACCATCTAGGTCTGCTGTACAGCCTGCCCAAAAACTCCTTTTTTGAGAGGATTTATGAATTACTTCAATAGGAAGAAAAAAAAAAAAAGGTTTTCTGCAGTTCATTTTTTAACCTGAAGGATAAGAAGCTCAAACAGCTCACAAACACAGTCTCCTTTTGCACAGTTTTGACTTAAAGAAAAAGGAATTTCCACACAATTAGATGCAGCTGTAAACCAACACTTAGTATTTTGGAGGGGAAAAAAACTAACTTGGGAAACATTTCAGAAAGTGGCCACTAAGGACATCGCAGCCCTTTCTAAGTAGCGATACAAATTGTAAAGCAAGCATTTTATTTTTATGCCAGTTTTGAGTGTCAGATTTTAAAAATAAGAAACACTAGTGCAGAAAATCAATATTCAGTTAACTCAGACATAAGGAAAAGCTCTTCCTGAATCACCAAGCCTCATCTCCTACTGCCACAGCCAAGCACATGATATAAACTTCCTCAATATATCCTGAAGAGCCAGTTAGGGGGCTTGCTCCCACTTCTCCCATTTGCAGGTTGTTCTAGAACCTCACTCCATTTAGGGAAGAAACTGTCTAAATTCCAGCTTAAGTTTATTCATGCCAGTTCATATCCGTTTGTTCTTGTGCCAACATTGTTCTTTAGCTTAAATAGCAGGGATATAAACACTAGAAAAGGAGAGGAGCTGTATTTGCAGATTACAATCATATCCCCTCTCAGGCCTCTTTTGCTAAGCTAAACAAGCCAGGCTTTCCTCACCTCCTCCAGAAAAATTGGCATTTCTGTTCCCCAGCCCCTCTCTGCACCTGTCCCACCTGCAGCACGGGTGAGAAGACCTGTGCCTGGCACTCCCCAGGAGCTCGCACCCATCCCACCACCCCTCCTGCCAGTGTCCATGCTCCACCGTTGCCTTTACTTTCTCCGTGGCAGCAGGACAGCAGCAGCTTGGTCGGCAACAAGCACCCAGCACATCTTCTGCTCTGCTGTTCCCAGCAGGAAACAAAGGCAAGACCTCGTCTTCCGCTAGCAAGGGATATACATACAGTATAGTTTGTTTTCAGCGTGGATGATTTGTTCATGTGTGACCGCATGTCCTAGGTCAGAGCTTCCAAAGTGCATAGATCTGCCATCTGACAGATGACAAAGACGTAGTCAGTTGATTACCTAGCAACGATCAGGATCATTGTAGTTTTTCACAGCCTCTCCTAAAAAAATCCTTAGAGTAGGCAATCTCAAGTACTCAAATCCCTTCCTAACTAGCTCCCAAAGTCACCACTCTCTTCATCTCAAACCCTGCAGCCTTTCTAGGCTCCTCAGGCATTTCCTAAGGAAGTCACCATCCCTCCTGACTGAGGGCACAGCAGAGTCCACCCAACGCCCCACCAAAAGTGACCATTTTTGTCACTGTTCCTGACTTAGCTGCATAACTGAAAAACAAAAGAAATAATCCAGGTTTCCAAGTCATGCATCCCCTCTCCAAGGAAATTATTACCACACTGTTGTGATCTACTGTTTAGATGCCTCCTTCACCAGGAAGGGCACAGTCACTTGTGCTGCTTCAGAGCCAAGAATCTTCTTCCTCCTCATTACAACCAAGTCATGCATTCTTCATAACACATGATAAAACTACTCTTCCTCCCAAAGAGCCCCCTCCGAACCTCAACTTCCCTTAAGTGGCCAAAAAAACCAAAAATACAACCCAAAAAGTATTCCATCAAACACTCATCACTGTAAAGGAAGAACAAAAATATCCACTCTCAGCATGGCTGTTCCACACAAGGAAGTTAGGCAGCCAAGATTTTGTCCCAAGGTCACCATAAGAGGATGTCTCTCCCTTTAAGTGCTAGGACATCTGCACACTTATTTTATTTTAACCAAATGCAATTATGCAGGCAGAAAATACCTTTAAATACAAGACAGACAGCTCATTCAAGCTTTCAGAAAGTACCAGAGCATGAGATGGCAGGATGATGACATATCAGATCTAGAACAAACTGGAGGAACACACTGGCAAGCCAGAAGACACAGCAAGCCTGCAGCAGCTCAGCAGCAACCCGTAGCCTCGGCTTCTGGGGCAATATAGCAGCTCTTACGTGAAGCACTGTAACTTGCTGCAGATACTGTTATCTTGCACAACTTACTGCAGATACCGTTATCCTGTACGCCTACCAACAGATCCACAACGCACAAAGCCTACCAGCCCACTACCAGTGCATGGTTTGGGGTTTTTTTTCTTGGTTTTAGTTATTTTGTGTTTAAAGCACAGAACTGCACTTATCCTCCCTAGCAAGCAGGAGCCCAGCCAAGAATTATAAAGCACTGCAAAGAAGCAGGCAAAGCAATGAAGTATAAATACGAACGATTACATTTTCCATTTTATTCTAGCTGTCTGATTTTGTTCTCTCTCTAACCGCAACTAGAAGTAGCTCCATTACTGTCATGGGACCCAAGCGAATTCCTGAGAACTTCAAGTGGGATTAAATGGGGTCCACGTTTTGTGCCGAGTACTGTATTTTTGCACACTCCCATTTATGGGGTGCACGCCCCGTGTACAAGCCTCAAAAAAAAAAAAAAAAAAAAGAGCTACTTCTACAGGCACTTTTGCCACTTTTGATGCTTTTTTACCTTACACCCCCCCCACGAGAACAAGCCCGGCCGCCGTTCCCATTCGCAGCCCGCAGGAGGAAAGCCCACGCTCGCACCGACGCTCCGACCAGCTCCCTGCAGCAGCGGCAGCACCGCCGCGCTTCTGCACGACGGGGGAAAGCAGCGGGAGCGGGGCGGCGGGCTGGCGGCGGCACTGGCAGCCGCAGGTCGCCCCCGGCCCCGTACGCCCGAGGCCGGGATGAGCCGGAGCCGCCCCGGGCAAGGGCAGCGGGACTCTCCCCCGGCCTCCTGCCCGCTCGTACCGGCAGCGGGCCGGCCGGAGCGGCGGCACGGCAGGCGGCCGCGCACCGGGAGCCCCGCCGCGGGACAGGCTGCGCTGCGCTGCGCTGCCCTCCCCTCCCTCCTGGCCCGGCCGCGGAGCGCACCTGCCCGCCGCGCCGCTCCGCGCTGCGCCGCCCGCCCCGGAGGCGCCCGTAGCCCGCTGCGGGATGCGGCCAGCCTTCCGGAAACGCTTCCCAGCCCGCTGCGCTTACCCAGGAAACGATTCCGGCCGCCGCCGTCCCTCCTCTCCCTCCGCCCCGGCCGCCGCCCAGAGCCGCGGCCCGCAGGGGGCCGGGCGGGCGGGGCGAGGCGAGGCGAGGGGGGGCGCGCGCCGCGGCGCCATGTTGTGTGCCCGCCGCCGGGCCGGGGCGCGAGGTGCGGCCGCAGCCGCCGCTCCCGCCCTGACCAAGCCCCGCGCCGCGGCCGCTGCCCCCTCAGCGCTGCGGCACTGGGGGCTTCTGGTCAGCAGCTCATCGGTGGCTTCCAGAGCAGATGTCCCTGTGTGAAGGGTAGGGGGCAGGTGTAGCCCTGAAAAAAATGAAAAATCATTTTTTCTCCTTCGGGGGAAAAAGAAGAGTCAGGCTGTTCTTGGCAAATGTAATGATACAAAGGTGAGGCAGTAGCAAATACGCTCCCAAAATGCCACGTGCTGTATCCCAGGACTCCTGCAGTAATAACGAGAGCCAGAGAGCTAGATCATCGAGTAGGTTTGGAAGCCCACCTAGAAGGATGGGTTGTTTCTCACGCTGGATATGGACTCCAGTAGCAACACGGGGGTTAAACACCCACATGGTTGATGAACATCAGCGAACCCCTCTAGTTGTGGACTAATGGAGGGTGCTAGACTCCAGCATAGTGCTCCAGGTGACTGTGTTCTGGTGGGTCTCAAAAGTTACGTAGCCAGCATGGACAGAAAGAAATGGAGTGTTCTCAAGTGCAGAAAACCAACAAGTAAAGGGACAAGTCCTGGAAACCTCACACTTGCAGTACCATAGAGTAAGGTTGGGAGTGAATCCTTAGGCACATCTTGAGATGAAGACTATTACAATAATGAAATGGCCAGTCTCATTTTCTCTTAAACAAAAACACACTTAGCAGTCCTACTGAAGTTCCCGAGTCTACTTAAAACTTATTGCACCATTTATAATGGCAAATCTATTTATCTGGAAGGGATGATTTTTCCTATGCATTCCAGAACCTTCTTCAGTATTTTGTTCCCTGGCTTTACAGCTATGCTCCTGCTAACAGCAGAACGCTCATGAACTGAGCGCAATTAAAGAGATCATTAAGATGAATAGGAATATAGCATCTTTAGTTAGAAATATTTATGGATTTAGAAGATCTTATTGACATCCACTGGCCTAAAGAACAGAAAAAAAATTTGCAATTATACGCACTACAGTGATGAACAAGAAGCAACAATTAGGCAAAGATGTAATAAATCAGAGCAAAGCACCTGGAAATTATACTTTGATACTTAATAACTTACTCTTAAATGTATTGTTTTTGTTTGTAGTGGTACCCACATTTTTCCATTTGTCTTAAAATTGGATGTGATTTAATCTTCTAATTTGTTTAAAAAGAGCAACACTTTTATAAGCTAAAACTCACATTTTAATTGATATTTTTAGGTCCAGAACTATGATGAAGCTCCAATAAAACCTCCAAATAGTTCTAATGATCTGTAATAGAAACGTGTCATCACAATCAGTTCCAGAAGGACTGACGACCTCCTGAGACATCCAAAGGTGATTCATCAGATTCCAGCATTTGCAAACCAGGGTGCTTCCCTCTTCGACAAAGCACGTCATCCAGCAGGACGGAAAGCTTTTACACTTTGATGGCATACTGGAGCAGAACTCTCCCTGGAATTTGCACTTTATTTATTGGAGAGATGCAAGACAACTATCGGGTTACCTGAGATTATTAGTGAATAGCCTATTAATATATTTCCCTGACATAAATGGCCAAGCAAGATACTCATAAATTCACGTTCTGTTGATGAGAGGTGTAAAAGCACTGCATTGTGGGTTTTGCAATGCGGTTAAAATTATGGTTAACATTTAGTTACATAGTCTATATAATGCACTTTGGATTGCAGTGAAGTAAGCAGAGTCATAAAAATGAACTGTTGGGGAAACTAAATAAGGAATTTCATCTACATCCTAAATGGACAGCCGCTTGATACACTCAGACTTCTCAGAAACATTTCCAGGTGGATGTACTGCTTGCATAGGCTCAGCTAGTCTCATCAAATATAGATCTCTTGGTTTAGAAAGATCCGATGTGTTAACTTTCCAAGTGCAGCGAAATAGTTCCTAGAGTTGTGGCCTTCAGGAATTGATACAGAGCACTTGACTGCCTCTGTACATAAGACACAAACATCTCGTGAAACAGTGTTTATAAACATAACAGGAAAAAAAAAAGGCCTTTCTATATTATCAGCTCATACCAAAATAATTTCATCATCATCTTGCTGTTTCTATGTTTGAACTATGACTGCAAATTTATTTTGGTCAAAGTCCAAAGTCCACCTGACTTTTCAACAAGGAATGACTGCGCATAGGAGTCTCCACCGGCAAGTAACCCTCCAGACCTTCCTCACTACGGCACGGGTCTGCAGACCCTGCTTCGGGATGCACTGTGCCCCCAAATGCTCTCTCAGGAGAAGTTAATAGTTTCTCCCCCTGCTTTCTTCTATATACCAGCTTTTTACTTAAGGGTTAGTCCATGCAGGGGGATAGTTAAAGTACACAATGATCCCATCTCTTGAGAAACAGTTTCTCGCTGCAGAGGAAAGTAGAAAAGAGGTGACTATGGAATAAGCAAGGCTACCATCTAGTGGTGCAACTGTACTTTCGTATTTCAGAGGAACCTACACCATCAAATAACCTTTTTCTGAATGTATTGATTCTAAACCCAAGCGTAACATAGAAATTTAATTAGGAAAATTCAGTTATAGCAGAATGGTAATTTTCTTTGGAACTGTTTCTCTAACATATTCACACAACTCACTGTGACATTGTCTCCATCTTAAAATACTACATCAAATATTTTCCAAAAAGAACGGAAACCACCACGCACATTACACATGCAGCTAGGAGATTTAAGAATTAAGCTTGTAGCACACAGTTTTTCATAACAGGCTTGAACATGCTTACAGGGTTCAGTTCTCCAGATGGATTTCTTCCCAGGACCTGTGTGAAAGCATGTATTGCTCCTGTTATTTTGAGTTCCTGTCTCAGTAGTGCTCCCTGGGCAAGCAAGGAGTGAAAGACTAATTCTGCCATGGAGGAACTTCCCTGTGTTATTTATGGAGAAGCAAAGACCGCGAGACATCAGTCTCGGGTAAAATTACTCCAGTAGTTTAATCAAGCCAGGAACTAAATCAAGGCCTCCTGTTATACTCACGGGGCCCTCTCCCGTCCACTGCATTAGCTATCTTGGGCACGTTTCCACTACATTAATGAAGGCTGTATGGGTACAAGTTCAACCCGGAGCAATTTGCAGGCCAGCAGTTTGCTGATTTCTTGACATGCGAAGCAAGGCAGAATGATTAATTTCGAAATTTCTTTCTAGCTCTTCAGGAATGCAAATTCTTGCAGACAGGAATAGTTGTAAAGTAAGTTATAAATGATCTCTTAGACATCTGACTAGATGTAATTCTCTGATCTCTCCTTTCCCTCCTGTTATACAGCAGAATATTGGGACTTCCTATGGGTAAGGTGAAGGAAGGGTGGCCTTGCCTGGCCCCCAGTCACATAAACTCCCTGATGACATGATGTGCTTACGCAGCCCACCCACTCATCCAGACAGGGGCAGCTCCTTTTTTTTATTAAAGGCAAGTTCTGGGGGAAGCAAGCAGGGTGACTGTGTTAGCTTGCTAACAATCGCAATATTTGGAATAGGAGAATATACCAAGTGACCACTGCAGGAAAACAGTCCATTTTGGACTTCCTTCTAGCTGGAGGGGCCAGGCGAGGGAAAGCTGCTGTTTGTAAGAAAAAGCTGCTATTAATGCAGAGTTTCTAAATTCTACAGAAGCTGCTTAGGCACTCTGCTAGAAGGCAATAGGTGCTTTCAGAGCTGACTTTTCAGCTGTTTCCATTTACTGTTTTATGTGGCTCTGACAGACAAAAATACTCACAGAGCAAGGCCTGTAATTATAGGTAGTCAAATAAAGAGAATAGCTCACATTTGCAAAGTTAAGGTGTAGCTAGATTTTCTTGCCTTGGGTGCTTAAAATGGAAGGTATAGTCCTGCTTACCGATGGCTACTAAAACATATGATCTCCAATAATTTTCTACATCTGAGACATAGGAATATGAAACAGAGATTTTGGAATGCCACTTGCCTTTGAGGCTACAATTTTTCCATATTTTGAGAAGGCAGTTGTTCAAACAGCACAAAAGAAAGCACAGCTTATAAGTTTTAGGCCAACACCTCTCCACTGCCAGCAGTTGCTGTGTTTCAGCCCTGGTGCTCTCACACCTTGGAGCTTTCCCTGGAAGTGCTGCGCTGCCAGTTCTGCTTCCCAATGGGCAGCCGAGGCAGTGCAGCAGTCCAGCTCCTGGTGCGGCTGTCAGGAAACCCATGTCTTGGGCCAGAATGTCTAGCCCACTCATATGCTATATATGCATATATACACAGTCACATCCACTAACACACATTAATTAAGAGGTGTAGAAAGCTAAGATAAAGTTGGAAACATTAGGTTTACTAACAGCAGAAGGCCAGTGCTTTGTCTCTGAAACGAGAGACAAAAGTCCAGTGTCTAATGTCCTAAATACAGCTAGAAAAGCCCAGGCTGCAAATGCACTCAATGGGAATTTTGCCCTATGTGTATAAACATACACTGGAAAGAGCGGCATGTTTTGCATTTTTATTTGCAGCGGTAGAATGTGATACAGTCCCATTGTTTTTCTGATCCATAGTGTAGTTCCCCTTGCCACCTAAATATTTTTTTCCACTGAGAAAGGGATTTGTTTCAGCATGCACATTCATAAGCTAAACACCTCCGCTAAAACAATAAGGCTCAAAGGCCAAACGATGGTGTTTTTCATACCCACATGTGCTTTGGGTAAACACGTCAAAACAGTGCTTGTTAAACTGATCTTCAGAAAAATGGTTTCTCCATCAGTGACAAACACTGTCTAAACATTTCTCTGAAGGTGGGGGGTTGGAAATACTCTCCTCCTTGAATAGCATGGAAAAATTCCTGAGGCAGAGAGGGAGAAAAGCCTCCCTTTCTCGCCGCTGCTGATGCTCTGAGACCAGCCTCTGAACACGCGCAGGAGGTAGTATAGAGTTAGGTTCTGGGAGTGGCTCAAGGCAAAGGCAAGCCTGGAAGGGACGATGTTTCCCGACTGAGCTTGTTTCACTGTGTTTTTAATGTTAATTGCTTGCAGTTGAGCCAAGACTAATAACCTTCCACTG
This sequence comes from Calonectris borealis, assembly GCF_964195595.1. Classification (NCBI taxonomy): domain Eukaryota; kingdom Metazoa; phylum Chordata; class Aves; order Procellariiformes; family Procellariidae; genus Calonectris; species Calonectris borealis. Next base: position 27,357,263 of record NC_134315.1, read on the forward strand.
GTGACATCCACAGCAGTGTCAGAGTGGTTGGGCCCCTGCACTGCTGCATCCCCCACTGCTGGTAAGAGCAGCACGTACAACCCAACTGCTTTGCATTAGCGATACACTGGGTGGTCACCATGTGTAAAATGCTTTGTGACAGAATTAAAACTTAACTAAGGGTTATGTTCTGCCAGATGTACTTCTGGAAAGTGGTTATTAATGTGGGGTTACGTCTCTCATTCTTACACATGTTGAAATCAAAGCCTTGTCTTACAAGTACAAGTGAATAGCTACTGTTAATTTGTAATTAACACAGGAATTGGTACAGGCAAGACTTTGGAGATCTCAGCAGCTAAAAAACACATACTGAATTCCACCAGCATGACTAAGGGATCTGTTTAATGCTTCTACTCGCTGTTACAGAATAGAGAAGCAAGAGCAGCTCAGATCTAGGTCTGTGAGGCTTTACATCTACCATGGTCACACTGAGAAAGTGACAGAACTGTGCTGCTCTGAGTCACTTCTGAATCACCAGCTTGCCAGAGCTGCACACCAAACATACATATATATATAGTGGCTAGGAACTCTAAGATATACCATAGACCTTAGGAGTGATGAAAAGGAGGTAGTTTGGGACTGGCTCAGATGCAGAAAATGTCTTTCCCATGCAGTCCCGCACAGCCAGCCCACTTCAGGTCAGTGGGCAGAGATAGGCAGGCAGGTTTCAGGGCTGTCCAGGGACCTCATGCTCTTGGCTTCACTTACTGGACTGGCAGCAGTTCTGTGCCAACATCGTTCCCACATCCCACATCCATCCCCACACTTCTCAAGAGTGTGCACATGTAGGTGAGGAAGTAAATCCTTTAGCACAAGTTGGTGTAAATATTGTGGTATGCATGTCCCTGTTGATGAATAGAAGTTCAGGATAGCTTGTACTACCTAAGACGTTTTATGTTATGGAAGTAGAGTTTTCAGAGAACGTGCTGAGCTGAGCACACCTTATTTCAGAATTTATATAGGTGAGGGTGAATATGTATATAAAAATCAGATGGAAACATTTCACCAGAAGACTATTCATAAGATACAACAGGAGTACAGGACCACGTCAGATGTCTGGAAGAAAGAAAACATCTTTCACGACTCTCTGACTGAGTTAGCTAAGCAGCTTTTTTTTTTTTTTTGTGATGTAGCTTTGTTGTTCACTGATTTCAACTGTCAACTACTTTAAATTCTGCTAAAGGTCGCAATTTGCATAAAAAAGACAGGATGAAAGAATGCCTTTTACATCTGGATTAATCCCCATTACTATCCATTCCCTCTTTCCTCCCCCCAAAAGAAGATAAGCTGACCTCTAGGACATAGTCTAAGATAGTTTGTGCTGCTGGACTGGAGGACTGACAACATTTCACAATAAATCCCCTTCACGCGAGCATCCGTGTCTACAGGTGCCTCTGTTATCATGCAGGCAGGAAGAGCTTCTTTTTTTTTGCAAGACACAAAAGCTCTTGCTATTCCCTTCTGGCAGAGCCTGACCTCTCACTTTTTCAGCAGCAAGCTGAAACAACTCAACAGCAGGCAAGCCAATTTCTTCATTTGCTCCTCACATTCCCCTGAGACACCAAAGCCATGCTAGCATGTAAAGAGACCACAGGCGACAACAGACTTGGTCCAGAAGTTAGATCTCTCCTCAGCAGCTCCCTAAGGCATATATTCTGTCCTTTCCCTGAAAAGGTTTCATTCTTGAGGATGGAGACCACTGATGTAAAGAAGTATTTGGGAGGTGGCCCACGCCTTTCCCGTAGCACACCATACCTCAGAAAGTGCATCTCTACCATCTTAAAAGTACTAGTGAGTCACTGTCTTGATATCCTTTCAACTGACGGACAACATTCCTCAGGTTTCTTCTCTTTTTCCCCTACTCTTCTCCAGCTTAAGAGTGGATAGTCCTCAGGAGATGATTTGGAGCGGCCTTTTATTTTGTTTCACAAGAAACTCAGCCTACCTAAGGTAAACTATTCCAGCAGTCCCAGAGGAGAGGCTGTGAATGCTTTCTGGGTGCTATGTATGGCTGACGAGTATTCAAACGCAAGTCTAAGGATAGGGTTTGCTAATTAAGTTGTCACTGAAGCAACTGAAGACTGCAGTGGAGAAGCGGACTGGAGTCACCCCAGGATGGCCTGGCACAACACAGCACTTGGAAAGAGGCACAGTCTTGTACAAAAGAGTGTATTGCAAAGGTCAAGTGCTGCTATTTAATTCTCTTGCAACCAGTAGTTTAATTCACATGGCTCATCTTGTTTTCTCTCATGCCTGTTAATCTGAGGAAAGCATTGACTAGATGAAAATGTAAGTAGGAATACAAGTCCTTATCACAGATAATCCAAGTGCTACATCAAAATTAGAATTCATTATTATTAGCTATTACATGTATTACGCTAAAACATTGCACAAAATGGGGCCCTCTTACTTGAGCTGTATATTTTACCTCTCTAAAAGCACTAATCCCAAGAATGTATGAATTAACAAAACAAAGACAGAGGAAGGAAGGAGGGATTGTTCTCCTCTACTAGACTAGACTAGAAAGATGGATTGTTCCTGCCTATAGAGGAAAAAGGGTGGCTTGCTAACATCACCAAAGAAAGCATTTGACCGAGAGGAGACATACGCCGATTGCCCAGGTGCCAATGTACTGTCTTCCTTATCCATTGAGACAAGCCTTGCAAGCTTTCATATTAAGTAAAAGCAGATAGTATATAATTTCATTGGAAACTAAGACACCCTTGTCAACAATGATGTCCCTCCTGCCTTTCTTTGGGGAAAGAGAGAGGAATCACTTTCTGTTTGTCCTACTTCTACCATGAAACAAAGCATTCTATCGCTGTGCCTCTGACAGACACCATCACCATATGGTGGACGTGATTTTGCAGAGGAACAAGGTGAAGAATCGTAAGCATCCTGCCAGACAGATCTGAATTCAAGAAAACCACGGCCACGCTCTTCAGAACTGAGGCTTTCAAGGCAGGCCTTCAAAGCTACATTTTAGCACTTTAACACTTCCACCTACAGACTTCCAGAAGAGCCGTTGCATTCTGTAGAGTATGTTTTTTACATGCTGGAGGACTTGGCTGTAGTTCAGAGTAATTGCAAGGTCATTGCCGACAGTCAATACACACAAATGCAGTCCTTGGCAGAGCAGCCCTTCTCATAAGCTCGACCCTTTTATCTGGATAGCTTCAGTGTTACCCCTCTCCAGCTGAACTTCATCACAGGTCAGACCCAGAGTTCATATCCTTCAGCGTGTCTCCACCTCAGCAGTCCTTAGTCATTGCATCTCCTAGCCGAAACGCTCCCTCCTTGTGGAGAAGGGGATAGAGGAACATAACTTTTCCAACCTTTACATTAAGTAAAGAAAGATTTGGAGTTTTTCCCCCATTCCCAAATCACCTCTGAGCTGCTTTGAATTTCTGTCACTTCCCAATCTTACTCCTGCTTGACATTTGAGACATTTTAGCCCAGAGTTCCTGGCCCACGGACCTGGAGAGCAGCTGCCAACAGCCGGGTGCTGAGCAGTAACTGGACTTACATTGTCCCACTGGGGCTGGGCTGCAGTCACCAAGACTCCTCACAGAAGTATTTAAATTAACCTGGCTGTATTTCAGAAACAAACACACACATCTCTTCCTGCTCAAAGCTTTGATGGACCCAGGCCCTCTATAAAAGCAGTCATTTGTGCTTGCCCTCTTGATCCCTCTGATCTTCTAATGAAAGGCTGGGGCACACACGCAGGAATTACTGCTGTGCTCCAGACAATTTACCAGAGGAGAGGGGGGATGTTACTGCCTCACACAGATCCCTGACACCCACTGTCCCTGCAGTGGCCTCAGATATATTTGTCATGTTTTATGTTTGGTGACACAGTGTACTGGTTCTGGCTGGGATGAAGTTAATTTTCTCCATAGCAGCTGGCATGGTGCTGTGTTTTGGATCTGTGACCAAAACAGTCCTGATAACACACCGACGTTTAGCTATTGCTGAGCAGTGCTTGCACAGCATCAAGGCCTTCTCTGTTTCTCACGCTGTCCCTGCAGCCAGTAGGCTGGAGGTACACGAGAAGTTGGGAGGGACGCAGCCAGGACAGCTGACCCCAATTGACCCAGGGAATATCCCATACCATATGGCATCGTGCTCAGCAATAAAAGCTGGGAGGGGTGAGGAGGGAGTTTTCCAGGGGGACACAGCTTGGGGACTGGCTGGGCATCGGTTGGCTGGTGGTGAATGATTGCTTTTTGCATCACTTGTTTGGGCTTTTTTTTTAATCCCCCTCCCCGCCCCCCACTTATTAAACTGTCTTTATCTCAACCCACAGGTTTTCTCACTCTTGCCCTTCAGATTGTCTCCCCCATCCTGCTGGGGAGGAGTGAGCGAGCAGCTGTGTGGAGCTTAGCTGCCTACTTTGGTTAACCCACAACACATAAGACTTTCTCCAGCATCTACTCTGGGAGAAAGGCTTTCTTCAGCAATTTTTCATTTTGGAAAAGCTATATACATTTGATGTTATAGCTGGATAGCAGTGATAGTCGTATAGCAGTGATAGAGAGAATGTAACATATATCTCTCTCCCCACTTGGTGAAACCTATATGCAAGTGCAGTTGTGGGCAACTCCTTTACATCTATCCTTTACAATGATGCAGACATAGATGTGCAGATACATTAACACGGAAAATGTTAGTGGTGGAAAATAAGGACAGTGTTTTATTAGCTTTCCAGTTACCGACTGCACACTAGTTGCCAAATGATAGGAAATGGTCTTGTTCCACAGCCACATATCTACCAGGCTAAAAGCCTGTCATGCAGAAATAGTTTGTCCTTGCTATATGCCATAATGCATACTCAATCATACATTATCCTAACATTAATTATGGTGAGCTGCAAGGTAAAAATACGTATCCTCCTCTCATCACCAGGCAGTTAAGGTTGGATTCATCCATCTAAAAGCCGGTGTCACCACTGTAGACCTCTACACCTGAACTGGGTCCCATAGGCTCCCTTTATAGTCAAGGGAGAGAAGCTGGTGTTTCTAGAGCACGGTTTGTCTCAGCCCAAAGCTAACATCTCTGTTTGGTCCACTGACTCATGCTCTCAAATTTCTTCTTCTCGCCACTGATTATGAAGGCATCCTAAATGTCCCTGTAATAGATGGATGGATACCACTTAGTTACACTATGACTTCTATCAGAACTGGCCTTAGGCAAAAATAGTCCTAGCAACTCTTCAAGGATGCCGCACTTCTGTTTAAGTCAGCCTCTCTCAAGCACACTATTATGGTATAACTGAGCTGTCGTAACGGTCCTCAGGCAGGATTTATCCCTAACCCAGCAGATGTACTTACAGTAATCTCAGATACCTTCAGCTCATCGTGGGGTAAGTGCAAAAGGGCAGCAGGAGAATGGTGACATGCAGTAACGGGTTCCTGTGGCTCCAGCGCCTGCACCACCATGTACCTCCATCCCGCTGCCCTGGGCACCACCAGCCAGCTATGGACACCAGTGGCTTGTTTGGGAGGTAGGGAGTAGGGAATTAAGGAGATTTCCAGGGATGGGTTTGGGGTCCTTCTTTTAGGAAGCAAGTCATAAGAAAATGAAGAAAGGCACAGGTCTGAGGTGTTTCCTAGGCAGGTGCAGATAGTGCAGCTGAAGATGGGGACTTGGACTGCCTCAGGGCTTAGATTTTGGCAGGAGAACAGGAAAATTATTTTCCAAGGAATAGTTTACAACCTCAGCTTCCATTTCAAGAGCTCTGCATTGTCTAAGGCCAGCTTTGTCTCCTACACCACCTTGCTTGTCATAGGATGGTGTACACCACCGAGTCCTATATTTAAAAGAAAGAAATCTGCCAAAAGATTATACACGTAGCAAAGATTCTTCTGTACACGCTTTCTAGATTAGACATCTGAGCGAAAGCTTTATTCGCAGACCGTGTTGAACACCGTTAAGTACCATTATTACATTTGGACAGTGCAGAAAGTTCACAAGTGTTTCCAGTCACTTTTTCAGGTCAGTTGATTTTACTGCAGCAATGGGAATGTATTGGGTGAAATGTGCTAGGTACATCTACCTGCGCTGAAGAAAGACGGTCCAGAGACTTCCTCTTTGCAAGGAGGTAGATGGGGACTGGATATGACACAGCACTCGCTTTTTACATGACTTTCTAGAGGCAGGCACCTTTATGCAACTGTAGCAGATTTTTAGCAGTTTTGTATTGTTATACTTACTGTTTATTTAAAATCAATGCATGGATAGATTTGGCAGATTCTCCCTTAGAAATGATCACTCCTGCTATGGTCCCTGTGTGCTGCTCATGGCACACAAACTGAAACAACACTTGCACAGTTGTTTGCAGTCTCTCCCGACAGCCTAGACTCAGGAACCATCCCAGGGCTGACTGTAACCTAGGGATCTGAGCACTGCCATTGCTCCGAGGCAGGCTGAAGTTTTAACCACCATTTGCCACTAAGCAATTCAGAAATAGGATTTTTCTTGCCATTTTTAGCCTTCTCTTTTGTAGGCTGCAAGATGTGTGCTTTGCCATCCTCTCAGAGGAGCTGCATGCAGTCTCTCCTAGGTATGTATCAGGGACCATTAGCATCATTGTTGCTTGTTCATTCAAGTTGCTTTGCTGTACTTCTGTCTTACAGTGCATGAAGAGTTGATCACAAAAGAAAAGACAGTGAAAGATACTATATAAAGAATAAATATTCTGGGCCATTTTTAGCTTGCTTATAGATATCAATGACTGTTTTCAGTTAAAACGTAAGGGGAAAAAACAGAAATAAATGATACTGTCATTTACTGTGAACTTTCACCCCCTCCTCCCCGAAAATCTTTGTTTTGAACAGTGTGTACTGCCCTTCCCTTTACCGTGATAGACTGAATCACAGGATCACGAGATGCTTCAGGTTGGAACGGCTCTCAGGATGTCTGTAGACCAACCTCCTGCTCAAAGCACCATCAGCTACGAGATCAGCCCAGGTTACTCAAGGCTTTATCCTGTCAGGAAACATCCCAGCTTTGCACATGAAATACAAAACCCTCCTTGCTATCCCATCTTTTCTTCACCAAGTCTTGTTACAGGTAGAGCCAGTGTGACACTGTATCTTGAACCTTTTATGGCCATATTTCAAAGATTAAACTTTAAGCTTCTTTGTAGGAGGACTTCGTTGTAAACTGAGTAAGGCTGATAAATAGGTCTCAATTCAAAAACGTATGTGTGCAACCACCTGATGTGGATGATTCTCCACTAACTTACAGTGCAGTAGATCTGAAGATAATTTAAATGTGCTTGAAATTAGGCAGGTACTTAGAAATTTTGCTGCACTGAAGTCCAAATCATTCTGAAACAGGGTGGAAAAACAGAGCAAGTAAGTCATCAAAACCAAACAGACTGCAGACATTCAGCTGACTATTTTGTTCAGTATTTGCATTGTTACAAAGATAACTGTGAAGCATCTCTCGGTTATCCACAAAGCTCCCATCTGGCTGTTTACCAGTGACATCTGAAAGGCTGTTAGGACTCCACGTGATTTCTAGTATTTCAGGTAGGTTGGTTTTGTTTCTTTGTTCAGAGATGTTCTAGTCCAAAGACATTACATGGAGAAACAGTCAGGTCATGAATAAAAGATAAAAAGCCCAGTATTTTATAACCAACTTCATTGGACTGGTTCAGGAACTGGTTCAAACTGCAGGGATGCCATCAGCAGGCAGGTGACTTCCGTGACGGTTTTATAATCATACTGAAATTTTAAAAGTAAGTATCTAATGCTTACGTTGAGTATCAAAACCATCGCATGCTTTATGCGATAACACACAGCAGGGGGGCGAGGGAGCGAGCGGCAGGGCAGGGCCCGGCAGGAGGCCGCTACCGGCGCCTGGACCCGCCGCTTCTAGCACTTTCTCCACACCGACGTAAGGCGGGCGGGGGTCCTCCCCGCCGCCGGCCGCGCCCCGCTCCCGCGGAGGAAGCGGGCCTCGGGGTCGGCAATGCCCCCAGCCCCCCGCAGCCCCGGCCGGGCTCTCCCTTGCCCTGCAGCTCCCCGACACCGGCCCCGGCACAACCGCCCGCCGGGGCTGGCACCGCCGAGCCCCCCGCCCCCCCGCACTTTGGCCCCCCCGCACTTTGGTCGTGCCCTGCTCCTCCCTCTCCCCCCGCCGCAGCGCGGAGTGGGCCAGCCCGCCCCTATATAAGAGGCGGGTGGGCGGCTCCGCGCTGCAGCGTCGACGGCAGCGGGGGGTCGTACGGACAGTGTAGCGTGGGGACATCGTCGTGCCTGGGGCGCAGCCTGCCTTCTTCCCGGCTCCCCGCCGCCCTGCAGCCATGGCCTGGCAGCCTATGGAGATCAACCCCGAGGTGCGCGAGGGGCGGCGGGGCTGGGGGATGGGGATGGAGATGGGGCCGGAGGGGTGGGATGGGGCTGGGGGCGGTGGGGCGCCGTCTCTCCCTGGCACTCACCCTTCTCCCCGCATTGTCTTTCAGATGCTGAACAAAGTGAGTCCCCGCCGCAGGATCGCCGCAGGCGGGCGCCGCCCCTTCTCCCTCCATCCCTCGGCATCCCGCCTTGCCGGGGCAGCGCCGGCTAGAGCGGCGCGGAGCGGAACCGCTGCGCGGGGCGCGGTCGCACCTGCGGAGCGGCGCTGGGGCCGCGCCCTTCCCGGGGGGCGCCCCCTCGGGCGGGTGGTGCCGGCGGCGGCGTCTGGGCGCGGCCGGCAGGTGGCGCCGCGGCGCCGCGCGTTGTGCTGTGTCACTGGGGCGCGGCGGGGGAGGGGGAGGCCGGGCCCCTCCGTGAGGGGCGGAGGGGGGGGGATGTCGCGGCCGTGCCACCCGCTCGCTGTGCCCCGTGCAGGTGCTGTCCCGCCTGGGAGTGGGTCCCGGCTGGCGCTTCGTGGACGTGCTGGGTTTCGAGGAGGAGGCGCTGGGCGCCGTGCCGGCCCCGGCCTGCGCACTGCTCCTACTGTTCCCCCTCACCGAGCAGGTAGGCGGTGGGTGGTGCCCCAGCGGGATGGGGGAGCTCAGGGGGGGCGGCTGTCCTGTCCCTCCTTCGCAGGTCGTCTGGGCTGCAGCCCTGGAGGCAACAGCTGGATGGGCTGGGTTCAGGCACCGAGCCTGCGGCTGCCCCTGGTGCTCTGTGACAGCTGGTGCCGTACCGGGTTTCTGCTGTCTCCGCGGGCAGGCCAACTAGGCCGCGTCTGGCCCAAACGCCCCTGGAATAGAAAGCAGGCAGTTGTCAGCAGCCATGTCCGTACCCGCTGGCTGACAGCAGGTAGCGCTGGCTGCTGTCAGGACTGTGCCTGTGTCATCTCTCCAAGCATCAGATGGTTGGGAATGGGTTTGTCTTGCACTGGGACTGTGGGTGGCTGGTGGGGTGCTGGGTGCTTGGCCCCAGCCTCCAAATAGCCTGAACTAAAATGCACTGAGCAACAAAACAAGGCCTTTTATTCTAATACTGCTCTTACGCTTTGGTTTGTGTATCAGACTGAGGAAAAAACATTAGCAGTCTTGAGCGTGAGGAATAGCAATTCTGTTACCATGCTGAATCACTGTGTCTGGAGAGGCCTAAACTACTTCTGTATGATTAATACATTTAATCCAATTGATGTTAAGGAAGTAGGTGAGGAGATGGACTTTGAAATAAAGTATATTTAACAGGTTCTTTAAAGGAAGGATTACAGCCTTTCAGTAGTGATGAGTTTTATGCTTGTCTATACATTGTTCTGATGGCAGGGGGTTCATGAAGGGAAGTAACCTAAAGGTACAAAGGCAAGCTATTGCAGAGACATGCTGAGTAGTCTCATTAAGTGGACCAAAGCAGTTGAGAGAGGATATAAAAGAGCCTATCCATTGTATGATTTCCCACCCCAAGCTATTTCCAGTGTACAGAACAGATGGAGAGGCTAAGAACAGTGCCTTTGGATATGACTGAGTCATGCAGGTAGTCCATTAAGGCTTGGCCTGCATCCAGTATAGACATATGATGCTTTACTGGACCTATGCCACAAAGATGACTTTCTGGGTAAATCTTTGTCTAGTCCTAGTATTGATTCTCCTGCATAACTCATTTGTCTAGTAGTTTGCACAATAAAAAGATACCACTGTGGTGAAATGCTTAAAACAGTTACATGTTTACAGCATGAGAACTTCAGGAAACAACAGACTGAGAAAATAAAGGACCAAGAAATCAGTTCCAAGGTGTATTTCCTGAAGCAGACGGTCAGTAACTCCTGTGGGACAATTGGTCTGATACATGCAGTTGCTAATAATAAAGACAAAGTGAAGCTTGGTGAGTATGAATGTTCTGAAATGCTTGAATTGTTATTTTTTTATGACGGGGGAAAGATTGAGTGCGTATGGGCTATAGGAGACACCTGGGGCTTTCACACAAGCCAAGTTAAGGCATGCTGTACTGCTTCAGTGGGTACATGGGTCTTTCAGCTCTTGGAGGGGGGCATGTGGTCTCACTTACTACCTGAATCACAGAAGGGAATGTACTTTGACTCCTCTTTGGTAGTTGCAGAGGTATCATCCTGCTGAGCGATGCAAGAGGAAAAGGGCATGTAGTAGGATTGGCCAAAGTCTGTAATTAGGAAGTATCATGTTCAGAAGTAGCTATTGACATTGGTGTAGGTGATGTCAACTGAAGAGATGAAAGTTCTTCATGTCTCTTAGTCTAATGTAAACAGCCTCACTCAGGGTAGCCTGTAAATCAGTCTAAAACATGTTTTCTTTTTGCTGGGAAAGCAGCATAGGATGATAAGGGTCATAAAGGTCCTAAGGGTCTATAAGTAGATTTTTCCTGCAGAGATAGTAGTTTTGATGGTTCTTTTACAGAAAAGGATATAAAACTGGCTTAGGTAACTCGTGGCTGAAAACTCCTAGGAAAGAGGATTACAAGTCCTTGTCAAAAAAGCGTTGAGTCCAGGAAATACTCTATTGATCAAAGACTAGAGATCTGCAAAATGTAACTTACTTTCATTATTCCAAGAGAACTTGAGCCCTTTGGGTGGTGTGGGATTCCTTTTTAAACAAAGGAAAACCCGTATGGAAGGCTAAATGAGAGTAGCTTTGCTTTACTCTTTTTGAGAGGATTTTTTGAAATAGCACACTCTTGATGAGTGAAATGAATGATGCATGTAACAGTAGAATTCAGTGCATCTTGGTACTGCACTAATTTATGTTCTGGAAAACCAAAGTAAGCCTAGCATGACAAGTGCTGTGTTCATTTGGAGGCAGGGAGACAACTCAATTTCATTTACCCATATTCTGTTAGTTGATACTTAAGTGTCCTCACAGCTGGCACCTTTCTTGAATTTCTTTAAAACAGGACTGAACACCTCTGCCATGGGGGGGGGGCGGGGATCAGAAAAGCTAAATCCCATTTGAAAGTGAGTTCTAAGACAAGCATCCAAAGTACCCTGAAGCACCTGAACTCTGGCTCTGTGTGTAGATTAATAGCTTCTGGATAAATAGCTTGCTTCAAGTGCTAGTTATAATATCCTTATGCAGGCGATAGTTCCACACAGAATGCAATGACTCTTAGTGCAACAAACATTGATTACTGTGGGCTGCATCTGAACTGTAACTGATGCTGTACCTATACTGAATAAAATCTTTGATCCTCTTGTGCAGGTGAGGGGTCTGCCCTGAAGAAGTTTCTTGATGAAACAGCTGATCTGTCTCCTGAAGAGAGAGCTAAGCATTTTGCAAATAATAAGGTATATGAACTACACAAACTGCTGACAGCTATCAGCACTTAAGGATGTAGTAACTTGTATCTGCTTTCTCTTAAGGCTATACAAGAAGTCCACAATTCGGTCGCACAAGAAGGACAATGTCGGGTAAGATACGAATGTGTAAAATCTTGGGAGAAGGGGTTAATGAAGGTGGTAGAGCAATACAATTTTTTGTCTAGCAGATAGCTGTTACAGCTCATGTGGAAAGAGAAATGAGTGACTCATGGGTGAATGCTTGTGTAGGGTTTCTTCCTGAAACATGGATTGAAAATTTGGGTTCAGACCCAGTCTGAAAATGTGACTGTACATTAGGATTTTTGGTGCTTGACCTTGTAGAGGTCTTGCAGAGACCTCTTCAGCTGAACTTAAGTTTTTAGTCATTTGCTGTTGCTTTGTTGTGACATCTCCTCTGTCCTGTAGTCACAAGTACTTCACGGTACTAGGCTTTTTTCAGTCTAACAAATGTATCTAATGGTCTCTCTTAAGGTTGAGGACAACAGTTTGAATTTCCACTTTATCCTGTTTGTCAATGTGGATGGACATCTGTATGAATTGGGTAAGGTCCTGAGAACTCTCTGTAGCTGCACTGGGCCTGCTTTACACTGTACAGCGGCACTGGGGGCTCAGGCTAGGTACTTGGAGCTGGTTAAGCTGTTCACTGAGTCTCTCAAAGCCAATACATCGTTTTTATCTTCACTTGAAGATTTTAACTGAAGATGGGTTGCACTGAAGCAACCATGTAAAGCATGTAATCTCCTGTAAAGGTGGGAATACTTAGTCCCCTGCTTTCTCAAGCTATGTATTGACAATTTATTCTGACCTCCCAAGTATCTTCATGTGTGTACTTGTTTCTTGGGCCCACTAAGCTCAGTTCTGCTAGTTCAGAAGAATTAAGTACACTGAGTGATTGGACTTTGTTTCACAGATGGGCGTATGCCATTTCCTGTAAACCATGGCACAAGCTCAGATGACTTGCTATTGAAGGTAAGACTTCTCCCTACCTGCTTGTTTCCCTGAAACCAAGGCTTATAAAAGGATGAGAGGCATGCATTCAGTGTATAGGGGCTGTACATACTTGCTGTACAAGTTGGTGCTTCTTACACCATGATAACAAAGTAGTATTGTGCCACAGAGCTAGATAGCTGTTAAGTGTATTTATTAGCTGGTGCTACGAGACCTTGTAACTTAGTTGGTGGGACCCAGAGAGGAGCTGCAAAGACTTGGTCTCTACAGCAAGTGTATTCTGATAGTCTAAACATTTTATTTTTTTCCAAGGATTCTGCTAAGATCTGTAGACAATTTACAGAACGTGAAAAAGGAGAAGTTCGTTTTTCTGCTGTGGCTTTCTGCAAGTCTGCCTGAGACTCTGAAGAGATGCAAGGAAAGCAGTCTAATAGCACACCAGTAAATGCAGTCTAAACTCCAGTGCTTCAGTACTTGTTAAACACAGCTGTTCTGGTAACTTAAATTGTTTCCACCTTTTGCTATACACAGGAGCAACATTGGCTGAGCTAAAGGATGAGCTCAAGTTTTAATGTGAACAGTTTGGACACATCAGATGTCTTTAGACTCTTTTTTCACATGTTAAGTAGAAAATGCTTAACAGGGCTTGTTTAATCTGTGTCATGTTAATTGAGCTGTTGGTTGGTATTTCCTTGTCCTTAATGAGAATAAACTTGTTCTGCTGGAAGACTAAATGGACTAAAGTGATCACTGTAACTTTCTCCAAAAGGAGTTAAGTGTGGCATCCTCTATAAACCTTGTTTTGAAAGGACCCTCAAAGCTCTCCTCTGAGCAAAAAGTTAATGTCAGCCTCTGGTGCTTTTTCTAGTGTAGTGAAGGCCTCCAAGGATGGAGAGATGCACCACTGTCTGCGTAGCATGCTCCAGTGCTGCACTACCCTTCTGGTAAAGCTTTTTCTAATGTCCAGTCTGAATCTTAAGCTGTAATTCGCCACCCTGAATACATTTATTTTAGAGGGGAAGGTGTGATAAAGGAACACTCAAATGTCAATTTGAAGGTGCTTGTATACAAATAGTCCCTGTTTTAATGCTACAAGCAACAGAATACCCACTGAATTGGTTGGTGTTGTATTTCCTTATAGGAGACAGTATTAGAACAGGTTTTTACCTACCTGTGGTTAAAAGAAATCTGCTGGCTAATACTGAACACAATCCTTCGCTAGCCAGTGTGTGCTTATTAACTTGCGATTGCGTTAGGAAGGCCTTGGAAGAGGCTATACTACCTAATGTGGTTTAACCCCAGTTGACAACTAAACATCACATAGCCCCTTGCTCACTACCCTCCTCTGCCCCGGTAGGATGGGCGGGAGAATTGGAAGAGTAAGAGTGAGAACACTTGTGGGTTGAGATAAGAACAGTTTAATAATTAAAATAATAAATTGTAATGAAGAGGAAAATAACAAAAGAGAGAAATAGAACCCAAAAAAGACAAGTGATGCAAATGAAAAACAATTGCTCACTGCCAACTAACCCATGCCCAGCCAGTCCCTGAGCAGCAGACATGTCATATGGTATGGAATATCTTTTTGGCTAGTTTGGGTCAGCTGTCCTGGCTGTGCCCCCTTCCAGCTTCTTGTGCATCTCCAGTCTTCTCAGTTGGTAGAGCACGCAAGTCCTTGACTTCGTGTAAGTGCTACTTAGCAACAACTAAACAATCAGTGTGTTATTAACATTATTCTCATCCCAAATCCAAAACACAGCACTGTACCAGCTACTAGGAAGGAAACTAACTCTATCCCAGCTGAAACCAGGACACCTAAAAAAGGAGAAACCACACTACATGAATTTTTCAATAGCAGGACAAAGTTTTGGGTTCAAGGGGAAGAAAGATATTTGATATATATTACACATTTCCTCAACTCTGTGACCTTCTGTGGAAACTATTCTTACCTGAGTCTAGCTGCTGCTTATCTGCAGCTCCTTGCTGATACCTCAGGTAGCTGTGAGATGGGATAAAACCCCTTCAACTTGGGCCTTTTTTTTAATGCGTTGTGTCCCAGTCCGTGCCTGCCAGCCATGTATGGTGCTGGGTAACTTACATTCTTAGGTGGTCACTGGTGCTTTGTGTATGCTGCAGATTGCTCCTGGCTTCCAGGCTTTTTTGAAGGGTAATTCAAAACACAAGCTTTGATTAAAGCCATGTGTGGTCCGGAGGTGTTTGGTATTGGGCCTTGTTACTGCTCACATAATTACCTGATAGCTGAAGCTAGCAGGGGGTTGCAACACCTTTTAATGCAAATTCTGAGGATTAGCTAAAGCTCAGAGTACTTCAATTCTGAACATCAGTCTCTTTCTGTTAGCAGGAAGGTAAGCTTTCCTGTTAGCAGAAAGCTGAAGGCTACCTGCCGAGAAAAGGTCTGTTATGTGTCACTCACTGTTCTCTACAGCAGCATCTTATTCTGCCTGTTAGTGGAGGTTGTTGCAGGGTGGAGGGAGGCCTCCTGGGGCATCTCCGCTGCAGCCTCCGACTCCAGTGCAGATTCGGAGCCATGCCTGCAGCTCAGGCTGCTTAGCAACAAAGCCTGCAAGAGAGGAAGTGCATGCAGCATGAGCACAGGAGGATGGAAGGAGCAATAAACATCAGATATGGCAGGAGGAGGGAGATGGAGAAAGAGCAGAGCCCACTCAGCTGTGTGCCATACCTGGGGGAGCATGCTTTAATTCTACAGGGGACCATTTTCATGCCTTTAAGGCCACTGCTGAGGGTTCCTGCTGTAACTGTGCCTGTGTACAGTTACAGGCAGTCAGTCAATGCTGAGGTAACCTGAAAGTGCCTTTCAGATACTACTGTATTTTTTGTAGTGATTGCAGCAGTCAAATGTTTTCTGGGTTTGGGTTTTTTTTTTTCTTTTTTTTTAATGTAGCAATGTAAGTCTCTAGTACTACTGAAGTTATTTTCGTGTTTCATAAACTTTTTTTCACTCTTTAGCTCAAGCTTCTGGGTTAAGAATCTGCTGAAAGGCAACATTTGAATAATTTTGGCCTCATGGAAAAACAGGGAAAGGGTTGTGACAGACCTTTCTTATTTTCTCACCTTCTGGTCTCAGGTATAGCTTCAAAGAATGGAAATAGAGAGAACAATTAAGGAATGAATGTTGTCCACCCACTTGTGTATAACATCACTAGCAAGGCTGTTTTCCACTACTAAAATTACGACAGGGGCAAACAGCTGGGCTTTCATCTAAAACAGCCTGGGTAGAAAGAGGAAGATGAGTTGCTGGGGAGGTGAAGATCTCAGGAGTTGGGATAGAGTTGCTTCATATGAAGGAGGTCTCAAACAATGGGTGAGGGTCTGTAAGCTGAATAGATGGAAGCTTTTGCAATACTAACAGTGCAGCTGTTCCAGATGTGCTACTGCATTCAGAAGAAAAGCCATGATGCATGAAAGTCCGTATGTGCCAAGTCAAAACATATAGAATAAGCCATAAATAGAAAAGATGGAAGATGTTTTAAAGTCAGATGTGTATAATCTCAAAATAAATGCTTTTTATGCATATTTGCCAGCTAGTTTTACCTACTTGCAAGTTTTTGAATTTTAATCTTTGCCCATTGTTTCACACTTTAGTAGAAGTGTTTGGACCAAGAGGTATAAATGTCTGTAGGCCTTTTTAGAGTATTATGAATCAAAACACATTGTTTTTGTGAGAAGGTGCTCTCTGATAATTTAATATTTTCTGTTGGTCACATCCTATCTAAAGTGAGGCTCATTTTGTTTCTTGTCTCTGCTTGTTTTCTCCTCTTTGTATTTTTATCTTAAATCTGAAGTTCCGTATGGAACTGTTACCATTCCTTGATGTTTCCTGTGCATCCTCCTTAATTAAACTAGCTCTTTTGACCCTCTCTATTTCTCATCTAAAACCTTATGTGTTTTTCCTGAATTTACCCCTGAATTTTCACTGTGACAATTACTGAGAAGGGCAGGAGCTTGTGAAGCCTGTTTTGTGTTTTGTGCCTGCTCTGAAAGAAACCTGTGACTGGCTGTTGCCACTGCTGCTCTTCCAGATATGTGAGGAGTCTACCGAGCAAATTATTTGATTTGAATTAACAGGTTCCTGCCATTTTTGTGCAGCCTTCCAGAGGTGGAGTTTTAACAGTTACTCTATAGAACTATGCTTGGAAATATTTGAGAAATATTTAAGAATCTTAGGTAGGATTTCAGGCTTATCTGTTTAGACCTGCACATTGCTAATTTAGAACCGTATCCAGGGTTGATTGTGCACAATCTGTAATTTTCTTAACAGAGTTTTCTTCTCTGCTATGTTGAAAGCTGCAGTTAACCTGTTCTGTAGGTGGCAGCATTGGGAAAGTTTCAGCAACAGATCTGATTTAGGAGCCCCCAATGGCAAAACAGATCCAGGCGCAAAGTTATTCAACCACACGTGTAATGTTAAGTCCACAGGTAGTCCTACCGCTTTCAGTGGGACCACTCACATGCTTAAGCACACTTCTGATTTCAGAGCCAAATATCCAATCTTTAATTTAGTCAAAAGTTAACTTAGATGTGATGTAACGTCCAAAGCCTCTTATGCATTTCAATAGCCTTTGGCTTAGGTCCATAGCTCATTGGCAGCTGATACAGCACCACACCACCTCTTTGTCCCGCACATACCACTGTACAATATATGCACTGCTACTTCCATGCTAAATAGGATTCTTTTTTGGGGGAGTAAGGAAAGAAAGAGAGGGAATAACTGCAGCAGCATCCAGCTTTTGATGCACAGACCAGTTTATCAATCTATAAATATTTAAGATGGAGAAGTAGTTCCCTGAAAAAGGGAACTAGACATACTAGTATCTTCTGCCTTTGATGCAAAGGCACCGGGGAGCTCAAGGGGCCAGCCTCACCAGTCCATGTGCTGGGCGTAGGGAGAAAACAAGAGACTGGCAATAAACCTCATAGTCACAGGATCCCTCTCCTGGTGCTGCTGCCAGCCAAGAAGAGGCTGATGACAGGACTGCAGCTCAGTGAGACTGTGGACAAAATGGGAGCAAACAAGAACTGGGAAAAATGCAGCCAGAAGCTGAGTAACAGCATTAAAATTCCTTTGTGACCAAAGGAATTAAAATATCACTCGCCTTTTGTCATTTTTAAATTCTTGCACAGGGTGATATTAAGTTACAGGGAGTGGTTGACATTCCAAATGCTTCAAGCCCAAGGGACCTCAACAGATGAGAGGATGGGGCTAGAAGAAACCTCATAGAGTTCAACACGGCGAGGTGCAGAGCTTGGCACCTGGAGCCACCGCATGTCTCTGCCCAGGCTGGGAGGTGACGGGCCGAGTTGCAGCCCTGCTCGACAGGCCCTGGGGGATATGGCAGGTGCCAAATTGACTATAAGCCCTTGTGTTGTGTGCTCTCCTCGCAAGTAAGGCAAATTGCGTACGATGCTGGGAGTTGTATTGGGAGGAGTGAGGTCAGCAGATGGAGGGAAGTTATCCATCTCTACTGGGCACTGATGAGGCTGTACCTGGAATAGCGTGTTCGGTTCTGGGTGTCATCCCCCTCAGTCCAAGAAGGATGTGGACGAATACGGAGAGGGTCCAGCAGAAGGCTACTGAGGCAGCCAGAGGCATGGAGCATATGGCCTACAAGGAGAGGTTGGTGGAGCTGGGCGTGTATAGTCTGGCACGGAGGAGACGAAGGGAGGATCTAATTGTAGCCTATGACTACTTCAAGGGCACTTACAAAGATGACAAAGCTGATTTTTTTCTTGGTAGTAGGAGATGGTATATCAAAGAGCAGTAACCACAAATTGCAGCTTGGAAGGTTCAGTTCGGGACATTCAGAAACTAGAAGAGTACTTCTTCACTGGGAAGGTAGTACAGTACTGGAACAAGTCATCAGAGAAAGGGGGGCATCTCCATCCTCGGAAGTTTGCAAGGGACCAGGATTTAACTACCAGCTTTTGTTAAACCGCCCCAGGTTACCTGTTACAGTATGAAAAATTGGAACAGCGATCAGTGTTGCTCCAGCCTTGGGAACAGAGTGCTGTGCTCCTTGACGAGGAGCTAATGGTGAGTCTCCTCCCCAAGCCATGCGCGGGGGAGCCGTTCCTCACAGGAAGAGCTGGAGGCTGATGCTGCCGACTGCTGCTTTTCTGCTCTGGCTGGGGTGGAAGGACACGAATGGCTGCAGGAACACCAGCTGACGTATCTAGGAGGAGGCGCAGGTTTTGTCACTGATGGGAGGGTTGTCTCTTCACAAAGAGTTGGGAAAAGCAGAGGCCAGGGGCAGATCAGAGGTAGCTCTTCCACGGTCAATGAATCAGAAACAGAAGTATGGGGAGTCCTCCCAGACGATGTGTGTAACATGCCTAAGGGTGACACGGAACCCTACTGGGAACGGAGCGGAGAACGCTTGATAGGGAAGATGGGAAAAGGAGAGAATTCCTGCTTGTTTTTTAACAGCCATCTTTCCAGCAGTACCATAAACAACATGAGACAGTTTAATGAAGTTTCCCAACCCCTTAAAGAATTGCCGTGCATCAGAAATGCAGTTCTAGATGAAGCCCAATGCACAAGTAACAAGCAACATAGAACTGATTTGAAAATTTCTTATGTACTTTTTGCTTAGATGAGTTTCAGATGTGGTTAGCTGATATTGCAAGGCCTGCAGCAAGATATAAAAAGTGAGGAGATCTGCATGACGTTGGAGGAACAAGACCAGGCAAAGGTATTCCAGTGGGTTTAGCATTTCAAGCAGAGTACTATAAAAAACAAAGACAGTCAATTCCATTGCTTAAGAACACTCAATACCATACTGAGAGGTATTATTACTTACAGCACTGTAGCCAGACTGAATTGCATTTTCTTTTCAAGTCTTTATATATGTGCATGTTAACATCCTACCAGAACAGCTTCCACTCCTAATATATGGAGAGTGGGAGAAATGCAGTTTTACTGTCCCCACTTTGCAAGTAAGGAACTGAGACAGATTCAGTGATTTGCCTAAGGTGATGCTTGAAACTGATGGCAGAATTGGAATTAAAACTAACTTTATAACTACATGTGGAGCTTTTTGCAGGCAGAGTTTTATATTTACACTAGTTTGGCTTTGGGCCTGAGTTAATATACCCTACCTTTTAGCATGGCTTATTAGCTAAAGCTCAGTGTTAGGCTAACCACAACTTGATTGACTTGGAGAACAGTCAGGTGATCTCATGTCTGTCTGCAAAAGAGGGTCTGTATTGACATATAGTCCCTTGAGTCCCCTTCTAATGCCTCAAAATATTTCTCCAGTAGACTTCTATTCATCACAATTCAAGAAATATTACCTTCTCCCTCCTCCCCCTCCCATCCCACAAAAATGTTTAGCAACACTGGGAAGTTGAGGAGTATGCATGAATCTGAACTGCAGATGATTACAGAAAAGAGGCTGGTTGCAGTGTTCAGGCTTCCTGACATACAGAAGAGTCAGGTGGCAGAGTTGTGGCCACGTTCCTGGTGGTTTTATGGAATGGTTTGAAGAAGTACTCAAGAAGGTAATATCAGAAAATAATATCATTATTTGGCTACCTTGATACTTTCTCTGACTTTACCAACCATTCTTTCTCCTTTCACTGAACAATGGACCTGAAAGTCAAGTCATATCAATAAAGAACATATTTGTCAGGATCAATTTTTACTGAACAAAGCGAGAGAAGGGGTGAGATACTGGGTGGTTAATTTTTCCCGACTTCTGGAAGCAGCTATTAGAGGTTTCTGATGCAGCCCAATGCTACATACAGAGGCAGACATGATCTCCCTTAGGTATGACATACAGTTTGGGACTTGGTTTTCAATTGGACTTGGTTTTCAATTTGGGACTTGGTTTTCAATTTTCTGTATCCCAGCAAGACCCTCTGGCAGCAAGTCATGAAGTAACATCTGCGTTTTGAGAAATGCAGGTGCAGGCAGCAGTGACGACAAACTTGCCTGTAAAATGTCATGCAAATCTTTTCTAAAAGGTGGCAAAATCCTCTATTTGGTTTGAATCAGTCTGATGCATGTTCACGGCCCTGGATCAGGCTGTGAGGGTTTAGGAAGGTTTTTCTGCAGGCACACAGCTGCTCTTTGGGAAAGTGCAGTGTTTCAGGGCAACGGGAAACTGCTGGTTAAGCAGCTGGGGATCTTGCACAACGTGTTTTACAAAAGTGGCTTCGTTTCTGCCGCCCCATATGCCACGGCTGCTGCAGGGATACACGTCACTCAGATGACTGACTTTAATCCTTTGCTTAGCTGTAGTTTGGATGTGCATAGCTCATGGCTGCCACTCCTGAGGCTTGTAACAGGAGAGAGTCCCAGGAGAGCCTGCGACCGCTGCCTGTGGTTCCTGCAGGGAATATGCTTGCTATGTTGCGAGCCGAAAACCACACACTCATTGACAGACTGAAAAAACATGGGAGGAAATTAGTTTAAAATCTCTTTGATTTTCAAAACTTGAGATATTTCTCCCACCAGCAGCTAACGATATGCAGGGGTTTTTTTTATCCTATAGGCTTAGCTGGCACGTTTGAAAGGAGAATCCACAGATATACCTGGGCCCCTGTGAGGTGCCATCAAAAGGAGAGAAATAATCCTTCTCAAATAATTGAAACATTAGCTCCACAGCAACATTATTTTTGTTCCTGACATTCATTTGATATATGCATGTCTGGAAATGTCATTTTATCACTCTGGCAGTATAGACTCCATTAGCTGCGGTGGGGCAGGGGAAAGTTCTCTGCTCAAATATGCTAGATAAATTCAGCTCCTAGGCTGCAACAGGAGCACTTATTTTTAATTACTACGTACCACTTGGGCTCTGATTTTACAAAGCACCTCAGCTCACGATTAGTCCATGATTTCAACTGAAATCAAGCCTTCAGTTAGGCTTGAGCACGTGGTTGAAGTTATGTATAGGCTGAAGTGATTTCCTTAGTCAGACACTTGATGATATTTCCACATCTGCTTAGATTCAGAGCCTGATCCCATCATGTTAGGAGGGCAAAAATCCATTTGCTTTCAAGCGGAAGCTCCTCACTTGGTATTTTTCACTCTGGATTGGACAGGGAATTAGCAAACTGCCAATCCTTCTTACAAAATTATACTGATTCTACTACATCAAGTGGGACAGCTTTCCTTAGAATGATTAAACTTTTCCAAGATTTCATATCCTCCCTCATCAGACTCCATTTACCGCAGGAAATTATAGTTAAGCTGTATGAAGATTTTCCCTGACTAAATCCAATGTTTATAAATTATAACCAGGCAGAAAATGTGAATCTCAGCAATGTAACTACAGTCTGAAGTGTAAGCATTCACAAGTTCAACTGCTTTCTCAAATATTTTTTACCGCAGCAGTAACATGAGTTTGTATAAATAAAGTATACATTTTTAGCGTATTTGCACACTGCCATATAATAGATAACGTTTGTGTGTATTAGAAAAGCGCAGACCTGTGTGGGCTGTCCCTGCCTTCGTTCTCAGACAGGAGATTTTTGGACTTTTCACCAGCGGTGACCACCAACAGAGCAACTTCCCTCTGTCCGGGGTTTTTTTCATAAGAATGCTGATGGAAAGCTTCTTAAGAAATAAGCTTTATAAAGCTTCTTAAGAAATAAAACAATAACAAGTTAGATATGGTTTATCCAGTCCCACATTATTCTTCATGTTTATGGCAAGATCTCAATATTCTTCCTTCCAGTACTTCAGCAGTCAGGCCAAGATATACTTATAGTATATACTATACTATCCGTATAGTAACTTCATACTTGCAATATGTATGGCTGAACATGAGCCGGCAGTGTGCTCAGGCGGCCAAGAAGGCCAACGGCATCCTGGCCTGTATCAGAACTAGTGTGGCCAGCAGGAGTAGGGAGGTGATCGTGCCCCTGTACTCGGCACTGGTGAGGCCGCACCTCGAATACTGTGTTCAGTTTTGGGCCCCTCACTACAAGAAGGACATGGAGGTGCTGGAGTGCGTCCAGAGGAGGGCAACGAAGCTGGTGAAGGGCCTGGAGCACAAGTCTTATGAGGAGCGGCTGAGGGAACTGGGGTTGTTTAGCCTGGAGAAGAGGAGGCTGAGGGGAGACCTCATCGCGCTCTACAACTACCTGAAAGGAGGTTGTAGCGAGGTGGGTGTTGGTCTCTTCTCCCAAGTAACTAGCGATAGGACAAGAGGAAATGGCTTCAAGTTGCGCCAAGGGAGGTTTAGATTGGACATTAGGAAAAATTTCTTTACTGAAAGAGTGGTTAGGCCTTGGAACAGGCTGCCCAGGGAAGTGGTGGAGTCACCATCCCTGGACGTATTTAAAAGATGTGTAGATGAGGCCCTTAGGGACATGGTGTAGTGGGCATGGTGGTGTTGGGTTGACGGTTGGACACGATGATCTTAGAGGTCTTTTCCAACCTGTATGATTCTATGATTCTATGATTCTATGATTCTATGTGCCAACAGGTGAAGAAAAGGCTCTCTCTAGAGCAGAGAGCAGAACTGGCGGCAATGAGGGCCAGAACCGGTCACACAGTTTATCTTTAGGTTTTCTTGCACTGTCCTGAACAAATCACTGACTGGACCCAGCTTCGTTATTTGCTCTTACGTACGTAACAGATTTAATACCTTATCCACAATGTGTGAAATATGCAGCATACAACATGTATCATCATAATATAGAGAATAATTTTAAAACTTCAGGTCTAAATAAGAAATCATAAACCCTAAAGGCAGTCGATACATCCTGGTACATGGTACTCCTTTAAAATGCTTGAGACAGAGCTACTGCTCACAAGCATATTCACATGTAAGAGGAAAAGGATTTGTTAGGAACAAAAAGAAGCTCAGTTAGTTACTGCATTGAATTTAGGAAAGATACACTGACTACTGGAAAAAGCTAGGTTTTAAATTCTAGGGTTTAAATTTCTAGGATTTAAATTAGGCTCTTAGTACCTAAACTTGGTGCAGAGAGACTGGCCTCCACTATATTTTGTTGAGCTCCTCTTCTTTATGGGTGATTGCAAGCAATCCCTCCAGGTACCCCCCTAGAACACTGCCAAAGTCACTTAATAAAATCAAGAGCGGTGGATTAATAAAAGTCACTTAATAAAATCAAGGGTGGGGGGTGTAAACTAGGGAACCCTGACACCGGGTTAGTGCTTGGCCACGGCAGAGTGAGTGGCCAGCCCCTTGGGGAGGGGACTTCACCCCTTGACTCTACATGGAACCAAAAACAGTTAAACCAGGTGTGATGCTCAGCATTCCCATTTAGGACCAGCTTTAAAAAGGAAAATAGCTCCACTGTGCACCGACAAATTCAGCTTAATTGAAAATGTTAGCACCCAGGAGAATTCTGGCCCGTGACCTAGATAAAACAGAGGCAAACCATTGTGTGCCTGCATCTCTTTAGTAAATGTAGTACTGCAGTCAGCAGTCCGCAGTCTGCAAAAATACTCATTTTCAAAGCAAGCTTTCAGTGACGCTTTCAGAATGACTTCTGTTTCAGGAGGGAAACACAGATGTAGGAACTAGAAAGGGCTTTCAACGCCTGCTTGTTTGTTTATTTATAGTCATTCTTATCGGGAGCAAAATAAATGTTTGTGCACATTTTATTTGCAAATAAAGCATGAACAGTGAAATCCATAACAAAGCAAAAGGGCACACAGTGATGCCCTTAAAAATCTGTCCCGTGTACGTAAGATAACTAGCTGGAGGAAACCTATGCAAATACTATCAAACATGCATATCCTTTCTAAGCTGTAAAAAGAAAGAAATCACCCATAATGTAGGAAAGTGATCTGAAACTCATGTCATTTCTTGTAGGGAATTGTAGTTGACCTTTCTGCATTGAAAAAGGAAAGGACACCCGAAATTATTGGAATGGACTACTGGAAAAAGCTTCCCGAACTACAGCCAGTGCATGCTTACGGTGCTCAGATATACAACTACTGCCCACAGTACAGAAGGACAGGCCTCTCATTTCATGGTTCATTTAAAACTATAGCTGATCTGAAAAATATTCACGGTCTGGAACGGTCTTTTTGTATAGATATGTACAGTATTCTAATATACAGATTTTGTACTTGAATCGGTAATGAGTTTCACTGATGTCTTGTGGCCCAGATGTGCTTGTTTTAGTACCTCTCTAAGCCTGCCAGTCCGGGAAGCCTCCAGGATGAGACACAGCAGACAGACAGAAGCAACCCAGGTCTGCATTCCTTCACAGCAGCCACCCAGCATGAGCTATGCTGGAGTTTAGCTGGCATGCAATGACATGGGGATTGTTTTCCAGAACGGTCTTTGTTTTAAGATATCCCCTCTATTCCCACCATATCTCGAAGGGTAACAGCTTCCCTCTACCCTGCACAGAATACCTCTGCCCAAGAGACTCCATGGAGCTCCCATCTCAATGACAGCTAATGACTCTCATTGTCATGCCCTTCTTCTTGTGGAGGATCATCTTACTCTGTGCTACTTTCTACAGGCTGGTGGGCATTTAGGAAAAAGAAGTATTCACTTAGATGACAGGCAAAGGAAGGTGTCAGTGGCGAAAGAACTACAGGTCTGTATTTCTGGAATGGCAGCATCTAGACTCTCATCTCAGCTAGTCAGACTCATGCGATTTAACAACAATTTTGTTACCTCTCTGGAACTAAGATCCTAAGCATTAGTCCTGCTGGAAGGCAAATTTTAATTCTCCCCGCTCATTTAAAATATTTTCCTCAAACCTAAGATGTCTAAGGCTTTTGAAAAGATAACACAGCATTTTCTGTGAATACCAAATACATTTAAAAAGTAGTTTTCAGTAGTGAAAGACTTTAAACTGTTTCTTTTTAAAATGTCTGAACTTTTGTCTTATTTGTTTTGTTTTCATAATTCTCAGAGTTGTTTTGCAAGTAGGTTTTTGCCAGTGTTGAAAATGGAAGCACATTGCTGTAAATAGGCACAAGAAATTCAGCTGCACAGTAAAGCTGGTTTTTTCGATCTTATGTCCTCCAGAATCAGGATCTAAATGAAGGAAGTTCGGGCAAGAATACATTAAGTAAAAGTATAAAAGTAACTGGAGTTAATCATTCCTTTCATTTAGCTTAAGAACAGTTCATCCAGTTTCTTCAGGGTCATAAAACCAACTCCAAGCCAGCTGAAGTTGGTGGCAAAATGCCCGGTGATGGTAAATGGTACCAATTAGATCCTGGGTCTTCTTTTACTCACCTCACCAGTGAGGTGAGTAAATCTACAGATTTGTAAGAGGCAGAGAGAGAGTTTCCAAACCAAAGCCATTATTGCCCAAAGCAATGAGGATGCTTACTGATAAGCCACAGTGCTGCGGCCAGCTGGTAGAAAAAAGCAGGAGGGCTGGGTGGTCAGGCTGGGTCACCGGAGGCTTAGATTAAACGCCCTGCTCTGCCACCAGCTTTCTTGAGCAAACTACACACTGCCAATTCCTCAGTGAGCGGCAAAACTCAGGGAAACCTCAGCTTTCGGTTAGGCAGCGTGATCCCCTACAAAACCAATGGGAGGAACGAGGGGCTGATGGCTGGGGAGCACAGAAAGCAACAAGCTGAGAGAGGCATTGCTTAAACTAGCTGGTGGGAAATACTGAGTCTAGGCACAGGTTTTCTCCAAAAGGACTTAAACATGTTGTGATGGCAAGAGGGAGGTGTTCATCCTTGCTTAATACTCTTACTGTGAATACTCTCCTAATGTTAGGTGCCCTTTTGAATGAGAGAAAAAGAAGAGACATGACAGACAGCCCTGGGTTATGTTCCTTCTCTGGCTAGGCTTTTTCTCCTGCTCTGCAGCCAAAACATGCGCTGAAGCCCTCTATGTTTAACTAAGTTTAACTACTAAGCTATTTGGCACTTCATGGTGAATGGTTCTCCCTCTTTCTTCCTGCAGTGGTCCTCCACTTTGTAAGCAATGGAATAGTCACTGGAATAGGGACTTGAATCTGACTCTTCCACGCCAGTTTCTAACTCCTTATCATGAGGTCAACATCTCAACATCTCTCCTTGGCTTAATGTATATCCAGGTTCTTTACGCAAACGGTAATTCAGAGAGCTGTACAACTCTCTGTACACTGTAACAGTCTGCTGGTGGTTGCCAGCTCCTAAAATACAGAAGCACCAGCTGCAGGTACGATAGCGAGCTGAAGGCAGACCCTGACCTCCCAGTCAGAGCCTTTTGCCACTGGGTGATAACTGGACGTGCACACCAAGAAGTACAAGACTTTGCTCGATTCTGCCTTGTGCAAAGCCTCACCTAAGTACCTTTACTAGCCTACCCCCTTGGCAAGGGGGAGGCCAAGTTTAAGAGTCCCCTGGCCCTTATTGAGACCACCAAGCAGCTCTGTGTTACCAGGAGATGGAGGCCCACTAGAAAAAAACAAATGCGAGACTGGGACAACACTGGCAGAAAAATATGGTCTGAGGGAAGTAGGGGGGGAAAGCTGAACGAGTTTTCTGAGGATTTCAGTAGTGCCTAAAGATTCAGTGCAGTGCTCAGAGTTTTCTGTTGGATTTAATATTTAGTTCCAGCTGATGGTTGAAACAGTGACCTGGTTGTTGAAGGTACAAAATAAGGTTTCTGAAGGCAATGAGACCTCAGTTTGCAGGCTGGTGCTGTGTTCCTTCTATAGATGGCACTGTAAGTTACCAAATGCTTTGCTTCCCTGCCCATAATTTTTCTGATGCTATCAATCAGCATTATGCGTCTCGAAAAAGCACATTGAAGGTGAAAAAACCTCAAAACCATCAGTAACATCAAGATGCACCTCAAATCACAAGTGTGATTTCTGGTCTCAAAAGCATTATAGCATTATACAGGATCTGATCAAAAAGCATCCTAGTTCAGTTTCCAACCTCTGTGAATGGCCAATAGCATGACCTTGGGGTAGAATATAAGAGGAGACTAAACATATAGTGGTGTGCCCTTATGTGCTGCACCAGCTTACAAGGAGCTGGAGAGATGCCATATAGGCAGATGGGGTACCTTTACATTTAATATCCCTTGACAGATTTTTCTTCAGTGAATTTCTTCCATTGCTTTTGTGCCCATATAAACTTTAAACCTCCACAGCAAACCAGATGGTCCTGGTTGAAGCATAACTTCTGACTTTTTTCCAGAGTGAACATAAATCCAAATGCATTGTAAGACATTTGAAGCAATTAATGTGCAAACTATTATCATTAGGAGCAGGAGCTAACTATAAACAACCGCTTACGTATGACAAGTCATACACGATTTCCTCCATTATCTTTCTCTTTGCACATAACTTCTTCACGATAAGGACCCTTGTATCTTAACAGCGCCATGTATAAATGGCCCTGTCAGCATCCTTAGTGCTCATCGGTAGTTTAGCAAACAACATCCTCAGTAACACCAGGGCCAATACACCAGACAACACCAAACACTTAACTCTGTTTGTAACCACAAAACATTTCTAAAAATATCATGGATTGAAAATATCCTCCATAAAAAGACCTGTTAGCTCGTCAACTTTACAGGAGTATCAACAAATTACCTTGATTCACAGAGTCAAAACCCTTTGTGAAACCCACAGGGACAGCCCAACAGCCTGGCTTCTCCCCAGGGCGTAGTGCTCACATGACAGCAAAGTGGGTTTTGTAAGCACTACAGACAGAAAGCTACCGCACCACCACCAAACACCGCATCCCTGAAAGCAAAGTAACAAGTAGGTACACACGTCCTAGATCCTACACATCTGATACACCGAGAAAAACACACCGTTCCTTTTTAAACTGTAATGAAAGGTATATTTCTATTTAACGCAACTATTTCAGTTGTGCCCCAAAAAATTTTATGTTCTTTCTTCAATAACCTCAAAATATACGTATTAAAAAGTTTTAAAAGCAATATCAATATTCTGTCTCCAATCCCAGATGCAACTTTAGTTGCATATATAATTTTAAGATAAATTGTTGTTATATACCTTCCCGTCCGACAGTACTCCTGCTATTATCACCCAGAACTAGTAACTTGTAAATATCTACGAAAAAAATTAATCCCTTTATCTTTCAGAAATTTAGAGCAGTATTCTTCAAAAGTAAATACAGATAGTAGAATGTATACAATAACTGAGCCAGATTTATGATTACGATTATGAAGAAATAGGCCACGGTTTATACCTGATAAGCACAGTGTATTTATTCTGTGGAGAGCGAAAGATTTATTATGTGTTTAAGCATTCATTTCCTTATTTTTGTGCATGTTTTTTGTAAAGGATGTGTTAACTGTATTATGATCACTTGAGAACTTAAACGGGTTTGGAAAGTCAGTCCTAAGTTTCGCAATCACTCACCATGTTATAAACTAAGGATATCTGTTGGTGTAAACATCTCCCTCCGTACTTCTGAATGGTGTTTCTGTAAGAAGAAATCAGTCAGAGGACGGCTTTTGTATTATCACAAGCTTTCAAATGCAGAATGTTCCAATAAAGTCATTTCCATTCAGGAATCGAGGCCAGAAGTTTAAGAGGGAGATAAGAAGTGGATCCTGGAAGTTAGGATGTGTTCTCCCCACTGTAAGCCTCCTCTCCGTGTAGCAATACCCCATCTCGCTCTCCTTTTCGGGTCTCACAGCCTTGAGCACTGAAAAACACAAACGTATTCAGAAAATCTATGTGCTCTTGCTGAGTTCATGAGGGGGATGCAGCAGAATTACAAAGGTCCATATCCGATGTATGGAAAAGCATACTCTCCTTTCTCGCCCCCTCGCAGCTCCTTCTCACCTGCCCGAGGGCTGAGGAGTTTCTTGACATCTTACTCTTGCCCCTGCATTGCTCCTGGAGGCCCCAGCACTTTCAAGCCCTGGGAAAACAGGAGCCACACAGCTTTTGCAGCGAAGCAGCCCTAAGAACTGGCAGGCTTAATGGAGCACGTGTACAGCGCTCACACTTCTCCACAGCACAGCACCTCCAGCACGTGCGTACGCACACCACGACAGTTTCCAGCTGGGTTCTCCTACGCTGTGAGTGCCTTCTGCTGCTTTCAGCGCTCTGTACTCAATTCTTCCACAGTGTTTCAGCAGCTCAAGAAATTAACTGCTGTAGAAAGCGAAAGGGAAGACTGCAGCAACCTGGTGATGTTAGGACATGCCCACAGATTGCCATAGCATGTGCCTTGAAGAACCATTGTTTCTCTAGATGTCATGCTCTCCACACGTGAGCCTCCATTTTCCTTGCTGAAGTGCCCCCCTCCTCTAGGTTTAGAGCATGAACACTTGAGTGCTCTGTTGACATCAGCTACCTCAAAGTACAAAAGAGAGAGTTTCATGTTGCAAGAGCTCCCACAGCTGATAGCCCAGTCACCCTGCACTGCTGGAAAATCTTCCGCTCTGTAGAACGACTTGCATGATTTTCCTTAGTCACTGGGTTAAAGATCCCACAGGTCTTGACTGCCAACAAGGTTTGAGGGTCTTTATTCCTGATGGGCTCATGATTTCCCAGTGTCACTGAGGCATGTAAGATGCTGATCAGTCTCACAAGGTGCTCCGGAGGTCGATCATTCCTTCCTGCACAACAATCCTTGCTACATTCTGGTTGCAAAGTGGTCTAAAAGAGAAGGATTTGCAATGAAGCTTGATTGAAAAGTCTGGAAGTAGTGCACAGACACAAATTTGGCATAGAGACTGGTCTAATTCAGCACTGAAAACGGATTAAAATACTCAGTTTCAGAGAAGCATCATTCTGCAAACTGACTAAAGTTAACTGGAGGCCCCTTGTCCCTTAGAAAAGGTTGATGCTGAACTGAAGTTTGCCAAATGATTAATTACTCTAGTGTTCCCTGTGCTGTCTGACCGGAACTTAGACCTCTGACTTCTCAAGATTTTCTTAATGCTAGCACTCCAATCTCTTAGAGACATGCCATCATTTTGATCTTTTACTGACCTACTGGCATGCTAAGCAAACATGGTGTCACTAGTGTCTTAGGACTGGAATTTTTTAAGGCATCGATGGGACTTAGGTGCTTGATCCCATTAATTTTGATGAGATTTGAACATCTAACTCCTTTAAAGTCTCATGAAAATCCCTATCCAGTTTCCTGGGCATGGGTCATCAACAGAGTGAGGACACGTTCAAGGAATACTGTATTTCAAGAAGGAAAAACACTCAGTAAATATGGTCCTTTCGAAAAAAAAATGATTAATGAAAAAATGTACTCCAAAGTGCTGGCTTGGATTAGCTACAGGTATGACAGTTCTGCAACCTATGGATTGCCTGACCTCTCCTCCAGCTGGATCAGGAGCTCTTGTGATAGGCAGTCCTATCAGTGGCCCAAAAGTGCCAGAGAATAAGACAGGTATTGGCATTCATTTCAGTAACATGGATTATCAACTCCCAGAAAGTATTTTCCATTCTCTTGAATGATCAGTTGACGTTTTCTTGACCTTTGGGCTTCTTTTGGAGGCCCACAGAGGAGCAGTGGGGCCTCTAAACTGGGAAAAACTCCAGACACTTTTGCTGGCCAGACAGAAAGACATAATTAAAAAAGTAATAATAAGAGAAACTTATGAAAATAACTTTAAAGGGATTTTTTCCCCAATTTTGCTATTTTAAGGGCAGCCCTCATGAACTTTTTTGGCTGTACACTCAATAGCAGTGATTTCTTGGCAATCTCATTAGCTCCACTTTTGTATGGGTGGGCAGCTCTCATACAATAAATCATTTAGCACTTCAGACAGTGATTCAACATTCTCTTCCCTGACAATTTGTCAACATAGACTAAAATAGGAGATACGTCTACTGAGTAGACAAACCTACGTCACCACATCCATTCCTAAAGCAGGCTGGAAGAGAGCCAACTCTGCTCCAAAATGTGATCCATGGTACTTGAGCTTGAGCAAATAAACCCAGCTCGTTAAGCCTGGGTCATTGGTACGTTAATGTTGGTACTGGTTTGGAGTTGGCTCATTCTGCTGGGAGCAGAATGAACTTATGTCTGGGTTCGAAAGAGCAGAGTGAGAAGCTTACATGAACCCTTCCAACCCTGAGAGGTGGGGAAGGCCCTGCTGGACCCACACTGCAGGATAGGGCCTTCTACCTTCAGAAAAGTTCCCAGGGATTTCAGTGAAGTCAGGTTTGATCTCCAAGAGGTCCAAAAAACAGCAGTAGAAGTAATTCTCTAGGGGCACTGAAAGGTTATAGGAATGCCCAACAAATAGTCATAGTACTGCTTATTTCTTTAATACCTAGAGATCTCACATGTATTGAGAAGTATTCCGTTTCTGCGGTCACACTTAGATTTACATTTTCTGCCATCAGTAGCTCCAGTGAATGAGTTTTCAGCTGGGGTTTCTGTGTGTGTGTGCATGCGCGTGTTTAAGTGGTGAAATAATATTACTAAGGCATATCAACCTGTTGGTACTTGCAGTTTAGGGCTGTATAAGAAAGGTTGCTATCTGGGGAGATGTCCACAGCTCCTCCTAACTCACAGTAGTAATTTAGGCAGGGTTGCAAATAATACTCCATCCTTTGAAATGATGGGTGGAGCAAAATAAAGCAAGCATAATAGTCTTCATTTTGAGTTTGGACTGATGGCTGATTTTGACACCCTGACGCTTATGAATACGTGACCATCATGTCTGTGATGGCATGACGGATGCCTTCTGTCCCAGAAATGGTACCTGTTGCACCAAAGCACCTCCACAGGCTCTGATGAGTGTCTTGTTCTGCAAGGATTGTCAGGCTGCAGGAGATCACTGAGCAAGACAGCCTGCCTTCAGGGAATAAACTTACCTGTATCTATTCTACACGGCTTTCTCTTGCTTCCAGTTGAACATAATCCTCTGCTAAATATTGTCTTTTAGAAATTCAATACATAGGAGAAAAAAACCCTAATATTCCTGTGTCATGGAACTAAATTATAATGTTGCTAAATAAGATATATTGCTGGCCTGCTGCATGAAGTCTTTGTTTTTCTTTCTCACCTTTTTTCTTTTTTTCTTGTTTTCTGCCCCTGCTTCTCTTTTTCCTTTCCATTTTCCACTTTTGGCTGCCTATTTCCTTATCTTGAGAAAATGAATATTCCAATTCACTGTCAACCAGCTAATACCCCAAACAAATTTGGATATATCCCAGTGTTAATTCCAGATACACGTTTTCCCTTTTGATCTGCTCCAAAGGGAAAGTTACTAAGAAAAGAAAAGGGAAGATAACATTCACCAGTTCTTTCTGGATGATGCAAGTGACTGCTAAAATTAAAGTCTGAAGTACCTTTTCCCAGGTTTCTCAAACTTTCACAAGCGGCTACCCAGCAAATAGCTGTTCTAACACCCGGGAGAGGGTTTTTTTTGCCATTTCTTTTGCACATTTGATAAAAATGAGATAGTTCGGTGAACTACATGGTTACGCCACCATTACACAAAATTTGTTATAAACCAAGAAAAGGAATATCAGAACCCAGGAATTTACTTTGGAAGCTAGGACTTGGCTTCCAAAGCACCTTTTTCCACATATAGCTTTATTGTAGAAGTTTGATTTTCATCCCATTTGACACCAGTTTGGCAAAAGTTTCTAACTGCATTCATTGCATGCTGCCTCATACGTGACAGCCCCTGCCTTCCCCCAAATAACACAACTCTATAGCACTTCTTTGAAGCTAGGGCTTGCTGCAGAGGTTTGCAGACCGCTGAACAACCTGCTCTGGCAACTTCCCATTTCATGTACTGAGCCTAGACAGACTCAGCTGCACTTACTGAACTCGCAGCTGGCATGGGCTCTCTAAGCATGTTAGGTGACTTAAAAGAGCCCCTTCCTAGGTGATGGCACGAACAAAGAGGTGTTTAGGAACATCTCCCTGAGGGTACTAGAACCCCTTTAACATGTAATGCCACTCCTCACTGAGAAAGATTTGAGTAACTCCATGTGTTTGAAAATCTACCCAGGATGGTGAAATGGGGTAAGATGCATACTGGTGGGTGGCAGCAGGGAAAGATGCTGCACAATGAGCAGAGTGCAGAATCAGCTGGAAGATTATTGCAGATACATACTGGAAGTGGAGATTCCTGCCCCGGATCGGACCGTGTTTGGAAGAACACCCCGCTTCCACTTCCAGTCTTTAATGAAGGAGGTTGTAAGAAAGTAGCTGAAAGGCAGTCAAACTCAGAAAAAACCTGGAAGGGAAATAGAGTTTTGCCCTTCTGCACGGCTTTCAGCTCAGCATAGAAGCAAAGGCTGTTTGTTTGTTGTTTTTGCATTAAACAAACCGGGTGTCACATTGGCAGGTACACAAACCTACGAGCATCGGCTCCTTACCAATGCGCTTCTGTTTTAACAGGCTAAAAAGATCCTTGATAACAGCTGGTGAAAGGCCCATTGTCCTGCCGCATCCTTTTCCCGACTTGTCCTGTCAAGAGAGCAGAACTCTGCAGCTCCGGGCGTACAGAGCAGGGTGGGAGAGCCATGCTTTCCTTCAGAGTCCCCTTCCAGTTGCTGGTTTGTGCGTGTGGTCATTTTCCTTTCGTAACATTTTACCGGAGGCCCTAGAAAGAACACGTATGGACCTGGACCTTGCTGCGCTTGGTAGCTATGAACATCGAAGGAAAGGATGTTCTCTGGCCTGACGAGTTCACTGGTTTTCTGCTCAGGTTTATTATTTCTTGTACCTTGGTACCTCTTTATTTTGGGTTGCTTCACTTCCCTTGCACCACTCTACGCTGCTTCTTTATGTAATTGCTCTTCAGTCAACCCAATTTATGTCTTTTTGCCTTGTGTAACCTGGTATCACTTACTTGTGATATTTCTCCTTTCCCTAGCCTTCTTTCTGCTCTTCTTTCCCAGTGGTTTTCATGGTTTATATTTGTTGTCTTGTCCCTCCACCTACTGCGTGTGAACAAGAGGAAGGGAGAAATACCTGGAACCGGAGAGACAGAGAATGGGGTTGAATGCAGTTACAGAACTGAGAGACAGGAGACTGTGGCCAGCTGGGAGGAAGAAAAGCAGGGTGGTGGAGAAAAAAATGCTCGTTAAAGAGTAAGCTGGATATAGGAATTTCCTATAGCAGAGGAAAGGCAGGTCTTGATGAGAACAATATAAAGAAGGAAGGAAGCGGTTGTTTGGGTGAGTGGGAGAACAGACCGTGGCTGCGGATGAAAGGAGAAGCTGAGCCAGGCCCTGTGCAATCGGCAGAGCTATCAGCCCGGGATCTGGAGGCCTCCACGAGAGGCAGAACCAAGTGTCAAAGCCAAAGGAGGGCTGGGCAGGGAAAACCCCACACCTAAAAGCATAGCAGCACTCAAAACACAGAGATACTGATCAGGGATTTGTTACACAGGGAACAGAGAGGATGGTGAAGACCCCAAAAATTATGCTTTGTAAATGACGTTGAATATTTACAGGCATTTATGCAGGGGAGCTCTCATTTTGAATCACCTGCACTCTGATCCATTAGGCTGATATAGCTAGCTAAATAGCAACATGAGTAGTAGTATATCAGATCCTGGATAGTCAACAGCTTTCAAAATCTAAAAATTTAATTAAATGCAAAGACAGGCAAATAGGAAAACGTCAAATGGTGCTCAGCTACCAGAAGACAATTGGATGTATTAGCTTTCAAAAATCAATATAAAATTCCAAAATAGAGAAAAACTGCTTCACAAAAGGGCTTCACACTCTCCCAGGACAGGGTGAGAAGGGATAATACTGCTTTTCTCCAAGGAAAGAGCCAACTCGGATGATCCATCCACTCCTGTAATTCCCAGAACGACTCAGAACATCAATGCCAAGCCTGACAATATGTTGCTGAGTGAGTGGTAGCAGAGAGAAAGTGACTGTGATAGAAGACAGCATGGCCGGGATAAACAAACAGGTGCTGTCAGCCAAATGCTGAACACTGCAAATGCACCACAGCAGATGCCCTGATTAAATAAAATGTGAAGTCACAACATTTGTTTGAGTGATTGAAAAATATCAACATGCTCTCACAATTTCAGATTCATTGATTTTGCATGAGAATTAAAAAGAACTAAAGCTCTGGTGTTACTTTTCTTCTAGCTTGTAAGTTTTTTCAAAAAATAAATTAAAAAACCTCTTGAATGGGAACAGTCTTTCTTTGAGTCATTTTTCAAAATTAGGGTGTTTCTATCTCTTGCTTCTGAGTGGGATACCTTTACCAACCTACTCTCAAAGACAGGCTGCATGTCATGGAGAGCTGAACTGTCTTTGAGTCTAGCTTTATCAATGAAGAAAACGCTAAATTTCTGGTAGAGATCTCTTCCACCACCCTCCTCTGCCTTGATAGATGCTGCTGTGAGGGTTCCTCTCCTCCACTCACTCAGCCCACCCCTCAGTTCACCCCTTCGCACAGGACAACTGTGAAAGTGCACAACCTGCCTTCAGTAAAAGATCTCCAAATACTCTCCAGCAGGATAAAACCTGTTGAGAGTATTAATACCAAGGATGCTTTATGCCAGGGCTGTCCAACTCCCGCACCATCACCAGGTTGCTCTTTGCAATGGTGCGAGTCCCGTGACGGCTCGGAGGCTGCATCTCTGAGCAGCTCTGAAATAATCTGGAGGTTATACAGAGCTGTGCTGGATGTGCCTACCCCTGTTTTATACTCTAGAGAACGAAGGAATTCCGAGCAGAATTTTAAAAATAAATACCATACGGCCTCAAGTTCTCTGTGTGATATTCGGTGGTTTGTTAAAGGGACAAAAAGGACAAGCAAACCAATGAAATGTATAAAAGTCCTTGAGCAAACAACTGAGAAGATATTTAGCCAGAGCATTGGCTCCGCTTATGGCTCAGCTCAGATTTCTCTGAAATCTGGCCCAGGATTGTGCAACGTCCCCAACTATGACCATTATGGTCTGGGGGAAAAAGATCTGCTCGGAGAATATCAGCCAGGACTGACAGATTGCGGAGGAGATAAGGAGGCAGAGAAGTCCTGGTGCTAGCAGGATAACTTCCCTTCTTAACCAGCCCAGGGGCCTTGCTGGTTTAAGGCACATTTATAAAAGCTCACACAGAAAAGATTAGTAAGCCAGGTAAAATAGAATGGAAACAGAGGATCTCGGGTGTTTCACCCATTTGCTCTTTGTGCAATGTGTTTTTGGTAATTTTTTCCAAATGGAGGGTGCCCGTGTTACTGGAAGCATGTTGTGTCAGATCTGCTTTGAAGAACAAGGTTTATTGTCAGGTTAATACCACCGGAAAAAGGAGCGAGAGCACAAAGATGACATCCAGGAGTGCTTTTGCACAGAGCTTGGTCTTGAACACCGGACCGCTCCTTCGGGCAGACACGTTATAGCGGCAGAAGCTGCCCAGGACACAGCTTCGTTGACGCAAGCTGTTCATTGCTGCTGTGGGATAAGATCAGGCCTGCCATGACACCAGTCAGGCCTTGTTAACCCCCTGCTGTTCAAGAGGGTTAAAGATTTTAGATGTTATGTTGAAGACAAAAAGGAACAGGAGAGTTCGTCTTCCCAGTGGAGAAAACTAAATTGGGTAGAAGACCAAACTGGTTAATATGAGTTGAACCCTCACGCTACCTGAAATTATATCTTCCTAAAAGCCTATATTTTTCTTTCTGTGCACAGCAGCAGAGAAATTCCTGATAATCAGAGAAGACCCTCTTCCTCTGCTTCTACCTTCTCCTATAACCGCCATATTACACATTTTTCCACAATTACTTTCCTTGCGCATAGGCATAGTCTGCTTTCGGGAAGGATGACTGCACCTGGACAAATACACACAGCTCGACACTGGTGTCTGCTCCTCCACAGGTTTTCCCCTGTCTAACAAGTACAGATGCAAGTCTGTTGCAGGCAATAAGGACTACTGACATGCTACCTTGAGTTTTACTGGAAAGAAAAACAGAGAAGCTAAACCAAAGCATTTGCTTTAAAAGAAGAGAGTTTTGCAAACAGTTACAAGAAATATTTTCCTATTTTGTTGCTGTCGCTGTGTTTCTGGTAATGTTTCTGGTGAGAAGCAGCACAGCGACCTCAGGAAAACCTTGCTGGAGTTTCTAAGGTGCTCGTTTTCTCGTTTTGTCTCCCGTACCAGTTGCCAGGCCAGCGGTAATAGGGAAAGAAAAACCATTGAAAAACCTATGACCGGTATTCAAGGGGCTTAGAGTAAGCCCTGCAACTCTCCAGGCAGATGGTGGTTTAAAAAAAAAAAACCCAACAAGCTGGGCTGATGCTAGAAGTGTGTTTCCATGGGAACAGGGAGGTAGGGATGCTGCCTCGTACATGACCGAATGGGAAGGAGGTTCAGGATTAGGATTAGAAAGAAGTGGCCAGATTTCTGCTGCCATTCAGTGTGTCTTTTACACTCCTAAATACAAGAGAGGGCTCTTTAAAGGACTGCACTAGCTCTACATCCACATGCCTTTCTGTGGATTTAATCAATTTTAAGAGATGTATATGCTTGAATGTAAGGGTAGGTATAAGAGTGTGTATAAGAGCACATTGTCTTTAGTGATCCATGAAAACTGACTGTATAAATGAGAAACGAATGTCGCCCTCTCAGTTTAAGACAAGGTATGTGGTGGTGGTCTCTGTCTTGAACGGATGCTCTGTGTGATACGATGCTTACCTCAGCCCATTCCAGCTCTTCTAGTTCTCTGAGAGGTGATGTTGAGATCACCAGACAGCAAAATCATACATTTGATATCGCACGGTAATAAAAAAAAGAGGTAGGATAATTATTTTAAATTGTTAGTCTTCCACTGCCTCGGGAGAGTAAATCTAATTGATGTCTGATATACATCGGTGTTGTTTAAATATTACAAGAATCAGAAAATAGTTTGTGTTAGCATAGGCATTTAAAAATGCACTTATTATTTCTCTTTAAATGTTTGAGATTAGATTACCATTCATCTAGTTTTCATCTAGTTGCAGTTGTCAGAAAAACCCCTATAAACTCATCTCCTGTTTTTAGGCCCTTCATTATTCCAGCAAATTTAAAACAATAAACAAAGACCAAAACAAAAGGTAGAGAACAATAAAGACAAAATCCCAGAACAGAAATAGAGTTAAATATATGAATTTACGTGCTATAAATATATTTAAAGAGTTAGCATTTTTTGCTTTGACTAATTTATAACAACAAACAAGATTAAAAATCCCGAGTTTTGAACTGAGGCGAATTCATGCCTAAAATTAGGGAATGTTGAGAAGTAGATCCTACAGTTTGCTTCTCAGGAAAAGTTGTTGACAACTGTGACAAGCTGAAAATGTGGCCTGTTATAATCCCCTCTCAAAAACTCCACTTAGTAGTAGTGGTTGATGTTCGCATACCTACATTTCCAGCACACAGATATCTTTCTGTGCTTGAATAAATACAAGCAAGTAACTTTGGCTCATCTTTCCAACACTTATGAGTGAAGATTTTTAGGATTTGGCTTTGAAAAGGCCTTGTGAAATTTTTCTTCCCTATTTCTAGAAACTTCTGTGCTTAACCTTAGACTCAGGAGCATCTGTTTGAGCTAGGACTACTCACACGACGCAAGTTAGGCGTGCAAGTCTCTGCAGGACAGAGTTTGGTTTTTTCCCTCGCATAAAGGGAAAAAAAGAGTATTCACGCTCGGTGTTTTTTAAGCACACCTTGATGCCTGCTTCGCTTTTGAAAGAAGAGGAAGGCTGGACGTTCCAGGAAGGCTGGACGTTCTTCAAGAAGGAAGTCTTAAAGGCGCAGGAGCGGGCTGTCCCCATGTGCCGCAAGAAGAACGGGCGGGGAAGGCGACCGGCCTGGCTGAACGGGGAGCTCTGGCTGGGACTCAGGGAAAAAAGGAGAGTTTATCACTTGTGGAGGAAGGGTCAGGCAACTCAGGAAGAGTACAGGGATCGCGTTAGGTCGTGCAGAGAGGAAATTAGAAAGGCAAAAGCCCGGCTAGAACTCAACCTGGCCACTGTCGTGAGAGACAACAAAAAATGCTTTTATAAGTATGTTAATGACAAAAGGAGAGCCAAGGAGAATCTCCATCCTCTATTGGATGCGGGGGGGAACGTTGCCACCAAGGACGAGGAAAAGGCTGAGGTACTCAACGCCTTCTTTGCCTCAGTCTTTAGTAGTCAGAATGGTTATCCTCAGGGTACTCAGCCCCCTGAGCTGGAAGACAGGGACGACAAGCAGGATAAACCCCCCATAATTCAAGAGGATGAAGTTCATGACCTGCTATGCCACCTGGATGTTCACAAGTCTATGGGGCCGGATGGGATCCACCCGAGGGTTCTAAGGGAGCTGGCGGAGGAGCTTGCCGAGCCGCTCTCCATCATTTACCAGCAGTCCTGGTTAACTGGGGAAGTCCCGGACGACTGGAGGCTCGCCAATGTGACTCCCATCTACAAGAAGGGCCGGAAGGAGGATCCGGGGAACTACAGGCCGGTCAGCCTGACCTCGGTGCCGGGGAAGATCATGGAGCGGTTGGTTTTGAGGGTGCTCACGAGCCATGTCCGGGACATCCAGGGGATCAGTCCCAGCCAGCACGGGTTCATGGAAGGCAGGTCCTGCTTGACCAACCTGATCTCCTTCTATGACCAGGTGACCCGCCTAGTGGATGAGGGAAAGGCAGTGGATGTGGTCTACTTGGACTTCAGTAAGGCCTTTGACACTGTCTCCCACAGCATTCTCCTAGAGAAGCTGGCGGCTCACGGCCTAGACAGGTGCACTCTTCGCTGGGTAAAAAACTGGCTGGAAGGCCAAGCCCAGAGAGTTGTGGTCAACGGAGTTAAATCCAGTTGGCGGCCGGTCACGAGCGGTGTTCCCCAGGGCTCAGTACTGGGGCCGGTCCTGTTCAAT
This sequence comes from Calonectris borealis, assembly GCF_964195595.1. Classification (NCBI taxonomy): domain Eukaryota; kingdom Metazoa; phylum Chordata; class Aves; order Procellariiformes; family Procellariidae; genus Calonectris; species Calonectris borealis. The sequence continues at coordinate 27,397,766 of NC_134315.1, forward strand.
ATCTTCATCAATGATCTGGACGAGGGGATCGAGTGCTCCCTCAGTAAGTTTGCAGACGACACCAAGTTGGGCGGGAGTGTTGATCTGCTGGAGGGTAGGAAGGCTCTGCAGAGGGACCTGGACAGGCTGGATCGATGGGCCGAGGCCAACTGTATGAGATTCAACAAGGCCAAGTGCCGGGTCCTGCACTTCGGCCACAACAACCCCAGGCAACGCTACAGGCTTGGGGAAGAGTGGCTGGAAAGCTGCCCAGAGGAAAAGGACCTGGGGGTACTGGTTGACAGCCGGCTGAACATGAGCCGGCAGTGTGCTCAGGTGGCCAAGAAGGCCAACGGCATCCTGGCCTGTATCAGAAATAGTGTGGCCAGCAGGAATAGGGAGGTGATCGTGCCCCTGTACTCGGCACTGGTGAGGCCGCACCTCGAATACTGTGTTCAGTTTTGGGCCCCTCACTACAAGAAGGACATGGAGGTGCTGGAGCGCGTCCAGAGGAGGGCAACGAAGCTGGTGAAGGGCCTGGAGCACAAGTCTTATGAGGAGCGGCTGAGGGAACTGGGGTTGTTTAGCCTGGAGAAGAGGAGGCTGAGGGGAGACCTCATCGCACTCTACAACTACCTGAAAGGAGGGTGTAGCGAGGTGGGTGTTGGTCTCTTCTCCCAAGTAACTAGCGATAGGACAAGAGGAAATGGCCTCAAGTTGTGCCAAGGGAGGTTTAGATTGAACATTAGGAAAAATTTCTTTACTGAAAGAGTGGTCAGGCCTTGGAACAGGCTGCCCAGGGAAGTGGTGGAGTCACCATCCCTGGAGGTATTTAAAAGACGTGTAGATGAGGCCCTTAGGGACATGGTGTAGTGGGCATGGTGGTGTTGGGTTGACGGTTGGACACGATGATCTTAGAGGTCTTTTCCAACCTGTATGATTCTATGATTCTATGATTCTAAGAGAAATGCTGTCAGGTACTGTGCTGACCCTCACATTTTTGTAAGACCACCCTCACCCCGTAGCAACAGGGGGAGATGCCTGCAGCGGCGGCAGAGGCAGCTGCCGGTGCTCCGCTCCTGCGGCAGGAGCCCCACGGCCCCTGGGCCGGAGGGTGAGGGTCTGGTTGGGGGGGGAAAACCTTTTCCCGCCGCGGCGGGCTGGAGGCTCTCAGGTGGTTCACGCAATAACATTAATTAATGTCAAGGTGTTTAATGCAACAGCCGCAACCAGCAGCTCGCCTCCGTGCCCTCCAGGAGCTGGGGGGTGGGGGGGATCGGCTGCTCCCCCCAAGCCGGGGGGGCCTTGCCATCGGCCCCGCCGCCCCCCCGGTCGCAGCGCCGCCTGCGATGCGATGCTCGCGGCGGGGAGGCGGCGGCGCGGGCATGTGCATGGGCTGAAGGCAAAGCGGCTTCGCCCGTCTGCTTTATTTTTAGCTGGCAGCTCAGCGCAGCGCAGCTCCGCTCCGCCGGCGGGGCGGGCGGGGCGGCAGGCGAGGGAGGACCGAGGCGGCAGGGCGGGCGGACGGGGCACCGGCGGAGAGAGGTTACCGCAGGCGAGCTGCAGCCAGCCGGGCTGCAGAGCGCCGCCGCCCCCGGCCCCCGCCCCGGCGGCTGCGAGGCAGGGAGAGGCAGGGAGAGGCAGGCAGCGGCCTCCGGCGTCCCCCTGCTGCGGCCGCGGCTCACCTCGGGCTGGCGGCTCGGTGCCTGGCTGCTCCCCCGCCGCAGCCGCGGCACGCCGGGGCCCTGCAGATGGCCAGTCCCGGGCTAGAGCTGGGAGAGGTTCAGCCTCCCCCCGAGCCCCCCCAGCCTGAGCTGGCCTTCACCGAGGCTCAGAAGTGGATCGAGGTAAGACCGCGGGATGGCAGGGGTGCGGGCGCCCGACCCCCACCGGGGCGACCCGGTGTCCTTTCCCCCCCCCTCGTCGCGGGGTCCGCAGGCATTTTATTCCACGCCGAGCTCCGTCTCGGCCCTCCCCCGCGTTGCTCGCTGCGGGGAAAGCGGCCGGGGCCCGCCGCGCCGCTGCTCGGCCCCCGCGCAGGCTGCGCGCCTTTAGATGGACCCATGGACCCCCGCCCCCCTCCCCCCGCGCATCTCTTCCAAACTTAATCTCCTAATCGCATTTCCCCTCCCCGCCCCCGGGGTCGGGATGAACAGGGCGGCTGTAAACAGGAGCCGCGCAGGTGCGCGGAGCCGCGGAGCGGGCGCGGACGCGTCCCCCGGCGGGGCTCCCAGCCGCGGCGTCCCGGGGGCGGCGAGGGCCCCTCGCCCTGCTGGGGAATCCTCCGGCCCTGCGCCCTTCCCGCTGCTCTCGCCCGCGGGTGGCGGCCGCGGCCGCGCAGGTAACGCTCCGCAGTGCGCGGAGAGGCGGGCCGGGGCGGGTCAGCACCGCTGCGGGGAGTGCCTGGGGCGGCGCGTCCCGGCACCCCGCAGCCCCTTCTCCCATCGCTCAGCCGAGCCAGGGAGAGACATTCAGTCTCGCTCTTCAAGCAGGGCAGAAAAATAGATCTGTTTGCTCGTGCCACAAAATGCAAAGACAGGCAGGTGGCGGGTGAAATTTAATAGTTAAATATTTTGGCATGTAACAATAGGGACACTTTAAATAGCTCTTCGTCTGCCGGTACAGAACACGCGTGAAGGTGGTATAAACCCAAATACCAGGGTAACAGCTTCCTTCAGCTGCAGGCTTTGAATTTAATCTGCAGCTTTTAGTAAGCCTCGGTGGATTGTGTTTTCTGACAGTGGTTAGGTAAACTCTTGTTAAAATTATTGTGACTTTAAGATTCCCTGAAGCCCTGGGAATTTCAGACTGTAATGGTTCACTCCAATATCAGCCGGAAAGGTAATGCTGTGTCAGACTTCAGGGAATTGGCGCTGACACAGTAAGCTGGCTGGTGTAGGACCAGAGGCAGAAGAACAATGAGGAACGTGAAAAGAAGGGCTTTTGTGCCAAGGAAAGGTGAGTATGCAGCCTGGAAGAGGAAAAGTGAAGTGCATATAAACACCGATTGTCTTGGGAAGATGAATACGGTGGTTTCTATATAGGCTTCTTTACAGTACAGGACCAAGAGAGAGGCACATGACTCCGTCATACATATGGTACATAAAATACCTTGTGACCGTGCTGACTGCTAATGAAGCCAAGAACTCAATGGCGAAGCAATTCTCTGTAGGTAACAAAGCTGCCAGCAATCCCTCCAGGCGTGATAGTAATTAAGGGACTATAAATCTTCCAGAAACTGGTGGGTCAGGCGGAAACTTCCCTCTTGGGCAGTTTATTCTGCAGTTCACCATGACAGGAGGTCTCGCGCCTCTTCTTGTGCGACCCAGGGCCTGGTGAGCAGAGCAGAAGGGCGCTTAACTCCTTGCGCCCTCCGTGCAGGCCCGAGAGAATCATGCGTATGAATGAAGCTGTCTATAACTTCTTGTGCTTCCTCCTTCACTTTTTTAATCTGCTTGATGCATGAATGACAGAGCTGTAACGTGCTGTTACGATTGCCACCCTCCTCTTGCCTGCGGGAGCGTGTCGGGAGCCTGGAGCATCGCCATGGCTGTGGTGCGAGAGGGAAGGATCTGCCTTTCCAGCAATGCCCAGAGTGGAAGCTCCTACTAAGAGAAAGGAGGAAGAAGAAGCTGCCAGTGAAGCAAATGTGGCTTAATTTGCCTAACAAGTTATTTTTCCTTTTAATCCCAGTTTGGCTTAAGCTCTGGAGCACGAGGGTTATTATCTCTTCCAAAAATCTGCTCAGCATTCACTGTTCTAAATCTGGATGATTTGGACTGAGCGAATTATGTAGAACTTGACATGTTAGTCCAAAGTTACTGAAAAGCAATGTCAATCTTAAAAAGAAATAAAAAATCAAGGAATGTTACAGGTATCAACATTCAGTGTGCCAAGCCCTATTGATTTGGGTGAAAACCAGAAATAGGGGTCATGCTGTGTCTGGCTACTAGACCCATCTGCTTCAGCTGGCTCTGTAATTGTCTCTCACCAATTTATTCTTTGGCCTAGAGATGTTAGCAAATGTCCAGTGTGTTGTGTCTTCCAGCTCACTTCTGACCATTAAAAATGATATCTCTCTCAAGTGAAAATAAAAGAAATCATTATGGTTGCAAGCAGGGCTGGTGGACCTCTCTAGGTCCCTCCTAACGGTGTGAGACAGCTTAAAACCTGTCTTAGGCTGTAAAAAAAAATTAAAGCAGAAAAGGACAGATCGAAAACTCTGAGCTTGCTGTGCATTTTTATTTCTAACGATTAATTTGTGTGACTCGCTAGTTGGATTCTCATCTGGTTTAAATCCTCGTGTGAGCACTGTCACCATTGTGTAGCGCTGACAGGAATCCACCCTGTGGTCTGCAGTGCATTTCTCCTCTGGTGGGGCTGGAAAGGGAGGCTGCCCTCTTTTTACATGGGGAGCCAAGACACGAAGTGATGAATGTCTAGATCTGCAAGGATTGAGGTACTTCCCTTCCTCTGGTCCAGGGGTCTTAGGGGTCTTGTCTTTACTCCTTGAGTCTGTGACCTGTCACCAGAGCAGGTCGTCTGGGTGCCAGAAGTCTTCTTTTTCCTCTGCCAACGTTACTTTAATCTGGATGCTGCAGGATAGCAGAGTCTAAGTTGCACTGAAGTTTGGGTGGATCCTCATAATAATCCTCTTGTCTCTCCCTGGAGCTCTGAACCAGTGACACTAAGGTGTTCCCCTGAGCGGGGAAAAGGGCCAGAGCTCTGACTCCTACTGCGAAGGCTGCTTATATATTTAACAGTTTGTGTTTTGTAAGAGAGTATTTCGAGTGGTGATAGATTTGGTGTCACCTGTATGTTGCAGAAGGTGGGATTTTGGCATTCTGTGGACTTTCCACTGTGATTGCAAGTCACTTTGGGTGGGAAACCGGAGTTCAGCCTTGCACGTATATTTAATTTTGCATAAATATCAACCGTGCTTCCCTCTGTGTAACAGTAAACCAGTCCTATTATTTCAGTTTAGCTTGGCATGTGCTACTTAAGTGACAAATGCCTCTTAATGATAAAATGAACAATATTAGTAGCACTCAGAGGAATTAAAATAAAGGCACCAAATGAAAAACCCTGTGAGAGAGCTACATCAATCTGCATTATTAAAGGTGCGGTATCTCATTTCAATTAATGCATCTCAGTTTCACTGAAAGAATATATCAGCCTTGTAAAGCCTGGTGGGTTACTATAGCAAAATAACAAATCTAATTTAATCTAATGGCCTTTAATTTTAAAATGTCAAGGTTCCCTGTATGTGTGTTTAAACTAGAATAACTGATGGTTGAAAGAACATCTGTATAAACAGAGTTATTCTTGCTGCAAAGATTCAGAAGAGAGTAATACAGTAATAAAGTCGCATTTAATACCGGTGTAACTCCTAAGGGTATTGTTATCTCCTCATCGCACCTCCTAGCCTTGCCTCATTAATATGCTCTCTCCTCATTGTTGAGGCTTGGTTCAATTAGGAATGGCTTTTCTGTAGACTTACGTTCCTTAGAAGCTTTGCCAGCTGATAAGGATGCTTCCTTTATAGTTGTATAGTAATAATAAACAAGTCGTGTTTTTCTGTCCCCTATGGTCGGCGCTTGACTTTGCCATTCCCTCTAGATGTGTATAGGCTAAAACCCATCAACTTCTAATAAGTCTGCTACTTTTCTCCTCTATGTATATTCCCTTTGAGAATTCTTTTGTTAAGGAGAAATTTGCCAGCGAGAGGGGTTTGTTGGGTATGTGTGGGTTATTTTCTTTTTCCCGTCTAGCAGAACACTTACCTCCCTTAGATTTCCATATTGAAGGTGGCAGTTTTGAGTTGGCAGCAGTGGCATTGCTCCTTGGAGAAGCGGTGGGGCCAGGTGTATTTCTAAGTGCTTCTGGATGTGTCACATCATACAGCAGAATAGGCATGCCACTTCTACACCACCGTCTCTGTGAAAGAGTATGAGGGGTATAAAACCAGGAAAGTGACTCAGGCAGATAAACTTCATGTGACTGTCTTGTGCCATGAGTCTGGAAACAAGGTTTCTTTAGGGTGTCTTGCCTTCCTGTGGATGAAGTGCAAGAGAGCTGAGGCTTATGGCGCCCGTTGCAAAAACGTAACATCAAAGGAGATGAAGGTAGTTAATTGACAAAATCTTGTCTGCTTGGTGAAGGGACTTGGAAAATCTGGAAAATCTGCTGGGGGGGTCTGGAACTTGAGGAATACACAAGTTTGTTTATCTGACCTTGAAAATGTGGGGTGCCCTGACTTTGAGGAACATCAGAGATGAAGCTCTTTTGATGAAAAGTACTGATTAAGCTAACTGATTCACAGATTATACAAGTAACCTGTGCCCCGCAGGAGTGTTTCTGTTTCCAAATATGTGTAGACATCCACTTTTCCTTTGCTTTGAAGCTGATTTTAAGATCCTTGAACAGGGACTCTAGTTCCGCTGGACGTTGGTACAGTTCCTAGAACGGTGGTGCCTCTAGTCAGACTGGGACCTTCAGGTGCCACTGCAGTCTTGCCGTTACTTGGATAGGAATGGATCAAATCCAACAAACATCTTCTCCAGTGAGCAGCTCCAAAGAAGTCAGTCCGGCTGCCTATAAGAGTATTTGAATACCATTTAAGTGTAGAATGATGCACTAAGCTTTAAGACTGCATGGTTTCATTAATCAAATATTGTAGGAAAGTTGTTGAATTAGCCTCCAAGCAGTGCCTACAGTTCAAATTTCTCAGCATTTAGCCTTTCTTTCTTTTTTTCTTTTTTTTCTTCTGCTGGAAGAGTGTCTTACCTGTATACTTTACATAATGTATTGGGAATGAATTTATTAAAGTGAGCAAGTGTATTCTCAGACTAGAAGAAACCTATGTGAATGGCTTAGACAAGTTGTCTGATTTGTGGACAGCTAAAGTTAGGCCAGATGAATCCTTCCCACAATGTCTATAAGGCAACCATGAAGAGTGAAAAGGTGTGTGGCTGGCTTCTGGTCCTAGATGGATGTGAACGCAGAATAACTTTACTGTGGCTATAGTGACTGGATGTGGAGATGAATTCTTCACTGCTATCTCTACATCTCCACCTGGGCAGCATTTAGGGACTGCGGACAGGGCAGATGGGATGTTCTTCATTCTGGCTAAGTTAGTCATTCAGTGGAATGAAAACTAAATTGATTTAAAGGGGGTAGAAGAACCCGCCCAAACTCTCTGACCCTGTCAGACTACCACCTTCTAGAAATTTTTTCCTCTCCCAGTTGCCTGGCAGCCAACCTCCTGTCCTGTATACGTGGACCCAATTCCCTTGTCATGAGATCAGTTTAAGCCATGTTACAAGTAGCGCTTGGCACGGGGGTGAGAATAATCAGAACAACAATACTATTGATAAAGGGATAATGTCAGGAAATGCAGGACTGAGCTGTTAATTGCCTTAAAACTGAATTAATTTCTCCTTTCAGTACTAAAATTTTAAAATAGGTAAAAGATCTGCCCTTGACACCAGAGTCATTATGCAGTTGGTGGTGAAGATCAGTTAACGCAGCTATGTAACCTCATTGCACTTGTTCTGCTAGTGTTAACTACATTTTTGTTGTTGTTGTTGTTTTTAAGGAAAGTATTGGTCCTCTAGAAAGGAAGGTGGCATCTTTTCCCACATATGGAGGATAAATAGCAGATTGATACAGCAGAATTGTTTTCTAGTTTCTAAAATGTGTTGGCTGATCTGGGAAGTGTTATTCTACAACAGGTTATGAAAACTGTATTACTTCTCATTTGGAAAAGCTACCAGTCTAGAAGCTTTTCATCCATGGATGAACACTTTTGTGTATTGGTTCTCTGCAAGCATCCCAACAAGAACAGTTTTGGAACAAGAAAAAGCAAGATTTATAGGGGTGAAAGTGTCATTTAAAAGGTCAGCTGCATAGGGGGAAGGTATGAATGTTTTGGCATGCAGACCCTGAAGATCTAAGCTTTCCCTCCTTCTGCTTCCAATGTATCATTTTGTTGTGATTTAACCCAGCAGGCAGTTAAACACCACACAGCAGCTCGCTCATTTCCCCCCCCGCAGTGGGATGGGGGGAAGAAAAAAAAGTAAAATTTGTGGATTGAGATAAAGACAGTTTAATAGAACAGAAAAAGAAATGATAATAATAGAATATACAAAGTGAGTGATGCACAATGCAGTTGCTCACCACCCGCTGACCGATAACCAAGCAGCGGTCGCTACTTCCTGGACCACGCCTCTTATTTATATGCTGAGCATGATGTCATATGGTATGGAATACCCCGTTGGCCAGCTGGGCCAGCTGTCCTGGCTATGCTCCCTCCCAGCCTCTGAAGAGTCCTTGACTAGCGGGGTACTTAGCAACAACTGAAAACATCAGTGTGTTATCAACATTCTTCTCATACTAAATCTAAAACACAGCACTAGGACAAAATTTAACTCTATCCCAGCTGAAACTAGGACAGTATCCACCCCTTATTCTATACCATCTACGTCATGCGTAGATCTCACATTTTCCAATACATTCCAATTAATCACCACCACCTTTCTTGTCTTTTGATATATACACGCAGATATCATTCCCTTAGTCCATGGGCCATCCCTCTAAAATGTCCATTCAGTTCATTTAGTCCATGACTTTGGGCTCCATCTGTCATAACAGTCCTTCAGGGCAGGAGAGATGGTGTGTGGTGTTGGACTGTTGCATCCTGAAGCCAGTTCTGATTCCATTATCACTGCACTCGTCCAGTTCTGTCATCGTTGCACTTTGCTCGGTTTCATCAGAGTTCATTCTTCATTAATCTTCATTTTACTGCAATACTGTTGATAGCAACCATAGAAGTGATGATATACAATATCATATAGCAATTAGCATCATACAATTCAGTTCATTGGCTATTTTCACCCAAAATCAAATCCCCTTGAGGTACACACGGGACTTCCCCATCCTTTCGCATTACCCACCAAGTGCACCCAGGTCCTTGAGCAAAAGCAATCCCACAGATGGGTTTTCCCTTGCCAGAGGCAGAAGTAACCCAGACTGTCTTCCCCAGCGTATTTCTTATGTGCACTGCAGGGGCTGTATCTCCATCTACAGTACGCAAAGAAAATTAACTCTATCCCAGCCGAAACCAGGACACATTTAAAGAAGAAAGTACTGTCTTTCCTTGCCCCACTCAGTCCCTTAGATCACAATGACTACAACAGCTACTATGGCACCGATAACGTAACATGAAAATTGATAGCTGAAACTTCTCCCAGCTATGTTAATCGCTGTCCCAGGTGAAAGGGCTGCAGCGCGTGTCCTCGAGACAGCCTTGTAAGAATGTGAAGAACTATAACACACCCCAGTGTAAAATGAAAAAAAACTTGCCTATTGCTGCCTTTTATTTTATAAACAGAATAAATGTACTCCCTGTACCTGGGACAGGGTGGGGAGTGACTGCTGGGGCAGCAGCTCTGCTGGAAAGGACCTGGGGGGACCTGCGGGACAACAGAGTCTGCGGTGTCCTGGCAGCAGGAGAGGTGAGGTTAGCCCTTCGTGGTTATTCTGGAGCCGGTAGAGTGATGGACGTGGTTGGTTGCTTCTGCTTGGCACTTGCTAGGCCACGCCTGAAATACTACATCCAGTTTTGGGGCCCAGAATGCGGGAGAGACACTGGTAAGCTGGAGGGAGCTGAGCAGAGAGCCCCCAGGCTGGTTGGGGCTGGAGGACTTGCCCCGAGAGAGAGGCTGATGGAGCTGGGCTTCTTCAGGAGCGGTGGCTTTGTGGGGACATGGCAGCAGCCTCCCAGCACCCGTGGGCAGGTTTTTGAGAAGGCAGAGCTAGGCACTTCACAGAGGTATGTGGCAGGAGGGTGGGATACTTGTCATAAACTAAAATAGCGTAAGGAAAAGTTTCTTCACCAGAGGCCAGTTGAACATTGATGCAGGTCGCCCAGAGAGGCTGGGAGATGGCCATTCCTGGAAGATTTCATGCCTGACTGGGCAAAGTAGAAAGAGCCTGGTCAGACCTGAGAGCTGCCCTTGCATGGAGCAGGAGGTTGGACTAGAGGCCCTCCGAGGTCCCTACCAACCTGTATTATTCTGTGCATCTATGACTTCTTGACAGTGGGTGAGTGAACACCACTTAATTTTATTTTTAATGCTACTTTATTTGTTACTTGTATTATTGTAGCGCTTAAGAGCCTGTTTAAATGAACAAGATTCTTCTCTATACAAAAGCAAAACTCCTATGGCGTATGGCAGGCATTTTCAGGGTATGCTACTGAGTTTTCTTTGTAGAAACTCCTCAAGGCAGTGTAAAATGTATTTGGCTTCCAATCTAACTATTTTTGCTAAACCTGTTTTATTTTAGAAAACTGTAAATACGGCTGATTTCCTTGGTTTGGTGAGGGTGGGTTTTTTTGTTATTTAATTAATTGTGCACTGCTATAATTGACCAATAAGGAATTAAAATTATTTCCTTTGCTTTTCAGATCTCCAGAAGATGATGTGCAGGCTTAATTCTAGAGAATTCAGATGCTAAATCCTTAAGAAGTTTTTTGTTTGTGGTATTAGTTGGCTATAAGAATCCTCTACCTTGATAGTCACTCTGCTCAGTTCTAGTATAACTTGCTACTGTTAACTAGTTTTTTTACTGTATGTGTGTATATGTAATGATTATTGCTAGTAATCCTTACCTTAGCAGAATGGCTAGCTTAACAATAGAGTTGACATCAGATGCAAGTTCTATTATTAAAATTGACTTAAAATAGTCTAGTGACTTCTTGGTTGGTGAGGAAAGGATAAAATCCGCTTCATCTCCCATTTGAAGAGAAACCGTATTTTGCTGGTTTCTGCTGTTTTGAGGTCTCATGCCTAGTATCAAAGACAGCTTGATTTTGAAATCAACTTTGATAAGCTAAGATTTTGAAAAATAATACTGCTGTGGCTTCTTGGCTCTGGTGTCATTGTCAGTGATTCACAGAGCACTTCACAGGCTAAGGAGCAGTGTGGTGGAGGCAGGGGAAGCAATTCTTTAATTCTGCTTTGTACGGCTGAATGAGTAAGGTAAGAGGGAAATGATCTTCATTAATCTCTCCTTCACAGAGTTTTTTCCATGATTCTGGTTCATGCTGGAAATAAGACGGGGATTTTCGCACTATGTGATCCCACAGTGAGTTTCAGGAACAGAATGAAAGGAGAAATTCTCTGTGATGTCTTTTCCCTATACTATTCCAGCCTCCAAAATCTCCCTACCTCCATCTGACCTTTCCATGGGCTTCAGAAGAATCCCAGCCCTCCGGTTATCTACAAGCCATAGGGAAGGTGGTTGCACATGCTCTATGTAGTGCAAAAAAACAGGAGTCCTCATCCTGAGACTGTAAATACATACCCTATTGTTTTCTTTCCTGTAGGTGTTGGTAGATCTCAGTACAGTATTGCAACCGTGAGCAATCAAGTCTCTGGCTGGATTACAGTATCATTTAAAAGATAAATTAGGCTGTTACCTGCCTGCCGTTCCTCAGATCATACATTGCTGTGATTCAGATTTTTCTCACCAACAGTGAGGAGCTGAAATCTGTAAAAAGATTAATACACAAGAGTTCCCAAAATTTATTTTAGATCTGATACATTCAGCAACAGTGCAGGTCAAGGGCTTTAACATACGGTATTGGTAATGCCTGATAGCACTGCATCATGTCCAGTCCCTTACACAGGATAGGACTCCTGGAAGGAGAAGTTGTGAACTGAAGATGAAGAAAAGTGTATCTTCCAGAATTGGAACTTGCCATTTCCAGAGTGGCAGAAAAAAGCTCCAAATGACCTTTCCACTAAAACCAGAAGGCCAAGAAACTCAGATGAATTTGTACTTCAGGAGCAGGCCACAGACTGGCACAAATAGTTGTAACCTTTGCTCTGACTTGAGAAGCACAGTATTGTTTTTGCGTAAGCAGAGGCTGATGCCCATAAATAACTGATTTCAAGTGGGAGCAGAATGGTTGCATGGCTACGGAGGGCAGGGGGCTGAGGTTAAAATCTCTTTGTGGTGCTTTGCTTTGCAAGCACTGTTTTCCATGAAATGCACAGAGCTACGTTATGCTGTCGTACCACAGCAGAAGATTGTGGCTCTGGTGGAATTTGGAGGTCTTCCTACAACGTCTTAAAACAAATGTAACCCCCAAATCCAGTCGTCAATAGCATATAAATATTATAGGAAATTATGGAACTTACAATGATTTAATTTCTCAAATATCAGTGATGCATGTCTTATACCTGACATGGATGTATTGGGTACTCTCTTCCATCACCCCCCAAACAAACTCTGAAAACCCTTCATCCAAATGCCTGCTTTACTAATCTAGAAAATTCTTAAATAAGAGATTTTTCTTCAGTCTGCTGTCAGAGAAAGAAAGCCTCAGTGTCTGAGGAAAAGCACTGAAGCCTCCCCCCCCTTTTTTTTTATAATTCTTTAAGTATTATTAACTGCTTGCCTTTGTTAACAATTTTTCTTGTATTTTCCGATTTTTTTCCAATTTAAAAAGGAGCTATGGTGTGTTAGCTAAAGTCTGCTCTTTGGCAGTGAGCATTTTCTCACTGGGTTTGGGGAAGGGGAGGGAGGAATGAGGAGAGGCAGAAGTGACCTGGCTCTGTCAGACCGGCATGGGCAGGGATGCCCGGTGTACCAGGGCGTTCAGCGCTGAATCCCTTGGCTCTGTTTCCATGCGATTGTTCTGATTCATTTCAGTGGGCTAACTTGCATGTATTGTTGCAACAAAACCAACTCTGGAAATTTTCTTTCAGTCCAGAAGCATAACTGTAAATATGTTACCTACACAGAAAAAAAATGACAGCAACTGTATAAGTGTTTTTTTCTGTTTATCGTTTTCCTGATTCTGATGAATTGTTTTTTTAAAGTTGTGGTTTGGAAAAGGAAAGTCCTGATTTGGGAGCATGCATGTGCAGGGTCTGTCTTCTGCCAGTGTTTGGATCAATTAAAGATAGCTAAGAAAATAAACTGTTTTCCAGAAAAAATTATGCTGGCAAGAAAAAGGAGGTGTCAGAGTCGGTGAGTCATAAAGGTGACTCTCCCTGAATTGAAAGAAATGATATAAAAGCTTAGCCTAACATCCTACCCCTCCCAAAACCAATTTTTATTTCGACAAGGGGGCCTTCAGTTTTGGAATAACATGAAAAAACTCATAAATCAACACAGTTCAAGCGACTCAAATGATCCTTTATTAGAAACAGCTTGCCTTTTCTAAAGAGAAGCAAAAATACCCTCAAAACATTTTAATTATGAACATGCAGATCTTCAGTCTTGCTGGGGCCTTATTTTCTCCTTCCCTCGGATCAGTGCCGCTCCACCCGTGTCGCTCCGCTGCCGAGGGTGCTGGGCTGGTGGGTGCTTGCTGTCGAGGTGGGTACCTCTGCCGCTGGAGGTGCGGGCCGTAGGCAGTCTTAGTTTTTCCCTCCGGACAGCCCGGGCACACGGCCACTTCTGAAAGCGGAGGTGGTGGCTGTTGCATTGCGGTTCCTGGCATCCAGAGCCTCTTAGATTGGCACAGCACAGCTGAGGGTTTAGATACTCCCTGCGAGGAGATTAGCGTAAAGGGAGCAGGGTGTTAAAAATAAAGCTGGTGAAGCTGCAAAGTAATTTCACCTCCCTTGCTTATCTTCCGATGATTATTTTCTCCCGGGAAGCAGTTCCCAGTTAGATTTGCAGAGGTTCACTTGGTATGGGTGCTCTTCAAAGACGAACATCAAACTGGATTTATTCCAGCCTCACATGCGAAGGATGCACTGCAGTTGGTGCGAGAACCTTCTCAGAGTATCCTAAACAAAAAGATCCATACTTTCATTTAAAAATGCGTCTCAGTAATAAATGCTTTGCTACTTCATGCCTTTCCCTCATTTTGCTTCCTGTGAGTAGCTTCATGGGAGAAAGTAAGCAAAGCTGTTGTAGATAGCTGTGGGATAGCTTAATGAAAATTCACAGGGGTAGCTCTGAGGTGACATTCCAGTAAGATTTAATAGAAAACTTGTCTACCAGTGCTTGTGGGATTTTATTCATTAATTTCCATTCATTGTAGTTTGGTAGTCTCTCTGATGTAGCACTGCTGAATAATAGTTTTAATTCTTTACTTTTTATTTTTGGATTTCAACCAAGACTCTTGAGTGCATATTCTGGTTATAGGCAGATCTGGTATTTGTGGTTTTTCCACCCCCCTCAATATTTGTTAGTTTTTCAGTGCAGCGCTTAATTCTCCAGTGCCATACTGGGTTTTCTTTTTCATTTTAGAATTGTGTGGAGAAAACTTGCATTTCAGCTTCCCACATTAAGGCCTTGAAATCAATAGATCAAAGCCAGAGCAGGCTTCTTGGAAGTGGTGCAATCTCAAACTGTGTTGAAAGCTTTTGTTTTCTGCCTTTTTCCTGTCTCTTGGTATCTCCCAAGAGAAGGAAGAGCATAAGGGGGATCTCTGTGTAGGGAAAGGGGAGTATCCCGTCACCGTATGCTTGGGGTACAAGGCTACGTGACTCGGAGGAGCTGTCTTCCAGAAGTAGCAGTGGTGGCAGCCTTTGTACAGGATGGGGAGCTCCAATACGAAGCATCAAAGTGACAGTTCCCCGCAGCTCGAAGTGGGCTCCAGTACTCCCAGTAAATAGGTGCTGTTGGAAAAAGTGCCGGTGGAGAAGAGGCTGTCAGTGTTAGCTATGGGCAGTGAACGTTTTCAGTGTGCGCAACCTCAAGCAGGTTGAAGTTTTCTTTTAGGATTGAGAGGGAAAAGATAGGCATCTCATACACCAAAAGGTATGGAAAGAGCAAAACATAAGCTCCTAGTTTTGTATTTGGTGGGGAGGGAGAATGCTTTAGACTTAAAACTGATGCAAGGTGTGAGTGGTTGGTGAAGCAGATGTGATAAGAGTCAACAAAGCTGAGATGCCTACACGTGTCAAAAACTCATGCTGTGTTTGCTTTGAGGAGAAAATTTTTCATTTTCATTTTTTCAACAAAAAGCAAGTTAGAAAAAAGGCTCTTCTACAATGTAGAAAGCTTCTGGCAAGGGGAGAAAGTCACTCCAACTGAGTAACTCCTGTCCTGTGTTGTCCAGAGGTGTATCATAGCAGATAGCATGAGGTGGAAGGAGCTGCTGTCTGACAATTCCTCCACAACCAATTGCATTTATGGATTGCCATGAAAGTGTCTTATAAACGACTGAGCTTGAAGCAGCATTTGTTGGCCTGTGCACTTGTTCTGCTCCTCAGAGCTGTGATTTCTTCCTTCCAGAGGTCTAATTCCCATTTGGGAATTTCTGGAGTGTGGTAACTATAGCTCTTTCACTCCCAGGGCAGTGACAGATTATTTGGACTAACACAACTGGGAGAATTACAACTTTGTTCTTGGTAATAAATCAGAGTGCCTCTTTCTTGCTCATCAACAACCCATCTGATTTCAAATCTGACTTTTGATTGACTAGAGGGCTCTGGGCCATTTTACTTTGCTGTTGGTGTGGGCAAAGTTGGGGGCTTTTGTTGTCTGTAAACGACTGCCCAGTAACCCATCTGTTAATGTAGAGCGGTATAGGTGGCAAAAGGCACTCACTTGGTGCAGCTGTCACATGTATGCTAGCAGCTCTCTGCATCCTATGTGCCACAAGTGCTTTAAATATCCTTATGTAGGAGAATGGCTATTGCAAGCTCACTTGAATAATTTGTGTGTAGTTGGTCATCCATTCTCCTTGTATCTTCATATCTTCTGGTGCATACAGCTTCAAGGTTCTTCTTCCTGGGTTTCTGAATGGGCCCTTCTTTTTAGTGCTATTTTGAAGGACTGATAAAGCTGCATTGCCACTTCAAGCACCATCACAGGAACGAGAGTATATTTCTTAGGGAAGAAATGCAGTATCTCTTACCTCCTGTGCTGTATGTTGGAGCTTAACCAAGTAGGTAGGTTTGGCTCAGAGCAACTGCTATGCCTTGAGCTTCTGATGAATGATCTTATCCTGTCCTACCATTTGGGCAAGCCAGTCCAAAAATGATGCAGAGAAAAAAAGTTTAAGAGATTTAGTTGAGAGAAGGGAAGAGATGAGGAGGAGCAGAGTCTGGACAAAGAGCATCAAGAGAACGCAACCTGTAACAGATAGGCACTTCAAAGGGTATAAGCTCTGTCAGGCATTTCTAATCCACCGTAAAATCCTTTTCTTTTTCTGGGGAGTCCTGGTTGGAGTCAGGATCATGATGCAGGGGAGATGCAGCTCTTTCTACTGGAAGTATAGAATAGCAATTCTACCTTCAGTCAGCTGCTCAGCAGAGCCTAGTAGAGCTCCTCTGGTACACAGGTTCTGTGAAGTTGTTTCTTTTCTTAATGTTTACTCTGTTCCAGCATTTAGTACCCCTTTCCACCTTAGTGGAAAGTGGGAAGGATTGAGTACAGATAGGTACTGACTTGCTTCATCTTCTCTTTGGAAGAGATTTAGATAACTCTCAAATTCATTCCAGAGTTACACTGCTGTGTTTCTGAAGAGAACAGTTGCTTCTTTCCTTTGGTGCTTCTCTTCCTCCTTCATACTCCCATTTTTAAGGTAGAAGGTGGTGGTAGCGGCAGCTGTTAGCTAAACCGCGGTGTCAGCTCCTGCTCTTTGCTTCAAGGTTGGGCTGAACATACTGCTTTCCAGCTCTAGGCAGTTGTTCCTCTAGTCAACTTGAACAGCCGTTTTGCTGACGTTATTCCCAGTTAGGTATTCATTGGGGTTAAGGGCTTTCTGCAGCCAGAACTCTTTGCTGGGAGTGTGCCATCATTTGGCAGACCCATTAAACCACTAATTCTATAGTGCTTAAAATTTTTAATTTGCCCTGCATCCTTCATATTTACAGTTCCAGCTTAATTGTCCCGTGGGCAAAGAGTAAAGACTTACCATAAATACTCTCCCTTTTCCACCTTTTCCCTTCCCCCACAATATTTTTCAAGCCAAAACCTTAAAAGCCTTGCTTTGTTCAGCTTTGCTTGTTCTTGGGGCACCACAGACACCATGTGTGTATTGGGGCTCTGTATACAACTGTTCCCTGAACACTTGGAGAAGTCTGTAAGCAACAACAAGGTCTCTCTCAGCATGTGTTTGTATTGTTCACTCCCTGAAAATGATTATTGCAGTTTCCAAATTTGGTCATATGGGTGGCATGGTCTTGGGAGGAGAGTTCTTGTGATGGTGGTGATGGTAGCACTGGTGCCAGTGCGTCTGCCAGTGCTGAAGGTGCAGGTGGTGTCCCTCCAACCTGGTGTCCTCCTCTCTCATGGAGGTGGCAACAGTGGTTCTTGTCAGCACAGTTGGGCTGGGTGTAGCTAGAGGAGAGTGCTCTGTGTTTTGGGGACACTTGGTGCTTGAACGTCCATTCTTCTCGCTTCTCTGCTGCTCGGCAGTCACCTGGAAGTAACTTGTGTCTTGTAGTTTGGGAGCTCCAGTTTTAAGCTAAGGTGCAAGTGTTCCTCCTGTAATTAAAATCAAGAATTGGTTCTATTTTGGATCTGTAGCTTAGTTTGTCCTGGCACTGGTCCAGGCTGGATGGGGAGGCTTTGTTTCCTTCTGCAGGTTGTTTTGCTGCTGATAAGCAGGTAAAAGGAAGAACTCTGATTGGGGTGCGTGCTCTCACCACATCTGTTTCTTTTCTAATACGTTTCTGACTGGCCTTGGATCTCTTGCATGATGAAGAGAATGTTAAGCATATGTATTGGTCTCTCATGGTCTGCATCTGACTTCAGCTCCAGTGACACCTATTCACACATTGTGTCTGTAATGTTCCGTGCAATTCTAGAAAGAATTGTGATAACCCCTTAGTTTTTATCATACCAATACCCTTTCCCTAGGCTCATCAGTTTGTTCTGATTTATCCTGCTGCCAAAGTGCACTGAATTAGTTTGATACGCTTCTGGTGAGCAGTTCTCTCGTGGGCTAACCACAGGTGTGAAAGGAGAAAAACAAACGTGGTTTTCATTATCAGAAAGAACAAAGCCATGAACAAAAGGGCAAAAGAACTGATGTCCCTTTCAACAGGAGATAAATTTCCAGTACTCTGTTCAGCTGATGTGTGTTGTATTTTTAGACTTAACTGACTTTGATTTAAGACACTACTAATTTCAAATACCAGCCCATTTTATATTTGGAAAATATTTGGAAAAGCCGGTGTGTGTTCATGAGTATGATCTGACACAACGGAATTCTGTCTCTGGAAGGACAGAATAATGTTAAATCCTATTAAAAAAAAAAAAATTCCTGCTACCATGTCTGTAATCAAAGGTTCATCTTCTTGAAACTGAAGACTGTAAAAACTGACTTGCTTACTTAAATGCCATCAGCAGAAAGACTTACTAGGTAGCTACTGAAAAATGGATATTTTTTTTTTCTTAAATGGGGGACTCAGTTTACATGTCCAGCTTTCTCTCAAAGACCAAAGAATTTTAATCCCATGCCTTCTGTTTGTACTGTCGTGTACTTGGCTATCCCAAGGATAGGTTTAGGGCCACATTGCAGACCAAGCAGATGACCCAGCTGAGCTTGGTGGGAGTGGGAGCGGAACATGGCTTTCTGGGCCTCTGTTTTTTGCAATTAAAGTAAAAACTGCCAGCCTTGCCCTACAAACCCAAAGCACATCAGTGTCCAAAAACCCACCACCTTGCTTCCATTTTCATTTAAATTATAGTTTTATGAAGTAGCCTAGCCTACAGAGATTCCTGTGTAATACGTCTATTACCAATATTGCCTGGAGTTTGACAGCCTTTGACAGCGGTCCAGGCTGGAGCCAAGATTCTACCTCAAGATGAGCTCTTTAATTATTTAGTCCCTGATTGGGAGATTTCATAAGTGTGTGTCTTGAAAGACCACATTTTTTTGCATTTCCATCATTGGTGATGGCTTCTTATTTCCTTATTGAGTCCAGGTGCTTTGTTTTCGGATTTTAGGGTGAGGTTTGTAACTTTGTAACTTTAGAGAGTGACTCCTTCTGGTTACTTGATGGTTGTTGTTGTTACCGTAGGATTATATACTTAAACTTTTACTGGAGACTTATAATTTTGCCTTAGAAATTTAGTGTGCTAAGACTAACTTGGCCGTAGATCAGTTTGCTCTCTTTTGTTCTGGCTTTAAGTTAGGTTAACAGAAGTAAATTCCATAACCCAAAGGATAAGCAACCAGCTGTTTGCTATGCAAAAAGAAATTATTTGCGTTTTTAGGTACATTGATTTTTTTTTTAAACCTATTATGATGCTTCTGATACCATACAGATCAGTTGGTATAATATTGCAGAGAGCTGAGGAAGGCTCAGTGTATTCTTCTGAGCATGCCTGACTTTCTACACCAATAGGGCTTTCACGTATACAGCACCAGAAAATCCAGCTTCATACCTTCTTACGAGCTCTGCTGTTCATGAAGACACGTGAATACTAATGCAAATGATAGTTTCCTGTATACATAGAATATCTCTGCTATGCATGGGCTACGGCTGGAATTTTAGCCTCCACTGAAGCCCAGCCAAGCTGTTTGACTTCAGGACAGCACGAGAAAGCTTCTTCCATTGGACGTCTTAATTTTTTTTCTTACTGTTTTTCATTTGAGCATATACTTTGTCTTGACCGTTCACTCTTTTGGCGCTTCATCTCCTGGCCTGTGCTTGCAGTATTTGTTAGACTGAATTGCATGTACAAACTTAAAAACGTTAAATTACCAAGAGGTGTGCTGTATTTTCTCTGGGGAATAGATAGGTTTTTACTTTACTCATACAGTGCCCAGCATCTTAGAACCTGATCTCACTGAAGACTGCTAAATACAAGTGAAATAAGAATTATCTGAATAATTACATGTGTAAGCTTCTGTCTTCAGTCTTGGAGAACGTGATGAAATTTGCAAGGTCAGGCCTGCTAAAATAATACAATAGTGTTGTCTCTGCAAACTCAATTCTTCTTCATGGGCATGCATATTAAATACGTGGTCAGTGCTGTGTTTCTTCTGAGTATCTCTTTAGTGCACAGAATGAATAGCACGGCTCTTAATGAACAGCTATTCAGTGTTTCACTTTCTCCTTACTGTTCAACATGCAGTCCTATGCCATTATCTGCTATTCAAACCAAATCCCGAGGACAGAATTACTTTCTCAGACTTTTGTGGTGCTCATCACGACAGTATCTTTGCAAAAAAGTTCTTTGCAAACATGAATCTTGTTTCGTGCCATCACTGTAAGTACCAGGACTGTGGTACGGCGAAAATAGATTCAAGTCTATATGCTAATTTGAGACTTTTAAGACCTTGTATTCTTTGCCGTGTACTTAGCATTCTGTAGCATTATAGAGGCACAGCTATGGCTCTCTTCCATGTGCTGGGATGCCAGGCACTCACAGCGAACGAGCAACGTGTGACTGGTAATCAGCTATCAAAAGCTTGATATCAATGACTTGACTAGTAACACAACTGAGTACAGTGGCACAAGCCAGGAGAATATTTGAATCTCAGAGCAAGCCATATAGCTGGCTGAAATGTAAGATCATCTCTTCAGCTCCCTGCAATTCTTTCCTACTTTTGCTGCCTACATACAAATTACACAGGCAAAGAAATATCATTGTCCTTGCCTGAACTGTTTCTCTCTAAGGCTTTCAATCTCAGTCTCCTGTGATATGAATGACCTAATGAGTTTTTCTTATTTTAATACCAGTTCTTTGTTCTTTATCATTCTCAGGCAGTTTCCTTTTCTCCTGTCTTCTCATTTCCATTGCTCTCATACCTCACTGGACTGTGTGCTTTAAAGTTGGCACCAGCCTAAATGAGAGAGCACTGTGGGTGCTGTTGAGTCACAAGATTTGGGTCCGTGTGCCACCCTTACCTGTTATAACAGGAAAGAAGCGGGGCTGAAATGCCCTTAGCTAAGAAACTTTTTTTTATCCTACCAGGATACAGTCCTAGTGATTTATTTCCCTTGCTAACAGATAATAAACTGCTGTAATTATTAGTAATCTTCTGACTACCATTGCAGACCTCCTGTCTTCATCTCCCTGGATAAAGCCAATCAAAGACGTTGTCCCACACAAATTTTCTGGCTTACTATACACATTTCGACTGGAATATAACATTTTTCATGCCTATGAAAAACATTTTGGAAATAAACTTTTTGGAAAAACTTTTTGGAAATAAGAAGTTATGATGAATTAGGAGTCCATACACTAGGAGTTTTGAAATGACCTGTGGTAGGAGAGAAGGCTGGGCAAGCTCGTCAGTAACATCTGTCCTGTTGTGTGGAGTCGTCTGTTCCTTGGTATTCAGGTTGTCTGTTGGATGAAAATTCAGCATGTGAAGGTTAATAGATGAAAATTTGTCTGTCATAAAGGCTGTGGAAGCTTACTCTGTCAGTTTGTCTTGGTACTGGATCTGCTTGCTATCACTATGTTATTCTAAATCTGCTTTATCTCAGTAACATCTTCACTAATTAACTTCTGTAATTAGAATGAAAAGTCAAACTGAAATGATTCATTTAATACCCACTATGCTCATCAATTTTTTTTTTATATACTGTACAATAGTATTCATTTGGAACTCTCTGAAATCTAGAATGTCTTGTGGCAGATTTGAAGTAGGGATCTATTTTTTAGTTTAAAAATCTACAAATTTGACTTTCCTCTTTTGACCAAACTACAAGGTGTAAACACTGCCTAAGGCTGTTAGGTACATTTAACAAGAATAGATGCATGTTATTTTTTGTAATGGTGGAAGGAGAAATGAAAGAATTTCTCTGTAATAAAGGATCCATAATAAATTTGACTAGGAACCATAATAAACTGGACTTCGTCGTGGTAATCAACAAATCAATTCAGTGTTATGGAAGTAGGATGACTTAGAGTCCAAGTGGTATATCTGGTGTGACCCACAATACAACAATGTTTTGAACTTAAAGTGTGCTAATGTTCACAGGCAGTGGGCATTCAACAAACCAAAGGATTTTTAAGGGAGTATTGTGCGGGATCTGGGATCAACCTAAACCAGTATAGTTGGCTCTTTATACATGGCCCAAAGTCCTTCTTTGGGCATGTACAAGTCAGTGCAGTTGTAGGGACAGCACTGTCTCAACATATAACCCTTCAGCTGTAAAATATGTCAAGTATTTTTGAGGCAAACTGTTGATAAACTCAGGTCCTCCTAGCTGGTGATTCTCCTTGGTACCAGGAGGTCTAAAGGTGCGTGTCAAGTGTGCACACAGGCACACCAACCCTGCATTTAAAGTGATGTCACATTTCCCTGCAGCTAATTCTTGGAAGGCTGTGGGGACAGCAAAGTGATACTGTCACATTCAGGTAGGAGGTGAATTTCTGGCTTATCTCAGAGAATCACTCTTGCCTTCAGGTTTCAACAAATTTTGGCTATTTCCAAAGTACGTGGTGACCCATGAAATGTTACGATAGAAGCTTGGGTTTTGTATTTGCTTTTGTGCTGCGACTGTAACATGAGCTGGCTTATCTCAAAAAAAAGCTTCAGGGAAACAGAAAACTATATATTTAAGTTGAGTTAAGTTTTAGGATGCTGTCGTGGTTTAACCCCAGCCGGCCACTGAGCACCACACAGCCGCTCGCTCACCCCCCCGCCGGGTGGGATGGGGGAGAGAATCAGAAGGGTAAAAGTGAGAAAAACTCGTGGGTTGAGATAAAGACAGTTTAATAGGGAAAGCAAAAGCCGCGCACGCAAGCAAAGCAAAACAAGGAATTCATTCACCACTTCCCATTGGCAGGCAGGTGTTCAGCCATCGCCAGGAAAGCAGGGCTCCATCACGTGTAACGGTTACTTGGGAAGACAAACGCCATCACTCCGAACGCCCCCCCTCCTTCTTCTTCACCCAGCCTTATATGCTGAGCATGACGTCATATGGTATGGAATAGCCCATTGGCCAGCTGGGCCAGCCGTCCTGGCCACGCTCCCTCCCAGCCCCCTGCACATCTGGCAGGGCATGGGAAGATGAAAAGTCCTTGACTAGCGTAAACAATACCTAGCAACAACCGAAACATCAGTGTGTCATCAACATTATTCTCACACTACATCCAAAACACAGCACTACACCAGTTAATAGGAAGAAAATCAACTCCATCCCAGCCAAAACCAGGGCAGATGCCATTGTAAGACTTCTATTACCATTTTCGTAATATAAGTGTTGATCAGAAGGGAAACCTTATCTGTCTGTCTTTGAAGGACAGGGTCTACATCATCTGAGTCTCTTTTGGTGTGTTGGCATGAAATAATCTCCTGGAACAATAGTTACACTATGACAGTGGGCAGAAGTAGAGGATAGGCTCCCAGATGGGGACAGAGGTAAGCAGAATAAAAGTTTTGGCTGGAACCCTGGGAAAATGCTTGCAGCTAGTGTCTCTTGTGGAAATGAGGAGAAACTTGAGATTTTTAGCACAAGGTAGCTTTGTGCAGGTTTCTGCTGATGGCAAAGAGAATGTGGAAAGTTGCATGGCAGACACTTGATAACCAGGCACCAAGAAAAATAACTTTTTGATGTTAAATCCTGTAAGTCCAGGTGGTTTCTGAAAAACTGAGAATACACCTTTTTTCCCAAAGTAGCTGACCTTGAAGTAAGGAGAGGAGCTGGCAGAATGAAGCTACCCGAAAGAGGATTTTTGAAGCTGGATGTGCCTGTTGCAGTAACTTGATCCAGACATTATCTCGTGTGGGCACTAGAAAAAGCCCCAAATACAGTAAAGAACGTAGTGGTATCCTGTTGGCAAGAGTGTGGTCATCATATCTGGGGCTTGTTTATTTTTCCCATTCCTTCATATGTGTGAGCACCATCAGTTTCCCATCTCTGAAAATCAGACTTTCTATTCTGTAAAGGGTGGAAGAAGGCAGCTGGCTAACTCCCTCTGTGCTTTCCTGCATGCTCTTGCAGAAAGCCTTACAGAAGGCAGGCACAATTTACCAGTCTGTATCTAGTTACCCTAAAATTTGAGCGTTGAGGTTATGGGCAGTAGGATGTGTTTTTGTAGGCTCATTAGTAGCTTTTTTCCTGTGATTTCTCTGACTAGGGTCCCACAGCATTTGCCTGAAAGTGTTACGACTCTTCTAAGTCCTGTTGTGGTTTTGTTTAATGTCATATTAGAACAACATCAAGAATTCTGTGTAAAAGACTGTGCTTTATTGATATCTTCTACTGTATGGCCATTCAGTTCACCCATCAGATGTTACTGAGGACCCAATTTCTGAATACAAATATAAATTGGGGAGGAAATAAACAAGCAGACAAATACACATGAAGGAAAGATTTTTGAAGTAACTCTTTAGTCACAAATTTGAATAAAAAGTTGATTCAAGACTTCGTCACATCTTACCACCTCTTAAAAGAGCTTGATGGTTTTTCTTCCAGTACTTAAGTAAATGTGGTGAATGAAAATTCTAAAGCTGGAATTTTTCTTAATTGGTTTTGTCAAAAAGTAGATTATTAGCTCACATGAACTAAATATCTGAGCTTTATGTAAGCTATTTGCTTGGCATATTAATTTTTGACTGGGGAAAGATGGTGTTGAAGCTTAAATTTATTCTGCAAATTCAGTTCCTGTGGAGACTTTTGTGACTGCCAGCATGAGGAGCATCACCATCTTTATTTCAGGGGAAAATGAGTTTCAACATAACAATGTTGTGACATATTCAGTTGAAATTCCTTTTACAAATGTTCACATGCATTTATGAGTCAAAGCAGGTTGACACACAGAGACTGAAGTAGGATTTTGATTGTCAGTCTTCAGCTGGCTTTTGTTCCATCTAGCCATGTATACAATGTTGAATATATGTAGGTACAGGACACCTGACCTTTTCGTCCCTCCCTCTTAGATTCAGATAAGGGATCAAGGTTCGAGTAATGAAGACAGTGACCAGCTTCACACAGCTGGAGGCAGCTCATGCCACCTACTCTAGGCTGGCCCTTAGCTCCAGCCAAAAGACCACCCGTCGCTGAGGGCTGACCTCAGAGATGGACTTTGCTATGAGGTGAGGCTGTCTGAGCACAGCATCCTTTTCCATCGTGCTTGGCTGGCATGCTGGGAAAGAGCTTGTTTGTGGATTTTCTTTTTTAATTGTGAGAGTTCAACTCACTATGGCACAGATCTCATCGTTGCTGAACCTGGGAACATGCTTAGCTATTGATGTGGGCATCTGCCAGATTTCTGACCTAACTCTTGGCTTTCAAAGGATCCCCAGATGCTGTTGTTGCATGGCACGTTTAAGAGCCTTGATGCCTCCGGTAAGGTTAGCTCTTACACTCAAGCCACTGAGCCCTTGTGGCAGTATTTCCCCCTTATTCTTCTCTCCCTGATATTTTCATGCTGTTGGTTTCTTGGCGTTGCAGCTGTGACCCCTGAGAGTGTTATCAGGCAGGTTCCCCTGGGAGGTAACTCCCTGGTGTGAGAGTCACCCCTCTTTCCCTCCTTTTCCTTATCTCTTGCTTTTTAGATTTTAGCTCGTATTAGAGGAAGAACAAGACCTAGCGCACAGCAAAGTAGATGAATCGTTTGAATACTTGATAACTATTATCCCATGGTATATACACAGAATCTTAACAGCTAATCAGTACAAAACACTTGTACCTAATTGACATTCTCCAGTCAGCACTAATAGCATCATATATGGGAACAACTCTACTCCGCCAACATTCAGGTGCAAAGTCGGCCTCTAGTTGGGCAGCTGTGCAGGTGAATGGGCATTGTCTCCAGCTGGACCTAGGAATGGGCCATTTTGAACTTGGAGGTCTGAAACGAGACAGAGTATCGTTAGCCAGCTCTGCTGCCCAGAAAGTGTTCTGTAATAAATGATGACACCTGAGTGCCTTCACTGAAGTGCCTCGTCTGTCAGTTTGGTGACAGGACTCATCCAGCTGTATCACTGATGCAACTCAACGGGGAATACTCCAGAAGGGAAGGCTGTATCAAGAGCACAGCTTAACTGGCGCCTGCGGCCATCTTTAAGCATGCCATTCCTTTTCTAAAACATACACTGAAACCAAATATCCCTGGCATGTCCAACTGCTCATGGAATTCCCTCCTCCTCCTTCTCCCCCCAGATCCTGATGGCCTCCCTCCTCTTCTGTCTCGCCCAAATGGTTTGCTGGCCTCAAAAAAGACTACTCCTAACCTAGTGTCAGCCACTCCTCCTGGCCATGAGATTTGCAGTGTTTCCCCTCTGTTTTTAAGTGCTGTCCCACTCTGCCAGTAGAAGGGATGCCATGGAGATGTCTTGCTGTCTTAAATACCTTTTTAGCCTAGCCAAGACCTGTTCTAGCAATGGGCTGACCCACTCAAATGCTGAGAAGGGCTTTATCAGGGAAGTGTCAACTGGAAATGCAATAGATCAAAATGCACTGGAATGTGGATTAAATGTCTCCTTTTACTGCAGCTGATATATGGGTGATTGTTACCACTGCCATAACTCCATCCGTCAAGGAGGGAATATGGTGGACATGATTATTGACCAAGCCTCTAGCTTTCTCAGGGGCAACGGGCTCAAAGAAAGGGTGTATAAGTTTGTATTTTTTAAGTGTCGTTGTGTTTAAGTTAAGCCAGAAAAATGGTGTGTCCTTGCTGTTCTCAGAGCTACGAGGGGAAGGCCGTGCCGCGGTGGCTGTCTGGTTAAAAGCAGCGTGGTTGCTCATAACGGTGCCGTCAGGCGGTGCTTCACCCTGGCCTCCCAGCGCCTGAGGTTAACCTCAGACCGCAGCTGCGGTGCTCAGCTCCGGTGCAGGACTTCCCAGCCGCTCCCAGGGCCAGAAGTGGGCTCTCATGGTTTTTCTGTTTAGTTCAAAGATGAGAAAAAATTAGCTGGCTGGAGGAAAAAAAAAAAAACAAACCCAAAGGACTGCAGGATGATGATTGATATACACAGATTTTAAGGAAAACATAGTTTGTAAACTACAGCTTTGTCTTCATAAATATGTTCTTTCAGAGAAGCTAAAGGCAGCTCCATCCTTTTCTTCTGTACATCAGTCATTTAGAGGTGATACACGTTCAGGGAATCAAATTTTGCAACAAAGTGAGCTCCTGCAATGGGCTCGGCAGATGTTCTGCAGGGTCAGAGCGTTTTGGAATTCTCGGGTTTGGGGTTTTTTTTTCTTCATTTTCTTAATTCCGCCCCCCCCCCCTTTTCTAGAAGCTGTCTTTGTGTGTGGCTTTTTCAAGTTGTGTTTGCATGTGGCTTTTTCTTTCTTTTTTTTTTTTTCTTTCCCTTCTTTCATTTTTCCCCCTTTAAGGGGCAGTTATGAAACTCTTAGCATCTCTGGGTGTTCTTATTTCCAGTTGATGTGTGTGGCTCATTTTCGTCACCAAATGGGAAAGAAGAGGGATAGGTTAAGGCTCCTATAGCAGTCTGCCTAAACTTACTGCAGAAAGAAACCAGCTTTGCTTGTCTTTGAATATATCTGGGTAAAATAAAAGTATCTCAGATTTCTTTTCATTGCCCGTTGCTTGCTGGCATGTATATATATTCATTAAACTATCTCAGCAGTCCTGGGGAGGGCAGCTGAGGTAGTCCTGCCCTGTGCCAAGTCCAGCGGCGTGCTCTTGTTGTGTCATTGCTTACAGCTGCTGGGCTGAACTGTCTCAATTAGTTGTGGAATTAATCTGGTAGCAAAGGGCATTGTTTGTCTTTTGCCAGGGACGTCTTCAAAATAGTTCAGGTTTGGAGCTTCTGACTCTTGGTTTTTTTCTGTCCTCTATACTTAAGCCTTTGCAACAAGTCCAAACGGCTTCTTCCTTTTGGACAAATTTAGGAACTGCTATCATGTAGCTTGTAGCTTGTGGCATGCAGTAGAACCGGGAACAAATGTCTGTACAATGATCTACTTGATACCATTTGATCTATGGAATGCCACACTCCACCCCCATCCCCCAATTTTTTTCTCCATTTCCCAATCCCCACACTCCTATGGAACTGCCTAGTAGTTTAAAATTCTGCCAGCTCTTAAGAACAACAAAATCATCCACATGTTGTACCGAAAGACTGAGATAATGAACATTTTCTATTTGCAGAACATGACGCTAAAGCCTTTATTACAAAAAAAATCAACTCCTTCAAAAATTCAAAAAGCCTGGTTATAAACCGGGCTTTTGGAATAAAGTGGCATTCTTAGTGTGCATGTCTGTTGAGTCTGTAATGTGAAAAATCACTATGAAACTGCAGTTACTTAAACCTTCCTGCACTATGCTGGCTTGCATTCTTGTAGGATGTTGAAAGCTTTCATTGCTATGCAGTTTCTCCCTCCGTGGCTGATGCTGTGACCCTTCTGCTTTCTAACTCTTGTTACTTAAGCAAGGGGGAAATGAAAGCTCTTGTTCACAGATTTTCCGTTGCAAAGAATTCATCTTAGCAAGGGGTCTCTCTGGTTTTTGGTTTTGTGGTTTGTTTTTTCTTTTTCCCCCCTTCCCCTTTTTCCCGGCTGTTCAGTATTAGCAGTGTATTGGAAGAGTGTTTCTAACTTACGGCCGTAGGAAATACAGGTGTCAGCTGTCTCACACGAGTTGTCACTGATTAATTTAGAAATTAGTAGTAGACTGATTTCAAAAATGCGGTTTTCCCACTCAGCTTTACATGGCTTATCAATAAAGGGGTATTCCTAGCAACCAAATTGTACTGTATTTTTTCAAACCATAATGTTAATGCATTTGCATTGTTAATGAAGGTTGGGTGGGCTTTGGGACAGCCCTGTTGCTGCTGAATTTTCTCCTTTTTTAAAGCTGAAGATTGTTGGATTTATTAAATGGATGCTACCTGGCAACCGTGCTCTTGGCATTGACTCCCACTGTACAGGTCAGCGTTGCAGCATTCGCAGCAGGGAGGAGGTGATCCAGCTCAAGCGTGGCACCCGCAGGCAGTGCCGAGTCCCTGGCATTGCCAGTTGCCTTACCCCCATCACGGTGACTTCTGTTCTGTATTACAGTGACCAAAGACGTAGCAGTAAGCCAGCAGCAGGCAGAGGGTGGTTGCATTTGAAAAGTAGGTGTGTGCCATCTCAAAGGAAGGTTTGGCTCGGAGCAAAGACTGCTCACTAGTCTCCAAGGGAAGGAGACCCTGGGAAAGGAACCGTTCTTCCTCAGATACATCTGCTCTGTGAAGTGCGGAGAGAGGACGTGGTTTGAGAATGGATGTTCTGCAAATGGTTCCTGTGAATCCTTCTGGATTATTTACTTTTTTTTAATGCTTAGCTGCTCTTCATGTTTCAATCTGGTCCCACCATGAATGGTCTCTTGCAGTGCACTGTGCAATCTCTTCCTGGGGAAGGGGCAGCCAAACAACAAACAGTAGATTTATATTTGGTCTCTGACTGTAAATTAAAACAAATCTTTTAAGTTGGAGTAGTGCTGAGGTTTGACTTTCCATAAGTCGTATCCTCATCAGTATTTTGCCAGCATTTCTGGCCAGATGTAACACAATGGTTTAAATCCTCTGGAACAGAATTTGGAGGCCTTGGATGCTTGGATGCTTGGATGCTTCACTTGCTAGTGGCTGCTATGAAATGCCATCATCAAATTTATGCTGGTGTATTAGTTTTGCTCAGCCCTACAGGTCAGAGCACACATTGGCAGGAAGGGTCCCAGGTTTAGGGGACAGGAAATTACACCGGACAGGAAAAATGACATTGCTGATAAAGACGTGATTTCAGCATAGGTCGTGGTTGTCAAGCCTCAGGATTGGAAAGGTAGCTTTTGGGTTGTGTTACATGATGTTATGATAAAGGATAAGAATATCCCATTTAGACTAGTCAAGCAAAATGGCTTCTGTGCAGAGTTGATTTGAGTATTTTGTGTGAGAGCTTTTCAAGTAGTAAGTTAAAATTGCCCACTTCTTTTTCCTTACTATAAAATCACCCTTATTTACACTCTTTTAAAATATCTGTAGTACAGTAAGTACATACAAATGTGTAGATTCTTTGCTCCTGTTCCCTCTTTGTAATATTGATTAGCATCTTCAAACAATAAACGGAAATAAAGGTCAAAGAAATGGTTTGTATTGTGCTAAAGAAAACACCATTATATGGAAAAATGTAGCAGCTGCTTATCAGCAAGATAACATTTCTGTCTTGGATGATGTTAACTCTGTCTGAAGATAAACTACTGACAGTGTGTAGAGAGGTCAACATTAGGAATAATTATTCGTTTTTAGCAGCTTTACAATGTTTCTCCTTCAGTATTTTAAGTATTCTGTATGAAATTATATCTGTGCATGATATTGCAAAATGTTTGGGAAAATTCAAAAGAAGACACAGTGGCAAATAACTAGAATAATCATTTGACTCTTAGAATTTCATATACACTGATGATTTGTGGTTGTTGTAGTTATTGTCCTAAAAGACTTATATAAGGCATGAAAAAATCTAGAGGAGGAGTGTTGTCCTGCCAGGAAAATTGTAATAATTAAAGCTATTTCACAAGAGCAAATGACTGAGGAAATGTTTGTATGAAGATTGTTCCGTGCCTGTAGAATTCTAGTAGCTTTGAAAATGTCTACTATTCCTTACTTGGTTTCATTTATAAATTCCCTCCCAAGTAGTTTATGGCGTTCATTAAAATTAATCTTGGATTTGACCTGGCATAGAAGCTCTCCATGAAGAACTGCAAATGTGGAAAGATTTGGCTATGCTAAATACAGTTAATACAAGTAGCAACTAGCCGAGATACGCATAGATATCCATAGATACAGGGTACTGGTTTTGTAGAATCTCATTATTTGTCCTTTAAAACTTTTTTCCCAACAAAATTGTTTAAAATACCCCTTTTATACATTGTTTAAACCCTCCTTCAGACCCGTGGGTGCCGCTTCAAAACCAGAACGGGGGCAGAAATGTAAAAGTCTGTTAAGTGTACATAGAGCTAGGAGAGCGCTCTGACCCTCTACCCATTACAAAATTACATTGTGTAGAGACTGATAGTGAAGGCGGAGTCCTCCCTTTTCTATGACTTACAAAGAAATGAAACTGGATGTGTCTTTCAGTTAATCTACCCAAACTCCTTTGTAAGAACTGTAGATAGGATGCTCTCATGACCAAGGTTCTTATGGGACTGAAGTTAAAGATAGTCTCCAACTTGCAGGTTGCTTGAGAACAAGATAGTTATTTCTTTTGCAGGCTGGTGTTAAAGGCAACATTTGGCCTCGTTTGATTTAACAACTCCTTGACTCAGCATGACTTAGTGCCTCTCGTGGAGCTTCATGTAGAGTACAGAGTCCTGCCAGGTGGATTGGAGCTGGGAACTACTGTCTTCATTAGGTCCTTGGGGTACCTACCACTTGCACTTGAATTGGCGCATTACATGAGGCAGGATTCAGTGAATGGAGAATGCAGAGGGTACTTTGGAGTTTTTTTCTAGACCTTACCATTTCAAGGAATATAGTTGGCTTCCCTCACTCCCCACACCTCCTGTTTGCTTATTATAGTCACAGCGGTATATAGAAAATCAAATCTTCTTGCTGATTGCAGCTCTACATCTAGTTAATCGGATCGAAGATAGCGTCACACTTGTCTTCACTGGAACCTTGGATAATAGACCTGAGCTTCCTTTGAGCTGTTTCTCAAGAAGCTGGTATGATACCAGTCGGTAATACCTACTAAAAACACCTGTCTATTGTATACTTCATACTAACTTACTGGTTTCAGTCCTTAAACCAAACTTACACTGACACTTCAGTTGAAGTGCAAAACAATCTTGGTATGTAGTGACTCATTTTTGCAGCTCGGCCCTCCTTTTGGGAGGAAAAAATTCGCCCTCTCTTAAATTCTTTCTGTCTCTCTCACACTTTGGTACAGGTTGTAGTTAAAGATATTTCATGTGTCTACTGTGTAGGATTTCCTCAGTGTAACGATTGAAAGCAGATGTGTGAATACGTACACGCACACTCTCCCATACTCGCATACAGGCATACGGAGCTAATGAATTTTGACTGAGCCACAGATGATGCAATAAATCTATATGGCAGGTTTGGGAGTGTTGCCACTTGTAGATGTACGCATATGGTACGTCCACTTTCCTTTCTGCTCTCTCCTTCTCCAGTGTTACTTGTATCTAAACAAAAAGCATATCAGAATGACCCGTGGGAATGCTAGTATGAACATATTTTTTTCATTTTGTGACTTTTAAAAAAGTTTAATGCAATTCTGGCTGGATTTTTTAATATTTTTTTCTCCAAAATTATGAAAGATGCTGGCTGATTTTCTTCCCATTAGCACTGCCTTTCCATAGCAGTTCATTATGGTACAGAATGAGACCGATGTATAAGTTTTGGTAGGTGGCATTGTTTTATTTCTGACATGGAGGATTTCAGGAGAGAAATGCTTGGAATTAATGGTCTGAGAGAGTGGAGTGATTAGAGTTCTGTACGGAAACAAAATCAGCCTCCCTAGCAGTAAAGCTTAAAAATGACATAATCTTCTGTATCATTCATTTCCATCAGGTTCATCCTTTATGTAATGCTTTTGCTATGGACAACATAATTGGTGGCTGTGTTGGGATACCAAATGAGGCTCTCCTATTGAGCAAGGAGAGGAAAACCAAGCTTCTTTCTTTACTTTTAAGGCATTTGCTTTCTAACTTGCTTCTACCGTTCTTCCTGAGCCCTCAAGTTCGTGTCAGTTTTATAGTGAAGTCTTCGTTAGGAATGCACACCCACACCTACTGAGGAACCTTTATTCTTTAGAAAGCCAGTCAGTTTTACCCCGCGTTCCCACCCCAGGCCCCTTGCCATGTTTAAGTAGCACGGTATCTGTGCTACTCCCATGCGGTGCGGGTTGTACTCTTCTTCACCTCTGTGAAGCAGAGGAAGGAAACTGCAAGCCAAGAAAATACTGATTGAAAATTGACTTGGGACTTTGTTGGGGGTGATGACCATGATGAATCGTTTGGCTATTTGGACATCTTTTAAATTAATTAGCCATACCATGTAGGGTCCCCTCTCTGACTCCCACCCACAAGCTGACAGGAGAAACCCACTGCAATTAGGTATGACAGATCTGGCAATATTCATCGCAAAGCTGCTGTCCATTGCCAGCCAGCACTGACTGGGGGATATCAAGGGATAGATGTCTCAGTAAATGCATTTACTGATGATGCTGCTGTAGTAATCCATGAACCCTGAGCTTCTGTTTTAACCCATTAGCTCTAGAGAGTTTAGAACTTGGTTTCTCTTGACTTTTAATCGTTTTGAGTAGTTTGGTGTGCAGTTCAACTTGCATCTTAAGGGAGATGAACTGCAGTTAAGAGCATGAAAAGCTGTCATAGGTTTTACTCGAGTTTTGGTTGAGCCTTACCAAAGTTGTCTCTTTAGAGGTTACTGAAGTCCTGTAACAGGCAAAGAGAAGGTGAGGAATTTAAAGTGGGTGTTTGAGCATCAGAGGCCACTTCAAGTTCTGCACCTTATAAACTGCAAAATTCTAGGAATTCCTTCTCTTACCATGAAGATATCCCTGATGTAATACCGGAGTTTGGTGCTACCTGTAAGTTCAAAATGGTTTGTATGTAGGAGTGAATGATCTGTAGCTGTTGGAATATGAGTTAGAGAGTATTTTTAATGTATTTTTCTGATCAACTGGAGTTTTTTCCTCCTGTACCCCAAATCCGATAGTTTATGTCAGGTTTTGAATAAACAGTTTTTCAGAGTTGATTTTTTTTTTTAATGGTTATTTCAAACTAAGACTTTGTGTTATTTACAGTTTATTGGTCTTGAGTCATATTGCATGAAATAGACTGTCTTTTTAGCCTCTAATAAAACACAATTGGTGATGTTTGGTGTAATGAACGTGGTTGGGAGGCTTTAGCAATATAATAAGCCTATATAGGTCACCCCCGAATGCAAATTTGGTCTTGAGCAAAAACCTGTTAAATGAATGATTTAGCCACAAAGCCAATAATTTCATAACGTAAACTTTAAAATTGTTTCACCTTTTGCACTTCCTAGATCATGACTGTTGATGTACATTTGTGATGACTTCTGGAGAAGGTGTTTGTGGCACAAGATTCAAATAAGTAGCTAAATTCATGGTTTCAAGTCTCCTGATACATCCGGAGGATAATATAAACAAATTCATATGCTTTTTGTGAAATTAATATAAGCAAGTTAAGAAAGATTTCCAGAACTCCATCCAGATTTGTTCTCAGTGGTAGATGGCAGGAAAAAATGTCTGGCTTGTTGAAAGATTGACTAATAGAAAATCTTCTGCTGGATAAGATAGAAGACAGGTATGCTGGAAAATGGTACAGGAGTTGCTATGACTGTAGGTGAGAATGTATCTCTTTTTAAGCCAAATTTTCTAACTGAGAAAACTGAATAGGTCTTATGAATTCTCTTAATGTTAGTCAGTGCAGTGTCTGCTTCACGACTAGTGCTAGCTGGTAAAGCTTACAAAGAACAAAGACTTCAGTAGGAATTACTCTCGGGGCTGTTACAGCCAGTGTTTGCTGATTACGGCATGTGTAACATTGTAATCAAGCTTTGAACAAATGCCTTTTCTAGCGATATAGCAAGGTAGCCCTCTGCCCCCTGAGGACCCTGCCCACGCACTGCATTGTCTAGTTTTTCTGGTTTCCCTACTGACCTGCAGTACTAAAACAAAGACATTCTAAGTTTAACATAACAGGGCCCAGTCAGTAGTGGGAACAGTGCAAAAAGTCTTGCTAAACTGTCTCAACCTTAAATGTCATTAATAGCGTTGGCTGCAATGTGAGCAGCAAATACATGCCCATTGCTGAAGCTTCATTATTGATCACTGTGCCTTCGGTGGTGGTTTTGTAGTTAGAGAAAGGAGAAAACCTGAATCCCATTGAATTTCAGGAAGACTTACATATGCATCCCTGGCTTGGAGCCTGCACCTGTGGTTTTGGAGCCTGTCTGGATATTGAGATATGGCCAAGTTTTCTCCAGAACAGCTGTTCTTATAAGATTTAGAACAAGAAGAGGAAATCTCCCAAGAACTGCTGATTGTTGTGAAACCCCTTGCCATTTTGGCAGAAAACTTGCTTTAAAAATTAAGGACAGATCCTGAAGTGCTTAAGTGCATAAGTAACTTTATACACCCGAGTAGTTCTACTGCACTCAGAGGACTTCCATCTCTGCGGAAAACTGCTGCTGCACTTGAGTGCTTGCAGGTTTAGGCTTGAGTAGTATTTTGTGGATGAGCCTCATGTTCTTGAAACTTGAACCCACAGATGGAAGACATGTAGGCAGGAGTTTTGAAGTCATGGGAAAGGCAGAGGCTGAAATACAAACAACGTAAAACTAGATCTTGAGCGTACTTATGCATATAGAAATGTGGGCATCAGTAGTGTTCAGGTCTTAAAATTGTGGAGGGAAGAATGAAAACTAAGTAATGTTAGATGCCTTAAGTTATATGGGGCATCAAGTTTTCTTAGGTGCCTGTAAATCAATGGAGTTGGGCCCTTTAAGTTGAGCTCCTGGTGGGAAAACCTTTTAAGTTAGGTGACGAAGTTGGTTGGTAGGAATCGCTTTCCTTACCAAGTGTCAAAACACAGACAGTATAGTCAACACTAAGAGAATGCAACTCCCAGGGATGGCAAATCCCAAGTTCAGTCATTATTTTAAATGGCCATCCTGCAAAGTAACCAGTAATTGTCCATAAAAATGAGCAAATGTGAGGAAGTGACTTCTTATGCCAGATGCTCGTACTCAAGTAAGTATAAAAAGTAAGAGTGTTTGGTGGGAGCTGAAATGCAATGGGAAAGGCAGTTAGGATGAGGTATGTATGGTGGTGCTGAGAAAGGGGCTTTCTTCTGTTTCTTTTGAAATTGGAAAAGCTAGCTTTCTTCTTTGTGATGTATGCATAACTGCGTGCAGGGAGAGCTGTCCATACTTGTGTCGGGCTAAATACAGATCCCAAAGAAAAGCGAACCAAGTCAATGATATGCTGAAGGCATATAATACGTACTCTTTGTTCAGGAGATATACCGCATATGATCAAGTTGTAATTGCGCTACTAGTTACTCTGATGCTTGAGATCATCTGTTTTGTGTAAAAGCTCATAAGGGGAAGTTCTATGATAATTTTTGCTGGTGCTGAGATGCTAGGATAGACCAGCTTGGGGCAATTTTTCTCTCTCTCTTCTTTCTTTTTCTTAATGAAAGATCCTTCCTCCTCCCCACACAATGTATAGGCACATTTCCAAAACACTGTACTAATGAATGCACTAATTTAGCAGCATGCAGTCTGTAGTGCCGGATTTGGGAACTTTCTACGCACAGATGGAATTTTCCCCCCCCTACAATGAACACATGAAGTGAGAGACAAGACAGGCTTCTTGGATTTCACTGATAAGATGCTGAAGACCTTCTTTTGTAGGAGTAGACTGTGCTTTCCTATCAAACTTCCATGTTTCAGTTCAGAGTAGTCTGTGGTCAAGTCGGTGACTTGCTTTCAGAGTTCACTTTGTGACTATGTGTGGCTTCCTATTGCAGGCTCATGCTAAAAAACCCCAACACTTCTTAAAATGTGGAATGCTTGCAGCTAAAGCCGACTTGTGGAATTTCTTTGAAATGAGACAGCTTAACTGCTCAGAGGTGGGAGATGGAGTCAGTACTTTCGTGCAACTCCTTGAAGTCATTGCAGGACTGCGTTAGTCCAAACTATTTAACTTTCCAAGCCAGTGAAATGTAGTGCAAGAGTTACAGGTTATTGCTTCTTTGGCTGCCCCAGTCACATCTGAGTTACTAAATTTTGTAGAGGTGTCAGTAGAGAATCTCATGGGATGAGGACACTAGATTGATAGATGGAGTAGGAATGCTTAACCAGTTTTAATAGGGTAGTGGGGGCTAACCTAATTAGGTGGTAGCCAAGGCAGGAAGAGCGTTTTTCAGAGACAGTGCTGTGTTAAAACAAAGGGATAAACTTTTACATTAATACACAGGAACTAAGAACTAGTGGGAATCACTTTATATCATTGCTGCAGTTACTCTGCAGATGTGGTTCACTGGGATTTTGCAAGCTTCTTTCCAAAATGAATCTGGCTGGTTTGGCTTTTAAAGAATTTTTTTCTTTTGTCTGTGAAAGCATGTGGTATCAAGTCATTAAAAAAAAAAAAAAAGAAAAACCCAACAAAAAACCCTTTACTGCATATTGCCTTTAGCAGTAAATGGTTACCAACTGTATAAACAATGAAAAACTTTATGAAAGTCTCAGTTTGCATATGTCTTGGTGTGTAGCATGTCTTCAAGTCTCCGAGCTTTGAGTTAGAATGAACTGAGACTGTTACATGGGTATCAGGAAGTCTTGGTCAAATTGAAACATTTTCATTTTGTTACCCAAGTTAATTTTGTAAAGGTTACAACATAACTGATGCAAACCTATTTTCTCTGAAACTTTTGCAGTGCTTTTGAATTGTCATAGGGCAAAACTTTGTCCACACTTGAATCCTGTGTTTTGGTCTCAGATGTTTTTTGAAAGGCGCGGTTTGTTGTTCCTAAATAAAGTTTTAAGGTTGACATAGCAGACAATTGACATAGCAATAGTACTGATTTTGAATTCAGTAGGACATCCCATTTTTGGGGTACTGGGGATCTTGGAAGTTCATTAGAACCCTTCTCTTGAGCTTTTTTATCTGCAATGCACACTTGCTGATTCTTGCGTATATTTTACCTGCGATGAAGTGGAAGAAAAGCAGGCACCAGCCATTTTCTCATCTGGGTGCAGCTTGGGTTGCTGGCCCAGTGGGACTGATTGTAGTGGTGGATCTGCTGGATGGAGCAAAAAGAGCAGGTATTGTCTGGAGTTGTGGGCCAAACAAGAGTTTTTGTTGGGTAGGGACAGCTCATCAAGAACAGGTAAGTATCACTAGCATGCCAAAACCCTTTCCTGGAAAAACTTTACGAAGAGGTTAGTTTTTTGGGATCCATCAGGTTGCATGCATGTTGTTGGGAAAGATTTGTGCCTTGGCCATAGCAGAAGCACAAAGGACACAGGAGCAAAGACCTCATTGACAGCACTCGCTTTTGGGTTTTTTTTGAGTCACCTTACATTTTCACAGGAGGCAAAAATGAGGAACTGTGTTTTACTATAAAGCAGCTATTTTAGTCTTGTCCTATTAAATCCAAATTAACATGTTCTATTTTGACTTTCCATTGACTTGAGCTTAGGCTGGAGTCAGGCAGATGTTGGCATAGCTTGTTTCTGCCGTTTTATAGAAGCCATTGTGGCTACAAGACAGATATTTTGATGGCTAGCTAGCAATGCAAACATATTTTTAACAACATTTTCTCTAAATATTGTACATAATTTAATGAGCAGAGCTCAGATGGTTCTAAAGTGCTGTATTCAGCGACTTACTGTATTTGAGCTTCAGTGTTTTATTTTTGTCCCTTAAACTGATGGCTTGGTGACTAGGAGATTATTAACTTTGTTTCCTTCTGAGACTGATTTAGATTTGTCATTTCTGAATGGTATTATATAAATTTCTTAACTATTAATTATTTTAATTTTCTTGCAGTCTTAATGCATGTACATGAAGCCTTCTCTTGTGCCATGTGTGCATTTTGGTAACATAACAAACTCAAGACTTTTTCTTTTTGGTTGGTTTTAACGAAATGAAAATAAACAGGCAGCTGGCTATGTAATGACATCAGAAAGCCCACATAAGCCAGGAAAATGTTACAGCCGTAGCTAAATTGAAAAGATGCTCTCAGAAAAGTCTATTCTGATGGAAGAAGCAATCCTTCTACCTAGGAAAGAAAACTGCAACATTGCTGTTTCTTTTTTTATCTCAAGTCCTAGTAGACTTAAACAATAGTGGAAAGAGTTTTCAATATCGTGTGGCTTAAATC
Source organism: Calonectris borealis (assembly GCF_964195595.1). Classification (NCBI taxonomy): domain Eukaryota; kingdom Metazoa; phylum Chordata; class Aves; order Procellariiformes; family Procellariidae; genus Calonectris; species Calonectris borealis. The sequence continues at coordinate 27,436,541 of NC_134315.1, forward strand.
GAACTGGTTCTCTTTCTCTGGGTTGTGAATGCTTACTTTGGTCCAACAGTACAACTGGTTTAATACTACAGAGTGAAGGCAAATGAAGTTGAGTGGATAAAACATAATTCGTAAGATGAAATATCATTAAATAAGTTATTTAGCTGTCTATCAGTAATCAGTGATAACAGCTGTTGATTATCTGTTGCAAAAATCCCCCCTGTGTTTGCACAAGGGGAAACTTTATTCTTGAGTTCCTTTCTTTTTGGTAGCCTTTCTACTCCTTTTGATGCCTTTGCATCGATCCCTTCATACCATATTCTGTGGGATTTTTATGACTGCACATTTATGACTATTTATTATGACTATTCGTGCTTGTAAATGGGTCTGGAAAGTTTCACAAACTGTTTGCTAATACTGCATGCTACAGGTAGTTGTGTGAGATACGGGATGAAGAACCGTCACCAGGGAAAAGTAAGCCCATGTCTTTCCATCCCTCCTTGTGCAAAGATGCTGTTGAAGAAAAATGTGTGTGAGGGGTATTACATATCTTTTGAATAGAATCGTGTCCTCATGAATATAGATGGACCTTCGTAGATGTACAGAGCTTTATCTCTTGTAATCTATGACCTTAATAACCAACTATTCCCACATGTGCAGTATTGGAAGGGGAAGGGGGAGTATAAATTGCAAACTTGCTTTGTCCTTAAGGAAAGTATTATTTGTTTCACAAAACAAAGAGACATGTAGAACTGTTATCACATGAGGGGCGTGTAAGGTGTCTGTATTAAAAATATTGCCAGCTCTGCACAATAATTGTGTCGATGCAGGGCTCTACTGGAATCTAGCTGAATTATTGGGCATCTTGCTGATGAGGAGCTTACCAATCCTTCCTTCTGTTCTTTCAGTGTTGTTTTTTCCCTGTTACACTTCTTTTCCTGAGGTGCACCCAAACTGTAGCAATTCTGTGGGCCTGATACAACCCTTACAATGCTATAGTATGCACTGTGGGGATAGAAAACAGGGACAATCACGTTATTCCCACAGCAATTTTGCAAATGCACATCAGATGACTAATGTGCCTTATTTATTTATTTTTAAGCCTCTTTGGCAAGAATTTATAGGTCTTAGCACTAACAACTGTTTTGCCAGGTGTCAGTAAAGATTATGCATTCTTGAAATTCTCAGTATTTTTCACTGCTATCTGTGCAGTCTGCTTTGAACTTCCAGTTGGACCTTAAGTGTGGAGTGACTTTTAGTAGCAGGAAGGTAGCTGGGGAAATAGTGAAACATTGCTTACTACTAAAGACTGTTCCTGTGCGTAATGCTCCAGAAGTCCTCTTGGAAGGGTGCATGTGTGTGTTGGGTCTACTTCTTCAAACTGGAGGATTCAGTGTTTTCATACTGTGTTTCATACTGAGTATGGTATGAAGTTTCATTTCTCACCTTTGACTCTCATACAGCTCTCTTGCTTGGAGAGTAAGCTCTAAGTATGGCTAGGGTTGCCAGCATGTAGTTGGGAAAGGTGCTGATTGAAAAAAAATATTGGCAAACGTCTCTCTCCAGCTGAATGGTCTGTACTGTAGACTAGCAGAAGAGCAGACATGAAGCCACTTTGGAAAAGAACATAGTGTGTCTGTCTTCTGACAGTCTGCTCCAAGCTAAGAATAAGATGGCTTTGCAGGGAGCAGAAGCCTAAGAGCCTGGAATGCATTGTCCACAAAGGCCAAAACCGAAGCAGATCTACAGCTAACTGTCTGAAATGCTGCAGCCCTCTGTAGGCTTTTTGAACTATGTGTGACCTATGGCAGTGTAAGTGTCCAAGCAGAGAAGATGGCTTACTAGGCAATTTCAAAACTCTGCCACTTGAAAAGCCTGAGGAAAGGATTGCTGATAAAAATCTTCTCACGGAAGATGACCTCCATATTTTACCATTCCTTGATCCATGCTTGACCTTAAAAAAAAAAAAAAAGGTACTTGAACATTAGTCTAGACTTAGTGCAGTTTACTAGCGGTCTCCAGTTTTTCAGAGACCTTCTTTCTGATGTCGAAATCCAAACATTCATTCAGCTTTCTTATCAGACAATCATATTTTAATATTCAAACAGAACATAAATATACCAGACGTCTTTCACTCTGGCTCCCAACAACTGTACACAGGCTCTGTTATTTGAGTATTGGACATCTGGACTCTGTTTCCCTTCGTGACAGTCAAATCCTTCTGAAAATTCCATGTATGCCAGAGATTGAGATCCTCAAAATGATAAACAAAGACTATGTTGTCAAATTCCATGACTGCCTCTTTCATTTCTTCCTTTTCCATTTTCTTAATAATACTGAAAAGCTAGACTGACATCAGTGCATATTCCTGATGCACTTAAATTAAGCTCTTCAGCCTCCAAAGAATTCAGATGGTCGCTAAAGGTATGTTGGACCTCTGTGGAAGTCATGCCTGAAGTTGTACCTGGGAAATGCCCTGTGTTGGATCCCCTGTATTCCAAACAACCGGTTCTTCTCTGCATCGTAAGAGAAGAGCAAAGCCAGAGCACTGATTTTTGTCTGTGCTTTTTGACTGTTAGCTCACCGAATCTTATGTAAAACAAATGTAATCATATGGTTTCCTGTATGATGAAACTGTGCATTGTCTGAAAGCTGCAGCCCATACACCTAGTAGTTGTTTCTGAGTCTTTTGACACAGGTGCTGGACAAGCCGACTAGCAGAGCAGTTCTGTCAGACCTACTACTCGTGAATAAGGAAGAATGGATTTGGGGCTGATGACAGCTTTGGCAGCAGCAACTGTGAAATGGTGACATTTAAAATTGTCAGGGAAGAGAAAGCTGATAATAGAACCACCACCTTGGACTTCAGGAGAGCAGACTTCAGCTTGCTCAGGGAACTGGTAGGAGATCTGAAGGAGAGGGACCCAGGGGAGCTGGCTGGTCTTCAAGGACAATCTCCTCAACTCCATTCCTCAGTCTCTTCCACTCTGATGTGCAGGAATTCAGGCAGATGCCAGTGAGTAGGGAATGCAAACAGATTGTATGGAAGGTGAAAACAAGAACGAGCAGACTGTCTAGGAGGAATACAGAAACTTTACCTGGGGATGCAGGGAGCAAACTGGGAAGGCCAAAATTCAGCTGGAGTTGAGATGTATGGGGAATGTAAACAGCCACAAAAGGGTTTGTTGTGGTTTAACCCGGCAGGCGGCCAAACACCACACAGCCACTTGCTCACTCCCCGCCCCGCCAGTGGGATGGGGGAGAGAATCGGAAAAAAAAGTAAAATTTGTGGATTGAGATAAAGACAGTTTAATAGAACAGAAAAGGAAGGGAAAATAATGATGATAATAATAATGATGACTGAATATACAAAATGAGTGATGCACAATGCAATTGCTCACCACCCGCTGACTGATGCCCAGCCAGTCCCCGAGCAAGCGATCACTGCTTCCCGGACCACACCTCCTAGTTTATGTACTGAGTATGACGTCACATGGTATGGAATACCCTGTTGGCCAGTTGGGTCAGCTGTCGTAGCTGAGCCTCCTCCCAGCTTCTTGTGCACCTGGCAGAGCATGGGAAGCTGAAAGTCCTCGACTAGTGTAAGCACTACTTAGCAACAACTAAAACATCAGTGTATTATCAGCATTATTCTCATACTAAATCCAAAACACAGCACTGTACCAGCTACTAGGAAGAAAGTTAACTGTATCCCAGCTGAAACCAGGACAGGGTCTTCCACAGAACATGGCAGTGAAAGGAAGACTAAGGAAAATGTGGACCTTCTGCTGAATGGAGCAGAGGATGTAGTGATCAGGGACATGGAAAACACTGAGGTGCTCATTGGCTTCTTTGCTTCAGATAAGGTCTTCTCTCAGGCTTGGACTCACAGTTTCCTTGCCTAGTGACAGTGTTTGAGGGAGTGAAATAATACCCATGACGGGAGAAGATAAAGTAAGGGACTTGTTAAATAAAACTGTACATGCACAAGTCCAGGGAATGTGATGGGGTGCATCTGAGGTCCTGAGAGAAATGGCTGATGTCACTGCAGTGCTGCTGTCTGTCACTGAAAGGTCATGGCGACTGGGAGAGTTCCACCATGGCTGGAATCAGGCTCATCTTCACAAAGGGCCAATAGGAGCCCTGGGGGGTCAGGCTCGCCTTAGTCCCCGGGAAGATTATGGCAGAAATAGATTCTCCTAGAAGATGTTTGCAGGTATATGAAGAACAAGGAGGTGATCTGGAATAGCCAGCTTGAATTTTCTAAGGGCAAGTTATGGCTGACCAACTTGATTGCCTTCTGTGGTGAGGTAACTGGCTCGGTGGCTAAGAGGAGTGCAGCGGATGTCCTTTGCCTTTATTTTTGACGTTGCCTCCCATAGTGTTCTTCAAGACAAATTTGAAAGCAATTGACTGAGGTCTGCCAGATAGGTGGAAAACAAGCTGTTCACAAGGCCCACTGATTAGTAGTTGTTAAGTCCAGCTGGTGGCCATTTACTACTGGTGTTCCTCTGGAGATCCACATTGTGACCTAGTCTGGTCCCTCCATTCTTTGTATCTTTCTGTAGGCACCTGCCTAAGAAAATTCTGGCTATGTAGCTTTCTGTCAGGAAGCTTGTGGACTTCCAGGCTGATTCATCATTATCCGCCTAGCCATATACAAGTACACTTACACTGTTTCTGAGATCCCACACTTGTTCTTCCTTCGTTACTACTGTTGGCGGTCATCCAGCTTCCTCTACATGAGCCATGCTAGTGCTTTGGATTTTGCTTTCTACTCCACTGTACGTCGTGCAAGTGTCCACAGCCCTTTGCTTAGCAGTGTCCTTACATTGCATATTAGTTCTTACACACAGTGACAGGACCTAGTGTATTTTGCTGAGCTCAGTTTCGTTGCTTCGTGTGATTTTTTTTTTTTTTTTTAAAATGCAGGGGTAGATGTGCATAATGCATCTAATGGATTGTGCCATGCCATACAGAAAGCCAAAGGGAATTGCATCCTGACTTGCTTAGGTCATTGGCTTTATGCTCCAAGTATCATTATCATTAGGTGGGCTTGTATAGCTTCACAGCTACCTTGCATGTCTTGGTTCTGTTAGGGACACCTGTTTTGTGAGGCAGAAGTGGAAGATAAGAAAGACCATAGAGACCAGAACATGGTTTATCTGGCTTCTGTCCACAAGCAGCCTTTAGGAGGAATTGAGAGCGAGCTGGGTGAAGATGTCAAGCACCCATAATTGTCAGGTAGGTATTTAATAGAACCCCAGAAAAAGGAAGTAGGAAGAGAACACTTTCCTTTTAAGGAGGTTTATTGATTCATTATGAAAAAAATCTCTCCATTGAGGGCTAATATTATTTTTGGATCATGTTTTAGTCAGGTCTGCAACACAGGTATGAGAAGTCGTACATGTGGAAAAGTGGGAATTATTTCTGTGTTCAACATGTGTCTTAAGGGGCATAAATGCCAGAGCTCAGGCTGGATTCCGTGCTTAGACTCCTTTGATGCCTGACATTTAAAACTTATTATTGGTTCCATGACAGGTGAGCTGTGATGGCCAGTGATGGTTTTCATTACAAATCAAAAGAAATCTTTATGTTCGGTGCAAACCTCTGTTTACCCAGCTGCTGCATGTGTTGGATGATGACTATGCACGAGCGTGAACTAGTGAGAGATGCAAAATTTTCTCAGCAGTCTTCGAACACCAGCGCAGGACATTTGGTCTGTCAGCTTCAGCGTCTGAGAGACGAGGCGACAGAGTTCTTCTGTGACCGGGGTTGTGGAGCTTTGCCACAGAGACTTTGGATCGTCCACCTACATTGGCCTTTTTGGTCAGGAGCTTTTGGTCTATCTAATCATCTTCATGTAAAAATTTTCTGGAATCTGTGATACTCCACTCTCCTCATGTCTCTTCTGTGAATAAGGACCAAAGCATTTAAAAGCAAAGGAACTGTGGTGCCTACTGTAATCTGATTCTGTAAAGCATAAAAGTGACTTCATATGCTAAGTGATCCACAAATTCGTTTATTTATTACAAAATGGGACATAAAGTGCATTGTAGGTATGTACTTCGTCAGCTGTTCTTTCTACTGCCACTTGCCCGAAGCACACCTTTGTTTTTTCCGACTTGCAAAGCTATGTCTTGAGGTTCATTCTTCATGCACACCATTTCTGGTCCTTTTACATAAAGCCTAAAATCAACTCTTCAGAGTTGCCTGGAGCAGGATTTTGCTGAACAACCTATTCTATAAAACTTCTAAGTTTTAAATCTTTAAATCTAAGATCTGGCAATCTAGACTGTGTTTTCACATCCCCTTCCAAATAACATTTTTGTCCTTCATGAAGCAAAACAAATGTAGAATTGATGACTTCTCTGATAGCTCATATATACTTGTCTAAATAGCTAAGCTATCTGTTCTAGGCAAGGGCTGTCCACTTAGCATTTCAGAGCCCTTGGAAAGGTGTGCTTGTCACTGAAGGTTTTCCTTAGAAGTAGGAGCACTTCATACTGAAATAATTTGGGTGGCTATGTGTTCAGGAGCTGCTCTCAAAAGCAGTACAAAGAATTAATCATTTTCCTAATTTAGCTTGCAGTTTTTAGGGCTTATTGAATTTCTTGTCATTATTAGGGCTTATTGAATACTTTAGATTTCTGTGCGCAAATTCTGCTATGGTTCAAACAAGATCTAGCAATATTCACTTGTGGACATTCTAATAAGCTGTCATAGCTATTACATTCCTCAGAGGGTTTTAAATTTATATCCAATATTTATACATGAATTGCATTACAGTAGTAAAAAAAGTAGAGTGAATTTGAAGGTAAGCAGTCAAAAGTTGATATTAGTATTTAGGTTGTCTCTCTAGTCTTACTTCTAAGGTGCAGCATAGGTTGTGATCTTTACTTACATGATCATAGGCTCTCTTTGTCCAGCAGTCTTTGTTTCTTTCAATGTATAAGATGCACAGAGCTAGGGCAGCTGTTCGGTATTGATCTTCTTTATTTGGTGTGTGGCATCACTCCAGGCTTACTGCACACTATTTTAACACAGTACTGAAAATAGCTTTGTTAATTCATTGTTTTGAATTTTCATCCTTGTCTTTTTAATTATATTTCAGTGCCCCTGGGCAGTTATGTGAGTTCACAGATAGGAAAAGAAAAATAACTACTTGCCTATCCTGTTAGTCCTATTCTTAGCTTATCTAACCAGTTAGGCCTTCCTCTAGAGTGGGGTTGACTGTGTTTCACAACCTAATCCTAGCACAAGTGTATTTCAGTCTTGAAATACCACCAACAAAAACCAGCATATTGTAGTTCAGAGATCACACGCATGTTTGTAGCAGAAAGAAGATATTAAAAAACCTGAATTCAACTGAAAAAGATGCACAGAAGAGCGCTGTACGAAGTTATGGGTCTACAGTAGTTGTGAGATGAACCTTGGTATATATGAATGTGGCCAAAATCTTGGCTGCTGTCAGCACTGGGATAGTTTTGGACCTCAGAATGCAAGACTAGAGAGGATAGTGTTGGGTAGAAATCCTCACTACTGCAGGCAACTGGGGCATATAATTCCATAAAGTTGTAAGGTGGTCAACTTCATCTTAAAAGTACTATGAAACAGCAAAACAATGCACCTATGTAATTCTGGCTGAATAGCTCTTGAGTCTTTCCATAGCTAGAAACACTCTAAATTTCAACCTAGATGCAGTGTGACTGATGTATACCTGCTTATTCCTGTGCCAGCGTTGTCCTTTGACTTAAAATAACTCTTCTGGTTCCAAATGTACCTCAGTCTTTAACATTATCATATAGCTTAGCAGTCTCAACAACAGGAGGTTGAATGAGTTAAGAGTGGAAATCTTTTCTCTGGGTGAGGTGGTAGTCTGAAAGCTAGCACTGCCTTGGGAATCTTTTGATAAGGAATGAAAAAAAACTTGAGTGTAAAACAGAACTCATGAGTGTATGTGTAGGTTATTACCATGCAATGCATTCTACATAGGAAGAGGTGATGTCTCAGCCCCAGGCTCATTGGAGCATTATTAACACAGGTTGTAATGAGAAACCAGAATTAGGCCATCTTTGAAATATAATTGAAAATAGACTGCTGTTAAAGATTTTGTGTATATGTAAAAAATTGATTACATACCATTCCAACTCAGAATATAACTTTCTTTTCTTGTGAAACTATTTCAAGGGGGGTTGCTCTTCAGTTTCTTTTGCTTATGGCTAACAGCATTGCAAGCCCTTCATTTCCTGACTTTTCATACAGGAAGACTTTTCAATGGCCAGTGAATTGGCTTTTGAATGGTTAAGGGGTGAAGCTACCTTTGCCTTTATGTTTTATGTTTACTTGTAACCAATGTAAATGATAAAAAACAGTATTTAATGCCTTGCAACTGTGCCTTTGTCTATTAAGAGTGTGATGCTCCTGTGTGGTAGGCAACAGGGAGCTTTCTTCCCTTTTGTTTCCCTAGTAGTCAGGCTGCTTCATTAGGTGATGAGCCAATTTGCTCTTAATGTGGATTAGAAAGACCTGTCTGAAGCTATGTCTGGGGGAGCTGTGTGGAAGACTTGCTTCTTAAGGGGTTAATCATCTGGAATTTCACACATAATGCAAAATGATTATGCTGTATGCATTCTCTGCGAATTTTCTCACTGATCACAAAAGACTTTTGTTTGGTGTGCTAGAATGGTCCATAGACTAAACATACCCTGTTCTTTTAATTGGATGGAAAATAACTCTGCTAATTGGAGAAAACTGAATAAAGCAGTTGGTGCTACATGCCAAATGACAAATCTTTTACAAGAAATATACCTTGTCCTTTATATGCACCAACAGAGTTCTAGTATAAATGTGTAATACAAAATCAAGCTGACTTACTCAGAATCAATTCTATCATTTCAGAGAGACTTGCAAGTTTTGGAAGGCATCCTTACCTGAGATGTGTTAGTGTAGTGCTTATTTTGCAAGCTAAGGCAGGTGTAGAAAATTGACTTTGCCTGAGAGAAGGATGTGACTGAGCGCTTGCTGAGAACGATGGTGTTTCTTTAGCATTCCTCCAGCAGAACAGCCTCTAATGCAGAAGAAAAGAGCAACACATTCCCCTCCGCCCCCAGTCTGTGTGGCAAAGGGAAGAGCTGGATGCCCTTTTAATGCTGACTGAGTACTTGGTGTGGAGGATCACAGATTTTTAAGATCACGACCCTAGCTTGACAAGAACAGCTTGCATTCACTAGTAACTTCCTATTAGGGACGATTAATTTCATTAATAAAGGAGGCTCAGAAGGGTGAAAATGCCTCTCTAGAATAGCTTTATTCCTTTTATACTTCTGGTGAGGAAATAAATATCGCTGGTGATGATTCCTAGGTAAACAGCTCAGCATCCTGGTAAAAATCCCCTAATCCTTTTAGCGTTGCTCCGTAGCGTGAAAGGCAGGTTGATGGTGACAGTACATTTTGCGATGCTGCCTTCTAAATAAAACATTTTGGAGAAGACAGGGTGTGCCTAGCCAGGCTGGGACCTTTCAGGGGATCTGAAGTTCCAACAACTTTTATACTGTGTCCATAAAGTAACAGAACAAAAGGAAGCTGCTGATGTACAAATGGTGTGAAATTGTTTGCAAAATGTGCAGTCTACTAACTGGATAATTGGAGAAGAGGGTGCAAAGATATTTCCTTTTTTGCTTGGCATTGTAAATTATCCTATGGCTTCTGTGGTCTGCAGCTGAGTGCTTGGTGTGTCCCTGTTAAGGAGCGCTGTCTGTTTTATCAGCCAGCCACCTTCATGAATTTGGGAGAGCTAGTGTTAAATGGATGTGAGTGGAGGAAATGCTAGTTTGTCTTCAGGCAATGCTTATGGTATCATAACTAAGTGAAATGATATTGGTGAGAAAAAATAAAATAAAAATTTAAAACTGCACATTTTAAGACAGGGAAGATAGGACTGAGGAGACTTGAATGGATATGAATTACTCTGTCTTTAAGGCAGTGGAATTAGTTATCTCTTCAGGATGAACAAAATAATGAGATTTCATGAATGTAGGCAATAAAATTGTAGATATTTATGTTGCTGGGTTTTGTCTGATATAGAATAAACAGAATGCATTGGTGGACATTTTCTGAAGGGTAAGTAAAAGGGAAAAACGCATAGGCTTGTTTGTTGTCATGTGAAAAACATGGATCTCTGATGCATTTGACTAAACAGATATGCTTTCATTCCCATTTGTACTGCATGGAGCAATTCCTGGTATATTACCATTCTTTCCCCAGGACAAATAGTGAGCCATTCAAATATACATGGTAAACACTTCATGTCCCCCAAAATCAATTATAATTGCTTTAGTAAATTGTAAGCTATGGCCTTGAATGGAGTGGTAAAGTAGCCACCAGAACTTTTTGTAGCATTCATTGGTCATTGGAGGAATTGAGGGAGAAGTAAGAACTGTCAACTCGACTTTTTTTACCTTTTATTGTATATCTTTTACACGTAAGCTGACAGAGTACATTCAGCTAGAAGGACTCTTCTCCCGTATCATGGAGTTCCAGCTGCAAGGTTTTCATGACTCCTGTTGGAAGCACAAGACTAGCTGAATTCAACTTCTAAAGGCCTACCAAGGGGTAGGCCGAAAGGGACAGCAGCTTATATATACACCTCGGTTTTTAAAAATCTACTTTCAGAAGGACTCTTTTAGATGCTACTCCTGAACAAGTCAGTCTCAAAGTCAGATGGCTCCAGTCCAGACTTTTTGCAGAAAACACCCACGCACACTCCTGTATGTGGTGCTGGATGGCCGGTGAGCTGGTCCTGGGTCCTTGGTGAGTCAGGGCTGGTTGGAGGGGAAAGGGCAGTTGAGCTTCTCTGAGCGTGCAGGTGCAGAGGCAGGTCCGTGGGGCCGGTGGGGAGAGCGGGGGCCGGTGTACAGCCCCCAGCAGTCCCATGGTGACTCCTTCGTGGCAGTCCCCCGCTCGCGCTGGAGATCCTGTCCTTTCGTAAGATGTGGGAGCCTCTAGAGGGGCCTCATCCTTCGGGCTACGCGCCCGGGGCCGTGTACTGCGTGACGTGGAGGGTGTTCCTTTCCCAGGCTGGATCAAGTGCATTTTCTGTCAACCTTAAAGCAGCCTTTTCGCAGCTCTCAAGGTTGCGTTTCTCCATTGACCAACAACTGACCGTCAGTGAGTTGCGTGCAGTCCTGGGGTCTCTGCTGTCCGCCTCTGCCCACGTTTCGGGGCCTTTGCTGTTGTTCCATGCTTATACTCCAGGCTGTAACGAGCAACCCCAGGCACCAAGCACCCGCTGACACAGCAAGTTCTCCTCATCTGTTGGTCATGAGCCCAGCAGCCCGGGCCGGGGCACTGCGAAATCAGCACGAGGCATGGTGCCTCTGGGGCACCACTGGGCAATTCAAGGGTGTGCTAATCATCTGGACGTTTAAAACGCTGTTTGCCTGCGTGTATTTGTTTCCCTGCTAAATTGATAGTGTGGTTTGGTGTGGTGGGTTTTTTTTTGAAACCTGTGAAGTCCTGTGTTTTGCAAGTGGACTGCCATAGATGATGCGTTCTGTTACATCATCTATTAATTTGTGGCATTTCAAAGCTCAAAGAATTTATTTTTTCTTAATGCTATAGGTGAAATGCATGGGTTTTGATCCTGTGCCTGAGTGGCCTTAGCGTTTTGCTGACAGCTGTCTTTGCAGGTAACGTTTGTTTGAGCTTGCTGCTAGTTTTTCTTTCACATGTATAGCAGACTACATTCTTTACTGCATAATAGTACATCCTTATAAAAGAAGCCCAGTTAGTTCAGTGTGAGATTTTCAAAAGGAATAGAAGCCAATTCTTAACAGAGTCAATAATAAACCCATATCTAATGTTGTTTCAGAAGGAGGCTGTTTATTGACTTCCATGTCATTGGACACGCAGGGAATCGTGGTCTTCAATGGTCTGTGCTTGCTGTGCGTCCACCCTGTGATCTCCTTCAGAGACTGTAAAAAGCGATTTCAGGCTGTTCTGCATCAGTATAACTCCTTATGTGGTCTGTTTAGATTGATAAAACAAAGCGTCAATATATGTCAGAGCTAGTTCCCTGAGACTACTGGAGCTTAGAGCAAAATTACAGAAAAATTTGCACAACTAAAAATAATAATTTTAAAAATAAAGAAATAAGAGTGCTTTCCTTTGGATTTACTAAGGGAGGAATAACTGTTGCTGTTGAGGGGTTTTCTTGGTAATGGTTAATGTCAAAATATTTGTTTTTTATTGAATTTGATTTAATATCCAACGTCAAATATTTTGAGTTTGAAATTTTTGATTCAACTTTGAGACAGAGGTGATTTGCTCTCTAAGGTCCTTTCCAAACATCAGGGTTTTTTTCCAGCAGAGCCTCTAAATGAAGCAAGTGGCCACCTGGGAATAATGCAAGATAAAGCAATGTTGCCATCATAGTGGAGGAGGAAATGCTTCTATCTCTGTTCTTTCTTACTCCTTGGGAGGGCATTTACTTCAAAAAGTAACGTGCAGACTGCCATTACATCTTTTGGTTCCAGCTTACTGCATTTTGGGTGACACATTAACCAGAATATTCTCTGTTCAGATGCACTAGGAGAAGTAAGATGCTGCAGCCAACTCTGACTTGGCCTAAGTATCTACTGAATTGAATTCTCTATAGCTTCAGAGCTTCAGGGAGCACTGAAAAGTGCCGTTGCAGAAGGTGAGAACTGATCTGAGAAGGGAGAGGAAGACAAATGTGAAAATATGAAGCTGGTCATTGGTGTCTCTGTGAACTGGGAAGTGGAGAAAAGCTCATGTCCAGAGAGAGTAACTGAGATGGCAAATGCAAATTGGTACATGAAATGTATTTCGTGCTGTTTACACACCTTTTTTTTTTTTTAGCTGCATGACTAGCGGCAGCTCCAGGAACTGGGAGTAGTTTGTTTTGAATCATAGATTATTTTCTTACAACAAAATGATCATTGTATTCTATATAGGAAAAGAAATTTTAGCTCTTAACTGTGGAGAAAGCTTTCTATTTGCTTCTATAGTTGTAGGAACTTACAGATAAAAACTCAGTTTTCAGAAGTTACTTACTTTTAATGAAGAGTGCATTTGAGGAGGTTTAGCATCTGTTTTTACAGAACTGTTAGTCCAAGATTCTTGCATTCCTTTCTGTGTCCTACTTAATCTGACAGTTGTGAGCAGTTTTTTATTGTCGAGTGCGCCTCCATCGCTAATACATAAGTGCTTATACCTGCAAATTGGGTGGCCTGATTTGTGCAAAGTAACTGTATTATGTGAGAGACTGGTCCAGAAAAATAATTAGATTTTAAAAGCTGGGAAGAGGTCTATTGTTTTGTAAAACAGTATACTGATTAAATAGCTAACCTGAAAGATAAAATTTAAAAAAAAAAAAAAAGTCCCCATGCAAAGAGAGATTGAAAATCCTGGCCAAGTGGCTGGGTTTGTGTAATGCAATTGATACGTTGAGATTTTTGTCTAAGCCAAGCAGCTTGTGGCTGAGCTGCAAACTGGACCCGGATACCTGTGTCTTAGGCGTCATAACTCCAGGAGAACTTGTTTTGGCAGTAGTGTTTGTTCTTCTTCTCCCGCTGAGTTCCAGATTTCTCTAGGATTCATTCACTCACAGTCAGCCTGGGAGTGGCTGCGAAGTTTTTTCCAGCAGCTGCTGGTGGCGTTGGGAAGGGGAGCATCAGCAGGAGCTGATGGTGGGAGGTGGTGTGACCGGGGCCCCGGGAGGTCTCCGGCAGGGCTCAGGGCGGTGCTGGGCTGGTCCAGCGGTGGCCGAGGGAGCTGCTGGGATGCAGGTGCAGGCATCTGGTTTGGGCTTAGGCTGTAACAGGGAATTCCCTGTTTCCTGACTTTTGGATCAGATAGCTGCTCTTATCTCATGCCTTGGTCGTATGAGTAACTAGGGTATGGGAGGGGGGATGACCTCTCCAAAGCACACATATATTTGGTGTGGCTCTATGTAGTTCAGAAGTTGCACAGCTGGATGTTTCTAAACTTTTAGTTTTAGAAGAGAGTTCATTTTTGCCCTCTGTCCCAATAGCAAAAAGACTGAATTTTGAGCCCAGTGGGAAATGTAGAAAATGTTTTAATTGCAGGAAGCACTGTTTTAATTTGAATTTCATAGATGTATGTGTTTAACAAGTCTGACCTTTGGCTGAGTTTTGTTTCTGGGTTTTTTCCTGAAGAAGAATTAGATATTTAAAACCTATTAGCTCCTTCTCAAAAATAAATTAAACTCTTAAACAGAATTTTGAGATGAAGCTTTGGCATCTGTTCATTGAATCAAATGAATATTAAAAAATTCCTAGCTAAACCACAAATAGTTATATGAGAAATACTAAAAAGAAAAGCAGCTGAAATGCTTCCAAACACATTTTTAAAATTTAAATTTGTTTTTATTTTGCAGCTTCCTTCAAAAGTCTTCAGTATAGGTTATGCTCAATGTCCAAATCCAATTAAGTTATTCAGATTTTTTTTTGTTTATTTGCTACTTGATTTTTAAAGATTCAATGAATATAAAAATTGTATTGAATATTTGTGATATTATTATGTAACACAGCTTAGATGTGGCAACCACTGGTACCGATGAGACTGAAGTATCTGACTCGAGTCAGCTGCCTGCCGTCGTGCATCAGGACCTGTTTAGTCACACACACATCGCAGACACGGACACAAGCTGCAAACAGTTTGCTAGCAGCGTAACCTCATGGTTTCACTAATGCGTATAGATGCTTTGCAGAAGAAAGCCTTGGAAGGGGCTAGGGAACCGTCGCCCTTTCGCTCTCCACTTCCTCTCCTCTCACACCCTCAGCCTCTACACTGGGAGGCTCTGCCAATATTTCTCGGCTCCCTCCTACTCTCTGGGGTTGCAGTCAGCCTAAGAGCTGGCAGGTTTATTGCTGATGTTTCTTTTTTCTGAGCTAATTACAAACAGCCTCATTAGTATCTTGTTCTGTGACTATATCAAATTGTTGGTTTCTTATGCGCAAAGGGACTGTTCCAGAGTCCTTTTTTAGGCGCTGATCTCCCAGCATTAAGGTGACTTTGAGCAGAGATTGTGCTGTGCTGTATTCCTGAGAATCTGGAAATAGTTCTGACTTCTAAAGTATGGGAAAAAATTGTTTTAGTGGTATTTGTTTATGCTAATACTGCTGTCAGCACACACCTTGTTTTGTTTACTAAGTATCTTCTGAGGACTGCAGACTTTGTTTGTTTTGATTCTGAGACATGTAAGTGTTGGTCCCTGGGAGGTTGCTCTGAGAATTTGCAAACTGATAAAACCTGTAAAATGTGTTAGCTGGAGCGATCATCTCGTCTGTTAAATTGTTGGTTGTATTTAGCTATTGAATGAAGGCAAATCAACATTATGAAGATTTAAAAGCCTTTTATGTAGATAGATATAAAAATGATAGAGTATAGATAGATTAAAAAATTATTTTTGTGCATAAGGCCATCAAGAAGTTGTGTAAGATCTAGCAATGACTTGGAGAAAACCAGCTGTTTATAATAAAATGGATATAACCAGGAAAACCTTTGTTTGATTTTTCCCATCTGGTCACTCCTGTTACTACAAGGGAAAGGAACAAAGGGGTTTGTTTATTTTAGGGCACTTGAAAGAAGCAGCAAATCTCAACCTTCTTGCCCTGCGTGGGAGTTACTAGCTGCAGACGGTAGCACCTTCTTTAATTCCCATCTAGAAATGGGCTGCAAATAGCTGAACTGGTTAAGACACGGTTAGTTCCCTGTTGAGAACTGAATGGCTTAGTTTTCACTAATCTTAATAGAAGTTGGGATGGTTGTTATTACTTTGGGATCAAATACCACGTGCCTAACTGAAAATGAATGAGAAACCAAACTGGAAGCTCAAGGGATATTTAACTAGACATCAGTTTCCACTTCTGAGTGGAAATACTTATTTTTCTATTCTTAGCGTAGAAAACTGGGTAAACCAGAGGAAATGTGCTACTGTGACTATAATAGCAAGAGTGAGACAATCAAAAATGAGAAGATAGGTGGTACATGGGTGGCCATAGCAAACCAGAGGGGTTTGAAGAGGGTCACAGCAATGTCAGTGAAGATAAAGGGATCATGAGCTAGCATTAGGAATAGACTGAAATAAACTTTGCATTTTCACTTTTAGTTTTATCTGCTCCACGCAGTATTGTGACAGCTCATCCAAATGCATCAGCTTGGATTTCTGTTGTTTCTATTTGTTGGGTTTTTTCCTCACTATCCACGTGTGGTTTATTTCATAACAATCAATGACAAGACTTAAGGGTGCTCATGCGGGTCACCTACTTTCCCTGGATAAGTCTTTAAAAAGACCTTGCCTTTCATCTTAGTAAGCACCTCTGCTCAGCTCGCTCAGCTTTGCAAGGGTTATCTTGCAAATTGTTATAGAAGAAACAAATGGCAGATTTGGGCATCTAGGCGTAGTGGCCTGCTTCTACTTACGAGGTCTGCAAAAGACATCACCGTAGCAAGGGGCAGCATATTTGCTATTTATTTATTGTTATTTATTTATTTTTTATTTATTGTGTTCGATACTACTTTTTAATTTTGGCTTTAGACAGGGCTATTCCATCTTCCCTTGCTATCCAAAGCCAAAAAGAATGCCACTAAAATGCGAAAATACGAGGTCATTTAATCTGAAGCTTGTCTCTATAGAATCCTGCTTCAGTTCCTCTAACAAGTGGCCAAAATTGGTCCTATTGTACGGGGTTAAGCCGGAGAGGAGAGAGGAGAAAATGGCATGACTGAATCATGGAGAGGATGTGGTTTTGTGGAGCAGCTCAAGAGGCAGTTCAGACCTAGGTGGAGGGGTGCTAAACAGTATTCAAAACCCGGCTTCAATTGCCTAAATGTTCATTTGCATTTGCTGTCTGGTTTAAATTGTAAACCCTGCTACGTAAAAACAAAGTTTTAAAGCAATGTATCTGGTTTTAACCCAGTAACCAAAGACCGTAAAGTAACTTAACTTTTATTAGTCTTGGAGAAAATTCTAGTGCTTGCTGGCTTGTGGTTTGGATGTGAAACATACAAAAATAGTATTATTTTTTCTGATGTTGAATCTGTTTTTTTCATATTAATAGACATCCAAATTTCTTCCATTATATAATGATTCTTCAGACAGGCAGTAAGAAGATACAATTAACTCTTGAGACATAATTTATTTAACTTGATAATTTTGTACTAAGGCAAATGCATTACATGGTGTCAGCTCATCAAGATAAAAATGAAATAACTAGAATGAGTGTTGTGAGGCCTTTGCTTGTGTTCCCAGAGTTTGGACGAACGTGAGGTTTGTAATTTTTGGAGACAGCAGCTGTGCTTTTCTGTAGGAGGTAACCTGCATCAAAAGGACTTACATGTAGCTCCTAACGGATAAAGTACTTTCTGTCTGCAACTTCATTTTTATCCTCGTGTGTCTTCTCTTATTTTTACCCAAGTCAAACTTTGAGAAAGCAGAGAAAATTAATGCACAGACTTCATCTGAAAGTGATATGCACAAAATTTATGGGATGCCATGCTATGCAATCAAGGCATCTAGCACTGCTTGCCCTTCTCTTCCTCTTGCCCCCTGGCCTCCACCATCCACCATGTGTTGAGGCAGCAGGAAGATTAACTTTCTCTCTTCTAACATCCCTTTATTAAATTCCTTTGTTCCCACATAAGTGTTTATCCTACTAAACATTTGTACCTGCTGGTGGTGTATGATTGAGGAAAAATATCTTTTTATTGCTGAGGGGTAAAAATCACTGATGTTTTGAAAGGTAGAGAGTGATGAGTATAAGCTAACTGGGAGAAAATTAGCTAATTGGGAGAAAATTTCTAGCAATCTTTTAAAATGTGGAGTCAGAGTGCAGAGTATGCAAAACACTACAAAAGCACTGCACTTAAAATTATTTGGCCAACCTTTGCGGTGTATGGTAAAAACAGATGGTTGGAGGGTGTGCTGGTATTCCTGTTTTGGCTAAAACAAGCCAGCTCATACTCAGATACCTGGTGCCTCTCGTCATGTACAAAACCAGCAATGGTAGGATTGATACCAGAAGAAAAATTAGCTTTAGGACAGATTAACTGGCATAGCTAAATCAGGTGGTGGTTGCAAATGTATCAGCAAATCAGTCTTGGCAAAATAACATTGGTTTTCCAGTGGCCTCTCCAACTCCGTATAAACCTTTTCATATTCTGCTGAGCAGCTAGTCTGCCCCTAGTCATGGAGTGAAAAATTAGGAAGCATATTCAGAAACTGGATTGACTGTTAAGATGAAACTGTCCACATTTCAGTGAGGTGTCAATTGATGCTTTTGTAGCAAATAAACCTGTGTTGGTTGCTTTTTTCTGTTTTTCTTTTTCCCCTCTTATAGGAAATCTTAAATACTTGTCCGTAATTCCAGATGACAGGTTGTTATCAGACAGCTGTTCCTGGTAGCTTGCCGAGGGTGACTGCTTCTTCCAGCCTAAGCGGGGCAATATTTAGCACGAGGGGTTTAGAATTTGCACCCGTTAGAGTCGGCTGATTGCAAGAGACGCTTTTAATTTTAGCTAGGGAGAAAGAAGCTTTGGGTTCTTCCAGAGGTTTCGCTTTTAAAACATCACAGGGGGTTATCACCTTGGGTTTTATATGCCTTTGGTGCACTTGGAGACTGTCAGGATTGAAAAACTATACGAGCATGTGAACTCGGCAACAAAGCTCCTGTCATGCAAATACCTTTTCACATTAAAAAACAAGGGAAGAGAAGTACAATTCCTATAAGTGATACACAGAATATCTGTATTATTTAAATACATTGTAGTGTTTTTTTGGTGTGTGTGGGGTGTTGTCGTTTGGGGGGGGGTTGGTTTGTTTTTTTTTTTCATGTTGTCTATAATTTTGCTTGTAGATTAGGTGGGTATTCCTGTTCTGACAGTTCTGGTTCATTCTCCTGTTTGTAAGACAGTAGTGCTCTTCCACAGTTGGAAGTACAGTATTACTGATGAGTGCCACAACGTTGTCAATATCCATGTGCTTTTTAGTAGGAATGGAGAAAGTTGTTGATGATATTTACTTGCCTTTAATTTCATCTACTATTTGAATAATATGTGAAATTTGAAAACAACTTATTTAGGAAAGTAACTTAAAGAAACTTTATTTCCCTTTTTATATAGTCGTATGGTTAATTAATGAATAGTTTCAAGATCTCTGGATTTTTTTTATTTATTTCATTTTTGAAGAAGGCTACTCGGTGTACATAAGTGTCAGGAGGTACATGGAAAACCGATGTGCTGATGAAGAACTTCAACCTATCATGCTTTTTCCTCTCATTTTGACAGCTGAAAGTTGTGAATTAATCAACTAATTCTGGAAAGTGCTTTGCAATCCAACGCTGATAATATTTAAATATACTTTTCAATGTTGAGTCCTGCCAATGCTTCATGTTTAAAGTAGCGTTTGAGTTGCCCTGTTGGCGTGAGTGAGGTGGTCCGGCTTGGTAGCGTGAGGCAAGCTTGAAAATGTTCATGGGACAGGTCTGATTCTGCCAGGGAAGCAGCCAACTCAAAAGATTTCTTGGAATTGTAGAAATGTAGCAAATGTTTTGAAACTTGCAGTTCTTATTGTTTAGATTGGAAATGTTAAGCATGTTTTTAATAGGCTCCTTTTCCACTATTAAAGCATTACGGTGAAATAATTACATTCCTTTCAATCCATTTTAGACCTTACATGCTTTCCACTAACAGTAAAAATAAAAGTGACAGCAATTAAAATAGTTGTCGGGTTTTCTTCTCTCTTCAGGAATTTATTTACTACAAGGCTAAATGGACAAATTTTGTTTGCCAAAAGGCAAATTTCTTTTATTCCTCTATCTATATTTGAACCAGACGCTTAATCTAATTGTTCCTGGTATTTGTTTCACCCAGCAATAAACAGGGAAGAGAAAGAGTGCGAGTGCAGCTCATTGATTCGATAATGAGAGGTTGCTCGTTCTGTGCCTCCCTCCTTGGTCAGGTCTGTCGTGGCTTCAGAGCTGGCGCTTCTGGAGCTGTCGCTGCTGGCGTGCTGCATAATGGATGAGCCTGAACTGATGGAGGCAGCAGGTGCTCTAGCAATAGAAAAGAGCAGTGTTTGTTATTGTTGTAAGCATCATCAATCCTCCTCCCTTTCTCCCTCTGTTCTCAATGTCCTCCAAACAAAGACTCCCTGTATCTGCAGCAGCAGGGGAGAAAATAGCAACAACCCTCCCTGTGTAACATTGCTGTTTTCTGTCTCAGGGGCAGCCTCGTAAATAGGTCTTGACTTGATACTCTGGATCTGTAAGTGGCGTGTTTATCATTGCAGGGGACAACAATACTGATTTATGAATTCCATGTAGCAGAAAACTCTATCGGTACCTATGTGTAACTGCCCTATTACAGCTAAATAGGACGAATGAAAAATGGCTTTCAATTCTAGTACTCATTATGCACTGCAAGATCGCTAGCTCTCGTGGGAGCAATCTGCTGAAAGATAGGTCTAAACATTCTTCAGTTGGGGAAAAATGTAATTTTGGGAGATTGGGAGGAGGAGGGAAGAGAAGTAAATATTGCAGAAGGGGGAAAAAAGAATAGGAGGTTCTTTTTCTCAGTTTTATCTAAGCTGATGGCTGCTCTTAGAAGTGCCTTTTCAAGAGTAGGCTGTGATTTGAAATCTTACAGAAGTACTTTCTTTTCTGTTTAAAGGCAGTCAAATCTACCACCATATCAAGTCCACTTCCTCTAAAACATCAGCTGATTCTAGCTATTCTTAAGTGTTTGTCTTGTCTGGAACATTAATGGCAGCCACTATGTCCTTCTGCAGGGCTATTGCCTCTCCTTCAGGGTTTGGGACACGGGAGGCATGGAGCAGAGTGGGGGAGAACAGAAAACCAGTTTACTCCAGTAGAGGCTGCAGTAGGCTTTTATTCTGCTTGTAATGTCATCACAATTCGGAGAGAAATAGTTGTTCTGTTTCACCATGCCTTCCTATTTCTTTTCTGTTTTTGTTTCTTCCCTTATGGCAGCATTCTCTTTGTGGATGTGTTACCCTCTCCAGTTCTCATGCAGGATGTGAGGGGAGAAGAAAGGGGTTTTTCCATTGCCATAAGTTGGGTAAAGTGACTCAGAGTGTCGCTGAGAACCAGTAATTGTGGATTGCAGGGGTGTTACCATTTCTGTTGGTATCTGGAGGTCTGGAGTATCTGGCAGCAGAGATGGCATTTGCAGAGCGAGCCTTCTGGTGGCTCGTTCTGTTTCTTGCTCCTTGGTCAGGTCTGTCATGGCTTCAGAGCTGGTGCTTCTGGAGCTGTTGCTGTTGGTGTGCAGCATAATGCGGTAGGTACCTTGTCTCCTGGATGAACCCCTTGCACATACGTTGTAGGTTGTGTCCTTGGCTTTGGTCCTGGCTCCTGGATGAACTTTGGACCCACGTTGTAGCCTTGTTTCCAGTTCTGTCTCTAGCCCCATCTCCTTTTGCTGGACTCCTTGGACAGACCCTGGACCCAGTTCATCACTTTGCCATGTCTGATGCCATAGATGGACATTGTCACCAATACCTGCCTTTACCTGCTGATTCATGCCCTGTGCGACTGTCCCGCAGCGGTGAGGACACAGCCGGTGCTGGGGCCACCCTCGTCTCCTGGCTCGCCTCCCCTTACGGAGCAGATGGCCCTTGCTGCTCCCTGACGGTGCTATGAATGTAGCTCCACCCTGGCTTGGTGGCCGAATGATGTTTAAAAACTGGCGTAGCTGGAAAAGCATTCAGAGTGTGAATGCTTTTCCTTAACTCTGTCTCTATAGAGGCAGGAACAAAATAGATCTACTTCCAAAGAGTTATTAAGGCCTCAAAAGTGTATGACTGAATTAAGGTTAGCCTTCTTTCTGTAGGAAAGTGGATCATTTTTATTCATTCCGTGATTTTTGAAATGCACATTTTTTCCTGTTCAGAAGCTGGTAGTGTGGTTTGTTTGCAAGTGACTGCAAAGCTGTGGCACGCAGCTCTGTTCCTGCTGGCGAACGTGCCAAGTGACGATCCAGCTTTCGGAGGGAACATCCAAGGAGCTCAGATATTGCTCTCAGAAGTGTTGTTTTTTTTCCTCTTTCCCTTTTATTTGAAATGAGCAAAGTTTTGCAAGTTATATTGACAGTAGATAGAATTATGCTTTTCAGCAGTGTCTGTATGAAGTGACTTATTCCCCATAGAGAGTTTCCTGCTTTGCTTGCTCTGGGCTTCCAGGCTTATTGTCTGGAGAACCAGGTCTTAAAATGCCTGGCCGAGCCATACTTTTTTATATATATATTTAAATTGTACAGACTGTAAATGGGACACTTTACATATGGACTTGTCTTGATATGACTTGATGACATTAAATTTAAAAGCTTCAAGGTAGACTGGTGCCTAGTGATGCTCATCATTGGCATTTCAGAGGCTCCACTGAGACCTAAAGACATTAAGTATTCTCTTTAAATGGCTGGTTAAATTTAGTAATGGTTTGCTCAGGTGAACACCTAATTTCTTCAAAAGGGGAAGCTGGTGTCTCCTAGCAGACATTTTTCATTGCAAAAGGTCAGTAATAACTGAGCTTTGGTAGACTCTCTGTCGACAGTGGTTAATGACAAGCTGAAGTGCTTCTAGTGTTGGGCCTCTCTAACTTGGAGCTTCTTGTATGTTTGTATTCCTGTCTCTGTCCAGCTTTAAATGTGTGCAGTTCTGAAGTCGTCTGCCAAGATGCATATTCCTGGCAAAAAGCAACGCGCTGGTGTCAAAAATTTGCTCGTTCAAGAAGTAGCAGCGCAGTGGTCTTGTAAAACACAAATGCAGCAATAATGTAAAATAGGTTAGAGCAGTGTGAAGTGGGGATTAACAAATCTAGATACTGCAGCGATCCCATCATCTCCTACAGAGCTGTTGATCTCTTCATTGCTTTGAGGGTGAGACAAGACGTTGGGCTCAATGAGGAGTCTGCTGCCTGTGTTTTGCTCTGCCTCTGCAGCTGTAATTAGTTGACAGAGCTTTAAACACTTCTGATTCAGGACTGTCTAAACTTTCTAAAGCTGGAGGAGAGAAGATAGAGGGTTTTATTAGCAGATGCTTCAGTTTCAATATGTAGATGACGGAATGTAGCATACATTTTGGAGGAGCAGTTTTTGAAGATTGTGGGATACTGCAACTAGAAAAAGGAGTTAAAGGATAGAACAATGTCTATTCTAATTCTTTGCTCTTTTAGAGATGGCCAGAAACCCAATTTCCTGTTTTGCTGCATAGTTGCTAATGTAATCAACCTGAGGCAAAGGAAAAAATTTCTCCTGGCCTTTGCTAAAAAAGCTTTGGCTTGGTGATAAAATGTGAGGCTGACATGCATTCGTCTGACAGCTACTCTGAGTTCAGTAGCCAGAGCTTGAGTTCTCTCTCTCTCCATCAGCACTGATTCCAGCTTCAAGAAGCATCACGTTAGGGAAATAATACGGGCTAAATCAGTAGTTACTGCTTTTGAGGGTAGTTCCCTGTATACACTTTTTTTCTGCATGCAACCAGAGAGGGACAGTAGAAGGCAGCACAGGTGCTTGTCTGCCCATGGCAAGCCCCAGGGGATCGCACTAAAGAGGTTGGAAAATTCATAACTTTAAACAGCCTTTCATTTTTCAATGAGCAAGACTGCTTGTTTAGCCTGGTTGGGTAAGAAAATAAGACCTTGGGAAAAGGTGTTGAAGATAGCTAGTAATTATTAGTCATCTGCTCCTCTTCCCTTCAAAGGTGCAGGAACTACCATTAAGTACTGGTTCACCCTGAACTGGAATAGGTTGTGCAGTAGTAAAAGGGGTAGCCGAACAGGGGACTTTCTCCAGACGGTGTATAGGAGCGAGGCCAGGCTCTCCAGACGGCCAGGACTAGATTAAACTAGGGCCTCGCATTGAAGAGGTGCATTCTGTGCTCTTGCCTTCTGGTTTGTTGTACTAGTTGGCTCCACGTTGTACATGCTAATCCTGATCTCTGCTCCTCTGGCCATCTGCATGGGGTTGTCTTTGTACAGAAAAGAGTGCAGAGCTAAAGAACGTATCGTTATGGTAAGATGTAGCTTCCATCAAATACAAGTCATTTTCCTGAAACAATGCTTTATTCCTCCTTCTCCCCAATCAAGAAGGAGGATGAACACTTGACTGATAAATCTATGGCAGGAGCCTACAACCCCCGCTTCTTTAATTCACATTAAAACTAACAAAGAGATGATGGATCCCACAGTACAGGAAGTAAGTTTTTCTCATAGAGACTTATTTTTTCTTTTCTTCCTTTTGTTTTAGCAATAGAAAGAACCGTAAATTGAACCACTGATTAAAACCAGGTATTTTAAGGTGTTCTGTCATGTCTATCATCTGGTATCTAATTTTGATAATACTGCTTGAAGTACAGATAAGAAGTTGGTTACCCATAAAACAACGATGCAATACCAATTTACTGACTGTCAAATACAAATGTGATGTAACAGATGACCTGCTGCTAGGTGAAGCTTTCAGGGCTTGCGCAGCAGCCAGGAGAAGTCTGACGGAAATTGCTTTTAAGTTCTCTCTTGCAGCTCTTTGCTCTCTTTCTCCACAAAATGTTCAACCCTGAATGAAACATTTTCTGCCCCGCCTCACCCCAAAGGGAAGGCTGCAATGTTTGGCAATGCACCTGGGAATGTATACAAACAGCATTAGGGAAGGGAGATGAAAAAAGAGGCTGATTTTACTCTATCATGAAATTTTAACACTTCTTAGCAGTTTGCCAGCCAAGGCGGGATTATACTACCAGATGTCCTGGCAGAAATGTGCGCGGCTCTGCAAGATCATAAATCCAAACAACGTATGGCAACCCTGCGTGTTTAATACTACTGTTAGCAATGCAGAATTTCAGTGTGGAAAGCTCTGGTGACGGGCAGGATTACCAAGGACAAAACTTTCCCAGACTTAGCTTTAAAGCCTTAGGTAATAGCTGTTGATGGCGGCGGTATGTTAATGGGGAAAGGAGGAATATAGTGATGCCTGTGCTTTATCAGCAGCAATAAGCCTCGTTTGCTTGCAGTTGTCTTCTCCCATCATGTCTTGGCCTTTCAGCGGGCAGAATTGTAGAGCAGATGCTCAGAGGCTGATCTCTTCTCTCGCTGTTGGTGTATAAAAAAGCACTGAGGGGGTGTTGTCAAAGACCTGCTAAACTCCAGGCCTGAGTCAACAGGGCAGTGCTGCTTTGTAGCAGTTCAGAGTTGGCTTGTGGTTTGTCTTGAGTGTCGGTGGACCTCTGTTCTCTTCATCTGGGTAAATTCTTGTTTAACAGGAAGAATGGGGATGGTGGAGGCCTGGTGTGGAAGTTTGTGTCCGGTGCATTTGTTTTACTCTTCTTTCTGTGTTTCTTTTGTCATGTTTCCTAAGTGGAGTACTGACTGAACCTGTTCTTTTAGTCTACACATCAAATATAAATGCATGTGTCCATTCATAGGATCATTTCCTCTCTCAACTATGCAAAGAATTGGAAAAAATCAGCTGTTGTGGTTTTTTTACTTGTTTCTCCCTTCATGGAAAAGAAAAGGCATTCACTGGCATCCTATAGCAAAGAAATCATTCATTTGATGAGGACTTAAAGTTGGGTCCACCAGAGGCATTGGGGGTATGTTTATGTTAGTGGGTATGGTTCTCCCGTGCTATATGTTGACACCGAACTATCAGCTAACCCAACTGACAGTGTGGCAGTTGGAAACTTAAGCAAACGGAGGAGAATGTGCTATCCCCTATTTTATTCTGTTGTTGCTAGAAAAAAAATGAGTTCCTGTGAAGTGTGTAAAAGAGCAAGTCAACTCCGTGGCTCTTTAAAGAATAGTATGAGGGTGAATAGCCAGAGGAAAAGAAGAAAGGGGACTTGGCTAGTTAACTTTGCAAACTGCAGTTAAACTTAAATGACCAGAAAGTGGAAGATCTAAAAATAAATGATGTTAAGTGCTTTCTTTGCAGCTTAATCTTGCTACCCAAGTGTGAAATCTCCCCCCTTCCTCCCATGCATTCTTTAAATTTTCAAGTTCCATACCACAGAATTTCAGGTGGTTCGTTGCTGGCTACATTAGTCATTCTGAGCTTATGCTGGTTTTGTCCTTGAGAGTAGAAATACACGCTAAAGATATTTAAATTATTTGCCCTTTTATTGATTACCTTGATACTGTAATGCCTTGGAAAGCTTTGTGCAGAATGCTTGCCATCATTTAGCTTTCCTGGAAGATAGGTACACCTAGACCAGTGTTTGTTGCTCTTGGGAAGCTCCATTCATACAGTCTTCCAGTTTCTCTGTGCTAAATCAACTAGCTTCCTAATATTTGTAATAAAGCTTTTAGGACTGGCTTATATGGCTCTAATTTTAGCAATTTAAATCCCTCTGTTGTGGAATAAGAGGGAGGGAGCTTATGCCTAGACGATGTGTTCTGTCCACTTTTGCAGACCGAGCAAAGCATCACATGTGCAGGACATGGCAGAACCAGGAGCTGGTGAAGGGTCTCCAAGTCCTATTGCCCTGCCATAGCAATGTGGTACAATTCTGGTCTGCAAATGTAAAGCTGGCTTTAAATTTGTCAGTGTTGTTTAGTTCAGAAATCTCTTGTCTATGCTACATTAAAAAGGAATTTAACTTGCATATTCATGTTATTAGCTCAAACGATGTGTCAGAAATGGGGACGGAGGAATTCATTACTCTGGAGGCACCAAATCCTGATGCCCTAAAAACTGTCATGCTTCTTTTGGTGGTTTGTGTTCCCTGCTGCTTATATGATCCAATGCTTTTTATTTACATACCTGTGATTATTACAGTTCAGGCCTTACTTTCACCTCTCCCTGAAGTAAAAGCAGTATATTTTCTAGTTAAGTAGCAGGGTGGGCTTTTTTATTTAAGTAGAAAATTATATAGGGGAAAATAGTGGTTGTACAAAATTGAAATGCAGCATAGCCATGTACAAAGAAATGAACAGCCTACCAAACTTTCTGAAAATCTTTCTTTCATTGCTGTCATGCTTCACAAGCTCTCCAAAATGTGTAATGAGTAACAAAGACCTCTCCCTGCTGTGTCTATATTTTTGTTCACTGCTTTACATGCTATTTTCAGATGTGCACACAGAAAATGAAGCTAACTATTTTCAAAGTGTTGTCCCTGATGACTTAGTGTTTATACAACTACTTACCTCTTGTTGGCTGAGATAAATTTCACCTGAGGCCAGCATCTGCTCACTAGTTTGTCACCTTTACTTTTTCATGCCCTTCAGCTGTTTTGACACCAGAGGCTTTGCAAGCTCCATCTCAGGAAGCACCAGCAGCAATACAAAACGCGAGGAAAACAATGTGAACTGAAGCTTAGTGAAAATAGAGTTGTGTAATATGGCACTGCGTAGTGGCTGGATGACAGCCATCCTTGATGACATAAATTTAGTGGCATGCGTAACTGCAAAGAACAAAGGAGCTAATCAGCAACAATACTGCATATAAGAAGTGTTACTGTGTGTAAATACATACTAAAGTTGTTGCCATAAGCTTGTGATAGAGAGTCAGTGTGCTGTGGTTTAGTCTCCTAATATTCCTTTTGGAAAAACTTTTATTATTAATTTTACGTTTGTTTTCTGGGTTGTTAAGTGTCAGGGAAACTGAGAAACATGTCCGGCAGTCAAATAATTGCCCTGGTTGAAAATGCTTGCAGCTTTTCACAGAGAAGAAAATATCATCCAGATGATGAATAAAAACAACTCCTCCTCACATAAATGAAGCACAACAATAAATTATATTGTGTTTCACTTCTGTTCTCTATTTTTGAATTTACGATATGATACGCAAAGGCATCTCTTTTCCTCTCAGCTTTATAGAACTTATTAAAGAAGTGGCAGGCTTTTTTTAGTAATCATTAGCAGGATGGGGCTTGTGTTTTGCCTTTAAGGTGCTTTGTTCTAACTTTTGTACCCCTGCACTGCAGAGAATTACAATGTGCTGGCATTGCAGAAGTGAATAGGGAACTCTTCCATGTGTCCTGCTTCGTCCTGTATTGCTCAAGCGTGCTGGTCTGTACCTTTGACCTGGGGCTTTCATCCAGCGGTCAAACTGGAGGCTTTTTTCCAGAGATGGAAGAAGGTAGACACAGACCCGTGCTTGGATGACAACATGAACACGATCCTGTGACACATGCGAGGGTTTTGTGATACCATGGCTAATGCAGGTGCTTTCCTTTTTACACAGGTTTGGGCAAACTTTAGTATGCACTTAGCTATGCAGGACTCTTTGCAAATATGAGAGTGCCAATCCTTTTGCTTGAAGTTACTTTAAATGCTCGCTCCTCCCACAGTCAGTGCGCTGAGCAAAGGTTATCTCGGACATGCGTAGGAGGCTGGCCTGTGGGCCTGCTGGAGTTGTTCTTGAGGGTATGGCCCAAAGTGGCCTCCTGCAGACAGCGGGGTGTACGTGTGTGTGCACGCACATGCATACGCGTGTACATACGTCAAGAAACTGAGCTCGAATTTCCTCTGGAAAAGGTGGACCCAGCTTCTTGCTCCTCTCAGGCCCCTTTTGGGTTATCTTTGTCATTTATAATGTCATTTTCATGCTTATTTTTAGTTTCTAGCCTTTCTCTGTTGAGCTGTTCTTACATTTTAATTGGCTAAATCAGGAGACTTGCAGCTGATTAATGTTTCCCCTCTGCAGCTGGATCATCTAGAATAGGCATAAACCTTTCCATGCCTCATTTACTTCCAGTTCCTTTTCAAACAGACGTGCACTGTTCCTGGACCTTCTCTGTCTTTCCTCACCTGCTGTCAGTTTTTGTTGTACCTCTCGCTGGATGAATTGTTGTTCCACCTGTGCATTTGCATTTCATGATATTATTCGTGCGGCCAGAAATTATGTATGCAACCTTCCTACATCAGCAGTACTGACAGCAATACTGAGGTGACAGCTTTTGGCAGGTAGATTTTTACCTGAATTGTGTTAACAGTTTCAGTACTGCTTCCTGCTGAATGAGGGTGTTCAACAAACACATAAAAAGATTGACTTCCAAAGCTGGAATGTTTGATGTTGAGGAGTGAAATAAGATGATTCTTTTTTTTTCTTTTTTTTCCCTCTTTTTTTCTTTTTTTTCCTTTTTTTCTTTTTTTTTTTCTGCATAGATGAAAAAAACACTAGAAGCCAGGCTGTTATGAAATAGCTCTTCCTACTCCTTTCTGTACTGTACGTTATTCTATGGATGAAATAAAAGTCAGTTTTGATGTACTCCATCTATCGTTCATCCCAAATGCTAATGGTTTTATTGTCATGATTTCCTTCTGTCCCAGCAGATCGAGATTAAAGGTGATTTACTATGGTTAGAGATAGTTTAAATGATTAGAGGTCATTTACTACTGGCAAACTGCATCTGGTTTCTCCTTAGGTATGAACTGCCCTGGTCTACTTTATGCATTTGCATAAAATATGACTGTCAACTGATGTCTTTATGATACACTTTTCAGAGTATGGGGGGTTAAAGTTTCTACACTGTCATACCAGTTTGTTGCGAGAAGTTCCTTCGCATTGAAAAAACCAATATGTTTATAATTAAGTGGGGGATTAGGTGTTAGGCTTTGCATTTGCACTTCAATTCAAGAAAAGTGCTGTTCTCTGCCTGAGACTGTGCATAGCTATAACCAGCATTTGTGAAGCCGGTGCATTCGCTAATCCCGTGGGAAAGTGCCAAACTTGTCAGTTTTTATAAATTGCTGTCTTTATGACAGGAAACTGGGAGGCGAAGGGTCTTGTATCTGAATGGAACAGCAAGGAGAAAATGGGGACGTAAGGACAGATGTGTCCCCAAGTCACTATTCTCTGTGGTGGAAGCAACGCCCAGAGCAAGGTTCTTGCTGAAAGATTGGATGTGAGCCATGAGAACTCTAAGCATCCGGTAAATGTTTTGGCTGGGTGAGGAGAAGACCTCCTGGAGGACAATTAAAAACTAGGCAGGCTTTTTTGCTTTGTTTTGTTTCTGTTCAGCACTCTCTAAACATAGCAACTATTTTTATATATTTGTTGGTGGTAATAAAAAGTATTCTTTACTTTTAACTGAACACATCATCTGTTGAGAATGATTTGAGGATGAATGGCAAGCCATTGTCAACATGGTAGTGAGTCATAAATGGGGGTTCAGTCATGCTTGTAGCATCCGGCACCCTCAGGCGAGATTGGGATTCCTAGACGGTTCCTAGATGGTCCATCCCTAAGCAGCACAGGCTGCCTTAAGAGCTCATAATGCAGAATGTACCTCCTGGTCCAAGCATCCCTGACAGGCTGCAGACTGTGAGTAGGTGCCTAAACCTTAGCTTCCACCGAGTTTGTATTCACGCTCACAGTTGACTTCATGATGTGAAATATAATTTAATATGACCAGGAGTATTGTGGCATGTGTCTGAAGGTCTATAACTCATGTGAGTGCTTCCAATTGCCTGTGCTTACTCTATAAAGGTGATAGGTTAAAGGCCAAAAGTTCAAGCCCGGTACAAGATTTTTAACATGATGCAAAAAAAGCAGTAAAAATATATAGTTTGTCTAAATACAATAGTTTTAAAATTCAAAACGCGATAGAATAAAACTTTAAAAATATTCTGAAGATTACATTCCAGTTTTTGGTTTGTAGTTTTTGGTTTTTGCTTCTAGAAAATAGCTCAGTTATGATCTGTAATTGCACTGGCCAGAGCAAATACTTTGTTCTATGTGTTAAAATAGCTCGATGAAATGGGAAGGAGGAAGCTGGTTGATGGACACAACTTAGTCCTTTGGCAAGGCCTGTAAAGCTCAGATGTTTCCTATGCAGCAGATGCTTTAACAGAAGGTTATGAATTGCTGTTGTAAAGTACACCACCTAATAGATGTCACTCTTCTGTTTCCCCCTACTCTTTTGCAGCAAGTGACAGGCCGAAGTTTTGGTGAGAAGGATTTTCGTTCTGGATTAGAAAACGGCATTCTTCTGTGTGAGTAAGTAACACTTACAGTTTTGAGCCTTGAATACAATCCTGACTAAAGCTGAAATGAACTTTAAACTAGTATGTCCAATTGTTGGTTTCCTTCTGCGAGTTTTGACATTGTGCACACTGGTATTTCACTGCAGCATCATTTCAGTGCCAAAGCTATTGTTATGGTGAGGATTGAAATGTGGCTTAAAGAAAACAGGTTTTGCAAAGTGCTTCCCTCACTCCACCCCAGCTCCTTAGTTGAGTTATGTAAAGAAAAAATGATGTTTGCTTTTTGGTTTCCTTTTATTTAAAGATGTTAACCACATATTGGCAAATGGTGTTCCACACCTGCCTGCGGACGTCTCTGCTACAGTGAGGCATTTTGGACCAATTCCAGGTCCGAGCACTGTCAAGAGGAGTTAGGCATCTGAATACCATCAATACTCAGCTGCTTTTATAGTTTCTGGAAAGGTTAAGCATCCTCTGAATTTTACCTAAAGGTGTATTTGAATGATGTGTTTTGTATTTTTTGGACAAGAGACGCAAGTTAGCTTTTGCACGTTTCTCTCTGGTTTTAATAGCTAGTATTTAGGCAGAGTGTTCCAAAAGCATGTTGTGGGCTTAGATGTGGGCTGGTGACTTTTGAGAGCAATTTGGAAGTGTGCCCTAAAGCCCGTAGTTCTTTGAAAATCCCATGCAGGATGTCAGGAGTTTGGGATCTGAGTCACCTGTGTGGAGCGATTTCTTTCCCTGGGCATGCAGGGTTGTCACTGAAGTTGGTAAAAGCTGTCTTTGCACACCAGAAGGATGAAGCTTGTGCAGAACCGAATTCATATTGAAATTTATAAGTGAGATCTCCTGAGATGTTTAGCTGGACCATTGCAGCTATTGGTTGAGTTTTAGGCTATGAAAGGTACTGGAACTTGGAAACTGTTTCCAGCAGTAGAGTTGAGCTAATATCCTGTAACTCAGCTCTAGGTAGCTTATGATAGCTTTGAAACCTACCTGTGTAAATACTGTTGTATATCTCACTGGTGTCATTAATCAGACAGCTTGAACTTTAGCTGTTAAAGTTGGGAAAAAAACCATAAAGGAAATGATATGATCTGGTTTGATTGTAGTTGCATGTCTTTGCTGAGGAGTGGCTTTGGGAAGAGGGAAGTAGTTGTTATTGTTGATCAAAAGTTGTGTAACTCGGAAGGAGCATGTAGTTTACCTCTTTGTATTTAAGGGTTGCCTCTTGCACAAAATCTCTCTCCTCTGTGTGTTCAAGGGAAGTACTGTGTGCTGAATCATTTCACAGTGCTCTTTAAATGTTAAGGTTGAATTGTGTTGCATGAAAAATAAGGGATGTGTGTTTTGAGATTAGATTGTAATCTTATCTGCAAGTAAGCAGAGGTAGTCTGATTTAAATGCTGTAAATCTTTAAAATGTAAAGCTTAACTAACTAATGTTTTGCTAATGAAACGCATAAATATGTATTTCTTA
Source organism: Calonectris borealis (assembly GCF_964195595.1). Taxonomy (NCBI): domain Eukaryota; kingdom Metazoa; phylum Chordata; class Aves; order Procellariiformes; family Procellariidae; genus Calonectris; species Calonectris borealis. Next base: position 27,468,982 of record NC_134315.1, read on the forward strand.
AGAGACACTGAGCTCCAGTAATAAGCAGGTCAAGGGACACCACTTGGTTATACTACTAAATTGCTCTGTGATGTTGGGCAAATTGTTTGTCTTTGTTTACCACCTTTGTTTGCACCTTGGATCAGTGCAAATCAATCTGAAGGGATCTGTCTCCTCAACCTCAAATCTGAGAGGCCATGATGTTTGTATTGCATCCTGCGCCTGGCAGCTGTGGCTAGTGAATAAAACTCTACAGGTTACAGAGCATTAACCAAAGAGCTACCAATTTGGCCTTCAAGTTTGACTTTCTGATGATGAGCAAATTGAGATGCCAACAATAAAAGCATGCTCCTCACTGGTTCCAAGTCCACTGTAAAATAAAGAACTCAGTTGAAATTTGGGGTGTAACACTGAGAGCTCTTAATGTATCTTCAAAAAGTACAAGTTTTGGCAGGTGAAGTACTGATAGTTAATTTTTTCTCTCTTGCTCAGTGAAGTGCTAGTGAAACTGCCACAGGCAATATTGTCTCTGTAGACAGGAGTTTTCTGGTTTATCGGGGACCTACCTGGGTACCTCATGAACAAAATCTAGCGGTATTTAAGCTCTCTCTCAACCTCTTTCCAATCTGTTGTGCTTTCATCACAGCTGACCTCAACAAGTAGATGACAATCTGATCTCAAAGTCTCTGATAAGCTACCGAAGGCAAGAAAGAAATTATAGCTGTCTTAGGTTTCTGAAGATGGAAGAATTCATTGCCTTTGGTCTGGTTTATCTGATTTGTTGAAATTTTAGGGAGAAGCTAAACTTGCCTCAGTTTATCTCCACAGGACAGTACTCACTGCTAGTGTCATTAACTGGCAACTTACAGCCGGACACTTGTGTGGGTGATGTCCACGTGAGCGTGGAACGGTGCTTACTTCCACATGGCTGTTTCAGTGTTTTCCTTGCCTGTTGTATTTTGTGGTGAGGCCTGAAAGCAAACTCAGGTCCTGAGGGATCCCAGCAGCTAGAGGACTGGAAACTGATGTCAGGAATGAGGGACACAGCCAGTATGCCCCGAGTCTCCCAAACACGTCTCAAGCTACCCTCTGACTTTGCAGGTGTTTTGTAGAAGGGAGGGGATGGGGGGTAGCCACCATGCCAGAGTCCATTCCCCAAACAGTCAGACAAGCCATGTGCAAAATGGCATCGGGGAAATCTTGTCTATGTCTAGAGCAGGATTGTGGGAGCTTTAGGCACAGTAGTGCCAGGCCTCCCTCCAGCTGATCCCGATGTCTGTGGCCTACACATCCTGCAAACTCAGGCAGACATCACTACACCAGTTATGAACGATTCATTCACGCCGAGCAACTATCCACGTATTTCAGTAAATGAAAACTAATACAATTGTGCGATGCCAAAAGCTTGGACTCTTGGGAGGGACGTGTGGCGGACCACTAGCCTGACTAGCAGAGCAGCACTGCACGCGTGTGCTGGCCACAGGCACCCGCAAGCCTCATGCCTGCCTCTGGTGCGTTTATGCTGCGGCCGGCATCTAGGTCTGGCCTCACTACGACACTTCCATAGCTTGCCATGCTCAACTCGGGAGCTGAGGAGCATACTTAAACAATGCAGGATGCCATAAAGCGGCAAGCTGAGATGAGAGTAACACAAGCCCTTCCTTCTTTCTGGATATTTGAAAGCCCACTTGTGCGGTTGCCCTGACAGTGCCGGCTCTACTCGTGCACCCAGCTGTGCTGAGAAGCCAGTGACTACAACTTCTGTTTGTCTGAAATGAGTTCATGGCTTTTTAGCATAGCTGTCTGACATCAGTGCAGATGGTGATTTCCGCAAGGGACATCATAGCTAGGCGAAGGCAATTCTTGCTCTGTTCTTGCTTTGTGTATTAAATTCTCATATGCAAAGACAGAGGAGTTTCCTGGCTACATTTCTGCATGGGTGGGCAAATGTGCCCTCCTGGGGACATGGTGGAAAGCTATATGAGGCAGGAATACAACACCAGTAGCAGGAAATATCACTAGAAATCCCCAATTTCCTCTCCAGCACATGTTCTTTTTTTTTATTGTTACAGAGCTTTAACATGTAAGTTTGACCCAGATATCATAAGAAGCTAGGGGATTCATCAGGAATAAATTAGATCTGGTTGTTGCAGTGCTATTGTATGGATTCAGACATTTGAATGACGGTTGATTGCAAAAGAAAAAGTATATGTTGTCTCCATCTGCTTGCCCCACTGATTTGCATAGTTATATTGCTTTTCTGAAACAGCAGATAAGGAAGTTGAAGTCGCTTTTATTTCTAACCATGCAAAAATTGCTATTAATAAGTTTAAAAATTACTACATGAAGACAAAAATGCATATGTCTTCCTGCAACCTTGCCCAGTTGTTACTGCTCTAATATTCTTGCAAGTGTGTTTTTAAGGTGAGCAGTTCCTTTCTATGCTCTTTGCTGTCCACCTCCCCCTGCCCAGCTCGGCTGCTGCAGGATTCCTTCTTTCACGTTGGGCATTCAGCAGTTAGATAGGTCTCCGTGGGGATGTGAGACTTGGAAAATCCGAGTTATTTACTTGCTTTGATATGACTATCCAAGGGTGATATATATCCAATATATCTGTGAGCATTTCTGACATGCAATTGGGATCATATTTTTCTCTTAAGCTTTCTCTGGAGTCAAGCAGTACAAGGAGTCCAGCCACCCTGAAAGTTTGTATTACCAGTAATGAGAGTCTAATGTCAGGAATAGGACCAAACCATAAAGAAGAGTAACAACAACAGCTGGGACATTGATCCTGGGCAAAGGATCTTAAACAGCAAACTCAAACCAAATCCAGATTTAGATATCAGCAGAAATGATTTGGCTCTGCAGTGGAGTCCAACAGCATCGTGATTGTGTGTAAGACCTTGGGTTCTGTATGTAGAACAGTTTAGCTGCGTGTCTGTTTTAAGTATGTATGTGATTCAGTTTATAGCAGTAAATGCAGGCATAATAAATCTTTGATTTTTCTCAAGCATGAAAGTTCTAACGAATATTTAACTGCATACCTTGAGAAGTCATGGTGAAAGAGGAAAAACCGTATGTGGTTAAATATGGATGTCACTTGCCTATACAATTCTGGATGCCAACTTATAAGCATTATCCCAAACTTTTCTTTGTTTCTTAGAGGTGCTTATTTTATATATTAGCATGTGGTGTTATGTAGCTTAGTAAGATGTGCAGAAACTATGCTTATTGTTTGAAACCAGGATTCTTTGACTCTGTAACTTTTTTCTTATTTTTTGAAAGAGCAGAGACGAAGGTATTTTATTGCTTTTAAGTAATCTTGGTAAAATTGGTTATGTACAGTGAATTAAGGAGAAACGTTTACACTTTTTCTCATGTAGGACAAGGCAGTTCCCTTCAGCTGCGCATGTTAGGAACATACGCTCTTAAAAAGTACAAGGAAGTTTTTAGGCTTTACTTGTAAATAAAAAAAAAGTGAAAAGTTAGTCATGCACATAGATTATTTTAATAGTATTTAAAGAAAAAGTGAAGTTTGGCTATAAATCTGAGTGAGCTGAAAGTGATTGTGATCAAGAATTATTTAATGGAATTTATCATTTACTCTGTCATGAGAATAATTTTCTTCTACAAACAAGAAATCTCCTTAGCTTCTGTTCTTCATGTCACTGGTGATGAATGAGCTGCTTTTTCTCAGAGAGCAGAGTTTCTTTGGGCTTGCATCATGGTTATAGTGCATCCGACCAAGCTTTGGGCTGACGTGAATGCGGTTTTCAGCAAGGGCTGGATGTGTGCCAGATCAGTGCAAGTGTAATGCTATGGAATAGTAAAACTTTGTCTTCTGAGTCAGTGGTACCATTAGGTATGGAGAACAGCTTTCCCTGTATATATGGTGTTTCAGTTGTTTGACTGTTAGAAAATTAAGTTCTTCTTGCAAGTTTATGTCACTTATGTAAAATTGCCATGCCACTTATGGAGACCTGGTAGAGGAAAACAAATACTCAGTCATCTTTGTAGATTGTAGGATTTTGCAGATATGTTATTCTACTTGCCTGTCAGTGGTATAGGCCTGGCATCAGTTCAGCACTTGGCTGTGTAATGTACAGTGCAGAGACTCTTGTCTTGCCAGATACCTCACTGGAGAAGTTGGTGGATGCCCAGCCTTTACACTTAATTAGGCTTTTGCTTGAATTTCCTATTCCTGGAAACTAAGAAGGTATTTGAGTTTCATAGGCATACTTGAAGTTTTGAATGTGACCCATGCCTTGAGGTGAGAAGGGATTGGTGTTCTCCTGCGGTTTTCAGGCTCTGCGTCGTAAAGCCAAAACATTATCAGCATCATGGATTTGGCATGTCTCCAGTTTAGAGAGACGGGCCCCAAGGCTCATTAAGCATTAAGATTTAGGTTCATGTGAGGACATTTGAAACAGTTTTATATGAATACAGAGTTTTTAATCTTTAAGTTTTATTGCCGTGTTATAATGAAGAGCTATTTATTAGTACAGTTTAGGTGAGGGGTCAAAGGTAACGTAAACCATAATGCTTAGCTGTGCGCGAGAGAAGAGGAGAATAACCATTGAGGGGCATGCTTGAGTACACCCAGAATGGCCTGTCTTTATATCTATGTTAAAAAACAAAAAAGGCATCTCAGCAGACTAAATAGTAGGGTTTTTTCAGTGGAGCTCGGTAATTGACCGGGCAAGGGACTGTGGAACACTGACCCATTCAAACGGAGTGTTGCTCAAGTGCAAAGCAAGGTAATCCTGTGAGAGGTTTCAGCTTTCCAAGAGCGCATGTTTAAGAAATTATATTGGCTACGTACTTTGGGCAATTATCCATGGCCATTGCTACTCAGTGTAAAACGATGTGTGAATTGTAAATCTGTAGGTGCATGGGACGCTCTTCATGTCAGTCACTGTGGTGGTAGGTTCTGTACAAATAGCTTGTGAAGGCATTTACACAATCTCCCTGTTGCCTTTCTTGAGCTGTTTTGCAAGGTCTCTGTCTTGTTCATATTTTAAGTCTTTGGCAGAGCAAGACCCGTGCTATCCTGTGTTTGGCATACTTGTTTTCTCAATCCTACACATTTGCATAGTTCTTCATTCATCTTTTACTTATCAGACTGGACTGTGAGCCCTTTATAGGACAAAGTCAGTTCTGTCCTGTTTGTTAAAAAAGCACCTTGTTCATCTGATCCTAAATAAATAATGTCAGGGGCATCATTAGCAATCACTGAAGAATGTTTTCCCAAAAATATTTTTGTGACCTCAAGAACATCTCTATATTTTGAAAATTCTTTATCACTTCCTTTGCAACAAAATATTTTGACTTTTCATTGTCTGCTGTTTCAATGTGATTTTTTCATCTTTAAGAATAATAGTGGATTTTTCCTCTCCTTTTCAACTATTTGGGGGCATTTTGGAGCTGCCACTAGAGCATGAGTTTAAAATATGTGGATACTGCAGCTGTCTTGGCTAATAATTATCAAGTGCTGCTTGTTAGAATGTAAATCTGTAAAACTTAACTTAAAAAGAGAAATGTGTCCGTGAAGGTTTACTGTGGATAGAATTTCCTGAACTCTCAAATATGAAATGCCCTTTTACTTTAACATCAGGTCATTAGTCACCTTTTCGTTTTAGGAATGTGATCTGTTATTTGAGCGGAGAGCTCTGTTGGATACCTATCCCTCCAGCCTGGATTGACCTGTGAACACACATCACTTCAACCTTTCTTTTTTTCCATTTCTGAAGCTTATTCTCTGAAAGTGTTTCTCCTCCATTTCCTCTTCGAAACAAGGTCTTTTTAGAGGCTGGGTTTCGGCAGCCGTCCTCTGAATATTTTCTTAACTGACGCTTTCTTGCAAGAATTTCATGGGCAGTTGTCTTGGTGCTTTTCATTAGATCTTTTATCAGCTGTTGCCTGAAACGCCTTCTCTTCCTGGCAGAAGTTTTTCAAATTCTTAACTGGTGATAAACAACCCCAGGAAGGTCTAATAGGTTAGTCACACAGTGGCTAGTACTGATTTCAGCTTGTCCGTCCTGCTGTGGAGATACCTTATCTCCTGGAATGCCAAGCCTTGGGGACAGCACCAAAGAGAGCAATTGATTCTTCCCATACCTATCAGAGCTGGTTTTTATCGGGGGAAGGAAATGACCTAGCTTCTCCCTATAAGAGTGAGGATGGAGCAGTTTTCCACTTCCATTGTGCCCTGTCGTTTCCACAAGGTAAGGTAGCTCTAAGGTTTTAGCTTCTATGCACTGTCTTAGCGTGCTTCATCTAACAGCTAACTACGGAAGAGTCCAAGCCAGCACCTGGTGCAGGGGAAAGGGAGGCCGGGTATGTGGATGTCGGATTGAAAGTGCCAGGAGGACTTTGAGAAGTGAAGAACAGAGGATTGTCCTGACTCAGGACAGGTGCATAAACGCCAGAGGTGGTGGGCAGAAATCCCAGCTGAGAGCCTGGAGGGTCTGGTGGATAGGTCAGGTGTGTGTATAGAGACTCAAGTTTTGTGGATGGAGCCTGAAGAAGCTTGGTTTTATCCTGTTTTGGGTTATAGTCTTTTGGGTGTTTGGCGAGATTGTTGGGGTTTTTTGCCTTCATCGTACTTTGTTTGATTTCTTTTAAGAACTATTTTATCTGTATTTTTTTTTGTCACGTCTTTGCTTCTTTCACTGTTAGAAAGTTCCTTGAGATTTCATTATCATAGCTTCCTTCTGGTCATGTCAGAGAAACACTGGTCATACCAGGTACCAGAAAGCCTCAATAGGAGAAATGTTACAGTCTTTATATTTCTGTTCTTTCTTTTTTCCTCCCCATGTCATTTAACTTCTTGCATAAGTAGCTGTTAATACTCCAGAACGATTTCTTTGAGAAACAAGTTGGCTGAAACCTAAAGTTCTAAAAAGTCCTCCCTACACTTGTTTTACCAGTCATCTCAAAAACGTTTGCTGGTCACCAAACCCTAGCTACCAAAAAGGTCAAGCTTTGGGAATGTACCTACATTTTCCTTTTGAAAACAGTACTATAGTAGTTGAAATAGTACAACTGCTATTCCCTCACCGTGTGGTGTCAGACCTTAAATGAGCAGTATCTTACTGGAGGGGAAGAAAAAAGGAGAAAATAATGGATGATTTAAAATAATCCTGTTCTGTTATCTCTCAGGACTGCTTAGTTGGACTTGTCCCATTGACATCTGTTTTCCTAGATGCAGGAGTATGAAAAATAGTACCAATACCTTAAAAACAAAACAAAACAAAACCAAACCCACAAAAATTCCAAACAAACAAAAAAAACCTCAACAAAAACAACACTTCTGTTCCAACTTTGACACTTCCACTCTCTGACCATCTATACAGTAGCTCACCAACCTTGACATAGCAGAATCACTGGTATGGTATGGTATATCACTGTGGTACACATTGATATAAGATTTTGCTTTGTTCTTTAGAAGATGCACATCCACTTGAGGATTTTCTATGTTTGAAGAACACAGCTGTACAAAAACATGAACTAAATTTGTGCTTGGGAAAACCTGGACTTGCAACTGGTGGTAGTTTGGGGCAAGACTGGGGTCTGACATTTACACTGGGAGCGAGCAGTGTGTCTGCCCTCGATGCCCTCACGAGGATGAATATACTTGAGCCCTGATGATTTTTACTGCACAAGAGAAAGGACTGATTCCTTGGAGGAAAGAGTTAGTATCAGACACAGTCAGCAGGAGCTGGGAGGTACTCAGAGAAGCGAGTGATCGTTCAAAGTCTCGGTGCAACTCAGGACCTGTTAGGCTTCAACCCTTTGTCCGAACCTGCCAGTAGGGACCTTAGTGCCTTCCTTAGACTGATCAGTATTGCTGAACTGGCCAGACAGATCACATGTCGGAGGCAGAGGATCTTAATGTGCCATCAACTAGGTGTGGTTTTTGAGCAAGTGCCTGCAAGAATGGGTGATAGAAGTAACTTGTCTAACATGCTCTGGGGATAGGGCCTTAAATGTATGTCGTAGCAAGGCTTACGTTGATTGCCTGCCCTCTGTGACTTGGTACGAAGATGATATGGTTATCTTTTGTAGTGGAAATAAATGTGAAAATACAGCACTGAACAACGTGTGTGTGTTTCAGCTAATGTAGAAGCTAATGGGTTCTACATTGCTCCCGTAACACTTGTCCTGCTACTGTGTTTTCCATCCCTTTCTCGGGGATTGCTGCAATACAAATATATTTAATTTAATGTCCTAGAACAATCCATTCAGCAGGATTTTTGATGCTTTTTTAAGTTACCGAAATTGTGATTCCAGAAGAATGTGAAGTTGTTTTGTCTTTTTTGGGGGGGGAGTAATGTGATGCCATACAAAATTTTCAGAGATAACCGTGAGGTTGGACAACAGATGCTGGAATCGTTCCCCTGTCCATAGATGCCTACAGTGCAGGTATCTAGACTTGCTGTGCCGCTAAGTGCAGGAAAAAAGCTGCTTCTGGCTATGGTCATGTTGACGACTGCCTGACGTCTGACTTTTCTGCTGTTGGCAGTGCAGTAGGCGGGACAGTACTCTTGCCACGTACTGCTTGCCAAGGCTTCCGAATGGGGTTTTTTTACAAAACCGGTGGGGTTTTTTTACAAAACCTTTTTTTTGAGTGGTACAGAAAAATAACAACAAACGTTTATTAACAGGTCAACACACACTGTTACGGTCAGGTTTAGGGCTGGGAGAGTGACAAAGCCCAGAGCTATAACTGTAGTGGGGCTGGAAATGGGGCCAGAGTGGCGGGACTGGAGGAAGGTTTAGGCTGCAAATGTTTTCTCCTCTGTGAACTTGGTCACTGGGGTCATGTCTGAGTGTCTTCACCTCAGAACGAGCCAAAGGTTAGGATTAGGGTTAGGGTTAGGATTGGGGGAGGGACAAAGGCTAGAGCTGCAGATGCAGTGGGGCTGCCAGAGGAAGGTGTGAGCTGCAAGTTTTCTTCCTTGCAACTCTTTAACCTGAGACGTGGCTGGGGACGTGAGGCCCAGGGCAGCCAAGTCTTTCGATTGGGGTCGGCAGGGCAAGAAAGCGTGGGACTGCAGTTGTAGGGGGCTGCCAAGGGAGGGCGTGGGTTAGGAAGTGCTTTTTCCCCTGCAGACTCTTTCCCCTGGGCCGTGGCCATGGGCCTTGAGCCCCGGGGCAAAATGGTTAGGGTTTTTGTTTGCCCCGTATTTCAGCAGAAACCTGCTGGAGCTGATAAAACTTTACATATCAAGACAGATGCTCTGTATGAGTCTAAATAGGCACAGGAAATTTAGTTTGCGTGTATTCCCTATTTGGGAAGAGGTGTATTCAGTGGCTTTTTCCAGAAGCAGGAGCAGATAGTAACTGTGTGACTGAAGGTGACTATTGAGACACTGCATAAACAGTACGGCTTTTCAGCCAGGTTGGTGGCCAAGCAAGCTTAAGCCACTTGATATTTTGGCATCTGGACTGTTGCTCTAGATGAGGCTATAATTCAGAAGCAGCCAGTCAGCTCTGGAAGAAATCTCCCTTTGGCACGTTCTGCAGTGAGCAAGTTCTGGGGGTTTTGGTGCCAGACTGTTTAGAGATGTTTCCAACAGGAGGTAAACATTTTAATAATAGAGACCTTTCTTCCTCAGGCTTTTCCATCTTGCCCCATCCCATTTCCTCCCTCTTCAGACTCCAAACGGTGATATAAACTGTTGTTTATCCCCTACTCTTTTCCTTCCTCTCATTTTATCCTTCTCCCATATTTCACAGGGAAGCCTGTACAAGCCACTTTGAAGATTTATTTAGAAGGGGCTTTGGCATTTGAGGTTTCCATTAAGATCTCTTTGTTTTACTTTCTATTACTATCTACAGCTTTTGATCTGCACCTGCAATATTGGTTGTGGTGCCTAATGTATTCATGTTTGAGTAATAAAGAAAATGGGATGCTTTAGCTGATAAATCCTTTTTTTTCCAGAGACAGAATAGGCAGATTGAAGATGGAAGTCACAACAGAGCTAGAGTATTTGGAAAGAAGTGCTCTGACAAAAAAAAAATCTTAAGTGGCCTGGTGCAGCAGCTAAATGGAAAATAATAGTTTATAGGGTTGCTGCTGTGCAAGTCTGAAAGGCTTGTGCCTTTTGGGGGAAAAACAAGTAATGCTTGTTTGTCATCTGTAAATAAAATGATGATTATAGGAAGTGAGATGTGTGGTTCTTTTCTTGCTATTCTGTGCATCTGGCGGGGGAAGTGAATTGTTTGTATAGAAAAGTATATTCTTTCATTATTTGTTTTTAGGACATGTTAGTTAGTGTTAGATTCTGCCTTAAGCAGAAGGCAGGAATAACACAGCAATCTATATGAGCTTGGGTTACAGAGTTTTTAACTGCAAGAAGATCAAGAAAATACCCCCAACTCCCAAAAATGTCATTCACATTCGGTTTGTTGCCACTCGTGATTATGGTGGTGCTGGAGATGTGGGGACTCCAAGTGTGTAATAACGCAAGTACAATTTAGGACAGGTCGGACAGAAGCTTTATTAACTATGGTCATAGGGAACATTTAAAATAGCATCTCCCCCTCTACTCGCTTGTTCTCTCCAAGTGATTGCAGAGACCCAACCTATATACTGTTTCAAGGGAAAAAAGAAAGAGGTGAGGAAAAACAATCATTTCAGTGTTAACAATGTTAACAAACCCCTGGGAGGGATGGACTCCTTAATGAGGTTGCTAACTGCCACAGTCCTAAGAAGGAATCAAACAGTAAATAACGTGACGATATGGAGAGATGGCTCTTGGAGGAGCCTATCGGAGTGGCACATCGCATGTTATGCTTAGCTCAGAAGTGGGCAGTTGGAAACAATCACAGACTTAGTTTTTAGTTTAAAGGAATGTTCTTTTAGTTAGGATAAACTTCTTAGCCAGACTTCTCAAATCTTATATATTAATATTTTTACCACCACAGCAGGCTGCTAGAAGAGTCAGTTCTTGAATGGAGACAGTGTCAGCACAAAGTGAGATTCCTCTCTTCCATAGTGGGTATTCTAATTTTAGAGAGTTTTACATTATCATAGATGTCTTTGTTTCTCTTCAAAGATCTTGAATTTGAAGTGAGTGTCTTGACCTGATGATTTTCTTCCCAATGGATGGGACTGGTTGAATTTTATTCCTTTGGATAAAAGGCATAAGGGTTTTTTCTTGGGGCAAGGGTGGTAAAGAAACAGTGTTTGTTGCAACAGGATTTTATAATTAAAATTCCCCACTTTTAGAGGCTTGGTCGTTTTTTGGAATATTCTAACAATGAGCCATGTCAGCACTTCTCATAGCGTGTTCATGGGTGGTGGGGAACTTTGGGGGGTTGCTAATCTTTGGACACTGAACAGTGTTCAACTGTGGTATCACTGGCCTAATAATGTTTTCATGAGATGGGTTTTTTTGGACTTCCTTTTTATTTGTCTTCTCACATTTACGTTTTATGGGGACCTCTGTTCTCCACAACATATGCAAGGATGGCATTTAATTTCAAGTATGGATGCAGAAAAATAGACGGGCCACCCATAAAGCATATGTCCTTTCTCACTTTCCTGTAGTGCAGAAACTGCTGGACTGTTCTTCCCAAGCTGTGGCGATACCCAGATGCCTTCTGGGTTTCTGCTCTCAGGCCCTTCTAGGCATGACTTGCCTCTAGGCAATGGAGGCAGACTAACATAACAAAATTCACCCACAGCCTGTGAAGACTGATGTAATCTAGATACATTTAGGGTATAAAAGAAATATTATTGTGATACTGTGCTGTGGATATTTTTCCTCGTAGTTTTTCTTCATTTAAATGACGGGTCTTTGGGTACACACACATGTTTTCAGGAGGGGAGAAAGGGGAAAATCTTCCTTTCCAGCCGTACTGAAATCCTTATGTGCTGGGGACAAGTGTTTGAAAATTTGGATTTTGTGCCTTATCACTCATAAATACTCCTTTCTTGTAACAGGTTGCTGAATGCAATAAAGCCGGGATTGGTAAAAAAGATCAATAGACTACCGACCCCCATTGCAGGTTTGGTGAGTATGTCAAATGGAGAAAAAAATCTTTCAGTGCTGCTTTTTGCACCTTGATTTTATGACTGTGTGATTTAGATAGCAATTATTTTTGTAATTTGAACTCTTCTAACCTACTAAACTCAGAGAGTCCCTCTGAAATCTGAACTCTCGGTGTAGTCACCTTAAGACCTTCCAGTCTTTTTTTTTGGAAGTGGGCAGTATTCAAGAGGCAGAGTATATTTTTAGAGGAAGAATATCTTCTTGTTTATATGTCATCTTCCAGTTGTGGTGCTAGCTTTAGAAAGACTGGAATGTATGCGTTAGAAGCCGCCACCACAAAAAGATAGCTTTTTGGAAAGAAAAATGTACTTGTATATTTTGTCTCATTTTCTCTTTCCCCAAAATACCACAGTCTGCAGATTAACATTCATTGCGGGACTATCTAGGGAACTGTTTCATGTTGACTTTAAAGGCAGAGTAAAAGTTGGCCATAATCTGTTATAAGCGAGGAAGACCACAGAGGACATGCTGACAGCCCGTGGGCTCTCAGGAGCACTGGGTGCTCAGGAGATCACTTCAAGGGGTGGCAGAGACTTGTGCCTGCTGTTGGGGAAGAAGGTGGGTGTTGGGTCTAACTGGATTAGCCACATAGAAATATGGCTGTATTGATTTTACTTTGAGGTGTGGCTGGGAATAAAAGAGCCCCTGAGCATGTGGAAGGTGGCCATCCTCGATTTAGACTAATGATATACTTATATACGTGGTTCCTTTCTGTTCTGGCACTACTCACATTGTAGTTTAGTTGTGCAAAATTCAGAACGTATTACTTGTTGATAGCTGAGATTAACGTTCCTTTATATAAACTGCATTTAAAAGTTTCAGTGTATTAGAAACCACGTTACATTCATTTTTAATTTGATTCTATAATGTAATTACATAGCCTTTGAGGCTGGATCCTTCAACCTGTAGATTGACAGACATATTTCTGCATGAATACTGCCTAGTTTTAGGATTTAATTTGTGATCCCCACCACCCTTTCTCTAAAGTTTCCTTGTGTGCCTTTCTTTTGCCTCTAAAACCCATCTAGTTTTATTCCTATGCAGTCCTACTTGAAAGGAATATTTGATATAAGCAGCTGCAAAAGATACCAGTAGTGCAGTTTTCTTTTCCTTGGCTCCCTTTCAGGAAAGGCTCAATTTTTGTTATGACTGTTTTAAGAGGATGATATTGAATTACATTGGTTTTTTTCTTATTTGTATGTAAAATCCCAAAGGTAAGGTGGTTGTAGTAGGAGGGACATAGAAAAAGTTGTTATATGTGTGTACTTTTCTCATTCCTTGAGATAAATCTCTCGTGCAAGATGTGTTATCTTCAAAGCATTACCAAAAAAGCGGTTTTCAGGTTATTAATGATACAGCAGATCTTTTTTGTGTTGGAAGGTAACTTTTTTACCTCTCTACCTGTGTCCTTACCTTTAGTAATTGCTTTTCTAAGTATTTTTCCTAATAAATAATTAGGCTATTAAAAAAGTTCACTGGTACTTCTGGCTTCTTGAACATTACCAATGGGTGTTTTTATCTACTGTTCTGTGATTAAATTGCTCCAAAGAAAGCCATCCAAATGTTGCCTTGCTTTCGAAGGTGTCTAGTTCCATACCTGCTGACTTTTGTTGCCATTTTTAGTTACAGTAGTGAGTAAGTGGCTGTTTTAAGGATTGCATGTGAATTTAAATGATTGAGTGTTCTAGTCTGTTATGCGTATTTATGGTGTATTATTTTAAAGTACAGACATCAGGAGTATGTTTGAGCGCAGGGTATGTCTTTTTCTTTTCTCTTACCTGCACCATGTCCGTGTGTCTGAAAAAAAATTAAAATATTGACGCTATGGTCCAGAAGCAGTTATACCTCCTAGTTAGTTGACCACATATGAGGGACATTCCTTTATTTATTGCCAATTTTTCTTTATTTTCTTAGCCTTGGTTGACTTGACATAGTATATAGTTACTTCTTTCCAGTTATTTCACCCCAGTGAGTGTGATTTCCTCCAGTACACGTAGAAATACTTTGAAAGCTTCAGTACCTTTTCTGCCTTGTGTGATATATATGCTTTTGAACGCCTAGATACTGCTTCTGCCTAAAAAGTGTAACTTAATCATTCTAACAGAATTAATTAATTAATTTCTTCCCGATAGCTGATAGAATAAGTACTTAGTTCACTAGTAGAGACAATAGGTAGGTTTTCTTTTTTACAGAGTTGGAGCTAAAACTTAGGAGTAATTGTGAAGTACTCAAAGTGCCTTTTGTTTCATTTTTAACCTCCAGAGACACAAACAGTCATATATTATGTAGCTCTACAAAATGTCTACTTGAGTCTAATTCTCCAGATGATACTCTATTCTCCTTTGTTATTGTAAGGACAAATGAAGAAGTATGCTTTATTGAAGGAAAGTAACAGTAAACTGAAGCCTGTATCGGAGATATGCTGAGATGTTCATCTGGGAGTATTATGAGGTGTAAAAATTTTGCCTATATTTCGTGTTTGAGTGATTTCCCATAACACTGCTGTGAAGTATTATGTATAACTGGTCTAGTGGCGACAGATTGAATTCTTCAAACTTTTCCTATGTTTAAAGCTATATGAATCTGCAGTTACTCTGAAATTCTTACCAGTGACTTGCTCATGTGGTTTAAGAGGGAATGCCTTATTTGCTGATCTTTTGTATACCAGAACACCAATCGTGTAAGCAAAATTTATTGGTTATAATGTTATAGTGTTAAAGTAAGGACTCGAGGATCTGCACACCACCGTACTAAGCACAGGCCATACAAATACACAAAGATGATCTTTGTCTCATTGCAAGTCTAAGTCAGGATGTGGATTGTATGCAGCATTACATATAGAATTACATATGTTCAGCTTGGCAGGCTTGTTTGTAATTTGCTTTGATCTCCAGAAGTGTTGACTGCTTCTGTTATTGCAGCAGAAATGATACATTGCTTTAATGAAATGAAATGTAGGACCAACAGTTTGGTATTCAGACTTACAGTGAGTATTAAATTTGATGAAATGCTTTCTCATTCCTGTTCAGTATTCATTAATCCAGAAAGCTAACGCTCCCATGAAAGCAAATTCACAAAACATCCAAAGAACGTATTAAACCTAGGTAGGAATAACAGGCTTTGCTGAAAGAGCCATGTTGCCAGAAGAAATCTTCTCATGTGAGAAATTGATACTGAACATCTTCGTTTTAAGACTGACAGCTTTCCAGAAGCATCATTTCATTTATTTAGTTGTGCAAGGCTGGGAAAGTATTTTGGCTGAGTTATTAATTAAAAGACCACCTGAAGCTGCAGAAGTCTTACAAAGATGGATTATTAGAGTATAATTAATATAGTTAATGTATAAGTGATTTTTACAAAACCAGCGATTTTTTTCAGTGAGTTGCTGTTTATTTCTTTCATTTTGTATGACGGTCATAGTGGGCACAACTAATTTTTAAGGTTTCTACTAATTGCAATTTTGTACAACTATGCCTTATTAAATATTTAATTCTGTAGAAATAAAAAAATTCCAGCATCATCATAGATAAGCTTTGCTTTATAATGCTAACCACTGTATGTTGACTATCTTTTTCCCTTAAAAAAAATTCTAGTTTTTGCTTCCTGTCCCTGAATAATGTCACTCTGTGCAAAAAGAAAAGGTTTCTGCCTTATCTTTTGTTTGACAGGGTTTAGGAGAGTTTATAGCATTACTTCAGTTCCTTGAACAATCCCCACAGGAGCTCAGACACTTACTTCAGAGGCTGTGTGAAAGAATCTCACATATAATAGTAGGAAGTCGTCAAGACAAAGTTGGAGGGCTGAACTTTAGCTTGGATCTTGGCTCATGTTTCAGCACTACTGAATAAAAATCTGTTTACTGTGGCATCCAGTTTTCAGTTTGTGTACGGTCCTCATCTTTATGACATTTGTGTAATTTAGCAGTGGAAAAAATAGCTCTGCAAAACTCACCTGATATTGCATGGTTATTGCACCAAGACGAACAGAACTGTAACACACTGTTTAGAAAAGCTTGCTCCTTTGAAAACAAGGTAATTTTTTTTCTGTCATTATTTTCCTAGGAAGTTTCTCTTGGCAAAGTGTTCTCTGGGAACTTGCTATGAACTTTATTAAGAATAGCTACCTGTCTGCTGGTGCTGGCTCTTACACTGTACTGTTGCATAAATTCCAGTATTTTTTTTTATGTCATATGACGTCCCAAAGAAATTTCAGCATTGTATTAGCTTTCAGGAGTTTGTGCTTCTAATTAAGTTCAGCAAATGAGATCTTTTTTCTTCATGCAGATGTGAACCTGAAAACAAAATAACAAGACCCAAATATAGTGTAGTATGTTTCACAAAATTAAAAATAATTAGAGAAGGTAGAGAAATATACGGAACTTTACCTGATGTGCATTATTTTTATCACTCTTTCCACACGTACTTCACTGTTGCTATATGTTGGGATTTTTTTCTTAAAAAATTATCTTCTCATTCTTCCTTTTAATTTCTCACTATCCCTTTAATTCTTTGTAGTTTCTGGAAAGAGCCTGTTCCTATTGTAATATCTAGATTCATAATACATGATAATTTCTGTTTCCTTATTTCGTACTACTTCTTGCTGCTGGACAAATTCATTTGCCAGCAAAATTGTACCCACAAAAAGGTCTTGCTGTGTAAGCTGTAGTACATATGAAGTAAACAGAAGCAAAATTTCCTAACTGTCTAAAGCCGGTAAGTTCTTGGCACTCACATCCCAAAAGCATTTTTGTGAATGTTGACGGAAAGCAAAGTGTCAACATCATAGCAAAATGCTGTGCAAACCATTCTGCCATGGTTTCTGTGGATCCTCCTTGCTAAATGGTAATTGGCTTCTCTACACCTCCTGTGCCTGCCTTCAGTTCTGAATGTTTGACTAAAACAATGCTTAGGGTCTGGCCAGTGGTTTGGAGCAGCACTGTGTGCTTTGGCTCATCACGTACTATAATATATATTGAATCCTATCACTAAAACAATAGTATCCTTGAAAAAAAAAATTATTTGCATCGTTGTGTCCTTGTACGCTTGTGTTGTTTGCGTTTTTTTACCCCCCAAGCTTTCTAGACTCTACCTTAGACTTAATTTTTCATTTAGATTTTCCTGCCTATTTGTTTTGGTGTCATCTGAGCCGGACAGAGCTACCTTGTAAAATTCCTGTTTAATTAATTTAGCCATATGCTGTACTCACAAACACTTCTAAGTTTCATGAAGAATACAAAAGTAAACTAACAGGTGTTTCTTAAGGGAGCTGTTTGTAAACAGAGTCTGTGTGGAACAGTCTACAGTGATGCTGTAGTTAATTCATCGCAGAAGAGGAAAACAGCCATCAATTCAAATTTGGCAGGAAGCATAGAGGAAGCAGCATTGATGAGGGGAAAAATGAGATGCAAACCAATAAAAACTAGAACGTTACTTTGAAATTCAGCTGGTTTTTTTAGATTGGATTGAAGGTTTTATTGCTCCCAATTAACCATGCAAATGCTGTCCAGAAAGGGTTGCTCTTCTCGCGTTTAGAGAAAAACTAGTGAGTCAAATGCAAACACAATGCTGGCATCTCATTTAGTATTTTATTGGTTGAAATGGATGTGCTTGCTACGGTGTTGGGTTTGGCTCCAAAACTCTCATACTTTTGATGCTGGAAACTAATCATTGACCTGACAGTAGTGTATGTGCTGGAGATGTATTCCACTGCTGCACTTGGGTTCAGCCTGTGTGGTCCAGGCTTCCAAGTTTGAACCTTAACCTGATGTATAGCTGTAAGAGAGGCTGAAATAATAGGAAATGAATAAAATACATGAACCATCAAAAAAACCCAAGGGAGGTAAATGACCCCACCTTGTTTATTTGCTTTTGATGGTCTGAGCTGTGTTTAGCTATAAAGCACTCCCTTCAGAGAAGTGTGAGTTCAGCCAGCTCCTAGTAGTCTTCATGTTCATCATCCCACTCTGGCTCATGAGCTGTCCTTAACATCCATAAGCAGTCCCTTCTGTACTCAGCGACCAGATGGAGTGTTGCATTTATGATGGCTGGAGGCAAAACTTGAAGTGAGTGACACCTTGTTTGCTTCTGAATTGGCCGTTATTGATCCCTCGCAGGTTTCTGTGTGCTTCCTGCACCACTGGCCCCAGCCAGCGCTCAGCCGGGGCTTCTGCAGACCAACCTCATTGCTGGCCTTAAAGTCCCTTCTTCTTCTGGATGCTTCCTTGGCTGCACTCAATAAGCTAAGCTGTTTGTTGGCTGGGACCACTGCTCGTCATGCTAAGGATACCGTGCCTTTCTGCCAGTGTCCAGGAATTTGTCCCTTGTTACAAGATGAAATCTCTCATTTAGCACCCAAAGCACCCTGAACATTTTCCTTGTTGGGTCAGGATGGCACCAGCCAGGATGGGTAAAGGTTTGTAGGACACATGTGAAGGACAGCTGTGACCACAGCTGCTGTGGACAGATGCAAACTTTGTCATGTTGTTGAGGCCCATTCCCAAACTAGATTGGTTAGGATTCAAAGGTGCAGCAGTTTCACAGTCAGCTTAAGCTGTGCCCTGAGCGTGCTGAGCTCTGCCACTGAGAATGTCATGACTTGGTTTGGCCAAATGCTAATACTATGTGTAAGCTCTTTGTGGCAAGGATCATCTGCTAGTCTGTTTTTGTCTAACACCTCACCTCATGAGTCCTGCTCCATGGCCAGGACTCCTAGACAGTATGTTAATACAAATAATAAATAACACTTACAAAAATATCACAGGCATTCCTGTGTCATTCACAGTCTGTTTTTAGGCTGCTCTCCTAACTTGAGTCTTCAACCATGGCTTTAATCAATAGGTTTATAATTAGCTTTATTCACATTGAATAATTTAAAATGTTAATATGCAAATTCAGAAGTAAGGAGAACCTTTTCTGTGATAAAACCAAGAGGGGATGGTCACTGCAGAGGATCTCCTTCTTGAATTTTTTTGGATTTGTTTTACACAGAGATCATTTTATTGCCCAGCCTTGAGAAGGGAAAGCCAATTACCATGCTTTAGAAAGTGGTTGACTAAAAGCAGAGAGTCTACCTATTTTGGGGCTGTCAGGTGACTTCGCAAAGATGTTATTTATAAAACTATATAGATCAAGGCTTAGTGTAATGATTTTTTACCTTTTTTTTTTTTTTGGACATAGGAGGTTTAATAAAGTGAAGGATTCCAGGGATAACATTTGAAAATGGCAAAAAGGAAAACATTGCTGCTGCTGAAGCCCTAATGCTAGGCAGCTGAAATGTGAACTTGCCCTTATCACGGCATTAACCTTTACTATAAATGACAGAGTCTTTCCTCGGGTTGGGGAGGGCAGCTGGCTTCCAGGAGGAGCTCATTTTGTACCTGTGGAAAATGCAGGTTGCCCACTGGATTAATTTTTAGATTTGTTTTTAGATCCTAAAGTGTCCTTTCACAAGTTCAGCCATGACTTGCATTATGTTGGTTTACTGACTCTGGTTGAGTGAGTATTTCAGAAATGGCAAACTTTCGAAGAACAATCCCTAAGTATCTGTAAGTATTAGAAAAAATGGTAGTTTAACAAACAAAATGCCATTCACTATGTAACTTAGGGCTGCACTAAATGAAGGGAAGAATCCAGTGCCTTCCTCAGGCTGTTGTCTTAGAAACGAAAGGTCTCCTGAGCAGAATGACTTAAACTCTTCAGGACAAAGCCCACTGTTGAAGCTTACGACTTCTCTTAATAGTTGGGCAAATGCCCCGTGCTCTGGAGGCATGTACCATCTTCAGGAGTTTTCAGTGGAGGAGTTGGATGCCCTGAGTCTGCGAATGTGTCGCCCATGTCCTGTGACACATACAGCACTGTTAGAGATATATCCAGGCACCTGCAATCTTTGGGTGACTTCTGTTGGAAAATCGATTAGTCTGCCAAGCAGGATATAAAAAGAAGCACTGAGCTGGTGTGCTGCATGTGTGTAGGCCAGCACACATAAAATAAGCAGAGCTGCAACTATGCATGTCTTGAGGCTAAAAGAAGTATCAGCTTTTGTCCTTAACAAGAAAAACTAGACCTGAGGCTATGGTTGCTTTCAGCTGTTCTAAAGTTGACTCTTCTACACCCTCTGCTATGCCAGGACTGGCACTCGTATGGCTATTAGCTGGAGCAGGCAACTGATCCGGCTGAAAAATACCCTTTTCCTTCACCTTATAGCATGCAACTGCGTGGGCAGAAGGGAAGGAACAGGCTTGCTGTGTTGGAGGACGGAGGTGTCATTTGATCAGCTTTAAGTAGTTGCAAAGCTGCAGCTAGGGAGTTTGAACTTAGATGCAATCCTTAAGTTATTGGCCAAAATCAAAGGACACAGGGACCTGGGAAAGTCTCACCCCAAAATCCCCATTTTAAAGGTTGTCTGTGTTTAAAACTATACTTAGTAGCACTCTCACTCCCTAATTCTGGAAAGCCTCTCACAAGTTGGAGTCTGTAGGTCTGCACTATAAATACCATCTCTGATCCTCAACTGTCTTCAGTGACATGTAGCCTCTGCTGTAGGGAACAGCTAGATGCCAGTATTTATTTGAGAGAGTGAGAGCTAAATTCAGTGTAAGTGGGGTTGTCTGGAGTAAGAATATTTGCTGTATTTGCTGCTACCCTGTGTTCTCACAGCATCCGAGAGGTGAGTGCTGCTGCCTCGTGATATGGTCCGGAGAATATTGATAACCGGGTAACAGTAGCACTGGAGATGTGAAAGGAGAGGGTACCTTCCAAAGAGCTCTTAACCTGACCAGTCCCCGGGAGGCGAGCGGGAACAAAAGTTTCCACAGTGCGGTCAGACCAACAGATCTGCCACCTCAAAATGAGCCAGGGGGGCTCAAGCTTCCTATTACCTTCTCCTCCTGTGAAAAGGGGGCAAGAGTGAGTTGGCAACGGTCTGTTGTGACCCCGGCCCTTAGGCTGAAGGTGGTGGCAGAAGAATGCTGTCTCTAATCCCCTTCTTGGCTGCGAATCAACTCAGTGAAGTCTGTTGCAGTTTATGTCTGCTAGCAACTGTTCGTACTGTTTCTATGCTGAAAACCTTTCCGGGCACTGTAAGTGGATTTCTGTCAGATGATGTGCATGTCGCTAGCAGGAGCCTACGTGCTGAATGCAGATGATGGAACGTATCTCACTCCAAAGATCACATTGCAGTTGTTTCCCTGGCTTAAAGCAAACAAGCAAAAAGGCAAACTAGTGGAAAACTAGTGCCTTAAAGATCTGTGTGCAGTGACTTCTTTGGTTTAAGAGCCCAATGAAATTCTGCAGTCTGGTGCTGTGGTCAAGAGTTCATAGAGGCTGAAATATCTGACACTGAAGTCTCCTCGCCTTCTGCATTCCTCAGTGCTCCTGGATTAAAGCCACTCGCTTCCTGCTTGGCACGGTACTTTCCAATTGTAATGCGCTTCCTCTTAAATGTCCAGAGGTCTAATGATACTATTGTAAACCTGTTAAAATTAATGCTGCAGAGGAAGCAGCTTAGTTAATTGCTTGTGCAAAAATACGGTGGTAGGCTGAACTATCTGACTGAGGAACATCAAAGCCATTAACTATTAACCTTTTAAAAGCTGAATAGCCTTGTGATACTACGTGGAAATCTGTCCCACAGCTTAGTAGGAGAATTACACATTCATTTCTGGACAAGCAATATAACTAATGGTCTAGAAAATTAACATTGCAGTACAGAAGCAATCCTCAGCTATTTGAAGTGGTGTCCTTCTGTTAAAGTCCTTTCTATTGCCACTTCTTTGTTTGCTTCTGCCTCCTCATCTTCATGCGGGAAGCACTGTTACTCAGATGGCGAATGTCTGTTTCTGTTTGGAGCAATAGTGTCCACTGATTTATTACTGTGAAACATGTGAAAGGGAGTTGTCTTTCAGACTTCTCAAGAGAGAGTATTGAACTTGCTAAATGTGTGCATGCATCCAAGTGTGTACTGAGTTCAGCTCAGCTTTTTTCAGTCCATTCTGTATGCTCCTTCATCACCTCGGCTTTTTCTTTGAATTGTACTAGTTCTCATGCACAATTTAGAATCAGGCTTGTGTTTCCCCATAAGACGGATGGTAAACATTATGCTTTTCCCCCCTTCCCCTTTCTTTTCCTTTTTAGTCGTAATGTTGGTGTTTCCTCTCCTTTTACTGCAACAGCTAGAGAGATGTTACTCGGTGTGTTGTTGCGAAGTTGTTTCGGTGTGTGGGGAGGCGCGTTGGACTGAGTTGCCAGATGCGAGTCTCAGCCTTGCACCTGTTGTGAGGCAACAAACTTCAGGCCTTAAGCTGATAGTCCGGGCTGCTGGTGCTCTGCTAGCTTCTTGCCTTTTATAACTGTTGGGTTGGTTGAGTGCTGTGTAGCTTGGCTGCACAGCCAACAAATCCCATGGGTGTTTCCAAGCATTCCTGGATGTTTCTAATACCTTCTCTTAACGCAAGCTGCCTTGTTGCTGTTGTCCTTTGAATACCATTTCTAGTTTGGTTGGAAGGAGGATTGCTGTTTTTTCCAAAACCAATCCTAACTTTACCACTCCTGCCTAGCAACAGCATTAGGGATTTTAGAGCGAATGCCCGGCGTTGGCTGAATGCATGAGTTGCCAGTAGGTCTTTGCATCCTCATCTTCGCATTCAAGCTCCAGTCAGGTCGTAGAGGTTCCTGTGAAGCTGCTTGGTGAGCGCCTTCAAGGGAGAAGCTGCAGGCCTGGTTGCCCAGTGACGGGCACGAGGAGATGGAATCCAGTAGCCACAACTGTAAAAGCTCAAGTGTCAGTGGGATGTATGCTTAACCATGCAGGCAGCAGCGAGTCTGTAGCTGACTTCGGGGGGGATCCAAGGTCATTTTGTCAACTAGGGAGGGCTGAACTGTGAAGCAGCTCTGTTTCCTCGGCCAGCAGTGCGTGGATCAGGAATGCTGGTCAGTGGTTTTTGGTTTTAACCTTGCTGTCCTTCCTACCTCCTATCTCCTCCTGCCCTGCAGCCCACAGCAGTGAGTAGCACCATGCTATAAATGCTCTCTGCCTCTTGAGCCTGGTTTTCAGTCCAAAGCTGACAGGCCTGCTAGATAAGAAGTGTGACGTTCATGTATTAATTTCTGGAGTTACAGGGATCAGCCATAAAGTATTAGCACGACTATACAGTATGTCCTCTGTTATTTAAAAGGGAGGACGGTGAATAGGTTCAGTTATTTGAGGTTTCAAGTAATCCAGGGCAATTTTCAGTGTAATTAATACATGTCAGGAATTTGACCCTTGTTGGGATAACAAGAAGTTCTGGATAACTGAGGTGATACTGTAAACAAGTCATGAAAATTGTGCCAGAAAACTGTCTGCACAGGTCAGTAGCATGAGCTAATAAAATCTCTCAACTTCTGATCTAGAAAAATAATTTTTACAGCTTTTACTTGACATATGCAGAAGTAGAAAAAAAACTTTCTTTTTGTACAATTCTCGGATGTTTTCTTTCATTAAGTGTCTCCTGTTACCCCTAAAGAGGTCAGACAGTAGTTGCTTCTTAAGCCATAACAACTGCTTGAAAAGCATAACTTGAAATGGCCTGAGTGCCACATGCATCAGACACAGACACACTGTTTTGCTGTGCTGTTTATTTTCAAGAAAATGCAAGCAAATTTAAAAAAAACCCAACTACTACTACTACTACAGGCTTGATACTATGTATTGGAAACAATGTATATTCTGACATTTCATAAAACAAATTATGAACAAATGCAAGCATTGCATCAATCAAAACTCGTTGCAAACTGGTAAATCAAATGGAATGGTCCCCAGAGAGTGCTGTCAGAGCTTTTATAAAAGCCTATAAAGAGGCAAAGAGAGGTAAGTAAATAAAGAAATAAATGTTGTGCACCAAAAGAACACATAAAATTCGTTACTAAAGTCAGTATGTAAAAAACAAATGTGACAAAGTTTGTCATAGGAGGCTGGGTTTTGTTTCGTTCTGGGTTTTTTTGAGAAACAGAGCCAGGGCTAGCTTGATCTTTCTTCTTAGTGTGCATGCCGGTATTTTATTTTTACAGTGCTGAATAGTGGCTGGTGGAATCTGATATGTCAGTGGACTAGAATTTTAGACAAGGAAAAAACAGAGACTTCTCCTCTCAGAGAAGTGTTGCAGTCAAACAAAAATTTGAGTAAGCAAGGTATTAGCAGAATTACATTAGAATGGGCAATACTTTATCTTCAGCAGTATCACACCAGTTGTTACTTGTTCTTTCATTCTGTCTAATGAAAAAGTAAAAGTAAATCCAATATTATGATTAGTTTGAAGGCAGTTTAGAAGCTTTATCTTCAGATATGCCTGGCCTCAATTTCTGAGTGTCTCGGATCTTTGAATGATACAGTCAGCAATAATCAAAATCTGTTTTCCTGCAAAGTAAGTATCAAGCTTACTGGTATGAGTCTCTGCCTTCAGAAGTTTATAATTAAGAAACAACAGATAGATGCGGTTAGAAAGGAAACAGAGAAACAAGTTATTTGTCAGCACAGTGTTATCAGCAAACCTGGGATCTAACTGCCGTTGGCTCTTCGTAGGCATAACTATAATGCAGAATTTTGGGGAGGATGATGGAGTAGTTCTAGTGAAATTTAGAGGAGGCTACTCATAAGCATGAGGCCTACGCGTGAGAAAATCCAAAATCCAAAATCTGCCTAGAGTCAGCACCCACAGTATTAGACTAAGTTGGCTAGTTCCCAGCGGTGTTTGAGACCTTAAATGCTCTTTAGTCCTTACCCTCTGGTTGATCAGAGATTAATCGCTGGCTTTTTAAAATACTATTACCCAATCTCTTGAGCCACCCAATCCTGATTAATATTTACTTTCTAAAAGATGATCTTAGAGAGCTGAAACTCCTTGGATTCCAGACATGTACATATTTTTTTTAAAGAACTGTGCATTCTTGGTGTTCTCGTAGTACTTGCATCAAAAATTCTTGCAGCTAGTTTATCTTCCTGAGGGTAGTTCACCTTGCTTATTCTATTTTTTTTGGCTGAAATTTGATGAGCGATATTAGAAATCCAACACTTAAGCCTGCGTGCAAACTATTATGTAAGCAAATTGCAGACCAAGAACTTCAAAGATTGTGGTCAGTATTCTCCATCACAGATTCCAGTATGATTTATTCTCTTTGTATAACAGTGTACAAATATTCTTGTCCGTTATAACTTTACAATACAAGTTGGAGAAATAAAAGTGCCAGACTGAGGTTAGGAAGCGGATGGGAAGTAAATAAGAGGAAAAACAGTCAACTGCTCTATTCAGGATAATGGAAGGTGGAGTTTGGGATATGCCAGAGAATGGAAAACCCTGGATAACCTCCGTGTTGTGGGTGTGGGCAACTCACTGAACAGCCAGCTTGGGTTCGGCAGCAGCGTCTATCACCCCAGCTCAGCACGGCCACAGGACGGCTCTTGCAGGAGAGCTGCTCAACGCCAGCGCCTTTCCTGTTCGGGGGCAAGTGGCCCAAAGGCATGAGATCAGCTTAGCAGTGCAGCATAGCACATTTAGAGATACCCAGGTAGCCAAAGAGCCCCAGAAGGTGGGCGCTGCTCATGTGCTAGCTGAGTCTCCAGGCTCTCTGCAGTCATACGCAGAGCATGGGGCACACTGAAGCCCCTGTGCAGCTCTGGGCGGGCTGGCGTGTACACACACAGGTGCAAAGAATATGTGTGCCCAGGGTCTGGTACCTCCTGGGTGGTTGGGCTCCCTGTGCTGCAGTTTGGGCAGTCTTCCCGCATCACCTAAGGTGGTTGGATAGCTCTGTAGCCCCTGTATTTGGATGGGGCTACATCTGTTGACCTTGTAAACCCCAGGTAGCTCTTAGTAGGGTCTCCAGATTTAAGAGCTGATTAGCTTCAGCACAGTGCTGAGCCTCAGCTGGGTCCACGCATTCAAGCAAGGCAGCACTGCATCTGATGAATATTCCCCAGTCGCTAGAAAGGGCAGTGTAGAGGTGCCTGCCAAAGCCAATAAGTCCCTCTGGTCTTGAGCTGATGTTGGGTAGCCATGTGTAACATTTGCGCTCTCCAGAAACCTGCGTCTGCGGGAGTGGTTTGGAGACATGTGAGCTGGCTGGGGACTGGGGCTCTGCAGTGCTTTAAATCAGCTAAATTGCTGGCGGCTTCTTGTTGGCTCTGGAGCTAGTACAGCTGCTTTCATGGCCCGTGAAGCCTGGCTTAATAATCTTGCTGGACTCTACTGGTTCTAGATACACCTCTCTGATCAACCAACTGAACTCTGAGTCTTTCTGTTGAGGAAAAAATCATATTTGCTTTAAATTTACCCTCTTGCTTTCTATACTCTCGTCAGCTAAGTTTTACCTCAATCTATATGATGTGGCTTTAAATTGCAAAAGTTTTCAGAAGTAGCAGGTGAGGATTTGGAAGCTGTTGTTTGAGGGTGCCTGAACATCTCTGCTAGCTTTACTTGTGACTGTTCTGAGCAGGAGCCACTGGTTATACCCAGGTAAGCTGAATTATAAGCACGGTTAGTTGTTTTCCTGTACAAAACAAAAGGTGATCTCAAGTCTGGTTAGGACAGAGGGTAGGGTATAAACTGAAGTTTTAGGAATAAATTATCAGTGATAGCTGACATGTTTCCCTTTTCTTTTCCCTCCACCAACAAACGTGACAAGCTATTTCTGCCATCTCCGCTCCTTAGTTCCTGTTCCTAAAGACTTGGTGTGATGCATGTATTCATCTTCCTACCCTTGTTGCTTTGTGCATTCTATTAGGGGAGAGAGGATGTCGCAGAAGTATGCCTCAAGTACACCTCTAGTGTGTTGACAGAAAACTGAACAACAAGAATATCTGTTCTGTAGGAGAGATCCTTTTCTGTCCTCTGCTCTGCTGCCCAGAGGAACCAGAACCAAGACATTGTGAAAGAGCTGGGAGAAAGCCTTGCAGTAGAAATATGCTGTGTTAAAGAAAAGTTCGTTTCTTTCTCTCTTCTTTTAATCATTGATTATATGCCCATTAATTTGAGGAAATTCTGCTTCTTAAATACAGTATATTATTGTACTACTTTTTATTTCTCTCAAAAGCTTAGTCTTCACAACTGCAAATGACTCTGGCATCCAGACGTAATCCATGAATCCTGCTTTCCAAATGGCCCTTCAAAGGCATATTTGCATGACCTCTATAGACTTAATGAACAGTAGTAATTTAAGCTGGCTATTCGCATAGTCCATCTAGGTTTGCAGCTACCATAGCTTCATGAATAATTGTGCCAGTTCCTGAATTATATCTAGGGAATGTTTTACTGATGGTTGAAAAGAGATGGAAAAGAAATCACTGCCAGACTATTGGGTAGCTCATCTTGCCTTGAACATTTACCATAAAAAAACCCCCCAAACTGGAGATATTCAAGATGACTGACCGTTATGGCCACGCTACCTAGACACCAAATTTATGTTTTCAAATCAGAGAAACAAGCAAACAACAGATACATGGATTGAGTGTTGTGGTATTTAGTAATTTAGGCAGTTACACTATATACAGCCAAAGTTAAGAATGGGCACTGATTTACTTAGCATCTTTTTGCACAGATATTTTGGTTGTCTGTAAAATGCACTTGCAGCAAATTGAAAATTATTGATTTTCTTCCCCTTCCTTTTCCTTCCTGAAATCATTCTAGACATCTAAATGTGAAAGCTTTCTATTTATTTTTTTACTGGAAGTAAAAACAATAATGTAGGTTTTCCAAGTGGAACGTACTGGAACTTCATTCAGTACAAAAAGCCAATTTAAAAAAAAACGTGTTTTTTGGACTTGAAAAGCTTCTTTTAGAAGTATTTGCAAGGAAACCCCAACCTGTACATTAAAGCAGTCCAGTATGTTTTATGTAATGTTGGCATTAAAATGCAAAGCTGTGAGTGGGGGGAAAATGTATGTCAGGTATCATGTAACAGCAGCAAAGAGATTTCTGATGTTTATCAAACCTTGAACACCACAGATTATTAAAACATATTCCTTGGCAATAAAGAGTAGATGTTTAATTTGAAAGGAGAAATGGAATTTGTTGCTTTTTTTGCAGAGGTCACGAACTGAGCAGGAATGAGTCCTCCTTGGCGGTTTCACTGTTTTGCTGTTTGCCTTGGGGAATAGAGATTTGGTCTGACTTTAACAGCTACTGCCAGGCCCCCGGCCCCCACAGGCAGCTTTCTTGCATCTTTTGAGGCCCACCTACAGCAGTTGTACTTGGACATTGGGATGCAGAGGCCCTCCAACGGCTCCGGCTGCATACTATCCTGATCCTTGTGTAGCGGATTGCCATCTTTGCTGAGAGAAGTCTGAGTATTGGCCAACTATTACTATTTTTGGGGGTTAAATGGAAGAAAGCTTTGCTTAATATACCAAGCAAAAGAGAACATACCGTGTAAAAGAAAGGGGCAAGAAAGTAAAGTCATGTTAGTAGTGAGTAGTTCCTGCAATTAGAAGAAGCATTATGAGGCTGCCAGGCGGTGGTCATACATTCAATTTCAGCAGTTTCATGTCAAATTGATTCTAATTTTAGGTACCAATTTCTTTTGTACCTTTACAGTTTCAAACCTTAAAAATAAACTCTACAAAATTTCAGCTGTTCTCTGGCCCTGGATGTTGAAAGCTTTGTGCTCAGCTAGTTCAATACAACTGGATGCTGCAAAACTTCAAATGAGATTCATCATGCACATTATTTTCATAAAAATCCTGTATTTTCTGAGATTATGCAACTTTAATGAAATCTGCTTCTGTGCCCGAGTAGAAAGACAGCTGATAAATGACCAGAGGAATGTAAGAATTGAGGCTATAACTCCAGTACAGCTTTGTGTCTCTGACTAATTAGCTTCTTGTGTATCAGAAAAACATTGGGTGTAAATCTCACTATTGCTCATTTCCAGTTACTTTTTTTTCCTCCTTGCCATCTGCTTTGGATGTCATGACAGAGGAAAACTAGAAACAGTCTGTAGTGATCACAGGTTGAGAAGTATTTTTTCAGATAGTCATCTCTGAATGTGCATGCAGGTGCACTGATTATGCTTGAAGTTACCTATACTGGTTTATAATAGATTATGCTGGTCAGGTAATTAACGACCCTCAGGCACACCTTTTCAGGTGGAGAGGCTCATGATGCATAGGATTTTTCCTCATTTTTTCTTCTGTGCTAGCCCCACTCCATCCCAAAGGTTCTGAGGCAATTTGCATCTGACAGTTCCCTGGAGCTGAGTCCCTTGAATAGTCAACACTGCTCTTCCTGGAAAACAAGGTTATTTTCTCTACAGTCAAGTCAAAATATAGAAAGCAGGCATTGGGTAACAGTGCCCTGAGATATCAAATGTGATCAAAGGGATCCCCTGAAGCTTGGAATCTGTAGGCAGAGAAAGGAAAGCACAGGGTATGTGAAAAAAGGTAGTACCTTTTAGTAGACCCTGCTGATATAATTAAGGAAAACATGGAATAAATTTTAGCACATAAGATTTGCTTTGCATAGGTAATCTTCTTTACCACCATAGTACAATATCTTAGTAGGAACACATAAATAGCTTTTTAAAAGCATCTGTTGTGCCATGGCTTAACACACGATTGCTCTGACAACAGTCAGGAAAGGCAACGGTTTGTTCAGCAGTGTTTGGTTATAGTGTTTGTTGATGGCTGTACGTAACATGTAAAGGGCTTATTTATGTTGAAGCTTAAGCTATTTTTAGTGTTCCTGTGGATTACCCCAGGGCAGTATTTTTTGCGTATATCACTCAGGAGTTAACTCAACTTTATTCATCTATGAAGTTCCTTTTTTTTTTTTGTAAGCAGGATGACAAGCTTTAACAGTATGTCTAGTGAAAAACCGTACTCTCCCATATTTAATGCTCAGGTTAGTTTCTTTGGTGGTCCCATTGCTTGGACCTTGACTTACAGACTGGGTTTGTTTTCACAATATCTGGTGTAGTAGTTCTTATGACTTATAACTCTAGATTTAAAGTTTATGGGTTTTTTTTGTTTACTTTAAGCAGTTTGTTTGGGATAGCTGCCTTTGAGATCTTCTAAATCCGTAGTCAGACTGTGTACTTTCCTTAACGCTTTATCGTGTCCTGATAATTACACACAAATAAACCCAACTTAGAAAACAGCATGTTCTCCTTAGTTGTGAATTTCTTGCCCATTTTTATATTTTGCTGTAGAGCTCAGTTGTGGGGGCACAGAGATACGCTGAGAATGGAGAGTGTCCAGTTTCCCCAAGACGATGTGCTGAGGGAAGCGTTGTGGCACTAGCTATGGTTTCAGGATTCCTTGAAATCTGTGTTTAGGTTAGTCATACTCCCAGCACTCATAATGTGAGTGCAAATAAAGGTCAAATTTGTCTTCGTGACCTTTTTTTCCCTCCTTCAGATAGACAGCACAACTATTGCCAGAAGGATGGGTAAGAAGGGGTAGATGCCACAAATGCTGAGCTCCAGTTGCACTGAGAACATTGCTGTTGTGACGTTTCTTTCCTTCTTGTCTTTTTTGTAGCTCTTTCTCAGCCCGCTCTGCAGTAAGTTTTGTGTTGACCCACTGCATAGCCCAACCAACAAAGCAGAGCAAGGTAAATAACAGTCCTTTCCATCACAGCAGAAGGAACCATGCTTTGCTTTTTCGGTGGTGTCTCTCCTGTCCTTGTGTTTTTACCCATCCGGATTCACAAGGTGAATTCCCAGCAGCTTCTAGGAGTGCTTGGCTGCACTTCTGTGTATGCGAGCTTGTTTTTAACCCTGCTCTTGGTAAGCTTTATTCATCAAAAATGTGAAAAGTGGGTAACAGAAGTCATGAAACTGAGGCCCAAACTCTCACAAGCCAAGTGCTGTCATCTGGTACCAAAAAGCTGCGGAGATGGGATGGAAAGGAAATGTTGTCCTCTTCCTTGGCCACAGCATGGCTGTTACCACAGAATATGGCATCAGATCATAGGATCATAGAATCATTAAGGTTGGAAAAGACCTCTAAGATCATAGAGTCCAACCATCAACTCAACACCACCATGCCCACTAACCCATGTCCCTAAGCACCTCATCTACACGTCTTTTAAATACTTCCAGGAATGGTGACTCAACCACTTCCCTGGGCAGCCTGTTCCAAGGCCTGACCACTCTTCCAGTAAAGAAATTTTTCCTCATGTCCAATCTAAACCTCCCTTGGCGCAACTTGAGGCCATTTCCTCTTGTCCTATCGCTAGTTACTTGGGAGAAGAGACCAACACCCACCTCGCTACAACCTCCTTTCAGGTAGTTGTAGAGCGCGATGAGGTCTCCCCTCAGCCTCCTCTTCTCCAGGCTAAACAACCCCAGTTCCCTCAGCCGCCCCTCATAAGACGTGTGCTCCAGGCCCTTCACCAGCTTCGTTGCCCTCCTCTGGACACGCTCCAGCACCTCCATGTCCTTCTTGTAGTGAGGGGCCCAAAACTGAACACAGGATTCGAGGTGCGGCCTCACCAGTGCCGAGTACAGGGGCACGATCACCTCCCTGCTCCTGCTGGCCACACTATTTCTGATACAGGCCAGGATGCCATTGGCCTTCTTGGCCACCTGGGCACACTGCTGGCTCATGTTCAGCCGGCTGTCAGTCAGCACCCCCAGGTCCTTTTCCTCCGGGCAGCTTTCCAGCCACTCTTCCCCAAGCCTGTAGCGTTGCCTGGGGTTGTTGTGGCCGAAGTGCAGGACCCGGCACTTGGCCTTGTTGAACCTCATACAGTTGGCCTCGGCCCATCAATCCAGCCTGTCCAGGTCCCTCTGCAGAGCTTCCTACCCTCCAGCAGATCAACACTCCCGCCCAGCTTGGTGTCGTCTGCAAACTTACTGAGGGAGCACTCGATCCCCTCGTCCAGATCATTGATAAAGATATTGAACAGGACCGGCCCCAAAACTGAGCCCTGGGGAACACCGCTCATGACCGGCCACCAACTGGATTTAACTCCGTTCACCACAACTCTCTGGGCTCGGCCGTCCAGCCAGTTTTTTACCCAGCGAAGAGTGCACCTGTCTAAGCTGTGAGCCGCCAGCTTCTCTAGGAGAATGCTGCGGGAGACGGTGTCAGAGGCTTTACGGAGGTTAGATAGGCACCCCATCTCTAAGATTGGGTGAAATCTGACATCTGGCTGACATCTGGCCGTGATTTCATCAGCATTGGAGTCAGTAGAAATGCTTTGGGCTTTTTTCCCTGCCTGCCTATGTTCTGTCTTCATTGCTGTAAACAAAGCCATCTCACTCAGGGTGTATCTTGGGTTTGGCAAGTCTGAGGGAATGCACATCATCTGATCGCTCTCTCCCCCAAAGACAAGGATGTTGACTGAGCCCCCATTTGTTTAAATGTTTTATTTGTGCCTTCAGGGATAATGACCTGATGCAGCAAGGAGAAATATCAGGACCTACTTAACTAGTGAAGTCATAGGGTCAGCGTTGTGCTGGTGCTGTGTGCACCCCTCCCACCCCCCCGTGGTTTGCTTTCGCCTGTTGAGTTAAAGGCTGCTCTTGCTCATGTTCTTTCGTATGGTCCCCTCCCATTATTTTCTACTCTCTTTCCCCGTTCTCCTTCTCCTTTCCTGTCCACAGTGCCTCTTCCCTCCGTTTACATCATACCATGCTGCAGGGATTTTAAGGTCATTTTAAAAATTTGCAGAAATAAGATACATCATCCATTCTGTACCCAGCATGAAATTTTCACTACCTGCTGAGGACCTGCAGTGCCATTTTATATTCTGAACTCCTTGCATTTGCCTTTTGTTATACTAAATACAGCCATTACTGTTTGGGGATTTTAGTTATAACCATCATACAAATGATAGTACTACACTGCATCGCGTAAGAAGTTTATAAATGTGGTTGAAATTTGTTACAGGGCAAATGTCTGAAAAAGCAAATAATCTGATGGTGAAGGGCAGATTTAGGAAAATATCAAAGACAATTTCTCAAGATTGAGTATTGCTGCTACACTTCTCATTTTCTCAAAGAATTGCAAGCTTTTAATTTTCAACAATGTGCTTTTTGATATCTGGAGGACAAGTGTACTTACAATTTGATTTGCTTAACGGATCCCGTTTGTGCTTGTTTTTTAGAGCCCTCCCATCAATTCTTACAGCGTGATTTTGAGTTTTTTTTGTTGTTGCATATTTTAAGTTTATTAATGTAGATTGAATGTGCTCTTGTTTTGTATGAGACTAATGATTGGAACTATTAGAAAAAGATTTTGCTGGATGCCAAAAACGCTAAGAGCAGCTCTCTGAAAAGTTAAATGGAGTATGTTCTTTGCTTTGCCCAGCTTTTCCTTCACACTATCAAAGGAGGGTAAGTTTTATACTACCAAAGCAGTGGTATCAAAGTTGTGCACTATCTTCTCGCAATCTTCCAGCCTAGTAAGCCTGCTTGGAAGCAGCAGGATCTAAGCACCTTGGAAGGAATTTGGCTCTTCCAGCTAGGTCTTCGGGGTCTGGTACTGAACATCTTCTTGCAGTCTTAGATACTACCTGAAGATTGCTTAGAGCCATGTTTGGGGTTTCTGGTATGGTTTGTGTAGTTGCAGTATGCTCCCAACAGACCCCATTTTCTCCACAGAGTTTTTAGGGTGGCTTTTGCCTTTTTGCTAAGGGAGAGGGGCTGTTGTTTGAGGAGACACATCTCTTCTTTGTTGATTGCCCAAAAAGAAGCAGAAGGCGGCTTGGCTTTCTTTGCAAAGACAGTCTTCGCTGTCTTCTCCGCTGAGCTCCTGAAGGTACTGCTTGTCAGGCGTTCTGGCCTGCCGGCGCTGCCGGCACGCCTGGCCCTGCTCCCTGCTCCTGCTGCAGCCCTGCCTTCGGCGTGGTGCAGGCTCCTCTCCTGCCAGCGAGCCTTCTCCCCGCCGTTTTAATCTGATCGTCTCTGAATTTATCCTCTGGACCTATTTTTTGCCGTGGGGGGTCGCGCGACTCCGCACACGGTGGCCGTTTCCCTCCGTCGCCCTCCCGCTGCTCTCAGCCCGGGCGGCGGGCGCGGGGCGCGCCGCTGCGTGGAGGGCGGGGGCGAGACCCCGCCGCCGCACGGCAGCCCTGCCGCGTCCCATCGCTCCGGGCTGGACTCCGGGGCCGCGCTGCCCGCCCTGCCGCCCCGGGGCTGGCGGTGGGTGGAGTTTGGGGGCTGGAGCCACGCCACCGGCAGCTGTGCGGCTCCGGCTGTCACTCCCGCCGCCCCGCAGGTTTGTTGCGCGTTGGGCGGCGAGGGTCGGGCCAGACTGACGGGCTGGTAAGTCCTGCTTCCCCTCCCTGGTCCCACCGTCCCTCTCTTTCGGTGTTTCCCCATGTAGCGTCTAATTTTGAGTAGGTGAGGCTATTGTGTGCCAGAATCCTTCTGGGGTGTACGCAGCCTTGTCTCCCCTTGCTGCTCTGGTGGGGCTCGCCTTCAGTTCTGGCGGGCTGTCATCCTTCATCTTCCAGAGATTAAGCATCCCGAGTTTCCAAGTGGATGTGTCCTGACTGCGACCGAGTTGCTTCCAAATCTGTTGATTTGGAATCTGTCACAGAAAACACTGTTTTGTGAAAGTGTAGTTTTACTGTATATACAGTAAAGCATACTGTATAAACAGTAAAACATGTATATAGTAAAACATATACAGCAAAGCATATTGGATAAACAGTAAAACATATACATGTGCGTGTGTGTGTATATATGAAAATGTGAAAAGTTCCCAGCCTCTCTCACAAAAGTTCTTTCCTGGTGGACTTGAACTGAATATTTCAGTGTTTCCTTTCCGTCTGCTTGTGAATGAGTCAAGATCCATTGCTTTTATATAACTAAATTATCACCACTAATTATTCATATAAAATGGAAAAATGAGGGAATTAGGAAGAAATGCTGAGAGTAAACAAAAGGCTTTTAAGAGTCTGTATCCAAAATTGCTCAGAAAGGCAGTTTGGGGGGGGGGGGGGGGGAAGATATATATTTAGAAATCTTCCAATTTATTCTGGAACAGGGAAAATTTCGACGTTCCAGAAATGAAAAAGGCCACCTGTTTGTCTGCAGCTGTCCTGCAAAACAGCGTGGTGCTACTGGCAACTAATAATATCTCCAACTTACAGAAGTGGCATGCACTTGGCATTTTATTCAGCGTTCTGTTCAGACATACAGCTTGGCTTGCTTTTGTTTTCCCCGAGTTTATCTGTATATCTCATCCAGGCCATGTAGTAGCACATCTGACAAATGATGGTTCCACAGAGATAAGCTGCAGGTCCGATTTGCAGCGTGGATACAGTGAGAATATTTTGTATACTATTGTGGCAGATGAAAGGAATGGAAGAGGGCCAAATTCAAGCTGTTTGCCATTGCATCTGATCAGCAGATCCTATGGAGAGAATTTGCCTGCTGTGAATATTTGATTCTCACTAGCTTGAACTATCTTGTGTGTTGGCAATGCTACTGTGTGAATTTGCGGTGGCTTTCCAGGGTGTCTGTCGTGCACAATTGCCAATTTCTGGGGTTTTTTTTACAGGGTTCTGGATTTTGTGCTCTACTTCATGTGTGAGGAAAATGACCTAATGCTATACAGTGAACATTTTTTCATATTTATAGCAGATGGGTTGTCAGTCTTTTAAAAACAGCAAAAAAAAAAATTATTACAAGTGAGCAGCGTATTATTTCTTCCTCCCTCCATCCCTCCCTCCACCTTCATGGAGGTGTAACCCCTCTGCCTCCCATTCTCTCTGCTTTACCTGCAGGTGGTTGTCCTGGCAAAGTGATTTTGTAGAGGTGAGTCGTGCAGGTTACACACCAGAAAGGATGAAAAGGTGATGGTGTTGAAATGCAGTTGTGAGAGCAGGAGCAGCTGTACAGTCCCTTCCCTCCCATGCATCCTTCTGACTCAGGGAGTCAGTGCCCCACGCTCCTGTTCATCCTTCCCGGCCCTTCTTGCTGGTTCGTGGCTGGCTTTGCCCGAGCGTTTGTAATGTTTTGTGTGTTGGTTAATTTTTCTGTTCTGAAATTCAGCACAGCAAAACATTTACATTAATAACTTGCATTTCTAATACTCACAAGTAAATGACATTGCTTATAGTGCTGATCTAATAGTAACTGTCAGGACTCTGCTTAGGCAAGCAGAAAGGGGTTGGGGTTTAACCTATCGGTGTATCCTGTGCTCGTGTCCTCTGTCTGTCACCGCACTGAAACATTTGTCTTCTGTAAGCAGTCTGTTTAGAGTTTATGTCACTTTATAGAGAAAACATAGCTAAAATTTTATAAATACCTTTAGATATCTATAGATTACAGATTTATAGATATAAAAATTTATAAACAAAAAATAGATAAAATTTGCAAAAGAAATTTAGACTGTAGTCTGTAAGCTCGCTCCTTCTCTGGGTGTACAAGGACAAAAACCAGAAGAAGATTTTTGATTGGATGGTGGCGTGGACTCAAACCGAGAGGAGCCAGCAGGAGCCAGCTGCAGGTCCCCTGGGGCTGTAGGAAATGATGTGCTGAACAAGTGACCCATCCTCTGTCTACTCCAATTCTGCAACCGCAGCAAATAACCGCGCAGAGAAAGGCAATATCATCGCCATTTAATGTATTGAGGAAATTGTGTGTTGGTGCCTTGTAGGGGCTGCCAGAGGGACTGAATTCTGGTCATATGTCTTCTGAGACCACTGTGAAGAGACCGCCCTGTTAACTGAGGCACGGCAGCTGGCCGCGCTGCGATCCTTGCCATTGCAGTGTGACCCATTTGCATGACCTATTTAACTCTGCCAGGTTGTAAGGAGCTGGACATGCACATTAGGTGTGTGTTTTCAGTCCCTTATTTAAGGTAAGGATGTTTTATATATGTGGCTGCTTGTAGGTGTTTTTTGGGATTTTTTTTCTTTTTTAGTTTCTTCAACAGCAACAAAGAATGGCACTTTAGAATAGGTGACTAAAAAAATTGTGTAGTTATAGATAGCAGATATGGAACTATAATTTCTCTCAAAAAATTTAAGCAAAATTTTTTGAGAACTGAAAAAACCGGGACTTGGCCAATGCAAGGTGTAGTAATCCAGAGAGAAAGCTTTCCTGGGAGCTGGTCTTCATGATAAGACTCCTTTCTCCTTTTAGTGGCTTAGGAGTGGTGTTCTCCAGTGTCTCGTTAGAACTAACAAATACACATTTCAACTGTACTGAAGCAAATCAGAGAAAGTTTAGTTTTGCAGTAGTATGAGATACATTTTGGCTTGGGGATACGCAGCCTAGGCACGTTTACCTGAATATCTGTCACTTGAAAACAATTTCTTCGTTGGCTTTTTTTTTTTTTAATCCTTTTTTTTTATTCCTTTAAACAAATTGCCATTTTTAGGACTAGTGGGAAATAAAACTATGAGATTGTTAACAGAAGCAAAAACTTTCAGTGCTGACTGATTGCATCTTGTGGACATGCATGGTTATTTATGCACATATAAGATACTAGCTTTCTGAGGAATTGTTTGGGTGATGGTGTTAGTGACTGTTGGCAAACATTATTCTTATGATGACCATCAAAATAAAAGCATGTTCCAAATAGACATAGGGTGGTGACACTGTTTTTTTTGAGAAGTGGACATTTGTTCATCAAAAGAAGAACTGAGGTTCCAAACTACATGGCTGCCAAATGGCTGATATTTTTGTTACTGCTTATCATAACTTGGATGTGAACTTTTGGCATAAAGATGGGTGCAATTAGTTATTCCCGGAGTTCACCCTCCTTTGATTGTTTTCTAAACCTATTAGGTTACTGTGTCCTACATGTCCTGTATATTTTTCTTGGGAAATATTGTTAGGAACTTTATTTTTTAATGCTTTTGCATTTTTATTAGATTTACACATCGCTCTGCCCACCATTTGGAAGTGACCAGAACTGTCCTCCATCAAAAGCTAAACACAAGAGTTACTCACATTGCAGTTGGAAAAATTATCATGCAAACAGTAAGCCAGATGGGGAATTTTACAAGCATCTTTTCATGTCATGAATGATGCTGTCTCTCTGGGTTATGGGCTCTCTGCTCTCTTGACTGCTGTTCCGTTCCCCCTGGCTCCCCTCCAGGGCTCTTAAGTTTCAGCCAGGGAAGAAAGGGAGATTTGGACTCCTCTAAATTTCCAAGTCCGTATTTTTTTGTGGTGTGGCTGGTGACAGCAAGCTTTGTGTGTGAGAGCGTTGGCATGCAGAGAGCCGCAGCGATTAGCATGCTGATCACTATGCTCCGACAGAATAAACAGGGCTGCTCTCGCCGAGCTGTGGCTGTGCCACCCAAACAAAAGCCTGGGAGCAGATGTGGGGAGAGCCCTGCTTGCGAATCCTGCTCTGTCACGCAGGGTGGGCAAGAGCTGAACGCTGCCCAGGCTCCTCTGCTTCCCAGTTTTTACAAAAGTGGAGGTCTCTGCCCCGTTCTGTGGTTCTGCTCCCCTCTGACTCTTCACATGGCACCTTACCTCCAGTTGGAGGTTTGAGATGAAAGGCCTCAGAGAGTATCAAGCTGTACATTATATCCTTAACTGTCCACACATCTACCATTGCAGTTGCTGATCTAGCACCGTATATATCTAAAAACTTGTTCTCTAGCGAACTTCAAGATTTATCTGCATAAGAAAGATTCACTGGTTCTATAAAAGGGGGGCAGTGTACATGCATATGTATAAGTAAGTATGAAACATACATTAAATGTATATGCACACATACAGATTTAATCCCCTCGGTGCAAACCCATGTGTCATCATTCGTATTTGGTTTGAAAGAGGCTTCAATCAGTTTGCACTTAATCTCTCTTAGATATTGACTTTTATTTTTTACGCTCTGGAAAGTGTAAATCCTCCATAAGAAGTGTTGCAAAATCGGTGTTGTTTCTTCTTGCAGGCAGTGGTTGCATAAAGTGTAGCTTCAAGCATTTTATTTGGGGAGAGGGCACCTGCCTCTTTTCCCAGTGGCTTCTGACTGGTTAAGGTTGGAAAGGCAAGAGACTGGTTGTGTTAACTAGGAATAACTGGCTTGTTCGTACCGACATGCAAAATGTTTTCTGAACAAACTGCTTGCTTAAATGGTGGTGGGCTGGTTCATCTACCCTTCCTGCTCCCTTCAGAAATCCAGCCTTTTCTTTTCTGTCCCATAACAGCTGAAGCTGTGTTGGCAGCCTACAGCAGTAGGTGGGGAAATTAGCAGGGCTTTTTCAGTTAAAGAAGTTGCCCACATCTGGGTTTGGAAAGAGAAAAGTCAACAAGCTTGTTGCAGTTCCATATTTAAAATTAAAAAAAAAAAACATATTTATCTGGTTTTCAAACAAAACATGCACTGACTTCTTAAATTATGTGAGTGGAAATGTCTTGGTTCTTCATTTAACTAATGATACAAATGTTTGTGAGCTGTTACTGAGTCAGGGAGAGATTGGTTCAGT
Source organism: Calonectris borealis (assembly GCF_964195595.1). NCBI lineage: Eukaryota > Metazoa > Chordata > Aves > Procellariiformes > Procellariidae > Calonectris > Calonectris borealis. The sequence continues at coordinate 27,508,396 of NC_134315.1, forward strand.
AGATTATTTTTTTCAATGAAGAAGAGTTAAAAGTTGGGTTTTTTTTGCTCGTTTCAGGATAATATCATCTTATTCTTAAGAGGCTGCAAAGAGCTGGGACTTAAAGAATCCCAGCTTTTTGATCCTGGTGATCTGCAGGACACATCAAACAGAGTAACCATCAAGTAAGTACAACAGCAGTTTGCGATTAGTGTGTTACAACCTCAGATGCACGTGATGCAATAGTAAATATTTAAGGATGAGCAAAAAGGCTATAGAATTGTCATTTGTATAAAGCAAATAGGAAACTGAGGTTTGGGAAACCTTCAGCACTGGGAAGAATACATTGTTCCCTTCAACAAGGATTCTCTAAGGGCTGTTATTTTTTCCAGAGAGATCAACCACGGCTCTTTTAAAGTACTGTTTTAGTTAAGCAATGAGATTCTGTGGGACTTAGGGGTTTTCCTGAGTCTAAATTGATGGCATTCTTTTTTGTCTGTCCAACTAATGAACTCTATAGGCTGGGGAAAAAAAAATCACAGCTCTGTTATTTCAGATTAAACTGTTTGAAGATGCATTGTTGGACATTTATAGGCCTCTCAGACTCTACAAGGCGCAGACATGAGCACGGTCTGTTTATTTTCTAACAAGAACTACAGGCTGGGATATGATATTTGGGCTGAGGATGTCTGTGTGAACTGTGTGGACTGGAAATGCCACAGTTTAGATACTTTTTCACCAAAGCCGGACACCTACTACCACACAAATTACCACAGGCATATAAGGAGGTTCTCCTTCCTAATAACTAATTCATGTTTTGGGGGGTGAAGTATTTTTTAAAAAATCCCCTTTTAATCAACAACTTTTTAGCCACGGTATGTGCACATCCTTCACTGCGAAGAGTACTAGGCGCTTAGACTCCAATGCTTGTATTTTCAGCATTTCACCCCACAAAGTGATTTAAAATGTAGATTTGAAACTGGCACAGAAATAATTACTGACTTGCCTAAGACCACACAGAGCAGGCTTGAATCAGAGTCCATATAGTCATAGATTGAGGTCTTAAATAAGAACTGTTGTCCCTTTCAGGGAAGACTCTGTCATCATGGACTAGAGGAACAGAGGCAGTCGAACTGTATTTTTCTCTCATTTATATTAATGGCAATCAAGCTCCCCACCCCCCAAAAGCAAGAGCACCCCACATTTTCATAAAATTAAAAAAATTTGTAATTGGTGTTTATTTAGAAGTTTTCCTGAAATTTTTGGATTTATCATGTGTAATATTAAAAAGTTATTGCTCTACAGACAAGCAAATACTGCTGAGTTGATTGAATGGCTTTGTTTCATTTGGCCAAAAAGATTTGGCCAAAAAGATCACTAATGAAATCCTGGTCAGACATACCCATTTTAGAAAAGTGTATGGAAACAATTTACTAAATTTCAGCAGCATTCTATTTTTTTTCCCTTCTGGCAGTGGAAGCTGGGCAAGTTTTCATGGTGTTCAAGCACTGTCTGGGAAAATTCAAAGGTTCTGAAAAATTGAATTGGCCACTTTCCTTGTTTTAAGGAGTAGTCTTCCATTTTTTGCTCCCTTCCACATTTCTGGCTCTAATATGAGGTTCCTCTCGCCTGTACATACCGGTGAGAGGAGGCTATTTAACCTATTTCTGCTAAATCTGGTAATATTGCAATGAAAGAGGTTCTTCGTGACGTCCTGTAAAATCATGACAATGAGTGGCTGGAGGGAGTCGCAAAACAATCCCTAATCTCCATATAAAACCCTAATGTCCGTATAAAACCAGAGGGGAAGGGTCTTTCTGATAAGAAGCTTGATCTTTTGGGGTTGAGGATGGTGGAGTACCTTGGAGGAGGCAGGTTGAGAGGCTGGGGCTAGCATGGAGCTCCAGGGAGAGCTGTCCAGCACGTAAGCAAGTTAAACCAGGAGTAATAAACTCTATGGAGCTGGGTTGGCCCTCCACTGAATATGATGCTAGATAGATGTGAAGTGTCTCACTGGCATGGATTTTTTTTCCCTGTCAACCCTTCAGAGAAAGCAGCTGTGGAAATGAGCCAAATGTTTTCCTAGCACTGTCCAAGTTCACGCTGAGTAACTGAGTTGAGGTGTACAGGCCAAGTCCATGACTGTTGTAGAGAAATATGTTCAAGACTGTCTTCTGCTAGTTAGTTCCCAAAGCATGAAGGTGATTTCCGCCCCCCCCCCCCCCCTTGAAGACTTCTGGGTTATTTTTTAAACGTGGTAAAAATGGTATTTGTTGGTAAAGGATGAATATGACATTATTGCACATGATTAAGATAATGGCATTTTAAGCAGTTTTTTTCATATAGATGTTAATTGAAGTATGCATTAGGTCTATTTTTTTTGGAACATTCAGCTTATAAAAGTTATGAGCTAATGCTGTAAAGAATTTCTTCTTGACTTGTTAAACAAGACTTTTCCACTGTTATTTTATTAGGAAAAAAAATAGGACTGTTTTATTTTTCTTAGTATGTGGGTACTGGTGGATAAAATTTTGGCTTAAAAAAGATATTATCAAAAATACTTTGGTTTAATATTGCCTATATTTAGGCTTTTGTTGTTATCGCAGATTAAAGTACATTTATTTTTATCAGGTAACTTTTAATGCTGGAGTGGACTTACTGTTATAGTAGAAGGCAATTCCGTTATAAATAATCAGGAGACAATCTGTACTAAATCTGAAGTGCTCTGATTTATTTCTCAGCACCTAAATGCGATACACATTTCCTCCATTCTTTTTTTTAATGGTTTCTTCACCGAATTTTGAAATGTTGTTTATGTTTGTGCAAACTTTGTGCATTGTTGTTTCTAACATAAAACTTATACCCTTTGAACATTGAAAAACTAAATTGAGAAGGATGCCAGAAAGTTCAGTCTGAGAATACATTCAAAAAATAAATACGTTTTCCACAGCAGGTACTGTTGCAAGTGGCAGGATCTTTGTTGCTTCACGCATCTGCTTTGTTCTTTGTGATGCTTGTTTCCACAGAAGCACCTGCTCCATTTCCTTAATGTTTGGTGATGATTTCCTCAGTCTCTTATGCATGTTCAGTTGCTTCCAGAATCTGTATGGGTTGCATGATTTATCACAGAGCAGAATCTGACTGTTGGATTACTGCAGAATGCATTTCAGTAGTGAGGACTTTGGTCGTCTTTTTTGAAGAGATCAGCAACGCTGTTTAAAGGAAATATTTTTGGCACTGTCCTATTTTACTGTGCAACCATTATAAACACATTTTCGTTTTCTACTTCCAGAATTCTAATTTAATGATTGAAGTAATGGTGACAAAATACTCCCACATTATGAATAAATGAATGTGTGAACTACATCTTCTTAGCTTTCATGTATTTCCAGCCAGCAGAAGCATTCTGCAGGCTGTTGTAAGGGAAAACGTGATCTGCTGCATACACGCTCTTGGAAAGTGTGTCTGCTTTCTGATTATGTTTTTTTCCTCTTTTTTTTTCCTCTCTGTGTGTGTGCAACCAGGAACATTGACTATAGTAGGAAGCTGAAAAATGTAAGTACATGACTTGGAATACTTTTTTTTCTTTGTCTGATTAATCCTGTATTTGGTCTGAGCAAGAATTATGTCAGTAAAAACTTAGTACAGATGAGTATCACTGAAAAGTTCTTCTGAACACAAACCTAACCAGGTTCTGCTGCAAACTTCAGTAGAGCTGCTATGGCAAAGCAGCCTTATGATAGAAATAGAATGGAGAATGTTTGTCTCTGCTTAATTAAAAGGATAAAGAATGTGATCTCTGTGCTGTCCATCACGTTTATCATGTTTTTCACTGGGAATGATCTGACTCACGCATGAAGCTACGCTTTTGTAGCCTTTCATGAATATATAGGCATAAAGTAAATTTGCACAAAGTATTTAAAATGAAGCAAAATGATCATTAGATCTGGATGCAAGTCTTTACTGTCAGATTTGCTAGCTTTCTTGTTGTTCTTCCAAATAAATGAGTGTTTTCCCAGAAAGGCTAATTCCATTTAGCTTTAATTTCTTGTTGATTTAAACTAATAGCAATGATAATGAATCCTGTAATTGTTTAGTAGAAAAGAAAATGGCTAAACTTTGCTGATCTCAGAGTTAGTTATTATCCTAAAGCCTAGCAAGCTCTGTGTCCTTAGTCAGCTGTAAACTGCTATAAATTCATTTTATATTTGGCTCACATCCCTATAAACTGCTAGGAAATGCCAAGACCTTTTCCTAATAACTTTGCAAGCCAGTAATCATGACTGCAGGTAAAAACAAACAAATAAAAAACCCAAAACCATAAGAAACCCCCCCAATTATTTCATCCTGTCTTTACCATCATCATTAGAGTAATATTTTCTGCATCCAGCACACAAAGTTGCAGGGGAGGAGTTCAGCTTTGACATTTTAGCACCCTTGTGGGCACTGGCTAAATATCTTTGTACAGATGTATTGTTTTAAAGGTAAAGTTTCAAAAGTATCCTCTACAATGTGCTTGTAGGCAATATATGCTTTCCAGGTGCATGATCCTGCAACCTCGGCTGGCAGCCAGTCGGAATTGCTTGCAAATGTGACATTATTTGGGGAAAAAAAAAAGTGGATAAAGAAAGGAAAAAGAGAGAAAGTTATCAAATGCTAGCAGAAATAAATAAAAATACCACAACCTTCATTAGAGAACTGAATGGCAAAATGAATTGGACGGTTTCCTGGTTTCTAGGAATACTATATTTGCAAGTGTTTTCACTTAACTTGAGAACATGCACTGTAAGAATTTTTTACATAAATTTGTTGAGTGGTGCTGGTTGAAGGAAAACAGCTCAGATAAAGGTTGTTTCAAGTCAAAAAAAATCAGTATTAGTGAAACCACCTCCTTTCCCTCAGCACAGTAGTATCAATTTGGATGTAATTTTAAAAACAAGGGGAAAATTTCTGAACTTTATTAAAAATGTTATTCAGTTATTTCATGGCATGTATATTGTTTAAAAACTAAAGGGAAATATAAACTATATTTATATATAAAATATAATACATTTTACGTTATGTACCACAGTTGTTTTTAAACAGCGGATCTGTAGGACACATGCTGTATCTTTTTCTGGCAGGGCCTCAGCTGGAGTGCTGTGTGTGATTTTGGACATCACACTTAAATGAAAAATGGGGATGTTAGAGAAAGTTGATGAGATATCTGTCCCCAACACCCCCTTGGGATTTCTCCTAGTCCTGTTTTCTTTAGATCACTATATAGTATGAATTATATGGCCCTGTCCCATCAAAACATAAAAAACTATATTTCAGTTTATTTAACTTCTTTGAGACAGTTAATGACAACTATTATTTATTATTGGTTGCACATCTTTTCCACATCAAAATATTTCCTGTTTGTTCTGCAGTTAAATACTTTGCAATGTCACGGAATATGCAGAAATAAGGAGCATTAAATGAGAAAAAGCCCTAAGTTCTGAGGTGATGGTTTGGCATTTTTAACCAGTGCAAAACACTGAACTGAATTGCCTTTGACGATCAGTTTCCAGTCCAAATTGCTGCTGCACAGGTACCATTAAAGACATTGCTTTAAGTGGAGACATATGTGAGTGCAGAGCAGGACTGTTTGCGTTCGCTGCATGATATAAATATCAGCGGTTTTGGAGGTGTTGGATTTGACCATCCTGAGCATCGTAACTTCTTCTTTCCTAAAACAAGCGCAGCACCAGCAGTGTCAGATCAGATTTCTTTGCTACCTAAAGGAGTGAGAGGGTATATAAACATTTGCAAGAGCAATTCTTGGCTTTTTTCCCACACTAGTTTTGAAGTTACTTTTGAGTTATGGAGAGACTTCAAGTCAGAACTTGAATGAAACCACTAACTCTCTCCGTTTTAGTCTGATAGAAACAACCAGATGCTCATGGCTTTTGATTAATCTTGGGCTAAGCATTTCTTAAGCTAGCAGAAGCCTGGAAGTAAATGTTCCTGTGTCATCTGGTTAATTACATTAAGATGATTAAAAATGGAACTACATTTTCTGTCCTTGAAGTAGGCAGGCACACATTTCAGATTTTTATTTATTCCATTAGTCTTAACGGTTTTAATTAATGACCACTAGTATTAGTACTCTTTAGGGATTTTTTTCCTTTTGGATTTACAAACAGATATATTTATAAGTGTGTCTTCTAGACAGTTTAAAGTATCTTGCCTAATTTTTCTATTCAGATTTATTTTTGCTGTTTGTTTTCCAGGCAGATGTGACAGTTTCTTTTTTTATAAAAATACCAGGAAGATAATGTGTTACGTTATATATTCTGTAGGACTGTTTAAATTTTGATAGTTGCCCGAGGTATTTATGTTTAACCACTGACAGACACTTCCCTTTCAGCTCTGATTTGTAACAAAATCTTGTGCTGCTGTGCAGTTTAGAATAAATGAGAGATGCTGAAAGGAAATAAATTTTGCTAAGTGACTGTGTAGATGGCTTCAATTAATTCTTATTAACTTCTGCAGGTATTAGTCACCATTTATTGGCTAGGGAAAGCGGCAAACAGCTGCACGTCATATAGTGGATCAACCCTGAACCTGAAGGAGTTTGAAGGTTTGCTGGCACAAATGAGAAAGGTATCTTTTTGTTATGTTTTGGGAATGGAAATTTCATTCGAACTGTTACTCCCATAAATAACCTGTTTGTTGCTAAATATTAGAGAAGTAGGGGGCTGGAGTACAAATTACTTAGTAAGCCCCTACCTCCTTCGAAAATGTTTCTGACTCTACCAAGCCATGAACACAATTGTCTTTAGCAGCCAGCTTTGTGGTGATATCAGTGATGCAGCACATCATGTCAAATAGGGCTTTAGAACTGTCACGTGGCTCTGTCATCTTCATTTCCATAGGTTTTGGTTTGAATTATTTTCATTTATGACACAGAGTTTCAACTAGAAGAGCTGAGACTCAGAAGTAAGGTGGCAGGACTCACAGGAGCAGAGACTTTTTTTCTTTAAAACATTCAGTCTCATGGGTAGCTCTTTTGTTTTTAAGTTGCAACATAAAGCATCAAACCAAAGTATCTAAATAAAGCTGAAGGGTAGAAGGAGGAGATTATGTTTCACCAAGGGTATAGTTATGATGAATCTGTGTTTTGCCAAGCTCTAAATTCTGGCTGAAATGGTGGTTTATGATGAGCTGAGCTCTGTTGGAAAGGAAAAGTTGTGATTGCTGTAGGGTGATTTTGGGACTTTTGGTTGAGCACTCCAGCATGTCCTGAACCTCCACATGAGACGCTTAACCTCAGTAGTGGTTAGCATTGATATCCAAGCATGCATTTACTGGGAATGGAAGGGGTAAGGAGCAGGCATGTAAGAAGATGGCAGCAACCAGTGCTACCATTGCATGTGTTGGACATACTGCTCATGAAAGGCCATGCAGATATGTTCTACAGCCCACAGAGAGCTTCGTGCCTGCTACTCCCTCCCCATCTCGTGTAACGGCCGAGTCACCACAGGCAGTAGGGTTTGGGGACCATGGGAGACTCTTTACTCTTTACTCTCCTTGAGCTCTGTGCTACTGCATCTGCGCCAGCTGCAGCTCTTCATTCTGGGATCTCAGAGGGCCAGCACCGGATTGCCGCCGGAGAGGAAGAAATACTTGGCTGACTGATGGCAGTTCCTACACCCTAGTGTGACCAGAGAGCCTTAACTAGACAGTTAAAACCCTTTTGTGAGCCCAGTTCCTGTGAACATGCAGGTGGAAATGGAGAGGAAAAGAGAATATCCTGCTTCTTGTAGAGGCTTATTTTGGGCTTCATTTGAAATGACCTGCCCTAATTGCTCGGGACTTTGCCACTCATGCGTGATATGACTGAGACCAAGCAATAAAGAAATTAAGTTAATATTTGAGTTGTTTCTAGATAGAAGGTGCAGGGAAGGAGCAGTCCCCACTCCGAAGAGTCTGAAAGGTGTTACAAAGACGGACAAGGAGCTAATGCAGAAAAATTGCCAAAGTGCAGGTTGTTATCATGTTAGTGCCGCATGGTATCATGGTTTATTTTTTAATGTTTAATCTCACGGCATGAGGCTCCTCTTTTTCCAGGTGACGTCTACCCATCAAACTAATCATCAGAGAATTTTGGAGGTCCCATCTTGAGCCCCTGAGGGATGAAGTAGGCTGGGGCCGAAAGGCAGCATTCTCTGGGGAGCTGATGATGGAGCGCCTGGCTGGGCAGTGCAGAGCGCTGCAGGTCAAGGACAAAAGCAAGAGGCTGGGACTTGATTCATTGCAGATGTCGGAGCTGGGAGCAGAGTAGAGATCTCATAAAAGCTGAAAGCTATATATTCCTTTAATGTAAAAACAGAGCACTTAGCAGTCCTGAAAAGTCTTGTTTAGGTGATACTGTTACGAGGGCCGCTGGCATCTTATGTTAAGGTCACCTCCCTACTCCTGTACCCCTGCAGTATTTCCCACTGGCAATTGTGGGCTTGTCTGTTACTGAATTTGAAGAGGATTTGGTTGTAAAATAGAACATGTTAATCATGCTGCGCAACACACTGATGTTCTTTATAGCTGAGCTCGAGTGATGAAAACACACTTTATCACATTCTCTACTGGCATTTTTTCCACTGAATTTAATAATTAAATTGACCATAAATTCAGTCTGGTTGAGTTTTTTTGTTATAAATCCTCTCTACCCTCCTTTTTTAATAAGCAAATCAAAAGACAGCTCAGATGTAAGTTGTCTCGGACTCATCTTTTTCTACTTCTCATACTGAAAGGGCTATTCATTTCTAATTTTATTCATGCTACTCTGTTTTTAATTTCATTAACTATTTGGATACGCATTCTTTTTTACTTTTAAACTAGAAATTCCCAGTGACAAAATGTCCATGGCTTTTTGATTATATTTAGTGGGTGGAACTTCCTGGAGAAAGGCATCTTATATTTGGCAATCACACTTTTACTACCACTCGGTGACATACTGTGTTTTTAATTAGATAATATGAAAGACTAATGTGCTGTTGTGTGTCATGTTACGGTGTTATCAGTCCCACAGATAGCCACTTTCTTTTTCCCGTTGATAACATTTGGGAGATGACGTTTGCCCAGAGCAGGACAAGTACCCGTCTGTGAGACGGCGTTGGGCTGGGAGAGTAGCTTTGCCAAGGGGAAGGCTGTAAAGAACATGTTTACAGAAGTCTAGGATCCCATCCTGGTGCCTGCCTCCTAATTCCTGGTGAGCGGCATGCAAAATTAACGTCAACAGGCCTTTGAAAGTAGGGTCTGCAGAACTCATTAGTTCACAATTGGACTGTTTTCAAACTCTGGGAGATAGTGAATGCAGGATGGGGCTTATTGCCTGAGTTTAAGTCCCTGTAGCTGCTGAGCAGTTCTGTGTCATTCAAATACAGTAATTTAGGAAAATGGAAGTGTGCCTGAGGATTGAGAATAGCTGATTGGTATGAAGGGATGAGGGGATTTAGGGAATTTGGATTTTTAAAAAGATTTTTGGATCGTGTCGCAAACCGGATTTTGGTAGGATTTTTAGATTTGTTTTTGGATGTGTGTAAGTCATGCAGATTTCAGGGAGACAGATCTTTGTTGTCTAGTGTTTCTACTAGTCTTTTAGTTCATTAAGTGAGACTGGGGAAGAAAATTACATAGGATCCAATTATTACTTTGTTAGATGAATTTTATTTGTTTTTAGAAAATACTTTCACTTCAATTTGCAGTGAGGTTACTTATTGACATTACCACAGTTTAGCTTGGCCTTAGGGGACCTTTCCGCTGCCCTTAATGTGCTATTTTGGCAGCGTAATAGTGAGTGGCACTAATTAAGCCTTCTTCCTGAAAAGTCTGCAGGACGTTGGGTCTGATCTCTCCGTCTCGCTTTGAGCCTCCCTCTTTTTCAGTGCACAAGCTTTGGTGTGTTATTGCAGGGTTCTCCTCCCTCCATCACTTCTGCAGCAAACCTGCTTTCTTGTGGAGGTGGCCCGCCATAGCGTACTGTGATGTCCTTGATTGATCTTCTCATTGGCGATACTAGTAATGGGTAAAAGCTTAGCAGTCAAGGACAGTGGGAGCTGTGCTCAACGTAGCCATTGTGCTCCAGCTAGTGGTAAGCAGGGGGTGCTTCTTAATTAGGAATTAATATTCAAATGCTTCTGGGGAAAAAAAAGAAAAAGAAAAAAAAAATTCACATTCCAGCCTCTTTGGGTCACAAAATGTCAGTCTGATAATGGCACCCACATCTCTGACTTTACTTACTGTCGGGGGAGAAAAAAACAGATTTATCTTTGCATAAAAGTAGTTATTTTTGTTTTTTCTCAGCCTGTGCGATTGTAATTAATGTTAAGACGCTCTCTAAAACAAGGGATTTATTATAATGCAAGGGTGAGGATGGCTTCTATTGACCTTTTCCTCTGCTGGAGTTTCAGTGTTTTAGTATGTGCTGCTTGCACTGGAAAGAATTTATAATCACAGGGCTGTCAAAGACAACCATTGTTCTCCCTGCTCTGAACATGTGGGTCAGCTACAAGTGCTTTCATATCCCCCAGAGCCAGGAGCTGGCAAAGAGTAAAGAGCACAACTGAATTCTTCTGAGGCATCAGGAAAAGCATTTTGCATATTTTTCATTGCTGATTGCTTCAGAAAGACATCCCTCTTTCATAACAGGAATTTCTCTTCAAGGTAGAGGGAGGCTGGGGCACACTGCTTCATTATTTTACCGAGCTGAAGCAGCAGCAACAAATGCTGTCTGCTGGTGTCCCAGCCAGATACAATAGATGGGCAAGGGGAGGCGGGGGGGATCTTTTGGAAAGCAGCAGACTTAAACCTGATGCAGGCACGATGTTAAAATTGTAGTGCCTTTGCCTGTGCTATGGACTATGGACGACAAGTCAAGTTTCAGGTTACTTTCAGTTTTGATCTGTTTATTAACTTGCCTATTGCAACTTTTTCTCAGTTCTTCCTACTAATGTAATGAGCGGAGTTTCCTCTTAATCAGCATAGAATTGGGGTTTATTGCAAACTCGCACTTTTGTTTTGAGGGGGAGAAGGGGTAGAAAACAAGGAACCCTTTTTTGGGGAGGAGATTTTTAGTATTTGGGAAGATGCTTTGTTGTCTGATGCGTAATGGATCTCACGGGTATGTCAGTGGCTTCTTTATGACGAGGTACCTGCTGTACTTCCATGTAGGAAACGGAGGATATTGAGAGCCCAAAGCGCAGCATTCGTGACAGTGGCTATATAGACTGCTGGGACTCTGAACGCAGCGATTCCCTCTCCCCGCCTCGCCACGGCAGAGATGATTCCTTTGACAGTCTGGACTCCTTTGGCTCCCGCTCGCAGCAGACACCATCTCCAGATGTAGTGCTCAGAGGGAGCAGTGATGGTAAGTACCGGTCACAGTGCGGCACGTGCATAACGTTGTGACATATAAGTAACATTTCTGGAGCAAATGTCCCATTCGGAAGCTGGACACAGCCTCTGAATCATGGCAATCCAGTGGGAGAACTTCTCTGTGAATGCTGATTTGTGCTGCCTGAGGTTTAGATGACTTTGCCAACAACTTACTTGAAGTCTGTCTCAGTTAGGATAGCGTAACATTGGAAAATGAGTTACATCATTGCAGTGTAATTTTATGATGGGAAGAGTGCTTTTCTGGGTTACGGTGTAAGAGGATGTTATGCAGACTCATTTTAAGTTATAAACTAGGCTGGAGCAAGAAATAAAAGCGCAGGAACAAGGGAAATATTGAAGTGAGTAAAATGTTTGCTTAAGTAAATCCTGGGCAGATAAATGGCATAGAAATATCTTGGAAATGTCTGACACTTGACAGAGTTCTGAAGTCTGATGTACAACATTTTACCAAATGTCATATTTGTTTTCATGGTATTTAGAAAATTGGATAAATTAATAGCTCCCAGAATCAGAGCTGTGGCCATCTTTGTACGCCTTTGAGTGAGGACATGCAGCTCTAGGCTTACAGAAGGGGTGCTGCTTCTCTGCCTTTCTTGTCTGATTCCCAGAGGCTTCCAGAGGCTTGTAAACACCGCGTGCTGGATGAGGAAGGATTTGCTAGGGGTAGGTGTGGAGCATGCACTTGGGTTACCTGTCATGAGCAGGATTCTGGTTCAGAAGAGAAGGATGCTTGACTGAGGCTCCCTCTGCACGGTTACATTCCCAATGAACAGATGAATCAGTCAAACTTCACCATCAGATGAAGTTACGTTCCATACATGAATCACTTCTCCTTAGTAATGTTATTTATTTAATAAAAAAAAGAAGGGCAGAAAGACTTTTTGGTAGGAACCAGATGTTCATACTGCTTTTGGCAATGTGAAAGAAACTGGTGCTAATCATAACCGGATACATGAGAGATTTCCTGAGGTGATGGGGAACTCCTTAAAACTGAAAAGCTGGCAGGGAGAGCTGGTATCACAGCTGAATTATGAAAGAGCTGTGGGGAAAGCAGGGCTGAGATCTGCTCTGCTGTTTTGAGTGGCCTGTGGTTGACCATCCAGAACCAGCTACTGGGGCTGATTCACTGAAACAGCCTCATGCCCCCGCAGACACTGAACAGAGCACAGTCTCCACATTGCAAAACATTTTTCTGCCTTCCCAAATGAGACAGAAGTGTGGTGTTGCCAAACGGGAACACCTTACGTGTCCTAATCAAGAAGCGTTGCTCCATCCTGGGTGCTCAAGGAGTGTCCTGCCTACTTGGAGCTGGTGGGCAGCCAGTTACATATGTCCTATTGCTACTTCCTATCAACTTCTGCTGTATTAGCAAATTTTGGTAAGGTTTTATGGTTGCTTGTTTGCCGCAGCTAAGACATACTATCTTGTCACATTCTTGAGTCCATAACAAACACAAAATAAGATGCAAGCATACAAAGCTTGTTCTTAAAAATTAGTCTTTAACAATATCCAGACCTAGGGTGCATGCAGATGCTGTGTGCACATGTATGACTTGTCCAGCCAGCCCTTTCTAATACATCCCATTTTCCCTGCTTGCTGCTGCCATAACTTCACAGCTGTCTTCTCCAAGAGTTGCAGGTGAGGTGTAGCTTGGCTGACCTCTTTTCTGTCGAATCTCTTCCTGTGGCCCCAGCAGGCCAGTGTTTCACTCAGCTGCATGTAGTTTTTGATAGAAATAATGTATATGCAAAGCTGAATGGAGGAAAAGGTTCTGCTTGCATTACTTCTCTCTCCTTTCAGATAGGAGCTTTATAAACCCAATAATATGATAGCGAAATAAAACTATGATTCCTTCCACTCCTAGAAAAAAAAATTAAGGAATGGAGATCATTTAAGTGATCCTAAGGTGATGATTAGTTTAGGTAGAAGCAGTAAGTAATACTACCTTCACAAATGCCGTCTGTGGTTAGCCCCACTGTTTAGGACTTGCTCTGGTGTCCTATGCGGACCCTGTCCCTTGGCAAAAAGCAAACAAAACCAGTGGTAGGGCAGAACAGTTTGTTTAAAACACAGTAGAATTGCAGACTGACCTGCCCGTAGAGTTGCTAATGTACTCAGGAATTAATAAAATCCTCTGCTTGGCCGGCAGTTGTGCATGGATCCTTGTATGAAGGATCTGTGCATGTCTGTGGTATATAACTGCTTGTTACGGGTTGTGGAAACTGGCTGCTGCTTCTTCTAGTTGGAAATGCAGAACAACAAAGTTAAGGTTATAAATGTAGAGCACGGCTGCATCTTCCATTCGGCACTTTGGCTTCAAGTGCTTTTTTTTGCAAATTTGAGCTGAAAATAATTTCACAAGTAAAATATGAATAATTTAAGAAGCTGTTTGTCTTTGAAGTACTCAACTTGGGGATGCTGGTAGGCACATCAGTAATGAGGGAGAGGAATCTGTTCTAATTCCTCTGCTACTGTGGTTTTCTATTCCAGCATTTCTGTCTGCCGGTTCAAGACTGGTTTTCATGTGATACAAAAATAAACACCAGAACAAAGTCAAGAGCAAACAGAATAGCAAATAACAGTAAGGGATCTTTTCTTTTTTTTTTAGCTCCTCTGTGGCCCTGCTCAGCTCTTCAAACCTCAGCTATCCTCAGACACCCGTGGTTCTGTGGTTGTGTCTTCACTTTTTGTTGAGACATAGACTCAGGTTACCAGTCACGGTGCTAGTTATCATATGCTCTTAACCAAAATTGTTCAAGCAAAAGATTACTGGCAAAAAGTGCATTGTGATTTTTGCCTAACTAGCTCATTTCCATTGTGTCTTGTCTTTTCTTACTGTTCCCTTTCACTCTTCTTCATCTCTCTCCAAGCAAACATTGAATAACTCAATCTGCTTGCAAAAGCTCTTTGCAAATAACATTCCTGGCATATTTAGACCTCTTTTCCTTCCCCCACTTTGAATTATACACAAGCTACTTGTGATTTTTATGACTTCATTGTTTTCAGTTGTTCATTAGGTAGCTCAGTGAATTAGCTAGTAATTTACTAGCGTGGTGAATTAGCAAGAGGACACAACCTGGGTGGCTTCCCTTCACCCCAAAGAGGGGAACAGCTATTGCATATGCAAGTATTGCAAAGGGGCCAAGGGCCAGAGACATCCAGCGTTCTAAAGCTGGGAGAAGATTTGAATGCTGGCGGGAGAAATGGCTGAATATGCTCCATTTCACTCATCAAACCAGGGCCTATGTTGATGTTACACTGCTGGGAGAGAACTATTTATATAGCTTCTTTGTGAATTACTTAAAAAGGCTCATGATGGTGCAGGGAATCTAGTGAATGTCTATGAAGTGGCTTCCAAAATGGCTACGAGGGCAGTTCCACTGCAAATGCTCTTTAAGGTATTTGTCCTACCATTTGGGAGTTTTCTTCTGGAGTTGAAAAAGTCTTGCCTAAGTTTCTGTGTTTTAAATGTGTTGTAAATATCAGGAAGCTTAGTTCGTTTGAACAAAATAAAGTAGTCACTCAGCTCTGTTGATCTCCCATCTTATTCTCTGTAACTCTCAATTTTTCTCTCTCACCTTATTTCTTTTCTTTGCCAGCAAGTATTCTTCAGTCTTTGCTGTACTTATCTAACCTCTAAATCCTGAGATCCGTTCCCTCTCTCCTTGCACCTTCCCATCTGAGGATCAAGTCTCTCTGTTTTGCAGTGTGCTAGACTGATTGACCAGGCAACTGGTGAGACTGGATAAAGACCATCTGAGTCTTCTGGTTTATAGAAGCTGATGCTTATTCTCAGATTTTGATCAAAGCTGGTGCTGTGTGCGTTCAAATTGTCATTAGAATTTGAAGAATTAGAAGATTCCTGCCATTCTGTAAATATACAGCACGCAGCCCTTGAGCTTGTGCTATGCATATGTAGGTTCAAGAGTGTGAATCAGGTCAAATGTACCCATATGTACAACTGGGAGTCATTTGGGCTTTAGTCAGGTAAACTTCTGTAGCTGTCCTGTGTGGTGACAAGTCTGGCTTAATCTGACCCTGAGTTTTTTGATGTGACCTGTGGCTGAAGATGAGTTTTTCAGGGGTAGAAAATAAGGGTTGATGGAAAAAACTGTTTACTGTCTGTGTAGATATTATGGCTACTACCTTTCAGTGACTGATTTTAAAATACAAATACAGGTAAAAATGGCCTCATTTTTTGGTGCTCACATGCTAAACGTAATTTTTTGGTAGTCTTTTCTCTGATTTATAATTTAAAAAAAAAACAACCTGGATGAAAGTGGAAAGAAGAGGGATTTTTTTCTCCTTCCTCACTAGGGAGAGGAAGTGACTCGGAAACTGACCTGCCACACAGAAAGATGCCAGATGTGAAAAAAGATGATATGTTGGCGAGGCGGACCTCACATGGTGAACCTAAATCAGCTGTGCCTTTTAACCAGTACCTCCCTAACAAGAGTAATCAGACTTTCTATGTACCCGCTCCACTTCGGAAAAAGAAAGCTGAACGAGAAGAGTACCGAAAGAGCTGGAGCACAGCGACTTCACCGCTAGGAGACAGACCTTTCAGGTAAGACTGGCCTGTCCAACCTCTCCCTTCCTCAGTCATGATGCTTTAACACTTGCCTAATTTTCGTTCTTTTCATAAGATGTATGAAGCGCCTTCTGCTGTAGTAAATCTCTTGCTGAGATGGTACTGATAAATTGTTTGTAGCAATTGGTGAAGGTGGTAGAAAAGCAATGAGTGGAAAATTGTTATCTTGGTGTCATTATTTACCATACAATGCAATGTATAGCTTGTGTTTGACAAGATGTTGGTTAATATAAGTACCATGGATGTTGACTCAAACCCAAGGCAGGACAAAAATGTTCGGGATGATCTGTCTCAGTTCTCAAGACAGTTACTCACTGACAAATGATACTTATAAGTAACGTTCGATGTGTTCAATCAAAATAGGTAATATTTTTGCTGTGTTTTTTTTAAAATCAATTTATTTGTATGTTGTATTCTATACACCAGTACAGTTTATATAGCTGTGACTATGTGTTTCTGCATGCTGGTTTTGTCAACTGGTATTTCACTTTTGATTTGGCCTAAGAAACAACTTCCATTAAAGAGCATAATTATTTTCCTGGATCATTCATCAGAATATCCTTTGACATCTTGATATCAACAAAATGTGCTTATAATAAGTAAGTGTATATGTTTCAGGCACAGCATACATTAAACTACCTTGTATAATTCAATAGCAAACCCCACCCTGAAACCATAGAAGAAGAACAGAATGAAACATCAGGACTGTGTGAAAAGGCTCCTGAGGCAAGCTCCCTTAAAAATCAAGTAGGTTTGAATCAAAACGAAGGAAGCTCCATAGACCAGTCTCCTTCGTGTAGTGCAAAAGAAACATCAGCACCCAAGGGGAAAGATGCAGAAGAGATCAGAAAGTTAAGACGACTTGAACAAGCTGGCATTAAGGTCATGTCAGCAGCCCAGCGCTATGGCAGGTTAGCCCAACGGTGTGGGAAATTGTGCACGCTTCACGTTTTTAGGATTGGGTTTCCTCAATCTGCTGTGATTTCACTTCTCCTAACAAAAATCCAATCTGCTAAGCACTCACAATTGCTAGTGAAGGTCGTGGTCTGAAAAGGCTTGTGATGTGGCAGCTGTGGATTGCAGAGTTGTATGATGCTAACTGCATTTGTGTTGAGAAATTGTATCGTCTTACAGAGTAACGTGAACAGACTCCAAGAAAACTACTACACAGACTACTTGTCACCTACCATCTAATGCTTTCTTGCATTTAATAAAAAATACATATAAATGTACATTAAAAATGTAAAAATGCCTTGTTTAGGCAAAAGTTTCAGAAACTTACTTTTCTTGTTGCCAATGGGATGGTTTAGTTTACTGAACCACACTTTTTAGGTGGTTAATATTTTTAGCTGTGTTAATAAATGATGCATTTATTTTTAATGGCAGGAACTATAAAAGTACAGTTCTTGTTAACACATGTACCAGTTAAAGCATGGAGGCATAGTTCAGCAATCATAATTTGACTGACTTTGGCATGGAGTATCAGTAGTTATTCACTGTATTATTTATTTTTGGATGTTGTTCAATTTGGTTATTTCCTGTTCTTTAACTCAAGAGTTGAATGATGGCTAGGCTCACTGCCCACGCCTTTCCATCATCTGATATCGGATCCTCATGAAAAATCTCTCTTTCTCATGGGGATGGCCCACAAAGCAGAGTTTTAACCAACATGTCAGAAGCCCAGGCTCTTACAAATGATCAAAATGGTTTGGCTAAAGGGTAAGTGTCCAAATGTCCTCCTGTCTAAAACATTTTATTTTGGATTATGAGGTAAGTCTGGGCTTTGAAGTGTAGTAGTAAAGTACAGCTCTTATGTGATACAGCCTGTTTATAGGTGTAATGAAGCTTGTCTGTGGCCATATACAGATGTGCCATATGCAGTTAAAACAATCACAGTATATACACTGTCATATGTCCCCTTCTCAGGTTTCCTTCACTGTTGTCAAGCTGTAATGAACCAGTGTTTGTGTGTGATTGTGGGGTACTACTTTAACAAAGCCAAATATTAATGAAGAGGAACTATCAATCATAAATTAGTCCTTCAAGCTGAGTTAGTGTGCTAGTTGATCAGGAATCCATAAACCGGTAGGATACTAGTATAATCCTGTTCTGAGCGCGAGGCTGTAGCATTAATGTTAGTAATGTAGTAATACGTAGTAAAGCGTAGTAATAGCTTGTGTTTAGCAGTGCTGTGCACAACAAATAGCACTATTTGCATTTGCATTTGGAGGATGCTCACCATGTTGTCTGAGAGCCCCTTTTCCAACCCTGTGCATGGTCTGCTGGCTTGATCTCCACAAAAGAAGCACATGTGAATCAAATGTGTGGTTCTTTGGCATGAAATCGGGTCTCCTCTTTCCTTGGACAATCTGTTGTCCTGACAGGGCTGAAGGAGAAGGAAGCAGAAATAACAAGCCATTTTCCCTCCTTGCTCTCAGCAGAAGCAACTCCTGGAATTTGGCAGCTGGAAGACGGAGGTGCTGCTGGTTTTCTGTCCCAGCTGAAGGTCAAAGAGCAGAGCTTTGTAGCCTAAGCTTCACCATAGTGAAGTAGGAGTCTGTTCCTGGGGATTGTAGGAAGACACAGCAGAAAAGGCACTGGGGTCAGAGGTCTGTTAAGTGTAAGTAGAAGAATAGTGAGTGAGGAGAACGGAAGATTTCAGTAGTGACACTGTAGGATAAAGGGGGGCATTTGATCATCTCTCTTAACGTCTCATTCTCATTCCCTGTTCTTTGAACCTCTCAACTTTCTCTTCTTGGCATCAAATTCAAATTGCACTAATGGCACTGAGCAATTCTCAATCCCTCTTGTTTCTGTATTCTGATCTTTTTTTTTCTTTCACCCCTCTTACTCCCTCATCTTTCTATGATGCCAGTCTCTTTTTTTCACCTGAGATTGTCAGTCATCTTCCACTTGCTCTGAGTTGAATACAGCTGTTTCCTCTCAACATTTTGACCTTGGGAGGACACCCACTGTGACTTTGAGTTCTACAAGGCATCTAATTGTTCCTAAAGCTGAAACTCAGTTGGGGACCTTTCTGGGTCCGGCACAGGAAGGATTTGAACTTGTACGCAAATGCATTTTTTGCTTGGTATCTAAGTACTTATCTCCCTTGCTGTAACATGTTCTGGGAAAGGACTCCATTGAACTAGATGCTATACAAATGCATGCCAAAAAGCATTCCCCTTTCCCAAAGGAATATGTTGTCTCTTTATAGCACATTGGTTTATTGATATGTGATCCTCCTTGCTTGCTTGTTGTCTGCATCTGTCTCTTATTTACACTATTGTATCTGGAAGATAAGGATCATGGAGACTCCCTAAAAAGAGAAGGAGAATTAAGTCCGCTCCAATAAATGATGGAGAGGGGGAGGGTAGGAGAGAAATGTGAGCAAATGAAGCATTCTTCGCATATTCGTTGCAAAAGGAACATGGACTCTTTTCTTGACAGTGCATAAGTATGCAAAACTCTTTCGTTGTTCTGAAATGAAATAGAAGGATCCACAAACCTGTACGAGACCCTGCTTCAGTGAATGCAGACACCCGTGGTCTGACACTTTGGAAGCACCTGCTGTACCAGCATGGACCTGTGTGTTGTTTCTGCAGGGTCTGGGGCTGGATATGCAAGAGCGATTTGCAAATCTGCAAGGAATTCTGATCCATTGCAAGCTTCAAATCTTCGCTATCTCTGTGGTGAAGTGACCTTAAAAGGTTCTTTTGAGACCACAGAAACTGATTTAGGAGACCCCAAAATGTCACAGCTAATCTCTGATTCCGTTAAAAACAAAATGTAAATGAATGGAAAATATTCTTAACATAGAAACTGATTGGTGAAGTCTAGTTACACACTAAAAACTGTAAGTTCTTCAGGTATTCATTACAATGACTCATAGTTATTCTTTTGAATATTACAACTCCCTATTTTTTTGTTGCCAAAAACACCCTTCTCAGAAATACTATGTTTGATGCTCTCATGCTTCAATAGCATTGGTGGACATGCGATTGAAAAATCCAGTAGTTTTTATTGAGTAATCACTTTGTTATACATAGTTCTTAAAAACTAAAAGCATAAAACAATACCGCCAACGTAAACAGCTGAATAAATGCTCATCTTACTGATTTTCATTTAAGAAGTAAATATGAAGAAGATTGAATGGAGTATTATGTGATTTTATACATGCCCTTTATGTCCAGGGTTCTGAAAATTGTTTCCAAATTATTAGATTTCAGAAAAGGGTAATGGTACCAGTAGTAAAGTCTGATTAAAAAATGACATTAATCATAGGTACCCTGGCTTATTTGGGAGAACAAGTTCCAGCGTATAGGACTTCCTAGATGACTGTTTTCCTTTGTGCCTAAAACGTTAGGCACCGTGCATCTACTTTAGATCAGTATATTTTCTCTAAAGTTTTCAAATTGTTGTACTGGAGAAACAGAAGATGTCTTAGGAAATCATAAATGTAAAATCAGACTCTTTCCCTGATGGTCATCCTGAACTTACTGTATTGCAGGTTTGAAAAGCCAATTGGATTTGGGCAAATTACACTAGTGTATTGACAACCTGTGATTTAGAATTGAGTGATGTAATATGCCTGTTCAGCAGTGAAATTTGAACTTGAAGATGACCTTGTAGGCCTGTTGATTTTGGTATGTACAAGAATCAACATCCTTAGTAAACTTCTTACTATATAATTTTAGGGAAGAAAGAGTAGTAATTGTTGTTATGAGAGGAAGCTAAGGGATAAGACAATACTTGCTGATGGAGGGTTAAAAACGTGGAGCACTGCAAAGCATAAGCAGCTCAGAGACGTCTGTTCCAGCTGATTCTGAAGCTGTTGTGAACAGAGATGCTCATGAGGGAGAGGGAAGAGCAGCTCCCTTTGGAGCGCCGTCTGCCAGGGATGTCTATTGCCTTAAATGAAATCTTGATCCTTCAGAGATATCTAAGGAAAACATGGCCTTTGGCTGATTTGAGAGCATGCTCTCCACATCGCTAACAGGGGATCCTGTGCGTTGCAGCGTAATGAGGCGAAGGCAGGCAGTTCGTATTGCTCCTCTGTCCTCCGAGGCCTGAGCCAGGCTGACCTGTCAGGGATGGTTTATGGCTTCCCTGTAACTTTCTCCGGCAACTTTGTTGAGCAGTACTTTGAAAGAGCAGCTGGGACCATAAAATAAGTGACATGTGTAGTGGACTTTAAAATGTTTTAGAAAAGCAGCTAATCATAGCACTACTGTTTTCTTAAATAGAAGAGAAACTCGAAGCAACCCCTGAGCTGTTTAGATTTGATTTCTTAATGTCACTGTTTAATCCTTTGTGATACTCTCTTTTTCCCTTTGTGTAGCAAGGTGTGCTATATGAAAGAGGAAATGCAAGATATTTGCAGCTTACAAAAGTACTGCATGGAACAGTCTACTACTTGATATCCAACTTCCTAAAATATCAATAAATACAATTTGATTTTTAAATGGGAGAGTTCGCATAGCTCTTGCCATCTGTCTTTTCAGTTTGCTTAAGAGTATTGACTGTTACAAGTTAAAATAAGCTTAATCTTTCTGGGTACCAGCTGTCAAGGGTCTTTATTGTTGTAATCTTCAGTAACAACAAGGCTGTGTTGGTATCAGTCTCATTTCTGACCAAGGCAGATGGCAGTGTGTTCCAGCATGCCAGTATCATTGGCATACTGGTGCTATCGTTGTAGCTAGTGTATGTCAGCATTGGCATAGAGGGCTTATTCTGGGGGAAAGGGAAGGTTAATTAGGGAAAGAATCAAGCGTGGATGTGTGTGAGAAGAAAAGCAGTTAAGAATATTAGGGCAAGCACCCTCAGTGATTACTCAGGTCTTAAAAAAAAAATAGAGCCATTAAGAAGAAAAAGTGCCAAATCTCTGGTATTTCAGGATTCAGCAATGTTGGCCAAGGATCAAGTATTTGCATCAAATCTCTTTGTTTGAAGTGTTTGAGAAGTTTAATACTGCCATTTACAGTACTACATTCCCTGCATCTAGTATGTTAAACTAGTTCTTACTGGTTCTTCTAGCTGTAGCTAAAATAAGTAAAGAACCAACACTGCTGATTTGCTGTGTGAAGTCCTTGTGGATTTGTTACCTGTATATGATAAGTTTTATTTATAACAAGCCTTTGCCCAATCTAACAGCTGCCTGGAGCATATTTGATTAAATGTGCTTGTTTTATGACCTGGAGATGAGTGCTGCCACTCACTTCTCCTCCTCTGGTGCATCAAGAACTTTCTTTAATTTTGCTCTGTGTCAGTAAAAAGCCAACATGTGAAGACAACAGAAGCATCCCAGACATCATCCTTCGCAGGGACAACCCGTTCATGACACATTACCAAGGGAAGGATTCTGGTTCAGAAGATGAAGCAGCCAGCAGAGTTCCTGATTTAGAGAAGGATGACTTTGCCACCCGGAGAGCCAGAATGAATCAACCCAAACACATAGCTCCGTTTAACTCCTTTTTAATTGGACCCTATACAAGTAAAGATAAAGGTAAACTGGAAGACATTAAAAAGCCATTGCAGATGGAGAAGCAGGAACATGCAAGGTGTGCATTCATGGTCTTTTTCTTTCTATTATAATGCTTAATTTCACATGGCTTATTGCTGCGTAGGACTAAAGTTGTCTTGGCTACAAAAAACTTACAGGGTAAAATAAATGCAAATGCCTTATCATAAAGTGAACAAAAAAAGAGATGTAGATTACTTAGTGTAATTTTTTGTTAGAGTATTAGGACCAGGACCTTAAATTGACTATGGCTGTAAATAACATAAAGAGTAGACACTTCTGTTATCTAAGCTCATGAGACAACTCATGAGCATGAATAGTGGAGAATAAACTTAGAAGATACGTTTTGCGTCTCAGCTCTTTTGCTGAGGATTTTCAATGCACATTTTTGGATGCTTTTTTTTCATCTAATGCCATTCTTTTAATACCGTGCAGGAAACATGGACTTACTCTTTAGTTAGTGCACTGAATATACATACCTGCTATACTGCAGCGAACTGTGTTGCACATAGTCCTGATGTTTCTTATATAGCATTGGTTTTGGAAATGGAGTATGGCTTACAAGGTTTCAGCCTAGAAAATCTCTTCTGTCTTCAGTTCAGTGATACAGACCTTTAAGAAGTTGCTGAACACACATATCTGCTAGGCACACATCTTCTTCAGGAAACAAGTATATTTGTTTTATTTGTGCGAAGAGAAGTGATCCTAGATAAAACCACTATATACACATTACAGTGGACCTTAACTGTACTAACTGATACATTCAGAAAACTTCTCTTAATATCTTGTAGCTCTTTTCAGTAATGCAAAATGTGCCTTTCAGCTGCTGGTAATTTGATTTTCTAATGACTAGTTTGGCAGGGCATCTGAAGAGCACATAACTAAATTTTAATATTCTAATGCTATTGACATGACTCTAAGATCAAAGAAATTCTGTAGTATGTTTGCAAGCAAAACTTGAATTCACTTTGCTAATAATATGAAAATGAGATATTTGTAACTATTTACGAGAAAGCTTATTGCAGAAATGCTGAATACAGTACTAACTTAAAGAATTTTCTTGCTTGAGCTAGGAGTAGAAGTCACATGATGAAGTGGTCTCAATAGTGCATGAGCGGGGTAGCATAGATGAGAGGTTTCAACTTCAAATGATTCCATGTTTACTTCCTAAAATGAATCTGCCTATAAATTCAGTTTTATTTTCTTGTGCCCTGAACCTCTTCTGTTGACACTGATTTATCATTGCTCCCTCAAAATATCTTTTCTTGCTGAACTTGAATGTGCGTTAAATTAGAAGAAGACGGGTGCACATGGCGTCAGCAAGGCCAATAGTGACAAGCAAAGCGAACCCACTTCTGCAAACTGAGAAGACCGAGTCAGAGGAGGAACAGCAGGTGAAAGTGCCTGATACTGAGGGAGGTGATTTGGCTAAACGGAAATCTCAAAGTACCCTTCCTCAGCTACGAGAAGATGTGGTTTTTGCGAATGCCTCTATAACAAAAGCAGATCTGGAGACCTGGAAAAGATTGAAACTGTCAGGGGAGCCCAGGTACGGTTTCTGCCTGTGGACAGGATTGGCACCCTAGGAAGCGTGTTTAGTATGTCACGATCTGCTGTGTGTGCTTGTGGTTTAAAACTTGAAAATGCCTTGATGACAACCAGTCCTCACCTGTTTGAATTTTCAGGAGGAGTCCAAAATCTGTACAGGGATGCTATCTATCTATCATTAAATTAAAGTGTGTCCATTATTTAGAACTACTATAGTAGTTTCACGGTCACTCCCCAGTGGACACTCTTAAATGCCATATTAGAAAGGTCCCTCTTGTCTCGCGATCAACCCGCTTTGAAGCTGCTCTAAGTTGAATAGCGCAAAGGTCCATGTGGCACCACTAACTCAGTAGCACTGTGTTGCTGCTAACCAAGCTATCTTCAGGACTTGGGGCATTATACCTTGGGGGTATTAACGGAGGATCAGCATCTCTTTGCATTAATGTGGCTATAATGCTTTTGAGACCTGAGCTAATATATCTGCACGGCATTGTACTCCAGTGCTGAGTAAATACACCAGCACTGTTTGTCACTGCAGCAGGAGTTTCAGGAGCCTCATTGTATGGTGTAGACATGCTCTTACTGTAAACTAGACCTCCGCAAAGGGAGCCGGTATAAAGCAGTTATTCGAAGCTATTTCCCTATGGAGGTGGGCTATAACGTATGCAGGTGATCTGTGACTCCGGTAGGAAAGGATAACAACTCCTAGCCTGCCTGTTTAGGCGCATGCCATTTTCCAGTTGAAGGTGGCCATCTGTTCAGGCATTCTTCTAACAATGTCGTTACTGTGTAATTTTAGCTCTAATACAAACCATCAAAATTCAATCATTCTCTCGTCTCAAAGATATGAGTATCTCTCTGTTACTTTCGAGGTGATTTATTAAAATCAAGATTCAGTCCCCTTGGTTTAGGATAAGTGAATTGCCCTTCCTGGTGCTCTCGTGCCACTGGAACTCCCCCATGACAAGGTGCGTGTGCTGGTGCTTGCACAGTCCTATGTAACGTATGGCCCAGGTCTACATGAGCAGATAAGGGAAATACGGCTTTGTTAGGGTGAAGAACTGAGTCTGGAATGGGCCGTATGCTACGTTCCTTCCCCTAAGGACGGGCTTCCATAGATGTGCTCTCAGAGTTTCCCCAACAGGTCTGCGGTATCTTTGGATTTTATCTGTCATTTGGGCCTCAGTATAGCACAGCTGTTTGTACCTGTGTCCTTGAATTTTAAAATAAAAACCCTCCAAAACCTTAGGAGCATTTAATTTGCTTTATTCTGGGGTCTCATTTGGGGGGGATTCTTCTATTCCTCATTCATACTAGTGAAGAAGATTTCAGATGTCCCAGTGACACTCTGCCACCAGCTGAAATCACGGTGAAAGCAGCAGCTCACGATGATTTTGCTGTCCGCAAAGCCAGAGCAAACAAAAAGGCGGGTAGCCCCAAGCAGAAGTTTGTGCATTTTGGGCCAGTAACTGAGATTGATCAACAGAAATGGGACAAGCTCGTTATTGGCAGAGCTTCACCCAAGAGCGGAACAGAAGAGGAAAGCAAGAAAGATGGTGTGAAGAGTCACTCTGGTGTTGAAAGCTCTCCTTCAACCACTGCTGGCAGTCTTGGGTTTGCTGAACACAGTGATGAAGTATCTAAGCCACAGAATGAGTCCAGGTATTTGGTGTGGCTTAGGAAGCGCTGCTGAGCTGGAAATGAGACCTGTTCTTGTCAGACGCTGATCTGCATGGGGGTGGACTGCAGCATAGACCTAAGAGCTGTTTACGTGCACGGCCTTGTTCAGAAGTCATCTGACGCCTTCACAGTATCTTAACATGTTTAGGCTTACGCAAAACAACGCTGTGCAAAGGTCTTCTGAGAGCTTGCCTCAGAATTTCTGATGAGCGGTGAAATCACTGGCATCTCAGAGTCTGAGCTGTCGTTCGAGCTTTTTCTGCTTCTTGAATTCCAGCGGCTTTGCTCTGCCTGCTTTCAGCACAGTAGGAGTTTGTCCTTCAGCTTGCTGGCCTTACTGATGTTCAAAAAATGCCTTCTTCAAAGCTAATGGATTTGTTTTGTTTTTGAAGATGTAATGCTGAAACCAAGGTATATTGGTGCTCTGTGTTTCTGGCATTTATCTGGAGGAGAATTACAGCTCTGGGAAGTTAACATATTAACAGAGCTTACATTTATTTGGCTTTTCTTTAATTGCTTAGTCTGTGGCAGTAGCAAGAATTTTTAATGAATGCTTTTAGCAAGCAATTAATTGAGTTAAGTTTGTGTGTTTTAAAACATATGCAAACTGAGTTGGAGGACTCCTCTTCTTACCTTTCATTTGACCTGAGAATGTTTTGTCTATCTCGCCCCTCCTCTCAATCGCATCACTAGTGGGGTAGCCAAGTCAGGTACAGATGACTCTTGCAGGAGAATGCTATCACCTGTCCCGGCTTTTGGCATCGTCTCTGAGAAACAAACCCTGCGCAGTTTGAACAAACAGCAAGAAAGCACCGAGGAAGACTGCGTTGGGCATTTACCAGACATTGAGAGAGATGATATGTTGGTTAGAAGGATGGGAACTTTTCAGAGGCGTACCACTAGCCCCGTTCCCGTACATTGTCCTCCCCTGTCAGTAGCTCCTCATCTGCTGCAGCAGCGGCAAGGGGAGGCAGTAGCTCGTGAGAAGGATTTGAAGACTCCACGGGAAGCAGAAAGGTCAGAGAACAGAAACAGATCCCTCTGAGCCTCGTGCCTGGTTTGTGTGTGGTGTTAGCTTGGATCAGCCAGCAATGTTGTTCCGTTCTTCACACGGCCTTTAAAGATGTGTTTTACTCATTCATCATGGCATGTGTTCTGTTTTATGAAATTACTTACAAGAATGTATCCTATGAACATAAAACAGTCTGTTTTCTTTAATAATATTTAAGCACTTCAGTTGTTAATTGCTATTCAGCATGAAAACAGTCTTTCATCTTTTGGGGGGATTTCTTTTGCAATCCATGGTGCTCTGTCCAGACTTCTATGCCAGCTTCCAAGTGAATAATTCCTCGCATACATTTTTATGCAATCCCCAACTTCTAACGTATCACCTACCTAAGTGTGGCATTCAACATAGTTTCCTCTTGCTCTCACTCCCTGCGCTGTAGCTAAAGATGCCTAGTTGTGCATCACTCTGCAACTGTGTTTTGAGTAAGAGTACCCATGTTGCCTCAGCAGCCGTTTGCCTTTGGGCTGCACAAGTGAGCCTTATCATGGAACAGTGTCACTTGTCTCTCTGAGCAGTACTGTCACACGAGAAGAGAGCCAAGAACAGCTTGAAATCCCTCAGCAGCAGAGCGGTGGAACAGAAAACAAAGCGAAATTTCCAGACCCACAAAGAGATGACATGTTGGCCAGAAGAACTGGAGCTTTCCTAAAACAGCCTGGGCCCAGTGCTAAGCAGTTCCTTCCCATGCCATTTTCAAAGCAGCAGAATAAGCAGGGCACAGCTAGAGAACTTGAGAAGAAAACTGCAAGGTAAGAAAGTTGTGCTTCTCTCTTCCCCTTGCAACTGGCCCTGTGGGCTGTTTGTCAAGATCGCTTGATCTGGAAGAGTTGCTGTTGGCCCAGCAGTGGTTTCTTCCATACTTGTCCTCAGTTCTGTGCCGACTCTTTCTCCTCAAAAGAAGACAATGCAGGGTTTCTGGCCTTTTTGGTAGAGCCCTGTAAAGACTTGGAGCAGAGCTCTACCAGATGCAAAATTCTTACAGCGTGTGGAAATGGATATGCATAGCAAGATTGTGTTGCATTTGCAGAGGTTTCTGGTTAAATATGAGCTAATCATTACAAATGTTTCCAGCTGGAAATAGAGGTGCAGATATGGTAGGTTAGATGCTTGTCTATGGCTTAGCTGGTGCCAGTGACTTCCAAACAGGAAATCTAGAGATCCCGAGATCCCTCCTGATAATGCTCGATGTCTTTCTAAGCACTTTTGTTCAGATGCTTGAGGCTATGTGGGGAAGTTGGCGATTTAAGCCTTTGAACAGAGTTATCGTTGACTGGTTGAGCCACATGCAAGCGGGAGTGGAAATGTTCTTATTCATCAGCCTCTTCAAAGTACATGAGGAGAAGGATATGCATGCGCCTGTGCATACACAGGTGAAAAACTAGCGTACAGCTCAGCCAGGAGAAGAAAAACTGTCATCTGCTGTAGAATTGAACAGTGGTTTAGTGTTGAGAAGACCTAAGGTTGAATAGCTTAGTTAAAATGTGTACTTAATACTTTAATCTTTGGCAGAGTCCAGGACAGCTTGTGTTTCTGACTTAGAGGAATGGAAGTACAAGCATTTTACTCTCTATTAAAATTGTGTTTTGTGCACCTGCCTTACTTAACTTGTTAGCTATCAGCTATTTGGGTTTGTGGGTTTTTTTTCTGTTAACTTACAGTTATGCTTTTCATTATGTATATGTGGTTTTTCAAATGTTACTTAATACATCTCTTTGCAATGCTGCCTTTGGCTCACTCAGGCCTGAAGAATGTCCCCAAGTCTGCATTAATAGCTCTGGAAAACCTGTAATACAACTGCCGCAAGAACAGCAGCAAGGACAGGAAAAATGCAATCTCCCTCCTGCAGGACAAGATGAGACTATTTGTACTGCCCAAGTGGGTGAAGGTAGCCTTAATGAAGTCCACCTTGGTCAAACGTCTAAGCTTCAGGAGGTTCCTGAGGAAAACAAAACGGAAATATTGTCATCCAAGGATGAGCATCTGCAAACGTGAGCTCTCTATGGTGTGAATCACGCAGCTTGTTACGCCCCTGTGTGCACACTTCAGAATTCAGATTGTGCATTGCCTGGTGTGTTTTCAGTCCAGACTAAAATACTGTATGTCTAAAAATACACTTTTTAGAAACAAACAGAATAGTTGTGTAATGTATTTTCTTTTGAAATATTTGAAATATTGAAATGAATGCTAATTGAAAGGAAATATTTGATTACAGTATATATGTTGAATTGCAAAAAAGGTTTATGAATAGCAGAGGTTCAGCTGGACTGTGCTCGTTTAGAGATATGTATCTTGCTTCTCCATGATTAGAAAATGTTGCAGTGTCGACTTTTGTACTTAATGTTCTTTTATGATAAATCCCAGATACAAATATGTGGTTTGCATGGCTCTAAACAAGACTGTCACTTTAGTGAATGACACTGACTTGTGTATTACCAGTACCTTTTTTCAGCTACACCCCTCCACCCCCCAAAAAAATAACCCACAACAACAACAACAACAACAAAAGGAAATCACTTTCTGCCTATAGTTTTTGTCTCTTCAGTGCTTCAGTAATGGTGATTCTGAGCACTGCTGAGGAATGTAACTGTTAAGTTTTGTCTCCATTCATCGCATGTGTGGCACTTAATGTTAATATATTGTCTATTTTCAATAACTATTTTCTACACTCATTTTAGGTATACCTCAGCAGATTTTTATAATGGGGGCATTAGTATGGGGTCAGGGAGGGATGGGTGGTGTTCTTATGTAGTTTGACCTTCAGATGATTAGGTAAGTCTTGTTTGCTGAATACGAAATCCTTGAACAGTATGATTCTTTTTTGGTCAGCTTTACTAGTACAGGTTGGATGGTCAAGTGACAGTTACCCAAATTGTATGGGTCCAATTGCAATTGCTACTTAATGTATTTATCAACGCTCTAATTTTATATTTGGTCTTGTAGATTCGGCCCCAGAACTGCTGTGTCTGATGACGCAGAGTAAGTTGTCTTGTGTTCACAAGATTCTATTTTAAACAACTTACACTGCATGCGTTCCCGTCTTTCTACTAATTTAAAATGCAGTTGATGCCTCATTATTATTTTGCAGTGTTCCAGCAAATAAATTTTTCAGAAAAGCACTGAAAAATGGAATGCAATATGGCTTACATTGCAGCTAAAAATAATTTTTATATAAAAGCCCATAAAAACTGAGCATAACACTAATGTCCAGCTGTTGCTTGAAGTATTGTTTCCTTTTTCTCTCCTCTCCTCTCCTCTCCTCTCCTCTCCTCTCCTCTCCTCTCCTCTCCTCTTCTCTTCTCTTCTCTTCTCTTCTCTGCTCTTCTCTTCTCTTCTCTTCTCTGCTCTTCTCTTCTCTTCTCTTCTCTTCTCTTCTCTTCTCTTCGTTTTTCATCTGAATTTCCATTGCCTCTAATCACCTACAGGTAAAGAGAGTTGGATTGAATCTGGGCTGGGTGTTGAGGAAAAAAATGAAGTATGACCTATACAGGAAGAAAAAATAAATCCCAAAGTAAAATAAAATCCATTGTGATCTTCAGAATAATTACCAGGAAAATACATCTTCAGCTGTTCCTTTATTGTCTTTTAAAAACTTTCTCTTGAATCCCTTCTAGGTTGGGTTTAATTTAATAATGTACTAAACTTCATTTTTTTTTAAGCTCTTCACCTCAATACTTTACTTTTGGCAGAAGGAGTAGGACAGTGACATTTATTACACTCAAACATATTTTAATTGTGTGTGTATGCATGTAAACTGTAGTTCAGAATAGTATGCAATGTCATTTAGAAAACTCTGTTAAAGTATTAGCTATTCTTACAAAGTGCAGGCATTTAGAAGCAAAGAAATAGTTGAGAACTACCCATATGATAATGTCCTTATTATCCTTCTTCTGTTCACCGAAATGCACATGACCTTCTCTGTCTCCCAGATTAAATGACAAAATAGGAACAGCATAGAGGTTTTTTTTAATAACAAGTGTATACAGAGACTCATATATAATTTTTCATCCTTTCCTCTCATGATAAAGGCTAGAATCACGGACTGAATATTCTGTACAAGATCTGTAATACCTTTATGCTGAGCAAAGCCTGTGTTCTCTGACCACAAAGTAAATGTGATCATTTTCAGGCAGCAGCAATCTGTTCAATCAAATGAAGAGATGAGATTAAAGAGCATAACAACACAGAAGTGTTATACTTAACAATGGAGACTTCCCTGCCATTTCAGAAAGTCTACCTATCCGATTGATTTGTTCATTTTTTTTCCCACATTTTTGCATGTCTGTATTAAATGCAAACATGAGAGAAGGTACATGGAGATGCCTTCAAAGAGGCATTGCAGTGTGTTTGGTTGTATAATGTGAGAGTAGCAAAAAGGAATAAATCATACTGTTTATTCCACATTGATTCTGATTTTGTTTTAAAAGCCAAAACAATAAATGTTCAAGCCTCATTGTCATCCTTTCCAGATGTGCCACAGTTTCAGAGCAACTGTTTTCCTAAACTGTCTTTTAAGTTCTTATAAACATAAGATTGTGTTTTTCCTTCTGAAGATGAAGTACTTATGAAGAATCTAATAAAATTTGGCTCTCAAGTAGGAAAAATAAATTGAACTGACATTTAAAATGCTTCCAAAATGTTTGTCAAGTCTCCTTTGAAAACTCTGTAACTTGAATTCAGTCTTAGACTAGGTGCTGTTTATTCCAGCAGCAAAACTAGAAACTCCTTTGTTAAACTGACGAAGTTCCCTTCGCTGGTTAGTGAATGCTAGATATTGTCATTAGCCCTGGTCTGTCTCAAGGTCCAGAAGAGGCAATACTTAGTGTGTTGCTGCTGATCAGCCCCATTCCCATCTCCCGAAGAGATGGGGCTGAATTCAGGTGGTAGTGTGACAGTCAGTGTGAGTTTAGGCTTATGCTTTATACTTTAAGCCTGACAGACAAATAATAGTGAGCTGAGATTTTTGAGTATTAGTTTACTAGAGTCTTTAGCCAGCCTGTCGCTTTTTATGTTTTGTTGGGGTTTCTTAAGTCTTAGTATGCCTGTAAAATGGTAATACAGCCACATAATAAATGCCTTGCATAAGGATTTTTAACATATTCTCATAAAAAGAAGTTTTTTACCTTATTTCTCACTTTCAAATTAAATAGTCTGAACACTCAAGTCCTTGAGGACTTTTTTTATCCAACACTTGTTCAGACCTGTTCAAAAAAAAAAGAATTGCTGCATGGTATCACTGACAAGAGCAACTGTAATTTGCGAGAATAAAGTAGCGTAACTTAAAAATCACATCATCCCAAAGATCTTACCCTCCAAAATACACTGTTGGTCTGCAGAGTGTTTTTTCCCAGATCTGTGTTAGAACAGTAGGGCTGATACACTGGTCAGCAGAAAGACCTCTTGCTTCCAGACAGAGTTTGGATACAATCCCCAGAGCTTTGCTAATGGCAGAAAATTCATGAACATTAATTCGGTAGAGTTACATCTCCCCCGTCTGCTTGCATGCTGTGTGCCTGCTGGTCCAGCGCATGGTTGAAGGAAGGAGTAAATCTAGTTCTGTTCATGCGGGTGTCAGTGATGGGCTGGAGCCATTTGCAGTTTATGTAAGAAAGAAATAGGACGAAACGATGTGGGACTCATAGTGAAAGTGTTTTTTGGCAGAAGCTCAGAGTTTTGGCCTCTTTGATTCTTTTTTAAGGATGAACTTGTCAGGCAGAGAAGTCAATGTAGACCTTTCAGTTGTCCATGTCCATGTATTCAGGAAAGTAGGTGGTTCTCCGTAATGGTTACTACATGTTGGTCGGAGCAGAGCACAGTGCTTTGAGATGTGACTCCTTCAGATTGCTCTCTTGGGAAGATACATTTGTGCAATAACATGTTGCTGCAGACTTGATGTTTGAACCTACCTGGTTGCTTATCCATTATGGTTGCTTATACATTATGGCAATGAAGGCCCAGCAGCAGGAGGTGACTAGAGTAGAAGGTGCATGTGGGGTTGTAGCGTATAGTTTGATTCCGGGCCTAGGCTGAAGCCTCTTCCAGAGTACCTTTTTTATTGCATTGTTAATAGCCATAAAACCTTTGGTTTAGCTGCATCTGTGCACCCTGAGAGACCCGAGTGAACGCAGGGAATAAATACTAGCCTTTCATTAGGACATCAGGGGACTCTTGGTAGAAAGTATTCTTATTTTCCCATCCCAAATGGCAGAGGGTGAGTACTCGTGCACTCTACTAGAACCAGTTATCACCATTTCAGGTCTTCTGTTTTATTCTACTGTATGTGAATGAAAAATTTTCTGACATGAGGGAAGAGTACAAGAAAGGAGCTACACAACCAGTTTGACCCAGTAGGCACAAGGTGGCAAATACTTAGCACTAAAGGCTTTTCTTAGTGTGAGTTTCAAAAGCTCTTAAACTGGAATAAACCCATTAAGGGTGACTTTATTACAAGTTATGCACCTCCCAACCTACCTCACCAGTCTGCAAAATATGTTCCTTAGTAGGTGATATGCCTTTAGTTTTAAAACCAACAAAATTTGCCATCTCTTTAGGTTCTGTTATTTCCAATCCAATCCAATCCTGAGCAATGCAACCCTTAAACTACCCACAGAGAAACCCAAATTAGTGTACCCCTCAGCACTCTGTTTAAGGGGTGAAGCACCGTAATATGTTAACCTCGCTGTTCATGCTTGAAGGCAATAGGATGTGTATTCTGTCCTTCATTTCTGAGTAAATACCTACTAATAGGATGGGATCTGTGCACGTCCTTTTCCATACACTGTCCAGACCTTTCTGTTTTCTCTTGAGAGTGGCTCATTCCCATCTTTGCTTACCTGAATACAAATGTTGGCTAAATACATATATGCACAGCTTGCTGTGTCTATTCACTTCGATTACTGTGGACAGAGTCACCTACAATTTTATCTTCATTGGGTGCTTCTCCTGCTAGTTGGCTCATTGGCTCACCTAAAGCTACAGGTGATCATTTGAAGACTGCTGTGAAATCACTTCATGTGGAACTGCATGGCTTTTTTTTTTTTGCTTTTTGCTTTTAATGGCACAACTGAGGTCATGTTTTACTAATAATAGGTAGCAGGGAGGGAGTAGTAAGTACGTTATCTTCACGTGAAGATCTTTATATAATATGAATGGATGTATAATATCAAACCATGACCTTTTTTTCCTTTAACTCTGCAAAGGTCAGGGACAGAAATAGAATGTGTAGAAAGAAACTGTTTTGTCCTGAATGTCAGCTTTTCCTTGTTAGGTTAGCTATATTAATAAGTTGGTGCTGATAGCATTGAGTTTCTTCGAGGCAGGGAGGGGAGAGGAGGAAGTACCATGCTGTTTGCACTGCATGTACTTCTCTGGGCAGGCTCTCCCCCGTTTTGTAGCAATAGCATTTAGCCAGCTATGCTGCCCCTAATATACTTCTCAAGCCTCTCTTGTTTTACACTGAAATGGAAACTTCTGTCTGCAGTGTTAATTGGAGGGGTCTTGAAAACTCATTGGGAAACAAATCTTCAGAAAGTAAAGTGTTCTGAACTCCGCTCTGAATAGAATGATTTTAATGTTAGTAATGCTTCTTAGTGAGAGGCAAAGTTGCAGTCAGCTAACAAAAACAAGAGAAAGCTGAGGAGTATAATGCCTGAAGTACTATGTGGGAGCCATAGGTATACTAACTGGTCCTTCTAGGGGACTGCTGCTTTTGGGAGCTTCATAACTATGCAGGTGTCTGATTCTGCTGTAGCACCCTCATGTGGCTTTAGCTCTAACAAACTGAAGGAA
This sequence comes from Calonectris borealis, assembly GCF_964195595.1. Classification (NCBI taxonomy): domain Eukaryota; kingdom Metazoa; phylum Chordata; class Aves; order Procellariiformes; family Procellariidae; genus Calonectris; species Calonectris borealis. Next base: position 27,542,986 of record NC_134315.1, read on the forward strand.
TATAAGCCTCTAAATAACGCTGCACTTCTTATTTCCCCCTTGTTTAGGAGTATGAGCATGTTTGACATGAGATGTGAAGAAGAAGCTGTGACTCAGCCTCATAGCAAAGCTCGCCATGAGAAACTGCAGAACATACACAACCAGCTGAAAGAGGATGAGACCAGATGGCAAGATGTGAGTATGCAACATTGTCTGCAGTGCTGGCATTGAGGCCAGCTAGCTGGGCAAAAAAGTGCAACCTGCTAAATCTACAGTTGTTCTCTAACACTAAAGTAATCAGGAGCTTTTTTCCTTTTTTTTTCCCCAATGGATTGTTGCTAAAAGCACTGAAGTTCATAATTTGATGTAAATTACAGAATACAAGGTCTTCTGGTGCCTCTGCCTGTGCACCATGTATTTTGCTTTTTAAATAAATGTAATTAAACTGTGATTAGGTAAAAATGGAAGCAGAACAGCTTCTAACTCTAACTCTCTAGCTTTTATAATTAGTAAATGCCCAAAGTGACAAAATAGAAGACTAAGCAGGACAGTGAATAAATAAGTTGGACTTGGCTTTAATAAATTTGCATAGGTACAGAAAATGCTAACGTTTTCCATCTTGTCCAAGCAAACAAATTACTCTTCAAGTTAGACACACTCTGCTTGGGTTACAAGTCCTTTCCAAATCCTCTTTCCTCAATTTTTTTTTAAGCTGTCCTGGCATTTGGCATTGTCTTCAGCAAATCAGTAAGGACAGAAAAGCATGATTTGCAGGTAAGTTAGTATCAGGAGTTTTAGTATCAATCCTGTTCATTCCTAAAGACTGATTTTAAATGAGGAATTTTGGGCGTATTTTTTTAATTTAAAAAAAAACCCAAAACCCACATCTCTTCAAGCAGCTAGTACAGTAATTTCCTATTATAAGGACAGCTATGTGAAACATCGCAGAGAGGTTTTTGGTAGAAAATTCAAGAAAAAGTCCAAAAAAGAACAGTATATACAACTAAGAAATATCTTTTCATAGTAGAACAATGAAGGATTTCAACTGAGAGGTCTGTATATGTGGGAAGCCATAATTTCCCAGCAGAGATAAGAATGAGTCCAAAGGCATTCAAGAGGTTTGAGAACTCTTTGCTGTTGAATGGAAAATCCTCTGAGCTAAAGTGCGTAAGTTTTCCAGGCCCTCAGCACCTTCTGCACTGAACTAAAAGTTTTGAAGAGGTACTAAAAATGCCCTTACTGGAATGTCCTTGGCATTCAGAGGGCTTTATGGAGATGACACCGCATTCATGGTCGGGTATTTTTTATATGCCCATGCTGTAAATTTGCCAACAATTAACAGTTTCATGACTTTTTTTTCACTGTTGTTATTCTAAAGCATCAGAGCTGGAAAAGATAAACATGTCTGGTTTTTAATTACAAAAAGAGGAGGAGGACTTATGTTATGAAATTTGCTAATGAAAAACTAATTTCCAAACAATAGGCAATAGTGGGAGTAGCTGAATGAAGAAATGCTTTGGTACTTCAATGAGAATAATTAGTAACTGAGGAAAATGAAAGGCCTATGTTTCAAGAAGGGTATTATAGACTGATATATGTAGGTCATGTGAAGAAATACTTTAATGAGCATTCCCTTGAGCGTAATGTCAATAATTTGTGGTTTTAAGCTAAATTAAAAGTGACAAGGTTTGTTCCTGGTTTTAATAAAATAAGTTATGCTTGCAGTACCTTCTGCTGTTTACCAATAAAAATACAATTAAAATATTTGGAAAACCATGTAATTAATGAAACAGCCTTTGAATTGAGTATGTGTACAGAATCTCTGGTTTTTATTAAAACCAGAATTTGTTAGAGTGCATGAAATATAATCTGTATACTAATCTCCTGATGTTGTAAAGTTAATGACAAATGTGCCCCTACAGTTTCCTAGGAAGTTATTTTTCTTTGCAGAAGTTCGGCAGAGGTTATTTTTTACATGTAAAATTTTGTTCCTTTACTAGGTGGCTGCAAAGAAATTTTACAACTTAGGAAACTTCTTTATTGTAATACTTTTACTGTGAAAAAGATCTTGTCTCTGTACCCTCCAGGACTTGTGAATTCATAACCCAAGCAGGATGCAAGACATAGGTGCCCGTAACGGGTATCTCCTGTGACTCTCTGGTTTAATGTCAGGCTGGTTTTGCAAGAAAGGTAAAGAGCCAGGATCAGTGGATCTTCTGGACAATTTTGGGCAGGCAGATTCCAAAAAGAGTAGGATCATTACTTCAATAAGGACATATCTATATAGCTGGATCCAAACCATAGGCTTTTTGCTCTGTCATATCTCATGTCAACCAGGTGTGAGCCACTTTAGTCCCTAACCTCTGTTGCTCAGACCTGGGTCCAAAATATTGGAGGGTGCCCATGAGGAAGAATTTAAGTTTGGATGCTGCGCTGGATTTTTCTGTCAAAAAAAAAAAAAAAAAGCATGGGTCAACCATGCTTGCATGTAGTTGGCTGAGGGCATGGGCAAAGTATGGGACCATCAGCTCTCCGGACTATCAGTGCAGCTGTAGTTCGTGGTGAAACAACGTCCCTTCCTCCAACGAACTCCTGCCTCCCACACATCTGATTATTAAAATTCTTCACCAAACATAATTTTTCTACTTCATCTTCCTGGGGAATCAGGTTTTGTCTTTTATGTTGGCCCAAGTGAAAATGAGTGCCCTGACTGGTCCTTTTAGGCCAAATTTCCTGGTGTTATTACCTAGCATGCTTCTGCAACACTACAAAGCCAAAAAGAAGATACATCAGTGGAGCTATGAAATCCTTACTAGATCCTGCTGTTAGGAGGCAACAGTCAGGCAACATCTTCATTTTATGTTATAATCTCTTTTTCTCTTTAAAATAAACATCGCTACCTGCAGGTGATGGGAGCCTGGTGCACAGCCAGGCTCAAGCATTGCAAAGCGGCTGGCTGGGTTCATTGGTTTCTGTGGCCAGTTTTTAGCTATTTGCAACTCTGCATTCAGGTGCCTTCCTTCTCTCACAGGATCTGGCTCGGTGGAAGAGTCGTCGAAGGAGCGCTTCACAGGATTTAATAAAAAAAGAAGCTGAGAGAAAGAAAATGGAAAGGTTATTGTCTGGAGACGGAACGAATGAGCGCAGAAAAAGCATCAAAACCTACCGAGAAATTGTGGAAGAGAAGTACGTTGTTTTACTGAAGTGCAGTGGCATGTCTGAAAATGCTGCGTGCTCCGTAGGTGATAGGTGGCTGTGGGCAGCCATGCCTGCAGGCCTGGGGTGAGGGAGAGGGAAGGATGTTGATGGAGCAGAGGAAATAGGAGTGATTTCCAGCGTTACTTTTAATGCGATGGTCTCTCTTGTGTTGTCTCCCTTGCAGAGAGAGAAGAGAGCGGGAGCTTCATGAGGCATACAAGAATGCAAAGTCACAGGAGGAGGCTGAGAGCATCCTCCAGCAGTACATCGAAAGATTCACTATCAGTGAAGCTGTCCTTGAGCGTTTGCAGATGCCAAAAATTCTGGAGAGAAGCCATTCAGTGGAGCCGAATTCCCCACTGAAAGACCCAAATCCTCTGAGATATTTAAGGCAACAGTCACTGCCTGCTCCAAAATTCACTGCCACCATTGAAGCAACTATTGTTCCTACCGCTGAACTAGAGCCCAGCGGTTCGGCAGGCCGCACATCTCCCAGCAAAAGCGTTGTCTCCAAGGCTGTGCCTATGCTGACACCCAAGCCTTACTCACAACCCAAAAATACACAGGAAGTTTTAAAGAACTTTAAGGTAGGATACGTTGCGCTCCCGAAAGTCAATCAGGAGGCAAAGAGATCCTGACTAAATCATCTGAATATATAAATGTTTAATGCAATTAAGTAGAAAATGGTTGCAGCATTCTGCTGTTACAAAACTCAGCTTCATGCTCAGTGCTGCCCAGTCTAGTGGTCTCTTCTTGGTTACCAACCTTAGAAACTTGACCTGTTCAGACTGGAATATTTGTGCTGGTCGTTTGTCCTCAGGCTAAATTTGTTTGGGAAGAGACAGGGAGAGGGGGGCCTCTAAGAAAAAAGCAAGGCATTTTCTGAGAAAGAGGATAGGAAAGAGTACGTTGTCATGTTTTTTTGTTTTTAAACAAAAGGGAAGGGGCAGGGAGCGTGGAGGCCCTGACTTTTGGAGCAAAACCTGAACTGGATTTTGTGTCAAGGGTCTGATTTTTGCCATACCCAAACAAGTCTGTCGCATTCAGCCAAGTCATAAGCCTTTGAAACACTGCAGTGTGCATGTATTCAGTGTAGAGAGCTCCTACTCCTTCAGAGTCAAGAGCCAGCTTGCCCAGAGATTGTCCTAAACATGCTTCTCACCAGGGATGAATGGGGAAAGCTGCTTCCCTGGCAGGTTTAGGGAAACAGATTGGTACTGGGGCAGTGGTGTAACTGGGGATTGCTGGTGAGAGAGGGGGAGTAACTGCGTTGGGTTGCAAGAACTGCACAAAGAATATGGGAATAAAAGAAGTAAGAGAGCTTGGATGAAAGCAGGCCTGCCTGGAATAAGGAGCCAGCTATGAGATTTGTGGGGGAAGGGGATAGGAGAAGAGACTGAAACTGGGATATGAAACCTGAGGAATGTATCTTTGGACTGGGTGGGTGTGGAGAATGGGAGTAAGATACTGAAGGAATGATGGAGAAAACAAAGAACTGGGATGTGTTAGAGAGAACAGGCCAGAATAAGTCAAGTTTGAAGAAATCTGCTTCTCACAGTACCTGTACCAAAGCTGGAGCTTCCCCAAGTCTCATTGTAGCCTTGTTCTAAGCAGTGCAAAGCCTACTGGCATAGGTGCCCCCAGCCTGTAGAGTTCAGGTCCCCTTGTGTCTGTCTAATACTTCGCTAGTGGCATCCAGGGGTCCCTGCAGCCCTGCTAATGTTCCAGCAGCATTGCTACCATGTATATTCAGGTGGTTTACTTTTTAAAAAATAATTCAGCTTTGCATAGATAGTGAAAAAACATGTTGTGATGTCTGTAATTTCTTGAAGTCTGTGCCAGCTCTTGTGGAAACCCCCCCACCATGTTTCCTAGTCGAAATGTAAAACTGATAATTCGTATTTCTCCTATACCTCAGTTGGTATTCCCCTAGAGTTTATATTTTAGACATCAGTGAATCATGGATCTTTGGTTTTTTTCTGATCCATGCTACTTTTTTCCTCAGAGGACCAAGATATACGTGTGTATCACCTTCACGTATGTGGGGAGAAACTAACGCACAGATGCTTCTACACCCCACCAACCACCACTAAAAGTCTGTCTAGATCTTGTTCGCTTGATGTGGAAAAATGTTGTTTGTCTCAGTAGGAATCATTCCCTAGCACATGTAGCTATAGCATTATTTTCCCTTGAAACACCAGTCTGTCGATGATTCTCGGCTCTGGTGACAATGTGTTGACTTGCTCCAGATCATAAGGAAAGGAGTATGTTTGTTTAACTCTGCAGCTAGGGCATCTGTCCTGATCATTCAAACATTTGGTTTTCCTCCCTAATATAAATAGAGAAATGTCTTAGCCTAAACAGAGACACTAAAATGGATGGTGTGGCCTGCCAGTGTTTTCCTGGCTTTTTTATTTCTGAGATCTTTCATGACCTGCCTCTCTAGTAGATAATGGAGCACAGAGTCCCAGAAGACTTGGGGCTCAGTCCTTCACACTTGCATTTGGAAATAAACCCTAAGAGTGGTACTGTGTTGAGTGGATGATGGCAGTGAGGAAAGGGAGGGAACCTGTTAATCTGAAAATCAGTCAGAAGGGGTGAAACCGCTTGCGGAGCCAGGCTGTTTCTCATCTGCGTGGGAGCTGATTGCGCGAGGTGCTAACTGCCTTCACCTCCCCTCACGTCTGTCAGCTAGCTGAGGATGCCCAGCGCCTCGGAGATGGCCCCTTAGTTAATCACCCTCAGATAGAGAACAGACCTCTGGATGCATGTATACAAGAAGTCAAGGGAGGAGTTTGCCCTCGGCTTAGCACTGATGGCGTATACTAAGTTGGAGTGCTGCTCTTGAGGTATCCAACCTGTTTACTCAAGAAGTAAAGTACTGAAGATAAGTAAATGGTGAAATAAGGAGTGGGACAGGGAGGATGAGATGGGAAGAACTTTGTTTTCTTAAACTGTGTTTCAGTTCGATAAAGCAGTTTTGACACTTGTTGTATCAGTTTTCAATAACAGTGAAATAAGTGAAAAGTTCCCATGGAATGGCTTACCTCTGAGCTTGTTTTTACATGTGTTTTTTGTTTATGCAGTACCTGTGGAGAAACCTGACATGACTAATCACCATATATATCCCAGATAGCTTCTCTAAGAAATCACTGATCTATGCCATTATTCCGCCAAAGTCCAATGATTAGCAGAGAAGAGCCTGTCCATATTTACTCCCTCAACTTTGTGTTGTCTTGCATGATGACTGTTTTGCAAGGAAGGATGTCTGTGCACAGAGCAGCAAAGCCCTCCTTCAAATCTTTAAAACTCACCCCTGCTGACAAGCCTATAAACATCTGTGCTGTAGCTAGGCAGGAGCAATATGGTGTTACTGATACCTGGTCCTCTCCTGGTCTCTCTCCAGCAAGGCCCTCTTATGGTGAATGGCTTGTGAGTTCTTTGTAGCAAGACATTTTTCATGTATACCGTGGCTTCTACAAACAGCCCTCCAAATTGAAGGAAGTCTTTACATGCCACCTCCATTTAGAACATAATTACGAAGCATTAAAGTCTCGAGAGGAAGCTGTATCAGTGCAGAGGAAGAAGCTAGAGCTTATTTTGTATTTTCTTCTTTGCTTAAGTGTTCCTTAGCAGGAATATATGCCCACCAAGGAGCTAGCTTGACCCTGAGAAAAAGTAGTTAAACTGTTTCTGTGCTATCCTTTTCATGGAGACTGCATAAAATCATTTCCTGGGAAAGCAGCTATTTATTTTATTGCCTCATGGAGAGGGTGGAATGCCCAGATTTATTTGTTGGTTCCTTGCTTCCCTGTTATGAACAGTAAAGAAAAAAGTGGATGAATTCTGCTGCTCCTGACCCTTCACAGTTCCCATGACAGTGCTTCAGAAAGCACGGTCCACTAATACTGTGGTGAGGTCATCAAGGTACATAGCAGTTCACCAGCGTAATTAGTCCTGGAGAACCTGCTTGCCTCTTGCATGAGGCAATGCAAAATCCAGCAGTTTTGGTCTAAATTTAACATACATCTTTGTTGTTCTTTTAAAATCCATTGATCTGTGATGCACACAAAGGGTGTCTGTATATTACTGGGAGAATGAAATGTGGGAAACCAGGGAATCCAGAAAAACTATTACCTTCTGTCTGTATTTTGTTTACAACCCCCCTGGAATAGGGTTTTGTTCTATCTTGGCCCGTTGAATGAAATGTGTGCTTGGCTCTGTCCTTCACCGATGGCACAGACTGTGTTAACAATTGTAATATCATGTTGAAGTCCTAATTTCCTAAATTCCTTTGAATGCTAATTGCCTCAGCATATTTATTTAACTGTTTTCTGCAGGTAGATGGAAAAGTCAGCATGAATGGAGAAAATTTCAACGGCGTGGAAGAGAAGGATAAAGAGTGTACAACAGTAATATTTACTCCTTCGCCAAGCAGATCTCTGAAATTTGACGGAGTAGCCAGAGGGGACAGGCCGCCGGTAGAGTTGAAGAAGGACCCCACAAGTGTTGAGCTCAGTTTACAGAGGCCTGCCACTCAGAGTGTGCACAAAGAGCCAACAGTAAGACCAACACGAACAAACCAGCCTTGCTTTCTCTGCCAATTTTCTGTGTCATAACATATTTAATCACTAACTAATGAAACCCGAGTGCTTATGTTTGCTTTATTTCAAGAGGGTGTGCCCGGACCAGGAGGAAAAAACCCAAAATCCTTTGTAAATTAAAGGCTTCTTCCTTTGGTATGTGTGTAGAGAAATGGGAGGGGAAGATTCAAAAAACTTTTTGCAGCCAACGTCTCTTTTTTTGGATGTCATGTAGCTGATAAGCATGCTTTAAATGTGCTGGGCCAGGGAGACATCAACTCTGTGTCCCAGCTATTGTGCAGATTTATTCAGCGCTTCTCCTGATGTTAGCTGATTAGAGCAGCAACATAATTGGACTGTGCAAGCCATTATAATTAGTCTCAGTTTTTAATTTTCAAAGAAGAGGACGTGGATGTGCTGGCCGTTTTGAGCATTCAGCTTTCATTCCCCTCTCAGAAATATTAGAAAAGGGGATGAGCTATTGAAATACTCGGAGGGGCCAACGTGCTTCTTAACTGTCTTATCCAAAGAAACAAATTAATTTTACCTTTTCATCTTTCTCTCTCCCTCTTCCCCAGAGAAAATGGCAGGAATAAAACTAGAGCATATCACAGCAGGAATCTAGATGCCACAAAACTGTAATAAAAGTAGATAGTAAAAACAAAACAAGAAATAAGGACCGGACTGCAAATAAAGCATGTAAAAGTGTTGCAAACAAGTGGCAGGAGAGGGAATTCTCGCCATTCTTTTCTGTGTAACAACAAAGAGAAGCGGAGGTGTGGTGAGAGTTGAAGTATGATAATTTTTTGCTTTCATTTCAGATTTCATCCAAGCATTGGCCAGATGGATAACAGGGAGAGGTCAGGGATCTGCCCTGGGGCGTGATGGTTCATTCATGCCGAAGGGCTTGTGTCTTATCTTACTCCCCTGCTTTATGCCAGTCTCTGGCCATGGACAACCAAGTCATGGAGCCTGCAGCAAGCATGGGAGCTGGGATGTGCTGTGAGCACAGACTTGATCCTGTCAGAGGGAACTGGTATAGAATCAAAAGTGATGATTTGCAGGAAAGCAGGCAGGGATGGCAGAGCAGAGGCTGCTCCTGTCAGAATGAATTGGCTGTAAGGGAAAAGCCAGGTAAGCATTGTGTCTGATATGGGAGAGCTGGTAATGGGAATGTTTGGAGGATAGAGAAAAGCCTCAGCTTGCTGTAGGTTAGAAGCACGATGGTGATCAGAAAAGTAGCTGAATGAAAGCGTTCCTGACTCCTTTTTTAGGATTTCCAGACCAGTATAGCTGTGGAAGAGTTGAGAGGAAATTCAGCAACAGAAGCCGCTGTTAGGGCTTGGATGTGTTTGTACCTGTTTGTTGCCCTCTCATCCTTCCCTTTCTACAGCTTTGAGGATGATGTGGCCAGCTGAACGCAGATTTTTCTGTGTCCAGTTTCTGCTTCCAGGGTCTTAGTTCTCGTGGTGATATTGGCAAAGGAGGCAGAAGAGTCTGAATTCTCAGATTCCTTGTAACTGACATTTGCAGAATACCTCGTGGTTTGTAAGCTTGAGTGCACTTAATGATGAAGCCTTCTAGAGAGAACGAGCTCCACCCAAATGGAGCTATTGACAGAGTTTCCCTGCTCTAACTAAGGATTTTATATAGCTAGCTTCACAATTTCATCAATAATGTGACTGGGTAGTGCAAATCATTATAATTACTCCCGGTGCTTCAGCTTCAAGCAAAGGTATGTGTGTCAAGCATGTCAAGGGCAGAGCAAGGAGAGGAGACTGCTTTGAGGGGGGTCTTACATGGGGAAACAAGTGGAATGCACTGAGCGTGATGGAGGGAAAGAGAAGGCGACCTGCCTGTGACTGGAAGAGAATTTGTCAACCTAAGATAAGATTACAGGTTCTGTTCCTTCTAGATGTTTGCTTCTCTATACCCAGCTGCTTTGTTTTAATCTTCCAGGTCCCCATGCCTTAGACTAAGGCATGGGCAATAATTTAGCTATTGAGCATACAGGAGTGCCCTGGTTCATGGATGGGAAGGGTTTAGATGCCGGGTTACAGAGATGGGGCATGGTACTGTTGCTTGGCTTCTTCACTCTGTGTGTTGGGGCACAGACCAGCACTGCTATAGGCAGCTCGATATGGATGTGATCAGTCTGGGGCTTTATCTGCAAGAATTGGGCAGCTATGCTGGACTCACTTCACTCAGCCTTCTCCCTGTACCTATATTACTTCGCTTTCTGGACAACTAACACAATGATGTCAGCCTGCGTCTGCAGAGTCTGAAACGCTAAACTGTTCTCTGAAGGTATAACCCCTCCTAGGAAAGTTGGGAATCCAAATTAGGAAATAAAAGAGCCTCCTGGGCTTGTCGCACTCCTCATAAAACGTGGCCTCTTGCTGGGTAGGATGCTGAATAACTCTAGCTGTCACTGTGAGCCCTCCAGAGGGCAAGAAGGGGGTTGCTTTTTGCCCCAGCAGGACGGGGCTTCCAAGCTACACATTCTTGGAAGTAAGAAAGTCTTCTGAAGCTGCTGTTGTATCACCTCCCACAAGGAGAAACCAGGGCTATAGTTTTTGTCTGATGCTTAACCCTACTGAATTTTTAGGAGAGGAGGAGAAGGCGACAGAAACAGGGATAAAAAAGCAGCTGAGATGAAGAAGCAGAGCTGTCTGGAGTGGAAGAAACAACTACATTTCTTTTGCCTTGAGAAAACTTTTACAAATTGAGCATGTTTTCAAAGCCTTTTCTAAACTTGCTTTCACTGCCTTTATTTGTATACTTTCCTTTATTGATATAGTTCTTGTTAGCTGTGTCCTTCCCAGGCTTTGAATAAGATTCACAGGCACTAACTAGTTCCTCTGCCTCTTAAGAGATGCTGTTTCTAGAGGTTTTTTTCCCTCTAGTTGCTCTGAGATTTGTTTTGGATTTGTATTTTATTCATTCATTTTCTGCCCTGACTCTCTTTTGTGAAGTATATATTCCTTTTCATATATACGTTACCTTTGGCCCCCCTGTCCTCCCCTTCTGATTCTCTTCCTGTTCTTTGCGTGCCCCTTCCTCCTCCTCCATCCCTCTTACGGCTGCTCCCCTGCTGTTTCAGTTCAGTTGTCAAATGGACTAGTCCTGTCTTCTCTCCGCCTGGCAGGCTTCCCTTTGAAGCTCTGTAGCCCTGCTCTAAATCTGTCCGGCTGGCCTCAGGCGTTGTCTGCAATACAGGAAGATGCTATGCAGCTGTACTTCAACAGCTCTTCTGGCCTGAAGTTTGGAAAATGGTTTAGTCAAGTTGCACCACTTAAAACGCTAATATGATTGAGGTTTTTGGGGAGCTAGAGAAGTACAGGGGTCATTTCGTATGGGTGAGACCTCAGCGTCGGTTGTCTTTTTGACAGAGAAGAACCCCATTTATATGTGAATCAAATAATGATTGGCAGTCAGACACTGATTGGGAAACACATGTAAATCCTGGCTAAATTTACTATGAAATGAGATGCAAAAGGCTGCAGCAGGTGGGAAGGATGTAAAGAAAAATATTATCAAGAAACTATACTTGTGTCTGTATAGGCAGAGTACTTAGATTTTGGGGGGGGGCGGGGAGGGATTTTACAGGAGACTTACCTTTACTCAAAGTAGCTTATGAAATTTTTCCTATGATTTAAGGCTAGAAAGGATAAATTTGGCCCGTAAGCAGGATGAAAATATCCCACTGGTGTTTGGGGAGCAGTGTGCTGCTAAGAGAGGTGGTAAGTAAAGCACACCTCTCTTACTGCAGCTGGAAAAACTGGGGCAAAGGCCCAAAGACTGACTGATCAGTCAGTGGCAATGCCGGCAATAATGTGAGAATCATCTCCTCACGCCAGTCCTTCCTGTCAGCCATTAAGTCGCGTTTTCTTTCCATTATACAGAACAGTGAGGCACATTACAAATGCTGAGAAGTTGTATCCTCTAGCTCTTTGAATCAGAAGTTGGCAAAGTAAATGTTTTGTTTTAAAACAATATTTGTGCAGATTTTAGTGTAGGGGGATTAATTTGCCAGTGAGTAACATCACTTTATTTTAACCAATCTTTGTATAAGCGTCTAGAAATTATTGGCTTGTTACAGCTCTAATTATAGCTTTGCTCTGATCAACCAAAAAAAAATATACACAGCAACTTTAAAAAGATCAGGGTGGGGTGGTGATGGTGGGGAGAGATTTTGGCTTTCTTTTAATTTTTCACTAGCTAGCTTAAACTTGTCCATTTCTACTCACTGCATGCTTGGCACAAAATAAACTTTTTTTCTATATCCAAGTAACACTCTCCTTCATCTTCAAAAATCCACTGATTGAACTGAGATTAAAGTATAAGCTTTCTTGTGGTTGAGGATTGTTGGCCAAGCTACAGGAGAGCAGAGTTGAAATCCTGATTTGTACGTATCTGGTAGGACAAGTCTTTGTTCTTTGATTTATTACAAGAAACACTTGTAGAGTAAGTACGTCTGTTCCGGATTGACAGCTTTGCCTTGAACCACACATGGGCAGATGGGTGGAGGGCTGGACTATCTGAAGGGGAAAAGGTTTAAGATGAGAAGTGAGAGCACCAAAGCTTCAAAGCAGCTAGAAGGGAACTCTGCTCGGGATGTCGTTACGAATCTAGCGTCCATGTCTCCTGTCCTCCAGACACCCGTGCACTTTTCAGTGTCTATGGAGTGACAGGAACTTATTTTACATCCCAACTGAGCAGTAATAACTCTAGAAAAATTACTAGCACTAATACATACTTAACACTATTTCTTGCAGCATTTTCAAGGCTTCTCTGTCAATTACTGATCCACCCTGATCTTTGATTGTAAGAGCTGGCCTGAGTATAGCATCATATAGCTGCCAGATGAGGCAGATGACTTAAAAGTGTCAGGGCAGTGTTCTGGCTGTAGTACTATACTGGCATAGCATGCAAGGCACTTAGCTGTGGCTGCCCAAGGTCATGCCACCATTACCACTCACAACAACAGAAAACGCTAGCTTTGGTGAGGAAATCGTTGTATGAAAATTTTAAAGTCAATTATATGTGTACAATTTCAATCACAGAAGTTTCAAAGATGTGTCAGGCAATTTCTACATGCGGCTATTGATACCGCAACCAATTTCATTCCCGAGTGATTTTACAGAATTTAACTAACCTGATTCTTCCCGATATCTCTGCAGTCTTGCTGGTTCCAGACAGCATGTTTTGTCATGTTTTTATAGAAAATACAGTAACGATATTTCATGTGATTTTGTGTACAAGTAGTGTTAATTGACCTACATTTTGATTTAATTTACAATAAGGGTTAATAAAGTTCTGCTGTAACTTCCTTTGGAGTTTGAATTCTTGGAGTTGTGATATTCCATGTTTTAGGAGTTCCTAGTTATTGTATTTTTAGGCTTTTGTAAGGATGTAAGGTTCTGCCACAGCAATAGGCAATGTGGCTATTTCTGGCTTGTATGGTCTTAATTAAAAAATGCTTGGTCTGATATCCTAGTTTATGAGATAAAAATCCTGTCCGCAATAAACTGAACTGGTTTATTTTCATGCCTAATAGGTGTTTGATAACACTATATAGTCAGCTGTGCTTGTGTCTTTGTTAAATGGATACCTTGGTTAGCAGAACTGAGGTGTTGCTTTGTCCTCCGTTACTGATGTGCTCATAACTGCAGCTGCAATCACAATATTTAACTTTCCATTATGGACTAAGGCTTCTAAATCCTAAATGAGGAAGTTCACTTTAACTCCTGGGTAGCTAGATGCATGGGGTAATAAAAACACCAGTCCAAGTAGACAGCATTCTTCAGTTTTCAGGAGCTAACGAGAGTCTTCACACTAGCCTGGATCTGGGGGCAGAGATAACCACAGCCCCTACGCAGCAAGGTTTTTCCTACTTCCCTTGAAGGCTTCATTGCCTGTGGCGGTGGACCAGCAGGTGTTGTGTGACCTTCCCTCGTAGGCACCTGCAGCAGAGCCAGTGGGTGGAGTGGCTCTGTGGTCCTGCAGAATGACGCCTCTGCCCACACGAACACCCGTGGCTGCAGCAGAGTGGTGCCGAGAGGCTGCGTGGGTCCTTCATCCCAAAGCGTGAGCGCTCCTCTGAAACACCTCAGAAATGTCACTTGCCAAGTTGTTCGGTTTTTCGGTGTCCATGTCAAAATACGATCCTTTTAGGTACAATGAAATGTTTGTATGGCTTTTTGACGTTCAGTGATAACATCATCATTTGATTACAAAATATTTACAAAATGTGAATGATGATAATCTGTGGTAGAAAAGGCATTTTATCAACTGTATCAGTACAAGAATTTTCTTAAATATATCATATACCTGTGGATATTGGTATTATAAATAGAATTAGATATACTGGGAATGAGCGAGTTCCCCAGTGAAGTTGACTTAATTTTTTTATAAATTACTTACTAATCAGTTTTATATTTTTAGTTGTATGTCGCTAGCATTTAATTGCTCAGCAGAGGGAGGAGGAGGAGTCAAGTCTCGTGAGCAAGAACAGAACTTCTGCAGCATGCTGTTGGAAAATTCAGTTTTCCTGCAGCAAGTAGTAGCTCTTTCTTTTTTTTTTTACTCCTCTTTGAAAGGATTTCTATAAATAACATCTATGTCTATACCTGGTTCAACCTCCTGGATGCAGGTTAGGGGTAGACTTAGTTATTGCACTTGTGCAGGATAGCTACATGACACAGCACCGTGTTTAGGTTCCTGAGGTAACTCTAGACCCAGAGGTGATAAAAGTGCACCATGCCTGTGCATTCGCTGAGCTTTTTAAAACCTCTGGGAGGGCAGTGTGGCTGTGCTCTTTCACCAGCTCCAGCTGCCATCGGCACTTGACTTCCCTGGGTGTATGTAATGCTCTTTAACACTTTTTGTATTGGCCCGGTTTATCATTGTTTATAGCTTTAAAGCCTCTGACGTTGAAATTAAAGCTGAATTTCTTTGGGGGGGGGAAATTTTTCAGTTTGGACAATTGCTTTTTGTGAGTTCCATTGCTTTACCAAAAATAATAATAATATAAACATTAATAATTGACATTTGCAACAATTTCTTTGAAAGGGCTTATGCTTTGGAGCACTGGGTAGAGTTGTCAGGTAGGTGCCTCTTGCTTTTCCAGTTAAAATCTACCTTGTTTAGGGCAAACCCTGAGCTCTTGATAATAGCCATTTGTTTAGGTTTAATGGAGGTTTGTAGGTTGTAGAATGACAGAATAATTCAGGTTGTAGGTCTCTAGCTGAGTCTTCTGCTCAAAGCAGGATCAGGCATGAGATGAGACCGGGTTGCTAAGGGCTTGACAATCCAAGTCTTGAAAACCTCCCAGGACGGAGATGGCACAACCTGTCTGGGCAGCCTGGTACGCTGCCGCTGTCCTCATGGAGAAAAGAAATACTTATTTCTGCATTGAGCAAGGTTGGGAAGAATTTCCAGTAGCCTTTCCCCTGGCTGCTGTCATGTCAGGAGCCAGAAGTGAAGCTGAAGGAGACGTTTTCTTTGGTTGCAGTGTTCTGCTAGGGCTTTCAGTGAGAAAGCTCTCACTGAAACACAGGCTAGCACCAAGATGGGCTGGGGAAGGGAGAGGTGGGTTATATGGGAGAAAAGAGCAATGGAATGGCAAGGGACAAATCTCTGGGGCACAGGACTGGCAGTCTTTGGAGCATTTCTCTGGGGCCTGTTTTTTAGCCTGTGCCTCATCTCCAGTGACCATCCCTCTTTGGAGCATGTGACACATGGAGGGGGAGCTCCGTGCCTTGTTTGCTGTTGGTATAGGCATGCTTCCAGGTGGACGTGGTAGAGAGGAGGTCCTCAAACTTTCCATGCTGCCTTTTTGGAGTGTGTATTTCACCCTCTGCCTCGTCCAGTTTGAGAACAGCTTTTAGGCGGCAGGGGGACATGTCCAAAGAAGAGCAACGAAACTGGTGAAGGGTCTAGAGAACAAGTCCTATGAAGAGCGGCTGAGGGAACTGGGGTTGTTTAGCCTGGAGAAAAGGAGGCTCAGGGGAGACCTTATCACTCTCTACAACTACCTGGAAGGAGGTTGTAGCGAGGTGGGTGTCTCTTTTCCCAAGTAGCAAGTGATAGGACGAGAGGAAATGGCCTCAAGTTGTGCCAGGGGAGGTTTAGATTGGACATTAGGAAAAATTTCTTCACCGAAAGGGTTGTCAAGCATTGGAACAGGCTGCCCAGGGAAGTGGTTGAATCACCATCTCTGGAGGTATTTAAAAGATGTGTAGACGTGGTGCTTAGGGACATGGTTTAGTGGTGGACTTGGCAGCATTAGGTTTACATTTGGGCTGGATGTTCTTAAGGGTCTTTTCCAACCTAAATGATTCTATGATTCTATGTGTCCCCATGCCTTGCCTGGGGTGGAGGATTCGATGGGGGCGGAGGTGAGGATGCAGTGGAAAGCGGCGGGCGGTGGGGACAGCGGCGGGCAGCCAGCCCCAGCAGGCACCGGAGGAGACGCGCTGCCACTTTAGAAGCTCATGGCTGTGATCTGGCGCCTGTCCTGCTGTGAGGTGGCGGCACAGCCCTTGGCAGCCGGGGGCTCCTTCTGTTGTTGCCAGCACTGCTCGCTGCCCGCTGGGCTTGCCCGGGTCGCTGCTCCTGGCCATGGCCCCACACCAGTCCCCACCATTTCCTCGCAGGGCATCTTCCCAGACATGTTCCCTGCCCCTCTCCAGAGCACGCCTCCCTTCAGAGAGGAGAAGAGAGGCAGGGACTCCCAAGCACTGCCAACAGCAAAGCTCTCTGGAGCCAAAGTGCTTGGCGTCCTGTTGGCTCTGCCAGCAGAAGTCCCTGATGACCGAGCTGTGAGGGCCCAGGTCTGCTCTTCAGGGGGCAGGGATGAATGAGGGGCCGTAGGCTCATGTGGGTCTGTGGGGATGGGAAACAGGATCCGTGCAGAAGGTGGAGGTCTGAATCCTGCCCCCAGAAAAGAGGGCATTTCATCAGATTTCCTCCCTTGCAGCTGTTAATAAGATGGAGGGGTGAGAGGAGGACGGGAAAGCGAGTCTACAATAGACTATTTCTGAAATATGTTACTTTTTATTTCTAAAAGTAGTCTGCTTTTTTTATTTTCCTCTCTTGAATGTGCCATTTTCTAGCTCTTTCATGCATTAGAAGCACTATGCAGTGGCTGATCAGTTTGCTGTAGATTTTTCTTTTCCTACCGGGAAAGCGGATGTGTGGTGGAAGCTGCTAAACAGATCAGCTGAAGTGCTATCCTTGTTTTGACAGTGTGGTTTTAGCTCTGCCACAGCCTTCTCCTGGGTCAGGAAGCTGGCTTTTCAAAGGGATTTGGATTATTGGCTCGCTATGCTCTCACCATATTTTTTCAGTCCTCTCTTAATAGTGTTTCAAGTATTTCATTGCCTTTAATACTGACTCTGGCTTTTCCCTTCAGATAACAGATTGTTTAGACAACCGTGAAATAAAGGAAGTATTTAATTACTTTGCCACTTTTCAAACCCTAGTGCGTGCTAGGTATTCACTAATGCATACGTTTTTGTGTTATTCTGGAAGAGGAAACCAGGGGTGAAATGTGTGCTTATCTCCAGCTAACACAATCCAAGGTATCCTACAATTTTAAAAGCTTGTAGGAGCTATTCCAAACCAACTGCGTGATGGTTGCCGATGAATGGTTTGAAAAGGAGATTAAAGCCCAGTGATTCAACACCCAAGTGGCACACGCTGCTCCGAAACGTACTCCCCAGCTCCCTGCTGAGCTCTAAACCAGTCTGGTTCAAACACATTATAAAGAAGCAGTAAGTACTGCCTTGAGGAATTAACATATACTTTTATTTCCACTGCATGCGCTCACTGTGTTTCTACTGTGTTATTCTCTGCAGGCCTCCCCAGTGGAAGCAGATGGAGCCTCCAGCCAGCAGGTCGAGGCCAGCCCTGGAAGTGCGGGACCTGCGAGCCCGGGGTGCCCGTCCCCAGGTGGGTTGTTGCTGCTGCCCTCGCCCCTGCCCTTGCCCACCCTGGGCTGAGGCTTAGGCCCATCCTGCAGCAGGAGTCCGATAAGTGCATCTGCAGCGGCACCAAGAGGGTTTATTAGAGAATGCAGATGATGTCAGAAATCTCAACCTAAGAAAGACATTTTTTACAGTAAGAACGATCACTCACTGCAACAACCTCCCGAGGGACGTGGTAGCGTCCCCATGGCTACAGGTTTTCTAGGTGCAACTGAACAAGGTGCTAGACAATCTCCTCTAGGCTCCATTTCCCACAAAAGGTGGGACCAGATGATCTTTCGAGGTCCTTTCCAACCTGGGCTGCTCTGTCATTCTGTGGTTGAAATTATACACCTGACCGCACGTTGCAGTCAGGGATGCGAGTTGTCTGCTTTGCCGTCTGTGTGCATGAAAAGCTGGTGCCACAGCGTGCTGTAATCAGAAAGCATCAGGGCAGAAACTATCAGTCAGTAATAGCTTCTGTTTAACACTTTTTTCTCCCCAAGACATTAAGAAATGGGAAAGGAGAATAAGAAGGGGCATTTCAGTCCTCATAGGGGCTTTAAATGGACAGTATTGTGCACACTCCTGATTTTCTGCCTTAAAGCCTTTATTTTCCTCAAAAGGGTGTTTCTGAAACATTACCTTTGAGTAAGCATTTTATCTATTGCCTGCTATCATACTAAGTTCATGGCCTTTTTTTGTTGTTCATTTTTTAAAATGGGTTTATCAAAGTTCAGCTTGATATGGGTAAATAAAAAGTACTATTTGAAGTAGGTATATAAATGAGATCTCTGGCTGTAATTGGTATATAAGCATAATGCTCCTATTTGTTGAGGATAAATGTGACTTAAACAATTGAGCTTTGCCCTCAAACATCAATGGGGTACCATTCCCCCAAGATTAGAAGCATATCCAGCCTTTTCTTGATGTGCTGCAAGACTGTGAAGCACATGGGCTGTTAGCAAGGGCTCATTAGCCGACTTAATTACTTTGGCTTGTAGATGCCAAAGCACAGAGGTTAACAATCTTGAATTGTATCGGGCAGGTAATGTAGAAGCTGCAGTCTTGTGGTGAACGAACAAAATTCTCCTCTCAAAATTCTCAAAAAAGTCAGCAGTGATGAGCTGGTGATATTTGTCTTCAAGTCACAAAGCCACCTTGTGTTGGGCTCCTCTCCTGTCAGAAATGCTAAACATTAAGTATTGATAGCAAAGTTTAATATTGGCTGGCAAGGAAAATTGAGATAGCATTGCAAAAATTGAAATGTTAAAGGAGCATGGGTGTTCATTATGTCTGCTTTGGAGGGATAGATGTGGTCCAAACTGTGTGACCTTCTTGTAGAATAAGCAACCTCTTCCGCTGTTCACTACAAGCCAGATAATTCCGTGCTGTGACCCCTATGCCACTAATGGTGTGGGAACTGCTCCAAAGTGGTGTGCATCTGCCTGGCAGCAGGCAGCTCTTGTCTCTGCTTGTGCGCAGGTTCCTAGTGGAGCCTTGAGGTGCATCTCTTTCTTAGCTCACTCTCCTAGCCTGTCAACGAGGTACATTTGGAAGCTGCTGCTGCTGCCGTGGTTGGAGAGGGGACAGGACCTGAAGCTGAGATTCTGCTTTAGGAGGTTAGAGAGATGTCTGGGTGCTTGTGCACTGCCTGGGATGGTGGAAACTGCTCTGCTTCCAATGGTGGTACCAGCTGACAGTAGTTTAGCTGTCACAGTCTTCAGCTGTAGGCCTGTGCACTCCAGGTCCCTTCAAGCATCAACTTGTTGGGGTTTTTTAAGAGCTGAATGACAACTAGGTTATTCCAGTCCAAGGCTTCCTGTTCGCACAATTATGTGCTGTCTGCTGCTTGACTGACGTGGTTTAGTGGAAACAGGCAAGCTGGAATATCCTTCAGCGCTGACAGTGAGACCATGTTAATTGTGGTATAGCTACTTGTCTGGGTAGCATCTTAGGATAGGATTCATCACACGACTTCAGTAAAGAGATCTATACCTCAGTAGGCACCTTGTAGGTTACAGCTCATCTCAGCCGAAGAGGAGTGTCTGAAATAGTTTGGGTGACTCTTCTCCTAGAACTGCATCTCTGTCTTTGTTGACCATGAAGGGTGTCCCGTGATGCCCAAGTCAAGTGGAAGCACCTTTCAGGTGAATTTCACCCTTAAAGCCTTGTCTTTCTACAAGAGATTAGTTTTGCCTGTGTTGAAGAAAGAAGATTATTTTTTCAAAACATCCGTGAATGGGCTCACAGTATAACCAGTAAGAAATCTAATTGTAAGAAATAGGTCTACATTTTAATTGAAAAAATGTCTTAACCTTTCAACATTATCTCTTATATGTGTGAATTAGGTTCAGTTCAAAAGCAATTCAAGTCAACTGCAGCTTGTGCCAGCCCTGTTGTGAAGAGACTAGAATTTCTTCCCAGTCCTGTCCCTTCAGAGGAAGCTGTTTCAAGTGAGAAAGATGTGAAGAAACCTGAAATGGAGCAGCAGAAGGAAGCAGACCTTCCTGCTACACTGGAGGTACGTACGGGCAAGAAAGAGAGGGAGTGGAAAACCAAAAAAAAAAAAGCAAGATCTCACATGGAAATGTTTGTTGTGCAAATTGGTATTTTTCTCTATATAATGTCACTTCACGAGTTCATTCAATCTGCCAGAGAATGACCCTGAAGGATGGTTTCTGTGCCAAATCCTATGGTCATCAGAGAGTTCCCCCTCCGGAGGAACTCCCCAGTGTCTGCTTGTAGCGTTTGAACGTGTAAACTGGCTGGAGCAGAAATGAGAACTTAACCTGCAAACCCCAGTCCCACCACCTGTTGGGAGGGCAGAGTATCCAGAAGGTGTAGACAGGGGAGCTTACACTCTTAGTCCTCTTGAAGTGCTGAACAAGTGCAGGTGGTGGCAGAAGTAACAAATGGCTATGACCATACTGCTCTGTCAGGTAAGTTAGATGTTGGTCCTGGTTAGGATCAGCTTTAGTGTGCCGGACAGTGTGAATATCAACAACAAACAGCTGCTGGTTATTTCCAGGATTTCAGTATTGCAACTCCATGTTGAAATTCTGGAGATGGAGAATTCATCTTTGATAATGTTGATTCAGAAAATAAGTAGAAAGGGTTTAAGTTAACCTTTGATTGTACCTGCTGATTTTTGAATGCTGTTTTCTGCTCCCAAATGTCTGAGCAGGTGATGAAACCAAAAGCCCTGGAACAAGAGGGGAGTGTAGTATTGCCATTTTTAAAGAAACTACCTGAGACCAGCCAAGTTACTCTGCAGAATTCTGGTCTACAAGGTGAGCAAACAGCGTTTGGACAACTCATCCGGATAGTAACTGGATATGTGGTGTTCAGGGAGAAGTGCCTAATCAATGACCTGGAGAGTTTTGGAGCTAAAATGGTTATTTTCTAGTTGCATCTGACTGATTATGGTAGTGTGGCTTCTGTGATGCAAAGGACTTTTCTGGTTGTTCTGCTTAAACACAACAGCAGAATTGTGACACAACAGAGGGGGGCAGGGAGAGCCCTATCTTGCACTTGGCCTAGCAATAAAATTATGTCAATGAGTATTATATTTTATTGGTACTGCTGCTCACAGATGAAAATGGCTTAGCAATTGGTTTTATCTCACAGTAAAACTTCTGGAGTTAAATTCTGCAATCAGCTGCTCATGTGCAGCTCCTTTTCACAGGTGAACAATACTGTGTAGGTCAAATTGAGGGATGTGCCCATCACAAGTTCTTGCAAAGCAGAACTTTTTTTTTTTGCCTTCGTGACAGAGTTTTGCTTGAGATTGATATTTAGTAGTTTAATTTTATATTGATTTTAGAGATGCATATATGTAGGTATTGTGAAAGGAAGAGAGAGAGAAAAATCATCTGAAGTTTTCTTCCCCCTGAGAATTTATTAGGTTGTTGGTTTATGTATAGGTAATATACTGATTATCCTAGTGTTTTCAAGATATTGAAACTACTGAAGGTGATCCACTGTGGAAAACAGAATTGTCTGAAAAGGAATAGAAGTCTCACTTGTTTTAAGTGGGAGGGTGCTTTCCAAACAGGCTTTGAGAACAACATCATTTTATGTTAGGCACGAGTCAATCCAGACGTCAAGTAACAGGTTGTAGGTCTCTTGTCTATTTTCTGACTGATACGGAAACACTTGGCTGCTCTCTAGCGTTCACAGCACATAAAGCGCTGAAAGGATCACGTAATCCTTTAAATGTGTATTTGCAATAGGAATGAATGCGAGCACGATGCAGAGACTTGAAGGGGTGGCTGCCCTTGACTAGCATTAGTTTGCTAGAGCTCTCATGTAAGGTTAGGTGCCACGTTACAACAGTAGCACTTACATACAGGCAGTCCGTGTGATCTGCAGGTCCGTTGTAAACTAGCTGCGATGGGCCAAAGCGATTGTAGTCAAAATCCCTCTCGTGGCCAAGGTGGCTCGGGTCTGAGAGTCCGTCATCGCCTTTTGACCACGCTGTGTTTCTTGTTTTGTCTCCGTGCCGTTGCCTGCAGAGCCGCCCCGCGGGGCCGCGGTTCCGCTTAGGGTTCGCAACAACTGGCGGCGCTCACAGTTTTTCTCGCAGTCAGGTAAATGCGGCGCTAAGACCAGCTTCAGCCCTTCTGCTGCCTCCAGTCGTAGGTGTCTTCGGACGTGGGGCTGGGGTGAAAGCTGATGATCACGGGGACTTGTTCTACCTCTCGCTTTCGTAGAAAGTGTCTATTCCTGCTGCACAGTTGACAAAGAGCTGTTGGGTTGCACGTTGTTGTGATGCTCTGGTTTCAGGCACCCAAACGAAATCACTTGCCTATAAATACTTTTCCCTTAATTTCTTTAAATCAGCCTAATCTTCAAAGACATTTTCAGAGAAAATGGCAGTGGTTCTCTTCGTAACTGTGGCTCTTGAATAGTGTAGTCCCATCCTTTTAGCTTTGCTGTGCTTTTTCCTTCCTTGTGCTGAATCACGAAGGGAAAAGTAGATCAAAGTAGGTAACACTCAGTGTCCGAACACTGCTAACGTCTGTGGCCAGAAGTAGATGGCATTAGCTAGCGGTAGAGTAGAACCTTATGTTAGTTAATATTGTGCTCCTCTTTACCCAGATAAAAAGTAGTTTTGTTGGTGATGGGTGTAATCTGTTTTTCTGGTTTATTTGCTTGCGATTCATCCTTGCATTTGGTTGTGGGAGCAAATAGGAAACTAACATGAAGCTTTTTTATTCGGATACAATGTAGCTTTAATTGCAGGCTAAGTACATTTTGCGATGTTAAATTTAATCTTTCCTTTTTCTGTTTTTTTTTAATAGCTGATTCTGATAGTGGTGACAAATCAAATGTGAGTACCTTTTTTGCATCGTTGTTTGGCTTAGAGATATGTGTTTAGCAAAAGTGAATTTTTGATGCAAACTGTCTTGTAACATCCCCAAATCAGCATGAGGGGTTTTTTTTCTCACGGAAATGAGAGAATAAAAATACAACCCAAATCAAGATACGGTCTGAATCTGGAATTTGTGCATTCTCCTCTTATCCAGAGGGAATGGTAGCTATACAGTCGCAGTTGCTGGAGCCACTAAAGCTTCATAATCTGAAAATAATATGTAACTATCCATTCTACTTTAAATAGAAATTAGAGACCACAATTCTACAGTCTCCCCAATGAAAAAAAAAACAAAAACCCACCACAAATGCTACACTAAAGTACACAACATTTCATATTCTGTTTGTGACATGAAAATAGACATAATCTCTTCCTATCAGATTCTAACACAACTGTTAGTGGAAAGGAATATGACATCAAGTGTCTAAAATTGCCCTTGATTATAAGGATTTTAAACATGTAAATGTATCATGTAATGGGATTCTTACTGAAGCCTGAGATTTTATTTCGTTATGGATAAAAATGTAAAACAAGGCTATAGGCGGTTGTGCTGGCAGCCGTATGAAATGAGAGAATATATTTTACAATCACAAATTGCTTTGCATGTTGCGCAGAAGATTATAGAACAGAAAAATAGAGATTTTCTTTAAATTTGAGTACCTGCAGGTATATCTGTTCAGTGCTGCTTAGAGCTTTCTTTCAGATCTTTTTCCTTTTTTATCCCTCCAGTTGAAGTTTCCCAAGCCTTTCTTTGCAAACCAAATGATTATTTTATCATTTGGATACCTGTGGGCAGTCCCAAGTGTCAATGAAGCTAAGAATGCTATCTGCTAACTGAGAGAACCATTATCTAGTTCTCAATTTCCCATTTTAACATTGCTGCCAGGGGTAGGCCAGATGAAGTGCAGCTTTCTTGGTAGCCTTCTGAAGTACAGCGCTAAAGTCTAATAGCTTGGTTTTCCTTCACGCAAGCGTTTCAATTTCTGGTCCTGGGATCCAGAAGAAGAGCGAAAGCGCCAGGAAAAGTGGCAGCATGAGCAAGAACGCTTGCTTCAGGTAAGGAAGAAACTACATTTCTTCCACCGTGTGGCTCAGCTGTTGAATTGTCCTTTGGATGAAAGTTGGGCATTTCATGTCATGTCTTCCACATCCTCTGTGGATGCTTGAGTGAATTCTGTGGCGGATGAATAAGGACGTGAGCATACACACACGTTCTCTGTGGTTTGGGCACTCTTAATATCTCCCTTCCCCACTCTGTGGAAAGACCAAAAGGACTTAGTTCTGCATTCCGGTGTGGAGTTAAACAAAATGTTGATCCTCAACTGTATTTAAAGTATGTTGAGTATAGACTGTGAGACTCTTAATTACTTGGAGCCTCTTTCTCGAGACTGACGATTTGCTGACCCTGACTCCTGTGCAACTCTTCTTTAAAATGATGGTCTTAATAGATTTTTGTAGACTTCTGCTTTGTTCACAGGTTCTCCTTGGAAAACATCAAGCTAAATTTGGACACAAAAGGTTTGGGGTTGGGGGGGGGGGGAAGGGGGCCGGAAACCCCCTCAAAACAACAACTGGTTTTGCCTAATGGTAGAGTAAGCTGTAAAAGGTCTGGGTTTGTGTCCTGTTTGGGAGAAGTGCAGTGGCCCTGAGAACTTGAATTTCCCTGTCAGTCAGTATTGTATTTTGAAACCATGATTAGGTTTGGTCCCAAAGAAATCATATCTTTCCTCCATGCAACAGAAGAGCAAACAACTGTCAAAGGATGGAGAATAATAAAATGGAGTCTTTTCATCTTTTAAGAATGACTTGTGTGTCTCTCTGTTGCTTTCTTGAGATTATTTCTTTTTAGCTAATATGGTTGTTTCCTCTTAAAATTGTGTAAAATTCTCATTATAGTTTTTCTGGCGGTGCGGGTGTTCTCTCAATAGTAAATGCATCTCTTCTGAATTAGGCAGATGTGGTTTCTAATTTGAACAGAAGTTGGAACTGGTGTAAAAGGGATATGGAAGCCACTGTTTTTCCCCATATTCAAACCAGTTCTGTCAAACAATTTTAAAGATCTCTTTGAGATAATTTTTCATGCAAAACTGTGTGAAAACAATTCTCAAGAAATAATTCCATCAAGGAGGAAAATAAGCTACTTAGCTAATTATAAGCTTACCCTCTTCAAACCTTTACACACTATTCATTTATCTTTTAAACTTCCACAGGTATTCATCATTAATTAAATTGTACTGGCATCTCTCTTAAAGTAGTACCAGTATCTGCAAAACCTGCTTGTTTATATGCTACTTTGCTGAAGTTTTTAATGTAAAATCCATGCCTAAGTGTTCTGGGGTGTGTGATAGCTTTTTGGAACTCTTAATATTGTATAATAAACAAGGAATTACTGAAATTGTTGAGCATAAATTTCATTTCTGACCAAAGATTTTAAAACTTCTAACAAATTAAACTACTTCTAGTATGTTAAAAGTTCCTCATGGTTTGAAGGTGTTAAATGTAAGTGCTAGAAACAAGTGGGGAGAGGAGGAAAAGAAGCTTTTTTTGACACCCATGGATGTTTCAAATTTTTATCTTCCTATTTCTGATTAAACCACTCTTAGCAGGTTCATTTTCACTGTGGAGATACTACAGAATTTACTCCTAATACAGAATGCTCTGAATTTACCTGTATTTGTATCCTCTTACAGGAGAAGTATCAGAAGGAGCAAGACAAGCTGAAAGAGGAATGGGAAAAGGCGCAGAGAGAAGTTGAAGAGGAGGAACGTAGATACTATGAGGAGGTATAAGGCTCAAAGGAGGAGGTTGTTTATTGACTTTTTTTGCATTTAAATGCACCCACTTACATAACTAAAAAAATCCCATACCTAGATTAATTACTGAAAAGCCTTCTCAAGGCTGAATTCTCAGGAGGATTGTTTCTCTTAAACACTACCATAGGCACTGAGGAAAAATATTTAAATATTTAGACAGGTATCCTCAGAACCTCCGCATAGGTGGAGGTGTCTAATTGCTGTGCAAGTCAGGGTGAGTCAGTATGGTTTGTCTGGGCACGCTAAGACTTCCCTCTGGAGGCAGAGCCTGGTGCTTTTTGGTGTATACTTGGTGCCTGGACTTGGTAGAACTCCAGATGAAATTGTTGTCTGCCTTGGGCTTGATCATGTAGATATTTTGTAAACTGGCCTTGTTTTTCAAAAAAAAATTCACAGGAAATGTTCAAAGCTTGCAGTTGTAAAATATTAACAATATACAAGGTAGTGTTTTTCTTCTGTCGTATGTGGGTCATTATTGCAGGAAATTGGAAAATATTCATGTTTTCAGTTTCACTAGTTGTACATTATGCAAATTGATGTCTTATCATCTGTGCTTGAGGACCATACTTGGGGTCTGAACAAGAAATATTTCTTTTTCAACTTTCAGAATAAGTTTCTCATGTGCCATATTTTTATATGAAATTTAGTAGACTGGTGTTGTGAGAAACAGTGGTGCCATCCCAAGTGGAATATTCTTTCCAGTTTTGGACATCCCATCTTAAAGATGGTAATGGTGAAAGGAAAGGAAGTGCAAAACTTTGAAGCAAATTAAAAATTGAGGTGTTACTATTATTCTTGGTACCACAGGTCTTTACCTAGTCATCTAAATATGATGTGTAGCCAAACTTAATGCTTCTACTTTTTAAGCTCATAGTTGACATTCTGTATTTTTAACCCCCACTCTCTCCTGATCCTCTTTTTTTAGGAACGCAAGATAATTGAGGATACTGTAGTTCCATTCATTGTTTCCTCAAACTCTGCTGAGCTCCTCTCCTCTTCTTCCTCTACCACTGAAGGAAACAAGACAGCGGTGAGTTTCTCGTGGAGTAGTAACGCAATAAAGACTATGGCATCTTCAGTGCAAAGTTTCATTCTTCACTAAAAACTAACAAAGTCTGGGAGCACTAAGAGTAAGAGTATTCCCTGGATCGTTTCCATAACTGGTGATACCTCAGAGTGCTGTAGCTTGTATATTTTTATAACTGAAGAGCCATGCTCCCAAGCAAACTGCTACCATCCCATTTTGGACTAGAGCAGAGGGTGGTGCTTTCTCTCTTTAACTGGTGCTGTGAAAAAACAGTCACCTGTTTCTGTTTGGTTTAACTACCTTCTCAAAGCCAACAAAATCTGAAGTGATTTCCCCGCATACAAAATCTTGAGTGTAAGACAGTGCTTTAAGCATATCAATGATGAGACTGAAAACTGCCTCCCCACTTTTCCTCCTTTTCTCTCCCACCATCCATCCTAGAAAGCAGCAAAACAAATAGAGGAATGTTCACTCTCTGATTTTTTTTTTTTTTTACTTATGCGGCACAAAATGTTTAACTCGATGCATCTAATTAAATAAGTGTTTGCCAGAGATCAGAGAATGACACCCCAGGTGAGATCAGTAGAATAAATCTCGGATTCCCAGACATAATTTTCTCCTGCCTAAGGCACCCACACCCAAGAAGTCATCTGCCTTTTTCCGTTCAACTCCAGGATTAGGTGTACTGTATCATCTGGTTCTCCGCTCACCCTTCCTACCCCCTCTTATCACTCATCCCTGTGGAGGGGCATCAGCCATAGCTTATTTTCCACATGGCTGTGTAGTGGTAACTTCCTGGGTGGAGTTGGTTATGCCATGTTCAGGGCAGTGCCTGCACCCAGAAGGGAAGGATCTCATGCCATGGCTTACTCAAGCTCCACCAGTCAGGTATGACCCACTCCAGTACCATTTTGGAAGTATTACTGGTGTTGCCATTTGAGAATGCCCAGAGCATGTGAGTAATGCTCTGCTCCTAGGCATAGACAAGCTGAGATCCCTGACAAAGTCCGCCCAAGTCCAATGGGAGACTGTCTAGACTCTCAGTCATTCCAGGATTTCTGCCAAAAATATGGAGTGGGAAGTTTTATTTTGCCATCCTGAACACCGTCTCATAATTGGTCAGTCCTGCGCTTTTTTGTTTCGCGCTCAATTTAATACAATTAATCGATGGTTGTAGCTGAAGTCTTTGTTAAATCCAAAGTTAGCCTTACCAAGGTCAAATGATTCCACTGTATAATGTGAGATGTTCTTTATGATAATAAGGTGTGTCAACATATATATCTGGGGGCAGCCTGTGCTTTTCTCATGCGTGTGCTGATGCCAAATTCAAGGGAAGCTCCTTGTTCCCTCCCCTGCTGTCTTCTAGAACACAGCTGATTCAAACAGCTCTCCAGAGGAAGGCAAACAGAAAGAAGTTACAAGGCAGAAAAAGCTGCTCTGGGAGCAGGACAGTATGCCATCTCTGAAAAGCAAGGAAAATGAACTCTGGCAAGAAAAGAGGAGGTATGGATCAAGCCTAAGCATTTCTTAGCCCTCTGGAGCTTTGTGTTCTGTAGACTTCTGGGATGTCACATCTGCCCATGATTGATGCTGGAGCATCAGCATCTGGTGGCCTCATGGCAGGTGTAATATATCCCGATCAATATTCACTTGCCGCAGGCTTACACATCTACGGCAATGTGCGGTGCTAGTTTCGCATATCAGAAGGCTTGCCTTTTCAGCACACGGCTTTGCTGAAACTCTGTCACTCGGAGCTTAGATAGCTCAGACATCTCTGTATGTCACTGCACTGCGTCTTGTGTACAAGTTTCAGAAGCCATTTGGAGGAATAAAGGAGCAGTAGCTGTTTTCACTCAGAATCTGTGTGAGATTGCCTGGCTATCTCGGAAGCGCTGCACCCGAACTTGGCAGATGGTGTTCAAAGTCCTGGTCTTTGCCCAACTGCTAATAACAGCTTTCGCAAAGACAAGAAGCATCTGATGATGCAGAACGCTCTGTAGAGAACACTGAGGAAAGGTGTTTCTCTGGCAAAGAAGCCATTTTCCACAAATCCAGAATGATCCTTTGTGTGTGTAAGTGACAGTGTGTGAGGGAAGCAGGAAGACACGGCATGTTTGGAGACAAACTTGTTAATTTATGACCGTTATCCCCATTGCCTTGTCGTTGCTGACACGTAACAAAAATCTTGTTGCAAAAAATAGACTGATACTCAAAAGTCTGATTTTGCCATTATATTGTAGGTGGCATTTTTCCCGGCTTTATTTATACAATGTGACTTATTTTTATTGGCAGTGGAAATAAAGTGCTCTCAGGACACCTAGAGACGGGTATCTTGAAAGGAGGTAAACAGGAGCACCAGGTGCCGGTGATGGAGCGCAGCTCGCCTGCCAGGCTGAATCTGCCTTTGACTCAGGGTGAGAGTCAAGACTCTTCATACGCATGTATTCTTTTCCAGATAGAAATCTCACAGGTGTTTACAGTGGCTTGAAATCTAACTCAGAGAATTTTGGAAATTACCAGCACATGCATATCTTCAAAATTTGAATGTCTCAGATGCAAAAGTTGTTTTCTTTTAGTAAAGATAAATATGTTAAGATGAAATTTAAAATCTTATTTTGATCAGAGATGGGCATTTCAGCTGCAGGTAAGAATCTTATTTATAGCATGTTCACAGTAGTAGTTAAACACAGTTATCTTCCATCTTTTACATAATTGTACATACATATAGGATTTGTCTTGATACAGAGAGCCTATTTCCAACACTTATTTTGTGTGTTGATAGTTAATTAGATTTTTTATGTCCATTTCAGTCCAGTAAAAATCACTACCTGTGATGTGTAACCTTTTCAAGCCAAGTCTAAAGTGATGCCTATCTCAATTTTGTCATTAGAAATGTCTGATGACATTTACAATTAATGGATTTTTTTAAGCTCCCATAAGTATTCATGTTTTTTGAATGAAGGAATTTTTCCAAACCATTGCTGTCAACAGGATCACCCTAAAAAAAGGCAAATTCACTACTTTAGCATCATTATCTAATGCAAATGAACAGTGGAAAGTAAATAAGTAGGACTAAAGACAGAAAGCAAATGTAGATTTTTAAATCAAGTTTTAGATTTTTGTTTTCAGTCTAGCATAAAAGTTGATGATTCTAAAAAATGACATGTCTATGGATAGAAAAGGTTTCAGTGTTATTACTTGCTCCAAATGCAAATTCAGTTTATTAAACTTAGCAGGTTTGCTTTCCCTGGCACAATTTTATTGTATTCTTAGTGCTTTCATAAAGGTTGTTCAAATAAAGAAAGCAGAAGATATTACCCAGTAATCCATCCTTGTGGATTTGTAGTAGTGATTAAGCAAACTTCAAAAGTTTGACAGGTTTTAACTATTTCTGCTAATCAGACTTTTTTCTAGGTTCTCTTCATCAACTTGGCTCCCTACAAATATTCTGACAGCTCCTTTCTTGCCCCTTAAAGCGTCACATCCTTGCTCTCTCCTTAAGTCCTTAAACTAGTCAGAAGTAGGGGTTTTCTTTGTCTTGATATCAAAAATAGGGATCAGGCCTTTCATAGGCTCCAGTAAAGTTTTCTTCTCCTCTAAACCAGCTGGTTGGTGCATGGCAGGGTAAGGCTCTCCCCAGCCTGTGAGCCACAAAATTTGTCTGGAAGGATCCAGGCAGTGCGCTCTGTCTCAAAGATGGCATGGTCGGCTGCCTGGGCATCACACAGATCATTGCATATTGCTGGGAGGCTGTTACTGTCGCTGAGCCTTGTGCAACCATCTGAAACGCAGAAGGAAATTACAAGGGAAGAAATCTGTTTATCGGTAGGCACATGGAGAGCAGTGACTACACCACCTTCCTCTTAACTCTTGCTATTGAGAAGTTTGGATCCCCAGGCACCTCGGGAAGTTTCTGTCTCTCTGGTGCCTCCTTCCTTAGGACAGAAATACTTTATTTTCCCAAGTGCTACTCATGGACGGCTGTTTGACCTTTCCCTTTCCCCCTTCAGAAACTGAGAGTCAACAGCAGGGCAGGTCATGTGTATGTGAAGGTAATGCAGGGGGATGTTGTCCCATGGAGGTATTCTGGTGTAGCAGAGCCTGTATCTGACTTTGTGTGGGGTTTCTAAGAACTTATTTTTAAGTAACAGTACATCTCGTGCCTCCTTTACGGTGAGCCCACAAGCTATGCTGGTCTATAAGTATTGACAAAAGCATTTTGTCACAAGTATTGAGATTTCCCCACCTCCCATTGTAGATGTCTCCTGGAATCAGCAGTTGCTGACAAAGCAGTCCCCACATCGCACAGAGGACATTCGTCAGAGACCGTTTCTGGGCCAGAGTGCGGGACAACAGCCGAGCTCCACAGGAGAAACGAGGAGGTGAGAACATAAAATAAAGGTTATTGCAGAGGTTGAGAAGTCCTGCTCACTCTGTTCTCCTTTATATTCCTATTCTGCATTCTTTATTGGTTAAGTTTCGTGGGTAGCCCTGCAGTGCGCAGACACCTTTGATTCCCGGCTTTCCCACCAAGACTGCTAACATTTATCCACTTTGTCTCTCATTAAGGGTACCCCAGTAACTAGTTTCACAAGGGAGGACACCTCCTGCTTGCCATTCTCTGTCTTCTTGCTCCTTAGGTCTTTAAAGACTCATCTGCCTAACTGTTCATGTGCTTCATTTGTTTTAAGTCCCTAAGACAAACATTTATAGCTAGTAAGTGGCTAAATATCAGGGTAGGAATGTCAGAAGTCTGCCTCTCTGAAGTTGGTATCCGAGAGCTTCATTCCCCAGCTTCTAAACACACATTGGTTGCTACTTTCTAGTTCTTTAAGGATTATAGCTTTTAAAAGAAGATAAAGAGAGATTAGTATTTTCTTTCTGCTATAAATTTGGTGAGGTTTTTTTCTTCTCTGATGCTTTGCCTTGTGTTTTTGGGTGAGCATTACTAAAAAGTAACACCAGTTCTTTCAGTAAACAAGGGATATGTTTACCTAATATTTGCAAAAAGTGTATCTCTGTAATGAGAAAGGAACATCTGTTTTCATTAGCATATATATGAACACAGTCTCCTGCAAGATATGTGTTACCGCTATGAAGCTTGTATCCAGTCAAAACCAATGTAGGTTGAGGTTTGATTACCTATTCCTCATAACAAACTGCTCATGTGTGTTTGAGAAAATTGTTATTTAATCTGTAAACAGCTTTAAGCAGAGAGAGGTTGAATCGATCCTATGATTTCTGATAACAAAAAACATCCATGGTTTTTCTTACCAAATTCTTGCTGGGTAGAATGGACATAAACAAGAATAAACCTCTTTTCAGTGTTGGTAGCTTCCTTTTCGCTCAGTAAAGGGCACACCCTCCATCAACAACCCCACGTCTGCTCTACCAGTGTGCTTCTGTGCACATCCCTTGGGGAACAGAGAGTACAAGGTGGTGTGCCTTGGCTTAACCCTCCTTTGTCATGGCGTGAGCTACGTTGGGTTGATAGGTGGGTGGGAGTCTGCACATGGCTGATTACCTTGTGAGTTATCTGATTGAGCAATAGCAAGCAGACCAAAACTCGGAACCAAAAAATGTGTGCTGTTTTTCATTGTATCAAAATAGCAGTGGACCGCAAATTTATACCTTGTTTTCCTTAGATAAAATCTTTAGAGCTGGGAATCCTGAAATCCATCAGCTGGAATTTCTCAGTACAAACCCCTTGGTTTTAGTTGTTCTTCAGCTATAGTAATGCATTTTCTCTCCTGTATTTTAGGGCAGGCTATCATGAGAACTTCCAATCTGGGCCATCATCTCCCTGCTCTCCTGCTGCTCCAAGTCAGTCACCCAACAGGTACAAAAGGTCAATAAGGAATTTTGCAGACCGAGTACATCTTGTAGTTGCTGGTGAACTGCCGCAGTGTAAATCACATTAGTATTATGTGGATGCACTATTAATTCTTCTAAATGTTGCGATTCATAACTGTCCATGGAATAAACACGTAGCTCCCTCTCCCATATCTCTTGCCTACTTCAGCAGTATTGTTATGTTTTCAAATAACACAGTTCAGAAAGCAGCGGTAGGACTCTGCTTGATCATTGAAATTTCAGTGAAATTGAAATGGGGTAATATAAGCCCCAGTCAAAGTAAGCAGTAAAGTGTGAGTTCAGAGCACTTAAGCCAAAAGATGTTGTCTTCACTGTGAATAGTCACATGCTCAGGAGCGAGGTATGCTCTAGATGTTGTCACCAACTGACATTTCAACACTTGCTGATTTAAAAAGAAATCCTTCCCTTAATTTCCAAACTTGAAACACATTTACCTGTTTTTCTGTTTTTTTTTTTAATTTTTCTACATTCGTGCTTATCTCCTGGAGATTTGATTCTCTCAGGCAATGAGCTGTGCAGCTTTCAGTGAGATATGTGCCAACTCTAAATAAATGGTAACTGCAGCCTGATAGAATCACTGATAATTTGGGGTATATTAAAATCAGTTGGCTTATTAAATAGGGTAAAGTAATACAACACAGAAAACATAGCAAGTTTTTGTCCTATTTAAATAACATTTTTCTTCACATTTGATAGCAAAGCCCTCCTTCCAATGCCATTTGCATTGAAGTGAAACTATTAGGAATTTTTTATGTGAACAATTTCTTCTGTTTTTTCTAATTGTAACTGCAGATTTGGTGGGATTGCAGATCATTTCTTGCTACATGTAGCTAGTCATGAGAGCTACTTCATATTACTTAGCAGCTGTATCCTGATCTGAGACCCTTTTCCAAGATCTTTTCCTGAAGAAAATCTTAGTTTTGGAAACAATGGATGAGATGTAATTCATTGTTCCACTAAAAGATTAGAGAACTTCTCTTAAAAAATTTCCCAAAGCACTTTATTCTTTGATCCAATACTTTAACTTGTCCTTGTGATAACTTTGATAGTGGAGAAGAAGTGAAAACAAAGGTGGACTCAAGAATAACACAGAGGGATGTGAGCAGAAGGCTTAAGGTCGTAGGGGAGGAGAAGAAATCAGGGAAGTTATTCTAAAAGGAATAATGAGAATGAAGCGACAAGACAGTGATGTGCCTGTGCTGTCAGTGTACATGGTGGGATAAAGAATGATGGGCTCAGGAGTCACAGAGATTAGGTGGAAGCAAGGACAGTTTTCTGGTTGTGATGAGTCTTTCTGCTGCTTCTGACTCTCTTTTTTTTTTTTCAAGTGGCTTTTTTATCATGATGCAGTCCAGATCTGTCTCTGTTGGTAGCTTATTATGTTGTTGCACCAAAACCATAAAGCAAGGTATTGTAAACTTGCTTATCTGTGTACAGTTTCATCAAACCATCTTTTCAGAACTCATGAGGTATCCCAAAGTTTCTCTCCTCGTTTCAGCCCTGGCTGAAAAAAGCATGGATGACACATAATGACAAGGGATCCCTTTTGGTCTCAAGTTCATCTCACTAGACAAACAACAGTTCTGGCAGGCTGGCAGACAGGTGAGAAGGGAAGAGCGTGAAACACCTAGAAGTGTGCACCTGCACTGCCATTAAAACCATTATGAAAAAGGGTACCAGTTAGTCCTGGGGCTGTCAACAAATCAAACAGCTGATTTACTAGAAAGGTCTAGGCAGGACTGAAGCTTAAGGAGACAGTTGAAGTATTTTTGCATTGCAGATGGAGATCTGATTTCAGCTTTACTCTAACTAGTTGGAGTACTGTCGTGGTTTAACCTGGCAGGCAGCCAAATACCACGCAGCCGCTCACTCACTCCCCCCCACCCCCCGCAGCGGGACGGGGGGAGAATCGGAAGGCTAGGAGTGAGAAAAACTCGTGGGTTGAGATAAAGACAGTTTAATAGAGCAGAAAAAGGGAAAATAATAATGATAATGATAAAATATACAAAATGAGTGATGCACAATGCAATTGCTCACCACCCGCGCTGACCGATAACCAAGAAGCGATCGGTACTTCCTGGATCACGCCCACCGTTCATATACTGAGCATGACGTCACATGGTATGGAATACCCCATTATCCAGCTGGGCTGGCTGTCCTGATTATGTTCCCTCCCATCTCGCGTACCTAGCTCAGTCAGTAGGCACGGGAGCTGTCCTTGGACTAGGAGGGCACTTAGCAACAACTGAAAACATCGGTGTGTTATCAACATTCTCCTCATACTAAATCCAAAACACAGCACTAGGAAGAAATTTAACCCTATCCCAGCCGAAACCAGGACAAGTACTAACAGGCATGTAGCTGCAGCAGCGTAGACTAAAATTAGTTAGCAAGTGCCTGATGCCTGGTCTGTGCTACTGCAGTTACGCTGCTGCTATTGACTTTGCCAGCTTATTTGGGTGTAAGAGCAGCATCCCTGCCTTCTGACTTGCAAACAAAAGGCAGAGAGTCTCACTCCGGTAATTTGTGTGAATATCTGCTTTGATCGCTGTGGCGTTGACTGGGCCTAGGTAATCCACAGGCATGGTTCCCTGACATCTAGGTCTCTCTTAAGAGGCTTGCATCTCCCTTGATCTCGCACAGCAGACTGGCAGGGAAATGGATCTGAGCTGCTGTGCATTCAAGCGTTTTAAGTCCTCTGCTTGCTTGTCTGCGAGGCAGATGTGCAGGCTGATCAGCAACGTGGTTGAAGGGCCAATGTGTGTTTGTGTGACACCCCCCCAATGCTCCTTCCTCCCATCCTGTCCCTCTCCATAAACCTGTGTAAACGTTTGGCTACGTTTTAGCATCAGTTGCTGTTCTGTTTTCTTAAAGTCATGTTTGTCTCCTAGGTCTGTCAGTGGAAAGAAGCTTTGTTCTACCTGTGGGCTTCCTCTTGGAAAAGGAGCTGCCATGATTATCGAAACGCTTGGTCTTTATTTCCATATTCAGTGCTTCAGGGTATGTCTCTTGCTTTGTTAAGAAAAATCTCAAGTCATGGACAGTGTGAGGAGAAGGGTATATTGAGGGCTGTAGATGTGAAATTGAAAATGAGAGGACCAAGGAATTGGCATGTTTGTTATGTATGTTTGTTTGTGCGTTTGTTTGTAGAGAAGTGGAAGTAATGCAGCTAATGTGTTATTTTGTTGTCAGACATGTTAATTGGACTAAAACCTGTGATTTAGCAAGCAAACTTAGCTTCCTCACTCACAGAGGGAAGCATCATGTAATTTCCCAGTTGTACTCACTGTTTTTAAATATAAAATCAGTTACCTTGTGATTTTTTTTCAAAAACCTGGTCAGTCCCAAAGCCATCTTTGATCTGACCCATGGTTGGAAAGCTTTGACTATGGAATGGATGATGTCTTCGGCCTTTCACCAGAGCTCTCAACAGAAATACTTCACAACTGTTCCTGAGTTCTGAAGATAGTGTTTTCCAGAGAACTCAAAAAGTGTCCTTTTCCATTATCTTTGGCCCAGTTGGTTTTAGTCATGAAGCCTTTTTTGGTTTTAGACATTTACCCAAACTAAATCTCTGGCCTCTCTGAGCTTTGTCCAGCACAAATGGGCTGGCTCCAGAATGCAATGTCAGAATCAGATGTCCCTTAAAATCACTAGACTTCACTTCTGTATAAGTGGAGACTGCTGAAGTCCAGTCCTAAATACTGTTGGCTCTAAAATAAACCTTTCACTGATTTGCAGTGCTCCCTAGGAGTATGGGCTGGGTTCTGGGGATTATTTTTTTTTTCTCACTGTTCCAAGAACTATTAAAACAAAAGTCAAAATTTGGGGAAAGTTGTGACCAGATAGAAGGGTTCCGTCTCTCTTACTTTCTCTGTTCTTCAACTGACAGTGTGGCATTTGCAAGGGACAGCTGGGAGACGCAGCAAGTGGGACAGATGTCAGGATTAGAAATGGCCTTCTTAACTGCAACGATTGTTATATCCGATCCAGAAGTAAGTACCAAATCCTGTCCAAAGGACAGTGAACTCAGTACTGTTGCCATGATTTTAATTGATGAGTTTTTCTCCTCCTGGAATAAATGTATTCTCCCTCATGCCCAAATGGCTTTGCCACTCAGGCATAGCATCGCCATGGGAAGGGGAGCCTTCCCATCCTATTTTAATCGTCCTCTTGTATCAAAAAAGATTTCTAAGCCCATTAACCCTTGCCCAGAGGATCTCTGCTCAGCAATATTAGACTTAAAGGCTGTTTCTGTGCATAAATATAAACTCTTCCACAGTGTGCACACATTGCATATCCTGAAGGTTTGGATCTGTCATGTCACTTGCGACAATGCAGACACTCTAATAGGTCTAGAATCCTGGCCCTTGTTCGGAGAAGTTCCCATTTTTTATGTCTTTAGGCCTCCATCTGCAGACAAAATGGTCAAGGAAAATATAAGGAATATTCTGTAACTCTTAACGAATCCTTGTGGTGGTATCCCCAGATATGTGCTGAAGTGTTGCTTGCTGCAAGTTTTGAAGAATGAGCCAGACAATAGCATGTCAGAAAAAAAACTTGATGCATTTTTCTGCCATAGAGCAGGTCACTTGAATGTCCTTCCTAGTCCTGGATTTCTATGACTGATACCAAATTGCTTGAGCATTTCAGCTTCACCCTGATGTCACCAGTGATATGAGATGGGCAGTGCTCATGCTGGCTTTCTCCTTTGTGAAAAACAGTAAGACACAGAAAAAAATTGTTGCCTTCCTGATACATGTTACTCTTCAGTATATTCACTGCCTACAATCCTAACTGCTAAGTGGAGATACAGAGTTCTTTTCACTTACTATTTCCCTTCTCCTCTTTCAAAAGCAGTGGCTGTAGAAATCCAGGAGTAGGAAAGGTACCTACCTACCTTTGCCAGCAGAAGGAATAGATTTTTTTTTTCTGTTTCAGGAGAGAGATATTTCCCCATCAGCAGAGCTAGAGGGTGCTATTGTATAACCCTTTGTTTGGTGGTGTTTTTTTTTTTTAAATTCTGCTAAGAAATGTTAGCAACTTTTTATTATTATTTATTTAACCTGACACATTTAGAAATAGCTTTTCCCCTTCAGGCTTGATACTGTAAACCTTCCTCATGTGGATGAGGTCCTGACCCTTAAAATGCACGTTTGCATATCTGTCTTTACACAAAAAAAAGAGGGGAACGTGATAAAAGTCATATTTTGCTTTTCTTCTTAATCCTTTTTGCTTAAATAAAAATTGAGGTCCCTTAAGGACAGATGAAGGCTCAAATAAATTACTTACCAGCTTATATGCTGTAGAAATCACCCCCTCCATCATCATTTCTACAGCAGCAGTGCTAGATAATACAGTACAGAGCTGTGCACAGTGTTTTGTGTAGTAAGGTTTTGCGTTTGTACATACCTAGCACAACAGTAACCAGGTCCATGACAGAGGGAATAGATTTTGAGGAAATGTATGGTTCTTGAAGAATAATAATGGCAAGGGTTTGTCTTTTTTCCTACAAATTGCCTCTTCCTGCTGTGTTTCACTCCTCGTGCAAATCTCAAAATATGAGTTAGTTGAATTTAAGTTACACTGGCTGTTGTTGACAGTTTCAAAGGTAAAACTGCAAATATGGTTAGTTGCTCATTTTTAACTAGAATTTGAGGGACTCTATTTCTGAAATGAAGAACAAACTGGTGCAATGTTAGCATTTTGCCTTTCAGTTCTGGGAAGTCTGATGCTAAATATAAAATCGATCAGTCGCCTGATTGCACAGCTCATGCCTTCTTGCCCCTGCGGCTACATCTGAAAACCTGTGCAGCAGTGTGCACAACTGATAGTCTCTGACTAACCCAGAATTAATCAGTATTGTTTTGAGATGCTTATGGACACCTCGATGAAATATTTTGGCTGCCAGAAGCTTATTTGAAAATGTGGATGATTCTGTTTCAAAATAAATTATCAAAAACCTTAAATTATCAAAAACCCTGTAGTAGTCCAGGGTCCAAAATACTTCTGTTTTTCAAATAAAAGTGAATGGGGTTTTATTGGTAGGTTATTTCTCTACAACAAAACCTCACAAGGAAGGGAACTTGGTATTCAATGACAAACACGGAGAAAAGTTACAGGTTTGTGAGTGCTGAGGTCAAAGGCAAGAAGTAAATTCATGAGATTCCCTGTATGGTCAAATAACACAAGGGCTCTGTGTTATCACGTAACGCAAACCAGGCACAGCTAAAGATGACTCATCAGTCCTTTGCTTTACTATTTTACCACTGCAGAGCCTGAAAGTAAATATACCCACAAGTACTTTGGGAGTAAAATGAAATAAAAGTGCAGAATGCATTTGTCCCTACGGCATGAAAAATGTATTTCCACTGGAGTTACGCTGAATCCTTCTTTGCAGTTAGTGCCCCAGCTCTGTGGGAAGAATGAGAAGCAGGGCACAAATGATACATATTTCCAGATGCGGTTTTTTGAATTGTAGAGATCATATGAGGAAAAGCCTGTGTATGTTTGTTAAAATTTGTCAACTAATGACTTGGTTTCATTTTGGTTTATCCAGCTGCTGGACAGCCAACTACATTGTGACATGACTTTCAGTCCTAATAACTTTCAAGAAGGAACTCTCTTCTCATATGTATCGGCTGCCTCCAGACAATCACTTGTAAGAGCTTGAATCCATGGACATCATGGTTCTCATCTCATTTTGGAAAACTCATAAAAACGCTGCACCTGCTCCTTTAAAATGCAATATGTTGGTTTTTCCCCTTCTTGTGAAATTTGCAAAATATGTATGACCATGTTTGGGAAGGCAAAGCCCAAGTACTACAGAAGAAAAAAAATCCCACCTTTCAGATATGTTTATGATTTCCAGTCTGTTACCTTGTTCTTTTAAAAGTAATAAGAAAATAAACATGCAATAAAGCTGTTTTGTTTTAATATTTCTAGGAATTAAAAAGTTTAAGTTTACAGAACCTTTATAGAATATGCCAACTTGAGCTGAGAAGTAATTTTAAGGTAGTATCTAATCAGTGCATTTGAAAAACTAAACATCACAGCACAACTTCTCTGTTAAAACTGAAGCTATAACTTTTTTTTATACAGAGACTAGTTTGATAATGCATCCTGTAGTTCTGAAGCAGTTTGTGTTTATATTACCTTCAGTGGAGGGTAGGAGTTATACAAATAAATTATTGCACCTTTAGTGATAGGACTTCTTTGTTTGTGTACCTCAAGTAATGTTCATGACTATAGCTTAATATTCTCTCCAATAAAGATTTCTTCATTAAACCTAAGGACTGTATACCGTTAACAATGGCAAGATTCCCGTTAGGAGCAATCCTCCTTACTAAGTTCAGCAGCCTGTGTTGTTATTAAACTTGATGAAAGGTGATGTGGGGGAGAGGTGGCTGAGTGGGTGGACACAGCTGAATTGTGAGTCTCAGTGGTCTGAGTTGGTTTGAGATCGGCTCAAATGCAAACATTACGGTTGATTGAAATCTCATGCAGAGAAACACATATGGTTTGGGTGCCCTCCAGAGCAGCGAATTAAACAGCCTTGAGCCTGTGTCCCTCCGTACTCCACCCCAATAAAGAAGTCAGCAAAACCCAGGAGTGCGGAAGGCAGGCGGGGAGGAGGCTGGCAGCGGTAGGCAAAAAAACTTTAACTTGCCTGTCTCTGGGCCAGTTTTCCTTTGTGCTTTTTGATTAAGCATGTGCTCCTTACTGAAGTCATCCAGCAGCTCATTGAAACAGCGGTCAGAGCTGTGTCACTTTATCTACAATACCCAGACAAGGTTAGGGGATGTGTTGCAATTGTAAAATATCCTAGCACTTTTTGGTAAACAGTTATTGGAAATAGCCCATTTTAGCAGTTCACGATGCAACTTAAAATGGAGGAAAAAAAATCTACCTATTCTGCCTTAAAACCGTGATAAAACTAAATTAATAGAGATTTATTTTATCGATGTGCACATCCATTGTCTTTTGATGTG
This sequence comes from Calonectris borealis, assembly GCF_964195595.1. NCBI lineage: Eukaryota > Metazoa > Chordata > Aves > Procellariiformes > Procellariidae > Calonectris > Calonectris borealis. The sequence goes on from NC_134315.1 coordinate 27,583,799, forward strand.
TTGTTAAATGGAAATGAAGTGGTTATTAGGGAAGCAATAATTTTGAGTTGTTCTGTAGCTAGCAACTATTTATTTAAACACTAGACAGTTGCTTGCATGTGAGATGCATACCCCTGCAAAACTGCGTGTCATTGAAAACCCATGGATGATGTTGTCTTTGGAGGACATTGTGACTATCTACTGGAAAGTTACATGTTACTTCCTTAAAATTGTGCCTTAGAAAATGCAAAGCTGTTGCACACTGTCAGCGATGACTTATGGATGCAATAAATCCAAAAAGCTGAAGTCCTTCGTGGACTTCACCTGGGGAATATTTTTTAAAAAAATGAAAAATCAGAAAAATGTTTTGGAAATAAAAGTGATGTCCAATATTTTGACTAACCATCTGCATGATTTACTGTTAAAGGGTTTTGATAACCAGGATGCTTATATTTTGCATGTGGTCATCATAACATTTTCCCGCAAATAATGCATAACATGGAAATTCAAGAACCAGATTTTATAACCGACTTCGTACATCTGTATAATTCCATGCACTGCATTAAGGATATGTGAATATATGATGTCTGGGCCTGATTTTTAAACGAGACTGTGCATGCTTGTGCATCTATTTGGTATGAGTCACTAACACCGCTTCACCCACGTGATAGAGTTTAGATGTCCAAATTGGTCTCCAAGTGTATAAAAGGGTTGGTTGTCACAGAGGTTAGATCTGCTGCTCATTCGCGTAGGAGTAATGGTTGGGACTAAAATGCATGGGCGAGGGGTGGGGTGGGGGTATGCATCGCACTGCAGACACACCAGTGGATCTCTGAAGCTGCTTAGAAATGGATCCCAGTGTCTATCAATTAGTTTCATATATGCATGTTTTAGTGAAGTTTGATTGTATATACAGCAAAATGAAGCGGCTTTCTCAGACGACGGTTTCTTCCCCCTCATGAACATCTATTCACCAGCAAAAAATAATTTTCAACAGTTTTCTAAAGTGTACTTGCCAATTGCTTGTGTTTGATTTTGTATTTCCTTTGGAGTCTTACATGGCAAATTCATTCAGGCTAAGATCCTTTTTTTTTTTCCTTTTTTTTTTTTTCCCAGTTTAAGCACATAAATATGATACATTTCTTATCAGGAACTTTGAGCACAGAAAAAAATAACGCTTTACTACAATTGAACTACAATGTAAATGTATTTGTTGCAAAAAATGATATATTATTGCTAAGCAAGTACAATGTATGTAATGGGTTTTAGATGTTTCAGAATTTATTTAGCCTCTTACTACTTCAGAGAACCTGAAGAGGTGTCATAACCCATCTGTATTTCACAACCCCATTTTCCATGGTGTATTTTTTCCTTACTCTTGCTATATAGTGTTATTGATGCAATATATCTGTAGTTCTCAGTGAATGTCCTAAAGGTTGGTGAACCAGAAGGGGACCATCCTTACCTGCATGTCCATTCAAGGACAAGGATTGCTGTCCTAGCTGGGGCTAATGTTGAATACCAATTATGCTAATCTTTCCTTTATTTTATTTATTCTAAAATGCCTCTGGAAATTAGGAAAACTTGTCTAAAATGCAACAGCTTTTATAGTAAATGTCTGTTTATAAATAAAATGTTGATTACCTTTGGTGGTGTTGATTTTGCTTATTGTAACTAATTTCTCCTATTGCATGCGACGTGTCTGTGAAACTGGATTGCAGAGTGCATACATCCCGCTGGTAAAAGCTTCTGCTTGGTTGGGTTAGGCTGAAGCAAGCTATATTCCACTTGGTATATGAAATGAGACAATAAAAAAGACATACTTGAGATGGGACGATACCCTGTGGATTGCTGCTGTAAGCTGTATTTCTGAGAGCACGTGTGGCAGTCGTGGTAAAAGACGAGCAGAGATGGCTTTCTGTGAGTCGAACCAAAAGTCCTCAGAAGAGCTTTCATTGATGTCGGTGGGCTGTGGTTCAGACTTTGACTCAATAAAGCACTTTATGTACTGTAAAGCTCAATACGTGCTTGGTTAATTCCATTTCTGGATAGCAAAGATCCTTGAGTTTGTGCTTAGTTATGCATGTGCTGCAGTATCACTGATTCTTGAATGTCAACGAGTATGTGGCTTCACCAGTAACCAGCAAAAGTTGACACAAAATTCTAAACTAATAACTGCCCCTTTTTTTGCTTTTTAATTGGGTCTTCAGTGGATGACGGGTTTGGTTTTGTGCCAGAAGCACATCTTGGCTGTTAGATAAGTCATGGGGAAGTACTGACAATTTAATTTTTTGAAAGCAGATTTTTATCCCGGTGCCTTAATGGAAATGGTAGTGGTCTTCATTTCTGCATGTACGTCTCTGGTCAGAGGGCCAGCATTGCTCTGTGGTGGAAGAGGTAGGCTGGGGTTCCCAGGGGCGAGCACCGGTGCCGTGTCTGCGGGAACAGCCCGCTGCCGCTGGAGGTTGCTCTGAGGCCGGATTTGGAGGCGGTCGGGCAGCTGTTTCTGCTTCAGCAGCTCTGCACCAAGGCTGCTGGGCACCCAGACAAGCACGGATTTGGTGGTTGTGACCCTTATGAGTCAAGTAAAATGGTGGAAATCCTGGTATGATTTTTTTATTATTATTATTTTCTCGTGAATGTAACCTGGCAGCTGTGACCTGTCCAGAGCTGTTTATGATCCTAAAAGGGCACCGATGGGGGTGCGCTCCACCAGCACTGATTTAATGCCAAAATAATTCCACAAACCTTAGAAAAGGGGAGTTGTGTCACCTTCTCACCTCACCAGCACCTTCGTCTGCAGGTAGCAAAGGCTGCCAGGAGGGCCCCAAGGGAGACCACCCTGCTAACAGGGCTTCGGCGTGCCCCGGGAGAGGACGATGGCTTGCTGAGCAGCGGGATGAATCTGGGGGCATATGGAAGAAATAGGGGGGAGTGTGGGAGAGGAGTGGGCTGCGACAGCCGAGGCTCAGACTTCGGGGCAGAGGATACCCCATGCAAAGGGGGATGTGTGCCAGGTCCCCCAGGAGAGCTCTGTGCCTGCTCCACAGCCTGTCCAAGTGTGATGCCTCCATCCCTCTCCCCCTGCCCCCATGGCAGCCAGGCGGGATGAGGACTCCATTTCATCCTCTGCACCCTTGCTCCGGTGTCCAGCCGACCCCCTTTGTTTTGCTGTTTGTTTTCTCTCTTTAGCGAGTGTTTTGGTGCAGAGATCATCAGCAAGCACAGCCAGGCGCTGGTAGCTGTTGGAGGCTCTAGGCACAGGTAATAAAGAGCAGTAGCTTGCTCATCTCATGAGTATTGATCCTTACCCAGACAACTCTTCTGGGGGATAGTTAAAAGCAGGCAGCTGCCACTTTGTTTAGAAAATTAGCTTTAGGTACAGTTCTTGCTGCCCAATTTAGCAAAGATTTGGTCTCAGATGGATCCCCTTCTCGATAATGGGAAGCTGGTTAAGTACTTACTCAATAAACTTTGTGGAGAGGGGGCTCGCCCCACTTTTCTCCCCCCCGGTCTCTGCTCTCCTGAGAAAAGGTCGGGTAACTGGGGAATGAGATGACAAAATGCTTATTTTCAGAGACACGTCTGCAGTGAAAATCAGAAGGGATTGTGGACACTGGAAGTGAGCAGATGACCACCACTTGGCTGGAAAAAAAAGAAAAGATGCCAGAAAAATACATCTCCTGTAAAGTCAAACAGGACTCCTATATACCTCTAAAAGCCTCCGGTAGGAATGTAATTTCATCTGAATTCCCTGATAAGGGGAAATGACTAAACTGGAAGCCGCTCAAGTTTTGCAAGCAATAAGAGCCCAAAACGGAGATAGAAAGTACAGGGTGGGCTGTGACCCTTCTCACAGTACAGTGTGGGGTTGGTATTTTGGGGGGGGAGTTCTGTTTTCTTGTTCATCTTTGTAATAAAATGTAGCTTGAGTTAAACATGCAAGAGGGATGCTTATCCCTCTGCAAGGCTATAGCTGCTGCTCTGTAGACCTTACTGAATACCCCATGCTCTGCAAGAGTAGCTATTGGAGCTCTCCTGCCCAAAGCATATGGGGTTTTAAGCCGTTTCGGAAAAAAAAAAATCCATTATTTAAGACAATCTTATGAGTCACTGTTAACTCGTCTGTAGAGTCCATCTGCTTCACTGTACATGATGCACTGCAAATTGTCTTAGCTAGTGCCACATCCATAGTTTACAGCTGCATTTTTCCTATGCAGGTAACCTGCTGCTTAGAACATGCTGAAGCCTGTTGCATGGGTCTAGAAACTAAACCAAAATTAACAGAATTCCTTGAAATAACAGAATTTATCAAACAGCAAGAAGAAAACAAGATTTTAAAAATTCCGTTTGTCCATCATTTCTGATTATAGACAACAAACTACTCCAATGACAAGCATGCAAAGAGATGTGCCATCCACATCTCTGGAAACTACCTGGTACCTTCCTGTGCGGAGTGTCAGAGCAGAGCGTTAGGGCTTGTGGGACAGAAAATGTCTCAGACAGTTGGGTCAAACCTTTTCTTCCAAAAAGTTAAGCACCAATATCGGGTAGCAAATGATGCTTATTCTGTAATACATGACGTAGCTCTTCAAAGTAATCTTTTGCCTAGTCTCTGGTTTGCCGGAGCTCACTAAACCATGCTTTCCGTACAATACACCTGGCACCTGACACAGTTCTTGTGAAAGGGCGAAGAGGATCTCTGGCAATATTGCACCTCAAGTGTGTGACTCCCTGGGAGAAACCCTGTTGCTCTCCACAGCATCCTCAACTTCGAGACTCTCCTAGGGAATTTTGCACAACCCTAAATATAGTTACCTACTTCTTATGTTTGTATACCTCCTGCAAGGACTGCAATGGTTCCATTAGTCTTTCAGCAGTTTAAAGAGCTCGCAAAAAAAAAATCATAAAAATAACCAAACTATGTTTTCAGGGCATTCACAAATACGCATTACTGGATAACAGGACGGTCATTAAGTCTGTATTCCCAGAAACAAAATCACCAATGCAACAGCTATTAGCCAGTCATGCTATTTCTAGATAGGTTTAACAGCGTAAACTATGAAGATCAACGTTTTCTGCAAACGAGAAAATTTCCTGTATTCAATCCTAGCTGAGAGAGTACTAAAATATGTCTTGGGAGAAGACTTTCACAACCGAATCAAATAATGTGCCTGTACCTGGCACCTGAGGATGGGATGTCATGCCCCAGCATGCCACAACACTTAGAATTGCTGTGTCTCGAAGCACCCTCAATCACTTGAAAGTGATATGAATATGCACCTTTATGCAATATATACTTGGGAGGACACCTCTCAGATGCTAATGGGGATAAAAAGGTTACAAACATATGAGGAAGGTCTCAGAAATAGGGTCACCAAATCTTTTCCAGCTCAGAAAATGAATAGGACGTTTTTCTTACGAAAAATGAATTCTGGTGAGTGATTTGGCATCCGTATGGTCTATTAATTAATACTAATGTATTGAAGTAGACTAGTTTTCAGCTTGGGCTTTCTGTATTGGACTTTGTGCCACTATTCAAGTCGTAGTTTAAAGCTTTACCTGACACTCCGATCATCACCAACCTGAGGGTGAAACTGAGCTCTCTGACCTGTTTCATGGACTGACATTTTGGAGGCTTTTTAGAAAAATTAGACTGGTTCATATTTGACGTAGCTTTTTGGTGCCCTCCCTGGTTCCCTGGGTTTATATTGGAACCACTCCTGGGCAGAGGGCAGCGCTGATGGTGCCTGTCCCCCGGCGAGTGGAGGCACTGCTTACGGAGTCTGGGAGGGGGGACCCTCGTGCTGAAGCCGTACATGACTCCTGCAAACCCTCTTCACCCAGCCACGTCCCAGTTAGGCTTTAGGTAAGTTACGTGTGAAGAGAGCCATGTTAGAGAGAGCTGTGAAATGCATTCTGCCTTCTTGTTCTAAGTATTCACAGGTCTTAGGATGAGTTTAAAACACAAGGATAAAAGGACAGCACTCTACGTAAAGAAGCCAATTAACACATATCTTACCAGTAGTCCTAAATGTATTTTGTACCTTGTTATTACTTTGGAAAAGGTAAGGTAGGACGACATTGAAAAGGGAACTATGACAAAGTGTGCTGCTAACTGATATAATTACATGTCTGTTCCAGTGGACCAAAGCTGAATTTCAAAATTAATTTGCAGCCTCACAAAACCACTTTCAAACACTTATCTGGGGATGCAAGCTATGTGTTTAGTGTGCATATACATGCTGACAGCAAAGCTGGGAGGTAGTGGTGGAGGCAAATCAGCCAGTCCCGACTCTCATCCATTTGCCTCAGCCAAAGCTGTTATCTCTCAGAGCATTTGTTACGGACACACATTGGCACACAACAGTTGAAAAGCCATTATCTATTTTAAAGGTAGTGACTAACGTGCTTTTGCCCACAGCAATGTGAAAATACATGGGAAGGTTTTGCTGCAGAATCTGCTCTATTCACCTTGCAGAAAAGCAGCTGCATTTTTCAAATCTTTTTATAGGAATAGAGGTCTTTATTCCTTGCAAAACTTTGCTGGTAGCTTTCTTCTTATATTTCTCCTGGAACGGTTGATTAGTATTTTTATATCCTTCTGTGCTTAGCAAATAGTCAATTTTGAGGTTTTTTTTCTCTGAATTGTGTAAAAGAATATTTCACTTGACTGGATGATACAGTCCAGTATAAGTGCATGTGGTTTGATAATCAAAACTAGAAGTAACAAAAAGCATGACAGCTGACTTTTTTGCCTGTGGTGGCAAAGCCCATCTGCCACAACGTTCTGCAATATTGGGGCCAGGTGTGTCCCCGACTGGTAACAACGCACAGAGGCTTTCCCTGAGTGAACCAAAATTGTCACAGCTAACTGATGCCTTCGCTGCACTGTGTTTTATACAGAAGAGGATGGTGCTTGTAGTTTCAATTGCAACGCTTGCCTCATTAAATCACCTTTGCAGATGATGGACTTCTGAGAAACCTTTGGGTAAACCAAAGACTGAGATGCTCAGGCGGCTGCGCTGCCTTCACAGTGATTCACTTCAGTGTGAGGGGTGAAGGGGAAGGAGAAAGCTTTTAACTTGCACAACCTGCAAGTCTTCCATGTAGTTAAGTTTACATCTGGGAAAAAAACCTGGGTGACTATTTACAGTGACATTTACAGCTATTGCATTTCTATACCGTTCAAATTTATGTAGGTGGTACATTAACGTCAAAGCTGTATTTTTTCACATTTCTACTGTGTGTTAAGTAGATAATAATTGAGCAAGGTATAGATGCAGATAAACAGTTTATGATGGAATATTATCACTCAATACTTGGCTTTCTCAATATCTCTCTTCATCTTGAACGGTTAAAATCTGCTTACAGCATGAACACAATCAAACACATGAATACATTTCTCTTTGCTGCTTCAAGGCTTTTCAAGCATCCTCTATCCCTGAAGCAGCGGGTGGCTATTTTCACACACTTCCAGTTGACAACAACCTTCATGCGTTGTTAACCCAGGGGCTGAAGGCTTACACTGTAGTCAGTAAGCTTTGACGTAAAAAGTAATCAACTTTAACTCCTACCAGCTATAGGCAAGGTAAAATGAAGAACGCGAATAAATCGTCAGATGCAGAAGAGTTGTGATAAATGATGCCCAGGAACTGCGTGCCTATGATGGAAAATGGCTTCAGCAAGGAGCAAGCTCTGGAAGGGTAAATGGTGGAGTTGCAGCACTTCTCCCCTCTTGTTCACGACCTAGGATAGAGCCAGTTTCTCGGCCTTGTCCTGCGCAGAAAGAACAAAATCCGGCTGTGCTCCCACGGCACATCCCAGCCCGCCAGGAGCCGGTTCGGCCAGAGCCCGCCCTGCCCGGCGCTGCAGGGCCCTGCTGCCCGCGCCGCACCGCCCGGCCCGGCTCCGGCCCCCGCTCCTCCTGCGCTGCAGTTTGCTGTCACCACCCGCCGCAGGCAGTTCCATTTCTTCCCTCGGATGCCAGGGATTCTGCTTTTTAGCCAGAAATTCTTTTCAATTGATCAATATAGCATTTCTCAGCTGCTTGCTGTCCTTTTGCAGTTAGAAAGAAGAGCTGTAAATAAACATGGTTGCTGCCTGGTAGGCTTCGGAAAGGTGCGTGCAAACAGGGCAGACACTGCCTGCCGTGGGGACTCTCGCAGAAATAGGTAAATAATAAGATGGTTGAAGCAGCCCAAGTGTGGCAAAGCTATGTGCACTGAGAATCTTTATTAAATCCTTGTGGCTAGCGAGGCAAATGTAAGAAGACATATTTCTCTACAGGCTGCTATAGTACTTTTCATCATGGAAAGGAAATAAATTCTACAATATCATTTTACTTGTTTACAGTTTTAAGGCAAGATGTCTCTCTTTTGGCAGTACTGAGCTGCAGCTTGAATACAAATGTCAGTTACTTCCTTTGTATTGCAGTAATAGAAAATAATTTGGGCAAGACTTTGAAGCATTTTGAATACTGCAATACTTGAGCACCCAATGCCAGGGACTTGGAAACAGCTGGATTTTTGAGGATGCCTGATTGAATCCCCAGATAATCAGACATCTTTAATAGCCCTCAAGTCAGGTACCCAGGGCCACTGGTCTTGTGTAAAAGCATAGGTACCTAGACTTGGTTTTTCAGGTTTTCAACTATTTTCAGTTTTTTAACTATATTTCAAGTAGCACAAGCAGAAAAGGGGGACTGGAGTCAGTGGGGTACTTCCCGGACCACACACTTTATTACCGGTGCTTACAAAGCCCGTCGTCACCAGAAAACAGTAAAGCACTTTGCAATCGTTAGTTGAATAAGATTTAAAAACACCGCTGAGAGGCAGAAAAACATTATTATGTATCTATTTCCAAATGGATAAATGGGACACAGAAACTAATTTGTCCAGAGAAAGAATGTCTTCACCAGTGAATTTAATTTAGGCGACAACATGGCAATAAAGATGCTAGAAACTCAGTATAGGTAACAAAAAATCAAACAAAATAAAAATAAATAAATAAATTAAAAAGCATGCATTTGACAGTTACTATGACTATAGCACAGTGACTGCGGGGTTCAGAAGGAGGGTACCGCAGTAAAAGTCACCAGAGCAAGAAGCCCATCAGGAGTGGAGTCAGCTTGTCTGGAAATGCGGCACATGAAGCGGCAGCACGCTTTGCCCTGCCTCAGCCAGACTACCCGGGGCGGCCGGCTGGGCTGAAGCCAGCTCCAGCATCTCCGTGCAGACCGCAGTTATTTAGCATACAGACCTGTTGCATTAGCAGATTATTTCCTACGTATGGAGCTAAGTGAGGCAAGCTGAACCCTTCTGGTTAAATGCCCTTTTGAGAGGAAAACATGGCAAAAGGTGTTCCCTTTCTAGAAGAAAGGAGATTTAAAAACTGTAAGCAAAAGGTTCTCATGGGTGATGTGGTTTATTTCTCTACAGGCTGGGCTTCTTAGCTAGGTGACGTTAGCTCGGCTTCCCATGTCTCACCTATGGAGAAGGAGAGCTGGAAACACCCGCACTGCTGTTCCCACAGCAGCAGTTGCATCTTCTGCCTGGAGAATAACAGATATTTTATCTTAGTAAAATAAATGTAAAAAAATCTAAAAATCTATTTTTAGAGGTGAAGAAAAGATTTTTCACTAAGTTTTGATGCCAAATCATCTTCTCCAGTTAATTATACAATTACTCAAATGAATGGTCCCCATGGTGCTTATCCTCTGGAGGTGGTCATGCTATGTAACGTGCCTGTCGGGGTGCTGGGACATGCCAGGATATGCTCATTCAGGACAAGCCACGTGCATGTATGCAGAGAAGATACCTACCCCCACGAAGAGCAGGCAGCAGCCCAGAGGGCTACCTCTGAGAGCAGATGTTTGTGATCATCTATTATTTTTCATGCCCGTTCTGCAGGGCTTTGTGATATGAAGTGCCACCTCATGTACTCCTCACATGACAAAAACCTGATTTCCCAGGAAAACGATGGCCCACAGAAGGTTGGGGCTGGCCTGTAGCTGAAACAAATGGTCCTGCTGGCTCAGCAGTGACCTCGAGTGCCCAGAAAGCAGCCTGACCTCACTGCTGGTGAGAAGCCGCCCAACACTAGCTTGGGCTGGAAGGAGAACGTGGACTCTAAAAGCTTTCTGTATTAACCGTTAGACCAGCTCATCCAAAACAAATATTGTAACAATAAACTGGATAGATGTTACCTGTATGCTGCACCAAGAGTTTAATGTGTGTTGCAAACCAAAAAATCCACTATTTCCTTTGGAGTGTGGCAGACACTGCATGACAGTATTTTCTGGACCGACGGATGAGGACATTAAATGGTTAAAAGGATTCTTTCATCTCAGTGAATCCTCCAATAGAAGAAAATAAACAAACAAGGAAAAACTGCCCAGATTGTGCTCCCACTTCGAGTCATGACAAGTGTTGTGACGGTGACTGCTGCCACCCAGCTAAAGGACTGAGGCACTTTGTAAATCAAATTTCAAGTAAAGAGATTGGTTTGCGAAACCTCCTCGGCATGGAGTCACAAGCTGTCAGAGTGTATTAGCATTATGTTACTGGAGTAAAAAGCAAAACAAATTAAGATGTTTAACAGCTGAAATCTGAAACAAAATTGTGTTTAATGCTGAAAATCTTGTTAACATATTTTCAGGCTTCCCTTTCCCCAGATATTAAATCTCAGTGTGTGTTTGCAAGCATCTTTTTTATCACACATAGAAACCTACTGCGGGAGAATAAGAACTATACACGACATATGGCATGGAAGGGTGTTTCACCCTGAATGCAAAAGCCTGTTGAGCGTTGCCGCAGCGTACAGCAGTGCATGGGAAGATTTTAAGGACCAGGGGACAAGCACAGCTGGAATTCCCCGTGTGTCCGCGGTGACAGTAAGCATTGCATCAACAGCAACGGACCCAACCTGAAGATTACACATGTTCTAGCATTTAATGTGAGAGGTAATTTGAACTCCCAAACTGGTTTTTCTTTCATGTTGGCTCCCACAATGAAAGAACCATTAAGGGTTTTAGTGATCTTCCAAGACTCTGCTTCCAGCAGAAAATTGGCTCCTTCTCCTTGGACACAAGACCAATTTTTAATTGAATTTCGAGAGATGATGGATGTTGTACTTTATTCCAAGTCTATATGCTAAATTAACAAGGCTGTCTGCTTAGTTTCCTCCTTTGAAACCACATTGAGATGAGTTTCTGCTAATTTTCTTACACAGGGCATTAGACATGTGAACCAAGTCCTTATTCAAGAGTTGAAATAATAGACATTTTTGCCAAGGTTATTACTTTGGATAATAAATTGGAGCTGTGAGGCAGCGACAATAATTTGCTTTCTGAAAAAGACTTACCAGTTCAATTATTTCAAATGGAATAAAACTAAACGTATCATACATTTGCACCAAAGTATTTTAAAATTATTAGTTAACACTTAAAATGTTTGTCTTAGAGTAGAGATCGTTCCATTAATCCTGCATATTTTGTTTTTTCTACATGTTCCCTCTGGTCACTTCAAAGATAACAGGAAGTCCCTCGGGGGTACACTAGACTACAGAATATATTTAGCCTGAATTAGGTTTATTTATCCAGCGTTTTACATGTTAACGGATGCCATTGAGAAGTTAAACATTCATTATTGTGAAACACAGAAAAAAATGCCATAAAAGTAAATGTTTTTCTTAACTCTAGCCACCGCAGTAATATTTACATCATACTGTACGTGAAGAAGATGCCTCGCAGAGGTAAAGCCATTGGGAAAGCAATTTAGAGTGAAATTTTGGGCTGAACGTAGAAAATTTGAAAGCAAAATTCTGACCACCTTGGGCAAAACTAGGAACCAGCTCTATTAAGTGCGTGTACAGTTGTCTACCAGTAGAAGCTGGGTTGTTTCTTGAGAATATTGGGGTAGGCAAAAAAGAGGCCACCTTCCTCCAGGACGATGGACGGCATTGCTTGGAGAGGAATGAGCCTGCAGCTGGGAACGCCTTTGCATGTATGCTTATTCTTTCCAAACGGGAACATTTAAAAGCAATCGTGTGTATAATTTTAAAGAGGCTCAGGATAGCAATAAACAGTCTTAATGGTTTCCTTTTGGCAGCACAGGCCGAGCTGACTTTCTTACGTCGCAAGGAGCTTTTCAGATGGATTGAACAACTGGCCGTGTGGATTGGGGTTTGCACTTAATTTATCACAAAATTGTGGTTTTCCACTGGAAAACAAAAACGAATGTGCAAATACAGCTGCCGGTGTCTTCATCAAGAGGAGGTCAAAAACAGAGATGGTGTTTATCAACTAATAAAAGCAACAGGCTGAAAGAGTGTGGTTTAAATAACTGAGTAATTTAAACATGGGATTAATAGACTAATATAACACATTCAGCATAACTGAATAATGGCCTTCCCACAGGTGACACAGTGTGGAAAAGCATGTTCGGGTCTTCATCCAGATGTGATTATGCTTCCAAATGGTAGCCTATTAAATAAAATAGTAATAAAATGCTAATTCTTTCTCATAGCCCTGTATTTCAAATATATTTCAATCCTAACCTGTGTCAGACACAAGTCTCATCCTAGTCCTCTCTTGCATGGGGGCTGCCAACGGTTTTCTTTTCCCCGTTGTTAATGTTTTGTGCTACCACAGAATGACTCAGGACCAGCTTTAATTATGGCTGTAGCCCGAATGATCCTGCAGAGCATATCATTAGATCCCGGGAGAAGCTAATGGCTTATCTGTTTGGTATAATTGTTCAAATCTTCTTTTCCATCAGTTTTCCATCAGTGACATCTCATTTGTTTGAGTTGCATGCTGGTGAGACAACTATCCAGCCCAGGACTCCTATTATGAAAAAAAATGAATAATTACACTGTGGCAAACAAATAAAGAATTTTTGGAAGCTATTTCTTTAGAACAACAGATTGGTGTGGGTTTTTAAACACACAGAGCTGCACTGATTAGCAGTAGCTGATACTTTTTCATAGCTATCGTTTATCTAACCCAATGACACAAGTGAGTAAGTGATTTGTGCCTCCTGACATAATAACATAGAAAACTTATTTCTCAACTCCCTTGCAGGTAGCCACTGAATGTAAGCAATAATTTTAGTATCTTTATTCAACAGCGGGTTTGTTAAACTCACAAATCCCAGTTCAATGATGCTAAACGGACAAATAGAAGCTTCTCCACTAAAAGCAAGTTTTTCTTTCACAGCTCCTTGAAGTACAAGGCGGTGGCTCTGTCAGCAGCACAGGGTTGTCAGCATCAATGGGGACAACCGAGCATTTTGAGACCTGTCATTGCAGCCCTTTAAACTGTGCGGCAGGTTGGTGACAGGGTGGAAAGGGAGGGTCCAGGTGCTCACGGCAAAGAGAACTGAGCAGCTTTCGGGGGGAAAAATTGTTTGGGGACAATTCATAACCTCAGCGAGCAAACAAGTGACATATAAAAGTGGATTTGGTGCACTGTGTGGCACTGGCTTGGGCATCCCCTGGAGCCTCACAGCCATTTCTCGGTGGATAGAAACTGTGGTTGCTGTGAGGGAAGAAGTAGTTATTATGGAATAAATTGCATTTCTAGTGCACCTGTCCCTGAGAAAAGTTCAATGCGCTTCAAAGGGCACATGTGTCAGCTTTTACCGCTGTGCAGAAAAATCTGGGAGGCATATCAGGATGAGGTGGGAAAAGATGACTCCCCTTTGGATAACAGGATACTCCCAGCTGGAAGCCGTGCTCTTTTCTGCCTGAAACTGCCATGCTGAGGGAGCCTGAGGTCTATGATACCCTCTGATATCCCCCTCAAAAAACACATCCCTTGTGGCTAATTTATCACTGGGAGGAAAAGGAGACCACACAATCCAGAGAATGCGAAAGAAGTACACAGATGAGCTTTTTGAGCCCATGGCTTTAGTTCGGTTGGTCTTCAATCCTCATATACTGGCAATACTGGAGCGTATTGCATTTTGGGGTATTTACTCCCAGACCTTAACAGATTTTTCTTCTTCTTTAAAATTGTATATTAAGGTGATTTACCCACTACAGCTATTTTCATTCCTTGATGGGAGTGGCAAGGTCAACACAGAGCTCCTCTTGTCTTTCTGTAACTCTGCTCGAGAAGACTCTTCAACTGTACCAAGTTTTCACATAGGCTGGGAGTGAAAGAGCAGTGACCTCAGCACTGGCAGGGAATTAACTCCGTAATCTAATAGGGTTTCTTTTTCCATTTCTAAATAATGGGATTCTATTAGACCAAACTGTAGTCTCGTCTTAATGATAATTTATTGTGTAGCATATCTGAATTTTGCCTTTTATAAATCATTGAGAATTACAATACACAGTTATATAATTGAATCTTCTCTTGTATCATTAATATTTTCCATTGTTTAGAGAAACCCCTTTTTGCTCAAAACTCACATCTAACTGGGTTTAGGAATTACAGAGTTTTTTAATATGTCTAAGTGATTAAATATTTTCATTTTTATTACTTTTAAATACTTTGTAAAAATTCTTAAAAAGTAAAATACTTTAAAAGTATTTTAGGCTTATGAGGTTTTGTACGACTTATTCTGGACAATTTTGAAGACATATCTGGCCTGAAATTTATGTATATATCCCAAAATCTCAAAAAAAGAAGTTCTACTTCATGATCTTTGAAAGGAAATAATTAAGGATAATTAATTCCCACATTGACATTTAAATGTATTAGTGGTATGCACCAGTGAAAGTATTGATCAATGGAAGTAATCAGTAATAATAGGAAAAATTAATCACTTTTGAAGATGTATTTGACTTCAGCTGTGGAAGTACTTCGGCCAGGATTGAAGCTGACCCCATAAATAAAACAGGGACTATTACCCACCAAAAAAGACAATGAAGAAATGTAAATGAGGGAAATTTGGGAGGCCACGCTCTCATTTGCTATTAGGATATAGAAATAGAGAGCGATGTACAGCCTAAAACTTGTGATCTACAGTTTGTAAACCCATTTCTGGAATTGAGCAGCAGCAGGTGAACACACAAGAAATCTTTTGGGGGGAAATATTTGTTGAAGATCTCATCTACAATAAGTAGAGATTGGCTTACCCCTGAAATGGGTGGGTTAATATCAGAAATCTTTCAGAATCTTTTATTAACCCAGACCATACTGGCTGGATATTCTTACTTAAGAGCTCATTTTTTTGCAGAATTCTGTTAAAATCTTGACCTCCACAAAATCTTGTGGCAATGAGTCTCAGTTTGATTACCTAGTGATTGGAAATATCTCCCTTTACCCGTTCTAAACTTGCTAAGGCAAGCATCAAATGATTGTACTGTTATATGTTATCCTACTTTTTTTTTCCTCCTAGACAGAGCTTGAGTGATGCGGTCACTGAAAGGTGAGATTAAATGGGTAAAAACCAAAAGTGCATAATTTAACTTCTCCACTCTCATCAGTATTTTAGTATTGATATCTACCTAATATTATACAGTACAGCACACCCCCTTGTTAATACAAATAACTTTTCCACCTCTCTTGAATGATGTGTGCCTTCGATCATTCTTGACGCCTTTCTGTGAATGCTGCCAGATTTGGTAGTCGGTGAATTAGCCCAGAAATACTTCAGGAGTGCTACGCTTCCAGTGGAATTGAATCAGATGGGAGTGAAGGGCTTAGATGTCCATCTAGCGCATCCTCTTTTTCTGCAGCAGGACAAAACCGCCCACACCATGTTTATCTAACTTTTTGTCTCCGTAGCGATATTCCTAGTGATAATTAGATCTCTGTGTTTAGAGCATCACCGGTCTAAAATAGGCTGTCACATAATGCATTACAAGTGCATGCAGTAGCAGTAGCTACAGTTTTAACTACCACTCTTTCTTCCAGATGTAAGAAGACTTTGTTATTAAAAGATGAAGAGACGCTCAGTTTGTAAAGAAAGCGTGTAACTTTGGAATTAAAGTGAGAGGGCGTTCCTCGGACGTTTGCATCCTAGATATGGTGGCATTTTATTTGCAGTATTACCTATGGAGATTCCTGAACTGGTTATTTTCAGAGCTCATCCCTTTTGGTAACCTTTTTAAAGATAATACAGCAAGGGTATTTTGGTAGCTGTTTCTAGAAACAGTTTGATATTGTGAAATCAATACAGGGCCAGGAGCTTTTGAGTTCTCCTGACAACACTGCTTTGAGGAGATTATTTTGAACTACGATGTCAGACTCTTCAGGTTAAAAAAAAAAGTAAGAATAACCTGCAGCTTGTGACAGCCTGTGGAACATATCTGTGTAACTGTACATCGCGTTGAACTCCACTAACACCACGATGATAAACCTCAACGAAAATTAAAGCTTCCACTTTGTAGCAATTCTGCTGTATCTCCCCCGGCTCCCCCGTGCAAAGCTGGGGCGAAGCAAACAAGGACTCACTGAAGCTGAATTATCTTCTACTTGCCTTGGTTCACTGGGAGAGAGTCCTACAAGCCCAAGGAGGCCACAGAGGTGGAAAGCTGCACAGGGCATCCCAGTTGGAAAGAGGGAAGGCAGGCCAATGCTGAGCCCAATCCAGCATGTTCATGGTTACCCACAAAGGGGCAGGCGGGGGTAGCACTGGGCAGAGGTTATTCCTGGCTCTGCTTAGAAACGGGCACCAGAAGGTAACTGCTAGGTGCTGCCGCGGTGTTGAGGTTTAACCCCAGCCACCAACCAAGCACCACGCAGCCGCTCGCTCACTCCCCCCGCAGTGGGATGGGAGAGAGAATCAGAAAGGCAAAAGTGAGAAAACTCCTGGGTTGAGATAAAGACAGTTTAATAGGTAAAGCAAAAGCCACGCACGCAAGCAAAGCAAAACAAGGAATTCATTCACTACTTCCCATCGGCAGGCAGGTGGTCAGCCATCTCCAGGAAAGCAGGGCTCCATCACACGTAACGGTGACTTGGGAAGACAAACGCCGTCACTCCGAATGTCCCCCACTTCCTTCTTCTTCCCCCAGCTTTATATACTGAGCATAACGCCATATGGTATGGAATACCCCGTTGGCCAGCTGGGTCAGCTGTCCTGGCTGTGCCCCCTCCCGGCTTCTTGAGCACCTGGCAGAGCACGGGAAGATGAAAAGTCCTTGACCAGTGTAAGCACTACTTAGCAACAACTAAAACATCAGTGTGTTATCAGGTTATTCTCCTACTAAATCCAAAACACAGCACTATACCAGCTACTAGGAAGAAAATTAACTCTAGCCCACCTGAAATCAGGACGTGCTGGCTCTCTGTGGCTCGGCTCCCTTGTCATCGGGTCAGGGAGCAGGCTGGGAAAGCGTCGGCAGCTGCTGCAGCTGCACGGCCCCCCTGGTTCCTGGCCTGACTTGGGACGGGTGAGCCGCCTCCCTTTGCTCTTCAAAGCATAGGTGGGTTTTTAACAGGCCTGAAAGCACAGGGGTTTGTGGCTCTATCTTGGGGCAGGGACTGCTGCAGGCACTCGCTTAGGAGAAGGTTTCAAGAAGTGGATTGACTTTTCAAGGTGATGAGTATCCACAGCCCCAGCTGGGAGCTCTGGGTGACCCGTGCCTCTGAAAAAAGCAACCCAAGCTTTCCCAAATACTGCGTTTATGCCAGTTAACCAATTCTCTTAGCCACTGGTTACGCAATCTCCAGTCACTTCTTTTCCTCAACCAAATAACTACAGCAACTCATAAAATTTGCGCTTTGTTCCCTGGATAGATTTTCTCCTTAGGGGAAATTAATGTATAGATTCTTTTTCTATAAACATCTTTCTGTGAAATGCTACTGAAGTTAATGCTACTGAAGACCCCATCCATACTTTAAGCCTGTTGGTAGAGGTCTTAATGCTGACATTAGATTTCAGACTGCTGGAAAGGCATCGTTTCTCTCACTTACGCTTCCCAAGACTGCTTTGAACTTTTATCTAATGCTATTGATAGACTTTATACGCTCTTTGAACGCTGTCTGAAGCAGCAAGAGATGTTACCCGCATTTCCTTCTACGTCTCTTTCAAAAAGGAATAGGAAGAAGTATGGCCTCAGCCTGCTATAACAATATGAAATAATACCCCTTTTCAAGTGTAAATATTTTAATTTCCTGTTGATACGATAGTCATGACAAGGATCAGCCCAAAAGGTGATTTCCTCACTCCAAAGGAAATTTCCAACCTAGATATGGCAGCATGAGCTTCATTTTCACAGCTAAAGTTTCTTGAGCTGTTTCTGGATGAATTCCCCACAAATTGAGAAGATGGATTTTCTCTCAAATCGTTCCTTCGCCTACTTGATGACCTCTTGTGTGAGGTACAAGGTGCAAAGTTGTTTTTCTAAGATGGAGCCATGTTTTACTAGCACCCTGGATGAAGCCACCAGTTTATTTTATAACAATTGTGAGGTGACAGCATGTAAAGGACCAAATGAAACTGGTGACAGAAGCAGAAGGCTTCATCGCGCATTGTAATGTGGCCTTCATAGCACTGCTCTGCTTTACAGGTGATCAGGGTAGTCTATAGATTAGTGTTTCACTCTTAACGATTCACGCTAAATGTGCAGCAAGAGTTACAGACAGGTACTAGTTTAGTAGGTGTCTAAAAATTAATGGTGAGCTTCATGTCCTATTCCTCCCCTGTACAGTGGGGATCCTTCCCGTGAGAAGAGACCCCAGATTTTGCCTTCAGAAAGAGCTTACGCTTCAGACTACAGCAGTGAGCTGCTGGCCTCAACTGGAGTCGGGCTGGCTCGGGGGAGTCCTGCTAGGTACATCCATTAGCACTTTCAACAGTGTCAAAAAAGGTGGGAAGAAAAGAGGATTCAAAAAATATTCTAATGGACCACAGGCACTTTTCATGACACCTCCTTTTCCCACTGGTTGGTGATAGTTTGATAACTTTAATAAGTAAGTGCAGATATGTAAAGATTAAACTATTTAGACACACTTGCTTCTCCGTGAAAGGGATTCTTTTTATTAATTGTATTTTTCCTGTATGCTGGCTACGTATTCTTTAGTAGCAAAATTAATGTTGGCGTTGTCATACATACATCCGTCTGAGAGATTCATACTGCAATCAGGAATTACTTCTTCTGTTCATGTATTGGAGAGAAGAAAGTGAGAGTGTGTGCAAGAGCTACCCCAGAGCCAAATTCGACATTAGACCTGAATTCCAAGTCTTGGTATTTAGAAGAGCAGACAATGAAACACTTCAGTTGCTTCAAACACACAATGTGAGTTTACCTTTGAACTCTTCAAGATGCAACATGTGTTTATATTGAATTTGAGTTGGATAATAAACAAATTATTCTTTATTTGAACAACATTAGGGGGTAAAACCGATGAAAATAACAAACCTTACCCTCATTTCTTTACTGGAGCATCTTTTGACTTGTTAGGTCCTTCTGCCCAGGTCTACTTGCCTTGTGAACCCCAGAGCATCTCTTGGTGTTACGGATCAACTTGCCCATTTGGCTTTCACTGGCGCCACTGGTAAGCAGCCTTTTGGCATCCTTTTCCTGCCCAGGCTCCTGCTGGCTATCCCATGGCCCTCCCAGCTTCTGTGCTTGCAAAGGTCAGCAGCAATCCTGTAGATTACTTATTTAATGAATACTGCTTTTCAAACTCCTGCCTTTGCAGAGAGGTGGGACAAATACACTTCACGTATTTTCAAACCATCCATTTATACCTGACTGAGCAATCACGAAGGTTGATGAATCAACCGTTCCAACTGGTCTACCACAGGCACGCTGGCAAACGGTGGGTGCCATACGCCTCAGGCCTCCCACGGTTCCCTGCACTGTGGGGGTGACCAGAACATGGAAAGCAGTGGCTTGGGGAAGGATTTATGGATCAGAGGGAATAAGTGATGGAAGAGAAGTTTCCAAGAAGGACTAACGAGAAGCTTAGATACCTAAGTGGAAAATTGTGATCAGAAATAGAGAGGTGATCTTAGCTGTATGAACCATTAATGAGAGAGACACCGCAGTGTTTGGTACTGTCCTGGTATCCCTTTTGCAAGGCATCTTCAGAAACAGGAGAGAGTGGTTCCAGCTCTGGAAAAGATTTTAGAAGTTTGAGCCTTAGGGAGTGTGGGAGGTGTAAAGGACACAGCCTATTTAGATCATCAAGAAGAAGATAGATCAAGATGCAAATCAGTTTACAGTGTAGTCAAATTAAAAGAAAGAAAAGGTCTAGCAGACATGTAGCTAGATCCACTGTTGGAAGCTGAAGCCTTCATATTAGAAATAAACCCCAAGTTTTAGCAGACAAAGTAGTGAACTTGGCAAAAAAATTCCCAGAGAAGTAGTGTGTTGTCATCTCTTAATGTTTTCAAATCACAGCTGCATGCCATAAAATGGAAGCTGTTCATCTTCACACAGCAAGGCCTGACCGGGAGAGATATCTTTAAATCACCTTTGGTTGGTTGGTTGGTTGGTTTACTGGTAATACAGGTCTCGCCTTCTCTAAGAGCTCAGGGATCAGTTCAGCCATGGTAAAGCAGGTGGACTGAGCACTGCAGGAAACTCTTTCCACGTAGATCACTTTTAGCAGAGTTGCACTGCAGTCCACAGCTGGGTAATTCCTAGAGACAGTCCATTTACTTTGAGCAAAGATATTCTTAGATCACGAAATGACTTTTGGAAGAAAAAGTAAAAGGGCAAAAGCTACCCACATTACAACAAAACATATATTCAAGAAATGCATACAGGTTTTTTCATCCAGAAAATAGACTGCATGTTTTATTGCAGCATTTTAAAACTGATTACTGAAATATTTTTATTAGTGAAACAGAACTTGTCCCGTTTTTCCTGGCTCATTTAATTGTGCTCTGGGAGGTGGCACCCTCTCCCCAGCACCCCAACGCTCTTGCCATATTTGCTTCTTGGCCAAATCCCTAAATAGTCTTTTTTTTTTTTTCTTTTTTTCCACTGATTCTGCCAGAGTCAGACAGAGTTCATCGCCCCGGCGTCCCTGCAGCTAACCCGCAAGTGCCCCGGCTGCAGGGGCACCCCCGGGAGGCAGCACCGGGCTCCTCTCGGGGGCGGGAGCCCGCCCTGCCCGGGGCGGGTTTGGTGCAGCCGGATGCCGGCTCGCCTTGGCGAGACTGGGTATCTGCTGCTACCCCGTGCCCTGCGGGACTCTGGCATGCCGGCCGGGCGAGCAGCGGGGGAGCCGCCGGGGCCGCGCCGCCGGGGCCGCGCCGCCGGGGCTCCGGCTCCCGCTGCGGCAGGGCTGGGCTGGGCTGGGCTGGACGCTATCTCGGCCGCCGCTGCCTCCTGCTGCCGGGAGGTAAAAGCAAAGCGGGTCCCCAGGTGTGAGGCCGCTGGACGACTCCTGGCCCGGGTGGGAACGGAGCCCGCGGCCGCGCTAGTCCCCGCGGACGGCCCCGCTCCCTGCGCTGGGTATAAGCAGAGGGTTTAAGCAGAAGAACCGTTTGCGAAAAGCTGCGGAGCTGTAAAGCCAATTTTACCTTCCGCGTGTCGGTATAATGGCTGGCGAAAGCTCTCAGCCGGCCTGCAGGATGCTTTATTCGCTTACAAGCCAGACTTTTTTCTTTTAACGGATATCGCTTAATACTGGCCATCTCCAATTTTCGAGGTAGCGACAAAAGGTCAAATCTGACGCATCTTCCGCCTCCCCCCCCTTCAGCCTGTTTGCAAATAATTAATAACGGCACAATTAGGCAGTAATGACGGGACCCGCAGTTACGGTCTTCCTGGTGGTAACGCAGATTAAAAATAATGCTGCCGAGCCCCATCTCCTTTTGATGACTCAGTCCAGATTCTGCGATGTGCGCCTTCAATCTTTGTCAGAAAGAAAAAAAAAAACCCGAGCCTTCCCCCCGAATAAAGCCCTAACAAGAAGTCAGAAGAGCTACGGTGCTATATTTGCTTTTGGTTTTTATTATCAACAATCAATTAATGGTACACTCTTGGAAAACTATATGCACATGTAGAAATATTTCCCCTTTTAAATAGAAGCATTCATTTTAACCACATATAAATAAATCTGAAAACCCTGAACATAATTTATGACGATTATGCTCACAAACATATTCCAACAGGTAGGGAAAAAAAAAAAAGGAGACGACATGCAACCGATAACAAAAATATATATCATTGCCTGAACCTGGTCTCTCTAAACGCAAAGGGAACCGAACCCGTGAGAACCTTATTTCTCCATAAAGACACGCCATAGAGACTACGAGAAGGGAAAACATTATTTATACGGTCAACTAGACAAGTCTGTACTGATATTAACACTATACAGTTGAGTCACAGAACACAGTTGTAGAAAGACACGGAAAAAGAGAAAGCATACCTGTCAACATTCAACTAAGAGCTATAGTTTGTGCCTTTTAAAATAAAATTAGAAAACCCTAACGGAGATGCCTAAAAACTGCGTGGACCGTGTAATAATAATAATTAATAATAATTAATAATTAATAATAAATACAAGCCGTCCGCCGCGAGGGGCGCGGGCCCTGCAGGGGCCGGACCCGCGGTGCGAAGGCGGCGGCCGCCGCCGGGCCAGGGCCGAGCCCGGCGGGGCGCCGGCGGCGGCGGCCACGGAGAGACCCAAGACCCAACCGAGGGACAGTGACACCGGACGGCGGAGTGAGAAGCGCCCCCGGGCGCGGGGCCGGGGGGGCGGGGGGGTGGCGGGGGAAATGGAGAAGACACTTTGTCGCTGGGGCTGACCGTGAAAAGGGGCTTCAAAAAAAAGCCCCCACGGGCGGGCAGGGCGCCCTCCCCCGCCGCCGGGCCGCCCGCGGGCGCAGCCTCCGCGGCCCGCCGCCGCCTCCGCGCCCGCGCAGCGCCCCCTGCGCGGCCGCAGCCCCCCGCCCCCGCCCCAGCGGAGGCGCTGCGGGGCCGGCCCCGCCGCCGGGCCGGGGGCGAGGGGAGCCGGGCGCGGCCCCCCGTGGGGGCGCGGGGTCCCTGCCCCGCGGAGCCCGGCGCAGCCCGGGCCCCTGGCCGTTACTATGGGCGGGCGGCGGATACTAACGAGCGGGAGGGGCCGCCGCCGCCGCCGCCGCCGCCGCTCAGAACATGCCGCTCTTGACGAGGCTGCCTTTGGTGCCGCCGGGCCGCTGCAGCGAGGAGAGGACGCTGGCGAAGGGGCCGCCTAACGAGTCGGGGATGGAGGTGATGGGCCCGGGCCCCGGCGCCCAGCCCTGCCCCGGCCCCGCCGCCGCCAGCCCGCCGGGCCCCGCCGCTCCCTTGCCCGGCTCTCCCCCCGGCCCGCCGGGCCCCGCCGCTCCCTGCCCGGCGGCGGGGCTGGGGCCGCCGCCGCCGCCTCCGCCGCAGCTGGGCGCCGGGTTGGGGTTGGGGCCGGGGCCGCCGGTGCTGTCGGGGTCGGTGCTCTTGGCCTCCTTGCTCTCGTCGTCGCGGGAGGCGTCGGACTTCTTGCCGGCCGCCCCGTTCTTGGCGGCCGCCGCCGCCGCCGCCGCCGCCCGCTCCTGCTTGCGGAACTTGGCGCGGCGGTTCTGGAACCAGACCTGGGGGGGGGGAGCAGGGGGCGGGCAGCGCGGCGGCAACCCCC